>NC_057866.1:159076402-160378902 GCF_019393635.1 Dromiciops gliroides | reverse complement strand
GGGCCAGTGGGCATTTGCCTTAATGTGTGTAAATACGATTTTTCTCTCTCACAGCAGATTGCGAGGTGGGGAGAGGGAGATGGAATTGGCACTAATTTATGAACCCTTCCAGCCTTCTCTGTGCGCTGCACCCTGTGAGGGCAAGATGCTCTAATTACACCGACTTCATATAATGAGCGCTTTTAATGACAATTACGGATTGGAGTTGGGGATGTGCTGGGACCTTTAAGAAGATGTATTGACTTTCAGAAGGGAAGACTTCATCCGCCCTTTGTATCCAGGCTCTCCTCCAAAAAACTGACCAGCGAGTCATTCCCCAAAGGCCGCCCCATGAAGCCACCTCCTTCAAGATTGGTGGTGGCTGTGACCCCCTGTTCTCAAGTCTGCTGTATTTATCCAGTCAAATCAGGTCAGGGAGTTCAAGGATTCTTTTTGGAGCTCTTAACAGTGTTTTTACTTTACACTCCGAGTTATTGTCACCTAGACTGCCTTTTGGGCAGCAAGAATAAACCATTCCCCACCCCCAGCCCCCACTGGCTTTATCAGATCCATTGATCTGCACAGTCAAGCGTAGATACCTGACATTCTTTTCCTCTTATCATGTTTATAGTGTTAAGTGTTTAGGGGTTTTTTTAAAAATAGAATTTCAAATCGATGACTTGCTTTATGTGAGTATGGATGTAGATTCTAATGACCCGTGGTGAGATTCAATTGGAGTAATGGGTAGAATGCTAGACTTAGTGTCATGGGGCCATAGGTTCAAATGACACCCTACACCGAACTCACTGTGTGACCCTGGGCAAGTAGTTTGGTCTGCCTGAGGCTCACTTTCCTTATCCGTGAGATGGTGGATGATGCCACTTAACTGTGGGAAGCAGATGAAATCATATGTGCAGAAGCACTTTGCAAATGTAGATGCTCTACATCAGGGGTTCTTTACCTTTTGTGAGTCATGGACTCTTTGGGCAAGTTAGCGAAGCCTCTATACCCCGCCTCAGAATACTTACTGTTTGTAAATGCACAAAAGAAAACACAGACGATTACAAAGGAGGGAAATTATATTGAAATATCAGGGGCAGCTAGGTGGTGCAGTGGATAAAGCACCAGCCCTGGATTCAGGAGGAACTGCGTTCAAATCCGGCTTCAGACACTTGACACTTACTAGCTGTGTGACCCTGGGCAAGTCACTTAACCTTCATTTCCCCACCAAAAAAGGGCAATATTATTCATTATAAGTAAAGAACTCATCCGTTTATGTTGTCTCAATGTTCAGAAAGCTCAATTATCCAGTGTCTTACCATTTCTTTTTTAATTATGGAATTATAATGATCCTTCTGAATGGAATAGTAAGGGGAGGGAAGATGTTCCCCTGACTTGTTTGTAATTAAGATTATTTTCACTTGGAAATATAGTTCCCACTTAGAACTTTTGATTCTTTTTTGATTTTCTTTGTTAAATGTTTCCATATTTCTGTTTTGTTCTTCTATCATCTGCTCATTGAATCTAATGTAGGTACCTCAAGCAGTGGTTATCCCGCAGCCATGTTTAAACTCAGTATACAATAAGCAAGCACTTGAATGACATTCAGGTGCTAAGGTGTAGTGCTATTTTTAATACTGAAAATATTAAAAGAGAGTAGACAGTGACACATATTTTTTAAATTTTCTTATAATTTCAGAGCCTTTCCTTTCAGATCTAGAATGTTGAGATTCATCAAAGGATCATATTTCGTATGTTGTGATTATTTTACTCAAATATGCTGCACATATTTTAAGTGCCCAGTAATTTATTCAGTTACCCTGTAGCAGTGGGTGGCCTTAGTGACTCTGCTTAGTAATGTTTAGGCTGTTTATTAATTTAATTTATTAATTTATTAAGTCTCTGCTAAGTTCAAGGCATTGTAGGTGCTAGGGAGACAAAAGCAAAACCGGAACAGGCCCTGTTCTCACCAGGTTTCTCCTCCTGAAAGGTGCTGTTACTTTGAGTCCTATTCCTCAGGCATTGTCATGTCCATATTAAGGGACTCATTCTCACTATTTTGATTATAGAGTTCCAGAATTGAAAGGGGTCTCAAAGATCACTTTGACCTATACCAGAAATAGGAATTCTATTTACATCGGCCCCAACGTTCAACAGGGCAGCTAGGTGGTGCAGTGGAGACAGAATGCTGGGCACGGAGTTAGGAAGGATCCTTTTCCCGAGTTTAAATCTGGCCTCAGACACTGACTAGCTGAGGGACTTCAGTTTTCTAATCTACCAAATGAGCTGGAAAAGGAAATGGCAAACCGTGCCAGTGTTTGCCAAGAAAACCCCAAATGGGGTCACGAAGAGTCAGACATGACTGAAAACCACTGAGCAGCAACAACATTCACCCTTTGTTTGAAGACCTCATTTGACCTGGAACTCTTGTCTCTTGAGGGTGTCCTTCTCATTATTGGATAATTCTATTTATTATGAAGGTCATCTATCTACTAAACTAAAAACTGCCTTCTTACAGCTTCTACCCTTGATGATTGGTTCATTCCCCTTCCACATGATGACAGTCCTTTAAATACTATTAGAAGGAGGGGCAGCTAGGTGGTGCAGTGGATAGAGCACCGGCCCTGGAGTCAGGAGTACCTGAGTTCAAATCTGGCTTCAGACACTTGACACTTACTAGCTGTGTGACCCTGGTCAAGTCACTTAACCCCAATTGCCTCACATATATGTGTGTGTGTGTGTGTGTGTGTGTGTATGTGTGTGTATATATATATATGTATATATGTATATATATATATGTATATATATATAATAAAATAAAAATAAATAAATGCTATTAGAAGGTGACTGCCAGGGGCAGCTAGGTGGCACAGTGGATAAAGCACCGGCCCTGGATTCAGGAGGACCTGTGTTCAAATCCAGCCTCAGACACTTGACACTTACTAGCTATGTGACCCTGGGCAAGTCATTTAACCCTCATTGCCCCACAAAAAAAAGGTGACTGCCACAGGTGTCCTGACCTGTCCTGACCTCCTGTACTGCTTGTGTCTTCCCTCTCCAGTCTTGTATTTATTCCTATTTATCCAGCAGGTATCTATAAGCAGTCTTCTCTGATGCAACCTGAGTTCTATGAGGGCATGAACTATTTCATCTTTAGCGTTGCATCTCCTATGCCTGTCATGGTACTGTGTGTTCTGGAGGGGCTTGATAAATGCTTGTGGTTGATTGATTGGTGGGTCACCTACAAATGCCAGCTCTTCTCACCCGTCCTTATGTAGCATAGTTTTGAACCCTCTCACTATCCTGACCACCCTCTTCTAAACACATTCTAGTTTGTCAGCCTCCTTTCTAATCTGTGATGCCCGGAATGGAAAACGATGTTTTGAATGGTATACTGACTGAGCCAATAGCATCAGTGAATATATTTTAGGTGCCTAGAAGTTGCGTGACTTTTTTTTTGCCTTAGCAACCAAGACAAAACTTATGCGAACAGACTTGACCAAGGGGATTGGGATTCTGATCTTTCCCTTCCTAAGTTTTTCTAAGGGAAGCTGGGTGGCACAGTGGATAGAACACTGGCCCTGAAGTTGGAAGGACCTGAATTTAAATCTCACCTCAGAAACATACCAACTGTGTGACCCTGGGCAAGTCACTTAAACCCAATTGCCTTATCTTGCCACTGGACCCAGAAAGCTCTGGAGGAAAAAGTGAGGTTGGGGACCTTGCACAGCCCTCCCTCACTTAAAAATCCAAATCAGTGCAAGACATGACATCACCCCGATGTCATGGTCCTCTTTGAGAATGAAGGACAAAACAACAAGCTTTTCTAATAACATTTTGAGAAATTCTGTTCGTCCCGTTAGAGTGTAAGTTCCTTGAGGCCAGGAACTACCTTTTGCCCTTGTTTGCCTCCCTTCCACTTAGCATAGTGTCTGGCATGTAGCAGAACCTTAATAAATGCTTATTGACTGTTTATTAACTGATTGATTTCAGCCAGTGTTTATTGACTATCTGAGTTGTGCTAGGCATTGCAGAGACAGAGTCAGAAGTGAAGCATTTCCTACCCTCAAGGAGATTGTGTTCTGCTGAGGGGACGTGACGTGTACACAAGTAGGTATAATGCAGGGTAAGAAGGGAGAATGTTAACAACTACCCTGCTGATCCAGGAGGTGGCACCTGAGCTGAGTCTTGAAAGACAGAGATTCTGAGAGAGAGAGGTGGGCTGGGGAGTACATTCTAGTCATGGGAAAGGGATGATCAGTTTGGTGGTGGGAACATAGCGTTTGTGACAGAGACTATATGAAATAAAGCTGAAAAGGGAAGGTAGAGGAATATTACAGAGGGTCTTGGATGCCAAGCTGTGGAGTTTGTGTTTTATAACCAGGGTCAGTGGGGGGTCTTTGTGTAGGATAGTGGCATTGCCAAATCTAAGCCTTAGGTGATTCTGTTAGCAGATATGGAAAGTATAGATTGGAAAGTGAAAAGACTAGAAACAGGAGATTATTCCCCTCTTTTAGATGAAAGGCAGTGAGAGCCTGAACTATCATAGCCAAATGTGCTTAGAGAAGGGGACAGATGTCCCAAAGTGTCGAGGAAGGAGAAATAAGAATTGGCAGTTGTTGGAATATGAAGGATGATGCTGAAGGAAGAATCAAAGATGTCTCAGAGATTCTGAACACGAATGACTGGGAAGGATGGTGGTGTCCTCTACAGAGACAGGAGTTTGGAGGAGGGGCCGGTAAGAGAGAACAATAGTCAGTTCCATTTGGGAATGTCGTCTGTTTCCCAGGAAAACAATGGTGATCTGTAGCCATCAATATGGCTGTCACGACGCCTGTCTTTTATGAAAGAGTGGCAAAAAATGTTTTTGCTTAAAAAGAAAGATACTTCTTTCAGGTGTGTTTTCATAACAACTGCAAAGCAGGGTTTGGGCAGGAAATCTGTCTAATTCTAACCAAAGTGGGGATTTTGCCTGAATTATAGAGACTGTGCCTCAGTCCTCACCTGTTCTGTGGTCATATATTGGAGGAAAACATGGACAGATGAGGCAGCTGGGGTCCCTGGGCTGGAAATCAGGGATCATATCCCAAATCAGACAACTCCCTTCTCTATGACCTTGAATGTTTTGTGCCTTTGCCCTTGTTCTTCATTTGTGGAAGGCTCCCCTTCCTCACCTCCATCTCTGACATCCTTGGCCCAAATCCCAGCCTTTGCAGGTCTTTTCCAGTCCCCTTGGACAGTGGTTCCTTCTCTGTGATTCCCTTCTATCTGCTCTGTGTATAACTTATATGTAGCTTGTCATGATTTACATGTTGTCTCCCCCGTTAGACCGAGCTCCTTGAGGGCAGGAATTTGTTTTTGTTTTGTTTTTCTTTGTATCCCCAGTGATTAGCACAGTGCCTGAAACTTAGTACTTAATAAATGTTATTGATTTCGTTTCTGCAGTTTCTCATCTGCAAAATGAGGCTAATCATATTTATAGCTATTGTTTCACGGGATTATTCTGATGATCAAATGAGACAATGTCTTTACAATACTGCATAAATGCAGTTATTGTTCTAAAGGGACTTGGGGGCATAAGATCATAGATTTTGAGCTGGAAGGAGACCTACAGGTCTTCAAATTCAACCACGGCCACTTTGCTCATTAAGTTGCAGAGCTGGGATCTGAACCAGTGTCCTTTACCTGCAAATCCAGTGTTCTTTCCGTTGTATATTATGAACCCTAAAAGAGGATTTCCATGAAATGATTCAGTGAGTACTCTCCAAAAATTTTATTTTTGATGCTTCACAAGCAGCCAAACTTATCATTGATTTTTGGCCTTAATGTGTAGGGATGCAGACACAGCAGACAAGCTCTTCATTTCTAGAGATGGGCCCTGGTACCCTGACTCCCAGGCTTACCAAGAGCAGAGTGCCTGCTCCCCTGCCTGCTAACATTGTGCCCTGACGCTAGACTCGTGGCCTGAGTTTTTTCAAAGGTAATATAAAATGTTTAATAGAGCAGCCACAGAATCCCAACCAAGGGATTCTGTGGAATTTCCAATTATGAAAGCAGAGCTGAAATTGCCTAGCTCATCACCAGAGCCCCCAGATGGAAAAGAGCCTTCGTTTTGCATATGTTTCAAGAAAGGGCCTCTTCCTTAGGTGTTGCTGCTATTCTTGATAAATAAAAAATACAAAACCCAAATCTGTCTGGGATGAGGTACTACAGATGATTAAACCAGCTTTCTTTTGAAAAGGGGGTCCTGGATTTTCTTTAGCCACCTAATATTAGGGCCAAATTGTATTAACTTTTAGCTAAAGACCTTTAGCCATATAACCCCCAAACACATCAAATAGAGCAACACAGCAATCCAAATTTTGTGCATATATGTGTATATATATATATATATGTATATATCTATATCTATAGGAATAAGATGCAGAAGAGACTCCAGCCTAATCCAAAAGGCATTTATTAAAGACCTACAATTTGCAAGCATTCAAAATTTCTCCATTCGGATGCCATTCAGAAACCCCTTAACCTATTTTTGGCTCCCCTTGGTGGTCTGTTGAAGCCTTTAGACCCTCTTAAAGAAAAATGTTTCTAAATGTAGAAATTAAAATATGTAGGATCACAAAGGAAACCAACTCTATTGAAATCCACTTTTCTAAATTTTTTCTAAAAACAAGTTCAGGGGGCAGCTAGGTGGTGCAGTGGATAAAGCATTGGCCCTGAGTTTAAATCTGGTCTCAGACACTTGATACTTACTAGCTGTGTGACCCTGGGCAAGTCACTTAACCCCAGTTGCTTCACCAAAACCAAAACCAAACCAAAACAAACAAATAAACCAAAAAACCAAAAAACAAGTTCATGTATCCAGGTTAAGAATCCTTGCTCTATGCTGTCTTTTAAGAATGAAGCTTCCTTGAAGCCAAAGATTTTCCCTTTCTTTATTAAGCCTCTTCTGTTTGCCAGGCACTGTAGTCAGCCCTGGAGATAGAAAGCCAGGCCAAAGATAATCCCTGCTCTTGAGGAACTCACATTGCCACGAATGAATGGCTGAGAGTAATGCATCTTCTTCAGTGTCATTTCCACCCTGAATTGTAACCACTTCTAACATTGAACGGTTTGATGGTGGTGAGGACTTTAGGAAAGAGAACATTTTTCTCCGGGCCTTCAGTAGCTGTGGATCCTGATGAGGCAGGGACGTCTGCCAAATTGCATCTCCACAAGGTCACTTCCTAGCAGCGTGGCTGGTTGTGGGTGTTGGTGTGCGGTAGGCAGGATGCAGGGCCATTGGGCTCCAAGGGCATTGCTGTGCCCAGGCTCTTGGGCTTCCTGGGCCTCATTCATAGCAGTTGGTGGTGTTGGGGATGACAAACCTTCCTTCCCCCTCCCCATCTGAAGGGGTTGCTTCCCTTAATTATGGTTCCAGGCTCTAAATTAGAAACAAGGCTATTATTCTGGGGGGCATTGCTCTTCCCTAGGTTCTTGACTCCCTTTCCTCCTTTTGATTGTTTGACAGATACACTTATTTAGCATATTTTTGCCTAAAACATGATTTACTGAAGAAGCATTAGAGTTAATTCTAGAGTTAATTCAATTTAATAAGCATTCATTAAGCAGCTGGTACCTGCATTGTTCTCGGCACTGTATGTAGACCAAAAGAGAGGGAGGAAAAAGAGCCCCTGCCCAATAGAAGTTGACATTCTCTTAAATACAAGGTGCTAACACTGTGTTGGTCACCCCAAGTAACTAGGGGTAAGGCTATTGATTATTGATTTCCCCCACAATTTAAGAGATTTTAAAGAAATTCACAAAATAAGTAAAAACATAAAATTTTGTATTTATTTTATCTTTTTTATGTTTATCTCCTAAATGGTCCGTTCTTTACATCATGTTACTTTTGTGTTAATCTTCTCTGTGTCCCAGGCCCTTATCACTACGGTTTTTAAAGAACATTTTCTTTTTAATTGTGAACTTAATCACCAATCTATAACCATTTCAATACACAAAAAAGAACAAGAAAGAAACTTATATAAGAAACAATGAACTTGTTAAATATAGTATTTGAGAAATATATGTATTTAACTTAATAGAAGTAACAAAACAGTTATATTTGTTTACATCCCTTTCTGTACTTTTCGGGTTTTTTTCTGTGCATTTAAAGCAATAACTTTTATTGCTTTCTTTTGTTTTTATATCACCTATATTTCCCAATATATTCCCCCCTCCACCTCTC
The DNA here is from genome assembly GCF_019393635.1 of Dromiciops gliroides. NCBI lineage: Eukaryota > Metazoa > Chordata > Mammalia > Microbiotheria > Microbiotheriidae > Dromiciops > Dromiciops gliroides. The sequence goes on along the minus strand of NC_057866.1, from coordinate 160,370,696 downwards.
GGTGAACCATCTCTTACAATAAAAGATAAAAAAGAGGAAAACAGTTCACCAAAACTAATCAATATTAAAAAAAAATCTAGCATTATATTCAGCACTCCACAGCTATAATATCTGTTCCCCAGTCTCTGCAAAGAAGAGAAGGAAAGGTGTCTTCTCATGTATGTTCTTTTTTTTTTTTTTTGGCGGGGCAATGGGGGTTAAGTGACTTGCCCAGGGTCACACAGCTAGTAAGTGTTAAGTGTCTGAGGCTGGATTTGAACTCAGGTACTCCTGAATCCAGGGCCAGCGCTTTAACCACTGCGCCATCTAGCTGCCCCTCATGTATGTTCTTTTAAAAAAAATTTTGATATTTTATTATTTTCTTTTGTTATTATTATTTTAAAAAATGCTTTCCATTTACATTATCGTAGCCATGGTGTATGTTCATTATCATCTTTATAGCAGGGACTATGTTACTTTATTTGTTTGTTTATTTTGCGGGGCAGTAAGGGTTAAGTGACTTGCCCAGAGTCACACAGCTAGTAAGTATCAAGTGTCTGAGGCCAGATTTGAACTCAGGTCCTCCTGAATCCAGGGTCAGTGCTTTATCCACTGTGCCACCTAGCTGCCCCCTATGTTACTTTAAATCAAAGTTTTCTTAACATTTTTTGTCATGGATAGACTTTGTTTGATAGACTGGTGAAGCCTATGCATTGTCCTCACAATATTTTTAAATACATAGAGTTACAAGGAAGCCAATTATATTGAAATGAAGCTGTATGGTTTATTTTTCCCACCCACATTCACAGACCCCCTAAAATCTCTCCACAGACTCATGGGCAGGGGTTGGTCATGGGTCTCAGGTAAAGAACCCATTTTAGACTGAATCCTTTACATTCTTTACAAATGTTTAGAATGCTGCCATCACTTCCATCATTTTGAGGTCACACAGTTAAGTGAAATTGGGGATCAAGTCTCCTGATTCCCAGGGTGTCCATCCATTCATTTAACCAAAGTGTCTTCTGTGTGGTAAACACTGTAGAGGTACAGAGTTTATGTAAGTCTTGGTCCTTGCCCTTATGGAGTTTATAGTCTGGTGAAAGGTGAAAACACAGATAACTATATTTGTAATATTACCAATTAATGCATGAGAGAGATGCAAGAAAGTACTACATGAGACCTCAGGGAGGATGTCATTAATAACTGAAGCTATCAGAAAACGTATTCTAGGATCATAGATTTAGGATTTTTTTTAACAATAAACATTTTTATTTAAAGTTTTGAGTTCCAAATTCTATCCCTCCTTCCTCCCCAGCCCTCCCTCTTGCCTGAGGGGGTAAGCAATCAGATATAGGTTATACTTGTGCAGTTCTGTAAAACATGACCATATTAGTCATTTTGTGTAAGAAATCTTGAATAAAGGGGGAAAAAAGTGAAAGAAAGAAAGTGAAGAAAAGCGCACTTCGATCTGTGAGGATCATAGATTTAGAGCTGAAAAGGAACACCCTTCTTGGTTTATAGCTAAAGAAACAAGCCCAGCAAGAGGAAATGATTTGTCCAAGGTCACATTCTGTAAGTGTCCAAAGCAGAATTAGATCCCAAGTTTGGGAGGACCCGTGTGTGTGTGTGTGTATGTGTGTGTGTGTGTGTGTGTGTGTGTAAAAGCATTTATACAGTACCCCCTATGTAGCAGGCACTGTGCTAAGTGCTTTATAAATATGCTCTCACTTGATCCTCACAACAACTCTGAGGAATAAGGGGCCCGTTTCATAGATGAGGCAACTGAGGCAAACAGAGTCTAATGAACATATCCAGGGTCACACACAGCTTGTAAGTGTCTGAGGCTGGATTTGAACTTAGGTCTTCCCAACTCGAGGCTCAGCATTTTATCTAGCTTCCTGCCTCTCTACTTCCAGATCCAGTGGATCTTTCTACTCACTGCTTTGCTTTCTTTCTAGGAGAAGGAAATCCTTCATTCTTCTATAAAAAACTGGGTCCAAGAGCTGGAATATTCTGCTTAACCTTATCCCTGAATTGCCTCCCACCCCCTGTTTGAGCCAAATTTGCAAGAATATTCTAAAATAATCTTCGAAAACATATCAGATGCTTTGCTACCTTTCTTATATGAAGCAACAATGAAGAGACAGGAAGAAGTGATCAAGGGGCATTCGATTTTACATGGGGAGTGAAACTGAAAAAAATGGGAGCTACGCGAGGGAAGAGAGGCAGATAGGAGGGTTGTGGGCGACCATTATTAAATGGACTTGACCTCTGTCCCCACACTGATAGATTCCTGGTGGAAGGTGCTCTGGGCATTCATTGGAGCAGAGGGTCATTAGCTGAGATAGAATGGAAACATGGGGTCTTCTGGAGTTCAAGAATGAGGGTATTGTGTAAGGGGAAAGCATCAAGAGTTGAGAATGGCAATCTTGTGAGAACAGTCTGAAATAAAAGGCCTGTGGTTATGCAGTTAGCATATTTTTCTCTCCAAGCTGAGAAATATGTTTGTTAGGAGTGGTCCTGCCCAAACTTCTTTCCATCTAGGCCAACCTATTATTATTTAGAGCTTCCTGGACCATTTTCTCCCTTATCTTGAGCCCGACCTTCATAAGTGAGCTTCATTATTTCCTTTCCAAAGGCAAGTATGAGTGAGCTTTCTTGTTTTGTCTCATTACCAACTATTTTGACTGCCCCATCATTAGAATGGATATTCAAGAATGGATTATAATCAGAAATAGACAATTTTCCAGATCCAGCTACCAAGCTTAGGCCATCTCAGGGAAGATGAAAGCAATTACCTGAGCAGAATGAGGATTTTAAGACCTCTTTTTGAGTGCATTAGTTTGCATTTGCAGTGATGGCTCCAAATCTGAAGCCTTTCAGTTGAGCTTATGGAAGCTTTCCTCAAAAACAAAACCATAACCTCACTAATGAAACCCTTTCTAGGGTTAGACTAGCCCTACCCGGGAGATTAGGAGATGGGTTTAGGTCTTTTTTCTTGTTGGAAGGGAAGCACTCTTACTGGAAAACTCTTCTCTCCAACAAATGCCCTTTTCAAAGATAACATGGAAATTTCTTTTGTTGATCTGAGACCCCAGGGCCGAGCAGGTTTCCTATGATTACTAGAAAATAGCAGCCAAAAGGATATAAATGTTGTCTTGGTGATTGATAAATGCTGTTGGTCTACCTCAGGGGCTGGCTTCTGGAAAGAACCTTCCAGTGGTAGTTTAAGAATTAGTGCCCTGAGGCGATCATGGGTTGAGTGTGCTAGAGAAGTGTAAGGAGCTTCCTCCCTTGGGGAGAAGGAAGAGAGTGCCTTGTATCCAGGAAGACTGATGGGCTTCCTTTGTCTGATGGAGAAGCAGCCTGGACCGAGTAGACGCTAGACTAGATTAGACTAAACTAAACTAAACCAGACTAGACAGAGCCAGGGTATGGCCAGTCCTGCTTGCCCTTGTTGAAGGTGGTTTTGTTTTGGAGGGCAGGGGCGGGCTGTGCATGGGGAGTCACAATTGGGGAGCCCTTTTGGGATATCCGTAAGCATCTTTTCCCTTTTCCCAGGGAGAATAAGAAGGGCTAATGGAAGCATCTCATCACACTAATTAAGACAGATTAAAAGGGGAAATGAGTGATTGACCTTGAGTGTCATCCTGAGCTGTGCCTCATGCTGCAGCTATGCATGGCAAGGTTAGAGAGTGGGATTATATTTCTGTGCATTTCCTTAGCCCTGTTTCACAAGGGCCCTGGACTGCCTCTAATTGGACTGTAGAGGGAAAAATTCTTCCGCCCCCACCTCATTTTTGGATAGTAGTTGTTTTTATGAAACAGAGTTACCCAGGACACAGGAAGTGGGATCTGTTTCATATCATGACATCAGGGAAAATGTGTTATTTATGGCCAGTAGCACTCTGCCTTTGAATGAATTCGGTCACCAGAGGCCGGAGTGTCCTCAGGATGATGGGCAACATTCCCTCAGTTGTCCAGGATCTTGGAACTGTTTTCTTATTAAAAGACATTGAGTTCTATGTTCATTCTCTGCTTTAGTGACCCATTTATTCTTCAGTCTTAAGAAAATAGCCCTCTATTTGTCTTGGCTGCCTGTCAGGGTTTTCCAGAGGAATTATGATTATTAAATGAGAATCCTAGCCCTGGAAGGGATCATCCAGTACAGCTCCTTCATTTTCTTTTTGGTCCAATACCCTCTTTTTGTGTTTTTTTCCTACCTCTTAAAGTGTCTTACTGATGTTTTTAATGTTTTACACCAAAGTCATTTCTAATCAAATGGGATAATATCTGTAAGGCACATGGCACAAATGCCTGGCACATAAGTGGGTGCTTAATAAATGCTCGTTCCTTTCTGTTTTCTCCCCTAATTTACCCATATTCCATTAAGCCCTCCCTAGTTAAAAAAAGTGTTAAAATTGATTAGAAATAAAACCTCACCTGACCACATAAATAGAGCATTCCATGCCCATATTGCCTTACCTTCTCCCTACCAAAGGGATGTGTTTTTCATTACTTTTTACCATTTGTTTTCTAGGACCAAAACTGATAACAATTAATTCAAGTAAAGATAAGTACAATTCAGTATTTATCTGTTTGTATTACTATAGCCATTTTTAAAAAATGCCTGAGTGGGATTTGATGGTAGACTCACTTGGATTGCAACTGCAAGGATTGAGAGAGTATGTTTCCAGGAATGTGGTTCCTACTTCAAGGGAGAGACTGGATATGGGAGGAAGACACCAGGAAGGTGTCACTGCTCTCTGATTTTTCTGTTTTGAGAAAAAGCCCCCATAACCTCACTTTTTCTCTTCATTGTGCATCAATTCATGCAAGTCTTGCCATGTTTCTTTTATTTCCTCCTATTTGTCACCTCCATTATATTAATTTACTACAATTTCTTCTTTTTCCCCACTTAATTGGCACCCACTTTGTTTCCTGTTTGGGGTTTTTTATTTGTTTTTGTTTTTTTATACCTCAAAAGAATGCCCTTATTTTGTAGGTAAGGCAACTGATACCCAGAGAGGAAAATCCATGAAGGCTGTGATCTCCCAAGCTGGATGGGATCACTGTTCTTATCATGTTAAAGCTAATTCCTGAATAGTGGGAATAAGGAAACCCATGGATTTGAAGTTATAATTGTGTAAAACATGGTAATTGGCTTCAGGTCACCGGAACTGTGCAGTGGGAATTTAAATAATGTGACCGCTTCTCAGGATTCACTATTCACACTAATCGGGACCTAGCTGTATGCTCCTTTTATATATTTGTATTCCAATTTGCATTATGTTTATATGCGTAAGTCATATCTTTCCTTATTATGATTAAAAAGTGTTGTGCCTACTACAGTACATTTCAAACAATGGGTGCTTAACAAATGGTTGTTGGATAAATGCATATAAACATTATCAAAACAATTGTCTCTTCTAGTACCTTATTTATTCCTCACCTTTTGGGGTAGCTGATATGTAATTGAAGGGCTGTTTGCCAAATATTTGATCAATTGTCTAAATGATTTTTTATCAAATGCATGTTATTCATTTGTACTTCATAATTTCAGAAGCTCTTTGTATTCATTTCTAATTGATTTTCACTTGGGAGCCACTACTCACTCTTTAGTTTTGAGTTTATCTTCTTCCAAGCAAACACTAAGAGGGTTTTGTTGAAGGAAAGGATAGACGTAGGGATTGGACCTGTGATTTTATTCCATGTATGAGGAAACTCCCTCTACCAAGGCAGATCAACACCTTCTCTGCAATTTATAGTGCTAGGATTGCCTAGAGTGCTGAAAGGTATCTGCCAATGGTCACAAAGCCAGTATTGTATCAGAAATAAGATTTGAACTCAGGTCTTTCTGGTGTCCAGGTCAGCTTTCTATCCACTATACTCTGGTACCTCTGGTGGAAAGGGATTCTTTTTAGAAATCAAATAATTCCTTCCTAATGTAGATACAACTCCTTAGTATATTTTTGGTAAATTTGGGGTGTTTGATTTTTAAAAAGTGAGACCCAATGGGAATTTAAAATAGAGAGTATGTTTTTTTGACCCAAAAACTTAGGCATAAGTCTATTTTTCCTGGGCTCAAGAGTGGAAACCTGGTTGGATCATTTTGCTTTCTAATTTAAAATATTTTGAAAATACTTTCCTATGAAACCCATCAAGTGCAAACAATTATGAAGTGTAACTCAAGGAGAAAGATCTTTTTGTTTTGTTTTGCTTTACCCTTTTGCATCAGATGAAAGGTTAGCTGACTTCTCCATCACTCTGCTAATTCACATCATTAACCTTGAAGTAGATTTCAGGAAGCAATTAAGAAGTAATCATCAGATCCTTAAGGTTCTTTCTAATGACTCAGAAGCAGGTTCCTAACAGACAGGTAAATAGAAAACAGGATGATGAGTCTAATTTGAAGCCTACACTTGATTAATTTGAGCAATTGATGTTATTGGAGAGATGAGTTGGAGTTTTCTCCGCTTGGAAAGAAGCTCATGGGACTTGAAGTTGGAATGACCCTTAGAGAACATTTAGTCTGTAGGATTATATAAATCAAGAGCTAGAAGGAACCTCGGAGGTCATTTGGTCCAATTGCTGCTTTTTATAAATGAGGGAACTGAGGCTTAGTTGTCGTTCTATTGAGATCAAACAGGCAGTGTGTAACAAAGCTAAGATCTGAATCCCTGTTCTCCGAATTCCAAATTTGGTTTGCTTTACCCTTCTACCAGGAAAGCAAGAAAAATTGAGTGACCTGGAGTAATAGCCCATGTTCTCACAGCCCTGAGGGAGCTAAGGGGAGTGCTTTGGAGCATATCAATAGAAGTCAAAGTCTTCACCCATCTGAAGGCATCACCTTACAGGTGATAGGATACTCAGGAGTCAGATGGCTCCGTGGTCAGGTGATAACTTTTATAGTCAGGTTAATGCTGTCCTGAATTCTGTTGCTTCCTTACCAATACATTTGTCATTGACTTTTCAGAGCCACTTAATTTCTTCTCTAAGAAGATGTCATAGTCACGGCTATAACTAGGAGTTCTGGTTTCCAGGGTGAGCTTACTGGAGTGAAAGGAGGGACAGTGAGGACAATAGTCCATCCTGGGGCCAGTCACCCCAGATGGAGGGACAATGATTTTCCCAGAGGTAGCATAACCTTTGTCCCCATAGCATAACCAGTGGTTTCTACTCAAACCTCAAGAGAAAGTGGAATCATGGTAGTTGGGGTTGACCTAGATGACATCAAAGATCCTCTCCATGGGAAGACAAGCCCCATGATGAGGTGACCTGGGATGGCAGCCCGAAATGTCAATCATTATACCATATAGTATTCCGTAATGAAACTCTGCTGGCCTCATCTTAGTTATGGCTCCAGTGATGAATCTGATGTCCTATCTATCATGTTAGCCCTTACATCTTAGCTGAATGATTCTTTTTCTTTTTCTTTTCTTTTCTTTTTTTTTTGCTCTGAATGATTCTTAATGGTTTTAAAATCAACTCATAGTGTTTGACTAAAGGAATGGGCTCTCTGCACAAAGCACACCAGGGAAATTCTCATGGTGTCTCTAGGCAATTAATTTCCAAGCACCAGGGGCTCTCTTTTCCCTTTCCCTAAAGTATGCACATTATTCCCAGGCCACCAGGCAAAGGCCTGATTGTCCCCAATGGCTGTAGCATGTAATGCATTAACCAGAGGAACTCACCATGCTATAGTTTCCCTCATGCATGTGTTCTTGTCTTTCTCTTTCTCTTTCTCTTTCTCTTTCTCTTTCTCTTTCTCTTTCTCTTTCTCTTTCTCCTCTCCTCTCCTCTCCTCTCCTCTCCTCTCCTCTCCTCTCCTCTCTCTTTTTCTTTCTCTCTTACCCTGCCTTTTCCCCTCATTCTCCACTTCCCTCTCCCTTAGTCATATGGCAAGAGGATAAAGAAAAGAGCAAAGCATGAAGACTGAGGGGGAAAAAAAAGTAAGTTGATACTTTGTTTAAATTAGTTTAATTCTTAAAGAGGCAGAGCAGAAAGGAGAATTTCCCTTGTGCAAGACTTCCTCCTCCAGGCCTGTGAAGATGAAAATAAAAGGTTGACAAGATGGTGTTTGCTTTGTGTCCTTGCAAAATCTACAGTTTCTTCTCTTTGTGCAGTCCCATTTTAACATAGCAACACAGAAAGATGAATCCTGAATTGACCTTAAGCCTGCTGCTACACCCTTCAGCTCAGTGGTTTCCCTGTAGGAATAAAAGCCGACACTGTCTTCCCTGAATTTCTCTCGATCAATAGGAGTGTGACTGAGTACATATTAGCCAGATGGGCAGACCGATAGGAAAATAAAAGCATATCCACAGATACAAATAGAGAGATAAATAGACTGATTTGGAGCAAAAAGCCTTTTAAATGGGAAACCTGAGGAAGAAAGGCTGAGGAGGGTCAGATGGGGCCTAATGATTTGCAAATTAATTTTAGGTTCCTTAAGGATGTTGCTTTCTTTGAGTACAGTGCTTCTGATAAGTATGGTCAAGTTAGTTCTTCCATACTTAAAAAGGAATTTATTACTTTGACTTTTAGAACAAGCCTCTTGGGAGCGTGCACTTTGTGTGACGCTACACACAATCTACAGTGGCAAAATTGTGTTAATTTGACTGACTAGAAATATTAACCATATTTTATCAAATAACTGCCAGGAACAATTCACGGCCATGCCCTGTGACTTTATTTTAATTGATTTTTTTTTTTTTTTAACTTTCAGCCTCTCTGATTTTGTTTCCTCTGACACAGGATTATTAAATGCACAAGGAAAATTGTTTTGCAAATTATTTTTAGTGTTTTTACCTGTTTTAAATTGAGACGCTTGTTTAACTCTTTGTTTCCTGCATTCCTCCCACTTTTCTTTTCGAATTTGATTATTTATTGCCTCAGCCATGGTTGGTGCTGCTGACTTAGCGTAATGTGCTGGCCTGCTAAGGACGTTAGAATCCACATCAGCATGGTGTACAATTCGGTACTGTTTAGGAGCATCATTTGATCTTTCATAAAGAAAGATTTGAAAGTGGAAATTGAATATGATGGATTGCTGTAAGACAGCTTAATATTTCCATTCCTGAGCTATGTGGACTAATGAATCACTTGCTGTTCTCCTCCAAGAAAATGACTCTAATGTGATTTGTAATGTGTTCTCTCCATATTACTCTGGGGTAAAGTGTCCACCCCCTCTGCCCTCTCCCCTTCGCAAACCTCCCTTGTCACAAAAACAAACATTATTTAGCTACACCCAGAGTCCCCCTGACCAAATGGAGGGGAGGAGAAAATCCTATTTCCCATCTACCCCTCCTAACCCAGCCCCTTTGGTTTGTATTAATCTACTGCTTTGTCTTTTCTCCTTTCGAAACTGAAGTTTATCATTCCATGAAGATGCAAACAAATACAATCAACCAATCAGCGGATTACAGTGAGGGGAGGATACCAAATTTATTTAAATACTGCTTTAAGGTTTGCCGAGCAATCTGTAGAGAAGTTTCCTCATTTGACCCTCACAGCAGGCCTATGAGGTAGAGGTGTTACAGGGGTTCCTATCCCCATTTTGAAATCAAAGGAATTGAGTCTCAGAAGTGATTTGTCCAGGACCTGTACTTGTAAGTGTGAGAGGCAGAATTTAAACCTACATTTTCCTGAATCCACACCCAGTGGTTTCCACAACACCTCTCCATCTCACAAAAGGCAAAAGAAGTTCAAGACATCATTTCTGCCTCAAAGTCCAGCGATTAATGAACATTTGTTGAGCACCTGTTCTGTGCCAGGCACTATGCTAAGCGCCGGGGATGCAAAAAGAGGCAAAAGATAGGCCCTGGCCTCAAGGAGCTTATAATCTAACGGAAGGAAACTTGCAAACAGATATATACAAAGCATTCTGTATATAGGATAACTTGGAAATAATTAAGAGAGCGAAGGCACTCGAATTAAGAGGGGTTGGGGAAGGCTTCCTGTGGAAGAGTGGGGTTTAGCTGGGAGAAGGAGAGCACTCCAGGTATGGCCAGAGGGCATTCTAGAAGCTGAGGGTCCAAGCAGGAGGCCAGTATCCTATAATCTCCTAGTGGAAAGGGAAGACAGGCTTTTCACACATTATTAGTAACAGTAAGAGCAGTGCACATGTTTATCTCATGCTCAGTTGTGCCAAGTGCCTTCCTCCCTGCAGCCCTGTGTAATACAGCCATTAGTTATCAAGTGCCCAAGTGAATGATTCAAACACCAAAGAGCTGCAGAACTCAGAGAAGGGAGAGATCAATGAGCACTGGATAATCATCAGTATAATTAGTCTCGTGTAATATAATATACAATGATGAAAACTGAGGCTTAGCTGTTAGAAGAATCGATCTCTATAAGAATCTCTAAGTGTCTGAATCATAAAATGCCAAAGCCAGAAGCGAGCTTAACGTTCATCCAGAACCCCTGGCTCCCTTCATGTCTCAGCATAGCCACTGCCCCTGGTCTGGGCCTTTCCTCCCCACCTCCAGGTATTGTTCTCCCCCAAGCCCCAGAAATTACTTTGAGTTTTACTTTGTGTGGACTTTACATTTGCTTACTTGTGTACATTTTGCATTATCTCAGTAGAATCTAAACTCCTCGGGGCCAGGGACTATTTTCACATAGTTATTAAGCACATGGGAGCTTAATAAATGCTTGTTGAAGTGGTCTTAGAGATTGATGTATGTTAATTTTCAAGGAACCTACATTAACTTCATAGAATTCACTTATGGATCAAGTAAGAGAAAATAAATAATGATAATGATACATTTATATAGTGCTTACTTATATGCTAGGTACTTCACAATTATCGTCACATTTGATCCTTATAACAACCCTGGAAAGTAGGTGCTATTATCATAACCTCCATTTTACAGATGAGGAAACAGACAAAAAGATTAAGTGACTTGCCCAGGGTCACACATCTAGTAAGTGTAGGAGGCTCAATTTGAATGTAGATCTTCCTGACTTCAGGTCTACCACTCTATCTCCTGTACTACTTAGTTGTCACGTCTCTCTCTGTTTCTCTCTCTGTTTCATCTATCTTTCTATCTATTCATCCATCTCTTACCTATTTTACTATCTCTTGATCTCACTATCTTTCTTTCCTGTTAATATCTATCTGTCCATCTGTCTAGCTTTCTAGCTATGTAAATAATTATTTATCAATATATGTATATATACCTACATATACATATATGTGTACACACACATATATAAATACACACACCTACTACACTTAACTAGATGTATGACTTTGGGCAAGTCGCTTAATCTTTTAGTCTCAGCTCCCTCATCTGTGAAATGGTGATAATTATAGCACCTACCTCCTGGGGTTGTTATAAGGATCAAACGGGATAATACCTGGCATATTATAAAATGTGTTGTTGTTGTTGTTGTTGTTATATAAAGTACTTTGTAAACTTTATAGTTCCATATAAATGAGAATACTAATGCTAGTAACTCCCATTTACTCCCAAGACTGCATCCTTTGGATAGTTGCACTGTGGAGAAACTTAGCTGTGATAGAACATAACCAGAAAAATCTTATTTGATGGCATTTGTAATATTGATTTAAAACCTAGGCATGTAAACTGTGTTACATTTTATTCAAAAAGAATAGCTTGTTTGTTTTTTTAAAGCCCAATCTGTGGTCTTTTATGCTCTTTAATCTCCTCTGACTGTCTTAAATATTTAGCCTGAACACATTTCCTTTATTTGGTTAGTCAAGGTAGCACTGTATTGTAAATCACAGGGATAAACTATCCAGTCGTCTGCTTATCTCATGTCAAAGCCTGCAGTGACTTTGAGATACTCCGTCATTAGTGGTCCGAATTGTTGGTGGCAATTAGAGATCCTGGCTAAGTACTGTGTCACGCCATCATTGACAGAACATTTTTGGCCATTAAGCCTTCAAACTCTTCCTCAGCTGTCAACACCTGGGCACTTTCTGGAGCCAAATTCTCTCACGCTGTGTGCTGCCTGCAGCTCGCCCGCAGCTCAGCTTTGACTAAAAGTGTTGCTTTCACTTCTCCTCGCCTTGTTCTCATTTAGCACTAATACCTGCTTAAAGTCCGCCTTTCATTCTGCAAAGCACACACGCCTGTGTCATCCCTGGAACAGTTCTGATGTCAAGGAGAGGAGCTCCAAAGATATGCTAGTCATCCCAATGAATAATTGATTAGAAAGGAGTCTGGTGGTGTTAATTGGGAGGTGCAGTTGAATGAGGGCCAAAGCAGAAGCTCTTCCTGAATGTTTCCCCAAACCTTGTAAAGTCTTTAGCTTTGAGCAACAGGGTCAGGGCACCCGAGAGAAACTTAAAAGGGGCTCTTGAGTTCAATAGGTTTTGGCTTGTTGTTGTCACAGGCCTCAGTTTGTCAATGACTGAGCCCTCAACAGCTGCAGCAGCTCTGGGTTTTGATGTTGGTCTGGCTGCCAAATAGTTCTGGAGGATTCCTAATAATTTGGGCTTGATCACAGCAAAATGGGTTGTATAGGGGCTAGCACTGATAACATCTGTGTACCACTTCTCACCTCCACTTCTTACATTCCCTAGCTTTCTTCAGAGTTCAGCTCAGATGCCAGGTCCCAGACAAAATCTTTCCTGAACCCCACCCCCATTGCTATTACCTATCCTCCATTTTTTTCTTTTCCTTTTATCTACTTGTATTTATTCATATGGGTATATGCTCCCTGCCCCCCCCCCATAGAATGTAAGCTTCTTGAAGGCAGAGACTGTTTTCTTTCTTCTTCAATTTGTAGCCCTTGTCACAGTGGCTCAACAGGTAGCAAGCATTCAATCAGTGCTCCATGAATGAATGAATGACATTTACATAATGGTTTTTGGTTCACCAAGTCCTTTACTTATTGTTATCTCAATTGAGACTCACCACAATCCTATGACATAGATAACAATTTTACAGACAGATTATAGAGAAGCAAATGGGGGTGGGGGAGAAATCAGAAGTTATTTGTTATTTGGATCAGCTACCAAGACAAATACCACTTGCAGTGAGAAGCTCTCATTTGGAGAAAAGCAAACAAGTTTAGCTCAAAGGAAAATGTCCCCAAATTCCATCACTTTGTTGTTGTTCAGCTGTGTCTGACTCTTCGTGACCCGATTTTGGGTTTTCTTGGCAGAGATACTAGAATGGTTTGCCATTTCCTTCTGCAGCTCATTTTGAAGAAGAGGAAACTGAAGTAATCAGGGTTAAGTGACTTTCCCAGGGTCACACAGCTATTAAGGGTCTGAGGCTGGATTGGAACTCAAGTCTTCCTGACTCTAGGCCTGGTGCTGTATACCCTGCATCACCTAGATGCCCCATCACTTTGGAGAGCTTTAAAAAAGACAGGTGTGATCATCAGGTTTGGAGATTTAGGGAAGCTAAGGCAGAGCTTCACTAAGTAGAACTAACTGCACAGTGTTTTGATAGCCTAAGGGGGGGGGGGTTTATATCTCTCTAACCCCAGTAAATGTAACTAACAAGATATCCTATATCCTGATAATTTATCAGGTCAAAACTCCTCTTTGATAGAGTTACAGAATCAATCAATCAAATACGTAAACTGGGCGTGAACAATTCCTAGACAATTTATTGAATCAAAGTGTAAATTAGATGGGAGGAGTGAAGTGCTTCAGCCATTGGATGATACCAAATATATTGGGATTGGTTAAAATAATTAGATGCAGCTCTGGGCCGTGTATGTGTGTGTGTGTGTGTGTGTGTGTGTGTGTGTGTGTGTGTGTTTGTGATGAGAATAACTAATAAAATACTGAAGAATCTTATATGGGTAAATGTGTTTATGTAACAATATATGGAGAGAGGCAGAAGGAGGAACTATTATGATTTGATAAAGTAAATAAATAAATAAATGTATTTCTGTGTGTATGTATATATTTATTTATGTATGCACGAGTGTCTGGATGGATGGATGAAGGGATTCAAACAGGAAAGCCCTTAAGCTTTGAGGAACCAGACTTGTGTGCCTGTAAGGAGAACAATTTGAGAAGAAGGGCATGAACCCAGATCAAATGTCACAGTCTTCCTTCTCTCTCTTTCCCCCCAATTACTATTCACTGGGGAGACCAAACAAGTAACAAATGATGCATTCATCTGGAAGCTAAGAGGGGACAAACTAGGCCACAGGTATCAAACTCAGGCCACGAGTGGCCCAAACTCCTCTGCGACCAGAACCAGGTTAAAAAATATTTGACAAAATAAATTTTTAAAAATATGGATGTTAACTTGTGATTTTCTAAGTTTGTATGAGGCCCACAGGGATCCATTTCTATTTGAGTTTGATATTACCAAACTAGACACATTGAAAGGAAAGACAACTGTGAGAACTGCCACCCCTCAGGGCCCAGAGAACTTAAGATTTTAGGAAGAGAGAAAGACTTTCATCTAACCAGAAGCTGATCACTCCTTTGCCATTGTGCTCTCGAAGCTGAAGGCCACTTTCTCATGGACTCCACATTTGTGGGAGAGTGTGTCCTAGCCTTTAGGAGTGTATGTTTGCGTGGATAGACAGAGACAGAGACAGAGACAGAATGAATGAATGAATATATACATATATATGAATGTATATATAATAGGTGCATTGAGTGTTTTTGTCTATGAGGGCTATAGGAGGCATTCGGGAGGACTGGCACCTCTGGTGTGAAGGCTTGCTGATACTTTTCAGGGCTGCTCATCTACCTTTGATATCCTTCTTCACCCAACTCTCACCTGTGGCTCCAAGAAGATATAGCATGCCCAGCAGCCACGCTCCAGTAAAACTGTCTTGGCAGACAGGCTGAACCAGGTTGAGGGTAACCAACAGGCCTCCAACCTGTCGGTGAGTTACAGGGATGTCTTCCCTAAATATGTGAAGACGTCCCCTGGGTGAATAGGGCTGATCAGAACGATTTGTTTCAAAGTCCGTAAAGGCGGTCGAAGCAGGCACTGTGGAGTACTTAAAGCTTTGGCAGGCATTGGAGACGCTAAGGGCATCCACTGCTTCCTGGGCCATCACCAGTCATCTTCACTTTTGTTCTGCTACTGGACTTTGATGACTCTGGAAGAGACGGTGAGGATAACAACTTTGTGCAGTTCTGCCTCTCTTAAATCCAATTCATTGATAAGTCAAGACATCACTCCAAGATGTCAGTGGTCCTCTTTGAAAATGAAGTACAAACAACAACTGTGTGTGCGTGAGTGCGTGTGTGTGTGTGTGTGTGTGTGTGTGTGTGTGTGTGTGTGAGAGTGAGTGACACCCCAGACCCTTCAGGATTACCTATAGACCTTTGAAAAGAAGATAGTCAAGACATGCTCTGGGGAACCAGCTCACCAGTATGAAGTAAATGTCAGAGTCAGCATTTGAACTCCAAATCCATTGTTCTTTCTACTGTACTATGAACTTAGCTAATTTTTCATTGGGATCTTTAAAAAAAATTTAAGGGATCTTTATAGAAGATGACATTTACAGCATTCATCACTGTCAACATGGGACAGTACAGCCACAATCTAATATACTTCTTCTCTAGAGTCGTAGCATCCTTGGCCAGCCAACCAGGACTCCTCCACTATGATCTCCCTCTATGTAAGCGTAGGTTTTTGGATAGATATGGAGCCTGTTAGAAGTTGGAGGACATTCTGAGATATACTGAAGGTCATTTTCTGGAAAGGAAAATCTCCAGTTTCAGTCCTTTAACCATGATTTCCAGTTATTAGACCCCAATGAGCTGAAGAGAAATGCTATTGAACATGTGTGACTTGAAGTTATTGGCTTCACTATTTCTCCTTGAAAGAAAAACAACTTTTCAGAGCTTTTGTAGCTCTGAAAAATAAAATTTTTAAAAATTATGAATCCATTTGGAAAGTAATATTTGCAGTAGAAAGTAGAAGAATGGGAATATGAGGACTTTCTGAAAAATCATATCCTCACAGAAAAAATAATATCATTTCTGCTTATTGGGTCTGTGTAGTGTGTTTCCACTGGGGGAAAAAATTCAGATATTGTATCTGCTCAAAAATGAACCTCAAGGGCATAAACTCAACTCCAGTCAAGGTGCCCCAATTGTATCTAGTCAAAGTATCTTGAGTATTGATTTTCAAAAAGGGAAGGACCAATGGTATCCCTACTCCATAGGCCAGTGGCATCTTTGTCAGAGCAGGAGATGACATAAAACTGAGAGGGGTAGCTAACACAGAGGATGAAAGAATCATAATCAAAAAAAAAAAAAAAGATCCTGACACGGCAGACCATCGAGCTAAATCTAATCAGGTGAAATCCAGTGTGTGTCAGTGTAAAGACACATTTCAGTTTTTATTTTTTAAAAAATCAACTTGAGTTGAACAGGATCAGGGAAGGTACAGTTAGAAAGAAACTTGTCTGAAAATGGTCTGGGGGATTCAGTGGACTTTATAAGGTCAATATGATGTGGCAGCCAGGAAAGCTGATGTCATCTTAATGATGGGCTTCATTAAGAGAAACAGAACTTCCAGGAACAGGGAGTTGATAAAGGGAGCCCCACCGTATTCGTAGACTGTATCTGCAATGTCATGTCTAGTTCTGTTTTCAAGGGGTATTGATAAGTCAGTGAGCATCCAGATTAGGACAGCCAGGATGGTGAAGGGCACTGAGTCCGTGTGACACAAGAATCGCTTGAAGGAGCGTGGAGAAAAGAAAACTCCAGGGCAGACGTAATAGCTCTTTGCAAGGATTTGAAGTGCTGTTGTGTGGAAGGGAGAGTAGAGTGGGCGACTCCAGCCTTTACCAATGATTGGAGGGGGGAAAAAAAGATGAGTTCGTTTGGTGGTGACAGAAAAAGACTTAGCCCTGATGGTTTATCAGTGACTGGGGATGCCCTCAAAATCATTGACTGTGCCTTAGTTTTCTGTTATCTGTTAAATGAGGAGTTGGATGGACTCAGTGGCTTCTGAAGTTCCCTCCAGCTTTGAATCTATGACCCCACGAATCTATCCTCAAAGGTTGTTATTGCAAAAATAACAAAAAATAGGGGGCAGCTAGGTGGCACAGTGGATAGAGCACTGGCCCTAGAGTCAGGAGTACCTGAGTTCAAATCCGGCCTCAGACACTTGACACTTACTAGCTGTGTGATCCTGGCAAGTCACTTAACCCCCATTGCCCCGCAAAAAAATAAAAAATAACAAAAAAGTGCCTTGCAAAAATTCTGATTAAAATATTTGGATTGATTAGAAAAGAAAAAGGAGAGGATTGCCCAAAGAGTGCCTGAGCCATCTCCTACTTTGAGAGAAAAGGCAGTGAGTTTTTTGGATAGTAAAGGTCTGATGGGAAAGATTGCTCGTTTAGAAGCCCCCAAATGTGCTTAGTTTTGGTGGGGGGAAGAGCAAGTCACAGGGTGAATGAATCTGGAAAGGAACGTGCAGGACCTTGTGGAAGGGCTAGAGATCCAATGATGTCAAAGAGAACCTCAAGGGGAATCAGTGGGTTATTTGAATTCCTCAGATAAATGATAGATTATTTGAATTGTTCTTCATCTGATCACAGGCTTCTGTGAATCCTTTCCTTCCTTTACATTTTCTGTGAATTGAAATGAAAACTGGCCTGCCAAATATACATTACTACTTTGAGTTTCAGAATGGAAGCTGTGTGTCTCTTGTAGCTACATTAGGAAACCTGGAAATGATCTGATTATAAGTTGTATTTAGAATGTTTCTTGGTGGAATTCAAATGAGCAAGACATTGAAAAGAGAGCCAACCTCCAGGATCCTACCTGGTCTTATAAGCCCAGAGTTTTGATGGGCCCAAAGCTATGGGTTACAATAAAAATAATAACTTACATTTATGTAACACTTTGATTTGCAGAGTGATTTGCATCTATTCTCTCATTTGGTCCCTGCAACAACCCTGTGAGATGTGTTACTTTTATCCCCATTTTGCAGATGAGAAACCTGAGACTTAGTTAATTTTATATATGCATGCATGTGTGTATTCATATATGTGTATATATACATATGCACATGTAAACATAGGTATACTTGTATATGATATAATTTGAACCCAGATTTTCCTGACTCCCAAGTCCATAATGTCACCACGCTTGACATTTATATAGTGCTATAAAGTTCTCCTGGTGGTTTTATTCTCATGATCACATTTAAGCTTCACAATGATTCTGTGACATAGGTAATACAGGTATAGTCCCATTTTACAGGTGAAGACATGGAAGCTCAGAGAGGTTATGATTTGCTCACAATCACACAGTTCTAGTAGATGTCAGAGGCAGGATCTGAGCTGGTGTTCTTGACTCCAAATATAGCCCAACATCTACTACATTGGGCTACCTTTCCCATACATTGGAAAATGTTTAGTTACTGAACTAGTGGACCTAAATAAGTTTGACCACAAATAGAAATACAATATTAATGGAAGTGTTTCTTTCTACCTTTTGAAAGGATGACTGATAATGGATACTTCATTTGATGACAGTTTCCAATTGTTGCTGCTTATGATAATTTAGAACAGGGCTTCTTAGCTTTTTGGGGGTCATGTATGCCTTTGGCAGTCTTTGAAACCTGTGGACTCCTCAGAATGTTTTTAAATGCACAAAATAGAATGTATAGTATTGCAAAGAAAATTAGAGGTCAGTACAAATAAAAATGCTTTTTTCCCCATCCAAGTTCATGGATTCCTTGAAATCTATACACTAACCCAGTGGGGGTCCATGGACCCCCTAATTATGAACCCCCAGTTTTAGAACCTGGCATACTCTATTCTTAGATCTCCCACTGTTCCAGAATTTGATTATATCAAGCCCCAGAACATTGTAGAACCTACTAATTGACATCCTGTGGAAAAGCTGGGGAAAAGCACTGGAAAGACTTTGCCTTAACCATTTACACAGGAGAAATTCTCTTTGGTGATGCAACATGCAACCCAACATTCCTCGCCACCTATTTGCCTCTTGTCCCTATCATCACAGAACTCTTTTACCTAGGGCCCAACTAGTGTGCCCATCTCATGCTCTGTTGAGATTGTCTAGATGTCAGTTACCCTTCAAGGCTTGCTATGTGACTAGCCCATCTTGTTTCCTGGTAATGTGTTTTTCTAATGACATCCTTTATACCACTCCTGCATAATTACCCATCTGTAGTATGTTGTAGCCTGCTCACACCCACCATGAACCTCTTCTTTTTGCTCTTTGGGTGATCTTCAACTTCATTTCTTTGGAGAGTCCAGTGAGACTTGCATCTTTCCAGCATCACCAGAACAATATTAGAAGTTGTAGAAAGTTGTAACTTCATTTCACACACACACAGAGAGAGAGAGAGAGAGAGAGAGAGAGAGAGAGAGAGAGAGAGAGAGAGTGTGTGAGTGTTGGATCATCAGTTAGGCACCTACCAATATGCCAGGCCATGGGCTAGCCACCTGGGATACAAAAAGACAAAGAATGGATTTGAACTCAGGTCCTCCTGAATCCAGGGCCAGTTCTTTATCCACTGTGCCACCTACCTGTCCCCCAGGCCAATTTTTTGAGTGCTTTTCCATAAGGTGTCATTTAGGATGTTCTGCAGTGTGGTGGAACTTGATGTAATGAACCCAAGGTCAGAAGCAAATAGGAACAGCTGAGTGACCTCACGCGTTTATAGGGAATTTTTTTTTGACCTAAATTCTTTTAGAGGCATCTTCAGGGTTGGTCAAGACTGATGAACTCTTTTTTTCTGTCTCATTAGAACTAGCCTCCCCCCCCCAAATATATATATATATATATGCATATATGTATGTATGTGTGTGTATATATTAGATATGTGTAATATATATTAGATATTGTAAGAACTAAGAAAATCACATTTCGTAGGCTAAGATGCTTCCTATGCTATAACCTTTGTAGCAAGCACATTAGGCCCATTTTAAAATGTCATAGGTAAGGAAATTAATTTGGTGCTCATTCTCTTTCAGGGATTCACGAATATTTTGCCATTGATTTTTTTAAAACATGCTTTCAATTTTTACAGAATTTAACTGAATATTATGCTAGCTTCTATAACTAGAAAAAGAATGCCAACACGAGAATATGACTTACTCTTTAGGGGAATGAGAAATTATAGCATCTTTGCCCTGTTGCCTTGTCTCCCCATTCTGCTCACTATTTATATGTCAGCCAAATTATTTTACAAAATCAGACTTGAAGAATTCTGCACAGAAAGAGTGTGGAAGAACAAGGATTTACATTCAGGCCCAGTGCTGTTGAGGGAAATTTACATGAATTTAAATGATGTGTTTCCTGCGCTGTTGTTTCCTACAGGAGGAAGCTCTCCGCCCTTTGAAAGAGTGACTCTGGTTTCTCAAACTTGCCTGACACCTCACAGGAGAAGGAAATAAAGCCATTTTACCTCAAGTAAAACATTTTTCCAAATTTTCTCACGCACGTTCACGTGGGTGTTGAGGGGAGAAAAAGCATGAGTTATTTTTCACATTTTAAATACAAAAACACACCAGCTGCGACACACAACCTTGCCACTAGAGAAAGGGCAAATAACTAAGTTTCTCCAGCAATCTCAGAAACTAAATTTATTGAAATCCCAAGGAAAGCCTTTTGTTGTGTTTGGTGTAATGGAGAAAATTCCATAAGATATCTTACATTGCGTTTTCCTAATGTTAATCTTCCTAGGTCTTATGCTCCCAGGTCAGGCAGTAAACACACTTCATTCACTTACAGGAGGTCTCACGCCTCAGAAGCCAACCAGGTTCTCTCATTACAATCAGTTTTCCTTTTATTTCAAGTAATATCTCTCCCCGTGCCTTTAAACTCTGAATCAATTTTTTATGTATGTATTTTTTATTTGTATTTCCTTTGCAGGCAGAAGGACAAGGGGGTTAATTTGCCAGCGCTTTCTTTTCGTCCAGTGTCTGCAGAAGAAATCTCCGTTCTAGACCACATGATTTGGGGAGTTAGAATGCCTCAGTTATGAACCCCCCACATCAGCTTGGCTCTCATTTGGTTACCCGCCTCTTTTCTTGCTTGTCATTCTTGCATCCTTCCCTGTGTGTGGTTTAAAATGCAGTTTTCATTCTGTCAAAGGAAATCAATTAGCATGTTGAGCTAATCACATTCTTTCATTCAGATTTGCTCTCCTTGCCCTTTCTTTCCTCTGTTTTCTAAAAGAAGATGCAGTCCCGTGATTGACCTGTGTGTTGGTTCCTTTTAAGAAATCCCTGACGAGCCCATGACACTGGCTACTGCTGTATACAGCTCCACATTTCTATTCATAATTGATGGCTTGGGCCCACGCAGACAGCACCGTACCTAGCAATATGGATTACCATACAGTGGGGTTTTTTAGGTGTTTGAATTTTCCATTTCTGAATAGAAATAACTTCGACCAGGAAGGAAATTCTAGAAGGAATAAACTTAATGTGAGTATATATAGATATGTGGATACAGTATAAATACAGTACACACTCTCACACACACACACACACACACACACATATATATGTGTCTGTATAAATGTATAAGTGTATGTATACGAATACACATGTGTACATACACATGTATGTAAATGTGAATATATACATACACATATATACATACAGACACAAACGTGTGTGTGTTTTTGTCAGAGGATAAATTATTTTCCAGCCTTAGGATTCTATGCTTGTCACACCCTTAGTGATACTTCATTTTGCTGATTTGTGTGATGTTCAGAAAGTTTTAGCAGCGATTGAAATGAAAATCAATGTTATGTCATAGAACGCAAGATTTTGAGTCAGGGGACATAGGTCTGAATTGCTTTACTACCTATATGAACTTGGCTAAGTCACTACCTTTTTTTCCATCATCAGTTTCCACATTCATTAAATGAGGACACTAGACTAGATAAAGATTTAAGAGTTGTGGCCTATGGTCCCCAAGCAGCCACAGAACCAGATTAAAATGTTTAACAAAATAAGTGAAAATACAATTCATAGAAAATGTTAATTTGTGGTTTTCTAAGTCAGTCTGCAGTCTGCAGGGATGTTTCTATCTGGTGGTTTACACCACTAGCCTAGACGATCTCCAAGTTCTAAAGCTGTGACCCCAAGATATGTTTAAGATGTGTTTTGTGAGGCAGCTAGATGGCACAGTGGATAAAGCAACCGGCTCTGGATTGAGGAGGACCTGAGTTCAAATTTGGCCTCAGATACTAGACACTTACTAGCTGTGTGACCCTGGGCAAGTCACTTAACCCTCATTGCCCTGCAAAGCAAAAAAGAACAAAAAACAAACAAACAAAAAGATGCATTTTAGGTTTCTGTGAATTTTCAAAGCATGGACTCAGTTGTAGGACTACCTCTTAAAGGTTTCATGATGTCATGGTGACCACACATGCTGGTCAGTCCGTCCATCCAAGTAGATGTGCCATAAGAACCATGTAATATACCCGGAGAAGGAAATGGATCCTGTTTGTTTTGTTTTTAGGGCTGTACCATATTTCCATCCAGGGATCTGGATTTGCTGCTCTTGATTTTAGGGTAGATTTCCTACTTCCCAAATTCAGATAGTTTTTAATATACAGATTGTATTCTAAAATTTTTTGTTGAAGTCAGTAACTGGCAATGAGGGTCCCAGGCTAGCCCATAAAAACCTATATAATAAAAAATGTAACTGAACTGCGCTTGGGCAGAATCACTGATGGCGTGAATGCCTCTCAGTGATGGGACATTCATATTAGTAGTAATTGTGATAACTGACATTTATGTAGCATTTTATGGTTGCCAAAGAGCTTTATATGAATTATGTCATTTAAGCCTTTAAAATCACCCTGTGAAGCAGATACTACAGATATCTTTTAAAAAAAAACAACTGATGAGGAAATCAGGGCCTAAAGAAAGGCTAAAGCATCTTGTCCAAGGTCACATGGCTAGACCGTATCAGAGGCAGGATCCCACCCAAGTGTCTCCTGATTCCTTAACCAGTACTTTCCTTCCGCTGTAAACTGCTCCCCTCAAATCAAAATGATTCAGGTTCACTCAGACCATGAGCTTCCCAACATTTGTCCTTTAAAAGAAAGATATTTATGAGGTGTGACTCCCAAGGCATGTGACTGATTTGCTTGAGTCACTCCTAATGGTAATTCCATAAACAGAGTGACAACATTTTCTGAGTAATAGCAGTAGGAGAGGAACAAACGCCTAACCTACTGAGGTGACTACTTTGGTGGGGGACACTCCTCTAAATGTATATGTTGCAGGCCTAATTTCAGTGCTTCAGGGATCCTTGGTTTAATAAATCAGGTACTCTCTGTAGGTAGGAAGATTGCAATAGCTTGCCTTAGTAGAAGGTTTCATGAATTACTGTGGTGAAAGAAAACAAATCAAAACTGACCACCCATCCTCCAACCTTCCAGTTATGTGCTTTGCTATGGTGGTCCTCAGATGGTGAGGGTACCGGCTGTCCCAAAGCCTTTCTGAACTTGGTAAAACTGGCATTCTTCTGAAATAGGCATCAAGAACCCAAGGTTATGGTGTGTGCGTGTGTGTGTGTGCATGTGTGTGTGTGTGTATGTGTGTGTGTGTGTGTGTGTGTGTATGTGTGTGTGTGAGAGATGACTTGGGGGAGAAGGCATGGTTCATTACATTTTAAGATAGTATTCTGGGTCTCCATGCTAGGAAGAACCAGAATTCTAACCCTACCATACTGTATGACTGTGTCAATGACTTGTGATGTGACTGTGGGGAAGTCATGTAAACTTCCCCGCCCTCAGTCTCCTTATCTGTAAAACGGGGACAGTGATAGCACCTACCTCCCAGGGTTGTTGTGAGGATACAGCAGGCTCATATTTGTAAGGTGCTTTGCAAACCTTAAAGAGCAATCCCAATATTCGCCGTTGTTCTTGTTTTCCAGAGCTGTTACCGTGTTGCCTTTCCCCATCCCACCATCCTAAATCATATCTTACTATTGCTTTGATACTGGGATGAATCAGTGATCAAATCAGTTCATCTCTCCAAATGGTGCCGGTTGTAACCTGCTCCCACTGTCTCTCCCTTTGTGACTCTTGGCCAGGCCTTCCCATCAGTGCTCCGGAGGCCCTCAGATGAAGGTCTGTTATAAACATTGTAGGGATGCCAGTGCAACACTCAGCCTGCCTATATCTTGTTGCACACTCTTGCTACAGAAGTAGCTTACTTCCTCCCCACCCCCACCCCAACCTCCTCTTCCAATCATACAGATGGATATCCTGATATCTTTGGTGTCGTTTCTCGCATGCAAGTTGTCATTGGTGATATGCAGTGCCCTGTTTACACATCCATCCATGGATCTCTTCCTGTTCAGTTTTTGTTTGCATTTTCCCATAAATCCAAGGCATGGTACAGTGAGAGGAAGTATTGGCTCTGGATTCAGAGAATCACCTGCTTTCAAACCCTGCCCTGGTGCTGCTTGTGTGATCTTGGGATAAGCTTTCACTTGTCCCTCCTTTTCTTCCTTCATCAAATGATGGGTCTGGACTACATGGCCTCTGTCCTTTCCAGCTTAGAGCCCTGATCCCTCTGACATCCCAGTGTGTAGAAGACCTTCTCCCATATCTTTTATTATGAGTAACTACCTGTGTGACTTAGAGGATTAGGGAGTTGTTTGGAGCGCTGAGGTTAAGTGACTTCCCCGGGCTTATATGGCCAGTCTATGACAGGCAAGATTTGAATCCAGTTTGCTTTGACTCCAGTACCCACTCTTTATCCATTCTGCTGAACTCCCTTCTTCCTGTAGGTCTTTTAACATTAGGCGTGTAACTGCTTAGATTGTCTGCTATTTTTCCTTGTCCTCATACATGACTAGCATGGCTAATTTTTTTATTTGATTTAAAAATATCCTAAAATCATTGACTTGGAGCAAGCAGGGATCTTGGAGGCTATCGATTTAAACCCCTTGCATTTTAGTGATGAGGAACCAACTCCATAGTCGTGAAGTGGCTAGCCCACAGTCATATGAGTTGTTTCAGCAGAGCCAGGGTTTAAAATGCGATCCTCTTACCCCAAATCCAGAGCTCTGACCTCCTGCTCCATGCTGTCTCATCTTATGATGTTCTGACACAGTTCATCGCTGGTAACACGTTGCAGCCATCTTCTATCTACAATTTCTTTTTCCAATGATCTTCACCCACAATTCTGGTTCTTTGAAGACTATTATCATCCATTATTCAAAATGATAGAGCATCTTTTGGTCTCTTAAAACATGACTTTTTGAAATGGTTAGTGAAAATATCGCACAACTTGTCCCAAAGAGTCAAGCCTACCATTTTCCTCCTTTTCAATTCAAGGTCCAGCTTATTGTCCGTGCTTGAAAGAGAAAGCACACCTACCTTCTTTAAAATGAATACTGTATGCGTGTTACTGTTTCTATACTATTGTGATTAAAAAATGTTAAATTCATTTAAAATCATTATCAAATTAATAGTAGAGTTTGTCCTTATTATATTTTTCCATCACCACATATCTTTAGTACCACTACTAGCATGAAATCTTTTATCTTATACCTGAAAAGTATGGGAACCTCTGTTCTCTTTCAGTCAATTATAAGGCCAATATAATACAATGGGGAAAGCATGGGTGTAATGGCAGAGGACCTGGGGTCCAGTCCCATCTTTGATACTACTTGTGCGATCTTGGGTATGTTGTTTAATGTCTCTAAGCTTCAGTTTCCTTCTCTCTAAAATGAGGGGTTAAAGTAGATGGGCTTTGAATTTCCTAAATGCTCTAGGGCTATGATCATTCTCATGTCTGTGTTTGTGCACACGTGTGTGCACATAAAGAGTGGAAAAGAGGAGGGAGAGAGAGAGAGATGGATGGATGGAGGGAGTGCACACTAATAGGACTTTTGGGACACCTTATCAAACTGGGAAGTTGTTGTCTGCTATAGAAAATAGTTTGTGAAAGGCTACCTGGCCTCTTCTCATATATTCATCCAGAATACTCTTGAGGTCTATGATCACTATCACAAAGGTTTTTTAGAGACAAGAGTAGCCATACGAGTTGGTGGTTTATTGATGTCCTTATGATTACCTTTTTAAAAAATAATGGTAATAATATGATCTGTAATTTTTCCCCAGTCATTCCAGCACTTCCACTCTTGGAGGTATCTTGAGAATTGAACCCCCACTGTGTCACTTGTTGACTTCCTTCTGGGTCATCTCTTGCATGGTTGTCTTCTCTGATCCAGTCCGGCTGCCGTTACTATCTTAGTGTTCTTTTAATGCCATTATTGCTTCTTTAGACAACACATTAGGGAGTGGGGTATGGGTATAAGTGTGGGGGTTCCATTGTGACTTTTGATGAAAATAGTTTGTGAGAGAAATGCAAACAGATCTGTTCTATTTTTCAACTCTTCCTCCTCCCACTTTCATCTGTGAGTGTTCTTGAAATGATCTAACTTCATTGATTCTCTTGCCAAGTATTTTGCACTTACTTTTCCCTGTGCTGATCCTTGCTCTTTTGTGAGAAGATCCTGCTTATAACCCTCTGCCATGCCCCTCCATGATGTGTCTAAAGTAAGTTTATATTCTAAACATGTGTTACACATAGCCGCCACATCCTTGCATTTGTCAGTGAGATCAAGTGATTGATAGCAGAGCTATTTTCTGGTTCCTTTTGGCCTCTCTGTTGTGGCAATTGAAGGAATTTTATGAAGGAATAGCAGTCAGTGTCATTGCCTTTTCCTTAACATTTTCAAATGTGATAATGGTCAGTAACAATGCCTCTTCCCGCTCTTTTCCTAGATATTTCCTAGATATTTGCAATATCTGACTTCTCTTTCTTTATTGTGAACCATATTTTCCAATGTTCTTTTCACCAAATGTATCACTTCATGGCAGACAGAGTGCTATGGTTAGAGACAAGAAGGCAGCTCTGCAGCATGCGGATTTGGAACTAGAGGCTCTCCGTTTAAAACCTGACTTCTCCTCACTACCTGTGTGACCTTTTATAAGCCATTTAACCTCTTTAGGCCCCGGTTTTCTCATCCGTGTAATGAAGGGTGGGGAAGAATGAGCCGACCTCCAGCATCTCTGCTTGATCTAATGCTGGCTGGGTGGTCTTGGGCAGGTCACTTAATTACCTGACTAACTTCCACATACCTTTGTCAGCACTCAGACACACTGTTCATTAAGTCCTAGAGAGCTGTGTCTGTTGGTAGAGGGAGTTCCCTGCAGTGATTAAACCATAATCCTTTCACAAATACTTTACTTCCCACCATTCAGTTTTCATGTATTTGTTGACTTGGAGTGGAAAGTCTTGTTGAGTTTTCTTAACATCCTTCCTGTTCAGGAGGATGCTTATGTTTACGCAGAGCAATACAAACAAAATCAATTCTGTATGTCTTCTGGTTTCATTAAATCATTATGGATTGGCTTATTAATCCCAAATTATAGAGAGAGTATTAAGTGCCGAATGTGTACATTTGTACCTTTTGTATCAGGAGGGGGATGGAGGTAGGCAGGTTCAGTCCTGGGATTTCCGGGATACAGAGAATTCTCAGGAAGAAAATTCACTGTACCAATACAGATTAGCAACTTTTCCTAAGCTTTGAGTCTTAGAGTTTCCAGGGGCTTTGAGAGATTAAATTTGCCAAGATTCACACATCCAGCATGTCTTCCTGACTCTAAGGCAGACTCTCCATAGACTGCTCTGTGTAGCCTTTTATGCCAAAAAAGATGATTCCTGGTTAGATGTTTCATTTTTCCTCAGAGTTGTAAAGGAGCTAGATATGGTCAGGATGTCATTGCCACCCTCACCCCAAAGCAAAAGGAAGTTAAATTTCTACTCATTCTCTGGACTCAGAAGCTAGTACTGACCACTCCAGGTCATCCCTGACTCATCAAGAATTTCAGGTCCTCACAAAAGAGACAACTCTTAAATGATCCGTCAGAGATGAAATGTCTCGGGAACACTCACGAATAATTTCACTCCCAGTTAATGAATGATGTTTGGGGATTTTCCTTTTAAATTATTTCGCTCTTCTCCATTGCACATGGCATGTATGTGTTTACATACATTCTCTCTTTCTTTCTCTCTCTCTCTCTCTCTCTCTCACACACACACACACACACACACACACACACACACACACACACACACACACGGGCGCCAGGATTGTATAGCCAGTCAAATCTCTGAAGATACATGCAAATATATTGCAGTTGTGCTCTAGATTGCAAATGGACCAAATGAATTACTTTAAAATTATACGATACACTTTTCCTTAATATAAAATTGATGTTGATTTGTATTGCTTAATTGAACTTTGTTCTCTTCATTTTTCTCCTCTTCTTCCTTCCCCTCCTCTTTCTCCTATATCCTCATCCTACCTTCTTTTATTTTATTGAGTGCAGAGAAGTCATTGTTATTGGGAAGTGACAGTAATATTTTTTTAAAGGAGGCACCAGCAAAACATTTTAATAAAATTATTTGTCATGAACTCTCCAATTAGTTTTATTTTGGTTAGTTTGGACAGAGTAAAACAACCATTTTAAGGGCAATTTTTAGAGGACCCTACCTCCTAAATTTCAGTAGTTTGGTTAAGAAAATGGGGATAGTTATAAAAGGGGGGTCATGTCACCTTCAGAGAAACCACCAGTCCTAATCTAGATTTTTCATGTTAGCATTTGAATTACTCGGGTGGCTTTGGTTTATCTAGAAAATCCTCTTTAAGTAGATTTAAATATACTGACACAGCCCAGAACTTCTCAGTAGCTGCTTTATCTGAAAGGTACCACAGCGCCACCTAGTGTCATCTTGTTTCATTTAAACAATATTTTTGTCCATTTCAAGGGTTCTGGAAATCACCTTTTAGTTGTAAATGTCACTGAAAGAAAATCTGGTTTAAATGGCATTAACAGGAGAAGGATGAGAGCCTATTTTAAGTGTTTGTTTAAATGTTTGTTTGGCAATATCCAAGATCTACAAGCAAACTTTTTTAAAAGCTGCAATTAGGAAAAAGCTCTTTGTACCAGTCTACCAACCTCTCATCTCACCTTTAAAGAAAATCATCCTTTCATAGAATGGCGTTGCTTTATATGTGATCTAACTGAGGGGCTTGAAAGCTATAGTAAGAGCTTATTAGTCACCATTTGTGAAAAGGCCCACAGAATTCTTGTCTCAAACCAAACACTAATTTCACCAAGAAATTGGTACATACATTTCCAGTCATAAAGTTTTGCCTAAATAAAAAATATCATTTTTAGTCAGGAGGTTGTCTCTAGTGAAAGTATATGTAAAGAATTTATTTTGTGGCACTTCCTTTCCCCCTTCCCCCCACGCCCAATACAACCTGATATTGTTATCCCCACAAGATACCAAGGTAGAAGGAGGGTTCTTTAGAAACTACTTGGAAGAAGGGACTAGATAAATGGATTTAGAACGGGGAAGCTTCTTATATTGTACATAAGCTACTTTTGTAACCTTAGCCTCAAAAGTCACTAGCCTCAGTTTCTTTATCTTTAAAAAGAAGGAGTTGAAATAGAGAGCTTCTAAGGTTCTTTTCAGGTCTAAACATCAGAATAAGCAACAATCTTAGTCACTATGGATTTTTTAATGTTTGAATGATTTCATATTGCTTGTATTCAACAAGTACAGTTGTTTTGAAATTCAGCATTTGTGCATTTATATTGTCAAAGACCAATCTAGTTCTTGCTATACAATCCTGGCAACAAACTGATTCTGCTACCCAAGGACCAATCTAGCTAAGTATAGTTAATCGCTGCCAAGTAATGAATTCTTTGGCCATGGCAACCCAGAGAATAGAAAAGAAATCAAAATAGTGCTGGGTGCTGTGTTGCTCTCCAATAATTTATTATTTTCCAAAGGAGAAACTTAACTGTTTTGAAATTTTGGTAAACTTTAATGATTGTTCTTAACATTCTACATTGAGGCAAAAAGAGTGAATTTTCCATTGCCTTTGGTACCTCTTTCAAAAATGTGTGTGTGGGGGGGGTGCAGCTAGGTGGTGCAGTGGATAAAGCACCGGCCCTGGATTCAGGAGTACCCGAGTTCAAATCCGGCCTCAGACACTTTACACTTACTAGCTGTGTGACCCCGGGCAAGTCACTTAACCCCCATTGCCCTGAAAAAAAAAATGTGTGTGTGTGTGTGTGTGTGCATATGTGTATGCTAACATTGGCACATGCAGCATAGCCCCTCTATAATACTAGGTTGGAAGACAAAATTAATATCCAGCTTATATTTTCCAGGGTTTTTTTTCTCTTTTATTCACCCACTGGACTTATCTCCCTATGTATGGGAAGCTCCTGGCATGGAAACTTGATTCACTGATATAAATGGGCACTTCATCAATTACAAAGTCTTAGAGTTTGTTGGGACCTTGAGAAGTTCAGTGATTTCACCCATGCTTCTTATAACCAGTGTGTTTGAGAGACAGAACTTAAATCTGGATCTTCTTAACTCTAAAACCTTCCCTCTGTCCATTCTGCTTGGATGTTTCTCTATTATATCAAGCATGTACAACATATAATTAGACCCACCATCTATTCATCTCTTTCTAATAATAAGCCATATTATGAGGTTTTTATATGTATATATATATATATAAATCTAAACATAGCTATGTTTGGTTCTATATTAATGACAGTCATTAAAACTTGTATACTGATCAGACATGGGTTTTTTTTTTCTTGGTTTTTTTTTTTTTTTTGCGGGGCAATGGGGGTTAAGTGACTTGCCCAGGGTCACACAGCTAGTAAGTGTCAAGTGTCTGAGGCCAGATTTGAACTCAGGTCCTCCTGAATCCAGGGCTGGTGCTTTATCCACAAGACTTCTTAATTTTTAAGTAATAAGAATATGTAGCTATACCTTTGATAGTTTCTTTTGTATAGTGTTTTTTTTTTTTTCCAACCAAAGGTCTTATGCCCACATAGAAATTCGATTTGGAAATCTGTTACAACAAGGTCCATTCAAAATGATGATAACAGAATAGTTCTCTGTTTATCTGTGCTTCAGCTACTCATAACTCCATTAGCGAGAACAAAGTGGACCCTTCCTTTAAAGTAATATCATTGTCGTAGAATTTTACTTGTACAGAATGAACACAAAAAATACTCATTACTCTCTTTATAAACTCAATTGCCCATTACTTGTTTAAAATTTCATGCCAATTTATAGCTGCCTGTTAGGGACGACCTCTTCAGAAGCACAGACTATATCCTTTTTAAGTGATGTGATTTAGAAATTACAGCTGTACTTGGTGGCGTACACCGATTTTGAAATGCTCATCAGGCAGCCGGAAGGAGTGCTTGTGTGTAGAAGGTGCCCTCTGCTGGGCAATCACAAGAATGAGGCTTACAAAGATTTTCAATTTTGTCAACATCTGTTACCCTCCTTGATGGTCTTCACCACATAATCAGATTTTTTTTTGGGGGGGGGGGGATCTAAATACCTTTGAATTCAGAAGGTACTGAATGGCTTTGCAGACATAAAATCATGGAATCGTTAATTAATTATTAGAGCTGGAAGGAACATTAAAGGGTAAACTAGGGAAACCTCCTCATTTCATAAACTGTGGCTCAGAGAGGGAAAGTGATTTGCCGGAGATAATGCAGCTGGTTAGTGGTCAACCACTAAGACCCAGGGCTTATGATTCTCAAGCTAACAGTTATTTCCACTGTGCCATACACTGTATTATGTTTTGTCCTTGACCAGTGATTTCATCCATGTGAGAAGCTCCCAGTATTGAGACTTCTTACAGTGATACACATCAGCTGCTTACCTGTGACTCTCCATCTTGGAGAGTTGCACAGAGCACTGAAAGGTTACCTCACTTGCCTGGGGTCCCTCAGCCAAGGTTTGTCAAAGGTCTTCTTGCCCCACAGTCAAGACACCAGCAGCTGTACGTGAGCCCAGGCCTCCCTGACTCTTAGCCCAATACTCTATCCACAGCACTCTTCTTCCTCTGCCTTAAAAGTCTCAAGAATATAATAACATAATCATAATATAATGTTAATAATACCAACAGTAGGATTAAATCATAAACATAGAGCACTTTAACACTTACAAACTCCTTCACCTCTAAGGGGCTATCAAAAGCTTATATGAATCAGACCATCTACGTATGATGAGCTACCTGGACTCTAGTACAATCCCATTGTTTGGTCCATATTTTCAACAATTATTAATCCCTAGTCATGTCCATCCTGTAGCCATATGCCATGTACAGCATATAATTAGACCACCATGGGCCATGGTGTGGTCCATTCACTTCAGATTATAGAGATCATTGCATTCTACCCAACTTTCAGTGTTGTTGAATTTTAGAGCTAGGAGGACCCTCTAGTGTAACCCCCAGTGTAAGGGATGATGACAATGACAATGGCGACAACTGTGTTTAAGGGTTATAAAGTGTTTCCTTACTATAACACTCTGAGATGCATAGTATCATTTCTGTTGGACAGATGAGGAAAGTGTCACATGGAAAGACAAATGACTTTTCCAAGATTTCCCATATGTAAGTGTCAATGCTAAAATTTGAACCCAGGTTCCCTGATGATAGATCAAATGCTGGCCCTGGGGGCAACTTAGTGGTACAGTAGATAAAGCACCGGCCCTGGATTGAGGAGGACCTGAGTTCAAATCCTGCCTCAAACACTTGACACTTACTAGCTGTGTGACCCTGGGCAGGTCACTTAACCCTCATTACCCTACAAAAAAAGAAAGAAAGAAATGCTGACCCCAGTCCACTACATTCAAGTCTGAAAAACTAGCCTCAGTCTAGCTACCATTTAAGATTCATGATAAAAATAATTGCACATATTTATGTTAGCATTCAAGGCTACACATTCAGGATCATGAATTTGTGGTAAACTCATACCCTGGGAATAAAGAAGGGTCTTTACATTTACTTGATTAGTTTGTTCTCGAAAAAAAATAATACAGTTTCTTTCCTGGCTAGTACAGAACATAGCCAGAGTTTCTATTTTGGTCTAATATAGATTTTCCAAATCTAAAGCTCCTTCATTTACTTTCTGTACTAGCCCTTCTCTACTCCAGTCATGTAATACTGTTCAACTGGCAGCCCGGGGACCCAGGCTCATCTCAACAGGCATGTATTAAGAGCCTACTTTGGACAAAGGACTCTGCTGGCCGCTGAAGATCCAGGACCAAATGGGAACAACCCCTGCCCCTAGGGACCTTCCATGCCCCCTGGGTCGGGGGAAGGGCTATCACATGTCTTTAGAGGAGTCTAATGCTGATCAGGTATAATTCGAGCAAAGGCTAGAGAAGAAGAGTAGGCAATAATCGCCAGTCCTCGGAAAGTGCCCTAAGGTTTGCAAAAGCCTTTTCCTGTGTTGTCTTGTTTGCTCCTTAGAACAGCTCTGTGAAGCAGTGGCCATTAGGATTGCCATTTTACAGACTGAGCTCTAGGAGTGCTTGAGGAGGCAGAGAGCAGGAACAGAAGACTTCACTGAGAAGAGGCCACCAGATCTTAGACTTGGAGGAAGGAAAGGACATAAGCATTTATTATGCACCTGCTATGTTCCAGGTACTTGCTACGCACTTGACAAACATCTCATTTAATCTTCACAACAACTGTCCATTTTACAGTTGAGGAAACTGAGGCAGTCAGAGGTTAACTCCAGGTCCAGCACTCTATCCACTGTGCCACTTATCTGTTCTCCAGAAAGAGAGGTCGGGCTGTCAACTGATGATAGAGGACTGGAGTTCAGGAGATTAGGGTTAGATTTCTAGATTTGAAAGCATCAGTGTAAAGATGATCCATGTCCCCATGGAAGCAGATGAGACTAACAAGAGACAAGACAGTTAAGGATAGAATCTTGGGATATATTCATGCTTACAGAACAGGATAGAGGAAAAGCAAGAGAGAGAGAGCTGCATTTTGAAAGCCAGGAGAAATGAGAATATCCAGCAGAGAAAGGGTGCCTAACTGTGTCCAGAGCCGCAAAAAGTGTCACTGATTAAGAAAAAGCCAATGAATTGAACAATTTTGGGGCAGCCTTTGAGGGGCTAATTGCAGCAGAGCTGTGGGGTCAGAAGCCAGATTGTCTAAGGCTTTAGGAAGTACAGGGCTGGCGGGGAAGTGGAAGCAGAGATTGTGGAGGCTTCTTTCCAGAGACCCGGCAATGAAAAGGAGACCAAATATAGGACATTTGCTTAGGGGCATGGCAAAACCAAGTGAAGATTCTTTTAAGGATGAGGTAGACCCAAGTGTGTTCATAGGGAAGGAGGAAAGAGTTACTACACAGGAAAAGATTAGAGATGAGGTGGAGGGAAGGGGAGGGGAATGATTAATGTGTCGAGGTCCTACAGGAGATGGGAGGTTATAAGATCAAGAGCACAAGCAGACAGATGAGCCTTGTCAAGGAGAAGTTGGGCTCATCCTCCGAGCCTGGAAGAAAGAATAGATGAAACTGTAGAAAGGGGTTTGAGGAATGAAATGGCAAACACAAGGGAGCTCATGAGAGATGGTCTTGATTTTCTCAGGAAAGTAGGAGATAAGGTTATCAACTGAGAGAGGAGATCCTAGGAGTATTGGGCACTTAAGAAAATTTGGAACAAATTCTAATGGAATTTATTTTGGTGAGGTGTACCAGGGGGTCCCAGATAGACCACAGGCTTTGGAGTCAGGAAGCCCTGGTTTCAAGTCTTGCCTCTGATACATAGAGGTTAGTGTTCCAGACAACTCTTTAAGTTTCAGAACAGTTATTGGTGAAGGGCATTTCCTCACTTGGAGTTTCTTACACTATTGAAATCACAGGTCTTGAACAGAAACAACAAAATAATTTGCAGGTGATTTCCTATGGATCTTTGATTCTGTCATTCTTTGGCATTGTTCCTACATCCATCATCTCCTGTGGAATCTTCAGCCTCTTCCACTCCATTGACTTCCTGTCCTCTGCTTTCAGACATGCTCACGTCTCCTCCAGGAAACTTGAGCCTCCTCACACCCTGTGGCTATGTCTATCCCTCCTTCCTTCAATCACCAAACTTTCAGGACAGATACTCTATGCTCACTGCCATCGACACTTTCTACCAGAGTTGGGTTTCTATATCAGAACTATGCTCTCAGAAGTCATCAGGGACCTCCAGCTTTTCCAAACCCAATGGCCATGGCCTGTCCTCATTCTTTCTTTGGCTGGAAAATGATTTCACCTTATCCTTTTGTGGATTCTGCTGCTCCAGGAACTGTCTAATGGCATCATTTGGAGGGTCTTGGGGAGAGCTCAGGGAAATCACTGCCTTTCAGTTGCCATCTTGGCTCCGCCCCTGGCAAGCTCCATTCTGTCTTTTTTTTTTTTTTTTGGTGGGGCAGTGAGGGTTAAGTGACTTGCCCAGGGTCACACAGCTAGTAAGTATCAAGTGGCTGAGGCTGGATTTGAACTCAGGTACTCCTGAATCCAGGGCCAGTGCTTTAGGCACTGCACCACCTAGCTGCCCCCCATTCTTTCTTATAAGTAACATTTGACACCCTCTGTTTTAAATTCCTTTCTTTGGCTTGGCTCTTTCAGTGACCACTCTTTGTTGTGATTCCTAGATATAGACATTCCACAAGTCCCCCCTCTTCAATCTTTTGCCTTCCCTTCCCTCTTTATGCTTTGTCCCATAAAGAGCTCCTCCCAGCTCTTCCCAAAATATCACCAATATTTTATCTTGTAACTCCCTTGCTCAAAAATTGGCAGTTGTTATTGCCTCCAGATTGGCTTTCAAGGCCCTCTATCATACCTCGTCTATTCAACTTCTTCTTCTTCTAGAATCCTTTGCTTCATCATCCAGGTTATTCTGCTCCTTGTCTTTAAAGCAGTCTGCCCATTCTTCTGTATTCTCTGCCTATTCCAAACCTTCAACTCCTCAAGATCTATCTGAAGGTCCACCTCACTCATTCATTCATTCTTGAGTGCTAAGCACTCATTTTTTTTTGTGGGGCTATGGGGGTTAAGTGACTTGCCCAGGGTCACACAGTAGTAAGTGTCAAGTGTCTGAGGCTGGATTTGAACTCAGGTACTCCTGAACCCAGGGCCAGTGCTTTTATCCACTGCGCCACCTAGCTGCCCCCTAAGCACCCATTTTTAACATTAATCCTATTGAAGCAGAGCCAAAAGATCCATGTGTACAATGACTACAGCAAGGCCAAAATGCAGAGGCAGCAAAATTCTAGTCATTTCCTATAATCTATGTTAGTATCATACTGTCAGAATTAAAGGCTGCATTCCTCCTTTCCACTAAGAGTTGACGAACTGATTTTCCCAGAATGTGGTGAAGGTTCTTGCTTAGGTCCCCATTAAGAAATATTTACTGAAGTAAAAAAAGATGCATCCATAATTTCATTAAAATAAATACCGGGGGGCAGCTAAGTGGTGCAGTGGATGAAGCACTGGCCTTGGATTCAGGAAGACCTGAGTTCAAATCTGGCCTCAGACACTAGACACTTACTAACTGTGTGACCCTGGCCAAGTCACTTAACCCTCACTGCCCCTCTGAATGAATGAATGAATGCCCAAAAGTTCATTATAATTACAGGTAGTGCTGTGTAACTAGAACCTTTATTGAGTATGTCTTTAAGGAAGTTGTGAGTTCTGTGAAGGCAACAGGCAGGACCTGTGAAATGGGAGGCTCATTCCTAGGGGCATGGGCTAGAGGAGATGAATCTGCAGCTCAATCTATTTACATCATCATTTTGATTTTCTTCTTGGGTCTGAGTTTCTTGTTTCATTTCTCCAAAACAGCATCTGATTAACACAAACTAGTACCTTAGTGAAGTGAAAACTTTGAAAAAAGTCTTACGCCTACCCTGCAAGCAGCTTGTAATAGAAAGTCCAAAATTCTTGCTTCGGTATCTCTCCAAGCCATTCAGATTGTCGTGTGTGTCTCTAAGTAAACACATATACAGAAAGAGAGACAGAGACAGAGTGTCTATTACCTGGGCTTTTCTCAAAGCCTTTTCTTGTCAGCTTGGTAGGATCTGAGACAGTTTGTACTTACTGGGACTCAACCTTCAAAAACTTTGGGTTACCACTATGTCATGAACAGACAACAGAGTAAGACTTTTGTGGGGGGGACTTGAATTTAGACAGATCTGTGATATCATCAATATAAGTATTCCCCCACTGTGATACCAGTCATAGCCCCTCTATGCCTTCTCATCTTGGGTGGTTCTTGTCCATGTCCTCCCATACTTCATTTAGTAAGTGCCTACTATGTGTTAGGCCTTGTGCTAAACCCTGGGGCTATGAAGAAAGGCAAAAATCAGTCCCTGCCTTTAAGGTCTAATGGGGGAGACGACATGCAGACAACTATGTGCAAGCAAGCTGTGTAGGCAGGCTAACGTGAAATGCCAAAGGCCTTCCTCTGGATCTCAACCTTGGGTAACATTCCGGGCAGCTCACAAGACCCTACCTACCTTCCCTGGCCTTCTGATGCCATTCCAAATAAAAAGAACAATAGAAAGCTCTCTTGGATTTTGCTTTTTACGCAACCCCTGCTATAGAAAAGTGCATTCACAGTTCTCTGATGGGACCGGAGCAGACTAGAGCTACATTTTGTTGATCAGTGCTTGAGGTCAAAGAGTGGTTTTATTTTTTTTTCCTTTCTACTAAAATCATTGAAATATATTCAGCCAATCTTTCACATCAGAGGTGTAAATGGATTTCCTGGAAGTTTTTCAGCAGCTAATGAAAGGCAGTCGCTTTTTTTTTAACTTTGACTCCATTACGGGTTGCAGGGAGAGAACTTAACACTTCACCCCAGTTTGGAGGATGCTAAAACTGCCCTGACCTTGAATCCAGAAGGAGAGGCAGCATCTTCGACTAGAAGTGCTAATCTATAATCTGTTTACTTTGATACACTGTATTTTTGACAACACTTGTCTAGAAAAGGGAGAGGGAGAAGGAGTGCAATTGATGTATTTTTAAATGATGCTCTGTTCCACAATTCACTAGATAGAAAATTACATATTTTTCTTTATTTGCCTTTCTGACATTCAGTAATGGTTGCTATCGCAGCTTCAATTTATAGTTCACCCACTTTACTACTGATATCTGCTGAGTGTTCATGTTGTTGTGTGTGTTTTTAATGCATCAGATCCTCTTTCTCCGTGTCACCCAAGGGCACATTTCTCAGGCCTTTCCTTTCATCCCCACCAGAAAGAGGTACTAAACATGATGCTCTGTCACTGCAGCCTTCTCTACTGATAACTGACTTGTCTGGAGCACTTCAGGGTTTGCCAGGGGCTTTTATTGGCTCCCTCACAACAGCCCAGTGAGGAAAAGTATCATTCTCCCCAGTTTAGGAATGAAGAAAGTGAGTCACAGATAGAGAAAGCGACTTGTGAGTAGCTAGGTGCCAATTACTGCATCGGATGGATTGCCAGGTCTGGAGTCAGGAAGACCTAAGTTAAAATCTGGCCTGAGACGCTTACAAACTGCATGACCCTAGATATGTCACTTAACCTCTGTGGGCCTCAGTTTCTTCATCTGTAAAATAGGGCTAATAATAGCACCGACCTCCCAAGATTGTTGTGAGGATCAAACAAGATAATTGTTAAGGCACTGCTGCTGTTGTTAATTATTACCCAATGTCACACAGTAAGTGACCAACCTGGGATTTGAACCCAGGTCTTGGTTTTTTTTTTTTACTACAAATCCATTGCTTTTCCCATAATACCACAATCAGTTCGTAAATATATAGAGAGCCCTAAGGAAATCACACAAGATTTTAAAAGACCCCCGCCCCACCCCACTGCCATGACTGCTACCTCTAATAACTGCTAATTATTGCAGTTGCTATTATACTTCATACTGTTCACTATGGTTGACTCTGTATTGAAAAATAGAGCCCTCCCTTAAAATCAAGGTTCTCCTAAAGCCCAAATAATAAACAGAAATGTCAGTCCTGAACCCCCAGCTTTACTGGATATAACAAGCATGACCCTTTGTGCCCAGCGGATGCAGGACGAATGCTGGAAATATTAAAAACCTTTTTGTTGGATCAATCATTCTTACCGTAAAGAGTTTGCCATGGTGACTAGCCCCAAATATCTAGGTCCTACCAAGCACATTTGGTTGTCCTGAGCACGTTCACCAGGAGCCCCCAAGATGACTCCATTGTGGGATTGTGATAATCTTGTTGGAGGTGAAGCCTGACCCATTGCCCATCTTGATGAAATAAAGCAGGGTGAATCATTGTGTCCAGCTACGCTAGAAGTTCCAGTCAAAGACTTTGAGACCAGCCATCAAATGAGATATTTGTAAAAGGTGCTGATCCCAGTGCCTGGCATATAGGAAGCACTCTATAAATGATCATTCTCTTCCCCCATCTAGGGAAGTTTGTACTCAGGGGAGGGCTAACATCCTCTAAAGTCCTTGAGATGAGATAGGGAATGTTTTGCCTAGAAAAGAGAAGACTCAGGGAGAGGGCATAATAACTGTCTTCTGGTGTCTGAAAAACTGTCATACAAAGGCCCGATGGAGGGGAATTCCCAAGAGGCAGATTTAGGCTTGATAAAGTGGGGAGGGGGTGAGGGGCCTGGGGAAATAGGTTGGAGAGGAGACTTCCCCCCGGAGTAGAATGAGCCTCCTCAGGCAGGAGGGGGTCCTCTTCTTTGGAGGCCTTCAAGAAGAGCTTGGATTCCATTTGTCATTCAGGCTGGACTGGGTGCACTCAGTCCCTTCTATCTCTGAGACTCTGTGAGTCAACATCCAGTGATACTGTTATTGAAAAAGAAATGGAAACACTGAACCAAGAAGGCCAGGAGTGCATCCTTAGAGAAGATGGCAGACCTAGCATCAAGCGCACAAGACCCAGCCACAGATCTGGAGGGGGTGGTTGTGGTTTCTCTTGTGTGGGACCAGCTTCTTATAGGGTAGGTGCCCTTCTCAGTGGACCATTATTCTGGCATGCAACCAGCTGCAGCATAATTAGGACATTCCGGGCTTAATATGAAAAGTAAACAATAAGAACAAACACAAAGATGATGATAAAGGTACCTGAGGGCGCAGGGCATTTTTTTAAAGTCTAGAAGGTAGAAGCAGAGCAGAAAGACTTCTCTTCCTGAATTCAAATCTAGCCTCAGGCACTTACTACCTGTGTGACCCTGGGCAAGTCACTGAGCCCTGTTTGCCTCAGTTTCCTCATCTGTAAAATGAGCAGAAGAAGGAAATAGCAAACCAGCCCAATATCTTTGCCAAGAAAACCCCAGATGGGGTTATGAAGAGGTGGACACAACTGAAAATGACTGAAAAATCTTGTAAAAAAAGCAATAAAATATTTTAAAATAAAGGCTCTCATCCTGACTTCTAGACATTAAAGCCATCCCTCAGTTACTGTCTCATCCTTCCCAAGGCCCTGCCTTGGATTCCCTTACCCTAGAACATCCAATGACTTCTGCAGCCTTCTCACCCTGGACTATCCCTCTGCCAGGCTGCAACCCCCCCTCCCCCCACATCTGACATTGGTTGGTTCCTCCTGCTAGCTCTGTTATGTGGAGGGGCTTAAGCCAATCTGAAAAGGAGAGAAGGAAGGAAAGAAAGAAGGGGGGGAGGGAAGGTAGGAAGGAAGGAAGGAAGAAACCTTTTTTTAAAATGGAGAGGAGGAAGACCAGAAAGAAACACCAACAAGCAGGGAGCTTTGAAAGCTACAGACTGAATTTAGTATATACTAGAACTTAGTATAAAGAAAAGTAAGCTGTACCTAAGAGAAATTCTACACTTTCGTGTATAATCCTTTTGTCTGTCTGTGTGTTTGTGTGTGTGTACACACATAAATATTTCTCTCTGTATGTATATGTATATACATATATGTATATACTCAAACATCTATGTATATATACATGTAACCCTGAAGAATATTATATATATATATGTATACACACATATAATATTCTATATACCAAAAGGGGTATATATATATATATATATATATATATATGCGTGTGTATATACCCACAGATACATGGAAATGCATGCCCCTTTTATTTGGTGTTTATTTAGTGCAGAATAAAAATAATTTTTCAAAGTACAAAAATTATGATGGGGGGACAAGGACATAAACAAGTTTATAAAGCACAAATAAGAGAAGAAATACAAAGGATGTGTTTGTGTCATCATTTCTCTTGGCCTTCACTTTAATGACTTGTCTTATTGCTTTCAGCTGTGAACAAATCACTTCCTATCTCTGGTTTTCACTTTTTTCATCTGTAAAATAAAGAGGGTTGAACTCAAAGGCCCTTTCCAAACCAAAATTACTCCGAAATTCTGTGATGTGTGTATATGCACATGTGCATAGCAAACTGTTAAATCCAGCAAGCTCCTACAAGGCACCTGCTATATGGAGCAATGTGCCTGAAGCTGTGGATACTGTAGGGCCCAGAGAAAACCTTGCCTCTGTCCCTTCTGGAGCAGGTCCTCTTCATGGGCACGGTGGAAAAAGTGCTAGACATTGAGGCAAAGGTTTAGCTCTGTATGCCTTTAAGCAAGACATTTAAAAACTGCTCTGGCCTCAGTTTCCCCGTCAGTAAAGTGAGGTGCCTTCTATGATCATGTGATGCTATAAAGGAAAAGGCAGAAGTAGGTCTCTCTTAGACCAATTCGAGGGAATTTAGCTCCAGAAATATCAAAAGTATTTAAATTTTCATTTTAAGTATCCATAGGACTTCAGCTTAGGGCAGTTGTATCTCTAAGGTCAGCCGTGAACTCTGAGGTAGAGAATATTATAGCAAGCGCCTCATGATATACCCATGTGCATCAATCTCTGGACAAGCTAGACTATAGTAAAGTTCAGAAAATAATATAACTTGTAAGTTGCAAAATGCTTTTTCTTCTTTAAGTTACAAGATGCTGAGACGTGAAGGAGAAACTGAGAGAGAAGTATCATTTCCTTCCCCCAAACTGAGAACTGTCGTATTAACTCCCAACTCAAACAACTTGTTTTTAAAGATTTGCCTCCAAGAAGCCCAAAAGCCTGTATCCTGCCTGATTGGCAACAGCCTCCAACCTGTTTTCTGTCACTGAAGAAAACAAATCTTCTGCCTGTCTCTGCCTGGGGGAGGTGGAGGAACCAAGGAGGTCCTGGGTGACTAAATCAGATGAAAGACTTGCCTTCCACCAAGGAGACACGGAGTCTAATCAAGTGAAATGAGTTTTGAGATCTCTGCTCATTTCCTAGGGGAGATCCGTTCACATTACAAAATCACGACATCCCATTCATCACAGCTGACGTGGTCTTTGCTCAGGAGAGGACCCCAGCTGGGACTGAACCACCTGTCTTTTCTGGGAAGGGGGCACTTTATCCGAGTTAGAGTTGAAAGCCTTGAAGAAGGGAAGCTTGCCAGGCACTGGCCGGGACCTCAGAGCTGCACACAGAATGTGAAAGGAAAAGTGAAACCCACCATGGGCAAGACAGGCCTAAGGAACGTGGGTGGGCGCCCCTTTAACTATGGTGTCAAATACAAATAACTGGAAGAGAAATGCTAAGGAGGTTTTGCAGAGGGAACTAAACTTGACCCCTCCCCACTTTATGACCTCAATTTTATTCAACAGCAGTGAGAATTATTTTCCTGCATCAGAGTCTAAAATGGCAAAGAGGGCTCTGTTCTCCAGGCTGATAAATGAACATCATCTCTTTTATTTCTTTCAGGGCATCATTGTAACACCTCTGCTGCTGCTGATTTTTGTGAGTATTTGGATAAGCCTTTAATACCTTTCGTTAAAAGTCATTTTACAGCCTGTTAAGAAAGGTCATTAGAGGGAATGGGGAATTGGAATCATTTTGTACCGTTTTCATGTCACGTGTTTCAAAGCCTTCTTAGGTATAATCAGCTGGTCAGTCAGCTTTTATCAAGCACCTACTGTGTTCTAAGCACTGTGCTAAGCACCTGGAATTCGAAGAAAGGCAAAAGACTGTCCCTGCTCTCAAGGAGCTCACAGTCTAATGGGGAAGGCAGCATGTATGTTTATGTCCAAACAAGCTCTGTACAGACTAAAGTGGAAATCAGCAGCAGAGGGGGAACACTGGGGGATGGGGAAAGGCTTCTGTAGGATGTGGGATTGTAGCTGGTATCATCTGGGTGATGTCAAGCTGTCTGGCTGCAATTCAGTTTCAACAGCATTTCCTTATTCATCTAGTAAGCATTGACTAAGCACCTCCTACTAAACTACCTTTAGTGCTGGGCACTGGATATTGGAAGACAAAGACTGAACAGATGCTGCCCTCAGGAGCTTATGTTGTTTCAGAGGAGTTTGCATTTGCTTAAGACAGATAAATAAATACACAAAATAATGCCAGGTGATGGGGGAGGACTTGGCTGGCAGCTGGGATGATCGGTTACACCTTGAAAAGAGGGAGAAACTAGAATCTCATCGTGGTGAAGGTGAGGCGGGGACACCTTCCAGGCAGGGGGACACACTATGCAAAGGCGGAGAAATAAAAGATGGGACGCCATGTGCACGAGAAAACAGCAGGTAATGCCGCCATACTGGGACATGAAATGCATGAAGGAAAGTGATGCGTGCCTAGCCTGGAAATGTAGCCTGGAGCCATGGATTAATGCCTGCTCTCTCTAGCTACCAGGGATACAAAGGCAAGGATGAAATTAGAATATCTGCCCTCAGGGAACTTAGAGTCTTCCCAGTCTGTTCCTTACTCCAGCTGAAGTCATTGGTCTCCTGAGTTCACACTTACTTCACTTCTATCCTAAATGCTTGTTGACTGAATGACTTCCATTTTGGCATCAATAAAATGGAAAGAACCTATACTGACCCAGAATGCTGAAGCGCATGGGCTAGGGGAAAGTGCCAGGCTCAGGGGGCTGACGGTTGTAGAGCCCTAGGCAGTAACGCTTGGGCTACTCACTGTGTGACCTTGTACAAATCACTCAACTCAGTGCAGCAAGCATTTATTAAGCACCTGCTGTGTGCAAAGGCACTGTCCTTAGGGAGGCAGACTGGTGGAGTGCCGCATGTGGATTCGGGAAGCCCTGGGTTCCAAATCTTGCCTCAGATAGTTAGAAACCATGTGACCCTATCAAGTCGCTTAGCTTGGCTGAGGCTTAGTTTCTTCATGGATAAGATGGAAATAGTGATTGCATCTAGCTTACAGGATTGTTTGAGGAGTCAATGAGAAAATGTATATAAAGTATTTTGCAAACTTTAACGTACCACATACATGTTAACTGCCACTGCTGCTTCTGGGGTAGTAGTAATTACATGCAGGCACATGTGCTTGGCCCTGAGGATACTAAGAGAGTAGAACAAACAATCCCTGCCCTCAAGGAGGACCTGGGAGCAAGTGTTCTACATTTCACTTAACCTCCCTCTCTGACTCAGTTTCCCCTTCTCTAAAACAGAGGCAATTGCAGCTGTCCAAATCAACTTCTCGGGAATATTGTAAGGAGAAAATGAAAGAGTAGATGGCAAAAAATTCAGAAATTACAATGTACTCTATAAGTGGCAGCTGTTATTAACTGAGTCAGAATTGTTTGTTTTTTAA
The DNA here is from genome assembly GCF_019393635.1 of Dromiciops gliroides. Lineage (NCBI taxonomy): Eukaryota > Metazoa > Chordata > Mammalia > Microbiotheria > Microbiotheriidae > Dromiciops > Dromiciops gliroides. The sequence goes on along the minus strand of NC_057866.1, from coordinate 160,326,272 downwards.
AAGAAGGAATGCTAATTAAATGTCTTATTTCTTTTGCTGCCGAGACATGAGAAATTAGGCAAAAGATTATAATAGAAATTAATGTTATCCCACGCTGAGCACAGCAGCATATTTAATCATGAGTAATACCAAAAATATTTTATAAACTAATTTCTTTCCATGCACACATCTCCCATGTATGAATCACTTCCCTTATCATAGAACGCAGTCACTTCTTGGGGCTGGAACTGAGCTCATCTGCCCTAAGACTATGGATTCAAAACAGAGGAGAGAAATGTATGTAGATATCACTCCATGCAGTATGATTACCTCACTTGGGATTCATTAGCATAATTTAGGGAGGGACCTTCTCTCTCCAAGGAATTCAGGAAGTATAGAGGACTGGCTTTATCATCTTCTAGGAACGACATTCTCTCCAGGTAATTCTCTTTGAACTCAGGTCCTCCTGAATCCAGGGCCAGTGCTTTATCCACTGCACCACCTAGCTGCCCCTAGGTAATTCTCTTTGAACCCCAGCTCAGACCCACTCTTTTGGGACACTCAATTTGATTCAATTCAACAAGCATTTATTAAGAGCCAGGCAACACGGCATAGGGAGAGAGCCAACCTGGCATGGTGGAGAAAGTCCAGCAGATGAGGTTCAAGTCCTACTTCTGGCACATCCTGGCTTTGAAACTGTAGGCACATCATGTAATCTCTTGGTGGCTCTCTAAGATTATAAGTGGGGGCAGCTAGGTGGCACAGTGGATAGAGCACCAGCCCTGGAGTCGGGAGTACCTGAGTTCAAGTCTGGCCTCAGACACTTAACACTTACTAGCTGTGTGACCCTGGGCAAGTCACTTGACCCCAATTGCCTCACTAAAAAAAAAAAAAAAAGACTATAAGTAACAGCAAGTGCTAATCTGCAGTAGGGGAAGCAGAAGCTTCACTGAGGGATCCCTATGCCCACTAAGTCATTACCAGGCTGAATTTCTTATTAAGTGACTTGCCCAGGGTCACACAGCTAGTAAGTGTTAAGTGTCTGAGGCCAGATTTGAACTCAGGTCCTCCCGAATCCAGGGCCAGTGCTCTATCCACTGTGCCACCTAGCTGCCCCTCAGGCTGCATATCTAAGCCTGGAAGGTACAAAGACCAGAAGCAGTCCTTGACCTCAGAGCGCTTCCATTCTTCTGGGGCTGTAAGCTCAGTACAAAAACAGCATTGTAGTTGATATTGCATTAGTTAAGAGATGATGGCACTGGGGCAGCTAGGTGGCACAGTGGATAAAGCCCTGGCCCTGGATTCAGGACAATCTGAGTTCAAATCTGGCCTCCGACACTTGACACTTACTAGCTGTGTGACCCTGGGCAAGTCACTTAACCCTCATTGCCCCATTAAAAAAACAAACAAACAAACAAAAAACAAAGAGATGATGGCACTTCAACTTGGCTTGGCTGACTTGCCCCACTGAGGATGATTCCATCCTGAGGCTGACTTGATGATTGGTGAGTCTCTGCCTGGAACCACTGTATCATCCATCAGAAACCCCAGGCTGCTCACTACTCTTCTGACTCACTCGCCAATGTGCTCCCCCTCTGCACTGGCTCTCCTGTGGGCCCTTGGATACCTTTCTTCTCCCTATTTTTCAGCCCCTCTTTGCGTCTTTTCTTCTGCCTTTAGAATATAAGCTATGTTAGAGTAGGGAACATCTTGTTTTCTTGTTTTTATGTCCCTCGTGCGTAGCAATGTCTGGCACATAGCAAGTAATGAATGCTTGTTCTTTCTGTGTATTCATCCATCCATCTTATCTCTATATCTACCTATCTATCAATATATCTGTCTGGTTGTTGTCCTTTGTACTCAAAGAGAGCGACAATGACATCATTATGTCAGGGTCAATGTACAGGGTATCCAATGGTGGCTGACCAGACCAATATGGGCTCGGCAGGTTCTACCACAGGTTGGGCACAGAGTAGTCCATAAGAACATTTGGAATAGAATCTCCAAATGGACGCATCTCACATTTCTTTTGAGCTACTGAAATCCTGCTTCAGCCACAGAACACAGTGCCATCTTTGATGGGGGCACACCATGCTGGGCAGTTCTTTGCCAGCATCTTCCATGTCTCACAGTTGATTCTGAAGTTTTTCAGAGAGGCCTTGAGAGTGTCCTTGTATTACTTCCTCTGACCTTCATGTGAGCGTTTGCCTTGTCTATCTACCTACCTGTCTCTCTATATCTACGTAGCTGGCTGGCTAGGGTTAGTTTCCCCATACAGACAGGATTTGATCAGCAAATCAGTTGCATTGACAAGATTGTAGGGGCATCTATTCTAGATAATGGATTATTGAGGATTTCATCATATCAGTTGTTTGAGTTCCAAGGATGTTGCTAATTAAAAATGGGTCTTGGGCAGCTAGGTGGCACAGTGGATAAAGCACTGGCCTTGGATTCAGGAGGACCTGAATTCAAATCCAGCCTCAGACACTTGACACTTAACTAGCTGTGTGACCCCGGGCAAGTCACTTAACCTTCATTGCCCTGCAAAAACAAAAAGACAAAAAAATGGGTCTTACCTGCAAACAGACCCAATGGGATCCCAATCTGTGGACATGTTTTCAAGTTACTCAGTGCATAGGGATATAAAACTGCCTGTCTTTTGAAATCCCCTAAAACTCAGGCTTTTCATTAAGGCAGAACAACCTTTTCTTTTCCCTGATCCCCTCTTCCCCTGCTATGTTAGCCTGCATTAATGAAATATTCCTATACCTTGTGGTCTAGACTTTTTCTTTTTAAAAATTTGTCATGGAGATGCTGTTGCCCAAGCTTCAGGCACTGGCTCCTCTGGACACCAGGGCTCCTTTCCCAGGCATGAGCAGGGTGTCTAGAAGCAGAGACACTATATGGACTTCTTTTTTAAAGAATTTATTCAGAGAATACCATTGGGCATGAACACCTTTAAGAACAGCAACCTGTGGCAGGGCCCTACTTCTGGTGGTTACGCTCCTAAATCTGTTGGCCAGTGTCTCTCGCCACAGCGGGATCAGCGCTAAGTTGTCATTGCTGACTAGAGATTACGGAATCATCTTCTGGAGAGCTTCCCCCATGCCTTGATCCCATAGTATCAGCAAACCAACCGTAGCAGATCTAGTAGATCATTTCTTTAAAATGGTCTTTTTCCTGAAAGGTTTCCTTGTATCTGACCCAGGGTCCGCACCCTCTCCCTTTTTCAGCCATGTCTCCCCTCTTTTAAGTCGGTCCTTCCTTGTTGTACAGGCTAAGCCTCTACAAGGATCTTAGTGACAGAGAAGACTGGGCATATCATACATAGGGCACTGACTGGCCTTAGAGGAAGGAAGATGTGTGTTCATACCTGACCACCAACACATGCTAGCTCTGTGACCTCAGTAACCTCCGAGCCTCAGATTTCCTCATCTAAAGAATGGGGATTATGAGGCCTATGTTATCCACCTCATAATACTGTGGAAAGACTGTAGATAAAGTCAGTCAGTAAACATTTGGAGCCTACTATGTGCCAGGCACTCTGCTAAGTGCTGGGGCCGCAAACAAAGGTAAAAGCCATTGCTTGATCTTGAGTAGCTCAGGGTCTAATGGGGGAGACAACGGGCAAACGTATACATATAAACAAGCTGTGTGCAGGACAGATTGGAAATAATCACCTGAGGGAAGGTGCTAGAATTACCCGGGATCTGGAAAGGCTGCTTGTAGAAGGTGGGGTTTTAGCCTGGACTTCAGGGAAGCCACTTGAAGTTAGGTTGTGCAGTGGATAGAGTGCTGGGCCTGGAGTCAAGAAGATCTGAGTTCAGATCTGACCTCAGACATTTCCTAGCTGTGTGACCCTGGGCAAGTCACTTAACCCTGTTTGCCTCAGTTTCCTCAGCAGTAAAATGATCTGGGGAAGGAAATGGCAAACTGCTCCTGTGTCTTTGCCAAGAATACTTCAAATGGGGTTAAGAGTCAGACATGACTGAAACAACTCAACAACAACAGCAACAGGAAAGCCAGGAGGCAGAGATGAGGACGGAGAATATTACAATCATGGGGGGAAGCCAGTGAAAATGCCTGGAGTTTGGAGATGGGGTATCTTGTCCAAAGAACAGCAAGGAGGCAGGATATGTGGGGAGTGCAGGTGGGCAGGGCCGTAGGATGTGAGAAGGCTGGAAAGGGCTCCCGGTCACAGAAGGCTTTGGATACCAAACCAGATTTTATATTTGAAACTAGAGGTGACAAGCAGGGGGTGGGAGGAGGCTGTGATCAGACCTTGGCTCTAAGATTGTTCTGACAGCTAGTGGAGAATGGACAGGAGTGGGGAGAGGTCTAGGGCAGGCAGTCCTGCCGGCAGGCCATTGCAGCAGGCCAGGTGTGACTTGATGGGGGCCTGCCCCTGGAGGGCAGTGGTGTCAGAGGCAAATGTGAGAGATGCTCTGAATGTCAAATTGACAGGCCTTAGCAACTGACTTGATGGAGTGGGGTGAGAGAGAGTGAAGAGCACAGGGCGGCATGGAGGCCTAGAGCCTGGGTGATTGGGATGATGGTGGCGCCCTTGACAGTCATGGGGGAATCTGGAAGGAAGGAAGGTTTAAGGGGAAACATAATGAGCTCAGTTTGGGACATGTTGAGTGTAAGATGTCAACAAGACATCTGGTTTGAGATGTCCACAAGGCAGTTAAAGAGGCGAGACTGAAGGCTGGCAGAAAGGTTAGGACTGGATAAGGAGATTTAAGAATCATGTGATGATGAAGGAATCTGTGGGGCTGATGAGATCATCAGGCTTCCATTACAGACTTGAAAAGGCTAGGCAAATGCCAGTTCTCACTATTTCCAGAAAGGACGTGTCCCATTGTCTCTCATCACTTCTGGAAATCAAAGATACTTCGTAATGTTTTGTAGGTGAGGAAAAGATTCAGGCAGGATTCCTAGTGAGTCTGTCATGGCAGAACTGAGATCAGAACGTGAAACTCAGCTTCCTGTAACCTGTCTATATTAGAAACTCGTTTCTTATAATTAAAATATTTGGGTGAGATCAGATACGTTATTGGTGGCGGTCAGTCATTTCAGTCATGTCTGACTCTTCATGGTCCCATTTAGGGTTTTCTTAGTAAAGATACTGGAGTGCTTTGCCATTTCCTTATCCAGCTTATTTTACAGATGAGGCAACTGAGGCAAATAGAGTTAAGTGACTTGCCCACAGTCACACAGCTAGAAAGTATTGGAGGATGGATTTAAACTCAGAAAGATCCTGGCTCCAGGCCTATCACATTATTTACTGTGCCACCTAGCTGCTCCTGACCAAATACATTAGGAAATCGTTTCTGGTTTGTCTGCATTTTTGTAGTCGTAGACTAGAAATAATTGCTAGCATTCATCCAGGACTTTAATATTTGAGGGTGAACATAATACAATAGAAAGATCACTGGTTCTGGAGTCAAGGGAACTGAGTTCAAATCCTATGACCTTGTCAAAGTCATTTAACTGGGTCCAATGAAGGCATTGAACTAGATGGTCTCTGGGGTCCCTTTCAGCTCTAAATCTGTTTTCCCTATTTCACACACATGGGCTTGTTTGGTCCTCCCCACAACTCTGCAGAAAGTAGGGGTTATCATTAGCACTATTTTACAGATGAGAAAATCAAGGCTCAGAGAAAGTAACCAGCCCACACAAAAACACACAGCTGCTGAGTTTCTAAGGTTCTTTACTCCAAGGCCGGAGCTCTGTCTAGAAAAGAGACCAAATTCAAGGTCACAGGGTCAACCTCTGCTAAGAGAGAGCAGCACTGAGACGGAGCCAGATTCTTCAGAAAAGGGAATGATAGAAAAATCATGGGCAAGAGGCTTGACACCCTCACGAAGTAAGCAGCCCCTGCCTGCACTGCCCACCTCCTCTGCCAGTCGTCATAATGCCTTTATTTATCTATCGCCTTTCCTCCAAGAGTGCAGAGTACTTTCATGTATATTATCTCATTTATCTTCACAAGGTTCTTGCAAAGTAAGTTAGGGCAGACGCTACTGTCCTCATTTTACAAATGGGGAAGCTTCAGACGGGCAGGGCCTGGCGAAAGGAGCTGGTATAGGCACCTGCAACTTACAAATGAGATTCCACTGTAATTTAGTTATTTGGAATTCTGAAAGCATTTACCCCAAGAAATGGCATCACTAAGTGACAACTTCCATACTGAGCCTGCAAATGCCGAGTTGATCCTCACTGTCACTGAATGATCAATAAGAACCGCAATAATTCACACTTAGAGCATGGAGTGATAGAAGGAACACAGGATAGAGAGCCTAACCCACTAGATGGATTCTAGTGGGAAGGGAAGGAAAGGGGAGGGGAGGGAAAGGGGAAGGGAAGGGAGAAGGGGGAAGGGGAGGGGAAGGGAAGAGAAGGGGAAGGGGCAAGGGAAGGGAGGGGGAGGGGAAGGGCAGGGAAAGGAAGGGAAGGGGAAGGGGAAGAGAATAGACATTTATATAGGACTTACTATGTGCCAGGCACTGTGCTAAGTGATTTACAATTATTATCTGATTTGATCCTCACAACAACCCTGGGGAGTACTTATAACTATCCCCATTTTACAGTTGAAGAAACTGAGGCAGAGTGATTTGCCCAGGGTCATATAGCTAGTAAATGTCTGAGGCAAGATTTGAACCCAGGTCTTCCTAACTCCAGGCCATGTTCTATCTACCATATCACCACTAGCACAGAGTAGGTGTGTTGCTTGTTGAATTGCTCCATTATCTTTAATCCTCCATATTTCCCTGGATGTAAGACTTGATGTTTGCCTTGAGACCTGTTATGAACTTTCCGATCAGTTGAGTTCAGCTTACTCTAAAGCCTTGTTTGGTTGAAATGTAGGTAAAAGGGAATGTAAAAAGGATATTGCATTTTAATGCCACCATGTGGCTTCTTCTGTTATTAATACAGCTTGTATAGAATGGCCATCCCACTGAGTCTGTATTCTACTGAAATCGTTCTGGAGGCACATGATAAATTAGGTTAAGGAAAAATAGTTGAGCCTAACACTGAAGGCCTCCGAAGGCTCCCAGCTCGCAGGTTAGCCGACCAGCAGCAAATCTTGATTCTTGTATCGGTAAATGCCCTCATCCATGATCCCCCCAAGCCCCGCCCACCTTCCTTCCTCTTGGTAACTCCAAGTCTCGACTTTGTATCAGGCAGTTCTGGGTCGTGATAATGCAGAGGCAAAGATGAAGCTGGCTCAGCTCTCAAGGAACTTAGGCTCCTTTGGAAAATAAAGTGTGTGTGTGTGTGTGTGTGTGTGTGTGTGTGTGTGTGTGTATAATGAATCTGAGGCAATTTAATGTACCTCAGGTCCTGAGTCTGTGGATAGATGGGGAGATAAGGCAGGGGGGAAGGGGCCAGCATCTTCCCCTGGCATGGTAGTATATATATATATTTTACATTCTTCTCAGGCACAAACAGGTCAGTCAATCAAAGAGCATTTATTAAGTGCCTACTGTGAGCCAGACCCTGGGGATACAAAGAGTCACCTGAAACAACACCATCCCCTTTCAAAGAAGGGTAGGCTTATGTACTGAGCCTTCCCAGAACCTTCATGAATTCACTTTATATATTGGGCATTATTGCTGATAATAAGATATTCTTTACATGTTTGTCTACCTAGCTGCTCCTTTTCCTCACAACTAAATAGAGTTTAAGCCCTCCTGGGGTCTGGGAACGTGTCCAGCTGTGATGATCCCAAGTTCTGAATGGCAATTCTCCTGGAGCACACGCTCAGACAGGAGATGTCAGGCTGCGGAGGCCTCTGGTCCATGCCTAGTTTGGCATGTGAGGACCAGCCTTACCAAGTCTGATACGGCTCATTACTCAGAGCCCCAGATCAGTTATTTTCTCATGGAATCAAGATGATTGATCAGTCATTCGAGTATTTATAGGCTGTTGTAATACAAGAACATGCCCAGTTATTCCATTGGTGTAAGGAACTCCCAGGGGAAAAAACTCCTTCTACAAACGCAGGGCAGGACTTTGTCTGCCACAAATAATCTTAGCTGCTCAGGTCCTCTTCAAGAACGAAGGACAGATAACAACAACCACCTATGTACAAGTTGTCTTCCCTGAATAGATTATAAGCTTCTTGAGGACACTGTTCTGTTTCTATCCCCAGTGCCTGTCACAGTGCTTATAGGTGCTATATAGGTGCTTAATAACTGTTTGTTGATTGACTGGTTGACTGCATGTCAAGCACCCCATCCCCCAGGGCTAGTGACTAGACTAAATAGGAGTGATAACGATAGCACCTACCTCACAAGCTTGTTTTAATGATAAAATGTTTGAGAGAGCAATCAATCAATCAGTCAACATTTATTAAATGCCTGCTATGTGCTAGGTTCAATATAGTGGATAGAATGTTGGACTTGGTGTCAAAAATACCTGAATTCAAATATTTTCTCAGATACTACTAATAATAGAGCTTCTTGTGAGCCCCAAATAAGACAGTGCATTTTGCAAACCTATATGTGTTCAGCTATTTCTATTATTCTCTTTTATCCTCTCCCCTGACCTCTTTAACATTTAGCATAGGACTGTCACACAGTAGGTGTTCTGTTGTACAAGACAGCCCGGGCCTGAGAACATAGCCAGAGCTTGGAAAATCATTGCCTTGCAAATTAATGTGCAAAGAAGAGGAGAAATGGGGAGGAAGGAGGCATTTGGAAGGGAATGAATCCAGGGAGATACTGTTATTGAAAGGGAAAGACGAGGTGGAGACAGGGAAGAAACATAGTCCTAGAGGTATCGGGAATGCAAAGAGCTCGAGCTGCAGAGCCTTGGTCAGGAGGAAAACTTGAATATCAAAATGGAAAGGAGACTGATTCAAACTTTTGGCAGGTGCCAAGAGGCCCCCTTAGTAGGAAAAGTTGAGGAAATGGTGATTTATTTTGACAGTCTCATAAATTGGGCAAAGCTGTTTGATGTCCCATGAAATAAATCTTTCATCCTTTTTGTAGGATTCTCTAAACCTTGTCAAGTCTAAAGTGGTACAGTTTCCTAGCAAGTTAATGCGATGAAACTTATATAATAACTTTGCCCACACTTAGCAGGTTTCTTTTCCGCACACTTTATTTCTTAGGTCTTTGCTGGCGTTAATTCTTAACAATGGCATTCTCCATGGACTGATAGACCGCATGTGAGACCCCAAATTTGGCACCGACCAATCGTTAAGTGGTTTACTATATACAAGGTGCTATCCCAGTCACTGAGGATAGGACAAAAAAAAAAAGAAAGAAAGAAAGAAATGGTCCCTGCTCCTCTCCCAGAGGTGAATGAGTCCTATTAAATCCCATTCTAGCATATTTGTGAAGCTCATGTCTCCTTATGAGGTTTTTCCATTCTTTTACTAATCAGTCACCTGGTTTTTATCGGGTCCATGTTCTGTGCTCGTCCTGAGAGTTTAGCATGCAAAAAATATGAAGCAAGGCTATGACTACCGAGGAGTCGTCAGTGTGGTTGGGGAGACAGACAAACTAACCCACAAAACAATTACAGGAGAGTTAATTGCTAACCTGTGTGGTCTTGACTGAGTGCAGAAGGACTTCGCAGAAAGGAGAGATCAGTGTGGGAGGGAGAGATCAGTTACAGTTTTAGAAGCTATCAGCTCTCATTCGTTTTCCAGTTCTGTGACTGCCTACAATCTAAAGCTCTTGAACTTTTGATCCGAGCCATAGAAATAATAATAATGTACAGAAACCATTAGTATCACTTATGATACTCTGCCTCTTTTCCCATAATCTATTTGTGGAGATGTCTGCATAATGGATATTCACATTTATGATCACATATGAGAGGCATTTAAAGCAGGCAGCTCTTAAGGAGAGACTTCTATCCTCGGCCGACTTACTAAAGAGGTTCCTCCGTCCACTGTACTTTGAAATGACCTTGGGGTGAAGGCAGAGCAGGAGAAGATGGACAAGGAGGAGAGATGCTGGACGGGTCGTCTCCCTACCACCTGTTATCCTCTAGGTGTCGCTGTCTCTCCCTGTCTGCCTTGGCCTTTCTCTGACTCTGTCTCTGGGTTAAGGTTGGGTGGTGAGTCGAAGGACGGATGGATCTGGAATCAGAGGACCAGGTTCAAATCCCAGGTCTGACACTTAACCAACCTGGGTGACTGTAGTTTCACCTTCCTCACCTGTCTTTAAGGGGCTTGGACTTGGATTATCCCAGAGGTCCCCTCTACCTCCAAAACTGTGATTCTGTGATTGTTTTGTTTTGTTTTGTTTTAGTGAGGCAATTGGGGTTAAGTGGCTTGCCCAGGGTCACACAGCTAGTAAGTGTTAAGTGTCTGATGCTGAATTTGAACCCAGGTCCTCCTGACTACAGGGCCGGTGCTCTATCCACTGCACCACCTAGCTGCCCCCTGTGATTGGTTTTTAAAAGTGAGAGAAAGAGACTTGGCAGACCGACTTATGAGCATCACCTGTCTCTGTGACTACAGAATAAGCACAGTTCTGGGGAGCAGCTCACTACCTTGAGCCAGAGCTTAGTGTAACTCATCTCTGTCCCCAGGGACAATGGTCTGAGAATGCTGGCATTGTGTTACCTCCCGTGGAGGTGCTCTGGGGCATGGCGCAGGGAGGAGGGAGAGCTTTGTGACCCACCCTCTAGTGCTGAAAGGGATGCCCTCCCCACCCCCACCCCCAGAGACAGAAACCAAGCATTTTCCTCTTTGTTTTATAACCTCAGGAAGCTTCCTCCTTTCGATCTAAGAGAGCCAGTTTTCTTGTCTAGGGGATGTAGAATGGGACTGAATATTCTGTGAATTTCCTTCCCTAGGAACGTCCAGGATTAAATTTGTAGAGGGTGTCCCTGTGCACTTGTCAGCTTCAATAGCTTCATAAGCTTTAATCATCTTGTTTTAAGCTCCACTGGCTTATTTTAGGGATATCCCATTTAAAAGAATAGGTTCAGGGCAGAAAGAACTCTTAGCTGTGATTTCAGCTCACTTCCTCATTTCATAGATGAAAAGACTGGAGGGTCGTAGAAGTGATTGCTTGAGGTCATACAGAGAAGGGCTAAGATTTGAACCCAGGTCCTCTGTCTCCAGCTCTGGGGCTCTTCTCGGGTGCAACAGGCTGTCAACTCATTGAATTCCCATCAAAATAAGTAAAACATTATTGTTTTTGTATCTTAAATGCCAAGTGTATACTGGGTGGTTAATACATGGTTATTGGATCATTCTTCTTGTAATATTCAATTAGGTAAAGATTTTGTTAAGTTTTGAAAAAAGTATCAAATACTTTGCAGGGTGGGAGGAGCCTAGATACTTACATCCATACAGGCATGCATGCTCGCATAAACAGAATATATGTATATATATTATATTATAACATTATATAATATAACATATATATTATAATAGCAAAACAAGATGTTTGTATGCTGACACTTTTTAAAGCTGGTTGTTTAACTGAGTCTTCATTCTGATTTTTTTTTCATAATTTTACCTTAATACAGAGCCTGCCATCAGATATTAGCTTATGCAATCAGTTTGCCTCTGTACTAAATCTTCATTTCATGCATGTTACATGGGGACTGGTAGAATAGAATGGGAGAAGAATTGAAATCAGATTGTGGAGAATGAGGTTTTTGTTTTGTTTTTCTGAGGGTGGAAGGACTGGTTCTCTCTATCAAATATTTATTGTATTTCTTTTCAAATATTATATTTATCTTGTACACATTTTGTTTTCATTTATGTGGGTACTTGTTGTCCCCCCCCTTCCGTACCCCCAGTAAATTGCAAGCTTCCTGAAGGGCAACTATTTTTTGTCTCATCATCCCAAGCACCAGGCAGAGTACCTCACCATAATTTAACCTTAATAAATGTTTGATGAATTGAATTACGATGTTTGAGAACTAGAGGTACCTGAAGAGTCTGTATCTTAAGATCACAGATTAGAGCCAGAAAGAACCTTTACGGCCATCTAGTCTAATTCCCTCTTTTTACAGATGAAGAAACTGAGGCACAGTATGGTTAAGTGATTTGCCCAAGGTCACACAAGTGGTAAAATGACAATGGCAGGATTTGAACCCTAGTCTTCTGATTGCCGAATCCAGTATGTTTTCCATTACACCATCCTTACTTCCCTTTCTTATTTCTGTCTATTCATATGATCCAGGCAGGTGGAGCTGTATAAAGGTGGATGTATAGAAATGTGTGTACCAGACCCACCACTTTGTCCCCCTTGAGTCACAGGGTTCAGGCAGCCCATTTAAAGTGGCCTCCATGAACAGGCTGTCCCTGATTTCCTAGCAAGAGAGCTTTGATATTAAGCATTCCGCAATATGTACATCCATCTAATCTATTCTTATTTTTCCCTGAGTTGGAGCCTAATGAAAGCTGGGGCCAATCATCAAGGGTGAATTATTAAATACAATAATGTTTTAATAGCTGAGAAGAGATACAAATAGATGAGAAGCCTGTGGCTAATGGATTTCACTGGTAGGAGATAAAAGGCTGATTACGCAGCAGAGAAAATGAAGACCTAGTGCATTAATGACGATTTACAGGTCAGCTCACTTACATGAGTGATTTAAAATGCACCATCTGTTTTCCAGCTGGGTGTTTATAACGATCATTTTTATAGGAACTCACCATCTCGTTCATTTAGTAGGAAGGATAGCTGGTTACCGTGGCCAAAGAATTCATTACCCGATGGGCAGCCTACTAGCACACAGACCAGTCTGCCTTGTACACAGAGAAGCTGGTCCTTGGACAACTGACAGACAGTCTTTCTCTGGGCCTGTACTCAAAGGCCTTCCAAATTGAGTTGTATCTTCAGAGCTTGCACCCCATTGGCATGGCCCCTGAGCACCCAATACTGCCTGCATGCCATGCTGAGATATCAGCAGAGAGATTTCATGGAAAGATAGTTTTATTCTTCCAAATGTGTCTGAACCAGTCTAGACTCGACTTTGTATTTTTGAAAGTTCCTTAATGCTAGTGTGTACATCGTTGCTTCCTTACCAGCTGTACCACAGATTCCTTCTGTGATAGTTTCAAAACTGAATTAGCTAAGAGTCTCTGATCCTAAGTAATAGATGAAAGTGTGATGGGAAGTCTCAGAATCCATTGTTCTAGAATCCAGCACTAAGAAATAGCATACTTGGGGCCAGGAGGTGGTTGGTTCTAGAGCCAACATGGGAATGAAGGACCAGCCTTGAGTTAAAAGTCTGATCTGAAGTCACACTGAAAGAGCAAGCTTGAATCTGAGCGCATTCATTCCAAATTTAGGGCTTCTTAAACTTTTTTGTGTCCGGCAGCCCTCAAGCAGTCTGGTGAAACCTTTGGTCCCCTTCTCTGGTTTTTTTTGTTTGTTTGTTTGTTTTTATTTTTTTAGTGAGGTAATTGGGGTTAAGTGACTTGCCCAGGGTCACACAGCTAGTAAGTGTTAAGTGTCTGAGGCCGGATTTGAACTCAGGTACTTTTGACTCCAGGGCTGGTGCTCTATCCACTTCGCCACCTAGCTGCCCCTTTGGACCCCTTCTCTGAATAATGATTTTAAATGCATATAATAAAACACATGGGAATTTAAAAGAAAACAATTATATTGAAATACATTTATCCCCCCAGTTTTTTTTAAAAACCTCCCAGGGCCCAGTTTCTTAACCCAGTCCTAATGACTCCCTAAACCTCATTTGAATCCCCAGAGCAATCAGAAAAAGGACTAAGTCTTCTCTTGGCTTACATATACCAGAATTCTTGAGCTTGTTTCAAATCCTGCCAAACTTTCCACCCCCTACTCCCTCAGCTTCCCCTCTGAGACACCATGGTACCTGCTAGGTGCTGCCTTGGCCAGTTATTTCTTACCACCAACCACCTCATCACCCCATGGTTCCTTTAGTTCAGGATTATTTTGGACATGTTTTCCATCTAAGCAGCACAAGACTGTTCCATCTGAACTTAGAATGAAGGATTGATCTGCTTGTCATAAGTATCTCAGAGTAATAGAGAAACAAAGCCAGAGGGCAAGTGCAAACTACCTGAAACTCAGACATCACTTGTTAGATTAAATTAGGACCTTTTTTACCCTGAATTCAATTCATCCTTCAGAAGTCCATGAGCCCACTAGTTATTTGAGCCATAGCATAGGAAAAAACACTTTAAACGTGAGATTTTTCAAGATATTCATGTAGTATTATTCCCATAATAGAAAGATATTACACAGATGAATAAATAGTTTTTAAAAGAAGAAATGCAAATTGTCACCCATATAATAGCCCCATGGTTTCACCTCATGCCTATCAGATTGTCGGTGATGATCAAAGATGCCACTGTTAGAGGAGCTATGGGAGCTCTTATGTATGGATACACTGTTTGGGGAGTTATAAATCAGTCTGTTTTGTTGTTGTTTGTTTTGGTTTGGTTTGGTTGTGAGTAAAGCAAGCTGAACCAGAATATTATAGTAAAGTAAACAAAAGAGAATTACTGAAAAGAGGTTGGTTTCTTAATAACCATAAGGAACAATCTCTGTCTTAGAAAACCACATATAAAACATAACCTCTCTTCTTTAAGTAAAGACGTAGGGGGACAGTGGGTGCAGAATATTGCCCACAACATCAGACACTGTCATTGTTTTGGCTGACTTCACTCAACTACTTTTTTTGGTTACAAAGGAAGACGTGTGTGTGTGTGTGTGTGTGTGTGTGTGTGTGTGTGTGTGTGTGTGTGTAAACAACTGTTACATAAAACAAAAGACATCAGTAAAACTGATTTTGAGACAATCCATGCTAGAGTAGCTTATTTTCCATTGAATTTTTCTGAATCATTCTCCTTAGCATGGCTGCAGTTTCTGTAACAGAGGCTGCAGATGTCCTATCTCTCTGTTTGTGAACATGGAGCACAGGAGCCCTCCCTCAAGGCTTTGTCAGTTCATAGAATCTGGAGCAAACTTGGTCAGAGATGTAATTAACAAGGTACAAGGTGCCAGATTAGGTAGGAGCGGACTGCAAAGGAGGAGGAGACCCCTATGGACAGCTGCTTCAGAAGTGCCCTCCATGAGGAGGGAACCTTCGGTGCCGGAATCGGATTTGGCATAATTGACATAAGCCGCTTCTTTGGAATCTGTCACTGGTCCTGTCGCTGCGGTCACTCAGAGGATGCCCAGGTCTCCTTGGGGAGCCTCCTGAAGCTGTGAAGTCTGCCCTGGCATCCAGAAGAAAGAAGATAAGCATCTGGTGCAGGGCAGCCTAGGAGGGTGCAAGGATAAGGCCCACTCATTTCTTATGCAGGGATGATTTTAACTAAAGCAGAAGTAAATACATTGCCTGTGATCCTCGTTCTTCATACTTTAATGAGGAACCTGTCTTGGCTTCTATTGTAAACTCCAAAGTGAGCATGGAGAAGACCACACACATAAATAATTTGGTGCCCGTGGCTGACGTGGAAGGTTCGAGACAAGCTCACAGCTCAGTGGGTTCAAGGAATCTCCAGTGAGAATCGAGGGGCATTTATGGGACTCTGTCTACTCTGTCTAATTCTGCTGACCCTGTACTTTGAAAACATACTAGGTTAAAAAAAGACAAGCAATCTAGCCATTAGCTTCTCTCTTTTTTCAGTCCGGCACTGTTATTACATATAGGAAACTCTTCATGTGTAAACTCCCTTTTTTTCCAATGCAGATCAGCAACTAGCCTTCAACTTAAGAGTCTTGGCAAGTTGCCTGGTGCCTTGAGAGATGAAGTGACTAGCCCAGGGTCACACAGTCTGTATGTGTCAGAGGCAAGATTTGAACCCAAGTCTTTCCCAATTCCAAAGCTGGTCTTCTTTGTCTTGGTATCCCCAGCTCCTGGTGGTGACTCTTACAAGGCAATTATGCAATAAATATTTATGCAGCTCATGTTCACTGTGGTTCTTGTCATCTTGCTTTTTGTTCACATTACTGTGGTCCTACTGTGACTCTTGTCTCCTGGCTCTCCTTACTTCTTCGTCACTTTGTACAAGCCTCCCCATTGTTGCCCGAATTCCTCAAATTCAGAAGTTCTTATGGTGCCAGTAGTTTTCTATTACATTCATGTGCCATAATTTGTTCTCCCATTCCCCAGGTAAGGGACACTAAGTGCCTGTCATGTGCTGGGCATTGTGCTATTAAGCCCTGATACAGGATACAGAGACACAAAAGCCAGCCCCTGCTCTCAGGGGGCTCCCTGTCTGTTGGGACCAGATGACCTCAGATCCCTTGCTCCTCTGAAGACTGTTGCTGCTCTTCCATCCATACCCTGTCCTCCCTCTCTCTCCTCTTTGTGGAAGTGGAGATGAGAATTCCCATAATTTCTACCTCAGAGGGTTGTTATGAAGGTCTCATGAGGCAGGCATTAACCTTAAAGTACCCTGTAAACATTAGCTCTCGCTTTTATTTTCTTCCTGTCTAGATCTCTCTGTTCTGGCTCCCTTTCTAGGGAAATACATAGGAATTATTTTGGTGACAATTAGTAATGATTTAACAAAATAAGGAAACTAACTGATTTTCTTGACATTCTTGTTTTTAATACATGTTTAAAATTTGTTTTTCTTTTTTTAAACTTTCAGCATAGAGAATATCTTCCTGTTTATAAAATTGCTCCATAGTCACTTCATAATTGATTCCTCATAGACATTTCCTGAGGCCAAAATTGAGAAACAAATAGATCTGATTAATAACACAGATTCCAACAATAGATTTTGGATCGCTGTTCTTGGCCTGTGAGTTGTCACACTGAGCTAATATATTGCTTCAGTCCTAAAACTGAGCATCTCATTAATAACAACAACAACTGAGCTAGGTTATTACCCCCATTTTACTGATAAGGAAACTGAAGCTCAAGTGGTTAAAGGACTTACCCAATGTCACACAGCTGGCAAGTGTTAGCAGTTTAATTGGAACCCAGGGCTTCTGAACTCTAGTGCTCTCACCATAATTTTCTGGATAGAGCACTGGGTAAAATGTGAAAGCTAGAGCTGTCTTCGCTATTTCTTTATAGCTGCCCCAATACTCGATACAGTCCCCATTAGATTGAGTACCTTGAGGGCAGAAACCAATTCTCACCTCTTTTTGTATGCTCAGCACTTAGCTCAGTGACTGGTACTGTTCTGCTAGGGGCTTCATAAGTGCTTATTGATTGGCTGACACATAGTAAACTAGTACTTGATATATGCTTCTTAATAAATTCTTCCTTTTGACCTTGGGGAAGCCCCTTCTTCAAAATAAGGGGTTTTTTTAATTGTCGTGGTGCTTTGGTTTTTCTGTAGAATGTATATTTTATATTTCTTTAAGATGACATTTGAAGAACATAGGGTTTAGAAGTAACAGATGGGGGCAGCTAGGTGGCACAGTGGATGGAGCACTGGTCCTGGAGTCAGGAGTACCTGAGTTCAAATCCAGCCTCAGACACTTAACACTTACTAGCTGTGTGACCCTGGGCTAGTCACTTAACCCCAATTGCCTCACTAAAAAAAAAAAAAAAAAGAAGTAACAGATATCTTGACCATCTTGTCCAAGATAAATATGGGTCTGAACAGGCAATTTTCAAAGGAAGAAATCAAGTTATCAACAACCATATTAGAAGATGCTTTAGATCACTAGTAATTAAAGAAATAAAATTAAAGCAACTTCAAGGTACCACTTCATACTTATCAGACTAGCAGAGATGAGAAAGGAGAAAAATAACAAAATAGGAAAGGTTGTGAGAAAACAGGCACACTCATGCATTGTTGGTAGAGCTAGGACTGTGCCCAAAAGCTTACTACATTGTGCATAATCTTTGTCCCAGCAATACCAAAGAAATTAGGGATAGAGAAAAGAGTTCTATATATGCAAAAATATTTATAGCAACTCTTTTTGTAATAGCCAGTTGGAAACAGAAGGCATGTGATCTTATTTGGAAGTGGCTGTATATGGTATATGAATGTAATGGAATGTTATTGGGCCATAAGAAATTATGAAACAGACACTTTCAGAGGAAACTGCGAATATTTTTATGAACTGTTACAAAGCAAACTAGAGCTACTTATACAATGATTAAAATATTATAGAAACACAACTTTGAAAGAATTTAAGAACTGTGATCCACACAACAATAAATCATGAATCTAAAATCTTGAAGATAAAAGTCACTTCCAGAAAGAGAGGTGGGAAACTTAAAATGCAGAAAGAGGCATTTTCAGACATAGCCAATGTTGAAATTTGGTTTTGCCAGACTATGTTCTGTAGCTATGTATTGAGAATTTTATTTTTCAAATTTGTTCTTTTTATTTTCTAAATCAGAGGAGGAAGGAGGACACAGGAGGAGGGACAATTTTTTTTTTTAACTAACTAGGCCAACCCCTCTTTTTTCAGATGAAGAAACTGAGGCCCAAAGAGAAAAGTGACTTGTTTGCCCAAGGCCACATAGCTATTGTGTCATAGCTGCTATTCAAAGCCAGATCTTCTGATTCCCAGTCCCCCTTCCAGGGCAACATAGCTGTTTGCCTTAGGTGAGAGGCGTAATTACTAACGTTCAGACCTTTGATTCTTGCCCATAGAGAGACATCTAAAGGTCATTTTGTTGTGCTGGTTGTTTTCTACCAGGCTCAGTTTTTCTACTTGACACTCTTCATTGCTTAAATCCTATATTAGTCATAGAGGAAAAGGCTTAAGCTGCAATTTTGACTGGCTAAATTGTCAGCCAGTTGTCAGCATTGCTGCTGATACTAAATGAATTCAGGTCCAATTTTAGGCAGAACATAAATCCTTGGCAGTTTGTGGAGATTTGCGGAATAGAGGAAGAGAGGATAATATAAAACAGCACCAAACAATTTGATAATTATCGTTTCAGTAGATCAGAAAAAAATAATTTGAGATTCAATTCTCAGTGTGACAAGAACTCTGTGTAAGGGACTATTCTAGGCACTGGGGAGTCAGGAACAAAAATGAGGCAATCTCTACCCCCAGGGAATTGACTTTCTCCTGGGGAAAAAAGGAAGACAGATATATGGTATACACAGAGGAGCAAGTGCAAGATAATCTGAGGAAGGACAATACTAACAGCTGCAGGATCAGTTAAGGCTTCCTTTAGAATAGGAACTCTAACCTTGCAGTCCATGAACCTGGTTTGGGGGATTTTTTTCATAACTTCATAACTTTGTTTCGCTATAATTGGTTTCTATCATAATCCTATGTGTTTTATGCATCTAAAAACATTAAACTGAGTTCATAGGCTTTACTAGGCTCACTGCCCATTAAGAACCCCTGTTGGATGGGGGGCAGCTAGGTGGCGCAGTGGATAAAGCACTGGCCTTGGATTCGGGAGGACCTGAGTTCAAATCCAGCCTCAGACACTTGACACTTCCTAGCTGTGTGACCCTGGGCAAGTCACTTAACCCTCATTACCCGCCCCCCCCCCCCCAAAAAAAAGAACCCCTGTTGGAGAACGCAGGCAGCTAGGTGGCGCAGTAGGTAGAGCGCCAAGCCTGGAGTCAGGAATACCTGAGTTCAAATCCAGACTCAGACACTAGCTGTGTCCCTGGGCAAGTCACTTAACCTTATTTGCCTGTTTCCTCATCTGTAAAATGAAATGGAGAAGGAAAGGTCAAGCCACTCCAGTATTTTTGACAAGAATGAATCACAAAGAGTCATACATGACTGAACAACCACAACAACAGTTGTAGAAGGTAGCTTCAGGGCTGAGCCTCAAAGAAAGCTAGGATTGGTGTTTTTTTCATGCATTTGGAGTAAGGAAGAAAAGGACCTTTCCAAATTTAAGTGAAAATAATACCCAGCAATTTAGTTCTAAACAAAGAAAGAAAAATTGGACAGGGAATTCCCAAATATCAGGAATAAGTAGGTGGATACCAGTAAAAAGAGTTTGAGAAAAGATTGCCTTGGGGCAGCTAGGTAGCACAGTGGAAAGAGCACCAGCTCTGGAATCAGGAGGATCTGAGTTCAGATCCAGCCTCAGACACTAGCTGGGCAAGTCACTTAACTCCATTTGCCTCCCCCCAAAAAAGGAAGAAAAGGTTGCCTTAATATTTCAATGGATCTGCAGTCTCATTGGTGTATGAGTAGTCTCTTAAGTGGTGCTGATCACAAACCATCAATTGGTTAGCCCTCACTCTTACCACACGACCAGCCTGCACTTCTCCAATAACATCTTCATTTGTAATGTGTTTCAGCCTCCTCACATCCACCATAAACTTTCCATTCTCCTTTGGCTATTTGGTTATTGGAGGGAACAATTAGACAGAGTCATTTAAGAATCAATTAAGGAGAAGAAATTTCTAGGAGAAGTTGAAGGTGAGCCAAAGAGCTTTTAAAAACAAAAGACAGTGGGGTTTTTTTTAAAAAAAGAGCACATTTACAAAAAGATAGCATTAGCTCTCTATGGTTAGGGCTCATGAGAGAGTGCATTTAAGGGAAGAAGGATGCAGTGGAGGGCAAGATCTTTTTAGATCAAAATTGTCCCTCCAAACTTGTAAATATTTTTACTGGGATTGTTTTTATTGTTGGAGTTGCAATAATAGTCTAGGCAAAAAGTAATGGAAAAATAAATGAGGAAGAAAAAAATTAAGAAACAAATATATTAAGAATACTAATGAGGGGCAGCTAGGTGGTGCAGTGGATAGAGCACCGGCCCTGGAGTCAGGAGTACCTGAGTTCAAATCTGGCCTCAGACACTTAACACTTACTAGCTGTGTGACCCTGGGCAAGTCACTTAACCCCAATTGCCTCACTAAAAAAAAAAAAAAAAGAATACTAATGAAAGAGAGAGACCACTAGTAAGGAGAGTTCTGTATGAAGTCCTGGCTAGGTCTTTAAAAGGAAAGATTTTACAGGATCTGTGATGCTTTGCCTTTTTATTTATTTATTTATTTATTTGTTTGTTTGTTTATTTATTTATTTATTTATTTATTTTTGGCGCATTGGGGAAGGGTGAAGGAAATCAAAGGCAAGAGATCTCAGACATACCCTTATCTTGACAAGAGAACAGTGAAACATGATGTCCTTGAGACGGGGAGCCTCAGTGAATCATATACTCTGTCTGAGACACCTGAGATGAAATCACATCCAGCACATAGTTAAGAGGGAAAATAGTCAACAGCTAACATGCATGATAGATCATCCCCGATCACTGGCTTTACTTTTCAGTGACATTGAGCTACCATTTTTCAGCAACTGAAGTAGTTCAAGCAGTAATGCACATACATACCTATAGGATACCAGATTTTGACATATAAGGAAGGGTCAGCCCCCTGATTTTACAGGACGTAAAAACTGAGGTCTCGGGAGTAGCTTTCCACAGGTTGCCCAAGTAATAATCATCAGAGGTGGGATTTAACCCCAGGAGACCCTTTCTCTTCTTCCCACATAGAAATATGTATTTTGCTTCTCATCTCTATCAGCTCTTCCATGAATGATAATCACAACAATAATAATTGTCCTTGCAATCATAATTCATTTTCATAATATTTGAGGTATGTGTAGCATTCTTCTCACAACAACCCTGTGCAGGTTAACTCTGGTCTTTTCCGTGCCTGTCACCGTTGGTATTCCTGTTAACTAAGACCCTACAAAGTTACACGACTCCCCCGTTGTCACAGAGTTAGTGAGCTTGAGACTTCAGCCCAGGTCTCCTGGTCCCAAGCTCAGCTCTCTGAGCCCACTGTGCTGCCTCTAGGATTATGAGACCATAGAACCTATGAGTGTCCTCTGGGGAAGGTTTGAAGTAGGGATGAGTGTTCTGACACTTGCTTGGGTGACATTCGATGACATCTGAATGCCCTAAAATTAGAGAGAGCTTCCTGATTTGGGAAATATGCTCCCTAATAGAGGAGTCATGATCTTGGTAGGGTCAGTGTCGGGAGGAAGTAACCTATGAACTTGGTATAACAAGAGTAATAACAAATAAACTCTAGCATCTATATAGCACTTTAAGGTTTGCACAGCTTAAGCTAAGCTATCTCATTTGAGCTTCACAACAGCATTTTGAATAGGTGTTATTATTGTCCCCATTTCCCATGTGAGGGAGTTGAGGTTGACAGAGGTTAGGTTACTTTTCTGGGATTACCAAGCCAGGAGGGGTCTGAGGCAGGATTAGAACTCAGTTTTTCCTCAATCCAAGTCTAGAGCCCTCTCTGTGGTACCCCCCCCCAGATTTCCCCTGAGGACACTTACAGAATTCCTCAGATTGCAACGAAGCACTTTCCAGTAACCTTGATTCTTCTTCTATGAATAATCTTATGGGAATCTCTCTGCTCAGGGGAGAGAAGGTCATAAGGACCCACCCCAGCCCTAATCTCTGTCTTATCCTTCATCTCAAATTGACATATACAGATCCTTAAGAATGATGCTGAAGACAAGCCAGAGGGAAAATCTTACTCTTTCATTGAACTATATGACAACTATAAGTGGGCATAGCCAGGCCATCGAGAAAATAAGCTTTCTTGATGAATACAGAGAGGGATGGGAAGATTTCTATGAACTGATGCCAAGTGAGGTAAGCAGAGCCTAGAAAATGATCATACAAAATGACTGCAGCAACATGAGTAGAAAGAACAGCAGCCACAAAACATTGAAACAAGCATGGCTCCAGACGAGAGAGATGAGATGACACCTCCTCCTGCACCTTTGCAGAGGTTCAGGTGTAGAACTTTGCCATTAATATCAGATTTTTTTTGATGTGTCAGTCATTATTACTGAAGGTTTTTTCCTTCTTTTTTAAAAATTATCTTTTAACTAGGGAAGACTTTCTGGGAGTGGGAAAGGGGACAAATCTAGGGTATATTAAAAACCAAAAAGTGTCAATCAAATCAACTTTCAAAAAAAAAAAAAAAAAGTAAGCCGCCTCAGAACTCCCAAGGCAAATTGGGAAGATTGAATTCTTAAGACAGAGGACAGGAACAGGATGGGGATTGGAAATCAGAGGATGTGAGTGCTAGTCATGGTTCTGGTGGAAGGACTGTGACGCAGTGGGAAGAGTGCTGGGCTTCTGAAATCCAAGCTTACTTGAGAGGATTATGTTCTCTGTGCAAGCCTGGACATCCCCTAGCCTTTCTGGGGCTCAGTTTCCTAATTCTGCCAAGTGGGGATAAGAATCGCTCCTATCTCATAGGGTGGTTAGGAGAATCCAAGCAAGATAAGGTTTGTAAAACAGTGTAGACCTCAAAGTTCTCTGTTGATATTAACCAGTAATCCTCTGACCTCTCTGAACCTCAGATTCTTCAAATATGAAATGAAAAGGTCTCACGAAGCCATCTCCAAAGTCGCTTCATCTCTGGGATTCTAGGAATATTGAATCTTTTTTTTTTATGAATTTGCACAAAACAAATCTGGGAGCCTGGCCTAGCACTGAATAGGAGGAAGCGGATTGGATCACATCTGGGAAATTGTTCATTGCCTTCAGGAATGATAGTCTTCTCCGGACACGTAAACCCATCCCCCCCTCCTTCCTCCGATTTAAACCCATATTTTTTAACACCAATATTCTTCTAGTAATGCTGCCTAACTGCCAATCATGGAGTACCAAAATCTATTTAAAAAAATCAAAATAGCAGTCAACTTAATCAAAGGAGGGCAATAGAGAAACACCTGGTGGGTACAAATGAGCTGCAATAAATTGCCAACAATAATACATGGAGTGGCATCACAGATACCCAGGAAAGGAAAAGAGGCGTATTTGTAATGAAAGGACCTGAGTTCAAATTCTGGCTCTATTTCTTATATCTCTTTGACCCTAAGCAAGGTGCTTAACTTCTCTTAGCCTCAGTTTCTTTATCTGTAAAATTAGGTAGTTGGATTGGATTCTCTAAGACCCTTCCAGCTGTAAATCTATTATTCTATAACAAGTGGTGGGGGGAATCAAGGTCATGAAATAAAATGAGAGGATACCAGAGGAGCAGCCTGAATGCTGTACCAGGATTCACATAGATGAGGGACTCCCAACGTCGGGGGTGGGGGGTGGTCTGAGAAATGCGACAAGGACCATATGGGATAGGGAAGTAATTACAGGAATCTACTGGAATCTTTCAGTGGCAGTAGTATGGCTGGGAAGTGTTGTGTTTTCAAGAGAGAAGGGTGGGCAGTCAGGAAAGGGAGGAGAATGCATCTGAGAAATTTGAATGAGACATTTGAAGGAATAATCTCTACTGACCAAAACTCAGTGACATTTGACTTTGACACCTTTTTCATATTGAGCTAGAAAAAGTCAATGACAACGACCCAGTGAAAGACAGTCCAAGCATAATTCTTATCACAAACTCCAGAAACTAGTTCCTTTTATACCAAAGAAGAGGTACGTGAAGGTTTATTGACAGACTGTGGGGGGGTATAGAGATTGGAAGTGGCCAGGCACCCCCGATGACCTCCTTTGTAAGACAGGAGTCACACAGGGTAAGGGGTTGCGATCAGCATGGGTGGAAATCGTGCCTACATCAGTGAGGCAGATTTGATGACATCCCTTTTAATATCGTCTCTCCCTTAATATCATCTGTAAGATCCTTGAGGTCAAGGATTGTCTTTTGCTTCTTTTTTTGTAATCCCAGCACATAGCACAGTGCCCAGCACATAGTAGGTGCTTTATAAATGTTTACTGATGGATTGATTAATGCAGACTGAAACAGCAAAATAGAAACTTCAAGCAGTACACAAAGTTTTGTTTTTGGTTTTTTTTTTGCTGTTTGTGGTGTTTTCAGTGAAGACTTGAAGAGATTCTTCAGAATCCACTGTTTAAACAAGTTACTAAATTTTTGTTACCCAAACATCTGGTTTAACAGCTGGCAGATGGACTGCTTTGCATTAAATTTAGAAAATTGAAAGTAACATCACTTCTTCTGTGTTTGTATGCAGCTATTATATATGTGTCCCTTTGTGGGTGTGAATTAGATTCTTACTGCATTATTTCACAAATAAAAATGTTTTTTTGGCCTGACAGGCTCATTATAAACTGATTACTGAATTCCTTATCTCTCTCTCTCTCTCTCTTTTTTAAACAGCTTGGATCATCTTCTTCAGTGCCTTTTTCCTCTATATTTTCCCAGCTTTCCATGACAGTTGTTGTTCCTCTCATTATCGGACAGGTGAGTTCCACACTCCTATGTACTGCATTCTGGCAGGAGAAATGAAGAAATGGCAAAGGAAGGGAATAAGCATTTACATATGTAGGGCCTGCTATGTCCCAGGCACTGTGGTGATCACTTTGGACAAATATCACATTTGATCCTTGAAATGGAATTTCAAGAGTGAGGAAAGTCTCAAAACCAAGCTGGAGATCCTTGACTCTTCAGTCATCACATTATCCTTGCCCTTTATCTATTTGTATCACTCTTACATGAAAGGCAGTATGGTAGTGGAGAAGGGACCTTCACTGAAGTCAGGAAGACAAGGTTCAATCTACCCCTGACATACACTGGATTTGTTACCCTGGGCAAGTCACTTGCGGTGCCCCCAGGCTGTTCTCTCAGACTATAAGCTACAGACAAGTTGCCTATTTATATGGGCAGGGACAGGGATTTTCCAAGCTGGGGGCCTCCCTACACTGGTCACAAGACCATAGAAGCTATCTAATTAATCACTCTTCTTTTGTGGATGGGAAAACTGAGGCTAATACAAATTAAGTGTCTTGCCCAAGATCAGAAAGTTGAAATCAAAGGTCCTGACAAAGGGGAAAAAGAGTGTGCGTGAGTGATGGTAGAGCAATCCTGTTATATGTTATTTGGACTGATGTATGACTAATGAATGTGGAGTTTATTCTAGTCTCTGTGTAGCTTGCTTGAAAACAAGCGGACTAGATTATAATGTTGTTTAGGAAATAAGATTCACAAAATAGATTCCCAGGAAGACCTGGATATTGGGCCCAAAGGTCGATCTGAGTGATGTTGCGTATATTGTTGGAGTCAAGTAGTATCTGTCATTTTACTTTCACCTTTATACATTTTTCTATCCTCAGTTGGGACGTTTATGATTACCTAGGGATCTTGATAGGGACTGGGCTTCTGATTTCTTTGGTATGAGAACATTCCAAATGAGGGAACTCCACCAGTGTAGATTAGCACCTCTCTGCAACTCATGGGTTTAATTGCTTACAGCTGGGCTTCTTAAACTTTTTCCACTAGACCCTTTTTCACCTTTTTTGTGCTGCATTTTTGTGTGACCCCAGGCATATAGGGATATAAAATGGGTATACGTAACCTTTTACTATTGCCAAATTTTTCACGACCCCCACATTCAGTTATGCGACCCCACATGGGGGCTTGACCCACAGTTTAAGAAGCTTTGTCCTAGGGGCAGCTAGATGGCGCAGTGGATAGAGTACCGGCCCTGGAGTCAGGAGTACCTGAGTTCAAATCTGGCCTCAGACACTTAACACTTACTAGCTGTGTGACCCTGGGCAAGTCACTTAACCCCAATTGCCCCCCCCCAAAAAAAAAGAAGCTCTGTCCTGCTCTTAGTGGATACATGATACACCTGGATCACACAGCCAGTATGTATTAGTGATAGAACCTGGATCCAGGTCGTCTTGGTTTCTTCTTGGTCTCCATCCACTGAGCCATGCTGATAATAACACAAGAATACATCTAGAATAAGTGATTTCCTCCATTTGGAGACTTCTCCCACCAATGGAGAGCCTGATCCATTTATCGTTTGGTACATAGAATTGCCTAAAGCTCAGAAACTCAGAAATGATTTCTGCAGGATCATACAGCCATCATGTGTCAAAGGCAAGACTCGAACCCATATCTTCCCAACTTCAGGGGCAGTCCTGGATTTCCTGTGCCATACCACAACTCAACTGAACATAATATTTTTTAATCTTATGATTTCCTCCTGATAGGCTTTAGGAAACTTAGAGTTCCTTTTCTACCTTCCCTAAAGGTAATAGAAAAAAAATCATCCCTGCTTAATTTCTTATAATGACTCATCCTCAGTACATTAATTTGTTTTAACTCTTGTTTTTCCTCATGGAGAACAGTCAGATATTGACTCCAGAGTAGAATCTTGCCAAATCCCTCCTTAGGATTTCATTCTATAGGGTACATGCCCAGGGAAATGTTCATGAAAATGAATGCTTTCTATCCTAATACAAAGCAGGAGAAAAGTGTAATGCATTTGTCTCTTGGATTTTAAACATGGAGAAAGGACTGAAAGTAAAACAAAGAAAAGGTTCTAAAAGAATACCTTGTGACCCCAAGGGAAAGATAGCTGAAGAATTATGGACCTAGCATAATCCTGGGGCCATACCTGCATAATTAGTAGGTACACGTAACTATAGCATAGTTAGTTCTTGGCTGCTTGATTAAAAACCAACCCATACAACACTTCTCTGAAGAGGTTTTTGAAGGCATCTTCTGTGATCGCCTCAGATCAAATGCAGAGTGCATTAGTGTTGTCCTCTGGAGGTATGACAAATACAGCTGACAATTCACAGCCTCATCCTCTGTATGTCACAGACAGTATCAATTTAGCACCATGTTTATTTTCTTGGTACTAGAAATCAATAATAGATAGTAACTCATAGTTGGTATACATTTTTCTTTATAGGTCTAGGGAACATTTCAAATACCAATGGTATAAATAAGCACACACTTCAGACTGCATGGAAGAATAAAGACGGTCAAAGGGTCTAAATTTTTACATAGTTTTATCAACAATAGGACTCCTGAATTGATAGGAATGTTAATTATTACCAGTAGTGAGCTGTCAGGAGACTTTTTTTCCCCCTATCCATGTAAATAAATAGTAAAGTATATTTTTATGGAGATTGTTTAATGCTTTCTTTAATTTACATCACTGTCACTTCTCAATAACTCTTCCCACCCAAAGCATCTTGTGTAAAACAGAAGTAAAGCAAACCAATGCACGGACCATGTCTGACACTGTAGGCTTTGTCTAGTCCCAATATCATTATCAGTCATGTTAAGTTGAGATCATTGCTTCCAAAGTCATTGTATTCATCTGATGTCTTTTTTTTGGGGGGGGGGGGAAGCAGTGAGGGTTAAGCGACTTGCCCAGGGTCACACAGCTAGTAAGTGTCAAGTGTCTGAGGCTGGATTTGAACTCAGGTCCTCCTGAATCCAGGGCTGGTACTTTATCCACTGCACCACCCAGCTGCCCCTCATCTGATGTCTTTTACTGTGGTTTTAATTTATGTTATTATGGCCATAAGTATAGTGTTATCTTGGTTCTCCTTGGTTCTCTCTACCTCAGTTCACACAGATCTTTGAAGTTTCTCTGAATTCCTTATATGTGTCATTTCTTGCAGTGTAAAAAATATTCATTATGTTCATATCCCCCTGTTTATTCAGACATTCCTTAAGCAGTGGGCATCCACATTGTTTTTTGTATTGTTGTTGTTCTTTGGGGACATTTTCGTTTTTGTTGCATTCAGAGTCATTTTTTTCTTCTCCCCCATTACATTGTAAGCTCCTTGAGGCAGGGTCTATCTTTTGCCTCTTTTTGTATCCCCATTATTTAGCCCAGTGCCTGGCATATTAGTAGGCACTTAATAAATGTTTATTGATTGATTGTCCTCTGTAAATTTGGCCAGTGCTCTTTATCCGAGTCATTTTCTTTCTTTCCTCTCAGAGTCCTTAAGCTCCTTGTGAGTTTTAGCTCAGACTCCCTCCTTCTACAGAAAGCTCATGATGCATCCAACCAAAAAACAAACAAACAAACAACCTTTGTATTTACTTCTCTGTGAACATACTCTACCCCACCCCCAGGAGAATATAAGCCCTTGAAGGCAGGCACTGTTTCTTTTTTGGGCTTTTATGCCCTCTGACTAACTACCACAATAACCTTGCAAATAGCATGTTCTTAATAAAAATGTTTGTTGACTGAAATTGAATTTTCAGAGTTGACAGAAAACAGAAACAATGAACACTGCTATAGTACTTCCTTTCCTCTTCCAACAGACCTTTTTTCTCCATATCTAAATGCTTGTGACAAATTTTTATTTTATACTTTTTATTTAAGAGTGATTTATGATTAAATGTTAATGAAATAGAATTTTCACCACCTTTCATCATATTCGACTAGCTCAGGCATTTTTCAAAGCAACAGACTTTGAAACCCACTGTTTTCTATGAATAAATAATAAAAAAGTATATCTGTGCATTATTAGTCATTCATTCTCTGGTCTCTCCATTAGCGATTCGTTTTCCAGTTTAATGTTGGTACTGCTGCTTTCATATTAGACCTCCCTTAACTAAAGTTAAATTAGGAGGTATTATGCTTGCACCCTCCTGCAACCTCTAGAATTATATCGGTTGTGTAAATGGGAAACTATCCCATTACCTTATATTGTTTCTGGTTAGAGGGAAATATTGGTTACATTATTCAGTGGAATACACCGAAAAACTGGGTGGTCTAGTGGGGGAAAAAAGAAACTGAGACAGCAGGCAGGAGATGTGGGTTCTAATTCCTGTCCCTCCACTAAATTCTTAAGGCAAACTAGCTATGACATCTGTGCCTCAGTTTTCTGTCTACAATATGGGACAATTAATATCTTTCCTCCTAGGGGACTCCTAAGAGAAAAGAAAGAAAATGGCTCAAATAAATATCACTAGGGAAACTTCCAAAGAGAAATTTTAAAATGTAGCAAATACAAAATCACCCCCAAAGGCCACCAATTAAAATCACAGAGATTGTATCCATCATTCAGGAAGCATTTATTAGGAAGTTGCTATAGAATACAAAGAAAAAAACCACCAGACTTTTCCCTTTCTATAAGAAAGAATAGAATAGTAAAAATGTTTAATGTTCGACAAATACTGGGGTTTTTCGATTCTCTGCCATTTGCCTGGAGAATGGGTCCTGGACAGGTTTTCAGCTGGATGTTGCTTAAGTCACAAAACATAGTGAACAGGATAGAAATCACATGTATATTTGGTGGAGCACTGCAGTGGTGACAGATTCAAATAGATAGGGGGCCACCAACTGACTTAGAAAATCACATATTAACACTATCTATGTTGTATTTTTATTTATTTTATTAAATATTTCCCAATTACATTTTAATCTAGCTTTGCTCTCTCAAGGGTGTTGCAGGTAGTGTGTTTGACACTTCCAGGATACAGAGTGAAAAACATAAAGATCTTGGGGAAAAATACATTTCCGGGGGCAGTGGATAAAGCACCAACCCTGGATTCAGGAGGACCTGAGTTCAAATCTGGCCTTAGACACTTGACATTTACTAGCTGTGTCACCCTGGGCAAGTCATGTAACCCTCATTGCCCCGCAGGGGAAAAAAAAACAACAAAACATTTCCTCCTTAAAAGGAAAAGATTAGTAGCAAAATTGCCACTATGCATTTCCACTCTTATTCAGAAAAATATTTGTAAATTTTAAAGAAGAAAAGGCAGAGATGTAATTCCAAAAAATTGACAAATTTAAGAATTCGATCTAATTCTTCATAAAGATTCTGGGATTAGAGTTAATGTTGTATAATGAATAGAGTTCTGGGATTAGAGTCAGAAAGACCCAGGTTCAAACCTCTTACATTTACTAGCCATGTCATCCTTCACAAGTCACAACTTCTTTGTCCTTCATATAATTTCTTGGGAATTAGCTACCAAATTGGGACCTGCAAATTAGCTGGTGGAGGGAATTTGCTAAAATGATAAGATCATAGCTCCTTCTTCCTTTCCTTTCCCATAATTAGTTTAGGGTATTAGAATTTTTCACTGAGATGTGTTATTTAGACCAATTAATGACCTGAAAGATGGTAAATATTTGGGGCAGGGCCCAGCTCCTTGGAAATGCAGAGAGACAAACCTAAGCTTCCCTATTTGTAAGACCCACATACTTCCCAGTCCTTAATTTAAAACAGAAAACTGAAGTCTTAAACCAAAGAAATAAGATCAAAGTTCAAGGACATGGGAAAGAATCTACCACCACCCTGTCCTCAATTATCTTCACTGTGAAAAGTATAAAATATAATGAAAATAATATAATGCTTTAATTTGTATTAATCCATTGAGGGTAAATGAATGAACTTAAAGTCTGACAAAAGATAAGGTTGACCTCCACACCAAAATGTTATTTTCCCTTCTCAGCATGATATGATTTTTCTTTTCCTCAAGAGAAAATCCGGAGACTTTTATATCCAGTGGCCCTAGCAAAATCTTTGCTTTGTTAAGATTTGATAAAAAAACAAACAAACAAAAAATAACTAAAGCACGAGGCAGCTCCCAGGTTGGATAAAATTGGCATGGTTCCTGTTCCAATGGGGAAGTGAATTGAAAGTGTCAGACTTGTAGGTCCTGGAAGTCCAGGAATTTCATAGGGTCATAGATTTAGAGCCAGACCTGAAAGGTCACCTATTCCAGCCCCCTGATTTTACCAGTGAGGAAACCAAGACCCAGGACACAAGTTTCACAAGAGAGTTTGTGACACACACACTTACACCCAGTTTCAGCAATGCATAATTTTTAATTGCAAAGTTAAAACAAACAAACAAACAAAAAACCCAGATAATTTGAGTACTTTGAAAATAGCAGACACTTCTGGGAATCAAATCTTTGTTTTAAAAAATAAGATTGGGGGCACCTAGGTGGCGCAGTGGATAGAGCACCAGCCCTGGACCTGGGTTCAAATCTGGCCTCAGACACTTGACACTAGCTGTGTAACCCTGGGCAAGTCACTTAACCCTCATTGCCCTGCAAGAAAGAAAGAAAGAAAGAAAGAAAGAAAGAAAGAAAGAAAGAAAGAAAGAAAGAAAGAAGAAGAAAGAAAGAAAGAAAGAAAGAAAGAAAGAAGAAAGAAGAAAGAAAGAAAGAAGAGAAAGAAAGAAAGAAAGAAGGGAGGGAGGGAGGGAGGGAGGGAGGGAGGGAGGGAGGGAGGGAGGGAGGAAGGAAGGAAGATTGCACTTAGTTGCAGACCTGGCCAGATAGAAGATGATAGATTCAGTGCCTGGCACTCAGTGGGCATTAAATGAGTGTTTGTTGATTGATTAGTCAATGTGGAGAAAATGGACCAAGATGAAACTCCTGAATAAAGGGAGAGATTGCAAACAATTTTTTTTTTCCCTGTTGTGATTGTTTCACTTGGTGTGGCCCTAATCTGAAATATTCCTTTGTTGTATTTCATTTTTCTATAATTTTGTGCAGGGAGCAGGGAGAATATAGGAGCCAGGATACATTTAAAGGTCAGGTACTTTATTAGGCTCAGTAGATTCAGAGGACAAAAGGACCCCTTTTCTCTTTTCTGTCTCCTGTGTCATAGTGTAAGAAATTTACTTTCTCATCAGGCCATTGCTAGTTTGTTATGAGGACAGAGAGTATTGGGCGTTTAAAGCTATTTGCAATGTTTGTAAATACAGCTGGCTATCATAGAGCAGCCTATTTATAGGTTGTCTAGTGCTACGTTTTCCCCTGTTCCTCTTTGCTTGTATCTTTTGGGAGCAGGGGTAGAAGAGTGTGGAGGAAAGGGTTTTTATAGTTTCTTTTTTTCTAGGACTGGGGTCAGGTAGTCTGTAGAAGGCTATAATTGGGAGTTTTCTTTTACTCAGATGTTTCACTTCTGCAGCATAACCTGCTATAATGTCAAATGGATAGCATTTGACAACACCCTGTAAAATGTGTTAAGCAGGTCCTGGGTTAGAATCCATTACTATTTACTGGCTGTGTGACCTTAGGCAAGTCACGTTTGTTCATCTGTGAAAATGGGGGCTGGGGGGAGGTTGAACTAGACGACCTCTAATGATCCTTCAGCCCCTAAATCTATGGAAGAACCTATTTCATTTCCTAGAGAAGTTGATTTTTTAAATTTATATTTGATCCCATCCCATGCAAGTTTATAATGTGTATCAAACTGTAAAAATAACCTTTGTTATTGCCACGACTTTGAGTCAACTCTTGCCTCACCAGTGATTCTACTGCCCAGGATCAATATTTATACCATCACCACCCAAAAACCAAAAACCTAGCCATTTGCAAGTCCACTTTTTGATGAAACTATTTCTGTTTTCCATAATGCTTCACAGTGAAGCTGGAGGAGACAAAAAGCACAATTATCATATGCTTTTTGTCTATAAGAGTAGAGGTTAAGCTAGATTTAAAGTCTTAAAAAATTCTTCATATTTTGAATACTGTAAGTAAAATATGAAGATTTTATTTTTCTGAGTATTTCAGTATGATTTCTTTTTAAAAAGAGCCAGAGATATTTTATAAATATATTATTTATAATTATATAATATATATTCATATGTAACATTAATATATAATGTAATTATATAAATATAACTATTTTATAGTCATACATATAAATACCACCTTCGTTTTCCATCTTAGATTTTAAGTTATCTCTTTTTTTGCTCATTTATTTTGATATATACTTTCCGTATGAACCTTCTGTTGTTACAATGACAACAACAAAACAATTGCATCTCAGAGCATTTGTAACAGTTTACTCCTGTGGTCCCCTATTATTCCACCAATATGTTTGAACAACTAACTGTCTTGTGGGACAAAGATCAGTCACTGCAATCAATCTGAGTTCAGCTGTCCTTTAGTGTTGTCTTCAATTCTTGTAGTAAATGTCTATATTATTCTTCTGGTTCTGCTCTCTTTGCCATAGCATTTCACGTAAATCTCCCAAATTTCTCTGAATTCTTCATTTTTGTCACTTTTTAAGAACTCAGTTGACATTTCATTGTACTCGTTTGCCACAATTTGCTCATTCTTTCTCTAAATTGATGGACACTCACTTTGTTTCTCATTTGAGAAAAGTACCACTATGGCTGTATGAGAATTTTCCTTCTGTCATTGGCCAGTTTGGGGCATACACACCATTAGTGGTCTGGGTCGGTGTTTCTCATATAATTCCAAATTGTCTTAGGGAATGGGTGGACTAGTTCATAATTGTACCAGCAGGGTACAAGTTGGCCTATCTTCCTACATCCCCTCCAGCATTGGCTGTTCCCGTTTTTTATTAGCTTTTCCCACTTGACAGGCACCTTAAATTTCAAAACCTATGCTATTTCCCAACTTGCTTGAGCCATTGTTCATGAGTTAATTCAGTGTAATACTCCCATGACTAGCCTAATAATATTAATAGCTAACATTTATATAGCACTTTATATATATTCTCTCATTTGATCATCAAAACTGCCTTATGAGGTAGGTGCTATAATTATATATATTTTACAGAAGAGGAAACTAAGCCTGAGAGTGGTTAGGTGACTTTGCCCAGGGCCATATAACTAGCAGGTGTCTGAGATGAGATTTGAACTTGGATCTTCCTGACTCCAAGTCGACCACTCTGTTCATAGTTCCACCTGACTGCTGTGCTAGATGGTCAGATTCCTTCAAAGGCTCCATTTATTGATTGACCCTTAGGAAAGGCTAACTCTCAAAGAGACTCGAAGATGCCTCTGGGCAATAACCACTGGGCAAAGGATTATACTGTGAGTCTCAGTTTTCTATAAAGTGTATTCTGCTGTGAATTTGATACCATATTTAGAAGATGGGAGAACCCCATGGCAGAAGTCAGTGCAGGTTCCCTGACCTCATTATTGCTAATGGATCACGGTAGTGCTACCTGCTTCGGTATTTCAGATTCCGGTCACACAGGATAATTGAGTGACAAGTCTCTACTGTGGTACTAAGGATACGGCTTTTAAAGAGTCCACCCCTCCCCCTACCCATTAAATGAAAGTTTTAAATAGAAGTTAACAGATGGTTCTCAGAGCCAGATTCATCTCTACTATTCAGATCCTCCGTGTCACAGCAAGTTCTGAAAATGAAGGTGACTTTTATCATTAAACTTTCATTTTACAAGACTCTTGCTAAACAACTTCAGATTCTACTTCTCCTCTCATGGTGAAGTCATGGCAGGTTCGCTCATTTTCAAGTGTTAATTCTGGTATTCTAAGAGCATGCAAATGGCATTTGTCTTTGGATTTACAAAAACTCTAGATATTCAGAGTTTGAATTATTTAAACTCCCACAACACATGCACTTTTTGCTTTTCAAGCATGAGTTATAATTTAATTAAAAACTTCTGGTGCATCGCTGGCTTTTTAAAATATTAATATGTTTCATGGATCACTTTAGATTATCTGCCGTCATGAAATTCCTAAAGATGTCAGATTTTTAAGATTCCCAAAGATGCACTTGGAATGGTCTGTTGAGGCAAGGGGGACAGTGATAATTGCATCCATCCATTAGGATCAGCAGAGGAGATAAACTTTGGGGAGGCTTAATGGGCATATCTCAGTGACAGCTAGCAAAGAACATTTGGCATGATTAAGGATGGATTTGAATGCAGTTGAAAATATACTCTCATTATGGACACCCAGTGGAAGTTGCAGTACAAATGTTAAATTCCCCAGAAGAAGAGTTATGTGGCAAGGAAGCTTTGAAATCCATTGTGGCCATCATCCAAATTATTCTCTTCCCTTTATGTCTTTCTGCTGTCAAGTTCACTTTGCAATGCCCAGCTTGGCTTCTGAAATCCTCTGAAAAAGAAGCACACCTGTTGCTTTCTGTTTCAGATTGTCCGAAGGTACATCAAGGATTGGCTCGAGAGGAAGAAGCCTCCGTTTGGGACGATCAGCAGCTGCGTTCTGCTCACAATCATCTACACGACCTTCTGCGACACTTTCTCCAATACCAACATTGACCTGGACGGCTTCAGCCTTCTCATCATTTTGTTCATAAGTAAGTTTGGTGCACCCTCCCCCATCCCCAGCTCTTGCTAGCTCAGTCTTTAGGGTGATAGCAAATAGCAGTCTTTCTAATCTGAGTTTGTTTGGGATGTGAAATAGATTAGCTAAAACTTCTCCAGACCACCCCACATCCACTCCATAAATTCAGAGTGAACAGCTGCTCTCTAATGAAAGCTTGTCATTTGTCATTTCTGGGGCCCTCAGCCGTCATTCCTCTTTTACATGGCGTCTAACAGGTTAAAAAAAGACAGCTTTCCACCATGTATTATCATTGTGGTTCACTTAAGACTGGGACAAAACTCAACCTCTCCCAGCCTTGGCCTCCTTACTTGTAAAATGGGAGTTGGGGTCAAAATTCACTGGGTTGTTCTGAGGGATGTTTATCCTGAAGAACATGGTGGCTGCCTTCAAATGTCTGAAGGCTGTCATGAGGAAAAGGGATTAGACTTGTTCCGCTTGTTCCCGGGTGGCAAAAATCAAGTCAGTGGATCCTGAACAGGAGACCTTTTGTAGCGTTCTACGTCCTTGTGAGCTGTGCCTATTTTATTGCCTCTGCCCAACTTCCACCCAGAGTCTTCTCCTTCTGGCCATGGAGGTTACCCTGAGTTTTCCAAGGCTGTGTCAGTAGAGTGCAAGCTGGGCAGAACCTAGAAAGTGCTAAGGTGTCAGGTGCAAACCAGCCTCGCCATCTTGGGCTGGTTAAGAGAGGCGTGGCTTCCGCATGAGTTGACAGTCAAATTCTGTGAGGCCTCCTTGGATTTCTGCTGGAATAATGCTGTGTCCCATGGTGGTGACTTGTGTTTAAGAAGGACATTGATGGGGGGCAGCTAGGTGGCACGGTGGATAAAGCACTGGCCCTGGATTCAGGAGGACCTGAGTTCAAATCTGGCCTCAGACACTTGACACTTACTAGCTGTGTGACCCTGGGCAAGTCACTCAACCCTCATTGGCCCGCCAAAAAAAAAAAAAAAAAAGGACATTGATAAGCTGGAGGGGGTCCAGAGAAGGGCAGCCAGGATGGTGATTGCCTTAAGGTGGTGATATGTGAGGACTGGCAGAAGGAACTGGGGAAGTTTATCCTAGAAAAGAAAATACTTGGGAGGGACGTGATGGCTATCCAAGTGTTTGAAGGGCTGTCACAGAAGAGAAGGATGAGACCTGGTCTGTCCAGACAAAAGTAGGATCAATGGGTGGAAGTGGCAAAGAGGCAGTTTTAGGCTTTGATGTCAGGAAAAACTTGCTGACAGATAGAGCTTTGCCTAAAAGAAATGGGCTGCCTCAATAGCGAATAATAATAGCTAATATTAATGTAGTTCCTACCATGTACCAGACATTGTGCTGAGTACAATTGTTATCTCATTTAATCTTCATTAGGATTTTACATATGAGGAAACTGAGGCAAACAGGCTAAGTGACTTTCCCGTGGTCACACACCCAGTAAGCATCTAAGACCAGATTCGAACTCAGATCTTCCTGACTTCAGCCCTGGCACTCTATTCATTGAGCCACCTCTCTGCCTTGAGAGGTGGTGGATTCCTCTTCCTTGGAGATCTCGAAGTAGAGACCGGACGGCCACTTGTCAGGTGTGCTGACAGTGGCAACTCCTGTCCAGTTTGGGTTGGACTAGATGTTGGCTGAAGCTCCTTCCAGATCTCAAGTTTGTGATGCTCTGAATGTGTATCTGCTTTCTGTGGTCCAGTCCAGCCAATGGCCAGGACCTTCATCGACAGCAGGTTGGCCACTGGCAGATGATGACATTTTTTTAAGCCACGAATGACAACACACAAAAGACAGTTGAATAATCATAGATTTAGATCAGGAAGCCATCTCTGAGGTTGTCATCCGACCATCTCATTTGACACATTAGGAAACTGGCCTCCCCAGAGTTAAATGGCTTACGTGTGACCCCTCCACTGCACCACAGCTGCCTCTCCAGCTCCTAAACTAAAGGCACGGATAAGCTGGTAGCACTAATACATCTTTAATCCTTATAATGCTAATTTCATGTTTTTCTTTTCTCTTTCAGTATTTTCTGTTCAGCTGAGCTTTATGTTTTTAACATTCTTCTTTTCCACAAGGTACGTGACTTGGTTTCTGGTGTTTGTCCCTTTTTTCAGAAAGGTGGGGCTCAGGATTTCTGCGGAGGGCCCCCTTGCCATTTCTAGAGACGTGGCAGAGACCTGCTTCACTCCTCCTCTGCCCCCACCTGCCAGCCCTGCTTTCTCCTGGCAGCTTGGTAGGCCCTACTCAGCCTCTAACCCCAGGTTTTCTCTCTTCCTTGGTGCTGTGAGGAATAGGACCCACGGGAACATCACTGGGGGTCATGAACCCAAAGGATGTGAGGTTCAAGCCAGTGATTCATTGGGGGATTTTCAAATGCAAGGAAATGGGTAAACAAATAAGCATTTATAAAACATAAATTAATGCATGGTTTTTTTAATTTACAAAGGAATTCTTTCCTTTGCAAATTAATCAATTAATAAGCATTTATTAAGTGCCTCCTACACACCAAGCACTGTGCTAGGGAACAAAAGCAAAGTGAGAATCCTTTGCCTCTTCACCACCCCCTCTGAGATTCCCTGATTTCCTTTACCATACAGCTCAGATCACAACTTCTTCAGGCCTCCCTCTCCCAGCCTCTAGCTTCTAGAGAAGGTTACCTTGCAGCAACTCCGTATGTGTCTTCTCTGTGCCTGTTTATTTTGTGGGGAGAGGGGGTTTGTTTGGTTTTGTATTTTTTTTTTGGTGGGGCAATGAGGGTTAAGTGACTCGCCCAGGGTCACACAGCTACTAAGTGTCAAGTGTCTATGGCTGGATTTTAACTCAGGTCCTCCTGAATCCAGGGCTGGTGCTCTATCCACTGTGCCACCTAGCTGCCCCTATGTGCCTGTTTATAAATATTTTAGCATCCACAGGGCACTGCCTCAAACTACAGTTCTCTGTGCTTTTATGCCTTGTTAGAGAAAACGTGAATTCCAGAAAATGAATCTGACAAAAAGGATGGAGCAGAATACCACAGTGTCATCCTGTTTTGATTTGAAGAACAAGGCTAATCCCTGATGCATGCATGACATTGAAGACAACCCCAGGTCCCTGCTGAGTCTTCTCACCTTCGGGCTAAGCATCTCCCTTCAGAGTATAAGCTCCTTGAGGACAGAGCCTGTCTTCCCTTTTCTTTGTATCCCCAGATTTAGAACATTGCCAGACAATAATTAATGCTTGTTGATTGATTGATTGACTAAAACAATGCCTGCCCTGGAGGAGCTTACACTGAGGCAGGAGAGACAACATCTGAAGTACATTTATACTAGACATAAAATAATGCAAGTGAATTTGGGGAAGAAGAGCACCCATGTAAACGGCAAAGTGTCTTCAAAGAGCAAGCTTTTCTAATAGATTTAAAATAAGGTTCATTTAACACAGAACTTCTAGGAACACATCTGTGGAATAATACAAGGTAGTCATTCAACAAACATTGATTGATGGCCTGGAGTGTTCAAGGCTTGTGCCAGATACCACAGGGAGTACAAAGAAATCCATTGGCTTTTCCTAGCACCCTTGCACCCCTGCACCTCTCCGGTGGCCGTGTCATACACTCAGCATTGTACTGCGCCTATCCCTGCACTGCAGGCCACCTGAGGGCAGGGGCCCAGTCAGTTTTCATCTTTGTAACCCCCAGTCTAGCACATGGTGACTTGGTGACCTCATCTCAAGTGGTGACCAACAGGACTCAAACTTGGTTCTTCTGCCCCCTGGGGCCAAGAAGAGCAAGGCAAGTCCCCTTTCCATCTGGCAGCCCTGCCAAGTGTTCTCGTCTCTAGGCTGAGCATCCCCGGGTTCCCTCAGCCATGACCATGAGGCCCTTCCTTCATCGCCTTGGCTGGCTTCTTCTCGATGTGCCCCTCCTCAGAAGTGGCCCCAGAACTGAATGCAGGACTCCAGAGGTGATCTAACCAGGGCAGAGGAGAAGGGGAGAAGCACCTCCCTCCTCCTGGGCTCCATGCTTCCTGTAACCCGGCCTCCGTTCTCATGGGGTATTTTGATGGCCATAACAGACTGTTGAATCGTTTTGAACTTGCAATCCTTTAAAACTCCTAAAACTTAGAGAAATCATTCTCTGAAAATAAAGGGAAGTTTTCTGAGCTAAGACTAGAAAGACGAGATTGGGGGGCCTTGAATGCCAAACTAAGCACTTCTCCAACTTTTGATTGATTCAAGGACATTAAATAATTTCAGGTCGTGGCCCACAGTGGCATATTTGCTCTTTGAGCACTTATTTAGGAACTGAACTGCAAGTAACCACAACAATTGCCATTTACATAATTAAATCACTAAACCATTTAGACCAGCCCATTCTTACCACAGAATACATCAAAGTTGTGGAATTGCATAAGATCAGGAAATTCCTGGTGTATGAAACCCCTCCGCCTATGCAGATCACAGCCTGTCCATGACTGGATAGATAGATTCCTCTCCCAGGCTTATAGAGGAAACAATGAAAGATTTGGACCCAGGTCTTCCTGGCTCTAAGCCCAGCACCCTGTCTTCCTAAGTTCAAATATTTATTAGCTGTGTGACCCTGGGCAAGTCACAACCCCAATTGCATCCAAAAAACAACACCCCCCAAAAACATAATTAATTGAGGAGCTTGTGTAGATGACCTCTGAGTTCTCCTCTAGCTCTAGAGATGATGAAACTAAGTCACAGTGTTGTTTTTTGTTTTTTATTTTTTGGGTTTTTGTTTGTTTGTTTTTTGTTTTGGCTGGGCAAGGAAGGTTAAGTGACTTGCCCAGGGTCACACAGCTAGTAAGTGTCAAGTGTCTGAGGCCAGATTTGAACTCAGGTCCTCCTGAATCCAGACCACCTAGCTGCCCCTCACAGTGTTGTTTTAAGGTCACATTGTTAATTTATGGCAGAGTCAAAAACAGAACCCAAGTCACTAGGCCCACATTGGACTTCTTCCTAGAGAGACTTGATGCTTCCACATGGCCCCTGAACTCACCACCAGCCTTGAGGGTCTGTAATTGTGAGTCTGTGGATATAAAAATGAGTGAAAACAAAAGAAGTGTGAGGGAAAATACAGGAGAACATTCTGCAGGGGAGTAAAAACATAGGACATATGTCTCTTGGAGCATACAGCTGAGAAAGACAAAACAGATCACAAAAGTCCTGGTTCAGAAATTCAGAATATGAGAAGGAACAGGCATAGAAGAGAAGAGGAGAGAGAGAGAGAGAGAGAGAGAGAAGGAAGAAAAGGAAAATACATTCATGAATGGAAAATCCGAGTAATCCAAAGAACAGTGGTTCTAAAGGAATGATTAAGGCGGCTAGGTGGCACTGTGGATAAAGCACTAGCCCTGGATTCAGGAGGACCTGAGTTCAAATGCAGGCTCAGACACTTGACACTTACTATCTGTGTGACCCTGGTCAAGTCACTTAACCCTCATTGCCCCGCAAAAAACAAAAAAATTTTTTTAAAGGAATAACTAAAAATTCAATGTTAGATCAAGTTGGAGAAAAAAGAGCCACCAAACAAATTAGTTTCAGGAGAAAGTGTGTATGGAAATGGACAGAAGAAATGTTAACACCTAGAAACAATGATTATTTACTGTTAGTAATATGGCGGGGGTGTTTTACAATGTTCTGGTGTTTGGTTTTTCTTATTGTTAGCATGTTCGGTCACTCAGCAGGCATTTATTGAGCACTTACATGCCTGTCTCTTTGCTAAATACTGGGGTTACAAAGAAAGGCAAAAACCAGTCTCTGCCCTGAAGTGACACATTCTCATGCCCCAAAGGCATATACAAAGTAGATACAGTGTAAAAGGGAGCTCATCTAAGAGGAAAGGGCCTGGCAGTGGGGGAGATGGGGAAAAGGCCTCTTGCAAAAGGTAGGATTTGAGCTGAGTCTTGAGGGAAGCCAAGAGTCAGAAGTGAGGGGAACAGGCATGGGGAATGATCATTCCCTACCAAGGTGCTGCTGTTGTCATCATCGTCGTGGTCATTGTCCGTTGTTATCGTTGTTGCTGTTCGTCCTTTGTTCTCAAAGCCTACCGTGACATCGGGAGGTGATGTCCTGATCTTCAGTGAATTGGATTTAAGTTGGGGGAGGGCTGGGCAAGGTCACCAGCCTCACTCCCTCCTTGGGAGACATCTCCAGAGCCAAGGTCTTAGTCATAAGACCATAGATGTGGGGCAGCTAGGTGGTGCAGTAGATAAAGCACCAGCCCTGGAGTCAGGAGGACCTGAGTTCAAATCCGGCCTCCAACACTTAACACTGTGTGACCCTGGGCAAGTCACTTAACCTCCATTGCCTCACACCAAAAAATAAATAAATAAGACCATAGCCGTTAGAGGCAGAAGGGAGCTCAGAAGTCGCCTAGTTCAAGCCTCTCATTTTACAAAGGAGGTAGTTAATACTTAGGAGAAATTACCTGCTTAAGGTTCGCAAGTACTAAGTAGCATCTTCTAGCACTTAAATGCATTTATGTGGTGGAGACTGTTTTCTTGCTGTGTGTTTTAATATGAAAGGCAACACGGAGGGGTGGGCAGTGGTGGGATTTGAGTCAGAAGCACGTGGGTTCACATCCTACCCCTAATACTGTGTGACTGGGCAAGTCCCTTATCCTTTGTGCCTCAGCGATCTCTCCCAGACTTGGCTACTAAATCAAGGATGAACCATAGTTTGCTTTAGTGGAGGGGTTTTTTAAAAGAGCGTTCCTACTTGATAGAAGCAGCCCTCAATATAGAGAAAGGTCTTTCTTTTAGTTGTGTTGAATAGTGGTGAGTTTTGGGGTTTTTTGCTTGTAATTTTTAAATGTTGACTTGTGTACAGCCCTCACTGGATCCCTCCATCTTCACAAGCTATTTTACTATAGCTTTCCTTCCCTCTTAAGGCAAATTCCTTGAAAAAGCCATCTTCATTAGGTGCCTCTAACTCTTGTCCTCACTCTCTTCTAATCTTGCAGCCTGTCTTCTCACCTCATCATTCAGCTGGAACCAAGCTCTCCAGTGTGCTCTCTTCATTACCATGCCCGGCCCCCCCCCCCCCCCGCCTCTTTTTCCATTTTCCTCATCCTTTCTGACTTCTCTGCAGTTTCTGACACTGTTGGCCACCCTCTTTTCTTGGCTCCTTTATCTTCTCTAGGTTTTCATGATCCTGGCCCGGTACCTGTCCTCCCTCTGTAACTACTCTGGCTCAGTCTCCTTTGCTGGCTCTTCATCTGTATCATACCTGCTCCCTATGGGCATGGGCGTCTCCCAGTGCTCTGCCCTGGCCTTCCTCTCTTCTCCCCTTATGCTGTTCAGTGTTCATCCCTATGCAGGTGATTTCCAAACCTCTAATCAGCCCTAATCTCTTCCTGAGCTCCCATATCCGAAAGCGAGGGAAAAAAGATGGGAACTGAGGACAGGGTTTATAAGGGGTAACAGAACAAAGGGACAAATGAGACTGTATAGAAACTACTTAATGTAAATGAACCTTTAACAAAAGGAACTACAAAGGCAGCGAGGTGGTGCAGTGGATAAAGCACACCAGCCCATTGCCTGGCCAAAAAAAAAAAGAAAAAAGGGAGCTATAAGACTGCTCTTGAGTTAAGAGTAGAAGCTACTTAACTCTCAATAGAAACTACTTAATGTAAATGGAACCTTTTACATAATAACATAAAGTCCGGGGAGTAAGGTGAGGAATCTTTGGGAAGGCCTAGTTTGTTTGGGGGAGATCCATAAGTCTATCAAGAGTCTTGAACTGACAAAGATTGGTTAGCCCCAGGCAATTCATCGGCCTGGGAATGGGGAGTGGGTGGGGATCGGTCACTCTACCGAACTCTAAAAGTATAAGGTATTGGTATTAGTAGCAGTCATAGCACTATCATAGCTGGCATTTCTAGAAGGGATTATTCTTCATAGTAAGGTAATGACAATAGTTAACATTCATACGGGGCTTTTGATTTTGCAGAGCACTTTGTATTTCACCTTTCTGGCCCTTTGAGTTTGCTCTCCTCGTATGATAATTTTCACTAGGCACATACAAATATTGAGACTCAGAGAGGAAAGTAACTCGCCATCCTCAGGCATCGAGTATCAGAGGGAGGGTTTAAACCCATTTCTTCTTGACTCCAAGCCCATCCAAGCCCACGGCCCAGCAGTGGCCTGCATATCGCTTTAGGGAGTCAGTAGATCGGCACGACATAAATGTGACTGTAAATGCCATCTCATTGAACCCCCTATT
This sequence comes from Dromiciops gliroides, assembly GCF_019393635.1. Taxonomy (NCBI): domain Eukaryota; kingdom Metazoa; phylum Chordata; class Mammalia; order Microbiotheria; family Microbiotheriidae; genus Dromiciops; species Dromiciops gliroides. The sequence goes on along the minus strand of NC_057866.1, from coordinate 160,282,403 downwards.
TTACAGATGAGGAAACTGAGGTCAAGACAAGTAAAGTGACTTGGCCCAGGTGACACAGGGTAGCAAGCAGCAGAGCCTGGGATTTGTACTTGGGTCCTTTGCCTCCAAATGCAGAGAAGTGCCCCAGCAAGCTTAGAATTTCAGGGTATAGTGGTTGGGAGGGACTTCGTACTTGGTAAGAACATTAAACATTTATTTAGCGCTTTAAGGCTTAGGAAATGCTTCAGATCCGTGATTTCTTTGGAATCTCCTAATAGCCCTATCAGCTACTGGCTGTGGGTATGATTACACATAAGGAAACTGAGGCTAAGAGAAATGTAAAGATGTGCCCGTGGTTGGTCTGTCTGTCTGTCTGTCTGTCTGTCTCTCTCTCACTCACTCACTCACTCACTCACACACACACACACACCTAACCAAGGTGAGAGGCAGGTTTTGAAGTTCCATTCTCTGCAAGTCCAGCATTTCTGAGGACTCCACTACTGAGAGATGCCACACAGGAGGGAGTCAGAGGTGAACCAAAAAGGCAATTAAAAATAAGGTTGTTGATGAAAAACTAACTCGGATGAATCATTTGGAAGGGAGAATAAGAAGGGTCATCTAAATCCAGGTGTTATCTATCAGAAGGGCCCTCACCAGGAGGATCAAAGGATCCTGGAGACAGTGCTATGGGGTCATCTACTTCAACCCTATTCTTTTATGGATGAGGAAATTGAGACCTGGAGGGGTAAAGTGATTTGCCCAAGGTCACACAGCTAGTAAATGGCTGAGCTGGAATGAGAACAAGATGGTCTCTTCCTCCACCAAGGACATCTCAGGAGAAAATGGGGGTCAGATGTACTGGATGGAGCATGAAGAATCTACTTTATATACAAGGAAGACGTCCCCGATACTCTATGCTGTCCAGGGTGGAAATTAGCTATAGAGGGAAATGGTAGAGTGCCTTTCTCCAGGGGTCTTTAAAAATTGGATCGATCCTCTCATCTGGGCTGGTGTAAATGGAGTGTGTCTGAATGAGGTTATACTTATGGCCGGTAGCAGCCTCGCCATTTTGATTTTACTGATTGTTTTGTCCTTTTCATAGGGCTTTTATATATAGGAGCTCTTTGGAAGGTGGGCCACATATCTCCCCTAGAGGAGTGATAGGGAACCCAGTAGGGTGAATGATCCCTATTCTAAATTGTTTGACTTTCTATCAAAGCTTTTAATCTACAGCATTGTGGGAAACCAGATGATGGTATCCTCCCCTCCCTATATAACATTGCCCCATATTCATATTTTTTTTTTAGTGGGGCAATGGGGGTTAAGTGACTTGCCCAGGGTCACACAGCTAGTAAGTGTCAAGTGTCTGAGGCTGGATTTGAACTCAGGTCCTCCTGGATTCAGGGCCTGTGCCTTATCCACTGCACCACCTAGCTGCCCTGCCTTATTCATATTTAAGACTTGGTCTTTGCGGGGGGTTATTTTATATTTTTGGTCTAGACCTGTGATTTTATAAGGAATTCCCTGTGACGAAGACCTATTCTCTGATGAAGCAGTTTCTTCCAATGGGTCTCACAGAGTTGAGAGTGGGACACGGGGAGTTTAAGTGATTTGCCTATTTTCCCACAGCCAGAGTGGTCCACAGTCGAGGTCAACCCTCTGGCTCCCTCTCTTCATCATTCATCATTTAATAAGCGTGCAGTCCATAAAGCATTGTTTAATGCAGTGTATTTCCCCGAAGGTAGATTTCCCCCCGTTTTTGTCATGAGGTCATGTTGCTGCTCCCTGAACGGGAACCCTTTTAGAGATGGGTTGACTCAGGTCTCTGGCTTTGAATGGCCCATTAACCCAAAAGACTTTCAACAGTGCATTGCTCTGAATACCTGCTGACCACCAGCTAAATAGCCAGGGAATCTTGGGTGACAGCTGATGGATTGAGATCTCGAGTGTGATGATTTGTTTCGGTAGAATATAAACTCCCTGAGCTCCTAGCCAGCCAATTTAAAAATACTAATAAATCTTGGCCCAGGAGTGATTTCCAGCCTTACTAGTGTTTGATGCCTTCCGACACCACTCAGCATTAGGGACACTCCTCTATAGCTTATAGCCTTAGAAGATGCCAGGGCAACCAAGAGATAAGTTGACAGATCATCTACCCTGTGTGTTGGGGCATTAGCATTCAGATCTTTCTGTCTCAAAGCCCATCCCTCCATCCATCTGTTACCCCCTGTATCTCACCTTACAACCAGTGAGACATTTAATACAATGTCAATTGAATAGTAGACTTTCATCAGCACCAGAAGTCCATCCAGTGGTGCAGATCACCATCCTGTGTGCATTCCATCGGTGCCAACTCATCTCTGTGGTTACATCACTGCATTTTACTGTGTACTCTAGAGGCCTTCTTCTTATTTCATTTATCTTGTACTGGTACCAGTGTAGCATTTGAGCTATGTAACTAAAATGTAGTATATCCCCCATAGCATAGAGAGAAGGATAAGAGAAGGACCAAGCATTTATATAGAGCCTACTAAGAGTCAGATACTGTGCTAAGGGCTTTCTTTTTGTTTTTTAAACAAATATTAGCTCATTTGAGCCTCACAACAACCCTGGGAGGTAGGTGTTATTATTATCTCCATTTCACAGTTTAGGAAACTGAGGCAAGGAGAGATTTTTTTTTTTAAGTGACTTGTCCATGGTCACAAAGCCAGTAGATATCTAAGGCCATATATGAACTTGGATGCTGCTGACTCTGGGCCCAGCACTCTATCCCCTGCACCACCAACTGCCTTTACAGATAGGATTCTCTCCTTTAAAAATAGTTACACAATGCTTCGTATTTCCACTTAGGATGCCTTCTGTCACTAAAATTGAGCTAAATGACAATGACATAAAAGTGGGTACTCCCACTGGGATGTTTGACCTAGAATGTGTTAGTTAAGTAAGCTTCGAATAAAAGTGTTGGTAATGTATGTGTTGTTTTTTTCTTCTTGCTCCTAGGAAAAATTTGGGTTTCACACCAGCAGACACTGTTGCTATCATTTTCTGCTCTACACACAAATCACTCACATTGGGTAAGTAAATTTGAGCCCTAAGGAACAATATTTAATGTCAGCCTCATTGACAAAACCACATTCATTTAGAATTCAAAGGGTGAGAAGGAAAACCACTTGGAAGAAACTTGGGATTGTCCACTATCTTGTTTAAAGAACAATGGAATGCCCAGCTGGTTGACAAACAGAGTTGTAGAAGATGTATTTAACTAAAGCAGAATCAGTTTGGCTAGGTGTTCTGCCATAGCAGTGCTAGAACCCAGTGAATGAAAAGTGACTTACCCGTGGAGACTGTAAGCCTCTTGAGGCCAGGGACAGTATTTTTTTGTTTCAGATATCCACAGCACTTAGCCCAGTGTGCCTGGGAAAGAAAGGAGAGAGAGAGAGAGATTGAGATTGTACTGTGAGTGCTTAGAAGGGTAGATCAAGCATTTTAGAACCTATATATGTATAGAAAGACAGTTGATGTGCTTAGAAAGATAGAATCAGGAATTTATTAGCACCTCCTATGCGTCAGGCTCTGTGCTAAGTGCTGGAGAATCTAAATACAAACAAAAAGAAAAATAGTTCCTGCTTTCAAGAAGCTTAGGTTCTAAGACAGCAATGGAAGGTTGTTGAAAAGTGGGAGAGTGAAAGAGAGGAAGGTATCTGCAGGCAGAGGAGTGATTAGGATGTCATTGGCTGATCCCTGTGCCAGCTCACAAAGATAGTAAGAAGTTGAAGCCAGAGCAGAATGTCCTCCCCAAAACAGAGGTCATGCTGATCAGTCTCTCTGTTGGTGAGCTGGGGAGGGACCTGAGAGACCCACCAGTTCTGCTCTCTCATTTCTACAGAGAGGCAGATGAGGACCAGAGAGGGTGAGCAATGAGCCCAGGATCACACTGGTTAGTAAGAGTCTAAGGAAATGAACCTATGTCTTCATGGCTAAGTCCAGTGCCTATCTACCATCATATGCAGCTCTTCCTTCCCTATTAAGGACACAGGCGTTATACTATTCAGTCCCTCTGTTACTGTCACTGTTCAGCCCCGCCTCACCCTACCCTCAAACCACCGCCTGCAGATCCTTATTATGGGGCCAGGAGCCTTCTCCTTGCTCCCCATTCTCCTATAGCTCAGTTTCTCTTTAGCTGTTGTTAATCATTCTCATCCTTCTTCCAAGGCCTCGTCTTCCCCCATTGCATAGCAACCCTCCATCCCTAGTCACTAGACCGTACTGTTCTATGACCAGATAACTGGCATCTTCTCTCTAGAGGACTGAAACCTGCAGCAGGAAGGGCTGGCCTGTTGGGGAGAAGAGGGAGGGGTTGGAAAAAATGACAAGGGGAGGCTTGTTTGCCAATGAGTCCTCAATGAGGACAATGGTCCTCAAAACTTCTCTCAAACCATAAGCTGTTATCAGGCTTCATATTCCAACGCCTGAACCACTTTGGACCCAAGCTCAGCTCGCTCCCTAGTCCTGTTTCAGTGGGAGCTGGGGGCGGGGTGGGGGGGGCGGTGTTTAACATGTATAACATGGGCCGGAAGCTAGAGAGGACTAAATTAGGATCCATTGGAAAGCACAAGGCAGAGGCCATGTCCTGTCAAGTGTAGGAGTCTCTCGGAGCCCAGACGTCCCTGTGACCAGTAATGCCATCCGTAGAATACATGTGTGCCTGATCTGCCTTCTCGGCATATCATTCTTATTTGGAGCCGGCAGCGTTGCCCCACTAGGTGCCGGGGATAATGCAGAGTTAGGTTAGACACCTCCTTAACTTCACCCTTACTCAAAGACTTACAAGGTTACTCAGCTAATCAATGAGCACTTATAGTGCAGAGTACTGTGCTAAGCACTGGACATACAAAGAAAGCAAATAGCCCCTGCCCAATAAATTCATTAACCCAAGCTGGTTGGCACTTAACGACCACAGAAAAGGGAACAGGCAAAAGTGGATTCTAAGGGGAAGGGCGATTCTCTGGCCCACATTCAAGCTTCTGTGTTTTACCTTATGTTCCCACAAGATCTATCTCAATGAGGGTCCCACGCTCATTGTAAGGGGCCTGGGAATCAGGACAGCCTGGGTTGGAGTGCCCTCTTTGACACTCGCCGTGTGACCGGGAGACCCCCTAGGACCCAGCCACGGTGTCACAGACAAGTGACTGATCAGGATTCAGAGAGCAGCTGTTGATGATTTGGTGTCATCTGCAAATGCTTCATCAGCTGCACAGAGAGAGATGTCAACTAAAACCCCCTTTTCAAAGAGAACGCCCTCGGAATCTCCAGCCCAGGAGTTTCCACTGAACAGGAGGCACTTCGGTATGGTGGGCAGAACCATGCATTTACAACGAGAGGACCTGGGTTCAAATTCCGCCTCTGCCACTTTGTACCTAACCTCCCCGAGCCTCAGTTTCCCCATCTGTAAAAGGAAGGGGTCAGACTAGACTAGACGGTCTCTGAGCGTCCTGCAGTTCTAGAGCGGCGTGTCTTTGGTGCTTTGCGGCTTGTCCTCGTCATGACCTGGGTGAACCCTAAGGGCCCTTCTAGCTATGAAAGCCTGGGTGATGAGAACTGCCAGCCTTTCAAGTATACCCTCATCATCACCAAATTAAGTAGCCCCGGATCCCTTCCCTTTGCCCCCCATGTTTTCACCTGACAGGTAAGGCTCTTCCTAATTCTCTCTTCATCATTGACCTCAGGGAAGTGAGTCTGTTCTGTGGCACCCAAATGTCCTAAAGGTATTAAGTCCTGAGACCAAGCATGACCAGCCGCCCTCCATACAAGCACAACTGCTGTTGAAAGGAGCCCGTGCAAATATCAAGGGAACTTGTGTCCTTATGCCCAAGCCAGGGCTTCTGCTGTGCCAACCGCAAACTGGCACCCACCTTTGAAACCTGAGGAATCCAATGAGATTGACTTGGGCTGAAAAAAAAAGGCGGAAATCTAAAAGTCCCAAGAAAAATCAATTTTATGATGTTCTTATATGCCAGGACCTATCTATCCTGACTAAAAATAATTGAATGAATGAATGAATAACGAAGTCCTGTTTGTGGAGGGGGAGACTGTAAAAGCTGAATACCGCATCTGTTGTCAGAGAAGTTCGCTGGATCAGTTCTTCTTGCTTAACTGTGTAGGTGCAGTTCATGGAGGGGCCAGGGGTGGGTGGGAGTAGAAATATCACAAAATGACTGTGGTGCCAATAGGCTTCAATAAAACTTTCTTTAAAACAAAACAAAAGGGGGCAGCTAGGTGGCAAAGTGGATAGAGTACCAGCCCTGGATTCAGGAGGACCTGAGTTCAAATCTGATCTCAGACACTTGACACTTACTACACTTACTAGCTGTGTGACCCTGGGCAAGTCACTTAACCCTCATTGCCCTGCCAAAAACAAACAAACAAACAAAAAAGCATCCTGCTTGGGAGGTCACTACCATGGAATCCTGGCTGCTCTCTGAATGCCCAGTGACCCAAACTCCCTATCAGTTTTTGTTTTTCTAAACCCCTGCTCAAAACCCTGCTCTTCCACTTCAGCCTCAGCTGCCACCTGAAAGATCATTCTTGGAAATCAGATGAAAGTAGGGAGATGTTTTTGTTTTGTTTTTGACTTTATTGCTAGAAAGAGTTGGGCTCACCAGGGTTTGAGTTAGTATTTGAAATACCCACTGTTGCTGGTTCGGAATCAGACTACTAGTACAGTATGTAAGAAGCTTTTGTAGTAAAGCTCTCAGAGGTTTTTGGAATCCCACCTGATTTACTTTCCCTTGGGGTTCCTGCATTTACTAGCTGTCAGCCCTGTAAGTACCATGATATCTGCTGTCCACAGCAACCCTCGCTCCAGGCATTCACCATTCCCACTGCAGTCACCACGGCAACCTGGATCCATCCCCTTGGGCAGATAGAAACAAGAGCTTTAATCTTAAGAGTGTCCTACATATTCCACCTGGCAAAGGACTGAACCTCACCAAAGCTTTGTGATTTACAAAGTCAACTCACACAAGGTCTGATCCTGATCCCATAGCAGCTGAGCGGGAATGATGGGTAAGGAGGATGCCATGCCAATCACGATGCCTGTAGACTAGTAATTATTCTGTTAGAGACTTTGTCTGCATGGAAATTACAGGATGGTACAATAAGTGTGGGGGACTCAAATTCCAGAAAACGGTCCAGCCAACCTCAAATAACAGTAGTCGTGTTTACCCTCCTTGTCTTCCCCCAAACACCAGGGATCAGAGCATTCGGTTGTTATGGGAAAGAAGTTGGCCCAAACCAGTGGAAATTAACACTGAGGACAAGATGGCTCCTTGGACCATAAAAGAAACACACAACCCTGCTCTGCAGTGCCCCCAGCATAGTTGCCCCTTTCATGAAAGGGCTGCATTCAGTCTCCTCTCTCCACTATTTCCTTCACATCAAGATAAGGGCATCCATACAATTTTTTGTTTTAAATAGCAGCGAAAGAAAGGCAACCTGGCATAGAGGGAAGAACACTAAATTCAGAGTCAGGAGATCTGGATTCTAGTTAGACCTTTGTCATTACTAATCTGCCTGTCCTGGGAGGGAGGGAGGGAGGGAGAGAAGAAGTTCTATGTGCAAAGCACTACACTAAATGTTAGAGATGCAGATTTAAAAATAAAGCAGTCCCTGACCTCAAGGAAACCCCTTCCTAATGGAAGAAATACGTAGGAGGTTTCAGCATTGAGTCAGGTGGAAACGTCCCCTGGTCCTGGGGCTACAGCAGCAAAACAGATGATACTGCTTGGTCTTGCACGTCATTTCTACCTGTAATCACATTCATTTCTAATGTCAAACCATTGGGCAGAGCCAAGGACTCTGGTGACAAGAGCTGTGTTTCCCAGGTCCTCAGTAGCTGTGACTGCTGAGGAGGCAGGGGCTCTGGCATCGATAGAAGCATCTGCCAGATGCCATGTCCCTGGGGATTGCTTCCCAGGAAGGCAGCTCCAGCTGGGCTGGAATCAGGACTGGTGATCGTAGGGCACGGTCACTTCCAGGGCTCTTGGACTTACCTGCCTGGTGGTTTTGGCGAGGAAAGCAAGTAGTCCTTTCTTCACAGCACTGGCTCCCCTCTAGGATGGCTACAAGTAGGGCTAGTGGCCTTTGAAGCACTGATATTGCCAACACTCTTGGGCTCAGGGTCTTGGGCTGTCTCCATCAGGGTCTTCGTTCTAGGAGGGAAGAAACTTTGTATCTCCCTGAATGCCAAGCACAGTATTCTGCCCTTTGTAGTCCAGAATGCCAGAGAATCTGGGATCTCCCTGATGTGGGCATTCCTTACATTGATCAAACTACTCAGCCACCCTCCCTGCCTACCTGTCCTGTGCAACTTCCATCCATGTCCTCCCATCACTGCACCAGAGAGAGGCCACCCAACCACCCAGAATGCTGGGCTGGGGGGGGGGGGGGGGGGGAGAGGAGTTCTGTTCATTCTTGCCACATGTCATAGATAGGTGTTTGTTGTGGTTCATCCCTCTGGGCCTCATTTGTTCAAATGAAAGGCTTAGGTTCCATTAGATGATCTCTGAAGTTTCCTCAGGCTCTCAGGTTTTGGTTTTTCTGGGGTGGGGTCTCCTTCCATTTACCTATTGATAATTGAGTAGATAAACATTAGGGAGACGCCTGAGACTCAGAAGCTGTAACTAACTTAACATGGAGAGAGCTAGCAGGTGTCAGAGGCAGCATTTGAACCCAGGTCTTCCTGACCCTAAAGTCAGCTTTGCCTGTACTTTCTGGTGGTGGTGGTGGTGGTGGTGGTGGTGGTGGTGGTGGTGGTGGTAGTAATTAGCATTTATATAGTGCTTTCTGTCCCTGACTTGACCAGAGAAGTCATATTAATAGTTTATATAGTGTTTATAAGGTTCATGAAGCACTTCAGTGTTTTCTCATTTTATCCTCACAACAACCCTAGGAGGTAGATACTATCATAGTCACCATTTACAGATAAGGAAACTGAAGTAGACAGATTAAATGACTTGTGCAGGGCTATACAGCTAATAAGAACCTGAGACAGAATTTGAACCCGTGTCTTACTAACTACAGATGCATCATTCAATCATTGCACCACCTCGCTACCTTCTTGCTTTTTTTTTTTAAGAAAGGTACAACTAACATTCCAAAGTCAGTGGAAGAAAACATCTAGGGGGATCAAAATGTGACCAATCCTAGCTTCCAAAGCTTTCTTCCTTCTCCTCTCCCATCACCTCCAGGTTGGGATTTCCTACAGTGTATGTGTAAATTTGGAAGTACTTCCATGAATGAGACGCACCAGTGGTAGCCTTATGATCCCATGAACCGAGTTTGTTTCCTGTCAATTCAACGGTCACCTCCTGTGGGCCAGACGTTGGGCTAAGTGCTGGGGATAAAAAGCCAAAAGGGAAACAAGCCCTGCCCTCAAAGAGCTTATAGTCTAAGGAGGGAAACACGCACTACTGACATCAGCAAAGGAAGAGTTGATGCCGTACATCCGCTGTGCTTCTGTGGAAGCTAGGGAATTTGGGGGGCAGAGCTGGAGGGTGCATTCCAGGCATGGGCAGATGATGGCAGAATGTTGCAAAGGAGGCCCCTTTGGCTGGAAGGTGGAATGCGTGTGGAGGAGTTGGTCTAGGATTTGTGGTTCAGAATAACTCACCCCACATAGCTGGTTAACGCAGCTAGTGACCTAGACAGGTAAATTCTTACCCGAGGACTTCCCCAGCTTTGTTACCCCACATCCGCCCCTGAGGTACTCTGCCAGCCTTAGTCTCCCTGACGCATGTATGCCGTGCTTGCGTGTGACACGTGCACACACATGCAGCCCCTCCCTGATTCATTGCTTTTATTAGTACACTTGCCATTGATTGATTAGTTCCTGGGATTAGGACTTTGTCTATTGATGGATTGCAGATGAAGTGACTATTTGACCTTTAATTATGAGGCTTCCTATTGAAAATGACATTGAGCTATGGCTCTGTGGAATCCATCTGGAAACCCTGACTCGGAGCTGCTCCCCTGGAGCGCGTTGGGGGGAGGAGGAGGCCCTCCTGACGACCGCCGGTCCTCGGGAGCACCACTGCCGCCTGCTTGGCTGCTTCCACATGCCCACGGAGGGTGGAGGGCGGCTTCATAGCTCATGGGTGTGAAGTCTCTGCTCCGGGCACTGTGTGGAGAGAGCCACCTATGAGCTCAGTCTCCTCTACCTCGTTTCTCATTGGCTTTGCTCTTTGGGTCACCTTTGAAGGCCAGGACTGCGACAACGTACGGAATAGTGCAGATTGCCGTGGACTTGGAGTGAGGGGAGCTGCTGTCCCAACCCAGATCAGGCGCCTTACTGACTGTAAACTGTGGGCAAGTCCACACCACTGCTCTGCGCCTCAGTTTCCATATCTGCAAACGCAGGAGCTTGGATTCAGTGCCCTCTAATCTAATTTTAAAAATAGAATCTAATTTTAAAAAACACACACAAAACTTTACAAAGCAGACACAGATTGGGGTGGTGGAGTGGAGGAAGTGCCATTGGAAGATCTGAGTTTGAATCCTGGCTCCAGCAGGTTACCTTGGAAAAGTGGCTTCCCTTCTCTGTCCCTCTTTAGCTCTTTAGCTCATCTGTACAAAGAGGGAGGATTTGTACAAAGTCATTTTTTCCCATCCAAGCTGTGGATTAAAAATCATTTCCACATAGCAAGGAAGAGTATTTCAAACCATGTCTCACTGAGCTACCCTCCACTGTTTAGAGGGCCTTCCAGCCTTTGGGCCTCCTGCCCTCCATTCCCGAGTACCACAAGATTCAGTGCCTGTTTCAACAATAAAGCTACTAAAGGGGCAGCTAGGTGGCACAGTGGATAAAGCATCGGCCCTTGATTCAGGATTATCTGAGTTCAAATACGGCCTCAGACACTTGATACTTACTAGTCGTGTGACCTTGGGCAAGTCACTTAACCCTCATTGCCCAGCAAAAAAAAAAACCAAGAAGCTACTAAAACAGTAGGGAAGTACTCTGTAATGGTAGAACAGAGACATCCATCTTTTGGGTGGGGCATCAATCCTGCCGTGTCCTGTAAAGGGTCTTTCTTAGATTAATGTGGCAGTATGTCAAACTGCCCCTGCAGTTTGACAGCATCCTTAAAGATGCCACCAAAGTTCTGTGTCTAGGAGAGTTTACCATCAGGCAGCAGCAGAAGTGCTGATACATGTGTCATTCTGGGCTGTGCAGTTATAAAAAGAGAAATGTCAGTCTGTCCATTGAGTGATGCATTTGTGCTCAACAGAGCATTGAAAACTGTTGAGCTTTGATTCTGTTAGTTATCGAAAGCTGGGCTGCCCAAGAGTTACTGCTCGGGGTATCTGGAGTTCTGAGTGAATGTTCCCAGAAGCAGCCCTGTTGGGAAGCTTGGGTGAATTTAAGGGGTGAATAAAACCTTGTCTGGAAGACTTCTTCCAGAGGAGGGTAGGGAGACGCCCAGCCTTAGCCCCAAGCATAAAAGTGACAATTCATGTCTGTAGAGTGTCTTAAGGTTTGCAAAAAGACTTTCTCACAAGAACTCTGGGAAGTAGGTAGTGCAAAGATTCTTTCCCTTGGTCTCATGGTGGGATTCAATCGCAAGTTTCAGGAAACTCTTCCACCTCATGCCTCATCATCATAATAGGCTAATGCTGCCATCCATCTGCCCTCCACCCCCATCTCCATGTTCTCCATTCAATCCCAAGAGATGATGCTGGTAAATCAGGCTTCTCCCCCTCCACCTAGGAATTCTTCTGCACACTTTCATCTCTGGTGGAATATTTTCCCAAGTTTTTCACAATCACACTGACTTTTCCATTTGAACCATGAGTGAACCAGGCCAAAGGCAGGACATGATTCCAGGCCGGACCTATTAAGTCTGATTACTTACCATCACATCTTCCCACACTGGTTGACCTCTTTCTATGGAAAGTGAGTCAGGAACTTTTAATTAACTATGTGAATAAACATTTGTGGGCCTCAGTTGCCCCATCTAAAGTTGGCTCAAAATGGTCTATAAACTCATTCTACAATTCTTTGACCCTCAAAATTTTTTACTATCTAGGAAGAGAATGACAGATTTTTGAGTTGAAAAAGACCTCAGCTGCCATCTAATCCAAAGCATCCCCTCTTCAAGCTACCAACAAGTGGCCATGTAGCCTCTGCTGGAGAAAGGGTTCTCCCTGTGTCCTGAGGAAGCCCACGCACAGCTCCTTCATTTACAGAAGAATGCAGGAGTCAATGTCCAAGTGACAAAGTCAAGTTGCCAAGCAAAATCTGAGGCCGGCTGCTCTTGTTGAAAAACCAGGCATTTGTTTCCATACTCCACAGTGCATGACTTACTATTATCCTAACTTAACCCCGGGTGATTTCTCTAGTTTGCTTAGGTTTCTAATAACACCATACGATTATACCTACAAAGTTTAATTATTTAAACTCAAACACAATAGCTCTGAGGCAATTTCAGGTTGCCACAGAAAAGATATCTCTGGTGAATTTCCAGAGAACTGAATGTTGTAGCTTCTATCTAGGTAGCTAACAACCCAATGAGCTTAGGGCCCAAATTCCATTTTGGTAGAAATCAATAAAGGAGAGGAAGTCATTTTTTGAAGACCATTAATAACTTATGGTTCGGTTGTGTCTAACTCCTTGGTGACCCCATTTGGGGTTTTCTTGGCAAAGACACAAGAGTGGTTTGCCATTTCCTTCTCCAGATCATCTTATAGACAAGGAAACTGAGGCAAACAGGGTTAAGTGACTTGCCCAGGGTCACACAGCTAGAAAGTGTCTGACGCTAGATTTGAACTCAAAAAGATGAGTCTTCCTGACTCCAGGCCCAGCGCTCTATCCACTGCGCCATCTTCTGCCAGTTTGGTGTGTCCACCATGCCACCTAGCCACCCCAGGAATAATAGCAGATGACCTTTATGTAGCCCTTGACTGTCTACAGAGGGACATTATCTCCTTTGATCCTCACTCCAGCCCCATAAAGTTGGTGCTGTTATTGTTCTCGTTTTAGAGATGAGGAAATTGAGGCTCAGAGAGGGTGACTTACCCACAGTCACCACAGCTGAGGCTGGATTTGAATCCTGGTCTTCCTCACTCCAGGCCAAGCTTTTCTATCCCCTTTGCCTTTCTCGGCATGTCAGGATTCGCTCACTGGGCTCTGTCCCCTGCCTCCTCACATGGCGGGAATCCTCCTTTCCATTTGTCCCACAGCATATGCCTTTGGATTTGGCCTTAGCTGTGTCCAGGAGAGCCAGCCCAGGCTCGCTACCCACACTTCTCTCTTTCCACATGCTCTGCAGCCACGGAGTGGTTATTAATACTTTAGAAAGTTTGCCTCCAGCAGTACTAAAGTGCGCATCAGAGAACAACAGTTCGTTTACCGGGTTTGAACTGAAGGATTTCACCCAGGAGATCTCATCCCTTGAAGTTTACATCTCTCAATCTCGACTTGCAAACAGAGATCGATGAATAACCATTGTCATCTCAGACTTGCATCCTCTCCAATTATTTATTTGCTCGTGTCTCTTCCAGAAGTTCCTTAATTGGAATCAGACACTCAGAACCACATTGCAGGGATTTTGCATGACAGCAGCTTCCCTGCCTCTTTAGAATAAGAGCGTGCATACCCCTGGCTGCAAAATGTGGGTGCACACCAGCCCTCCCCATCCCTTCCTATGGCACCATCAAAACAACCCCAAGCCAGGAAGGAAAGAGGGGGGCTGTCGACTTTTTTAAACTCCAACTGCACTCAGCAGGCTGCTGACAAGTTACCCTGGGGGAGATGGGATGTTGGACACAACTCAAGAGACCCCCACGTCCCAGTACGGCAGAGGCTTTGGAACGTTGCCTCGCTTGAAACAAGAGGGCTGGGGCTTGTGTGATGATGCTGTGGCAGGCAGCAAGACTTGTGGGGGGAAGGAGGAAGAAGAAAAAGAAGAGGAGAAGGGGAAGGAAAAGAAGGAAGAAGGAAGAGGAGAAGGAAGAGGGAAGGAAGGGAGGGAGGGAGAGAGGGAGGAAGGAAGGGAAGAAGAGAGGGAAGAAGAGAGGGAGGGAGGAAGAGGAGGAGGAGACAGTCAGTGGAGGTAGTGGTGGTAAATCTTGTGTTTAGCTTCCCTAAAGCTGGGTTTTAAAGTGCAGCCACCCTCACCTAATCCTCTGCTTGGTATGGCCTTCCCTATAAATGTGCTATGAAAGGAAGTCACTGATACATAGTTTATTTGATGTCAAAATGACTCGGAACTCTAACCCATCCTTGTGAGTCAATAACTAAAATGACCAGCCCACACTATTTTTTCCAGAGTCATCAAATCACAGAATTTTAGATTTAGAAGAGACCTTAGTAACTGCTCAGTCCAAAGAATACCCCTTATGGCCAGGTGGTACAGTGGGTAGGACTAGGAGTCAAGAAGCTCTAAGTTCAAATCCAGCCCCCAGTCACTTAATACTTGTGTGACCCTGGGCAAGTCCTTTCAAGTTCTCTCAGCCCTCAGTTTCCTCCTCTGTAAAATAGGAATAATATAGGACCTGCCTCACAGGATTATTGTGAAAATCCAAGGAGATAGGTGCGAAGCCTTGAAATACTGTGTAAATGCTACCTGTCATCATCATCATGGCAGCTAGGGGGTGCAAGAGATAGGAGCCCTGGGTTTGGAACAGAAAGACTCCTCTTCCTGAGTTCAAATGTGGCCTCAGACACTTAATAGCTGTGTGACCCTGGGCAAGTCACTTCACCCTGTTTGCTTCAGGTTCCTCATCTGTCAAATGAGCTGGAGAAGGAAATGGCCAACTACTCCAGTATCTTTGCCAGGAAAACCCCAAATGGGGTCACAGAGTCAGACACGACTGAACAGCACTATTATTATTGCTGTCATTGTTATTTCACACTCCCACCAAATGGTCCATGTATGTTTGAAGATCCCCATCTAGGGAAAACCCACCACCTCCCAGGGCAGCCCATCTGGTGCATGAGTAATTCATTATTAGGAATTTTTTTTTCTTGTATACAACCTAAATTCAGAGGACACCAAGCTCAGAGCCATAGGAATAAAATGAGGAAGAAGGAATGTAGAATCATTGACTTAGAACTAGAAGGGGCCTAGAGTTTGTCTAGTGCAACCTCCTCATTTTATAATTCTTGAAAACTGAGGCCCAGAAAGAACTTAAGTGGCACATCCAAGGTCACACTACACAGGGATGATAAAGTCAACTTCAGTCCTGACTCCATCATGGAGTCATCTTTCTGCTGCGCCACACTGCAAATAAAGTTAAATTCATTCATTCAGCAACAATTAAGTGCCTCTTACGTGCAGTGGACAGTGCTCTGGGAGATACAAAGACATTTGCATTCCCCTTATGTACATATCGTGTTCATCTGCTTGTACATCTTAACCAAAGCCCTCACCAGGTTATGAACCCTTTCCAGGCAGGAAGTCTGCCCGCATCATCTTTTTTTTCCTCCCTCAATACCTGCCCCACGTAGCACTGTATATAGAAGGTTCTTAATAAAAAAGGTTTTTAATGAATAAGTGGAATGGGTCCTCTGCCCTTCAGAGCTTAAAATTGACTGCTAACAACTTACATTTGTTAGAGTGGCTCCTTCAGCACTGGACTTGGCGTCAAGAGATGGACCAGTGTGACCATGAGCAAGTCAGTAACCTCTGAACCTGAAAAACGGAGATAAAATATTTTCATTACCTACTTCTCAAGGGCATAATGAAGAAAGAATTACAGACTATGTAGTGCTATGTAACACTATGGTTTACAAAGCCTTTTGAATCCGTTACTCATTTATTCCTCGTAATGACTCTGTGAGGTCTGTGGCATAAGGATTATCATGCCCATTTTACAGAGAGGTGACGGGACTTGCTCTTGGTCTCTAAAGGTGGTGGTGGGGGGGTGGTGGTGAAGAGGGAAGTACCCAGCTAAAAAGGAGCAGAACCAGGATGCTAACCCTGGTCTCTGTGATCCCATGTCCAATTCTCTCTCCACTCTCCCACTGGGTACTATTTTCTGAAATCACTGGTTAATAGAAATAGCCAACAGTACGTATCAGTTGGTCTTATCAGGCTTGTAACTTTCAATCTCTTGAGTGAGACACACCAACATCGAGCTGGTGCCTCCCCAGCCCTGACTCTGCCAACTGGCAACACCTGTGGTGCCCTCTCACTGCCCACAAGTGCCACGTTAGGGAATCTTGCAGGTGTTGGAAATCTTCCGGCTGTCAATCCTCTTTTGATGACAGAATTATCCAGACTGTTCTGCAGCAATCATTGCTCCTTCCTAGCTTCTTCAAGTCATAGCTCAGAACTCCACCCGCCCCCTCCACCCCCGCCCTGGCGCCCCCGAGATTCTGGGTCTCCAAAGATCATCAAATCCTCCTGTGTTTCTCATGCACAGCAATTACATCAGATCAAAATTTGCCTAAGAGATAACTCAGAGAAGCCCAGGAGTACAGTTTGTGGCTTGCCTGATTCAATCGAGTGTAACTGCTATAAAGTATCCAAAACGTGTCAAGAGAACAGGACCAGAAGCAGCTCTGCTAGGGTGCTTCTCAAACTCTTTCTTAACATCAATGTTTAAATGTAATTAATTTAAATGTAATTATAAACCAATCCCTATTTCCCAAAAGGATTCAATAGTGAGGCTATGCCCAACTGTTATTACTTCAATTCGGCCTTGCAGATAAAATGAGTGGAGTCCATTTTCTTTTCTGTCCAGCTGACAGCAAGGAAGAAAATAATGATTTCTGAGAATGACCCAAGTAAAGAGAGGGGAACCCTCAATCAAAGTTGTAGGTTTGGACCAGACGTGTCAACTACACTCCCAAGTGTGACTAGAACCAGATTTAAAGGTAATTGGTAGATGGGCAGGCGAGCTGTCTGGAAAGAGAGAAGTGGAGGAGGAAGGGAAGAGCCTGGGGGTGGGCTACGAAAGCTAAGCGTGGCTAAGGACAGAGAGAGGCTGCACAGCCCAATAAAAGTAGAGTGACCTCAGAAGTGGTTTTTAAAAGAACACAACCCCTGACTCTCTGTGCTCCTCCAACCATGAAGATTTGGGAAATTTTACAAAGAAATAGAAAAGAAAGACCACCCTCTCTAAAAACCAACAACAACCTACCCACCAAGTCTAAACACCCTCACATCCATCTGTTGGAATGCCAGGCTTCCTTCAAAACACAGGTACGGGCTTCTACACAGAGCTTTCCTCTTACCCCCCGCACCTGTTAGTGCTTTGTCCGTCTTGAGATTCCTTTGTACAGACTTTGCGTCCACATTGTGTGTGTAGATGTTACATTCTCACCCAACTCCTAGTTAAAAACAAAAAAAAGTTCCTTGCCGGTGAGAAGTGGTGTCTTTGTCTGCATCCCGGAGCCCAGCGCGGTAAACACTAAGGAAATGTTGAAAGTGTATCTGTCTGTTATAATCAACAAAAGCCCAGTAAACAGAGCCAGTGCCTCAGCCCCGGCCTTGCTACCTGGCCTCCTTAAAGATGTTGACCCTTTCCAGGAGTTCCGATCTAGCACTTGGATAGAGTCTTATTTTTCTCGGAGCTTAATTCATTTCTTGATTCCCTGTTAGCTAAATTACTCCTACACACTGTTAGACAGTGAAGGTGTACCCAAATCTTCTGATGCAGCAACCTTCAATTGGCAGAGGTAATGTTTCCATTGTTAGCATCTGGTGAGGTCTTCGCAGGTCATTCATTAAACATCTTTTCCAATCAGACATACCTGTTTCAGAAGAGCAGTAACACACCTGCTCAGCTTTCTTCTCCTATCTTTTTATTTGCTTGATAAACTTTGGGCGTAGTTGGATAGGATTCGAGCCCGGGTAGTGATATTAACAGCACCATCTTTCCACTTCCCCCATGAACAGTACAAACGAACACCACTCGAAAGCCCGAGTTAGTGAAGGCCTGCACCAAGCCTTTGAAAAGATGGGAGGTGAGGAGGGGAAGGGAGAACAGGATACACCACCATCAGCCTTTCCTCAAGATACAGTCATTTTTCTCAGTTCTCCCACCCCTGCAGATAGGCATCTGTATTATTAATCAACTTTTCTGGGTTCCAGGAACTTTGACCAAATGCCATTTCACATTGCTCTGTAAAATGCGGAGTGATAATATTTGTTTATACTGACCTCACAGGGTTGTTGGGAGAGCATTAGGCCGAGTAAATGATGTGAAAAGGCAGCTTTGTAACTGTTAATATGTGAATAAAATCCTGAAGAATAAATAGCTTTCTTACCATAAACTTCAAACAAGGCATTTAGAGTTCACATCAAGGAAGGTATGTACTTTGTGTTTGCTAAAAGACGGAAAAGAGAGTCGTGCTTCCTCCCCTTTTTTTTTCTCCTGACCTGCGTTATTAGGGGAACAGTTTCTTCTTCCTATTACTAATGACCTGTGACATCTAGTTTGTAGCCTTATATTTGAAAGGTTTTTTTATAGAGCTGTTCTAGGCCACATTCTCCCTTTGGGAGAAAGAGTATTTTTGAATCCAGGATTTGGAAATATGAAGCAAGTGTAAGCCTCTCACGATGGTTTACATAAGCATATCCACCTAGCACAGTTAACCAGTTTCTCCGGTTCTCGAAAAAAAAAAAAATGCACTGCTTTAAAATCATTGTAAATGTATGCAGATAGTAGTTGGAAGAGATGGCTTGGAGAGATAACTGAGGCACAATGGGAAATCCTTGGCAGATAATGAAAGTGTTTTTTTATTTGTAATGTTTTCATTCTAAATTTAGTAATTGACAAAACATTTAAATAAACAGAGTTCCTGGACGAAACCATAAACTCCAAAATATTTGCAATTTGTTTTAAGAGTATGTTAACTTTAGCCAAATCTTGCTTCCATAGCCCTTCTAGAATCCCTTTTTCTTCCTTGTTTTTTTTTCCCCTTCTGATTTTGTTGCTATTATTATTTTGGTGTAGTCATATTAATTATTCAAAAAGCCAGATTAATAAGCATTTATTAAAGTGAGCACTATGTCCAGAACAGTCTCTGCCATCAGTGAGTTCACACTGAGAGGTGGGGGAGACAACACAGTAAACAACTGTGTACATACAAGGTATGTACAGGATAAATTGGAGGGAATTGTAGAGGGAAGGTGCTAACTTTCAGGAATGGCTTCTTGCACAGGAGGTGAGACCTTAGCATTTATTCATTTATGTAAAGCTAGGCTGTAGGGCTTTAAGAAAACCCTCCATAAATTTCAATTTTTTTTAAATGCCCTCCATAACTACATTGTGGAGGGTTGAGGTGACTCTGGCCCCAGTGGGTGAGATGGTCTTGGCCATAAGGAAGTCACTTGCGGTTGTTGTGCTGTCAAAATCTGGTAAAACAGGCACCAGTTTAGTTAAATAGCAAATTTTTGATGTGTCCATCGTTGTTCTGATGCTGCTTCTTTGGCCTCACTTCATATATGTCTTTCCCCTATGGGAAGAAAATCCATGAGTCCAGCGTTATTGTGACTCAACGGATGAGCATCGTCAAAGATGTAATTAGCAGAGCTCCCCTCTTCTATGCCATCTCAAAGCATCCCAGGCCAGTTGGCATGATTAAGGCATTGGAGGCTCACAGCTCATATTCCACTCTGTTCGTCTCTATTAAACTGGGGCAAGGTCATCCTGTTTTATGCCAGGTCTGGCAAGGTGTGCTTGGCAGGAAACCAATAGCTGCTCTGTGCCTGTTGGCTTTTTATTCTGCTGTTCAGAAGCATTGTCCATTCTTTTGCTTGATTAACCATGGTAGATACCAAAAAAAAAAAACCAACAATGGAGACAATATACAAACTAAACTACACAGAGCTTAGGAGTATTTGCATATGCATCCAGATTTGTCATTTCATTGCTCTTTGACATACTCTTTATAGATGCAGATCAGCTAAAGTTTGTAACTCACTGTCTTGAGAGCAGCCCAGAACACTCAGAGCCCAAGTGACTTGCCTAGAGTCACGTAGATAGTACTTATCAGAATCTGGCACATGCACGTGTCTGTGTGCATATATAGGACTGGGTTCATATTCTACCTTTGACACTAAATATGTATAAGTCCCTTACCCTTGCTAAGGCTCATTACAAGTAAAATGGGCATTTTAATACCTCTAATATCAACCTCTTGGGGTTGTCAGTCTCAAATGGAATAAGTAAAGCAATTTGCAAACTTGAAAATACCATATACGTGTCAGTTATCATTATTATCATATATTCCGTGTGCTCTAATAAAATAAGCACCAGATTTTGCATATAAGAACTAGGTTCAAATCCTAGCTCTCCCAAACTTGTATTTGCCTTTGGGAAATTATTTATTTATTCGTTCAATTCATTTATTTGTCATAATGTATTTTATATATTTTCCAGTTACATGTAGAGATAGTTTTCAGCATTTGTTTTATAAGATTTCTAGTTTCAAATTTTTCCTCCCTCCCCCTCTCCAAGACAGCTAGCAATCTGATATAGGTTATATATGTACAATACACATTAAACTTATTTCTGCATTAGTCCATGCTGTAAAAGAAGAATCAGAGCAAAAAGAAAAAACCTAAAAAAAGAACAACAACAACAAAAAAAATAGAAATAGTATGGGTCAATCTGCATCTAGATTCGGTAGTTCTTTTTTTTTTTTTTTTTTTTTTGGTGAGGCATTGGGGTTAAAGTGACTTGCCCAGGGTCACACAGCTAGTAAGTGTTAAAGTGTCTGAGGCTGGATTTGAACTCAGGATCCTCCTGAATCCAGGGCCATTGCTCTATGCCCTGTGCCACCTAGTTGTCCCCCCCGCCCCAAATAATTCTTTTTGCTGGATTTGGAGAGCATTTTCCATCTATCACAATTGTTGTTGATACTGTGTACGATGTTCTCCTGGTTCTGTTCATCTCACTCAGCATCAATTCATGTAAGGTCCTTCCAGGTTTCTCTGAAATCCACTTCCTCATCATTTCTTACAGCACTATAGTATTCCATTATATTCATATACCACATCTTGTTCAGCCATTCCCCAATGGATGGCATACCCTCAATTTCCAAATTCCTTGCCAACCACAAAAAAGCAGCTATAAATATTTTTGTATATGTGGGTCCTCTTCCCTTTTTTATGGTGGTATTGCTGGGTCAAAGTGTATGCACTGCTTTATATAGCCCTTTGTGGCATTAGTTGGGAAGTTATTATAATCATACATTTTTATCTGGAAGAATCCTTATACATGATCTAGTCTAGCCCCTTAATTTTATAGAAGAGGAAACTGAGGCTCAGCTAAGCTAAGTGACTTACCCAAGGTACAAAGACAGGATTCAAACTCAAGTACCCAGATTCCACATCTTTCTACTGCAACCTTGATGCCCTCTGCAACCTTGCCTTCCTCCTCCGTAATATTGCGGGGGGAGGTTAGATGATCTCTAAATGATGAGATTCTGCAACGCATTCTCTTCCCACATCTTGTGATCTTATCAGCATGGGGAGCTCTTGGTGGGGGTGTTCTTCCTCTACCAGCCCAGATTATAAGCACTCAATAAGTAAGTCCTAGAAGCTTCCTCAGGCACTTCCAGGGTCCAAGGGAAGAATTACTTTGAGACACTGAAAAGTGATCAAGCTCTCCTGTCTGTTCTCCACCATTTAGTAGCACATTCTCTCAAGTTGGATGGTTTGTGCAGTCAAGTCTGCCATAACACCAGAGAAATGGAAGCGTGGCCACTCATAGAATGGACGTGGCCTGGAGAAGTTTTTGAAGGGCTATCTGGAGAATGGAGTTGCTTCCTTGTGCACTAAGTAGAGGTGGTTTCCCAGCCCTGTTTCTCCTGGTGACCCAATACTTCATATGTTGTATGTCTTGTGTTCCAAGATGGATCACCCCACAGGCAAGTACAGTAGGACTGGGAAATGTTTCCCCTATAAGGCATTGATAGGTGAAGTGACTTGCCTAGGGCACACAGCTATTAGGTATCAGAGATACTTAAAGTGCTGGCACTTTATCTCTTAGTACCTTCCCAATGGAAAATAAATCCCACAGATTTGCCTAAGTGCAGTTTTGACAGAGCGGAACATGAAGCAGGTGATTCTGTGTCACCTCAATCAGTGCAGCATTCAAACTAAATGTTGGATTTCAGAGAATTCAAACAAAATGCTTTATTTCCCCTTTCATGTGAATAACTGACATCAGATTGTGGCAGCCCCTAGAATATAAAATCTGTTCCCAGCATTCTGTTGTGGACCTACTAAAATTACAAGCAGTGCCTCTAATATCTGTCCCCTTCCACTCTATCGAAAACATTGTGTAGGAGAATCATGATATGACAGAGCCACAAGGGACTTTGGGAAACACTGAATCCCAGCCACTTCTTTTACAGATGAGGAGAGGAAACCCAGAGATGTTAAGTGATTTGTCCAAGGGCCACACAGCCAGCAAATGCCAGAGTTAGGAATTTTAACTCAGGTCTTCCTGAATGCAGGAACCCAATCTAGTGAGCCTAATTATCTTAATGAGGACTAAAATCCAGGCCCAGTCCTGCTCACTTTCTTCTCCCTTTCTTTGACCTCTTACAGCCTCATAGTCTTTCATAGTACAAGGCAGGCTACCAGTGAAGGCTTCCTGTGCCAGGGAAGCTCAGGCCCACTGTGCCACAGAATTTGCTCATTTGCTTGTCTCCCCGTGGCTTTCCCTCAGTGGCCTCCTCCATAGCCGGCTCTACAGGGGGTGGTAAAGAAGCATAATATCTAGTGCTGCTTTTAAGGAGCTTATGGCTCTGGTTGGGGAGATAATACCTAAGCACAAGAAAAAAGTGGGACCACAGCATGGTGGCAGACTCAGAGTAATACAGAGAGGAAGCACTCCTTGAGCCCTCAAAACAAAGGCTGGCGTGGTGATGAAAGCAAGTCCCATGTGCCCAGCACGTGCTACAAGTGTTACCTCATTCGATCCTCGATCCTCACAACAAATCTGCAGGGGCAGGTGCTGTTATTAATCCCATTTTATAGTTGTGGAACTGAGGCAAAACAGGTGAAGTGACATGCCCAGGGTCACAAGGGCAGATTTGAACTGAAGTCTTCCTGACTCCAGGACCAGCGCCTATCCCCTGCATCTCCTGGCTGCCAGCTAACACAATTATTGTGTGGCCTGGAGGGAGTCACTTAATGGGTATGAACCCCATCGTCTAAAATAGTGATAATTCAACCAAGAGGATTGTACATATATAGACCTATATCAGACTGCTTTCTGTCTTGGGAAGGGGGAGGGAAGGGACAGAGGGAAGGAGAAAAATTTGGAACTAAAAAACATGCCTATGAAAAACAAATGTTGAAAATTGTCTTTACATGTAACTGGAAAATAAAAAAAATACTTTTTATGATTTAAAAAAAATAATTAGATCAAGAGGTAAATGTTACCATTAACATGAAGATAGCCTGTGCAGATTTACAGTTGAAGAATAGTTGTTGTTCTTGGTCCTTCATTCTCAAAGTGACCTTGACCTCAGGGTGATGTCATGACTTGCACTAAATTGGATTTAAGTGAGTGCAAAGTCACCAATCTCACTCTATCCTCCAGAGCCATCTGGTCCAGTGGCGAGAGAGAAGAGAGAGAGAGAGAGAGAGGAGAGGAGAGAGAGAGAGAGAGAAGAGAGAGATTGATTGAGATTGATTGATTGATTGATTGATTTTATATATATATGTGTGTGTGTGTGTGTTGTATGTATATATAGATATATCATATATTCAGATGTTTTAAGGGCTTTTAAAGTTTTTTAGTTTTTAAGGTTTTAAGTGACTTGCCCAGGGTCATCCAGCTAGTAGGTGTCTAAGGTGCCATTTGAACTCAGGGCCTGTGCTCTATCTACTACACCTTGGTGAGAGACTCCCTACAGATGGTGAGGTCCTCCAGATGCTTTTATTTGCAGATGACAACTGTGATATTTGCATTAAGAGCTATATCACTGTAGATTCTCATAGAGAGGTTGTGACAAGTAAAAATGACTTCATCTTACAATCTCACAGGAAAAACGGTCTATGGAGAATGCTCTTTGTCCAAATTACTGTGTGCAGTTAGATGCACCGGGTGACAGAGTTCATGCATCAGTGTTCATGACCTATATAGAGGTAACATGAATGCATACATTATATACCCATCTTAAGCAGAAGCTACACATGAATGATTGAGTGAAAAATTAAGGAGGCGGAGAAGGCTGGATTGCCTTATGGAAGTCACCTCACTCCTTTTATGATATAACTTCTGGGGGGGCGGGGTGAGCATCTTTTGATGCCAGTTTTCTCCTGGCTAGGAATCCGAGCCTTCTACATGACACTGAGAACCACAGAGAGGTACCTGAGTGGGTCTGTGAGTCATAGAACAAATAAGAAATTAGGAAAAAGAACCTAAGTGTGTCCTTAGGGATTATATGACCAAAAAAGGAAGATGCCTGTGTCCTGTGTTGAGAGTGGGGACAGGAGCAGCTGGGTGGTGCAGTGGATAAAGCACTGGCCCTGGATTCAGGAGGACCTGAGTTCAATCTGGTCTCAGACACTTGACACTAGCTGTGTGACCCTGGGCAAGTCACTTAAAACCCCATTGCCCTCCCCCCCCCCAAAAAAGAGAGAGAGTGAGGGACAGCCATGTATTCAAGCTTCATTTGCATAATGAATACAGAGGCAGTGCAGGGAAGCTAGAAGCTGTTCACATTGACCTTTGGAAACTTCCTAGCAGCGTGTTCCTGGGCAAATCAGCTTGTCTGAGCCTCAGTTTTCTCATTTGTAAAATTTGTAAACTGTACTGGTTAGGCCTCTAAATCTATTCCGGGTCCAAAATGTCTGATCTGATGATCCCCATGATGTTAGGGAAAGCCAGAGAAACTCCTCCCTAGCCCCCTCCCCACATATTGGGTGAGAACCTTGTGGCAAACTTATGGGGAGGACGTGAATAATGTTGCACATTTATTTGCAGGCATGGACAGTTTTTTGAGTTGCGTTGTTGAGGGGAACATCCTCGTTGATGAGATGTTAAGCACCCACTGTGTGCTAGGCACTGTGATCACAGCTGTACTTTGAGTTCAGTATTTCACAGAGTTTCTTGTGGGGGCTCCAGTGAGATCACGTGTCTAATGGAAGGCGGCTACAATTTGAAGAGAGCCTGGATCGCAGTGGTGGTGCTGGTGAGATGTGCAGGGAAAAGGAGAATGTAGGGAAGAAATCATAAAGGCTCGTCATCTACCCTGATAGTGAAGATGAAAGATAGTCAAAAATGGCCCTGAGGGTTTCAATACCAGGAGACAAAGAAATGCCATTGACTGGAATGAGTTTGAGATGCTTTGCTAATTACTACTCTCTGGGAGGTTAAAATCTTGGGCCTTTGATGTTCATATAGAAAGAAGTGTTGTATGTCTGTGAATTAGTTTGGGAGTTCGCCATTTCGATTTTCTAGTGTGGCCATCATTTTATCACAAAAGCACCTGATTTGGGGAGCTGAATGGTAGAGACAGTAATCATGGCATCCTAAAGTTAGTCAAAACTTATTAGGAGGGGGCAGCTAGGTGGCACAGTGGATAAAGCACAGCCCTGGATTCAGGGAGGACCTGAGCTCAAATCCGACCTCAACGACACTTGGCACTTGCTAGCTGTGTGACCCAGGGCAAGGCACGTTAACCTTCAATTGCCCACCAAAACAAACAAACAAACAAAACAAAAAATACAAAACGTACCTTATTAGGATAGGGGCATCTAGAGCAAATTACACCTCTGGACCCTCAGTCTTAAGGCATTACTTCTACATGTACCTTACTGCAAATAACTGATGCACAAAACAAATGAATGATTCCAGAGAAGTGTCCAAAGAAAACTTTTACAATGGAGAGCTCTGCAGAAACTTCTGTAATCCAGAGAGATTTACTGATACCCCAGAGGGTATTATAGCCAGTTACATCATGAGATACAGAATCAAAGGCCAAAGCTATTGCTGTTGTTTCTTTCAGGCTCTTTTAGGAACAATGTGGCTTCCTTTGGGCCTGTAGACTCAGTCTCACATCACTTGTGCCACTCTGTGTTGGGATCCCTAGAAGAGTTTATGAAGTAAAACAGCACAAATGTGGCTTCTTGACTCCCCCCTTCTTTATGCCCTCTGTATAGAGCAAGAGTTGCATCTCTGATGTGTGCAGGCGACACTTCACCAGTTTTCCTTGCTCCCCGGGAATTCTGTGCCATTGCTTAGTGGGGAGATGTGGCATCATCTCTGCTTCCAGATAGCTACTCTTTGGGATCCTTGAGCATTATAGTTGGCTGAAGGGGTGAGGGAGGAAAAAAGAAGAATGGAAAGAGAGCCATGATTGGCCCGTAGATAACCTTGCAGATGTATCATGGAGGCCTGTTCTCATGGTTGGGGCTGAGTTCTGTAAAACTTTTTCATCTGTGTATTCCCATCTGCCTCTGACACTTATTAGCTGTGTGACCCTGGGCAAGTCACTTAACCTCTGTCCGCCTTCAGATTCATCACCTTTAAAAGGGGAAGTATGACAGCATCTACTTCACAGAATTAGTGATCAAGCTTAAAGCTATATAAATACTAGCTATTATTGTTCCCAGAACCAAGGATAAAAGGAAGGAAGGAACAAAGGAAGGAAAAGAGAAAGAAAGAAAGCTATCAAGTTTTGACCATGGCCTTGAACCTGTGTCCAGATTCTCAAGTGCAACAAACAAATTCATTCCCTTAGAGCATTTATTCTGAACTTCATGTATTCACATGTCTAGCATCTGAGATGCTTTGGGAGGCAAGTACACAGGCTACAACAGATTTCCAGAACAGCATGTTCCTGAATGAACTAACCCAGAGCAAAAGTTAAAAAACAGAATGAGTGTGTGTGAGTGTGTGTGTGTGTGTGTGTGTGTGTATGTGTGTACCAATGCATGTTAACACAGGTGCATGCTGCATATTTCATTAGGGTACAGAGGTATTATTTTTACAAGTTATAAGGACATTTATTGAATTCTCAAGAACATGATTTTTATTCATCCAACTAAAGAAACTAAAACTTAACTTTTTTTCAGTTAACTAAACTTTACTTTAAAAATACAAATTTTGGGACAGCTAGATGGCACAGTGGTTAAAGCGCTGGCCCTGGATTCAGGAGTACCTGAGTTCAGTTCCAGCCTCAGACACTTGACACTTACTAGCTGTGTGACCCTGGGCAAGTCACTTAACCCCCATTGCCCCACAAATTTTACAAAGGGATACTTTTAATCAAACCCTGCTCCTTCCCCTTCCCCTAAAGCAGGGCTTCTTAAACTTTTTCCACTGGTGACCCCTTTTAGCTGGAGAAATTTTTACATGACACTGGGTATACAGGTAGATAAAATAGGTCTACATAACCTCTTACTGTTGCCAAATTTTTCATGACCCCCACATTCATTTATGTGACTCCATAAACCACAGTTTAAGAAGCTAGGCCCTAAATCGTGTTTTCTACCATATCCTATTGGCTGAAAAAACATGCTTCCATCTGGGCCCCCCCTCCCCTGGCCCTACCCACACTTTGCTAGTAGGTCCAGCAGTGGAGTTTAAGGACTGAATAGCATCAGGTGCTCTTAAAGTTTAAACTCCTAACTTCTTTGCCTTCCTTATGTATATCAATCATAGCCTTAAGGAGATGTACTCTCTGCTGAGTGATGGATAACAGTGACCAGAGGAGTCAGAGGAGAAGAAAAAGGAGTAGTTGGTTATACCTGTTCATGTAACATATGTGGGGATGAGAAAGAGGAGGGCAGATGGCCAGGAGCCGACAGCAGACAGGAACTGGGTTTCTCTCCAGCAGAAGCTCCATCAGAATTCCCAGAGCATTTCAAGAGAGTCAAAGAAGGTCAAAGAGCCCCAAGTCTCCAGGCAAGCCTTCTCTTGACATCAGAGCCTCCCAAAAGGGCTAGGAGAGTGTTGATAGAAAGAAGAATGAGAAGCAGACAGGCTGGTGGCAGCTACAGCGAGGCCTGAGAGAGGCCCTCGTGCCCTAAGCAGGGTCCAGATCCCTGGCCAGCCCAACCACAGGGAAATAGATTGTGTAGGGTGTGTGCAAGCAGCCTGAACACAGCCCCAAATACATATCAGTGTACCAGTAAGGATCATGGGATCACATTTACAGCCAGATGGGGCTTTAGAGGCTGTCAAGGCCAGTCGTCTTCATCTGACAGATGAAGACATTGAGATGTAAAGAGGCTGACCATCCTGCTCAGGTTCGCACAGCTAGTAGGCATCTGAGAATGGATCTGTATTCAAGTCTTCCTGACTCCAGGTCGTCACTAAAGCCAAGTAACACCAACTGGAACTGGAAATCAAAGCCCAGGCTAAGTTTGCAAAGAAACAATGCCAACTTCTCTAAACCACCTTGCTATCCATTAGCAAGTCGTAAGCAAAGAGACTTGATGGGAGCTTTTGAATTCAGGGAACATAAAATAAACATATTAAAACAGAAAAAAAAAACCCTCGTTCTACTCCTTATTGTTTTATCCTTTCCATCATGGGTATAGGATAAAAGCAAACTCTTACTTGCTTGTTAGAAGAAGAAAGCTCACACTTCCAGATCCTTCTTGGCAGATGTCAGTTGAAAGCTTTGCTTATGGAATATGCCGCAGTGTCAAAGCCTGTTGGATAATTTCAGACAAATGTGTCATGTGTGACATGGAAATATGGCACGCTGTACATTAGTGATTTCCCCAGTGTTTGGATCAGGTGATAATGCGCCAGCAAAGTGCTCTTTATCTCTACACACTGTGTACTTGGATAGCAATGGGGAAATGCTCTGAGTAGAAATTACTTTAGTCAGAAAAAGAATCCATTTACGATGTGTGTCTTCTAACATCTTTCAGACAATGCCTTGTATTAAAGAGGCATTTTTTGATTAATGTTTCATAAACATTTTTCAGCATGACAGCTTAAAGTCCCAGTAAAATTGTAAATGCAGGCCTGGTGTTCACTTTCATAAAGTCAAATGCCATCTCATAAAGTCTTCTTGGATTCTGTCAGTCCCGGTGACACAGAATCAGTACCTGGCAGCATTAAAATTAATTTTCTTCATTTATATTATGGCACTGATAGCAAGATGAAAAGAACCCTTTATTTAAGCTTTCTTTTCAAAGAAAAAATTTTAAAACTTATGTTTAATAAGTTTCATTACTCTTATTATTTCTTACTCAGTTAACTAATGAGAAAGGTGCAACAGTAGCTTCTGGTTAGACTTGTATAAAGGCAAAAAAACCCCAACCTCCTTAAAGCTAGGGATTGTATTTTATGCATATGTACCCTCCACACCCTTGGAGTCATGCCTTCCTATTCAATACCTTTATCCTCTACTGATGTCCTCTCTTTCCAAGCCCCAACCTTGGGTTCACCTCACCAACACCCTCTCTGCAACATTCACATGCTTCTCTGTTTTCTCTTTCCCCAGCTTAGGTATTAGGACTATAGTTGTCTTATAATAAGATTCTAGTAGGGTTCCATTTTTTTCTCATTTTTTGAGAATAGTTTGTAAAGTATCGGCACTATCTTTACAAATTTTATAGAATTCTCCTTGTGAATACATCAAGTCCAGAAGTCTCCCCCCACTCCCTTTGGTAATTTCCTTGCAGTTGGATCTATTTCCTTTTCTGAAATCAGATTATTTAAGATCTCTATCTGGTCTTCTGATAGTTTAGATATTTTTTTATTTTTGTAGGTATTCGTCTGTTTCTTTTGTGTTCTCAGATTTTTCAGTATGTAATTACCTAATGTGGTCTGATTGGGGTTTTTTTATTTCTTCTGGTTTTTCTGTTATTTTACATTGCTCATTTGCTATTTTATTAACTTGATTTTCTGCTCTCATTTTAGACAAATTAGCCAAGAGTTTATCAATTTTATGCATCTTTTCAAAGAAACAGCCTTTTGATTTTACTTTTTAATTTCTGGGGGGGGGTTGTGGCCAGTTTATTTTCCCTCTGATTTTTAATGTCTTTTGTTCTTATTTTAGGCTTATTTGATTGATTATCTAATTTTTAATGTATATCCAGTTCCTCAATCCTTTCTTTTTCTATTTTTTTAAATGTATGATTGTAAAAATATTATTTCCCCCTTGAGGACTGCTTTAGCTGCATCTCAGAAATTTTGATTTGCTTTAATCATTATCATTTTCTTTTACATGGTTATCAATTGTTTCTCTGATTTGTTCTTTGACTAACTCATTATTTGAGATTTCATTGTTAAGTCTCCATTTGGGAGTATATCTTATGTTTGTGGTCCCTGAACCAATTTCCATTTTTTATTGCATTATGGATTGTAAAGAACATGTTAACTATTTTTCCCCTTT
The DNA here is from genome assembly GCF_019393635.1 of Dromiciops gliroides. NCBI lineage: Eukaryota > Metazoa > Chordata > Mammalia > Microbiotheria > Microbiotheriidae > Dromiciops > Dromiciops gliroides. Next base: position 160,252,096 of record NC_057866.1, on the reverse strand, counting down.
TACATTTGTTTCCATATTTCTGCACCCTGGTACAAGGTCAATTTTTGTAAAAGTTCCATAAGATAAAGAGACATTTAAAAGACACCATAGATCTTTTAACTCTAGTTTCTAGTTTTAACTCTAATTTCTCCAGACATTTGTTCAGTTCTGTATTTTCCCTTTTGTTTACCCTTCTGTTAGACTTACCTAAAACTGATAGAGGGATATTGAAGTCTCCTGTCACCATTGTGTTACTGTCTATGTCTTCTTATAGCTCAGATAATGTTTCCTTTGTGAACTTGGATGCTAAAGCATTTATAGTATAGAAATTTATTACTGATATTAGTTTGCTATGTATGGTTCCTTTCAGCATAACATAGTTTTCCTTGTCTATTTTTTGAATGTTTGTCTTTACTTCATTTGCATAGTGGCAACTCCTGGCTTTTTGGATTCACTTGATGCGTAGTAAATTTTTTTCCATTCCATCAGTTTTATTTTGTATATTTCTTTACTTTTTAAAATGTGTTTCTTGTAAGCAACAGATTGTAGGGCTTTGTTTTCTTATCCAGTTTATCACTATTTTTTTTGTTTTATTGGATTGTTCAATCCATTCACATTTAAAGTTATGAGTTAGGTTTTTATTTTCCTCCATCTGTCTCTAAAATTGTTTTTTCCAAGTTATGATATATTTTCTCTTCTGCTGTAAACACAGTATTATGTTCCTTCAGTTACTTTACATTAATCTTTTTTTTAACGTGGCCTTGTTCCCACTGGCTCTCTTCCCTTCACCCTTGATGCCCTTGATTCTCTTGTTAACCACTTCCCTTTGGGGTTTTCTTTATTAATTCCTCTACCTTGCTTTTATCTAGTTATATATCTCTTCCTCTTCCTTTTTCTTCTCAGGAAAATGGATTACTTCTTCCCTACCTTCCCTTCAGCTAGTTCTATTCATTAAGGGGTTTTTAATTTAATTTTTACACCTCTTTCCAAAAAAAGATTTCTTTCACTCTCTAAATTATCATCTCATTCTGTTTACTCCAGACCCTCATTCTCTGATTCTTGACCCATCTAATCATCTGGTCTCTCTCTTTTCTCTGCATTCTGCATACAATCAAACCTTCCAAAGTATTAATTCTGGGCTCTGCCCTGTCAGTGCTTCCTGTCACTGCACATGGATACAGATACACACACACACACACACACACACACACACACACACACACACACACACACACACACAGAGAGTAGACTTTTCAAGCAACAAATCTCCCAGGCCTCATCCAGTGTGATATAGGTCATTATATCCCTTCACCCATAAGCACATTCATCAATGGAAGTTCAAAGTAAGGCCTCCTCCCTTTCCCTCCTTTTCCTATCTTCCCTAGGCAAGTCACCTCACCCTGTTTGCCTCAGTTTCCTTTTCTGTAAAATGAGCTGGAGAAGGAAATGAAAGCCACTCCAGGATCTTTTCCATGAAAACCCCAAATGGTGTCACAGAGAGTTGGGCACAACTTATCAAATAAACAACAGCAAAAGGGTATAAAAGCTAGATCGATAACTGTCTTCTCTTCCCCCACTGCATTTCCCATTTTCTAGCTGGATCCTGTTGCTCTAACAGTTAAGTGTTTTCAGTTTATTACAGATGATATGTGAGGCCGTGAAAAGGAGAACTCTAGTGAAATACATTTTTGCATAAAGGTTTGAAATTTATTAGAAGGTAAAAATAATTGAAAAGGCATTGCTGCCTCCCTTGTTGTGTAATAATAATAATTTTTAAGAGGTTATTTATGGGCCATCAGCACACCCATTAATGTGCTAGCGTGTGGGTCCTCAGAAATCTTGCTCAGTGGAGCCCTCCCCGGGAAGGCTGCCTTGAGTTATCACTCTGTGCTAGATACCCAGAGGGGCTTCCATTAAGACCCCCCAACTATCTTTGCTTATACATCCAGCCAATCACTGCACGCATCTGCATTCTGGCTCATCTTGCTACAACGATAGTAGCTGGTATTCCTACAGAGTGCTTCAGAATTCTCAAAATGTCTTGCCCCACTCGGCTGTCACAGCTACCCCACGAGGGAGGTGTTGCATTTACCCCATTTCACAAATGACCAAACTCAGGCTATTCTGGAAAGGGCCTAAGGATGATCCAGCAGTTCAGATGTGGAATTAGAATGAAAGGAGACACTCATAGACTAACATTGAATAAGAAGGAAGTTGAAGGGTATTTACACTAGTTCAGTTAAATGCATAGAGATGTGTCTGGTCAGAAGGGCATATTGACTGGCTAAGCAGTGGGACATCCCACAAGTCTGAGGGCCCTGGCTCCTTGTGATCTGCATTTTTTTTTAAGTGAGGCAATTGGGGTTAAGTGACTTGTCCAGGGTCACACAGCTAGTAAAGTGTTAAGTGTCTGAGGCCGGATTTGAACTCAGATACTCCTGACTCCAGGGCTGGTGCTCTATCCACTGCGCCACCTAGCTGCCCCTGTGATCTGCATTTTTCATGCCTTTGATCATTAGTTCTCAAACTTTCTGGTTTCAGGACCCCTTTACATTCTTAAAAATTATTGAGGACCTCTTTACATGCTTAAAAAATTATTGTGTTTATATCTATTGGTATTTACTGTATTAGAAATTAAAACTGATGTTTTTCTTTCTCAATTCACTAAAAAATAACTATAATAAACACATTATTTATGATATCATAAATAACACATTTTATGAAAAATAACTATATATTCTGAAACAAAATTTTGTGAGAAAAGTGACATTGTGTTCCATATTTTCCCAAATCTCTTTAATGTTGTGCTTAATCAAATGCAGCTGGATCCCCCTCCTACTGCAAACATTGTGACGGCTTCTCTCCCTTTTAGAGGGAAACTCGCCCAGCCGACATGGCAGGGGCCCTGGCAGATGTTGCTCTTACTACAGAGGTTCAGAGGCATCAACAGCTAGTGTTATAGATGGGTATCACACTCAGGCTTTCCAAGCCAAGCTCTCTTATCTGTCCCATCTATAGCACCCCACCAACTGTCTCAACACTGAATTGAATATCAATTTGTGATGATGCTATCTGTCTGCATGAAGCAGGGCTTCTTAATGCGGGGTGTGTGAACTTGCTTATATAGGCACACTTGTTGATAACTCTCTCAGTATTATTGCTTTCCTTTGTAATCCTATGTATTCTGTTTTATGCATTTAGAAACCTTCTGAGAACGGGTCCCTAGGCTTCACCAGATGGCCAAAAGGGTGCATGACACCAAAAAAGAGAGAAGAGTCTCTGGCTTGAAGCTTCAAGTCTTTTTGTCCCCCACCCCCCAAATAGTAGTTAGTCAACAAGTATTTATTAAGTGCCCACTATGTGCCAGGCACTGTGCTAAGCACTTGAGGCTCTACCCTCAAGAGGTTCACAACCCCAATAGGGGAAAGAACATGCAAACTATGTCCAGATGAGGCACAGATAGCATCATGTGGAGATGATCACAGCGGAAAAGCACTAGCATGAAGGGGGACGGGAAGGACTTCCTGTAGAAGGCTGGATTTGAGCTGAGGCCTGAAGAATCCAGGAGGTGGGAGTGAGGAGGGAAGGAATTCCTAGGGTTTGAGCAGTAAAGATGCCCAGAGTTGGGAGCTGATGCCACTGGATGGAGAGTACAAGGAGGGGGGAGTAAGGTATAAGAAGACCGGAAAGGTAGGAAGGCACCGTGGTTAGGAAAGGCTTTAAAAGCTAAACAGAATTTAATGCTGGAGACAATAGGGAGCCACTAGATTTCATTGAATAGGGGAGTAATAAGGTTAGACCTGAGTTATGGGAAGATCACTTTGATAACTGAGTGGAAGATAGCCTGGAATGGGGAGAGGAGGTAGGGAGACCAGCCAGAAAGCTATCACAGTTGTCCAAATGGTGAAAGGAAAAGGAGGGTGACTTTGGATTCCAACCATGATTCATGCCAGGGCTAGGAGAACCCCAACACTGCAGAACCCAAAGAAAGGGTTTTGGTTTTACTTGGGGGGTTTGGGAAGATTAATATCTTACTGAAATGCAATTCTCTTTTGAGTGATGATATCAAAGATGGTCTTGGCATTGACCTGAGCCTTTGTCTATGGTCTTTCCTTCCTTCCCTTCAGGGATTCCAATGCTAAAGATTGTGTTTGCAGGCCACGAGCACCTCTCCTTGATATCTGTGCCCTTGCTGATCTACCACCCAGCACAGATCCTGCTGGGCAGTCTTTTAGTGCCAACAATCAAGTCTTGGATGGTGTCAAGACAGAAGGTAAGAATTCCATAGAATCCAGTCAACCAGCAAGCATTTGTTTAACTCCCAGTATGAGCCATGCCTTGTGCTGAGGGTACAAAAGAGGAAGTGGCATCTGCCCCCCAGGCACTTCATTCTGTTGGAGAAAGAAAAAAGGGATCTGTAAGAGTCTAATTGAAATACTGTTCCTTAAGCTCAGGTTATCACATGTGGATTGTTTATATCCGTAAACACGGGATTATGTTAAGTAACATTAGATGTGTTGAATCTGGACAGAATGAGTTAGTTCAAGTTTCAGATTTTTAAATTTCCACAAAGATGGAATTTTACTATAAAGATACAATTTTTAAAAAGACTAATCTTAGTTCCACCCCCTACTGAAAATCAACTTAGAGTCAAAGGACCTGGGTTCCATGCCCAGCTCATACAGTGACTACTTATGGACCCTTCTTACTTGGAAACTCCCCATCAGCTGCTTTCAGTGTCTTCTTTGTAAACTCTTAAGCCAAGATAAACAGGTCAGCTGTTGGTTCCAGAACAAATAGTTGTTGATTTACTCTGATTTCACAAATAAGCTACTAATACCAAAACAAACCAACCAAACCTCAGGGGCTTGGCCAGCTTTGCTGATAGCAGACCCCGGCAGCATATCTGCTTTCCCTGTGATTTGGACATCACAGAGCAGATAATTTCAGATTAGTCTTGGTTTGGGCCACTTGTTGGCTTATAACTCAGAAGATACAGAGAGAGCAGAGGCCCTGGTAGCAGAGAACACCTGTTAAAGGAATTTTCTGGCACAATGGCATTTTAAGTTACTCTGACCCAAGAGTCCCATGTCATTGTTGTCAGCCAACTGTTCTGAAAATGAAGAGATCGGAACATTTATCAGACCATCACTAGCATAGTGAGGCTGCATTCAAGAGCAGGACAAGCCACCTCCTACACAGGACAAACCAAAAGAGTCACTCCTTTTTTAAAGCTTCTAGAGAGAGATGCCTTTGATGCTGTCTTTGGGAGTGGAGTTTCTTTAACCCTTAATTTCTTTCAGGCATCTGAAAAGCTGCTTCCTTTATTTCTAGGGGAAAATGCTTTTAACATAGAAAGGAATGTAGAAGTCTTGGTGGTCATTCACAGGGCAGTTGGAGAGACAACTAGTATTATAGAGTCAGAGAAAACATCTGTCTGACACTTAGTAGGTTTCTGTGACTCTAGCCAAGTCAGTCACTTACTTTTTCTGAACCTCAGATGCCTCACCAATAAAACGAGAATACTAGTATCTTCCTGTCAGGGTTCTTGTAATGAAATAAGTTTCTAAAATAGAATTATAAAGATTAAGGAAATGTAACTATTAATCCTATGTAAATATTAATCTCTTAATCCTATTTTTTTCACCTGAAAATTTTCAAATATAAGGGCATCTTTTGGATGAAAACTGAATTGAACCTTCATCTTCCTCTAGAGTATATTCATAGGATCATAGATTGGCTCTGACTCACAATGAATGAACACCACCCGCTGGCAGTGACCTTCGAATCCAGAGACTGACCTCTTTTTACAAATGAAGAAACTGAGGCACAGAGAGGTTAAGTGATTTGACCTGGGTCACACAACTAGCAAGTGTCTGAGACAGAATTTGAATTTGAGTCTTCCTGACTCCCAAGTCCAGCACTCTTTTACATCAGTTATCTGCCTCCCATCTGAGCCAAAGAGCCCTTGGCTAAATCAGATCGATACATGAAACCTGAGCTTTTTGCAGCTTCATCTTTGGTCCCCCAAGATAAATGTAGTTCTCAGTTAATTGTTAGTGGCTCATCTAATTTATAGATTATATAGATTTTGATGGGGGTGGGGGTGGAAGAGGAGTTCTATTACCCAAGTAAAAAAAACCCAAACATTTATAAAATACCAGCTATGTGCCAGGCACTGTGCTAAGCACTTTACAATATTATTTCATTTGATCTTCACAACAACCCTGGTAAGTGTTATTATCCCCAACTTACAATTGAGGAAACTTAGCCAAACAGAGGTTAAGTGACTTGCCCAGGGTTACCTAGCTAGTGTCTGAGGTCAGATTTGAACTCACGTCTTCCTGACTCCTGGCCCAGTGCTCTATCCCACTATGCCACTTAGCTGCCCCAAGAGAAGCCATGCTATGAAGAGGTCATTCAGGAGGGCAGTCAATCTTTGGGATTGTTGGCTGTTTGAAATGTTTTATTCCCCTGTTCCCCACCAATAATAACAGCTCACATTTGTATAAGACTTTAAGATTCACAAAATGCCTTCCTCCCAACTACCTTGTTTAAAAGGTAGCGCAAGAATCATTATCTCCATTTTATAGAAGAAGAAACTGAGTTGGAGAAAGTCAAAGGACTTATGTCCCTGATTATACAGCCTATGTGGGGAGCCCACAGTCCCACTCAAGCCTCTTGATTCTTGTTGCATCCAGAGTCAGAGGCCTTCAACTCCAGTTCCAGCTCAGCTGCTTATTGCCTTTGTGACCTTGGAAAAGTCCCGTCCTCTCTGTGAGATTCAGTGAGGAAGGTGAATGAGAGGACCTCATTCCAGCTCGTCATCTCTGATCCCATGGGCAGCTTGCTCACCTCCCATTCCAGTGGTTTATACCACCCCGACACCCAAGTTGGGCTGCTGGACTCACTCTTTGTTCCTGCTTTTCTCGTAGGGTGTGAAGCTGATGAGGCCAACGGTGTAACACTAACGGGGACCTTCGAGTCACAGATGTGTATATATGTACAATACTGTACAATCACATTCATTCAGAAGACCTGTATTTGTGAATGTTGCTTCAATGCATATTTTATTTTTTTATAATGAAAAAAAAAAGATAGATCTATTTAAGTGCCTTAAAATGCATTTGGCCAGAGCATTGTTTCCAGAACCTTCTTTGCTGGTGACCAGCAGAGGTTGTACAGTATTTTGAAACTGTTTATTTTTCTAACTCAGTGAAATAGTCACTCCTGATTAAGAAGCAAACCTTGGATTCCCTTTCACCGTTTTCTGTGTAACTACAAGCTGTGGCAGATTCATGCCTATTGTAAAGAGGGTCCAAAGACCAAGAAAATGCCCTTCTGCTGACAAAACTTTAGGGGAGCCCATTTCCAAAGTTTCTCCCTCCGATACCTTGACTTTGTGTGGTGTGCGTGTGTATGCGTGCGTGTCTCCTTTATTCTGAAACTGTGACATGCCTCTTTCTTCTCTGTTTGTGTATGCTCAAGCATGGGGCCAGAGAGTAGATGGGCTGGATGCTAGAAAAGCAGAAAATATTTGCATTCATTGACATGATTTTTTCTAGACATTCCTTCAAATTAAGAGTGTCCTCAAGATAATTCTTTCAATTCCGTTGTATGAGATGGTGGCATTTTTCTGTCTTAAATGCATCATAGGCTGTTTGATTCAAAGGCACTGATATTTGAGTTAGAAGTAAAGTTCGGGGGGAGGGGAGCAGGGGAGACATTCTAATTTATTAATCACTATATATAATCCTATTTTCCCCCACTTTCCTCCTTCCTCACTTGTTCACATGGCACCTGAAGATCTGCCTCGGGCAGGTAAAGAGGGGCAGAAGTCAGGAAGGCAGGAACCTTCCAATCCTGAGCACGGCAGCGATGAAGGGCTGCCCAGAGCCACATTCCACACCATAGGACCAAAACTATTTATTTTTACTGTTACAGAAAGACTGAGCAGCTCTGCCTTTTATCCACAATGCAGCCTGTTACATTTGAGGAATCAGCAACAAATGTGGCAGCCCGTTAGCAGCGTATTTCTAAGAGAGTTAAGTCTCATTACTCCTGTGAATCGCAAAGTCACAGGGCACGTCTGGCCAGAGAATTGCAAAACACGAGCATTGTTTATGGTCACAGACGTCGACTGAATGGAATTGTCCCAAAGTGGACATCCAGAGGCAAGGCCGGCATCAGCCGTGTGTGCATTCCTCTCACAGATTTAACAAGGCAGAGCTTTAATTAGGGGACAAGACACAGAATGAATGAGACGAGTGGTTGGCCAAGCTTCCAGTTATTATAGAGACCACTGTCATCCTCATTCTAAGTTTCCCATAGAGCTTTCTATCTGTATCTTCTCCTCTCCCTGCTTAAAAATGTAAAATGGTGGCATTTTGGGTTCAGGCGGGAGAAAGTCCCAAGGCAAAAACAGTGGTGACTGCCTTGGTCTGCTTCCATCCTCACAACAGATGAGTCTTTCCTAGGGGTGCCGGCCGTGACTGGTCCAGTCTAAATCTATATTGCTACCACTGCTGGCTTCTGAAGGGGTGTTTTCCCAGCCCCTTCTGCCATCTCCTTTCTGATAGCTTTTCTGGTCATTCTCTTCAGACCTTACAGACGAATCTCAAGGATAAATGGGAAGGCTGGTTTGTACTAGCGTCTCCCTAAAATGCCACCTTATTGGGAGACCATATTGGATCCTGTGTTGGGCCAATCTTTTTTGCAAGGTGTCCTTCCTGATATTTGCAAACATGAATATAGGGAAACGTTAGCTAGGAGCAGTGGGGTGGGGGTATTTTTCTGCTTGATGCCTGTCTGGGACTTCGTCAAATTTCATTGTAACCGAAGGGGAAAATGTGCAGATTTGTCTGATTTTCTGGTCTGTCGTTACAAACAAGTATGAGCCTACGTAGTTCTTTCTTCCTGGACTTTGTACACTGCTTCCCCCCCTTGTTCCCAACTGATCTACCTCTGTTACTGACTCTCACACCTACACTAGGTGTGGTTATGGGTGAAAATAAAATCCAGTTACAAACCCTCTGATCCAGTCTCATCGTCTAATTTAGAAAACATTATCTCTCCCTCCTGCATTTCCCCCCAAACCCCCCCCCCCCCCGCCACCAGAGTCTTAAGTTTGTGCATAAACATATTGTAAGTATTACTGTGGATGGCTTCAGAGTGATCCAGATAAAATGTGTTTATGGCCTTATTTTTATGCACATTGTTCCAAAAGGGACATAAAGCAAAATTGGAATTCATTTTTAATTCCCCTTTATTGGGACTTAATTATTTCTATCTAAAACACTTAATTGGATTGATAGGCTGCTAAACTATTCATTTTATGCCTTTATTTTTGCCTAAATGTATTTATGAAATGAAATCTATCTGATTGTACTTCCATTGTTGTGACTTTCTGTTCACCTGGATAGCCTTGGTTCTCTTGGTTTCCCAATTTGATTTCAGATGGTCATGTAGACCTTGTCATATGTTCCATAAACTTGTTTATCAGGGTAAGCAAGTTTTTTTTTAATCTGCCCTATTAAATTTTTTAAAGAAATGTATACATGTAAGTACACTTAAGTATTCCATAAATGGGAAAATATTCTATTATGAGAGGGAAGATTATGATAGATTAGATCACTTATGATGAATTGAAGATGAAATTGACAATTTAGAAATCATTAGAAATATATGCATTAAATCTCTTTTTACTTTTTAAAAACAATTTTAACTTTTTTTCTTTTAAAATTTTGAGTTCTAAATTATGTCCTACTCCCTTAAAAGGCAACACAGATGATGTCAGTTGTACATGTGAATCATTGCAAAACATTTCTATATTAGGCCACATTTTTTTAAATCTTCCCTGGCACCACAGTAGCTTTCTATGGTCAGGGCTTTTTTGTTTGTTTGTTTTTTCCTCATTTTCCAGCCTTTTTCATGACTTTTAAAGTTGAGCTCTGCTCCTGGGGCACAAGGGGGCCTGGTCACTGGTTTGGTATGCCAGAACCAGCAGCTTACCTGTTGCTCTGGGGGTGGCAGTCCTGACCAGTAGTCTGCCGTGCCATGGCTCAAGTCCTCACAAGTAGCCTTCTGTGCAACAGGCCTGCTAAGTCAGGACTGTGGGACTTCAGGTGCTGATCTGTGTTGGGGCTAAGCGTCTCCAACCAGCTTGTCTGGACACCACCTGCTTGGGCTGCACTCCCCTTTTACCCAAGTGATATAGATATTTCCTGAAGTCCTTCTAAGTTATCTCGGGCTGGAAAATTGTTTCACCTCATTCTTTTGTGGATTCTGTTGCTCTATAATTCATTTTGAAGTTTGGTTTTAAAGTTGTTTTGAAGGAAACTTAGGGAAAAGCTCTAGCCACTTCCTGACTTTTCTCGCTTGCCATTTTGTCTTGCCTCCCAACCAATAGCCACATTTTTTTAAAAGTAAGAAAAATTAAGAAAGTGAGAAAATTATACTTTGGTTTGTGCCAGAGTTCATCAGTTCTCTCTCTGGAGGTGGAGAACAATTTTTTCATGAGTTTTTGGAACTGTCTTGAATCATTGTAATTGATCAAAGTAGCCAAGTCTTTCACAGTTGGTCATCTTTACAATATCACTGTTATTGTACATAATGATCTCTGTTTTCTCACTTCAGTTTGCTTCAGTTTGTATAGGTCTTGCCATGTTTTGTTTTTTGTTTTGTTTTTTCTGAAACAACCTCCCTTGTCATTTCTTATAGCATAATAGTATTTTATCACAACCATATGCCACATTTATTTAACTATTCCCCAATTGATAGGCATCACCTTCATTTCCAGTTCTTTGACACCACAAAAAGAACTGCTATAAATTTTTTTGTACATATAGGTCCTTTGTTCTTTTCTTTGATCTCTTTGGGATACAGACCTAGGTTGTGTTATTGCTGATCAAAGAGTATGTATGCATCATCTTAACCAAATTTGGGGGTCATGCCTTCCAGAATGAGCTCCCTGTACTTTAGTTGTTAAAATTAGTTGCATAAATCATTTGTAGCTACAATAGGCTAAATGTGAATCTTGAGACTTCATGATGTCCCAAAAGTCCATATCAAATAAATACTTCCATTTCTCTAATATCTTTAAGTGCCAGAGCTAGTCCTTCCTTTTATATCTACCATTGTGGTTTTCATTGATTGCAGCAGTATGAAGAAAAAACCATCCCCAGTCTCAGTGGCCACCTACTTCATTTAGGGACCCGTTGTTTAGCTGGTCCGGATTTTCTAAAAACCATTTCTTATTCTTGAAGAAGGAAAGGGAAGAAACTGGAAACACTTTGCCTACCAGGTAACCAAGTTAGCAGATAATTCGGGTCCTGAAACCATAGGCCAGTGAGCTTGACATCTATTCTTACCAACATTTTAGAATATGTTAGTTAGAAAGGTACTTAGTGGACATCTTAAAAAGGAAACATTGATGTGCGACTTCATCCAGAACAGATTGTGCCAGACTGACTTTATTTTCTTTTTGGACAATTACATAAAACTGGTAGACCAGAGGAATTTGTATGTTTATCTAGATTTTTAACAAGGCGTTTATAAAAATCTCTCATTCAGAATTTGCAAATAAGCTAAGGAGGTGTGAACTAGACATTAATACAGATAGACTGGGAACTGGACAAAGGGTCAAAGAGTAGACATAGTGGCTCAACATCAAATTGTAAGGTGGCCCCTATTGAAGTGGTTAAGTGATTTCTTCTTGGCCCTGTGATATTAACATTTATTTATGACATATAAAGGCATAGATGGCATGGTTATCAATTTTCAAATGACACAAAGCTAGGAGGAAACATGGATAATACTCTCACTGACAGATTCAGAATCCAAAATTTTGATAAGCTAGCATACCAAGCTGAATTGAAGATAATATGATATAATTGGGATAACTTTAAATTTTACACCTAGGCTTTAACAATCAACTTTCCAAGTTAAAAAAAAATGGGTAAATTTGACCAGAGGACATTTCATCTAAGAAAAAGCTGGGTGTCTAAGTAGACCAGTCACAATATGAGTCAACAGTGTGATATGGCATCCAAGAAAAGCTTAGAGTACCTAAAGCTGCCTTAATACAGGTGTAGGGTCAGAGATAGTCTCACTGCACTTAGCCCTAGTCAGACCACATCAGTATTTTGAGAAGGATATTGATGGGATAAAATGGAAAGTGACTATAGGATGAGTACCAGGATCGCAAAAGACCTTGAAATACTGTCATATGAGGGTCAGTTGAAAGTGGAATTTTTAGCCTGGAGAAGTGAAAACCTAGTCACACAACTATTAAGTATCTGAGGCTGGATTTGAACTCAGGAAAATGAGTCTCCCTGACTCCAGGCTGGGTAACTCTATCCACTGTGTCATCTAGCCACCCTAACTTAGACTTTAAAGAAGTTAAATGACTTGTCTATGGTAACAGAGTCAATGATTGTCAAAGATAGGATGTAAACCCAGTCTCTCATAATTGCAAGTCCACTGTTCTTTCTAACTATACCATGCTACCTCTAAATATATCTCCAGCCTTCCTTAGAATACAGAATTTACAGCTGAGTTTCCACAAATGTATGGGTGAATCCCTACAACCAAAAGTACTACTGGTTTGCATGAAAATTCCTAAATGATTCTCTGGGACAATGTGTATAGGGATTGACCTCATATTTTTTTCAGATAGTGGGGAAGATTAAGTCTTTAATAAGTATCCAGAGGTTTTTTTCATACCTACTCAATGAGAGATAAGAGGTTGATAACTTAACCCCCTGTAGTCAACACTGTTGCAGGCTAACCAGAGAGACAAGAAACAACCAGAAAATGTGAGTCATCTAAAGATCACAGAATACAAATAATCCCTACCTTCTGAGTGATGCAGACAAATCAATGTAGAACATGGCTGGACAAGAAAGGCTTCTTGGAAGTAGTGAATCCTGAGTCAGTGATGCAGCCCATCAGAAGAGCCCCTTCAACTAAAGGAGTAGGAGAGCAATGCTGATGAAGACAGCAAGGATGACTGGTGAATATCCATATCTACTGTTCTTTACCCATGCCTCCACGCTTCAAAACTTATAAATTCAAAAGATACATCAAGAATGGTAGTAAAGCCTGTATATACCAGTATTGCCCTCTTTTTAAAATTGCTTAAATTTTAAATTCTGTTGATTTATGATCTATTCCTTCAATAAAGCTGATATCAATAAATTTTCTTTAAAAAGGCTATGACAGAATTAGAATGAAAAACTTCAGAAGCGGGGAAATGAAAAACAAGATTGGAAGAACTTGAGAGCACAACAGAATAAGATACTGGATTTCAAGATAGGAGGGGAGGAAATACATAAGAATGATAGCTCTTCCAGAATTTTTTTTTAAATTAAGTAATACCATGACTCAAGAAATTATTTTCCAAATTTGTCTGTAAATATTGGAAACAGATAGCAAAGTTCAGATTGAGAGGATCCACAGAACATGAAACAGAAAGGAAACTCAGGTTTAAATCATCAAGAAACATTGTAGTGAAATTGCATTACTACAATATCAAACCAAAAAAAATCTTACAAACAATAAGGGGAGAAAAAAACTTCTAACTCCAAGGAGAAAAAGTCAGAATAACACTGTACCACTCTAATAGGTTATAAGAAATCAAAGGAAAATAGAATATGATATCCCAAAAAGCAAAGGCTGTTGATTGGCATCTCAAAACAATACATCTTGCAAAGTTGGACCTTACCACCAAAGAAAATGGACCTCCAAAGAAAGGAGAGAATTTGAATCATTCCTTCGAAAAAACTCAAAAGTGAGCAGGATATTCAATTTGCAAACTAACCAAAAATTTAAAAGTTAAATATCTTTAGATAATAAACACTATGAAATTAAATGTTCATTTTTATGTGATATGGGATAGATTAGGACGTGAATATAAGGTGAGGTGTTTCTGTGTTGTTTTTCAATCTTGTATATTAAAAGAGAGACAGTGGACTAAAGAAGTAAAGAATATTATAACAGGAAAAATCAGAGGAGTTAGACTTGTAATGTTAGACTTCCTTGTATCACTAGATTTTAAAAAGCTGGTATCCAAAGCAGCTACTCGACCTCTTGTTTTTCCATTGGCTACTTGATCATCGCAGATTTTAGTATTTAATGTGAAAGTGATTCAGCCATTCCAGCTGCCTTTCCAGTTGTGCTTATGATCCCATAAGAGGCTGCAGTCTTTTGGTCTTATTCTCATGCTGAGAGAAGAGTGTTCATATCATCAATTCTTCCCAAAGCAAAAAGCCACAAGCAGCAGATACAACCCAGACTGATAGGTTTATTTTCAGCAATTTAGAGGCAGAGAAAGTGGGATCCTTTGGGATTGATATACAAAGAAGGCAGGTGATAGATGAGTAACTGAATCAAATGTATTGGGAAGCCTGGAGCATTTGCAAGAAGGGCATTCTCCATGAGTTGTAATCTATGCAGAAGAGGTATTGGAGAGTCCATTAAATGTCTGTAATCAAGTCAGGGAGTGACCAAGGCATGAATCACCACTTTATTTTCTAATCAAGACATAGGCAGATGTGTTCTAAAATGCTAAAACCATATCCCTTTGATGGGTAATCCTTCGCCTCTAGCAATCCTCTTGTACAACTGTGAAGTGAATGGATGGATGGAAAAATGGATGAATAGACGAATGAAAAAAACACACCACATTTATTAGGTACTTAGTACATACCAGGCACTATGTTAAAACACTGGGAATGAAAAGTAGGGACAGCTTGCATCAAGGAACTTATATTCTAAATGGGAGAAACAATACATGTAGGAGAGTATTGGCCCAAAAAGGATGAGGTCAAAGGAATGATGAGAAATCATGGGGACAATTAAAACCCCCTTTCCAAAAGCAATGGTAGCATAGATCTTATCATTCCCAGAACAAGAAGTGGAAAGGATGTGGGGTAAGGACCACTGATGGCATGGCTGAAAAAGGGCAGTGAAGCATGGTTAGGGAGCTGGGGCCAATGATGCAATATGTTCTTCCCAGTCAAGGTGACCCTAAGACAAGACCTGAACTTTACAAGAACCAACTTACTGAGTTGGTAAAGATGGATGTAACATGGATGTAACAGAAAAACAGCCAAACAACACTGGTGCTGCCCAATTTCTAGCCCCTTCATACCTAGTCCAAAAGAGATCAAATTCAAGAACTTGTCAGTGTCCAGGAAAACTTCTGTCTGATAGTGAACATTTATGATACTCATACTTTCTTGAACTTGGCTGCCATCAAGCATTCTTCTCTTGAATCTATTTTATTGAATCCTTTTTTTTTTTTTGGTGGGGCAATGAGGGGTGACTTGCCCAGGGTCACACAGCTAGCAAGTGTCAAGTATCTAAGACTGGATTTGAACTTAGGTTACACCATTACACCACCTAGCTGCCCCCTAGTTTATTGAATCCTTAGTGACATTTTCACATTTTGGCATAAGTCTGGCTGGGGCCTGTGTCCAGAGAGACAATACAAGACAACATGTTTATTAAACAACTATTATGTATAGAACACTGTGCCAAGACCTAAGGAGATATAAAGTTTAGATAAAAGAGAGTCCCTGTCCTCACAGGGATTATAGTCTAATAGGTAAATAAGGAATAAATACAGAAAACTATAATATATGATATGGTCCCTGCCCTCACAGAGCCTACAGTCTAGTCAGCATAAATGAATAATGTATAAATACTGAGGACTATAATTTGATTTAATATTGAGTAAAGTGAATAAGGTACAAATACTGAGAATTATAATATGTTTTAATGTAATATAAGCCTGTCTCTAAAGAGATTACTCAAATGGGATGGGGTGGGGGGAGAGTCTCATTCTGCTAAAGCTAAATCCATGTCAAGGTTAAAACACACTCATATCCCCTCTCTCAAATCCTTTTGTGGAAAATATACCAACTGAATGAATTATCCAGCCCTCCTGGTGCATTCCTGAACCAGAAGAACCTTTTCAGATTGTAAAGCTTGATAGGAGTTGTCCCTAAATCTTAGAGAAACTAGTTTTAAGTTATTTGGAAATAGTACATAAATATGAAGCATCTTGCAGAATGGATAGAGGGGTAGCCTTGGAGTAAGGAAGACCCAGTTCAAATCCTGCCTCTGACATGGTACCTGTGTGACTGTAAGCAAACCTCTCAGGGGCCCCCGGGCAACTCCTAGTTATGAACAGTTGCCCAGCTGCATCCCTTGTAATTAGGGAATTTCCACAGTGGGAGTTCTCTATACCAATGTCCTCATAGTGAGGTGGGGGACAGGATCAGAAGTAGCAGACTGTCACAGAGAAAGAACTGGACTGGACTGGCTGGCTTGATTGGTTTGGTTTTCAGTTCTGTGAACCTCTGCAGGGATAAGGATGAGATTAGAGCCTCCAGAGCATCTTGATACATGCCCAGCCCAAGCATAGAGCCTCTGAAGCATCGTGACATTCGATAGACAAAATATTCCTCTGAGGTGCCACAAGAGGGGGGTCCCAAGAAGGAGGGAAGACCCTTCGTGTGATTTTTCTTTGTTTACTCTGTCCTGTAAAAAGTTGGCCATTTCTTTGCTTCGGGGATCTTGAGACTTAGGATCTCTCCTCCCAACCAATTGCTCTATAGAAATAAACAGATTCTTACTTTTATCTAAATTACGTGTGTGTGAGCTTAATTCTTTTCCCACCCGTGTCAGTAGATTCAGACCAAAACGAAAATGAATCTTCATTTTCACATTGGCTCAATTTGCTGATTCTCAGAATGGGCATCCTCTAGGTGGCTAGATGGCACAGTGCCCAGACCTCCGGGCCTGGAGTCGGGAAGTGCTGAGTTCTAATCTGGTTTCAGACACTTACTAGCTGTGTGACCCTGGGCAAGTCACTTAGCCTCTGCTTCAGTTTCCTCAACTGTAAAATGGAGATAAGAATAGCATCTACTTACCTCCCAGGGCTTTTTATGAGGATCAAATGTGATAATTCTTTTTAAGGGATTAGCACTTAATAAATGATTTTTCTTTTCCTTTCCCCCTCCTATTGGCCCATCACTAAGCAAAACAAAAAAAAAAGTGTCTAGGGAAGGATCATCTGCTCACGAAGACAAGGAAATGCTCATTAGAAGGATGGCAGTGATGTTTCAGCCAAGTCTGGGCTCCGCTATCTAGATCTCTGACTCTCCAGCCCCAATGTTCCTTGATAGAGCTTTCGGGGATCATGAGATCATAGACAGGGCTGTAAGGAGCCTTTCTTTGAGGACATCTAGTCCAATCCACTCATTTGGCTTCATGAGGAAACTGAGTTCCGGATGGCTTAGATAACGTACCCAAAGTCATACAGGAAGTAAAGGCAGCAGTTCCATTTTGCGGGCTTCTACTCGCCCGTACTCACAGGAAGTCCTATTATTGTCAGGGTTCCGACCCAAGCACACAGCAGAATGTAGCCCCAGGGCCTGGATTAATGAATGACTAAGCCTCTAGGCTCCCAATATGTCTCCCTCCCCGAAGATCTTTATTCCCCCAGAAGCACTTGAATTGATCTTGAAACTTGGACGAATCCGATGCTCAGCACATCCCAGAGACATCAGCAGCATGAACGGAGGGAGGTGCTTCATCTCTAAACTCCCATAAATGTCAAGCGAGCATCAAAGTAGGAATCAGATGAAGGAGGGAGACGCTACCTAGAAGCAGCCAGAGATAACTGAAGCCAGGCATCGGGGCAAAGGTCAGCCAGTTACTGCAGAGGGCAACCGCTACCAGAGTCCTTTATCTCCAGGTCACTGAATGAAATCCAGCCAAGTCTCTCCTGACAGAAAATCATTGCCAACCTTGGAGTGGGACGTTTGACAGACAGGGAAATGAGTTTTCCATCTCTATCCAGCGGGCAAGTGTCCGCGTTACATCTGGCACTAAGCAACAGTCCCCAGCTCTGTGGGGAGAGAATAGACATAGTATGCGAACCACCCTCCTGCCTGTGAGGGCAGAGGCTCCGAGGTCAGGGCTGAGGCTTATTGGCAAGTAAGTTCTCTCTGGGCTCCCCAACTCCCAAACCTGCCATTTAATCACAATTTTTTCCTGTTCTTTAAAAAAAAAAAACCTTAGCCAGTTGAGAAATAGAAATTAGGGAATCTCTGAAAAGCATCAAAAGCAGCCCAAATCATAATGACTGTGTTTTCCAAAAGTCCAAGCACTGTTGTCCTCTTTGCTGTCTTTTCCTCATCTATAAGATGGAGATAAGAAGACATCACTGCCTACCTCAGGTGTGTTGTTGTCCAGAAAACAAACCTCCAGGCACTGGAGAAATGTGAATTATTATTGTCCGTGCTGTTGCTTTATCCTTGGGCCTACATCCTTTCATATTTTAGCAAATCACAGATAAGTGATGAGACATGGGATGCTTTAATAATGGGGGAAACACATAGTTCTTCCCTCTCCTCACTTCTTATCTTTCTCCTTCGAGGATAGGAATTCTGAATCTTGTTTTGGATGGTGGGTCCCTTTGGCAGTCTGCTGAAGCCAGCCCCTTCTCTGGGGTAGTTATGATGGTGCCATATGTGTGGAAAGGCTAAAGACAGGAGGGCTGGATCATGGGTGGGTATTCTGTGTTGGCCTATCACATGCTTGTGAATAGCTTTTTTTCTATTGGGTACATAACCAGAATTTGTCCATATCTTTTCATTTTAGAGCCTAATTCAGCACCCAATAAGAACTTTTGCTATGTTTGCTTTCTGAGGGTGAATGTGATTCCTTCATTCATAATATGTAGTAAGAGAGGAAGGCCACCCCACCCTAAGGCCACGTGACCCCAGGAAAATAAGCCTGGTTCTTTGGTCTTTTGGTTTCTTCCAGTGTAAGGAACAGAAGGAGCAACTAGGTAGTACAGTGGATAAAGCGCAGGGCCTGGAGTCAGGAAGACCCATGTTCAAATGTGGCCTTAGACACTTGCTAGCTATATGATGCTGGGCAAGTCACTTCACCTTGTTTGCTTCAGTCTCTTCATCTGTAAAATGAGCTAGAGAAAGAAATGGTGATCCACTCTGGTCTCTTTGCAAGAAAACCCCAAAAGGGGACACAGAGCTTGACACAACTGAAATGACTGCACAACCACCACCAAGGGAATGGAATCTCCAATCATGGCTCAAGCCGTGTGGAGCCAGAATACAGACCACCAGGCTGGGCCTTCCAAACAATCATCCCAGAATAGATGCTCTGAGGAGCAAAGGTCCAGGGACGCCAGCCCAGCAGAAGGCAGCACAACCAGCTCTAGGCTCAATCTTGGTAGAACTAATTCTATGAAGGACCTGTGCTAAACTGAGTCGAGCACCCCGAATCTCCAGATGGAGATGGCGAGCATCTCCTGAGGCAATGTAAAGAGGATTATACCTCAAATATTTGGGGAAATGTCTGTTCTCGATCTATCTTTGAAATGAATATCCCTTTGTAGATGTTAAGTGGTTAAGTGAAACTGAGGTGATAGTCACCAGCCCCTAAAAATGAAGGAACACAGCTGGTGGGGGCTTGAGCCATTGGTAGAAAAAAGATACTTCTTAATCTCTTTGGGGCCTCAGAGAACCTTGGGGCAGAGGGAGGGGGGAGGAAGCAGGGGAGGGCAAAATGTAACAGCCTGTCTTGTTATAGTGCTTAGAACAGGGCCTGGCACCTAGTAGGTACTTAATAAATGCTAGTTGACTGACTGGCCCTAAGAGAGTTGAGTCAGAATCAACATGATACATCATAATGTGTTTTTAAATACATAAAATGAAACGCATAGAATTACAAAGAATTGAAAGGTAGTTATCAAAATATTAAAAAGAGAAGTTCATGGGCCATCCATTCTTTCCATCTTCTGCTCTCCCCATCCTCCCAGACACTGGTACAAAGCTGCCTTCCTGTGTAGATCTAATTCTTAGATAAATAAAATCTCCCCTCCCAGAAGGGCAATACTGCAGCTCATTGTGCAGTTGACATGGCTCTCTAGCTAGCTAATCTGATAACTGTGCCCGAGGAGTGACTCTACTTAGGAGACAGGAATGTGGAAAACACTAGGCTGGTTCAGAGCAGCTGCAGCCCTGCCCAGGGGCATTCCAGAGCCCGCTCAGAACTTGCATCTTCACATTAACACTCTGGGCCAACTGGCCTCTCCTTCAAAATGCACAGTGGAGTTTCGAGGCAGCATTGGTGATTGTTGTTTCTTCCCCAGATGGGAAGACCTGGACACGTCAAGTGAAGTGTTTTCTCAGTGAGGGAAGCTCCCTGACACATGTAATAGGGGGAAAGATCATTACAAGAGGCTGCTTATCTGTATTGTTCATTCATTCATTCATTCAACAAATATTTATAAAGCACCTATTATGTGCTAAACACTGCCAGGCACTGGGTATACAAAGACAAAACCAAAACAGTCTCTTTTTTCTGTTCTATTCTATATGTGGAAGTGTTCGTTTTAGGTGGTATCTGTTAAGGTCAGAATTTCTTTCTAATCAAGTGAAAAATAAATAGAACACACAAAAACTCCATAGTAAATACAAAGTAATCCATTATCTTCCTCCCTCCCCCCCCCCCAAAAAAAAAAACATCTCTTCCACTCCTAAATTTCCTTATCACTGCCTAGGGCACCACCATCTTCCTACGCACTCTGGCTAGAAACCTGGGTGTCATTCTCAACTGATTACTCTCTCACCTCCTATATTAAAATCTATTGCTGAAATCTGTCAACTTTACATTTGTTTTGTAGTGGTTGTTCAGTCATTTTTCAGTTCTGTATGACTCTGTGTGACCCCATTTGGGGTTTTCTTGGCAAAGATACTGGAGTGGTTTGCCATTTCCTTCTCTGACTCATTTTACTGATAAGGAAACTGAGGCAAACAGGATAAAGGGACTTGCCCAGGATCACATAGCTAGTAAGTGCCTGAGGTCAGATTTGAACTTATGAACATAAGTCTTCCTGACTCTAGGCCCTGCATTCTATCTACCAGCACCACCTAGCGTCCCTTTATCTCTATGACATCTCTCAACTATGCCCCCTTCTCTCCTTGGACACGGCCATCACCCTGGTGTAGGCCCTCATTTCCTCACACCTGGACTACTGCAGTAGCTTGCCGGTTGGTCTACATGCCACAAGTCTCTCCAGAGACTACGGTCCATCTTCTATTTAGCTGTAAAGGGATCTTCCTAAAGTGCAAATCTTACCACGTCACCCCCCCCCCCCGCCCCCAGCAGACACCAGGAGCACCCGATCACCTCCAGGTTCAAATAGAAAATACATTCGGCATTCAAAGCCCTGCATAATCGGGCCCCTTCACTACCTCTCTAGTCTTCTCACGTTTTATCCTATACCCACCAACTCCCCATTCCTTGTACAGGACATTCGCTACCTCCTGATTCCAGGTACCTTCACCGGCTGTCTCCTAGGCCTGGGATTCTCTCCCTCCTCGTCTCTGACCTCCCTTCTCCCTTCAAGCCCCAGCTAAAACCCTACTTTTCCCAACCCCCCTCAGCTCCAGGACCTTCCCCCTGTTGGTTCTCTCCAGTCGATCCTGAATGTTCTTGTTTGTACAGAGCTGTTCTCCAGTCACCCCTCCCATTAGACTGTGAGCTCCTTGACAACAAGGATGGTCTTTTAACTTTCTTTGTCTCACCAAGGCTTAGCCTGAGTGACTAATGGAGTGAATTGATTCCAGCAAGTCTAGTCTGGGCCAATGAGGGAAAGGCAGCATGGTGTAGAGAAAGGGATATGGACGTTAGAACCAGGGGAGCTAGGTCTGGCAGCCAGATGGAGCAGTGGATAGAGCACTGGACTTAGAATCAGGAATACTCAGTTACATGAGTTCAAATCTGGCCTCAGGTTTGCATGACCCTGGGCAAATCACTTAACCCAATTTGCCTCAGTTTACTCATCTGTAAAATGAACCGGAGGAGAAGACAACAAACCACTGCAGTGTCTTTGCTGAGAAAACCCTAAAAAAGAGTCGGACGTGACAGAACAACAAAAGCCAGATCCAACTTCTGACTGTACTCCCTCCTGCCTGTGTGACCCCAGGCAAGTGGGCCTTGTTTCCTCACCTATAAAATGAGGCACTTGGCCCAGGTGATCTCTAAGATCTCTTGTGGCTCTAAATCCCATGATTCCCAGAGTTGTCAGCCGAAAAATCCCATGTGTGATTGTTAGATCCCCCCATCCCCTGTCATCTTTCTCATTCTGCCTGACTCTTTGCAGGGGATTTTGGATCTCTAACAGCTCATTATAGAAGAGCCCATAGGTTAGAGTTGTCGTTTTTTGCTTGTCCTTTGTTCTCTGAGAGGACGATGAAAGTGGATCAGTGTCATGACTTGCACTAAATTGGAGGCAGGGCTTGTGCAAAGTCACCAGCCTGACTCTCTCCTGCAGAACCATCTGGGTCCAATGACAAGATATACATCAGGACGACTGGAGATGGCTCCAGATGTTTTGAGGTGTAAGGGGCTAAAATTCTAGCTAGTTAGTCTAAAATATCCAGTGAGTGGTCACTAATAAATCAGAAGCTCTAGCAAAAGTATTTAAGTATTTATTAAAGAGCATTAGGATCTAATGATGAGAGAGAAAGGTAAAAATCTAACTATTTCTAAGAGACCCCATCATCCGACCTGCCATGGCGAGGTCAGGAACAAAAAGGACCCAATGCTTCTGTCTTTCTCCCAGATGCCTCCTGTGAAACTGGAAACATCCTATCCACATGCACATACAGCTCCAAGCTAATTGGCTGGTATCATTGATTGACAGTACCCATGAACAAATGTCACTTCCTGATGCCAAGGAAAGGCCCCATGGCTTGCCCTCAGATACCTTCTCCTATTGGTGGAGCTTTCCTAAAGTAACTCTCCAGCAGGTGGCATCACTCCAATTGTTACAGAGGCAATCAGGGTTAAGTGACTTGCCCAGGGTCACACAGCCAGTGTCTGAAGTCAGATTTTAACTCAGAGTAGGTGTGAGGGAAGGGGTGGGGGGGAATTATGAGACAAGAAGATTAATTGAAAAGGAAACATAGGTGAGAAAGTTAATAACAATGGCCTTCTATAACTCTAAAACTTCTCCCTCTCCCTCTTCTGAATTTACCAAATATGGCTTGAAGACTGACTCCAGCACTGTACTCAGGGAGGAGGGTTGGGCCGGGAAGCCTGGGGTTTGCATCTCAGGGGCAGCTGTGTCTGAATCCTCAGTGGGCAAGCAGCTGCCTTGGGAAGGACAGGAAGCAGCTGCCTTGCTACTTTCTGTAGACTTTCTTATGTAGCTGCACGTCTAAGTCAAGGTCAAGGTCAAGGGGGGGGGCTGCCCCAGAGCTAAGAGTGTCCAGCTATGGCCAACACACACACACACCGCCGGACTTTAAAAAACAAAACAAAACAAAACAAAACAAAAAAAAAAACAACCCTGGCCATATTCCCCAAACCTATCAACGAAATATAAATATATTTTCCAAGCCTGCCCTCTAGTGGAAATTCAAAGACAGCAGCAAAGGAGAAGACTAATAATGTAAATGAGCCAAATTAAGTGAGATTTCTTCTGCTTGTTTTCCCTAAGCCCCTCCACTCTCTTTAATTTAGAAACTACCCCATGGAGTTACCCCTGCTTTTGTTGGAAGCTAATCCTGCCTGTTTGAGACTTCTGAAAAGGGAAAAAAAAAAGATCGGGCCTGGCC
This sequence comes from Dromiciops gliroides, assembly GCF_019393635.1. Taxonomy (NCBI): domain Eukaryota; kingdom Metazoa; phylum Chordata; class Mammalia; order Microbiotheria; family Microbiotheriidae; genus Dromiciops; species Dromiciops gliroides. Next base: position 160,228,454 of record NC_057866.1, on the reverse strand, counting down.
TTCAATGCTCTGAAACTGAGTGAAAGTTGTCAAAATTCTAACAATTACAACTTCAGAGAATTGTGGGTGAGGCCTGCCTCCATCCTCTTGGCTGAGAGGTGGTGCACCATGGAGGAGAATGAGGCCTGCACTATCGGCATGGTGTTGATGGGCTTTGTTCTTTGTTCTTCAGAAAGATTCTGTGGGGGAAGACGGGAGTTGTTGGGAAATGGCTGCCTTAAAAAAAAAAAAAAAAAGATCGTCAATGTTTACTAAGAATTTTCCAAAATGACTAGTTAAAAGAAAGGAGAAAAAAAAGCAGCCCCAGGTAACACTGTGTCCCTGTCTTCAGGATCCTTGTTTTGGACTGGTGAGGAAGCCAAGGTTCCGGAACGTGCAGTCAGAATTACATCACACTCCCCCACTCAGGGTTTTTTTTGTGTGTGTGTTTTTTTTTTTTTTTACCTTAGAGGATGTAGGGACAATGAGTCTTTTGTGCTTCTTCCTGGTTCTCCCTGGCCAAGGTCAGCTTTCCCATTGGGACATTACGGCTCTGGCCCAGAGCCCTGATCTTTTCTATAGCTTCTAAATGGGGCAGGGCCTTGGGAGCCACCTCTCAGGCCCCATACACCAACGGAGGGCTTTGAGCCAAGTCCTGAAGTAAGCCAGGACACCGGGTCCTATTCTCTCTGCTGAATGTAGCATCAAGGGGCAGAGGGCAGAGCCTATAGGAACTGAGGCTGAGCTAGAGGCCCCTGGAAAGAGAGTCCTGGGAAGAAAATTGTACCATACCTGAGCGCAAAAGAAGGCAGTGTGCTGCCGCAGAAAACACTGGCATAAGAAGCAAAATACCTGGCTTCAAATCCTGCTTCTGCCATTTAACTACCAATATGACCAGGGGTGCATTATTTCACCTTTCTGAGCCTCAGTGTCTTTTTTTTTTTAAGTGAGGCAATTGGGGTTAAGTGACTTGCCCAGGGTCACACGGCTAGTAAGTGTTAAGTGTCTGAGGCCGGATTTGAACTCAGGTACTCCTGACTCCAGGGCCGGTGCTCTATCCACTTCGCCACCTAGCTAAGTTTCCTCTTATGGAATGATTTACGTAAGTTCCTATAGGGAAAGAATCTCTCAAGGTGTCTTACACCCTAAGATTTTATAAGGGACAATTAAATAGTGACAAAAAAAGAAAACCACCCCACTGCCCTGTTCAGAGCTAGGCACCCTGACTTGAGATACCTGTTGCCCCACTGCTACTGTTACTTCTGCTCCCCCCTCCCTCATCCTCATTCTTCCTCCCCTCTCCCTGCCCCCATCACCCCAATGCTGCCTTCTTAGTTCAGAGGTATGGGAGGAGCCTTCACTGACTTGGTGCTCAGTGGCAGCAGGATGCAGAACCCTCCTGGGCCAAAGCGAAAGAGGGACAGGGCAGCGTCCTGGGCGTCCTTGTTTAAGTTCCAGCTTGCCAGACCCAGCAGCTCTAGGGGCAATGAGTCATTCAATCAACAGGCGTTTATTGAGAATTTGCTTGTGCCAAGCACTGTCCTAAGCATCTGGGGAGATAAAAAAAAATGCAGTCTCTGACCTCAAGAAACCCACATTCTCATGGAAAGGCAACATGTAAATATTGAGGGACATCCAAGATCCCTCCAGAAGGTGGTGATCTCAGAAGAAAGCACCGCAGGAGCTGGAGTGAGCGAGAGAGCCTGAGGAAGGCCTCCTGCAGAAGGCAGGGCGGCAGCTTGAGATACCTTGAAGGAAGCCAAGAGGTAGGGATAAAGACGGAAAAGGGGACAAGCCTCCAACCATGTGTGGGAAACTCATTGCCTGCTAAGTGGGAGGGCCAATTGGGGCAGGAAGGAAGGAAAGGAGACCAGAGTTGGCACTTACTTACTCCCCTGTTGCTGTTTAGGAAAGATAACAGCCTTCTCTGAGCCCTGTGAAGACAGAAAGGATGAGGCTTCTCCCTCTTCTTGTAAAGTCATGTGATTGTGGCAACACCCGACCGAAGCCAACATTCCAAGGAGGGCCCTGGGCTGTTACCTCTGGGAGGGGGGAGCAGCTCCTCGTCAGAACATGGCAGCCCTGGCAATGGCTGGCAATGTGGGATCTAATCACTAGCAAGAAGGAGGTCCTTTTTCCTTAGAAACCAGGAACATTGATAGATTTGAACCCACTTCACAACCCAGTTGTTTCAAACCTCACCACAAATGTCAGCTGGGTCCAGCTCCACAGGGTGAAGCAGCCTGACTTTGGCTCATGGAGAAGCTAGGGAAGGTTACTTGGCTTTTTCATATCAAAGCTTCCCCTTGCCCCTCACCTCAAATCAACCGTGCTGTCAACTGACCTTCAAAAATTTGACAGACCCTAGAAAAGCTGGGGCCAAAGCAAAGTCATTCCTACAGGTCATTTTCTCATATCCTGAAGTTCATAGAACCATAGATTTAGAGCCGGACTTGACATTAGGGATCAGCTAGTCTAATTCCTTCATTTTATATATATATTCATTTATTTATTTTGCAGGGCAATGAGGGTTAAGTGACTTGTCCAAGGTCACACAGCTAGTGTCAAGGCTGGATTTGAACTCAGGTCCAGTCCTTTATCCACTCCACCACCTAGGTGCCCTCCATTCCTTCATTTTAAAGTTGCAGAAATGAGGTGTGGGGTGGTGGTTAAGAAATTTGTGCAAAGTGACACACGTGGTTGTTGTTGTTCAGCAGTGTCTGACTTTCCATGACCCAGTGGACCATACTGTCCATGGAGTTTTCTTGACAAAGATACTGGAGGGGTTTGCCATTTCCTTCTCTGGTGGATTAAGGAAAACAGAAGTCAAGTGACTTGCCCAGGGTCACATAGCTAGCAAGTGTTTGAGGCTGGATCTGAACTCAGGTCTTCCTGACTTCAGAGCCAGTGCTCTCTCCATTGAGAGACCTAGCTGCCCAGACATCTACCTGTCACACTGGTAGGAAGTTACATGTGTGAAATTTGAACTCAGGCCCTCTAATTTGAAATCTAGTACTCTTTCCCCTACATCATGCAGAAGAGATCATCTAAAGGAATTGAGGAGTGCAGACCATAATGTATCCACGCTGACTCCATGAGGTACTTAGTTTTTGAAGGAGCAGAAGGATACAGTGGGAAAGCTACTGGGCGCAGCTGGAGTCAGAGGAGCTGGGTTCAAATCCCAGCACTGCTGTTTGTTATCCATTTGACTTTAGCAAAGTGGCTTAACCCATCAACAAGAATTAGACACCCATTCTACACCAGACAAGGTGCTGAGTACCGGGAACACAGAGACAAAGGAGTTCTCTCAAGGAGCGGCCACTCTGTTGGGTAGATGACATGAGAGTCCCACGAGATGAATATTGGCTCTGATACTCTACTACCCGTCTGCCTGCCTTAGAAGAGTCACTCAGCTTCCTTCAGCCTCAGTTTCTTGGCCTGTAAAGTGAAAGAGAGTCAGACTAGATGACCTCTGAGGTCCCTTCCTGCTGTAGATCTAGCGTCCTATGGACCTATGTGTGTGTATAAAGGTAAGTGTGAGTTTTCCACAAAATAACAGATCAGCAGCAGAGGGGATCAGGAGGAGGGAGCATCATGCAGAAGGAGCTGTTGTGAAGTATGGAGGGACTGCAGTCTGGGCACTGAGACAGTCTGGGCAAAGGACACGGCTGCTGTATTTGAGGAACAGCAAAAAAACGGCCTGTCCTGGGGGGCAGCTAGGTGGCACAGTGGATAAAGCACAGGCCCTGGATCCAGGAGGACCTGAATTCAAATCTGACCTCAGACCCTTGACACTTACTAGCTGTGTGACCCTGGGCAAGTCACTTAAACCCTCATTGCCCTGCAAAAACAAAAACAAAAAAAGAAAAAAAAAGGCCTGTCCTTCTAAACCACAGAGAGCAGATTGGGGAGTAACGTATGAGGCTGGAAAGGTAGACTGAGACCAGGCTGTGAAGGGCCTACAAAGCCAAACCAAGGAATTTGTATGTGATCCCCGAGGCAATAGGAAGCCGTAGGAATTTCTTGAGTAGGAGGGTGACATGGTCAGACCTGCCCTTTATGAAATCTCTCTCGCCTCAGTTCCTCATCCTTAAAATGAGGGATTATATTAGACGAGCTCTAAGACGCCTTCCAGATCTAAATGAATGTTCCTATGACCGTGGGCTATTCCATGGAACCCTTTGATGTGGTCTGAGTTGTTTCTGTAACCAACCTCCTCCCCCCAGCTCCCAACACACACATACTTGAACATTCTACCTTCCATTCCTAATCAACTTCCCTCCGACACCTCAGGTTTTTAGGGCCTAAGAGGAAAGAAAAAGAAAACATTGGCGTGTGCCTCTGTGGGGTGAGGAGATCAGAGTTTATACCCCTCTCACCATTCACAGCAGCCAGGTGGAGGACACTCCTGTAAAACATCCTAGACAAAGGAGGGAAACTTGTTTTAAATAGAGAAGGACATTGAATTCCAGCCTCAAAGAGCCTGGGAAAATGTTGACTGAAGCTCCAAGTAAGGCTCCATAGAGCCAAGAGGACGACGATGATGACGAAGATGACAATGTCGACAATCCCATAATAGTCTCCATGGATCAGTGAAATTTTCTATGATGAGGTTAAACACAGTGGCTCCAGTAGCTGTTCATTTGCATAATAAAGATCAGGGAGTCACCACCTTCTACATCTCTCTTAGTACCAGCAGCTCAGTGTCCTTGATGCAGGACATCACCAATGTGATGTCCTGCAATGATTCTAATCTTTGGCATGCATGTGAAATATCAGCTCCCTGTCTCTGTCTCTGTCTCTGTCTCTTTGTCTCTCTCCCCTTCCCTCCCTCTCTCCCTCTCTCTCTCTGTCATCTCTCTTCTTTCTCCCTCTCTTTCTTTCTCCCCTTTCCTCCCTTCCTTCCTCCCTCCCTTCTTCCCTTCCTCTCTCTCTGTCTCAAGACAACAAATTATGCTTCTAAATGAGAAAGTGCTACCTGTAACGTATAATACAGTCTGAAAATATAGCAGGCCCATCTGTGACCTCTGGTGGTAACCTAGCCAACACTGTTCCCTGCCCCTTCCTCTCAGTGGATAGGTGGACCTCACTTTCAGCTATCATAATTAATCATTAGTCAAAGCGGATACCCCCATCAGTTTCTATCTTGGCAGACAGGGCTGTCCAGCCTGATCATAAATCAAGGAAATACATACTTTAATATCCAATAGAATGTATTTTCAAGCAGCCTCTTTAATCCATAAAGTAACAACATACTTTGCAGAGATCATTCATCATTGACTGAAGGGAAAAAGGAGGTCCTGAGGTGCTGTTTGAAGCAAGGGGAAAAAATCCTGGGGTCAGAGAAAGGTGGATGACAGGGGAAGGAGAAGGGCAATATCTGCTGGGGCTGGATTGATCCAAGGAAGGAAGCAAGGCAGTGATGTTCAGTTAGGAAGGAGTATGATGTGGTACATAGAGCTCTGGTCTTGAAGTAAGGGCACAGAGATCCTAGTCTCAGCTCTACCACTAACTTGCTATGTGACCTTAGGAAAATCAGATCACGTCTCTGGGCCCCAGGGTATGGAAGGAATGGGGTTGGATCATCTCTCCAATGTAGCCCAATTCAACAAACATTTTTTTAAACACTATGTGCAAGGTGCTGAGCTAAGCACTGTCAATATAAACATGAAGCCATGTCTACTAAGGTGATACCACATTTACACAGGTGAAGCCAGTTGAGGAGGAAGAAAGAAAACGACGACCGAGGAGATCAAAAACTTCATAGAGCAGTTGGCCCCTAAATTGACCCTTGAAGGAAGAAAAGGATTCTGAGTGGTGGAAATGGCATAGAGGGTGGCCTGATACAAGCGCAAAGAGGTGGGAAATATTCTTAGAATTTTATCACATTACTCGTTCCCTGACATATTATGATTCACTAAAGGAAGAACAGTTTGTTTAAAAAGAATCTTTTGAAGGTCTGTAACTTCACAGGCTACTCAACGATTCGACAGGGAAAGGGACACAACATCATGTCACTGGGAATAATTGCCCTGGGTTGTTTCTCTTAGACCTTGCCACTGCCTCCACTCATCTTTTTGGAATTCTATACACCTGAATTAATCTCCTAATGAGTCCTAATGAGCCATATTCCTTTCCATCAAAGTTCAGACTCCACACCACTTAGAAAATATGTATGTGTCTGTGTGTACATGTACATATACATCACAGGAGCCAATATCATGGTTCCTGCACAGCTCCCAGAATTCCCCTCAAATATGGCCCCTCTGGTATACTCCCCCAAGTTCAAGGCAGCTGTAGGTTTGGGTTATCGTTCATTCAAGACCTTAACTTACCTTCTATCTTCATGTGTTGTTGCTTTGTTTTGTTTTGAAAACTGGCCAACCAGAGGGCATGTTAGTTCAAAGCAAAAGACTTTTAGATAAGCAGCACGAGAAGAATGAAAAGGGAAATTTCCTCAATTTGTATAGCAGTATACCCTCCCACACTCCGAATAATTATTGCACTGGAGGTCATATGAAACACACAGTGCTACGGAACTGCCAGTATCTTCTGACAATATCGCTGAGAGAACTGCTTTCTCCACCAAGTCTTTTGCTACTCTGTTCTCTCTTTTCAATGCTAGACACCACTCCTGAGCTTCATCTTGGCTGTTTTTTGGGGTTTTTTTTGCTGCTGCTGCTCTTTGCTACCATCTGCTGGTCTTTGACTAGGACACAGGCTCTATCCTAGAGGGGGTCTATTAACTCTTTACCTTGATAACCCCAGGGGCCAGCTTGAGCTTTTTTTGTGATATTAACTAGAGCCAACCAGCTAGACAGTTAGGTGTCTATTTTTATTTGTTTTGTTTTAGCCAAAAAACCCATCTATCCAAGTTGACAGCAAAACAGAAATCAGAGAAGGTATACCTAGGAGAATATATACCAGACAACATAGAGTGATGCATTTCTCCCATTGGGAGCAAGGTATCGGCTCAACCAAAAGAGACATTTCCAGATCTCATCCAAGGGGAAAATTTCCAAAAGTCTCTAGGAAAGCAAATTAGGGATAAGGACATGATGGAAACTGCCAGTTCCTCTCATGTGTGTCTTTGCTTTTTAACTGACTCTTCACCAACCCCAGCCCATTTTTTTTTATCCAGTTTAACTCTTCTCTAAGTTTTTGTCAGAAAAATTCCTTTTAATTCCCAGCATACGGATTCCTTTCCAAGGGGTGTTATAAAGGCTCAAATAAGAAAATGGATGTAAAATATTTTGCAAACTTTAAATCACTATATAAAATCCAGTTATTATGATTATTGTTAGCCTCCAGTCTGGTGATAACTTAATTCCCTGAGCCTTCTACTGCACTCCTGCTGATCTCAAGCAATATTTATAGAGGAAAACAGGAATGTGCAGGTAAATGTTTAACAACCAGGCTCTCTGGAGAAAAATAAATGTATGCACATACACACACTTTTAAATTTAATCTGAATTATTAGCACTTTATTAAGTCTAGACAATTTTTTAAAACCAACAAAATAAACTCTGGTTTTGTAGCAATTTCTGTGATAGAAATGCTCCCACTGAAAATCTAAGGCTGCTCTGACAATTGGGTTATAACTGGATCAGCACACTCTTGTTCCTATCATACCCCTAGTGTGGGCAAATCATTCCCAGGAGCTCCACTTAGCAAAACTGAAAAGGAGCTAGGGTGCCCTGGGGAAATCTTTCTAAACTCTGCCTCGGTGTCCCCTGTCCTGTTCTAGAACCAGCTCTAACAGGAGCCCATTGTTAAATTTCAGAGTGAGTATTTATACAACATAAATTGTTACAGATCTGTGCTTGATTCATTGTTTTGTTCATTGTCTATGCTTAAGAAACTGTTGATGCAGATTAGACTTAAATGTGTGTGCACATGACTATTATGGAAATAAGGTTTTCATAATTACACATATATAACCTATATCAAAATTGATTGTCCTGTTTGGGGGAAGGGAGGAAAATTTGGAACTTAAAATTTTATTAAGAATGAATGTTGTCATTCCCCAATTGAGAAATGGTCAAAGGATATGAACAGGCAGTTTTCTGATGAAGAAACCAAAGCTATCTATTCCCATATGAAAAAATGCTCTAAATCTCTAATGATTAGAGACATGCAAATTAAAACAACTCTGAGGTACCACCTGACACCTATCAGATTGGCTAAAATTACAAAAAAGGAAAATAATTAATTGTTGGAGAAGCTGTGGAAAAATTGGAACACTAATGCATTGTTGGTGGAGCTGTGAACTGATGGAACCATTCTGGAGAGCAATTTGGAATTATGCCCAAAGGGCTATAAAGCTGTGCATACCCTTTGACCCAGCAATACCACTTTTGGGTCTTTTTCCCAAAGAGATCATGGAAAGGGGAGAGGGACCCACATGTACAAAAATATTTATAGCTGTTCTTTACGTGGTGGCAAGGAATTGGAAGTTGAGGGGATGCCCATCAATTGGGGAATGGCTGGACAAGTTGTGGCATATGAATGCAATGGAATACTATTGTGCTGTAAGAAACAATGAGCAGGAGGAGTTCAGAGAAACCTGGAGGGTCTTGCATGAGCTGATGATGACTGAGATGAGCAGAACCAGAAGAACATTGTACACAGTATCATCAACATTGAGTGGTTGATCTACTGTGATGGACTATATTCTTCTCACCAATGCAATGGTACAGAAGAGTTCCAGGGAACTCATGATAGAAGAGGATCTCCAAATCCAGGGGGAAAAAACAGAACTGTGGAGAACCGTGTGCTGAATGAACCATACTATTTCTTTTGTTTTTGATGCTGTTGTTTTTCTATTTTGAGGTTTTCATCATTGCTCTGATTTTTCTCTTATAACATGACTAATGCAGAAATATGTTTAATGTTATTATGTATATATAACCTATATCAGATTACCTGCTGTCTAGGGGAGAGGGGAGGGAGGGAGAAAAATCTGAAATTGGAAAGCTTGTATAAACAAAAGTTGAGAACTATCTTTACATGTAACGGGAAAAAAATAAAATATTAAAAAAAAAAGAATGAATGTTAAAGGGGCAGCTAGGTGGCGTAGTGGATAAAGCACCGGCCCTGGATTCAGGAGTACCTGAGTTCAAATCCAGCCTCAGACACTTGACATTTACTATCTGTGTGACCCTGGGCAAGTCACTTAACCCCCAATGCCCTGAAAAAAAAAAGAATGAATGTTAAAATTGTCTTTACATTAATTAGAAAAAATAAATTGCTATTAGAAAAAAGAAAATGAAGGACAACAACAAAAAATGTGTGCACATATATCTTTCCCCTCCAAATAGCCTAGTTGTTAAACATGTATCAGCACACCTCTATTTTGCTTTAAATATTTCTTTTTCTTTTTGTTTTGTTTGGTTTTGGTTTTGGTGAGGCAATTGGGGTTAAGTGACTTGCCCAGGGTCACACAGCTAGTAAGTGTTGTGTCTGAGGTCAGATTTGAACTCAGGTCCTCCTGATAGGGCTGGTGCTCTATCCACTGTGCCACCTAGCTGCCCCGCTTTAAATATTTCTTGACCTCAGTAGAAATACAATAGGAGGCTGCACTGGAGGATGGTGATGATGATGACGATGATGACAACAACTGGCGCTTACATAGTACTTTTAGGTCTCCATCCATTATCTCATTTGAGCCTGACAATATCTTTTCCTTCTTATATTCCTTTCAGATCAACAGGCTGGGCTGGGAGAATACTGAAAGGTGCTGGTGACCTTTAACATACTTCTCACCCTCCTGACTCCTCACTATTTATGCAATAAAGGTGGTTTCGATGGCATTTCACTATTATGCATTTACCCAAGTGTTAATATTATTTAAGCTTTAAAGGTTTGATTCAGCATTTTTTAAAAAGTACCTAGACCTCAAAAAGTACTGTTTTAAAAGAACTCTTCATCAATTAGTGCCCCGGTTCATTAGTATTAATAATTAATCATATTTGCAGGGAAGTTCTCGTTTTAAAAACTATTAAGTATATAACCAAGTGAAATCCCATATATCCACTAGATTTCATTTAGGCACACAGGGTTACAAGAAACCAAGCTAAAATTGCTTCTACCTTTCCCCCTAGCCTATTAGGTATTATTTCTAGCTATGAACTGAGTAAGTAGCTATTTGCTGAACTAATTAAAGTGAATTATCTCTAGTTTCCAAAATTGGAAAAGTAAGGCCCCCAAGTGGTTAACAGCTAGGGTCTGTGTGTGTGTGTGTGTGTATGTGTGTGTGCGAGTTCGCATGCCTGTGCGTATGTGCAAGTGTACATATACATACACTCAGCCTCTGAATTTATACACACCAAATTTAATCCTAGAGGTTGACCCCCCAAAGTATTATTTTTCCTTGATTCATTGCTTTTACTTGGAATTACAAAGAAAACTTTATAATTATAATAATGTGTATAATATATAATATGTATATTATAATGATATATAGCTCATATCTAGGTTTCCCCAAAGTTAGGTAACCAGGTCCCATGTCCTCTTCCCACACACATCTCAAACAAGCACTCAAGGTGCCAAATCCATATATCGTATAGGACAGCCTTTATTTCAACTCACAGAAAATGCAAGATTCACAGGAAACCATAAAAAGATAAAGAAATCCATAAAGCACTACAATAGCCCACACTCTACCCTTTTAAAGGAAAAAAAAAACCCTTGTAGTCATTATCAGGGCAATCCTTTGACATTCTAGTGAGTCCTTATCCTACATCATCCCTTGTACACTAAGATTCATAGTATCACAGTCTAGTCTCCCCTCAGAAAAGTAAACATATTTTGGGAGCTAAACACACAATCGCCTTGCCATCAGGTCTTCACTGTCAGAATAACTCATGATAATCACGGTAACAGTCGGGGTTGGTCCTCTGCCTCCGTGACGGTTCTTTAATCTTTTAGCTTTGGGAGCTATTTTGTTGAGCTCCTTCACATTCATCAAGAAGCACGCTATTTATTGAGAAAACTCTTTTCCTTCACAAAAGGTGGTGCTCAAACTAAGGTACTGCCAAGAAAGATTATTTAGGAGGTGGTTGCTGGGGATGAGATTCGATTCTCTGGACAATTCGAAGTATGTGTATGCTTTCCCCATGTGCTTCTGCAGGAAATCTCTCAGCCCCTTCCCCTTCCCATCCCTCCTCCCCTGCCCAAGGTGCTACTATTTCTTCTGATGAGAAAGTGCATTTTCAAGATCTCTCCTCTCAGGACATGTGCAAGAATAGGTACCCCGTGCTCCCTCTAGGAGGCAGACATCTTAAATTCCCATGGTGATGTTTGCCAACTGTATAGGTTCTGGCTATCCTCCAGAATGCAGGGCCACTTGCTTACAAGTCTGTCCTCCTGAGTCCCTTATCAGCCAAGACCCAGTATCCTCTTAGTAAGCTGCTGATGGGCAGGCCCATGCTCTTAGGGAGAGCTTCCCCTCAAAAGCCTCCTAACAAATGCTCATACTCTGTGATCATATCAATTAGACTAAGGAATCCATCAAATCATTCAGGTGCTCCCCTGATCAACCTACCTTTTTGTTGTTGTTATTGTTCAGTTGTTTTCAGATGTGTCCAATTCTCCATGACCCCATTTTGAGGTTTTCTTGGCAAAGATACTGGAGAGGTTTGCCATTTCCTTCTCCAGCTCGTTTTATAGATGAGGAAACTGAGGCAAATGGGGTGAAGTGACTTGCCCAAGTTCATACAGCTAGTGAGTGTCTGAGGCCAGATTTGAACTCAGGTCTTCTTGACTCTAGTCACAGCATTCTATCTACTACTCCACCTCGATGCCTCTGACTAATCTGCTTAGCTCACTCCTTCCCAGTTGTGAGGATTAAGTGAAATCTAACAAGATAACTAGCCCTCATGAAACTGCTTTATGTAATATAAGGCACAATACAAATGTAAGTCATTTCTATTGCTTAAGATGTCAGCAGCAGTAGAGCACTGGCCTTCGAGTCAGGGGAGCTGGATTCAAATCTTGGCTTTGCTACTTACTACTTGAGTGACTCCAAGTTAAGTGACTTGGCCCCTTTGGGTCTCATTTTCCCAAATGTGAGGAAGTAGGACAAGTGGATCCTTCAAGTACTAGATCTATAATCCCAATAAGGGAGATTCATGCTCCAGGTATGGACTGTATGATTGATCTTAAGGTCTCCTCCATCTCTGGTGATCCTATGATTCCAACACCCTGAATTTCTTAGTTCTGTCCTAATAAAATCCCCACTTTGCAGCACATTTTAACATCTTTGCAACTCTGCCCAGTATCATTTCCTTGACACTGACCCTTAAAATGAAGTTTTTAACTTCATTTTCTCTACCTGACTATGACTTAATTATGTCATCAAGTCTCTCTCATGCCCAATGGGCTAATACTGATGTTTTAAGTCAGAGATTTTCAACCCTGGGTTTCTTTGACACCCTGGTCTATTTCCAGTTACTTAGAAAAGTATCAAGAAATTCTAAAATTCTACTAGGCAAATGGAAATTAATTCATCTTTCTTCCTTAAAACAGCCATTCCATGTCACAGCAGATTCTGAGGGTAGGGGTGGAGCAGAGTGTAATGAAATCAAACCAATAAAATAACAGCAGGGTGCCCCTCCCCAAAGGCTCAGCATCACCATCCAAAGCACTGCCAGGCTGATATTGAAGGAGGGCAAAACACTAATTTATTCATAAAGTGTCAGGCCTTCCCAGGGAACTTTTCAAATAAAATGTGACACTTATTTAAATATTTACTGGCTTGTTGACCTATTTTCTTGGTTAATTAGGGTTTTTTTAAAGAGCTACCATAACAATGGCAAATTAAGCCAGACAGCCTTAATAGCCAGCTCAGCTATGAAAATCATAGCGGGAGGGGAAATGCTGTTGGAAACATTAGAAAAAACACTCCATGTGGAAAGAGGAGGAATTTTTTTAGCCGTCTGGTGGTTCCGTGGGCTTCTTAATAGATGTTGCAGAAACATGAAACATGTAAAAGCATTTGCTGAGAAGACTGAGCCTCTCAGTCATTACATTTTCTTCTACCTATTTCCCTCATTAAACAGACTACCCTCCAGTTCCTTTATTTTTTCCAGAAAGAGTTTGGACATATTAAGAACTATAGCAGTTGCTACTAAACAAAACAAAACAAAACAAAAGCTACTTTTAAGCTCATTGGCCTTTTAGAAGTTTTCATTGCATTGTACTTTTTTTTTCAAGTGCTCACAGGGTAAGTTAACACTTCCTACTCGTGCCCCTCTCAGAAATAATGTATCCAGGTGCTTCTGGGAAGCTAGCCTTGGAGTATCTAGAACATACTAATTGTCCCTGGTTACAGGGCCTGTGGATTCCTGGGCCACAGAGGAGATGACACCGAGTGCCCTGGCAAAACTGTGGACTAAATTGAAATATAGTCATTGGGTACCATGGATGAAGAGGTAGCCAGTGGAAGGGATTCATGTCTCAAAAAGGATGAGAAGGGGAAAACAATGTGAACATTGAGAGAAACCAAAGGAATAGAGTCACTCTGAGTGCATATCTCTGTTGTTCTCTGAGTACTACTTAAAGACAAGCCAGTGAGCCTGGTCAAAAAGACCTGTGTTCAAATTTAGCCGTCCATACTTAGTAGAAGTGTGAACCTGGGTAAACCACTTAACCTCTGTTTGTCTCTCTTTCCTCAACTATAAAATGGGGATAAAAGTAGCTACTTTGCAAGGTTGTTGGGAGGATCAAATGAAATAATATTTGTAAAGCATTTAGTACGGTGCCTGGCACATGTGTGTGCTCAATCATTTTCAGTCATGTCCAACTCTTAGTGACGCCATTTTGAGGTTTCCTTAGCAAAGACACTGCAGTAGTTTTCCATTTCCTTCTCTAGCTCATTTTACAGATGAAGAAATGAGGCAGACAGGGTTAAGTGACTTACCCAGGGTCACCCAGCTAGTTAAGTGTTTGAGGCTGGATTTGAACTCCTAACTTCCTAACTTCAGGGCCAGTACTCTATCCACTGTGCCACCTAGCTGCCCTTTGGCACATAGTAAGTGCTTCATAAATGTTTACTTTCCTTCCTGCACCTCCTTTCTCTCTTGATCCCATTCACACCTTCCAAACTTGGATAAGGAGTGTTCTTTCCATATGGACACTGGACTATACTCAGTGACTAGTGCCTCTGAAGGATAGAGGCAAGTGGTCATTTCAAAATCCTGTGCCTGGCATTCAAAGCCCTCCACAACCTGCCACCAGCCTACCTTGCCAAATTCATACCATATTATCCCCCTCCCCCCTCATAAGCTATACCCTAGTCATATTGGACAACTCTTTGTCCCCTAAATATGCTCTTCCTTCTACTGCCTTAATTCACAGTAATTTCTCTGACTAGTATAACCTCTTCTGCACATCCTTAATTGCTGAATTTCTACTTATCCTTTACAATGGGGCTTCCTGTGTGTGTGTTTGTGTGCGCATGCACACACATTGCATATATGTGATGGACCCCTTCAGCAATCTAGTGACACTTATGGACTGCTTCTCAGGAAAAAAATGGATGTATGGATGTATGTATGGATATATACACATACACATATGTAATGCATAGAACAAAATACATGGAATTACAAAAGAAGCCAATTATGTTGTTGTTGTTTTTGCGAGGCAATGAGGGTTAAGTGACTTGCTCAGGGTCACACAGCTAGTACGTGTCAAGTGTCTGAGGCCAGATTTGAACTCAGGTCCTCCTGAATCCACAGCCTGTGTTTTATCCACTATGCTACCTAGCTTCCCTCTGCCAATTATGTTAAATAGCAAAATTTTAAATATTAAAATAAAAAGTTCATAAACTTCAAATTAAGAACTCTTGTTCTAAAACCAGTTCAAATCCTAGCTCCTCCAAGGTACATCCTGATTGTACCTGGTTGATATGGACTTCCCACCATAGAACAGGCATCTCTCTTTTTTTTGTCCCTCTCCAGTGTGATCATTATGTAATCCTGTGCCGTTATCATTTCCCCTCCTGAATTTCCTTGAAGGCAGGAATCAAAATGTATCTAAACTTTGTATTCTCCCTTCCCTCCCCCACCACCTCGTCACCTTCCTCCCTTTCTGTCAAGTGTTATGAATACAACAGGTTCTTACTAAATCTTTCATAGTAGTGGTGGTGTTTCTCTTTCCATCTTGAACACGTGGTGGAAGGTGTTTTTCCAGATACTGGTAGCCTTATTGATAGAGTACCTCTCTTCATCCCCATAAAGTTTCTAAAGCAAAGGAGATTTATCTAGTCCATAATGCACTCTCAATAATGCCTCAAAGTGGTGGTGCAGGTCCAATACTCTAATTGGCTTTACCCATGTTAAATGACAAAGGGCCGCTAGCCATTAAGAATCAATGGGGGGGGGGCAGCTAGGTGGCGCAGTGGATAGAGCACCGGCCCTGGAATTAGGAGGACCTGAGTTCAAAGCCAGCCTCAGACACTTAACACTTACTAGCTGTGTGACCTTGGGCAAGTCACTTAACCCCAATTGCCTCAGCAAAAAACAAAAAACAAAAAAACAAAACAAAACAAGAATCAACGGGAATCTATTGTATCTATTTGATATACATCTCTCTCTCCATCCATCCATCCATCCATACTTACATAGATACACACATACATGTATGTGTATATGTGTATACATGTATACACACATACATACATACAGAGAGAGAGAGAGATTCTCTCCTGATAAGCACCTGGAGGGCAGGGACTTTCACTTTTGCCAAATAAACAAACCATCAGGGGTTGACTGTAGTCAGTCAGTCAAACCAGCATTTATTAAGCTCTTCATGTATACCAGGCACTGTGCTGAATACTGAGAATACAAAGAAAGGTAAAAGCACAGTTCCTGACCTAAAGAAGCTCATGTTCTAATGGAAGAGATAATATGCAAATAATAGCAAGGCTTAGCACATAGTAGGCATTTTGAAAATACTGTTTAATTCACTGAACATGCTTATCTTGATGGGTCAGTGACAGGGATGGGGAGGCTTCATTCTCACTGGTTGAAGAGTCCCATTCATTCCCTCACAGGACCATCTGTGGCCACTAGTGCTTTGTGTTATTGTTTTAACATGTGCCTGGCTGTCCTGCCAGGCCTTTGGGTTTACAAAGAGCAGATTATCCGCCCTTGCTTTCACCTATCCAGCTAAATCAGAACTCTATCTATTTTAAAAAGAAAACTTCCCTTTGGGTGTTTGCAGGAGGCTGGGGTGGAGTGTCAGGAAAGGGGGTTTATCAAAGCGATGGCTGCGGTTCAGAGGTCAACTGCTCTTTTTCCTGAAAGAGACAAATAGCCCCAGAAACCCTTTTCTCTTTTTTCCAAGAGTAATACAAGATGACTCTGACACAAGGAGCAGGGACCGCATTTCTATTGCTGCTGGGTCCTTAAGGCTATAGAGGAAGCTTGGCGGCCACAGGAGTCTAGTTAATGAGCAGGTTATACAATATTCATTGTGTTAGGTTTAATTCTTCAAACAGAGCCATCTAATTGCAAAAAAGAGGGGGGGGGAAGGAACGAAATTACAAATGTTAAGAAAATAAGTGTGTGAAAGAACTCCCTCTGTTGATAAAACTAACACTCCTCATTCCACACGACGACCATTTCTCTGCACTGAATACTCGCTAAATAACCTTCCCCACGATTTCCTGCACGGATCAGGCAGCATTCTTAGGAGCAGGGCTATAGCTAATAAACACTCCGGCGCTGAGGGAAAGGCCCACTGGGCTTGTGTTTTCAGACTGCAGGTCTCTTAGATCCACCATTGGGGGTGATCCAGTTGTATTCAGCTTGAACTAACATGACACTGTTCTCTCGTATCTTTCTGAAGTGCATCCTTTCCCCACTGTCTCTCACTGCGATGATGTCACCACCGGGCTCACCAAAGGACACTCCGGTCCTCTGGCGGCAGTACCGGGAATGGAGGCAATGCAGGCCGGCGGCCAAAGCCATGCCAAGAGTGGCTGAAAGGCAAAGGAGGATCCCCAGCTGGGCCGTCACCATCCCAGTCCTCCGAGGGGGGCCGTCTTCCTTCAGTCCAGGACCTGCAGCCTCCAGCCTGGGCTTGGTCATATGAGGGAGTCCAGTGCTGTCCTCTCCATCGCCCCCTTCTCTGAGGTTCACATACTCAGACTGAGGCAAGAAGCTGGTAGAAAATTTGGGAAGCACAGACAACCTTAGAGCCAACCGCCTCAAGGCAGAAGAAGCTTTTGAAGGGATGCTGGAGTTGGCCGGCCCACCACCGTTCAGAGCCTCTACTTTGGTGGCCAGGGTGAGCTGGGGGTGGGAGAGATGAACGCTGAAAAGATCTCCCAGGGAGGAGGAAGGCCTGGTCAGAATCAGGTTGGAGGCCTCGGGCCTCTCCTTTAAAAGCAGACCAGGAAGAAATAGAAAGGAGAAAGCAAAAGGGATCAGTGAGCTCGTAATCCCAGGCCTGGCACCTTTCACTGACGTTTTCAACAAACCCACATTATGTATGCTGCTTTCAGCCTCCTCCATCTCAAGTTCAAACTCTTCTGAGCACTCCCCACCGAAAGACAGCCACTGAAAACCCCATTCCCCCACTCGGTTCTCAATAGCTCTGAGCAAAGTGCACGGGCAGACAGACGCACAGTTGTTATTGATGGTGCTGGTGTGGCTAATGGTAGCCCCACTGAGGCTTTGGAGGTCAGAGTGAAGTCTAAAGTCGGGGGTTCTTTAAGAGCCTTCCAAACAACTATGGTCTGTTCAAAGCCGTTTGAAAGCTTTTAGCATGCCTTTCCATGCCAGGACCCCATGCAAAAGGGACCATTTAATCTTACTGTAGTTTCTGATAAATTTGAGTGAGAATATTATATCATGTTTTATTTTATGCTACTTCAAAGACTTCAAAGGAATAGTAAATCAGTGGGCATGTATATTTTATATTGTCCATTGATCTAACCTCTGGGATCGTATGTGGTTTTTTGAGGCCAGTGTTATGAAGAGTGGCTGAGTGGAGAAATTACTAACTGAGGCTAAGTGGGAAAACAAATCACTAAAGCCATCAATTTCCACAATTGCCGATAACTTCAGAGACACTCCATGTAATGGAGAGGCTGGTATTGATTGGGAGAAAAACAGTATGGGTTCATTGTCCCCTTCTTTCTCTGCTTCTCCCTGACTCTGCTTGCCTGTCTGATGTCTACCCTTCCCCCTTCTTTCATTACATGCCCCCCTACCCCTAGTCTCACATCCCTTACCCTGTGGCCAACCAGAATACAAGAAGCCCCAGTTCTTACCTGTTCACCTTCATCACAATGCAAGCAGGGCACTGCAGTGCCCAAATCGGAGCCTCCTTGTGTCCTAAACAGAAGAAGAAAAGGGCTGAAAGGCTTCTAGAACAATCAATCTACCCTTCCTACCATGGTCTGATACCCTTTCAAAATCAGATTCCCAAGGACTGGTTCTTATAACACATTTGAGAGAGTAAAGCAATGGAAAAGAGCAAGATCACGGCCCAGTGGATAGAGAACTGACTTTGGGTAGGCAGGACCTGGGTCAAGTCTTGCCTGGATACAGATTGACTACAGGCATATCACGTAACTTTTCAAGAAACTCTCTAAGCAGACAAGTTACAGAAATGGATGGGGAGAGAGAGATTCTTCAGTGGAAATTCCCTAAACCAATGACACCATAAGGCTAGATAAAAAACAAAATCCAAAATGAAACAAATCCAAACCAAAGCTATTGAAATCGTGTTATTTAAATGACTGGGGGGCTAGCCTAGGTTTTCTAGAATATTACTAAATTATATATTAATGGCTATTACACCAGTTTGGGCAATAAGCATTTATTATTAGTGAATATCATATATTACTAAAGTATTGACCATGTATCTCCCTGACTTCCCCACTAGTCACAGACTTACAAGCCTAAAAAATTACATACCCAGTGTACTGAGCCAAGAAGGCGAGGAGGGGGCATGTGGAGCGTAAAAGAGTCCAGGGAAGAAAAGAGCAAGCCCCTCATGGTCCGGTCTTTTTATCCTCTTTTTGGTAGAGGTGGGTCACCATACATTGATCTAAGCTAATTGGTTAGCATCATTCTGCTCCGTTGATCGACATGACTGGGGCGGGGGGCAGGTTTAGAGATCAAATTCCAGCCATCTAGGTGTGCTCCCTCCCCAGGCTAGTCAAAAGAGTCTGCATTCCTTTTGTTAAGGTGCCCAGGCAGGTTTTTGGTGTGAGGGGGAGAGAGTAGACTAATGTCTGGGTTTCTCCTAGAAATCCATTATTAATAATTATTTTCTCATAAAATCAGCTAAATATCACATCTCTACCTGGGAAATCAATTCACTCTGAGGTAGTCCACAGTTCCCCACGGTAGTTACTATGCCACTTAGTTCTCTAGCATGTTTCTTCATTTGAAAAAGTGAAGAGTTTTGATTAGGTCATCTGATCATATCATCCATTTAAAGAGAGAGAGGCCTTAGGGGTGACCTAATCCAACCCTTCTCTTTGGAGATGAAGAAAGCAAAGTGCAGAGAAACAGAGGAACCTGTCCAAGGTGGCATAGTAATAAATCAATGGGACTGAATTTGAACTCAGACCTTCTGATTCCAAAGGTACTTTCTATTCCAAAGCCTATATGCTTCTAATCCTATGTTTAAATCATCTCAATCAGAGGATTGTAACTGTGTGTGTGTGTGTGTGTGTGTGTGTGTGTGTGTGTGTGTGTTACCCCTTTGGTAGTTTGATGAAGCCTATGGGTTCCTTCTCAGAGTGATGTTTTTAAATAATTGAAGGGAATGCACAATTTTAGTTAGAGGGCTAGTGAAAATAAAGATGCAATTTTTGTTTCTCATACAAGTTCATAAACCCCTGTTAAGAACACCTGAGCTAGGGACAGCTAGGTGGAACAGTGGATAGAAGCACCAGCCCTGGAGTCAGGAGTACCTGAGTTCAAATCTGGCCTCAGACTCTTGACACTTACTAGCTGTGTGACCCTGGGCAAGTCACTTAACCCCAATTGCCTCACCAAAAAACAAACAAACAACATACCTGCACTACAGAAAGAGGACAGGAGAGTAAGGGATAGAATTTGGAAATCAAAACTTTTTTTAAAATGTTTAAAAATTGTTTAACAACTAAAATGATTATGTTTTATATAATTACACATGTATAACTCTGATTGCTTACTGCCTTAGAGAAGGGAGAGGGGAAGGGAGGGATAAAATTTGGAACTAAAAACTTTAAATAAAAATGTTTATTATAATTTGAAAAAATTGTTTAACATGTAATTGGATAAAAATAAAATATTTTTTAAAAATAACACCTGATCTAGACCCTAGTTAGCACTCTAGAACAGCAGAGTATGGTCAAGTCATTAAATGTGGAGGAGAAAGTTCTAGGTTTGACTCTTGCCTGTCTCCTAATTACTTTTGTGGCCTTGAGAAAATCCTATAAGCCTCAGTTTCCTTATCTCTAAAATGAGGGGCTTGGATTAGATCTTTTCTATGGTCCCTTCCAATTTCAAGTCCTATGACAACCCATTTTAAAGCACATTGGATGTGCTGGGTTTCCATTGGCTCCAGCCCTGAGGAGACTAATGGAGTGTCCTCAGCTCTGTGACCTCTGGGATTGCCCCAAAGCCTGCTTCGATGCCCCATTGCCACTAGCCCAATACCAATTGTGAGTGTTGTGACTGGAGGCATAATCCTCGAAGGCAAAGCTTCCCAAGGTCAGAGCTCTCTCCAGGTCTTGGACATCAAGAGATGGCTCTAAGGTGCTGTGACTGTCCCAGTCAGGCTGCTCTCTTTGGTCACTGCTGCTGCCCACCGCTGACGCATCATGGAGAGGAGAGGGTTTCACTTCATCTCCAGGAACCTCAATAGTCAGGCCATTGAGAACAGGCTCCAAGCTGTCTGTCACTGATGTTGCAGGCAGGCTGACAACTGCAAACTCTGCTGGCTGCAGACGCTGTGTAAGAGTGATATGGGGCCTAGAAACTAAGGAAACAGAGACCCCAAAACATAACAAAGAAAGAGCAATGGTGTTTTCTTCATATTGACCAGCATAAAACAACTTACAAAGTAAGCATTGCATAGAGGCTTTGAAAAAAAAAAGCCCTGGATTTTGAATTATTGTCTAGTTGTTTTTCAGTCGTGTCTAACTCTTTATCACCCCTTTTGAAGTTTTCTTGGCAAGATACTGGAGTGGATTGCCATTTTCTTCTCCAGCTCATTTTACAAATGAGGAAACCAAGGCAAACAGGGTGAAGTGACTTGCCCAGCTAGTAAGTGTCTGAAACTGGATATGAACTCAGGTCTTCCTGACTCCAAGCCCAGTGCTCTATCCCCTGTGCCATACAGTTGTCCTGAATTTGAAACTAGCAAATCTGAATTTTAATCTTGGCTTTACCTCTTAATAGCTATTGCTACTACACCAAGCTAGGCACACCACTGGTAAAAGGAGTTGAAAACTTGAAATGATTTATCTAGTTCATTCCTAAGAAAAAATATTAATCTGTTCAATGATCTATCTATCTGAGGTGAAAATATGCCCCTCCCCTAAGGATTATGGCTTCCATTTTGTATTTCACATTGCTAGAGAAATAATTAGAGCTGGTATTAATTGAGAGCTTTACAATTTTTTTTAATCATACATTTTCTCACTTGATCCTCATAACAATACAGCAATGTGGGCACTGAAGGTTATTATAATCTTCATATCTTTTTACAGAGAAGAAAACTGAGGCTCAGAATTTAAGAAACTTCCTCCCCCCCCACCCCCCGCCCTTACACAGCTAGCAAGTATGAGAGGCAAGATTCAAAAACAAGTTATACAATTTCTTCTCCCCACCCAGCATAAACCAGAGCAGTGTTCCAGCAGTCATATGTTGAGAGAAAAGTGATTTGTAAACCTTAAAGCACCATAGAAATGTAATTTGTTATTATTGTTATTACTATTGGTCATTACTAAAACCAAGGATAAATATTGGGTCTTCCTAAGAGGCCTAAAGGAAAAGCCATTAAGTGCAGGCTATTCCAATTTGTCAACATCAAAACCTGATCTGTCCATTAATAGAAGGCCCAATGTGAGCAATGAAGCAATCAGTTTCTTATGTTTCTTTAAAGGCCGAATGCCTGGCACTGCTCCGCTTTTGTTACTCTTCATGATTGCAAATCAGTGCATATAGAAATCAAAGTGGTCACTTGGCTCTCTCTGGCCCTCTCAGGACTGCAAACTGCGTAGACTCTAATTTGAAAAGAGCAGAATTCAAGGACCCAAGGATCCTGGCTGAAGATTGGGCTTCTGTTGCCACGTCATTGGCAATTAGACCAGCCAGAGCAGGAGTGGTGAGCTGGACATAAATTTCAACCTAGTACTCAGCAGCCCAACCAGCCTTTCTTCATTCTGGTTAACAAGATTGGGTACAACATGGAGAAAAGAGGAATTATGAGTTTCTGTTAAGTAGCATACATCTGGCTGAAATTTGGCTGCCTTTATCTCAACATTCTTTAATTAAAAAAAATAGTATGATAATGGAAGAAGGGGAGCACTGGAATAAAGGTTGCCAACAGAAGCAACAGAGACATATGGAATATCATTGAAATGCTGACTACTGGACAAGGCTAGTCTGGACTCTGGCTAGTGGAATATAACCTACTCTGCCTAATCATAAACAAACAAACAAACAAACAAGCAAATAAATAAACAAATGAATAAACAAATGCAATAAGGTTTTCTCTCTGCTTTGGCTTGCTGAATTCACCAATTAGACTAAGTTGGGAAATAAACCAGAACCTGGCCTCAACAAATACATTGATGAATTTTTACAGATGCAGGTCAAAGTGGGAATGAAAAAAAATTCAAAATATTAATAGCTTAACTTTTTGTAATAACAAAAAATTAAGTAGTATGGGCAACTTGTAGTATGTGAATGGAATGGAATATTAACTATATTTTAAGAAAAGATAAATATGAAGAATACAGAAAAGAATAGGAAGACACAAACTGATGCAAAGTGAAATAAACTGAGTGGGGGGAGGGGATGTGCATATGATTACAACAATGAAATTGGAAAGAAGAGAAGGGAAAAAACAACACACCAGAACTGAGTGATAAGTAATCAGAATGACCAAGCTTGGCCCCAAAGAAGAGATATGAGAATTCTCCTTCAGAGAAGTAGGGAAATATAGCTATAGAACAAGGCAAATAATGCAGAATTTAGTTGTTGGTTTAGTTCCATAGAAAGAGAAAGTAAATGATTTTGAATAGAGTATAGGTGTGGATCAATACCTTGGGGCTTGTCAGTTAAATGCAATTATGATTTTAAGAGATAAATTTATCTATGTAAAAAACAGGTAATTAGTAATAGTAAATGGTGATAATGTGCTTTGCAGTATATTGAAGACAGAGCTGGACTTGGAAGCAGAGGACTTAGGTCCTCTTTATATGTATTACCTCTGTAACTTCTCTGGGCTTCAATTACCTCATCTATAGAATGAGGAGATTCAATTAGATCAAAGCTTCTTAAACTGGGTTGCACACCATCTGGGGTCAGGTAACTGAATGGGGAGTCATGAAAAAGTTGGCAACAGTAAAAGGTTATGTATAACTATTTTATATACATATATAACTGGGGTCGTGTAAAAATTTCTCAGGCATAGAGGGATTGAAAGTGGAAAAAGTTTAAGAAACCCTGCATTAGATGACCTCTAAGGTTCTTTCTTTCAGGTTCTAAATTTATTTATTTATTTGTTTGTTTGTTTATTTTTTGCAGGGCAATGAGGGTTAAGTGACTTGCCCAGGGTCACACAGCTAGTTAGTATCAAGTAGTGTCTGAGACCAGATGTGAATTCAGGTCCTCCTGTATCCAGGGCCGGTGCTTTATCCACTGTGCCACCTAGCTGCCTCCTCCCCCCACCCCCAGGATCTAAATTTATAAGCCTATGAAGATATGTCCCAAGGAACTTTGTTTTCACATGCAATTGTACCAAAGAACATTTTGGTGGAATCCATTAGCAATTTATGGCAATTGGCTTTGAACTCGAAAATGTGGGCAGCAAGAGGGGTAACGTCATATGGAAAACAGTATAGTATGGTGAAGAAGCATAGTTCTATAGTCAGAAGACCTCGAGTTTAGTGCTGGCTCCACAATTTACCAACTCTGTGATTTGGGGCAAATCCGTTGCTTTCCTGATCTACAAAATGAGGGGCTTAGATTAGGTTATCTAGCTGAGGGCTTCTTAAACTTTTTCCACTCAAAACCACCTTTTGTCCAAGAAATTTTTACTCAACCCTGGGTATATAGGTATGTAAAATAGGTTTAGATAACCTTTTACTGTTGCCAAATTTTTTGTGATACCCCCCCCCCACATTCAGTTACACGACTCTCTATGGGGTTACCACCCACTGTTTAAGAAGCTAGGATCTAGCCCACTTAGATTATTCTGGTCACTAGAACATATACACGTACACACACACACACACACACACACACATTGTGTGTGTGTGTTCTAGTGAGTAGAATAATTTAATGTATACACATACAAAAGGTCTTTCCAACTCTAAATCTATCATCCAGTGATTTTTTGCCTTTAAAATTATTTCATTTTTTAAATTAATAAAATCTAACAAATTAACAAAAATCTATTTTCTTTCCCTCCCACCTCACCCCCAGGGGGAAGGAAGAAGAAAAACAAAAACCCCTTATACCAAATATGTATAGTTAAGAAAAAAATTCCCATATTGGCAGTGTCCAAAAACATGTCTCGGCCTTTACCCTGAGTCCATCACCTCTCTGTCAGGAGGTGACTTGTATACTTTATCTTGAGTCCTCTGGGACTGTGGTTGGTCATTATGTTGATGAGAGTCCTTAAGCCTTACAAAGTTGTTTGTCTATCCAGTGTTGTTACTTTTTTATAAACTTCTCCTGATACCGGTGATTGTTAAGCAAGTCATATTTCCTCTATTTTTTCCCTAGGCTCTAGAACTTTAAAATCACCCAATGATTTTGAATAGCAGATTGCTCTGGTTCAACCCAAGAACTATTCTGTGAGGTCCCTGGCCTTTGACAGATACTGTATCTCTATCACTACTCCCACCCCCAGTAGAATGTACACTTCTCCACAGCATGGATTGTTTGTTTGCTTTTTAATTGAATCCCAGCATCTAGCACAGCTCCTTTTTTATACATAACCAATGATTAATTGCTTATGGAAAAACTAGGAAAACAACCTATTGGATAAGGGGGAAGAACTCCATTATTTTTACTCTCTGTGCAGCTTCAGGGAGCTAAGGGAACTGACCGATGTCTTCTATGTATGGGTCAGATGTCGAAGTTTTTTCACAAGGCTTCTCTGACCCTGCAGCCTGGAGCCTGACTGGGAATTTGTTTGGCAGAAGCAGACAAATCATGTTTTCAGTGGCACAGGTCAATCAGGGATCTGTCTTTGTTCCCTTCTCAGTTTGCAGGCTATAACTTTCCTAAGCCTGTGGTCTGTGAACTCAGCTTTTCCCTGTCTAATGCTTGCTCTGCCAAGGTAGGATACTGGAGGCAGTAACTTTTAAGTGAAAATAAATAACAAGAAAGACAAGTATGACAATGAATAAATAAATATAGGGGATTAACTGTACCTGTGGTTGTGACTTCTAGGCCATTTGGTTTCTGCAGGCTTGCAGCTGGCTCCACATTGCCATCAGAAAGTGTTCTGTTTTGTGTCTGCTGAGACACGATGGTTGATTCAATCCTTTCCCAGTAAATGAAATATGACTGGACTACTGATAAACTGTTTGGGAAGAGGAAATCACTCTGTAATTCCCATGAATGAAGCTAGAGATCATCCTAATAGGAAGGGGAGGGTAATGATAGGGCAGGAAAGAAAATTAGAAGATCAAATAAAACACAAGAACTCAGAGGCTAATATTTTGTTTTCCTTGAAATGAGCCTACCCTAAAACAGATAAGTCAAGTGTGGTATAGTGGAGAATGCATTTGCTCTGAAGTCATGACTTGGGTTCATATTTTACTCCTGTCACTGATAGAATGAGGGCACTGTTTGTATTCAATCACTTCTAAGGTCCCTGACAACTCTAAATCTGTGATTCTTTGACCGTTACTGGTATTCATACTCAATTATACTCTTGGGTTCTTTCATCAAAAATTTCACTGTGAATGACGAGTTCATAAGATTAAGAGCTGATAGACCCCTTAAAAACCAACTAATAAAAAATCCTCATTTTGTAGATAAGGAAACTGAGGCCCAGAGTGGTTAAATTACTTACCTGATGTCACAATTATGTGGTAAAGCCAGATTTGGACCCAGGTTGTCTGATTTCCAAGTTCATTGCTCTTTCTACTACATAGTTTCATAGCTATATGGATGATTAGATCCAAATAAAAAGTTTCATTTTCAATTGTATTACTAATCATTACTGTGATGTTGTTATTAACCAGTCCTATAATTAATTGAATTTATAATTAATATATAATGAAAAAGTAATCAATTTAGCAGTTAGTGTAATTTTTATGGTTAACCATTATAAAATACTTTTCGTACATCCAATTCCTCATTCTAGGAAAAGCCCGTGGATGGCATGGAGCCCTAGATCTGGAGTAGGAAGGCCTGGAATCAAATCTTTGCTCTGCAATTCACTACCTGTGTGACCTTTGGCAGGCTTCTTAACCTTTCTGGCACTCATTTTTCTCTACTATAAAATGAGAGTTGGTTCAGCTGTAGCTCTCAATGTGTGATCCAAGGACCTCTGAGAGTCCCTAACAGTATTTCAAAGTCTCAGTGAGGTTAAAACTATTTTCATGGGGCAGCTAGGTGGTGCAGTGGATAGAGTACCAGTGCTGGAGTCAGGAGGACCTGAGTTCAAATCCAGCCTCAGAACATTGACACTTACTAGCTGTGTGACCCTAGGTAAGTCACTTAACCCCAATTGCCTCACCAAAACAAAAACAAAAACCTATTTTCATTATTTACCTATTAAAATACTCCCTTTTCCAACTATGCTATATATCTATGTGAGATTGGGTTTTCTTTATATACTTCAACTAAAATAATATATCATAACAGATTAAATAGAAAAGAAGATATATTCTATTAAGCCAGACATTAGGGAGCTTGCATTAAACAATGTCAATTTTCTCACAATTTGTTATCTTTAGAAAAGATAGTTATTTTGCCATAAAAATATGTTGCTTATATTAACATATAATGAATATATTATTGCTATTTAAAGTGAATGAATAAGTATTTTAAACATTTATCAGTTTTAATTTCTAATATGGCAAACATCAATAAATGTAACTCAAATAAACAAAAGTTCTTTGGTGTCCTCAATCATTTTTAAGACTGTAAAGGGGTCTTGAGACCAAAAAGTTTGAGAACCACTGGATCAAATGATCTCTAAGGTCTCTTCTAACCAGAAATCCTATGAACTTATTTGTCAACATACTGTCCCTTTGAGATAGAGATTATTGGTGTGTAGAAAGGTAGGGATCTTGTCCAATCCAAATGTTTTACCTACTTAGAGGTAGAACAGTGTCCTGAACATAGTAGGCACTTTAATAAAAGTGGAACTGGGTCATTATTCTCATAGTTGAGATGGAGAAAATGTGTCATAAATGGTTGGGTAAATAAAAGTGCCTGAGGTCAAAGTCAATGGTGAAGTTAGCAACCAACTTTTAGATCTAACTCAAGTTATCTGCACTATCAAATGGAATCAGTGTTATTGGGGAAGTACAGATAGGTGAAAGAACACAGATTGAGAGGCTTGGGCAACTTTGCTTCTATTTAAATATTTCATTGAAGACAAGTGTCAGTTGTTCTGTGCCTTAGTTTCCTCAGTGGCTGGAATGCTGAACTCAGAGCCAGAAAGGCCTGAATTCTAATCTGATCTCAGATACTTAGTAGCTATATGAACCAGGGCAAGTCATTCAACCTCTATCTGCCTCAGTTTCCTCATTGTAAAATGGATACAATAATAGTGCCAACTTCATAGTGTTGTTGTGAAGATCAAATGTGCTATGTGTAAATCCTTTGCAATCTTTGAATCTCTATATAAATGCTAGTTGTTATTGTTATTATTAGTGTCCGTCTGACCTAACTCAAATAGGAGTTGTCACAATAAAGTGGGAGAGCTGGTGTTAAAAGCCTTTGAAAAGTGAAAAACCTTTTGGGGAGCAGCTAGATAGCACAGTGGAGAAAGCATCGACCCTGGATTCAGGAGGACCTGAGTTCCAATCTGGCCCCAGACACTTGACATTAGCTGTGTGACCCTGGGCAAGTCACTTAACCCTTATTGCCTCACCCCCCCCCCAAAAAAAAGAAAAGTGAAAAACCCCATAGAAAGGAAATTAATTCAAAGTGCTGCTGCTGTTTAGTCCTGTTCAACTCTTAGCCACCCCATCTGGGCTTTTCTTAGCAAAGATACCAGAGTGGTTTGCCATTTCCTTTTCCAGCTCATTTTACAGATGAGGAAACTGAGGCAAACAGGTTAAGTGACTTCAGACTCACCACTCTATCCACTGTGCCAGCTAGCTGCCCAATACAAAATGAACCAATTCTTTATACATACCTTCCCCCACCCCCAAAGAAATCCAGAGCCAAGGTGGAAGCAAGGAAGTAGCAATTATTCATTTCTTTTTGGGAGGGGCAATAAGGGTTAAGTGACCTGCCCAGGGTCACACAGCTAGTAAGTGTCAAGTGTCTGAGGCCAGATTTGAACTCAGGTCTTCCTGAATCCAGGGCTGGAGCTTTATCCACTGTACCACCTAGCTGCCCCCGCAATTATTCATTTCAAATCAATTCAACAAAGATTCATTAAGTACCTACCGTGTGTTAGGTACTGCACTATATGCTGAGGATAAATTATTTTTAAAAATACCAAAATAATCTTTACTCTTAAGGATCTTTGATTCTCCTGGAGTTGGATGCATATATGAAAGGGGAAATAGTTTGATGATCCTAGGTGTGTCCTGGTGTATCATTAGGAGGAGAAGGGAAGTAGCTTCTAGGGATAGCGTAGCCCAAAGCTGCCTGTAGATCATCCCTGTGATTGCTCTCTGAACTCTAAATCTGGAGAATGCACAGAGATGACCATCACTCTAACCCAAAACTTAAATAGCCAAGGTGACCATCCCAGAAGATAAAATGGGGCATCATTGACTATTTTGTGGCAGAAACAACTGGAGGAGCCATTCTATCTGCACGCACAACATAGAAAGCCCAGGTACCAAGACACAAATCTCTGTATCTTTCAAGCTTACAAGAACTTGATGTCTCCAATGGGTTGGCGCGGTGCCTTCCACACAAAGGACAGATTTCTTTTTGGGGATTTGTCTGAGTGGGTGACTGTATTGGCTTCTTCAAAACAAGACATCAGTTTGGAGCCAGAAGGGATAAAAACAAAGGTGCCGGCAATTTGATCATTAGAAACTCTGCGAGCCTGGAGTAGGAATCCCATGAAATCCCCACGACTCCTCACGGTCACTGCAACATGGAACAATGAGTCATTCACCCATGCCAGCTTGTGCGATTTACAGAAGTACCTGTAAAACAGTCACATGATTGGTCTCTCTCAGTCATCTCCTCTTATCCCTACAACCTAGCTCCCCTCTGCCCCCTTTTCTCAAGTCGGAGAAAACTACATTTTTCATTACAGTCAATACTGTGTTCTCCATCACAGGAGGTCTTCTAAAAGAGTGTAGATCGTCACTTTTAAGAGATATTGTATGGGGTAAGTCCTTATTCAGGTTGGACCAGAGAGACTCTGAGGTCCCTTCCAACTCTCAGTTTCTATATTTTCAAAGTATGCTGCAATTATTTTGGTTTTGAATGTCTCTGGGGTGGCACAGGAGAAGTAAGTAGCAAAAAGGATATCATCAGAAGTGAATGATCAATTTGGTAATGAAGTAAGAGCAAAGAATAAAGACATGGATCATTTAAATAATCCATTAGTATTGACACAACATTAAGAGATAGAGGAGACAATTTTCCAGCCCATTGGGTGTATTTCTGATATAGAGGACTTATGGGAAGACATAGACATGAGTTCCACTGGATGAGATATTGTGGGTGGTATGTGATTTGTGCTAGAGGGAGTGCCCACACCTCAGTGAAATCACAGAGCCATCAAAGTATTGAAGTTGAATGGCCTTCCATGTTTCTCCAGATTTGAAGAGGATCCATCTGTCCATTCCTAGACTGGAGAGCAGTTAGGTGTGTTTGGAGTAAGGAAACCCCAAGTTCGAATCCCACATTAGATATTTAACTATCTGTATAACCCTAGCCAAGTCATTTAACTTTTATCTGCCTCTGTTTCTTTTCTTTTTGTGGGGGAGGGGGACAATTAAGGTTCAGTGACTTGCCCAGGGTCACACAGCTAGTAAGTGTCAAATGTCTGAGGCCAGATTTGAACTCAGGTCCTCTTGAATCTAGGGTCAGTGCTTTATCCACTGTGCCACCTAGCTGCCCCCTTGGTTTCTTATAAAATGAGCATATATACCCACCTCCCAAGCTTTTTGTGAAGCTAAAATGAGATATTTGCAAAGCATTTTGCCAACCTTAAAGAGCTGTTGTTGTTGTTATTCCCAGAATGATAAACTCCCATATAAGAAAAATGTGGTGATTTCTACACATGTAAACTATGTAATGTGTTAAGAGCATATGTAATGTGTAAGAGCAAAACATTAACTTTAATATATTACAAGATTATTTTTTTTTTAATTTTACACTATTGCTGTTATTTTGTATACAGTGCATTTCACTCTGCTTCAGTTCATGTAGGTCTTTCCAGGTTTTTCTAATAGTATCCTGTTCATCATACCCTAAATAATGTACCTTAAACTTGACAAAGAATTTTCTTCGTATTAGCCCAGCAAAGTCATCATAACTATTTCCCTCCATCCTATTCCCTTCCCATGATATTTACTCTATTTTCCATCTTCTTTTAAACTATTCCTCCTCAAAAGTATTTTACTTCTGACTGTCCCCTCCCCTACTCTGCACTCCCTTTTTTTTCACCCTTCCTTCCTTATCCTCTTCCCCTCATACTTTCCTGTAAGGTTAAATAGATTACTCCTCCCAACTGGGTGTGAATGTTATTCCCTCCATGAGTCAACTCTGATGAGTTTAAGGTCTTTGAGCTAATTCTAAGCTCACTATTTCTGAGACGAGCATTTTTGATCCCTCTTAATGCTCACACTTTTTCTCTGTAGATTATCTCCAACTGATCTCATATAGTTTGCTCCCCCATTAGACTATGAACCCCTTGACAGCAAATATTGGGTGGGTTTTTTTTCTTTGTGTCTTTGTCTGAATAAGAACAAGGTGTGGTCATCACCCAATGTTTAATTGGGGAGTGTTAGCTAGGTGGCTCGCCACAATATTGGGGCAAGGAAGGAGACTGACAGCCTCCCTCAAAGCAGAGCAGGATTTATTTAACAAGAACGAACTTAAAAAAAACACAAACAGGATCAGTAGGATTAAGGGAAAGGAAATTTATACAACCAGAACACCACCACCACCCAGGAATCAGCTGAGAACACACAGCAGCATCCTGTTGCCTTCCAGCTACCAGCTAGAATGGCAAAAAACCTCCCTTCTTCCCAGCACACCTCAGGCTGACCACCCAAAGCCCCCAGCTAATTGGCTGGCCTCACTGGGCTTCTGATCATTATAATTTTGCCAGACCCATGTGGGTGTCGGCTAGTGGTAATGACGTGAGGTGCCAGCACCATGGCGATGGCTACAACCAGTGGGTGGAGCACCATGCTGCCCATGGAGCCCGCAGGCCAGTGCGAGTGCTGAGGTCTCCTCAAACTCCAGCCAAAAGAGGGGGCCATAAAAACCTCAAATAACAATCAATTCTTTATAATTAACAATAATGAAGTCTCATCATGGCATCATAACCCATCGACAGAAATGCTGCATGAGAATTATCCTGCTTTCTGTTGATAAAAGAAAATGTCAAAGAGATTAAATATTATATATGTATGCATACATATATGTGTGTGTAGGTATTTTATATGTGCAAATGTCCCCTCTTAAAGATGTGTTGCTAAAACAATGTTTCTTAGGACTGATTCCAGATGCAGGCTAGAAAATTTTGACATTAGACACATGTAGCAGGTCATGAACTCTAGGATCTGAAGTTCTTGGGAGGGTCTCATATACTCTGGCACACTTACCTGGTACTTTGTCACCAGGTGAGTAAGAGGACATGTTGGTATAGATGGTGATGTAATTGTTCCTGGGATTCTGAAGTTGGGCTCTGATGTGTCTGGGCTTCATATCAACACAAGCCACAAGGCTTGCACCGTGAGAAAATGCTTCAGTGTATGAAACCAGGTAGAAGAGGGTGTATACCCATCTTGTGATGCCTACTTGGATTTTCATTTCGTCCTTTACCTGTGACATAAAAAAATAACTAATGACTCTACTATAGACACTATGCAAGGAAAAAAATATATATGAATCTACCCAGGTATAATAACCAATGTTAAGGAGATACTTTTAACATTGTGTCAACAGATTTCATGTGCTCAATAGCTAGACTTAAAAAGTTAATGTCAATGTAGAGATCATAACGTGTTTTATATGGAAAAAATGTTCCCTCTTAAATCATTTAGGTGCTGATGTTGCAAAATATTTCATTCTTAACACTAAACCAAGATACAGTCCAGAAAACTTTCCCATTGGGCACAAGTATATCAGACATAGAACAATATCACCAATGAAACTATAGAGTAAAAAAATATGCACATGAATTAGTAAAATCTGAGTCTTGTCTGCCTGGCTTGGGCAAGACAGCCTAAAAAGACAGTTTTTGGTAGTCCTTGAGCAAACAGTGCATGGTTGTTATTTTTTTCCATATTCATTTGGACCCCACTTGGTTTATTAGTAATACTCCTGGTTGGATCCTCTCAGCTCTTCATATCTATGTCCTCTCCTTCCCCAAAATTTTACAAACTAACCCCCAATAAGAGACCATGTCTTGGACTTGGTAAATGGTCCTCTCCATTCCTCTCTTGGTTCTTTTCCCCCATTTTTCCTTCCCTTGCTATCTTAGTAGGACTACCTAGCCAAAGGTTGGCTATGATTCTCAGTGTCTTCTACACCACCACCACCCTTCAAGGTTATGGACAAGATGACAATATAATAGAGGTGGGCAGTTAGGTGGTGCAGTGGATAGAGCACCAGCCCTGGATTCAGGAGTACCTGAGTTCAAATCTGGCCTCAGACACTTAACACTTACTATCTGTGTGACCCTGGGCAAGTCACTTAACCCCAACTGCCTCACAAAAAAAATGTAAAAAAAAATATAATAGAGGGTAGTGTAGTCAGATGAATTCAGAACTAGTTGAATGTTATGAGATGAGTAGAGAAGACCTAAAACAAGGAAGGGAAAAGCAAAGAAAAAGAATTATAGACCCATATCGGTATTATTTTTATATCATTCACATATACATTTTCCCTTTAGATTATAAATTCCTTGTGAGTAGAGATTATTTTGTTCTTTGCTTATTTATATCCATAGCACCTAGCACAATACCTGGCACATAGTAAGTCCTTAGTAAATGTGAATTGACTGAGTGACCCCAAAATATCTGGAAAGACCAAAACACATCAGACTGATTTTAATAAGATGAAAGTTCATGGGGATAAATGCAAAATCTTAGACTTGAGCTGGCAAAAGCAATGTCACCAGTATAAGATGGGGAAGCCAGAGAGTTTGAGATAGATTTGGAAGTTGTAGGGAATTGTAAGCTCAAAACAAGACAGCAGTTAAGTACATTATGGCAGCCCAAATAAAGCTGAAGGGATCTTTGGCCACACCAAAAGGTGTTCACAGTCCCGTATTCCACTCTGTTCAGCCTGCATTTCAGACCACACCCTGTTCAGTCCTGGGTACCATAGAAAGGACATTAACCAAATGTAGAACATCCAGAGAGGGGTGATCAGGCTGGTGAGGGGACCTCTAGTGGAGGCCACTTAAGTGTCAGTTGAAGTAACTGGGGAAGCTTTTGTTAGTTTCTTTCTCTCTCCCTCTCTCTCCATTTGCGGGGCAGTGAAGGTTAAGTGACTTGCCCAGGGTCACACAGCTGGTAAGTATCAAGGGTCTGAGGCCAGATTTGAACTCAGGTCCTCCTGAATCCAGGGCCAGTGCCTTATCCACTGTGCCACGTAGCTGTCCCCTAGTTTGTTTCTTAAAGACTGCTTCTACTTATCTTGTTCAGGCTGGAAGTGCATGGTAGCCAACTATAAGAATGTGAAGGGTTGTTACATGGATGACAGATTAGATGTGTTGTGCTTAGCCCCAGAGAAGAGAAACAGGAACAACTGATAAACGTTGCACAGAGGCAGATATCAGTTCAACGTAGGGGAAAAGTTTCAGACAATTAAAATGATCTACCAGTGTACTCTGTTGCCTTGGCAGGTAGTGGATTCTACTTGCTAGGGATCCTGGAGTCAGGTCTGGGTAACTATTTATTGGATACCTTGTCAAGGAAATTCTTGTTTGTGCCTGAGCTGAACTAAATGAATTCTGAGGTCCCTCTTCACACTGAGATTCTATGGTTCTGGAATGCTAGGACTAAGGTCATATTCGTCATTTGTATATTTTTATCCTATCTTTTTTGTTGTTGTTGTTGTTTTCATAAGCAGTATTTTTGAGACAAGGCTGATTCATTTTAATATTAGGACAGAGTTAAGAATAGAATGCATATATTTTGACATAATAAAAACTAATGAAACAACTTGATATCAAAGGCAGTACCTATAATGGGGATGTCTTAGTGCTTTTAGGGACATCTGATATCCACATAGTAGTTTGGCAGATGGTCATTCGGGCTAGATGCTATCTACTCATTAATTAAAAATCTGAAACCCCAATATTATGACTATAGGTAACTAATATTCAGATTAAGTTTTAAAATGTTTGTTTAATTATATTAACCATTTCACTGTTTTTCAGTAGAGGGTGAGCCAAAAAATAAATGAACACAAACTATTCTGTTTCTCTCTTATTCTAACAAAACTTTTGATAGGGAAAGAGGCCAAAAAAATTTTTGGAGGCAATTAGGGTTACGTGACTTGGCCAGAGTAACACAGATAGTAAGTATCTGAGGCCGACTTTGAACTTAGGTCCGCCTGACTCCAGGACTGGTGCTCTCTCCATCGTGCCACCCAGATATCCCCTGGAAATAATTTTTTAAAAGTAAATTTGGGAGACTTCCAGTGAATTTCATTTAGCAATATCACCTCTAGAAAAGTAGCATGGTCAGAGGTCCTTCCATGAAGTCAGCAAGATCTGGGTTCAAGTACTGCCTCTAACTTATATGAGTTGTGTGAACATGGGCAAGTTAGTGAACCCTTCAGTGCCCCCAGACAAATCTCTCAGAGTACAAAGACAGAGACAAAACTCTCACAAGGGAGTTTTGGATCTACCTCAGTGGAGATTTTCTGTACCAGGAGTTACTCATATTCATGAAATTATAAATCTAGATTAAAAAAAGAAATACCTCTAACTTCCATGACTTCAGAGAACAGGAAGCTGATTAATATTTTTTAAATGCATACAGATTGGAAAATGGATATGGGCAAAAATAATGTGATAGAAAATGTCAAATAAATCATAC
Source organism: Dromiciops gliroides (assembly GCF_019393635.1). Taxonomy (NCBI): domain Eukaryota; kingdom Metazoa; phylum Chordata; class Mammalia; order Microbiotheria; family Microbiotheriidae; genus Dromiciops; species Dromiciops gliroides. The sequence continues at coordinate 160,192,840 of NC_057866.1, read as the reverse complement.
AAAAATTCCCCCATACAAATATGCAGAATAATTGCAGACATGTTAAAAAATTGACCATTAACTTTGAAAGAGGCCCTCAAGGCATCAGCCCTCCTAGCTGGAATCATAGCTAAAGGAAGAAATTTCATCTGAAATAGTATGACAAATTTGGCTATAAAAATTAGACGTTAAAAAAAGAATCTACCCCCAGAGTTTTCTCCAACCTCACCCTCACCCCTTTCCTTTAATGTGGAAAGATTATAGAGGAAGGGGCAGCCAGTTAAGAGAAATGTCCTATAATTCTTTTCTGGGAAACTTCCAATACTGTGACCTACACTGCTTTTCTCATGGGAACTTGGTTTCCAAAAGGAATGAACTGATATGGTTAATAACTGTCATCTCTCGGGCTCCTCAAGATGTGGCAGAAGATGAGCAGTAAGAAGAACTTGGCCGGCCAAGTCAGCCAGCTCCTGACTCTATTGATTCTCCTTCAGAGGGAAGACATGGACAACCATTCTTGAAGTTATGGGCAAAAGTCATGGTTCCCCAAGGTCAGAAGGAACCTAAATGACTATAGATCAAGGAGAAAAGTACATGCAAAACACACCCAATAGGCACACCCAGAATGCTGCTACCCATCCCTGGCTCAGAGCTCTCTCCTTCATATTCAATAACTTCTCTAACTGAACTGACTCGAAAGAAATATCCACTTACTTTGGGAAGATGTGCTCCTTCAGGCTTAATTCAATGGTTTTATGCTTCAGTTTTCCAAAGAAACATACTTTAAACAAAGTCGTTTCTTACCCCACCTTCTCCCTCACTTTCTCCACTAATGGGAAAGGTAACAGCTGTTACCACTAATGTTCAATATCTTCAGGAACTCAGTGTCCAAATCCAGTTTAATCACATTAGTTTTACACACACACACACACACACACACACACACACCACATCACACCCTACTCTTCAAACCTTCATCAACATTCTTATTTCTAACACCAAGACTGCCACACACAAAAAACCCCACTAAAGAATAGCAAGCAAAGAATTGGTTTTGCCCTGGTCCTTGGCCTTGGCATCGCTGACTGACTAAAGTTCAGTATGCTGGGGCCCTTGCTTGACTCTCTCTGCCAAGGAAAGAGTACTGGAAACAAAGACATTTCAGCTGTCACTGTGGTAGACTGAAGAAACCCTCACTGTTGAAGTAGGAACTATGCCATGCCCAGAGTAGGACTGTGTTAGGGGATGAAAAATCCCAACTCAGCCCTGGTCAGTGTCACTGACCACCACCTCCCTCAATTTGACCTCCCTTTTATCAGCCTCCTCCCTTTCACCTTTTCCCTCCTACTGCTGCCCTCCCTTCTATCAACACCCCCCCCACCCTTTTCTTTACCCTTTCACAGCCTAGTTCTCTACAGAGTAAGATAACGTTCTATACACAACTGAGTGCATATGTTATTCTCTCTTTGAGTCCAAACTGATGAGAGTAAGGTTCCAAAAATGCTCACCCCGCCCCCTCCTTTCCCTCTACTGTAATAGGTCTTTTGTGCCTCACATGTGATGTGATTTACCCCATTCTGCCTCCCCTTTCCTCTTCTCCCAGTACAATCCATTTTTCACTCCTCAAGATTTTTTTTTCATCACATCAAAATCAACTTATACCCACATGCTCTGTCTATATATATATACTCCTTCTATTGACCCTGGTAGAGATACACTTCTCAAGAGTTACAAGTATTATCTTCCCATGTAGGGATGTAAACATTTAAACCTTATTGAATAACGTTTTTTTTTTTGTTTTGTTTTACTTTTTTATGCTTCTCTTGAGTCTTGTGTTTGAAGACTGAATTTTCTGTTCAGTCCTGGTCTTTTCATCAGGAAAGTTTTAAAGTTCCTTATTTCATTGACTGTCTATCTTTCCATCTGAAAGATTATGCCCAGTTTTGCTGAGTATTTGATTCTTGGTTACAATCCAAGCTCATTTGCATTCTGGAAGATTACATTCCAAGCCTTTACTGTTGAAGCTGCCAGGTCCTGTGTAATTCCGAATGTGGCTCCTTGATATTTATATTATTTCATTCTGGCTGCCTACAGTAACTTCTCCTTTACTTGATAATTCTGGAATTTCACTACAATATTACTTGGAGTTTTCATTTTGGGGTCTCCTTCAAGAGGTTATTGATGGATTCTTTCCGTGACTATTTTACCTTCTGGTTCTAGGATATCAGGGCAGTTTGTGATAATCTCCTTACATGTGCTGTGCAGGTTTTTTGTTATTGTTGTTTTTTTTATCATGACTTTTAAGTAATCCAATAATTATTAAATTGTTCCTCTTCGATCTATTTTCCAGGTCAGTTGTTTTTCCAATGAGCTAGTTTACATTTTCTTCTAGTTTTACATTCTTTTGATTCTGTTTGATTCCTAATGTCTCACAAAGACATTGGCTTTCATCTGCCCAATTCCATTTTTTTAAGGAATTATTTTCTTCAATCCACTTTCGCACCTCCTTTTCCATTTGGGCAATTGTATTTTTTAAGGAATTGTTTTCCTTAGTCAATTTTTGTCCTTCTTTTTCCAAGCTATTGACTCTCTCTTGCATAACTCATTTCTTTTCCCATTTTTTTCTTTTGCCTCTTTTATTTGATTTATAAAATCCTTTCTGAGCTTTTCCAAGAAGCCCTTTTGGTCTTGAGACCAATTTATCTTCCTCTCTAAGGCTTTGCATGTAGGTATTTTGACAGTGTTGTCCTTTCCTGAGTTTGTGTTTTGGTTTTCTGTGTTGCCACAGTAGCCTTCTATGGTGAAGGTTCTTTTCTGTTTCTTACTCATATTTCAACATATTTCATGACTTTTAAAGTTGACCTTTTTTCCTGGGGCACAGGTGGCACTATTCCAAGCTTCTTTTTCTGGATGCCAAGGGCCTTATCACTGGCTTTCTGCTCTGAGGACTCAGAGGCTTTCTTTCCTCAATGTGCTGGGTCAGCCCAGGCTGGTTGTACCTGTTGTATATGAGATACCCCACCTAGCAGTTTATCTTCTTTGTTGGCATTGGAGACCTCACAACTGTCCTGCTGTGCCACTAACTTGCTGAGCCAGGACACCAGGACCAAGGGGCCTCAGTTGCTGATCTGTACAGCTGCCCAGACACCCTCTGTGCTGTGCTATGCTCCCCTTTTACCCAAATGAAACAGCCCACTACTGTAGTCCTTCTAAGTTATAGGACTGGAGTTCAAATTTCACTTCAGACACTTACTGGCTGTGTGACCCTGGTCAAGTTACTTAACTCCAATTGCCTTAAACATCCAGGCCCATATCCAGTTGTCCTGATATATATCTTGTCACTGGACCCTGATGGCTCTGGAGGAGAGAGTGAGGTTGGTGACCTTGCATGGACCTCCCTCACTTAAATCCAATTCACTGCAAGTCATGACATCACCCTCAATGCCATGGTCCTCTAAGTTATCTGTTTAACTCTGTCTTTTGTATAGATTCTGTAGCTGCAGAATTTGTTTAGAGGCTTGATTTAATGTTGTTTCTGAGGGAAATTTGGGACAGCTCAGGCAACTTCCTGGCTTCTCTCTGCCATCTTGGCTCTGTCCCCAGCCTCTTCCTCCCCAACCCCACCAGTGTTAAAATCACAGTATCAGAGACAAAAGATGAGAGTTTCAGAGTCTAGATCCCCAAGCACCAAAATCCATCTTATCTGAGGTTTGATGGCAAAAGTAGGCTTTTTCAAAGGATGACTGACCCTTAGCAAGACTGAACTTTTATGGACAAAGCATGGTGCCTTACCTGCTATGCCAAACAGCAACATTTCAATACGCGGTTATGGTTAATAATACACTACCTACCTTGCAGAATTGTTGTAAGGAAAGTATTTTTGTTAGAACACTGGATAAATAAATATGAGCTACTCTTTTTGAAGGAGCACAAAGCACTTGGGTTTGTCTCAGCTCTGTCATCTATTGATTGCATAACCTTGGGCAAATGAACTTCAATTTCTTCATCCATAAATATGAAGAAAAAAATTCCTAGCCCAGGAATTCTTAATTTGGAGTCCACAGGCTCTTAGGGTGTCCATAGATAGATTTTAGGGGGTCCAGGGATTTATTATTTCCATAAGTGTATTTCAATATAATTTTGGTAATGTTAAATATTTTATTTTATGCATTTAAAAACATTATTCTGAGAAGGGCTCCATAGGCTTCATCAGACTGCCAAAAGGTACACAAGCCATTAAGATTCCTTGGCCTAGCCTATTTTTTCTTATTGTGAAGATTAAATGAGATGATGTCCAAGGAAGTGCTTGTAAACTGTAGAATGGTTATATATATATATATATATATATATATGTATATATATATATATATATATATATGTTAAGTTGTTATTGCTATCATGTAGAAGAGTCTCAGAAGATAAGGTCAACAAAATAATTATAGGAGATGAAGTCTATATGATTTTTTAATGTTTGCAAAGTACTTTATAAGTATTATTTTATGTGATTCTAACATAAGCCTACTTTCTCTTCTACATAAATTTCTGATGAGAATAAAATACACATCTCATTAGACTGCTTTATCATCACACAATTACCGAGATATAGAGAATACAAGCTCTTGTGCTAACTGTTCAAGAGTAAAATGAGTCTCTCAAGGTTCTCTTTCAACAAGACATCTTTGTATATGGCAAAATTAGGCAAGATTCCTTGAAAGATAGAACAGCAAGGGGCAGCTAGGTGGTGCAGTGGATAAAGCACTGACCTTGGATTCAGAAGGACCTGAGTTCAAATCTGGCTTCAGACACTTGACACTTACTAGCTGTGTGATCCTGGGCAAGTCACTTAACCCTCATTGCCTCACAAAATAAATAAATAAAATATATTGCTATTACATTCTAATGGGAAAACATAACACATGAAAGGAAGATGAAAAGGGAAGTGGTGATGGAAGGAGAAGAAGAAATGAAGGTACTTGATATGGGGTAGTGAGTGTAGAGAATCAAGAATGCAGCCTAGAGAAGAATGAAGACATACTGATCAGGGAGATCTCTTTAAAATGGTGGTTCTGGGATGAATCAACTGATCAGAGGGAAAGGCTGCAAGGACAGAAGGTACTTTCAGTAATGTCCAGGGGTAAGTGAACTTCCAGGGTGAAGAGTTTTCTATGATATGGTAGAGAAATAATAAGGAAAGAAAAAGAGGCATTGAAGTAAAGGATGTCATTAAGTAACATGAGAATATGAGATGTCTGTTCATCTGGTGAGAATGAAAGATAATGATTACGCAGCCCAGATAAGGGCATCTCGGTGGATAAAGTGCTGGGCCTGACTCCAGGTGGTGAACATAATGGAGGATGTGAATAAATATAGCAAAGGTTGGATATAGGTATGGATGATTTATGGATGGGGTTGTTGTGGTTGTTGTTGTTGTTGTTGTTGAGTTGTTTCCAACTCTTCATAGTCCCATTTGGGGTTTTCTTGGCAAAGATACTGGCATGATTTGCCATTTCCTTCTCCAGATCATTTTAACAGATGAGGAAACTGAAGCAAATAGGGTTAAGTGACTTGCCCAGGGTCACACAGTTGGAAGTGTCTGACGCCAGGTTTGAAATTAGGTCCTCCTGACTTAAGGCCCAGTGCTCTATCTACTGAACCACCTAGCTGCCCAAAGTAGTTTTTATAGGGATATTGATCTAGTAGTGGTGTTTGGAGGAAACTGGAGCCAAGAGGCCAAGTTAGGAAACTACTGCAATAGTCCATCCAAGGGAGTGTGATAAAATTGTAGTTGTAGTGAAAACGGAAAGGAATAGACTGGTTTGCGGAACATAGTAGAGTACAGACCAGTAGGACTTGGTGATTCCCTGGATGAAGGAAATAAGGGGAAGGGAGAAATGAAAAAGGACTCCAATTTAGAGCCTCAGTGACTGAAGAAAGGGTCATATTTTTTTAAATCATAAAACTATTTTGTTATTTTCTAGTTACATGTAAAGATAGTTTTCACCATTTGTTTTTATAAGATTTCTAGTTCCAAATATTTCTCCCTCCCTCCCTTTCATCCGCCCTCCCCAAGACAGCAAGCAATCTGATATAGGATATATATATGTATATATATGTATGTGTGTGTATATATGTATATGTATATATACACATATATGTATGTATATATGCATGTGCATTATATATATATGTACAGTCAATCACATATTACCACATTAGTCATGTTGTGAAAGGAGAATTAGAACAAAAGGAAAAAACCTCCAAAAAGAAAAAAAAACAACACAAAAAGTAGAAACTCTATGATTCAATCTGCATTCAGAATCCACAGTTCTTTTTTCTGGCTGTGGAGAGCATTTTCCATCATGAGTCCTTTGGAATTATCTTGGATCGTTGTGTTGCTGAAAAGAGTTAAGTCTATCACAGTTGATCCTCACACAATGTTGTTGATACTGTGTACAATGTTCTCCTGGTTCTGCTCATTTTACTCATCATCAGTTCATGGAAGTACAGGTTTTTCTGAAATCTGCCTGCTCATCATTTCTTATGGCACAATAATATTCCATTACATTCATATAGCACACCTTGTTCAGCCATTCCCCAATTGATGGGCATCACTTCAATGTCCAATTCTTTGCCACCACAAAAAAGAGCAGCTATAAGTATTTTTGTACATGTGGGTCCTTTTTCTTTTTTATGATCTCTTTGGGATAAAGACCTAATAGTGGTATTGCTGGGTCAAAGGGTATGTGCAGTTTTATAGCCCTTTGGGCATAGTTCCAAATTGTTCTCCAGAATGGTTGGATTAGTTCACAGCTCCACTAACAATGCATTATTGTTCTAATTTTCCCACAGCTTCTCCAACATTTATTATTTCTCTTTTTTGTCATATTAGCCCATCTGATAGGTGTGAGATGATGCCTCAAAGTTGTTTTGATTTGCATTTCTCTAATCAGTAGTGATTTGGGGCATTTTTTCATATGGCAATAGCTTTGATTTCTTCATCAGAAAACTGCCTGTTCATATCCTTTGACCATTTCTCAATTGGGGAAGGACTTGCATTCTTATAAATTTGCTTTCATTTCCTATATATTTTAGAAATGAGGCATTTATCAGAAATACTGGCTGTAAAAACTGTTTCCCAGCTTTCTGCTTCAAAAGGGCCATACTCTTAATAGACCCTAGGAAGTCACAAGGAGGTAGAGTTTTGAGGAAAAGTGTAATAAGATTATCCTTTATCAAGATAAATGTTAAAACTTACAAAATATACCCTTAGAGAAAGGAATGAAAAACTTATCAAAATTAGCATGAAAATATTCAGATTTGCCCTTTCAAATTCTTGCCCTGTTTCCTCATTGAATTACAACCCATCCTCTAAACCATTTCCTGCCCAAAGTGTCCAGTCTTCCAGTTGGTGACACTTCCCCCACGCATCTATCCCCCTGAACTCACAGAGCACTTATGTAGAATTTTGTGTTATTGCTATGCATGTATGATAGCTCCATTTTAGACTACCATATCTATGAGGGCAGGCATCATCTCTCATCTAACCTATGTCTCTCCCAGAGTGCTCTGCACAAAGGTAGTTAATAAATTAATGTTGAAATAAGTCAATGAATGGTATTCAGGACCCCCAAACTAGGCATTAGAAGTAGTAGCTTTAGATGTGGCTCTGATGCCACCAACATATATTACCAATATGGAGTGTCTCATTACAATTGCTCCTATCACCATATAGCACGTATTGCCTTTGCCACTCATGTTGGCCTTGTATTGTTACTTCATCATTACACGTGGGTCTAACTCCCCAAATAAACTAGACATTCCCAAAGAACAAAAATCATGTCTTAGACTTCTTCTGTGTCCTTCTTAGCACCAAGCACTATTTTATATATATATAATGTATGCTCAATAAAAGCTTGTTGAGTTAGTCTAATAAGAGAAACAGGAAAATCAATTTACTTTTTTTTGCTGCATACAAGACGAAGTCCAAACTTCTTAGAATGTTATTAAAAAACCACCACAATTTGAACTGTACCTACTGTTCCAGCCTTATCTCCCACTATTTCCCTTCCTTCAATTGAGATATGTATGAAGATGCTTTTGCCAACCTTGAAGTAATGTGTAAATATTAGTTTTGTTGTTGTTGTAGTTCAGTTGTTTCAGTCATGTCTGACTCTTTGTGACTCCATTTGAGAAATTCTTGGCAAAGATACTAGAGTGGTTTGCCATTTCCAGATGAGGAAACTGAGGCAAATAGGGTTAAGTAATGCCCAGGGTCATCTAACTGGTAAGTGTCTGAGGCCAGATTTTAACTCAGAAAGACAAGTCTTCCCAACTCCAAGCCTAGCACTCTGGATGGCCACTGTACCACCTAGCTGCCCAAATATTAGTTATTATTGTCATTTATGGATTATGAAAGAATAAAGCATTGAATGCCCTTTCTGTATTCCTGTTATTGTATAATCTGTGGAGCCCTGATCCTATAGCATCACGGGATTTGGACACTGAAAGGTCCTTAGAGATCATCTAGTCTGGCCATATCATTTTACAGATGAGGAAATTAAGCAAGATCACATAAGTTAAACAGCAGGGACATGTGACCTCTAACACTGGAGTCCTCTAATAATCACCTTAAATTGGTATGGAACTTCATTTTACAAACTCTTTCACATTATCTCATTTAATTTCAGAGGTGTTCAAGCCTTAGCAATGGTTTTAATAGTAAGGAAGTAGTAATCATATTTCCATTATACACAAAAGGAAAGTGAAGCACAGAGAGACTATGACTTAGGCAGTGTCCTGGAACAAATTATGAGTAAACTCAGGAATGCTTTTTTGGTCTTATGCTTCCCAGTTCAGTATTTGGTGTGCTATTTGGTATATAAAGAGACTTCTCATAACATTCTTCTCTTGGCTAACTCATCACACCCCTCATAGCAGCCCCCCCAACTTGCTATTTCAATAAAGATTCCAAATCCAAACATCCTAACCTTGATCGAAAGGGTCCCCACAGGCCATATTTCTAAATTACTCTTGTTAATCACTTCTATGGACAATTCCTCCCTTCAGGACAAAGTTTTTACCCGCTTTTATGATCTCTCAGTTCTATAGCTATAGTCACATTTCCCTGGACTCACTGCAGTTCTGCTATAGTCCGGTATAATTTTTTTAAACTTTTCCTAAAATACACCTAAAATCGACAGACCTCATTCATGAATCTGTCATTAAACAGCAATGAAAGTCAGTACCCACAGGTCCAGGGCTCAAGAAAAGGCAGTTCAGTAACACTCAGTAGTGGTATACTAATGAGAACAAAGACTCTAGCAACATTACCGAACATCATGAATCTTGGTGGCAGACCTTGAGACACAAAGATATGCATGTACATGTCCGTGTCTGTGTCAATATACATACACATATATGTGAACATGAACATGCAGCGCACATACATATATATTCTCATATACGTGAAGATATAGATATATACTCTCATATATGTGACAATATATAATACACATATGTATGAATACATATGTATGTTATTTGCATACATTTACACCATTGTCTGAAGGCAAGATGGAAGTAGATGTCATATTTCCTAAGTCTCAGTACAGTACTTCTGCTTTTCTCCCACATATGTGAAAATTTACTAATAAAAGGAATACAATTCACATACCTAAAACACTTTTAAGAGCCTATCAAAATTCCATTCTAAGATGAGTCAATAACACCCACCTCAGCAAAGTCTCAAACAAATTCCATACTGACTGATTTCTTTATTTCACCAGAGAACAACAATACTATTCCTATTCTACCTTACAAAGCCCTTCTACAGTTTAGTTCCCTTTTATACATGTTGAGGGACTTTCTATTCAAGATGTTTTTGGTTAAACACAAAACACTCAATATTTAAATGAAGTTTAAGCATGGTATTCAACAGTGCCTTCAGAGATATCATCTCTCAAAAATGCACATATATCACATTTCAGAGTAATGCAATAGAAAACAGACACTATATGAAATTGTGGGGACACGAGAGTTTGTCTCTTTAAGCCAAGTTTAATCACACATGGTATATAGATCACTCCCCTAATCCCCATAGCTCGACTTTTTAAAAAAATGGTGTTTATTTCTTCTTCAATTGAATTCAAGGTATAAATATTTGAAAGTTTTTATTTTAATAAAATAGGCAGTTTCCAAAATCTTATAATGTGACTTTCTCTTTCCACTACAGAACTGTTTTTTTCAAAACTAAGCTCTTAGAGGTCTAAAAGCAAAAGGCATTCCAAACTATAGTATTTTATCACAAACTCAGTTAGAAGGAACCTTAGTGTACACAGAATCTTAAGAGATATACTCCAACCTCCCACTCTATGCAAGAATTTCCTAGACAAAATCTATGACAGATGGTCATCGTCTCTGTGTTTGAATACTATCAGTGATAGGGAATTTGATACTGTGAGTCAGTCTATTCCATTTTTGGACAGCTTTAATTACTAGAAAGCTCTTCCTAACAGTCAAAATTTGTTTCCCAGTAACTTAATCTCATTCATTCTAGTTCTACACTCTAGGGTTACAAGAATAAATCTCTTGTCTTTTTCCCATGTTAGGGCTTCATGGAAGGCAGCTATCATGTCTCACTCATCTCTTCCCCAGGCTAAACATCCCTAGCAGATGTCCACATATTTGAACTGTTTAATAACATCCATATAATGCTTCTATGCCAATTAAAAAATTTTAATTTAAATGCAAAACAAAAAAATCTGTTTTCTCTCCCTTTTACTTCACCTTCTCTAGGAAAAAAATAAAAACAAAACTTTTGTAATACATATGCATAGTCAAGCAAAAGAAACTCCTGCATTGGTTACGTCCCAAAACTCTGTGTCTCATTCTATACCCTAATTCCATCACCTCCTTGTGAGGACGTGGTTAGCATGCTTCATTATAGGTCCTTTGTAATTATATTCGGTTACTCACTATATTGAGAAGAGTTCTTAAATCTTTCCAAATCTTTTTACTTTTAGTTTTGTTGTAGAAATTGTTTTGGTTCTGCTCACTTCATTCTGTATCACTTCATACAAGTCTTCCTGGGTTTCTCCAAAACTATCCTTTTCATCATTTCTTTCTTTCTTTCTTTTGGTGAGGCAATTGGGGTTAAGTGACTTGCCCAAGGTCACACAGCTAGTGTCAAGAGTCTGAGGCCGGATTTGAACTCAGGTCCTCCTGAATCCAGGGCCGGTGCTCTATCCACTACACCACCTAGCTGCCCCATGTCATTTCTTATAGCAGAATAATATCCCATTACATTCATATAATTTAATTTGTTCAGCCATTCCACAATTGATGGACATTCCTTTAGTTTGTAGTTCTTTGACACAACAGAAAGAGTTGCTAAAATATTTTTTGTTATGGCTTTCCCCCTCTTTTCTTTGATCTCTTTGGTGAATAGACCTAGTAGTGGTATTGCTAGGTCAAAGACCATTGGCTGGACCAGTCAAGTCACAAGTTCTAGCAGTAGTACATCAATGTGCCTATTTTTCTGTAGCCCTTTCAACTTTTGTCATTTTCTGTTTTTGTCAACTGCCAGTCTAATGAATTTGAGGTAAAACCTTGGATATTTTAATTTGCATTTCTCTATTAGTATTTGGAACATTTTTTCCAATTAAAAAAAATAAACTTCCATCAGTTCCTTACACTATCTTGGAAATGAGAACTTTATTAAAGAAATTTGGTATAAAAATTCCTTTTCTGTTTCTCTTCTAATTTTAGATGCATTGGTTCTTATGTAAATTTTATTTAATCAAAATTGTTCATTTTATTTTCTGAGATTATCTCCATCTCTTATTTGATTATGACTGTTCCTTTATTCATAAATCTGAAAGGTAATTTTTTCATTGATTTTTTCTGATTTGTTTATGATGTTGCTCTTTATGTATAAGTCATATATCCATCTGGAATTTATCTTGGTAGAGTGAGATGTAAATCTGTACCTAGTTTCTGGTAGACTTTTCAGTTTTTTACAGTATCAAATGGATTAGTGTATTGTTGTTCTGTTGTTTTAGTGCTATTTGACTCTTCGTGACCCCTTTTGGGGTTTTCTTAGCAAAGATTCTAGAATGGCTTGCCATTTCCTTCTCCAACTCATTTTACAGATAAGGAAATGGAGGCAAACAGGATTAAGTAATGTCCAGGGTCACACAACTGGTAAGTGTCAGAGGCCAGATTTGAACTCAGGAAGAGGAGTCTTCCTGACTCCAAGCCCAGCACTCTAACCACTGTGGCATGCAGCTATCCAGATTAGTGATAGCCATACTTGAATGAAAAAGTAGCATTTCTACTTCAGTCTTTAAAGGCAGTTATCACACTTCATCCTCTGTAAGATTCTCATAGCACTTAGTTCAGTGTGTAGCCACTGAATGCTTAAAGGAAAATTTGACAGAGATAATATCTCTAATATTTATGTGACACCTTTTGTTTTTACATTGTGTTGTTATATGTGTTCATTGCTGAATACATCCCTCTTCTATGGATCAAACAATCGCTTGTAAAATCAACTAAAAACGAAAAAATAGACCAGCAAAACCAGCACATCAACTATGACTAACAGTATTCTTTTAAAAAAAATAAACATTTTTATTTAAAGTTGAGTTCCAAATTTTATCCCTCCTTCCCTCCCTCCCCTCCCCCCCTCCCCCCTTCCTGAGGCAGTAAGCAATCAGATATAGGTTATACATGTGCAATTATGTGAAACTTTGTATAAGAAAACTTGTATTAAAGAAAAAAATGAAAGTGAAAAATAGCATGCTTCAGTCTGTGTTCAATCAATATCAGTTCTTTCTTTGGAGGTGGATAGTATGCTTCATCATTAGTCCTTTGGGATTGTCTTGGATCATTGTATTGTTGAGACTAGACTAACAGCATTCTTAACTCATCTCTGGGAACTAGTTTGGTCCTTAGCAGTCTGTTAAACTTCACATCTTTGAGGTTTGGAGAATGATTAGCTTCTCCTATTTTTGGGAAAAATACATTTTAAATAAGAAATAACACTTTTAAGGTTTTTTGTATTAAAAATAATAAAAAACACTTTTGAACCAAGAAATAATGGCTTGTGATTTCCTTTTTTGGTGGGGAAGAATATGGAAGAATCTAGGTAGGGAGCTAAGCCATGTATATTTTTGTTGTCATTTTAGTTGTGTCTGGCTCTTTGTGATCCTATTTGGGGTTTTACTGGCAAAGATACTGGAGTGGTTTGCCATTTCCTTCTCCAGCTCATTTACAAATGAGGAAATTGAGACAAACAGGGTTAAGTGACTTGTTCAGGGTTATATAGCTAATAAGTGTCTGAGGTTGGTTTTGAACTCAGGTTCTCCTGACTTCAGGGCCCTTCCTCTGTCCACTGCCAACTTGCTGAGTATTTAGCACTGAATATAGCTTTTGCAAGCTGGGTTCTAGTTACTGTCACTCACAAGACAGTGAAGATAGTAATGGTAGTAAAAATAGAACAGAGGATCAGAAATCCAGAACTGAAAAGAACCTCAGAGGTCATCTGGTTCAAGTCCATAATTTTACAGATGAGGAAACTGAAGCCCAGGGTGGGGGTGATGAAGTGATTTTACCCAAGTAGTTTCAGAGGTAGGATTTGAACCCAGGTTCTCCGACTCGAGTCAGTTCTTTATCCAAGGTAAAACATTGTATGTTTCCATTTCTCTTGGTTAAGGGGGACAGAACAATAGCAACCAAGACATTTATTTTTTTTTAATCAGTAAATAGGGATGTTGTTTCCTCCTTACCAATGTTTTTACTCTTCTTATTATTATCAATAGCATTTCTAAAACTTTGTCATGTAGCAGTGAAGAGGGTTATTTATTCCTCTGTTACTGGGAAGGTTCTCAGTTGCAAGTATCAGTTTTTGGTTTTAGATTTATAATTTTATCCTTGTGCTTTGTCCAAGTCTCTGTATCCAGTAATAGTCACATGGTTTAGGGTGTTTTTGTTTTCAATGTTTACTAATCTCAATTGTTTTCCTAGTGCTGAACCATCCTTGTATCCCTGTTACATATTCACCTTTGTGATCCTGTTGTTCAGTCATTTCAGTTGTCTGACTCCACGTTAACCCATTTGGGGTTTTCCTGGCAGAGATACTGGAATGGTCTGCCATTTCCTTCTCCAGCTCATTTTATGGATGAGGAAACTGAGGCAAGCAAGGTTAAATGACTTGCCCAGAGTCACACAACTGGTAAATGTCTGATGCCTGATTTGAACTCAGGAATGGTCTTCCTGACTCCAGGCCTGGGACTCTATCCACTGTACCACCTAGCTGCCCCAACTTTGTCAGTGACTTTCAAAAAATTATATCACTATAGTGTTTTTCTAGTATTAAAATTTTTCTCATCAATATTCATTGGTGACAGATCTATAATTCTTTTTCTTTATTTTATCCTTCCTGGTTTAGGTATTCAGAATATATTTGTCTCACAAAAGGAGTTTGGTTTTCTTGAACAGCTTTTGTGTAGTATAGGTATTAATAGCTTTTTAAAGTGTAATATTGGTTTTTAATGAAGATGTCTTCAATATGTTCCTTCTGGTGACCAAATGGTGTAGTCTAATTTTTCCATGAATGAAAGAACTAGATTTCACCCAACTAGACAGAACAGCATTTAGGAAACATGGTTTTATGGAAAGTTTTTTTTTTTTTAAATGTGTAAGATCAAAGTATATATCCACCCCTGGGCAGAAGTGCATGCAACAGGATTTTCCCCTTCTGTTTCTGATCCCTGACCCACAAAGAGCTATTACTTGCCCTTGCTCCCAATCATCTTGTGTTCATTTCATTTAGACTTACATGCGTATTAGGAGACACATCCGTATCTCCCTCAATAAACTTCTTGAGGACAGGGACTGTTTAATTTTTGTCCTTTGTTTTCCCAACACTAAACACAGTGTCTGGCACAGTGCAGTCACTTAATAAATGTTTGCCAATTAATTGATTCTTTCCAGCAATACAAACACAGCACCACATTTTGATTAAAGGACCTATTAAATAATTTTAGTTTCTGTACCTTTCTTCCTCAGTTCTCAAAGTGCCTGGTCTTGATGGAAAGTAAAATTCAGTCATTAATTTCTCCTGAAAACTATTGAAAACTCAAGGACACCAATTACTGGGGTAAAAAATTCCCCAAAAATAACTCCCGGGAAAAATGTAAATTCATTTGACAGAAATTAGCTTTAGGTCAACCTCTTACACCGTGTAAAATAAAAAGCTCCAAATGAGTACATGACCTAAATGTAAAAGGTCATGTCATTAAAAAAATCAGAGAAAAATAGAATGAGTTACCTTATACAACTATCGCTAATGAGAGAATTTTAATTAAACAAGGAGAAAAAGTGATCAATTACATAAAATTGAAAAGCTTTAGTACAAACAAAATCAATGAAACTTGAATCTAAAAGGAAGCAGTTAACTAAGAAAAATCTTTGCAGCAAATATCTCTGATAAAGATCTTACATCCAAAATGTTTAGAGAATTGATATAAATATATAAGAATAAAGTTACTCCCCAAAAGGTAAACAGGCTGTCTTCAAAATAAGGGATACAGGAATTTAATAAGTATATGAAAGGACCCTCAAAATTACTAATAAGGTTGTAAATTTAAAAAGTTCTGAGGTTTTTACCTCATGCCCACAGCTTCATAAAAGATAACAAAAGATGAATATGGTAGATACTGGAGGTGCTGTGTGAAGAGAGGCACACCAATGAACAAGTGGTAAAGCTATAAATTGGTCCAACCACTTTGGAAAACAATTAGGCATTTTAAATATTTAAAAGTATTTTTAAAAAACCCCATTAAAGATACATAGCAATTAAACATACCTAGTAATTCCACTATTAGTCATAACAGGTTGAAGAAAGGGTATGGTTTCATGTATTTAAAAATAACAAAAGAACAGCTCTTTTTTGTAGTAGAAGGAAAGTAAATACCCACTGATTGGAAAATGGCTGAATAAATGGTGGTACACGAAAGCAATGGATTTGACCGTAAAGTAAGAAATGTCAAATGTGAAGACAATGAAGAAAACCTTGGGAAGTCTCATATGAACTGATGCTGAGTGAAGCAAGCAGAACAGGAATAGTTTATATGATTACAATATAAAGGAAACAATACTGAAAGACTTTAGTACTGATGAATGGAAGTGACCAATTTGATTTCAGTGAACTGATGGTGAAGTATGCTTCCCATTTCTTGGCCAAGAGGTAATAGACTAAGTGTATGGAACTAGAAATACAATTTCAGCCATTGTCAGTGTGTTTTTTTAGTTGACTATGTTTGTTTTGTTGTGGGGTTTTTTTGGTCACAAAGGAGTTTTCAAATGGGAAGAGGGAGTAATATGATATTAATATGAAAATAAGGAACCACTGAAAAACAATGAGGATGAAAATAAAAGTTAGGAATAAGTTCGTTTGTTGTATTCTAGTCTAAATAGGAATATATGTTGAGCAGTCTGAAATGTGTAAGGAGTAATTTTAAATCTATTGCATTAACAGTTAAAAATAAACTTTAACTCTCAGGGTTTGAAGTAGGATGCAGAGGAAGCAGAGCAAGAAGAATTTAGTGTTGGGGAATTACAGTAAAGTGAGAGTGACTAGAGATTAGTATCCAGAGATAGCTTGGAGAAAAGCTGGCACATCTGCCCATTCAACGGAAACTTCAGTTTAAATGTTTGGCCAGAAAAGTCAGGATGAAGGACAACAGACTTGGGTTTAAGTTGGAATGTCTAAGATCAAAGAAAGTACCCACCCTTGGGCATAGCCTCAGTCCAGTTCACTTACTGATACAAAGGATCAGAGATTTAGAGCTAGAAGAGACTTTACATCTATCTTGGGTCACATTGAAGAATAGCTTCAAGCAATGTGGCAGAGTAATAAACTCATGGGCAACAGCTTTTAGCAGTGATGTGACTGAATACAGAATTTCTGAGACAAACCCAATTAAAGCCAGGCTTTGTAAATAATGTTGACAAACAAACCAAAGAGTCACTTTAAAATCTTTGTACAGTATACAAATTTTGGCTACACGGCAATCCAACATATCCACACAGAAATAACAATCACTGTCAGTGACATATTTAAATGTAAAGGGCAGCTGTCTATATGTACATATCAAGACCACTGCCTACATTGGCTTATTTCAACTGGGAAAGTGAATGGATGACTGATTTACTAAATCTATACCAGAAGTCAGTCATAAGGTCCAACGTTTAGCACATCAAGGGAACTGTGGAATTCCAATCTCACTGATTTCACCAAGTGAAATGCAAGCCACTTAAATTCTCTACTTCAGTTTTCTCCATCTATAAAAAAGTAATCACATTGTTCATAGACCCTGGAGAATAATCTGAGGATTAGCTCAGTTGGCTAGTGAAACCAAGGCCACAGGCTTGATTCCCCATATAGGTAGTAGCTTTGAATAGAACAGAAAAATTGTGTTCCTCTGCCCCAACTTTAAAGAGGCTGGCTCAGAAAAAAATTATTCTTGAGGGGCAGCTAGATGGTGCAGTGGATAGAGCACCAGCCCTGGAGTCAGGAGTACCTGAGTTCAAATCCAGCCTCAGACACCTAATACTTAACTAGCTGTGTGACCCTGGGCAAGTCACTTAACCCCAATTGCCTCACTAAAAAAAAAAAAATCATTCTTGGTCAATGAGTTTCTAGAAAGGACAATGGTGGTAATTTTACTGTGGCAATTATATGAGAAATTTGTAAAATGTTTCAAGCTTCTAGAAAAAAAGCTATTAAATAAAATGTGCCCTCCCCTCCACACAAAATAAATGAGATAATTTAGATGCCACAATTTTCTACTAAGCCCTAAATTCTAAAGGGCATATTATTTTATAAATGATAAGTTCTTACAAAAATGTAGAAAACATTTTTGCTTTACATTTGAAATAATTCATATATTTCTCCCATAGCATCAGCACCTGAAATTATAGAAAGAATAGAAGTCACTATCACCCCTCAGGGCTTAATAAAAACAATAATTTTAGCAGGTCCCTCAGACAAATTTTTGGCAAAGAAGGGATTCTCTTTTTAATCCAGTAAAATCTTATTAATTCAGATACCCCTGAATTGGAATTGATGAAACTTTGGCTAACACTGAGCTCTGTATGAAAAGATTTGTTAAGGAAATTAACAGTGCCAAGGCTGTAGGGATGATGTTTAACCTACTTCAAAGAACTGTTTTACATCTTAACAGCATCCTGTTGGATACCAACAGGCCAAATGCAAATGAATTTTATCTATTCTTCATTAGCACAACCCAGCAGGACCTCTACTTGATAACACTGTTAGGAATGATCTGGAATATTATATGTACATGAACTCAAGATCCTTGGATAATAATCTAAAAACACACTACTTTAGAATTCAATATATCAGACTACCCAATTACCAAAGTTCTATTACATTTGAAAGTATGGGTTTTTAAATTAATTTTTAAGAGACAGGGTTCAGATTTTAGAGATTTCTCCTTTCTCCAAATCAAAGGCTATACTAGTATAGTGAAACTGTCATGTTTGCCTGAAAATATCAGCCACCTAGAAATGTGGCGACTCTGCTCAGCATCCCTCTGCCCTCCTCGTCTGAAACTATTGGGAGACTTCCCAACTAGCTCCTAAATTGTGGGATCACAGCTGAGTAACATAGTCTAGATAATCTGGTTTACTTAACATTCTCCAATATTGTGCATTATATTAAGCCATCTAACATGCCTGCATATACCCATAATAGCTTCCTTATTTAGCCTACAGTACTAGTAAATTATGGGGCAGAACCCACTTGTCTCCTTAGTCAGCAACAATGATGACAACATTACTCTGAATTGGCGCAAATAAGCTAGGAGTAGGGATGGAAGAGGAGGAGGCTGGAGGGAATGTGGCAACAGCAGGAGCTAATGATGGCTGGTTAGGACTATAATCCTTAGGCATGATTTAGATTAAAAAAATAGTAAGGTAAGAGTATTCAGCTAAAGGGCCCTGAACTGTATCTGGAAAAGCCAGACTCCTTTTTTGTTAGTTTGTCCCTCTCTGAACCTGTTTCCACAACTGAAAATATGGACGGCAGATACAAATGATAAATCACTTTCCAAACCTTAAAGCATGCTATAACGGTCCATTGCTATTACTGTTCTTGTGAAGAGAACTTTTAATGCATTGATTTAAAGAAAAATAATTTAGTTACCAAACTTGCACCTGGATCTGCCTGGAGCAGTAGCATAAGCCTACTCAGAAGTTCACTAATGACAAAAGAATGAAGGCTTTGAGAACAAGCATCACTGTCTTTGGGCCTGAAATTTTCTACTGGGAGGCCCAATCCATTTTGCATAGGCCTAATAACCTAGGCCATTTCTACCCTATGATTTCCACTCACACAGAATAACATATTATTGACTCCAAGGCCCTTTGGGCCAAAACATAAAAGTAGAGTAGGATGCCTTGGGAGGTACTGAATTTTCCCCAGAATGAAAGGTCTTCAAGCAAAAGTTGAATAATTACTTGATGTTGTATAAGGGATTCCTGCTGAAGTACAGGTTAGATAAAATTAGAGGTTCTTAACTTTGTGTGTTCCATGGACCTCTAGCCCTGGGATCCCTTCTCACAATGTTTTAAAATATATAACGGACATAAATAATACATAATACATTATATTTAGACATCAAAATTATATTTTTAAAAACAAATTCATGGACCTCAGGTTAAGAATGCTTGGAGAGGATGGACTGAGATCTATGTAGTGCTGTAAGTTTATGGTTCTAATTCTACACTGCAAGGAAATCCCTTAGTCATTTTTTATTTGTCAAATTACTAATATACATGCCCTACTGTCCTGAACAAGAACCCATATTTATGCTTTAGATGTATACTATAACATTCCCTTATTGAACAAATACCCCCCACCCAAATGCCATCAGATATGCTGGCATGAGAACCAGGCAGTCATTCCAGGTGCTAGCCAACTGTATTTGTATTCAACAGCTCTGTTTTGTGGGTATGCAGTACTAAAGTAAGAATCAATTTAGTCTCTTGGGAGATTAGGCTGGTGATGGCTCAAAAGGCAAATCAATCAGTACAGTTAGACAGTCTAAAAATTAAGCACAATTTTCTGCTAGTTGCAAATTGTTTGCCATAGCCCAAGATTATAGGGGTGGCACTTGAATGGATTTTAGGGCCCAAGGACAATGAAAATGTATTTACTTAGAACAAATGTCTTTGCTACAATGCAAATGAAAATCAGTCATTGACCTCTAGGAGACTGAAAGTTAAGAATAAAGTAATTTTACCACTTACACTTTGTTCCACTGTTCTATAATGTGCAGGTATTCACAGGGGACAACTTGCTCCAGTACAATTGCACATTATAGTACTTTTATTACCCTAAAAATTGTAGCATCTCCCAAAGTAGAGCTTGATTAAAAGTAGTTCCATTGGCTGAAAACACCACTCTACTATAGATCTATTAAAATCCAGATATGGCAAGGGGGAAATAAAGACACATACCAAGGAGGAGGTCAGAGAGGAAGTTAACAAAAATAGGATGCTACAGATTTGTGGGAGATAAAAATGGAATTGCTTTTAGAAGCAGCTAATTTCAGTGAATGAAGGAACACAGTAACCTGGCTGCCTTGTACATTCTACAAAACAAATGAGAAAATGCACGCTCCACTTGGAGGAACATCCATTTTCTCCTTAAAAGAAGTCATTTATAAAAGAGCAAATTGGTGATTTGTACTTACAGATTGGACCCTTTTCAGCCCTTGTCAAGAAGTGATAAATTATTGAAGCATAGTATAAAGTGTTTTATTTTCTGTGTGCTCTCATCAAAGCCTTCTGAAATGTTTCTATTCACCTTTCCCCTGCTATTAATTAAAAAATAATTGTTTCAAACTATTCCCTGATCTAAAACAAAATAAAACTAGGAAAAAAACCCCACACAACTCTTACTGCTTCCTGCCACCAACATCTTGCAAGGAGGGAATTGTTTAAAAATCACACCACTGGTTCCTGGAACCAAGAGCCTGTTTATATTAGAGGAGGGACAAAGGAAGGGAAGGAAAGAGGAAGGCCAATATGACATTCACACAATTGTCTAGTGCTCATTCAACCAGTGCCTAGATGTATTTGTTGTTCCTAAAGACACCGTAAAACCATTCAGAGCATAAAAGAGTTTTGGAAAGCTCATTAATAAATTGTAAAAACTCACTCAGCAGGAGACACATTACCTAAAACCACTGTCTTGTGCCAAGCAACATGAAAACAGAGGTCTGAGGCAGGGCTGCTGGGTAAAACCATGATCAAACTTAGTTCAGACTTCTATTACAAAGACTTCCCTAAAATTACTTTCCAAATATAAGTTAAAAGGTTAATATAGGATTATTTCCAAATCACAATTTAGTATTTCAGACCTAAAGGAGTTTAGAAACACTAGGCTTTATTTTCATTAAAAGTGTTGTTGGGGAACTATGCAGGGATGGCCTGTCCCCTACTGTGTTGGTAAAATAAGATTACATTGACGTCATTTTTGCTTGAGGAAGATATAAGGATATCTAAAAAAATCTCACTAGTGTCAGGGAAGAAGGGAGTAGATAGATGAAGGATGACCACTGACAGTCTTAGCAAATGAAAAAATTTTTCACTTAATTGGATAGAGTTAATATGCATAATACTTTTCCTAATTGGTTCTTTCCTTTCATAAAATGCCACCATGACATCTGATTCAAACTATTTAATTCTGGCCCACCTCCACCCTGTTCCTCTCACCCTATCCCTATTTCCTGGCAATTTAATTATTTAACACCTACATGTTTAAATTTATAGACATTTTTTAAAGTTTTGGACCAAAACTGGATATTTTTATAGGACATTTCCACTATTATATTTGTGTGACTTGTAGACTGGGAGGGAAGAGAAGCAATAAAACAAGTGGAAACACTTCTTGAAATTGTCTGATTTAGAAAGATAATCCCATCCAAGTGTTTTACTTTCAGTCAAAGGTATGAAAAATAAAAAGCCATCTTCATATTAGATTTCATTACTTGAAATTTAAAATTGAGAAAAAAATTTTCAGCAACAGTAGGTAACAATCTGTCACCTTTTTTTATTTGTATCACTGACACAGTCATGAAAAAGTTACCAAAAATTAAAGGGTGAAAGAACTTTGTACAACTGAAACCATTAGTTTATGTATGTTTGAAACAGCTCTACTTCCTTCCCAAGTCAGTGCATAAGCTATAATGAAAACAGGAAAATTTATATAACAAAAATAGGAACAGAATTTAAAAAATTTTTTTTTAAATATATGAAAATACAAAAATTATTCCTTTCCTGGTATCTTCACATTCTTCTCTTCTGTGTACTTATATATAACACTGAAAAAGAAAATAGAAACCGATTAAAAGGGACGTTCTTAAAAACAATTACAATAGCAAGTTTCATAGAAAATGTTTTTTCTAGCTTTAAAAAATAAATTTCAAAAGAACACTTGATTCACAATATAAAATGAATTTCCGGACACATTACTTTATGAATGACTCTAGACCTGAGCCATACTTCCTGGTTTTGGCTCTGGATCTTACTCATGACATTTACATAAAATAAGGGCCTACCTCACAGTGATGCTAAGAGGATAAAATAACATGTTAACATACTGGGGATATAAATTCTACAAAAATACAAAGTACTATGTTCATGATTCCCCCAAAGTGAAAGTTTTCTGAATCCCTGAAATGATTACATTCAGCACCTTAGAGGGACATCAGAATAAAGAACAGAATATTACACTGAAAAGAACACTAGATTTGAAGCTAGAGAATGGGGTTCTAAAGCCTGTTTCTGTCAGTGATTACCTGGTCTGACTTTAGGCAGATCACAACTTTAAGGCCTCCCAGGGCTGTTGCTGGAAGTATTTAGTAACCTTTAAAGCATTTCTATTTTCCCCCTCTTATGTATTTTCAGTCCTTTGCTCTACTTCCACTTCTTTTGTTCTAGCCCTCCTTACCCCACAAACACAAATATCAAATTCACTGTTTCACTTTTAAACTAAATCCAACTGATGGGAAGAATGAATGAATGTATGAAACTTTTATTATGTCCTTACTATATGCAATGGAGATACAAACAGAAGACATCCCTGCTCTCAAGAATCTCACAAACTAAGAGGGAGAGAACAAAATTTTCAGTTCTAAGTCAGATGGAAAGGTTCTATGGTCCTTAGTGTGCAACAGCAAAGCCAATGTTAAACGTCTAATTTTTCCTATTAGATATGTGGACCTGGGCAAGTCACTTCTGCTTGCTTCAATTTCCTCAACTGTAGAATAGGGATAATGGTAGTACCTACTTCCCAAGATTGTTGTGAGAATTAAATGAGATAATATTTTTGAAGCACTTAGCATTAGTGCTTGGCACATAGTTAAGTGTAATAAAAGTTATTATTTTCATGTCATTTCCCATTGATAAAATCCTGATCTTGGACCATTTTGAGGTCCCAAGGATTTTACTGATAAGAACTTTCTTTTCTGGGTTGCTCTTGAGTTCAGGGTTCTGGATTATCTCTATTAGGGTCCATGGGGAGGTTTTGATTTGACTTGCTTGGCACATGCTGATTCCTGCTTCTCCCTCAGGGTGTCCATTTGCTGCTTCCACCAGATGGGCTTGCCTGCCCCATGTGTGGCAGTTGATTGGTAGTTGGTGAGAATGACAGGCCCTTTCACAAGAGCCATCTTCCCCAAATGATGCCTACGAGGCTGGGCTAGAAGCTGCACAAGTAGTTGGGAGTGTGTTTATTCTCAGAGCTCTTGGGCCTGTTGGTGGTAACTGGTCAGAAGTTGTTGTGGGTAGTGATGATGAGAAAAGTGGCCCTTTCTACTCCCACCTCCAAGTACTTCTCCCTTCCATCATGGCTATCAGGGTGAGGCTGGAAGCAGGTATGTTGAGAAGCATTGCTGTTTCCAAGGTTCCTGAGTTCAATATCCTTAATTATATCCATCAGGGTCCCATGGAAGATGGTAATTAAGGTGGTGGTGATAGTGTGACTTGCCTGGCACAAATTGCATCCCATTTCTCTCTTAGAGTGCCTCACTGCTTTAACCAGGTGGGATGGTGCCATGAATGGCAGATGGTGGGAATGGCTGTTTCCTGAGGAGTGGAAGACCAATGGTTTGAGGGGTGCTGCCACTCCTAAGGCTCCCTTCTGACAGGCAGATAGATGTTGGTTGCAGTTGGTCAGAAGTTGTTGCTAGCAGTAAAGAAAATGGGCCCCTTCTCCACAAAGATTCCTCCGCCTTAATGATGGCTGTGAGGGCTGAGCTGAGAAGCTGTTGAAAGGGCCCTTAGAGATCATCTAAAATTCTCAACCCGGGTGGGATCCATGAACAAGGGGCTTGTGAACTTGGATGGGAAAAAAATTAACACCTTAATTTTCACAAACTTTTGGCTTCCTTTATAATTTTGTGTGTTTTGTTTTATGCACTCAAAAATATACTGAGAAGAGGTTCTTATGCTTTTTCCAGACTTACAAAGGGGTCTGTGACATAGAAAAGATGAACTTACTTAGTCCAAAAGCCATTTTACAAAGGTATCCTCCATTAAATCCAAAAAAGCTATGAAATCAACAGTGAATGATATACACAATGGTTGTTTCTTAAATATATCTATCCAACTGCCCGGTCTGCCCTCCCCAAAAGACTTGACTTGTGAGTATTGGCCAAAATTTGGTGGTTAGGTAAATCTGGTCAGATTCACAAAAGGTCCATTGTTATTCAAGGCACAACTTAAGAGATGTCAAGTTTGTTGTTGACAATGGTCATTAAGAAATTTCGAGGTAAAAATGTCATATAGATTAACTAAGTGAACCTTGGCTCTTCTCCAAGACCTAAAGAAAGGTGTTCTGAAGCATCTGGGTTATGAATTAGTAAGAATGGATATAATTTCCATTAATGAGGTTATGGGAAAGGTCACAAGCAAATTCAGCAGAGATTATACCTATTCCCAAAGGGAAGGTATTGGAAGAGGAAAGAAGATCACTCACAAAACAGCTGGTATTATTATAGCCTTTAATTTTCAAAAGCATATCCCCTGACTTCAACTCAAAGATTAGAACACCAGGTCACCACTAGTCATTAAATAAACTGCTCTAAATATCTGGATCAAAGAAGCACAAAAGTCTAAAAATTCTAAGTTGTTCAAAATAGGTATCTTTGAAGGCACCTCCCTGTGCCAGAAGTGAATGTGCAGAAAACTGCATGACTCTCCCTTTCAGCAGAGGATGGCTCTGTTGCTCTTCTGACAAAGAACTCACAGTCAGCAGACAAGGTAAGCTGGCCACAAAAGGTTGGTGAATGGGAAAGCTACAGATTCCTTTAGGAGACAAGGGAATCACACCTCAGAGTTAGAGACAAAGAGAGGGCTCATGGCTAGTTGTGGGGCAGGAAGGGTGACTGGCTAGGAATGGAGAAAAAATAATGTCAGGACCCAGCTACTAAATGAGGAAGACTCCCTAGGGACACTGAAATAATTAGGAGATAATTATAATCTTATATTCCTAGCACTGTTCTTAGGTCGTCCAAAAATTCTATTCAATATTTCAAAAATTGTGTGATTTCATTGATGGGTATTTCTCTTGATTGATGCAGATTTGAACTCCCCCCATGGCCCCTTGTCAAAGCAGACAGGTTCCCCAAAATGGGGTGTCCAGTAATGAACTTTTCACACATTTAGCCAACCTGCTTCACTGCTAGGATTGTATTCATTACAGTTCATAAGATTTGTGAGAGCTTATAATCAATTACCATAGCCTTTCTGAACCCAGAGTCAGTTATATGCCAGAATGAGGCATCAAAGAAGAACTTCAGTATTATAAATGCTCTTATATAAATGAGGAAGCTAAAGACATGGGAATAAATGAAAGATTATGTATCTGTGGGACATAAAATGTTCTAAAATAATTTTTAAAAGATGCAAAACAATGGAAATTCTGAATTTGATATTGAGATGAGAAGACAAGATACAAAGAAATAACCATCTGTGATACTTTAATTTTTTTTTTTTGTTGGTGAGGCAATGGGGGTTAAGTGACTTGCCCAGGGTCACACAGCTAGTAAGTGTCAAGTATCTGAGGCTGGATTTGAATTTGAATTCAGGTCTTCCTGACTCCATAGCCAGTACTCTATCCACTGCGCCACCTAGCTGCTCCTGTGATTCTTTTCAAGTAAGAAAAAGACAAAAGATCTAACACAAAGAAACATGGTACTAGTAGTTATAAAGTATTTATTTCAAAACTCAGTTTGGGTGGAATCACAGCAAAGTTTGTGAGTCAATAGTTTAAATAAACAACTTGTATAAGACCACAGAGAATCAATATTTGGAAAGAAAAACCAGAACTCAAGCTCTCATTGGCAGGGCATATATATAAAAAAAATGGATAGAGAAACAGGTACTTGACCTGTGATTTCATTGGTATAGAGAACTCCCAGATGAGAAAAGTCTCTCTACTAATGCAGTTTAGTACCTTCTCTATAACTTTTAAAGAGTAGCTTAATCCACAAGGGTGAATTGGCCAGGATCACATGGCCAGTCTGCATCAGGGACAGGACTTGAACCCAGGTCTTTCTCTCTCTCTCTCTCTCTCTCTCTCTCTCTCTGTCTCTCTCTCTCTCTCCATATATATATATATATATATATATATATATATATATATATATATATATATATATATATATATATATATATATATATATATATATATATATAGTGCTTCTTTATATAAGAAATAGCTACTATTAATTTAGATGCCAACTTAATATAAGATATAAGATTTTAAATTTCAAACTCACCAAGTATATTTTTTTTTCCCCAAGTATACTTTTAGGGGCAGCTAAGTGGTGCAGTGGATAAAGCAAGGGCCCTGGATTCAGGAGTACCTCAGTTCAAATCTGGCCTCAGACACTTGACACACACTAGCTCTGCAACCCTGGGCAAGTCACTTAACCCTCATTGCCCCACAAAAAAAAAAAAAAGAAGAACCCCCCCCCCCAAAACAAGTATACTTTTAACTAATATAATGCTATGAATGTCATTATTAAGTTACGGTCATATCCCTCTGACATATTATGCCCTAATTATGTAATCTATGCATTCTTAAAAGTAATCTGATGTATATCATAGAGAAAGATCAGTTTAAGACAAGTTAACTGCCAATGTTATTCAAATCAGTGATGAATCAAGGAAATTCTACTTCAAAACACAATTTTCTTAAGCCATTTAAAGGCTGAGAGATAAAATGTCATACAGAAGAAACGGGGAGTATAAAGATCTAGATTCTAATCTTAGCTTTAACTTTCTGTGTGATATCTTCGGATTCAGTTTTTATATCTATAAGATGAGGGGGCTTCATATTGCAGGAGTTCCCAACCTTTTTTTAGCCCTTGTATTGCTTGGTTTTCAGTACAACCTTCCCAATTCTCCTATATGATGTGAAAGAAAAAAAAAACTAAGCGCTTACCATGCATGTGCACATAAAAATAAAAAAGGTAATTTAAATAGGATAATATATTTATCAAGTATTTCCATACCCCTTGAAAAATTCTGCATACCTCAGACTGGAAACCCCTGCTCTATATGGTAATATCTAGGCTCCTTTAGCTCTAAATTGAAAGTACCCATCAAAGCACAAACTTAATTAAACATCTCACCGCCATGCCTCACTATAAATAGATATAAAAATAGAAACTACACTGTGATTTACAACAAACAGAAATATTGATTGCAATTATGAAAAATCATTTCAGAAGCAAAGTTGTAGTACAAAAAAAAATTACCATTGTTTCCCCGAATAAATGCATCCCCATACTTATTCTTTAGTTGTCCGTTTACATATTCTTCTGTTTGTTCCAGAGCTATATTCATGTAACCATCCAGGCAAGCCAGGACACCTAGAGACACATTAAGATAAAAAGATGGTATACAAAGTAAATCAAGCTTGAAAATCACAAGGTAAATCATATACATGACAATGCTCTATTGTTCCACTGGATATTGCAGGCTTAATATAAATTCAAACTGTAAGTGACAAAGCAAAATTTTAAAATCCTCTCTATATGCCAATATAAATAAAATCTGAAGAGAATACAAGTGACAAAGCAAAATTTTAAAATTCCTTTCTATGTGCCAATGTAAATAAAATCTGAAGATAATATAATATGGAAGTGTATTTGCATTCACAACCACCAGGTAAAAACAATGATTCTTCATCTTTTTAAAAGCCTTGATGGAATGTAATAGAATATTTTTAATCACTGTAAATTTCCTATTCTGAAAGCTAAAAGTGTGAAAGCTGCTACAATTACACAGCAGCAAATGGCCATTCTCTCATACAGCTCCATTCCAAAGGTACTGTCTTTCATATTAAGCACTCAATCAAAAAGCCCGATCTGGCTAATTTATTTCAGCCTTTCACAATGTCTACAGCAGCAGATGAACTTATTGCAGTGTTAAGTGGAAGTCTCCCCAATCTGTTGAAATAATAGAGCAGGAGACAGCAGGTGCTACTGAAAGAACATCTCAAAGTGGTGACTCACAGTGAGGAGCAGCTTGAGAATACAGAGCAACATATTGCACTGTGACACATCTCATTTTGTTTTGTTACAGTTACAATATATTTTCAAATCAAAGCTACTATAGAAAAGTAGCTAAATGCATTCCAAAGTAGCTTTCCAGGAAACCACTCTAGTACATTCTTTTAATCATACTGAGGTGACATAAATTTTGCACAACTTTCACCTGCCAACTTTCTACTTTAAGTTTGTCATTTCAGGATAGAATTTTGTATGCATCTAACTCAAAATCTCTAAATTAAAGTGATACTTTCCAGGAAAATCTGCAGAATGAAACAAGAACAGTCAAACTCAGTTCTCTTAAGCAAAGAAAAATGGACAATAGTCAATAGATTGTTTCAAAGTCATGACTTTGTTAATATGCTCCTCATTCTCTCCCTGTGGTCCCCCAAATAACAACAAAAAGATTCCTTTTTTAAAATTGTGAAGGAGTAATGACACAAGGCTAAAGAAATCAACTTATCAAAATCATATTTGTTTATGGAAAGCTTCACCAAAAAAGGGCTTTATTATAACTAATAACATTAAAATCACACACTGTTAAATAAAGTGAGTGCAGTTTTAGAAAAGACACTTGCTTTTAGAATATTTAACTTCTTCACAGATATGAATGGGCCTTTTTTCTAGACACAGTTTACATGCTTTTAATGGTTCCCACCTCCAGTTATGCACATTTGTTTGAAAAGGAAAAGTATTTTATAGTTAAACTTCCCTCTTCTGATTAAAAGAAATTTTCCCCATAGCAACAACTAGTAAACGTATCCAAATGAAGAAATCAGTTAAACTACATGTGGAGAAAGCTGGAATTGGAACCTCTTCTAATCCTTCTTAAACAGATCCACGAACAGACTATTATGCCAAGAGCATTTCAAACAACCACACACACACACACACACACACACACACACACACACACACACACACACACACACACACACACGAATGATGTTGACAATAATATTTTCTAATGGTGCAATATTTGGCTTCAGCATTATACAAAGGCAAAAACTATTCTCACCAATCTATTTCCTGCACACCCAAAGTACGCTCAGCACTGCCAGAACATACAGAACATGCTGTCCCTTCACTAATCAATTAGTCCATATAGTCAAGTCCCAGGAAGACTATTACTTTCTCTGGGCTCATTGAAAGTTTATGGCTAAGAAGCAATACATGGACATTTCATATTGCCTCTCTACACAGTATAAGTCCATTAATCCTACTATAAAATTCAATTAGTCTTGAGCTATGTTATTCATTTTAAGTCACGAAATCAGGATCTAAATATGCTAAATAAAAAACTAAGCCAGTTAACCAGAAAATTTAGGGCCCCCCCAAAAGTCAACAAAACCTTAGTATGGAATAAAGACAGAATTGCCCGTCTGAATTATGTTTAATGTCTACATCAAATTTCCTGGATCATTTAACAGCCTTCATTTTAACTGAGAAGGCAACTACTGTCAATATAAAAGAATCCCCCCACCCCAACAGCAGGTCCATCAAATTTGGCTGAATTCATAACTAAACTGATTAATTTAGTAATGAAAGTGATCCTCCAAATCTGAACATATTTAATTTAAACTAATCAGAGTTAACAGTTTTCTTCAAACCCACACTGTGTGCAAATATTTTTAATCTTTATTTTGATGGTAAACTAACCGAAGCTTAGAGGGGTTAAGTGACAAACCCTGGCTACAGTTATGAAGTATAACAATCAGTACTTGAACTCGGATCTTTTGATTCTGAGTTCAGTGTTCACTCCATTCTTTCATGGTTTAAAAAAAAATTCTTTGTGGACTAAGGTTCTGAACTACAGAATTCTAACGTTTATCTCTGAAGAATGCTTCAGAAGTCACAACATTTTTTGTTTGGAAAAAAGAAGTTATTAGAACACTTGATAGTTTGCTGATTTTAAAATAGATTACTAAAGGTCAGGTGCTGTTGTGACAATTCCAGGACATTATCTCAACACCCAAAGTCCTTAACTCTAGTTGATCCCCACTCTGTTGTGGGAATCATTAAAGGTACTAATACTCAAAGAGTTTAAGAAAAGAAAGGTTGAGCTTAATACAGCCCTAGACGAAAGCATAAAAATTGTAACCATCAAGGTACCAAATCCCCCATGGTTAAAGCCAAATACATGGCAACAGAATCCGTTAATAACCAATGTCTCTTTTGCCTATCTATAGACAGTTCTAAAAAACGGCTCCAAAAAAAAGTGAATCCAATAAAATGTTACCTCTGTAATCAACTCCAGAATTTAACTTTACCACAACTGGTCTTCCTATGATCTGCTTTAGGAAGTCACTGGGAGTTTGCTTACGTAGACTCATTTTAGCAATCCTGTTTAGAGAACAAAAAAGAAAAAGGCAAGAGTTAATCATCCACCAAAGAGAGAAAACAAACCTGGATAAATTGTTTACAGGAAATAAATTGCCAAAGTACTAGATAATTGTAAAGTCCTCAATGTATTCCAAGATTCTGGTTTCTATGCCAAAACTTTAGTGAAATTAGTGTAGTCTAAATGGTGGCTATCACAAAAAAAGAAGAGAGGGGCAGGGAAACACCCCTACATGCACAGCTGTCATATTAATTTTTTTTTTTTAGTGAGGCAATTGGGGTTAAGTGACTTGCCCAGGGTCACACAGCTAGTAAATGTTAAGTGTCTGAGGCCAGATTTGAACTCAGGTACTCCTGACTCCAGGGCCGGTGCTTTATCCACTGTGCCAACTAGCTGCCCCTTGTCATATTAAATTGACAAATAAAATAGAGTTCACCGTTTTTTTCTCTAACTCATCTTCTTTCACAATAGCTACTTAGAAAGAGGTTTGAGAAGCGAATCAAATGAAACCTGATTTTGAAAGTAATCTGTTTTGGTCAAATTCAGCATCCACCTAATTTCTAGATTGCAAAGTGACATATAATTTTTTTTTTTTTTTTTGCGGGGCAATGGGGGTTAAGTGACTTGCCCAGGGTCACACAGCTAGTAAGTGTCAAGTGTCTGAGGCCGGATTTGAACTCAGGTACTCCTGAATCCAGGGCCGAAATTTTATCCACTGTGCCACCTAGCCGCCCCGACATATCATTTTAAAAAAAGTTCTCCCCTCAAGAATGCTTCCAACAGTTTTTAAAATTTGAAAAAAGAATGAAATGAAGACATTTTTTAATTTACTCACTGATAAGTTCGTTTTACAAAATAATGAAGGTTATCCACAAGAAAACTACAGCCCATCCTGCCAGGATATTTTAACATCTATCTTGTCCCTGTCCTCTTTCTCCCTGCCTCCCGCCCTCCATCAACCTGGGCAAAGTTAATCTACTCTGCTTTGGCACTCTTGCCCAGGCAAGTGATCCTGATGTGGATGAGTAAAAAGTCATCTGAGTTTAACTGGTCCACCCAGTTATCTACCTAGAAATGGCACCTAACCAGCACAGTTACCTCGCTGCCTGCTACACCAGTAAACTCTTTCCCTAATCAGTACAGTGTTGCCACTGGTACTAGACCTTCCTAGTATTGGCCTAACATCAGACTGTTCTATGGCTCCAGTCACAATCTCTGACTCTCAAGGCCAGATTTCCCTTTCCTGGTCCCCACTTTCCTAAATGTGTTGTATCCCTTATTAAAATGTAAGTTCCTTGAGAGACAGTCTTGCTTTTCTATTTGTATCCTCAAGAGCTTAGCCCATTGTAGGCAATCAATAAATGTTAGGGTTTTTTTTTTCATTCAAATATTTTCTGAGGACTTATCATATGTAAGACAATGTAGACTACAAAGATAAATAAAATCCATTCCTGTTTTTCAAAAGCTTGTAATATTAAGTATTACAGCTTTTATATATGGCAAGAGTAGATCAATAAGAATGGCAATCATCTCATTAAATTAAGTTTCTCTTAAGAGTTTGTTGTTCAGTTGTTTCAGTCATCTCCAACTCTTTGTTACCCCATTTGGGGTTTGCCTGGCAAAGATACTGGAGTGGTTTGCCATTTCCTTCTCCAGCTCAGAGGGAGACCTGTAAGCCAGCCTGATTTCATAAGAGGGAAAAAAACTTAAAAAGCCATTCTTCAATTTTATATTCTGTTAACAAGAGACTGAAAAAACAAAAGGGAGAAGGGGCCTTGTAAAGAAAAATGAAATATCAAATTGTCCACATTTCACAGTTTAACCAATTCCATTTTGGTGTCATGAAAATAGTTTCATTTGATAATTCAAAGTATATTACAAGAACAACTGGAAACAATACCCAGCAGGTTCACGCAGTATGAAAATTATACTGAAGCTGTACTAAGTACAGGGAAGAAACTTTAAAAAAAATTCTAACAGAACATTTAGGACCAATGAAGATGATTTTGTGTGTGTTCATCCATTTTAATGAATAAAACAAAAATAACAAAAGAAACCATTGTACAAACTCCTTTACTTTAAGCCCAGGATAATTGATGTTCTGTAGCAAAACAAGCTAGACACCTTCTCTAAAAGACAGTGATAAAGCATATCACTTTAGGGAGTTTGCCTTCAAATCCTGAGATTCAACAAAAAATGAAATGGCCAAGGAATAACTTCACTGTGCCTCAGTATCCCTAAATATAAGAGATGACACTCCTTGCACACTTTGAAGACACTAAAATACATGACTGAATTAGATGTGTAATATTAAGAACCTTAACTTATGGTTTTAAGTTAGCAGCAAGGTCAGAAAACTTGAATTTATTTATCACTTAGCCAACTGCTAACATAGTCATTAAACATTTACTAAGCATCTACTATGTGCCAAGCATCATGCTAAACTCTGGAAATACAAAAAAAGGCAAAAGACAATCTCTGCTCTCAAGGACCTCACAATCTAAATGGGATAAATACACAAAAAGAAGCTGAAAGTCCTGTAGCCAGGTGAGAAATATTGAAGTGTTTTGCTCTGGGCTCCCCTCCTTAAACAGAGGATCTAGAAGGAACTCTCTGTCCATCCTCTACCCTCTCCAATCAAAGGGATAAAGGGACCCAAGGGGCCCAAGAGGAGCTTTAAATTCAGAGTCGATCTGATCTTTCCAGAAGATGAATTTGTAGAGACAATGATCAATAGATTTAGAAAAGGTTCCAGCAATTCTTAAGAAGTACCATGAATAAAAATCCTACAAAGCCTGTCTCTTCTTGTGCCCACAATTACCTGATCTTATACATGTATAACTATAAACATATATGTATCTTTATAAGCCTAGAGGTGTTTATATTGTCTCCCCCTATAAAATGCAAGCTCTGTAAGAACAAAAACCTTTTTTTTTTTTTTGGTGCCAGTGCCTTGAGTGCTAAACGGAACACAGTAGATGCTTAATAAATGCCTGCTGATTACCTCAAGCACTACTTTATTCCCCATGATGTCTTCCCTTGTAACTTCAGTCAATAATAAGATTTCCTTTCATAACTATTGTAAAACTATCTTTACCACATAGTATGGAATTGTATTATGTTCAACCTTTTCATTTCACTGTAGAGTGTCTTACGTTGTTCTCAATTTTTTAACATGTGTATATTTGGTATCCCTCCAAAAATCTATGTAAGCTCCATAAAGGTAGGGACAACAATTAAGTTATCTTTTATTGCTTAAAGCACCCAGCATATTAGACATATAATAGGCAAATATTTAATGAACTAAATAGTAAAAAAAATCAGTTCTTAGAAGGCTGCTATTCTCAAATACACTGATCTTTAATTTTAAGCAGACTGATATATTTTCACATTGATCTTTATTATGTTTTTTAAGTTATTACTGTTATCTGCTAGCTTGGCAATGATCAGTTTATATAGGTAAATTTTTAAATGACACTATTTCTTTCATTGGCAGGTTTAAGTAATTTAAAATTATCTTCTAAACTGTATAAAGCTGACATTAGTTTATGAAGACCAAATTTCTGAATTCTGTAACCACAAGGGGATCTGGGCATCTGGAATAAGATGATGTGGATTCAAATCTCAGTTCAAAGTTATAGGTTCACAGAGATCATGTAGAACAACCCTCTTACACTAGAGTGAGTGAAATGAAAGAGGATATATGAGGCACTAATTATATACTCAGCTCTGGAGATACAAATAGAAAAGCAAGACAGTATATTCCCACAAGGAGCTCACATACTAATGGGAAGAGATGACACTCATGATATTTCAGCCACAGGGTAGATGGATAGGCCTAAAAGTTCTAAGTATACAGACAGAACAGGGCACACGCAAGTGTCCTTAGGATACAACAGAAAGTCAGACACCAGTTCCTACAGGTCTGGAGGGCATAGCAAGCAGAGAAGATAAGGCCCCGAAGACCTTAGAATATGATGGCACAGCAGATGGTAAGACCTAGAAGTATTGCTGCAAGGATTAAAGTTGGCGACTGCTTATGCAAGTGATATGAGCAACCTTAAGGGGTAGAGTGAGCCTGTGTACCTTCGTGATCCTCATCAAGATACATAACCCCCTGGGCCTCAGTTTCCCTATCTGTAAAATAAAGGAGTTGAACTAGATAATCTGAGGGTTTGTTTTTTTTTCCAGATCTAATGATCCAATGATCTCTTTTTTAAGATCTTATGATTCTTTTTAACAACTGCACACATTTTAGGAAGTTCCTACTATGTGCAAATCACTATAATAGTCATTATGTCCAGAACTTGTTCCTATGAACTTTTCTCTCTAGATAATGGGCATGACCATCATCTCAATTGCCCCCCATCTAGCGTTTAAAATGAACTGCTTTATTTAACCAAAGCCAGCACATTTCATTTAAGCTGGCATGAAATCTAGCACCACATCATTCACCAAACTGCATTGCACCACTGCCCTGCAGAGATTTTTAAAAAGAAAATGATGGGGCAGGCAGGAAAACAGGCTTATTTGCCATTTCATGTAGGATACCAAAAGCTGTTTTCTAAATATTTAGGAAGCAAAATGTGAAAAAGTCAGTGGGAAAGGTAGTTGCAAAATGCTGAGAAATGACTGAGAAGACAGAGAACTGTAAATTAGGAAACAGCTAGTACTAAGATACAGTGGCCAAAATAGACAAAAAAAATGTGTTATTTTGAGCAACATCCTTAGGGGAAAATTCAAGCAGGAAAAGTGACCATCCTCTTTCCTAGGAGGCATTTAATCTGTAAATTTTCACTTGGAACAATTCATACAGTTGTGGGTCAAACACATTTTCAACAACAGCAAGCTGAAGGGAAAATGTTAAGTGTAATCCAATATAGTGGTTGACAGAGATGGTGTTTGAAGGGAGCATCAAGAATTGAGGGAAAGATCTGCAGAGTTCTTTTGATGACTTTAGCTCTGGTCTCTTCTCTGATCAAGTGAAAAGTCACCCAGAGTACTTTCCCAGTTCATCCTACTACTTTAAACTTAAATTGTCTGTAGCTGAGAGGTACTTAAGTATAATAAAGTAACAATAATAACTGATGTCTTATGCAGCATTTTATAGCTTGAAGATTTCTTTATATACATTATGCCACTTGAATGTAGTAAAAAGTAAATTTGGAATCAAAGGACCTAAGGGGCTTTGAATTCAGGTTCAGCTATTAAATCCTATTGGGACTCAGTTTCCTCTTAAGATTTTATTTTTAACCACACCTGCATTTTCATCTATGTAGGGAGCTCCAGGCAAGAAACTTAATGCACATATGCAGATAAATATACTCTCTGCAATCTCTGATTTTAGAAAGTTGTTTGAGACTACTGAGAAGTGAAATGACTTACTACTTGAACCTAAGGCTTTCTGACTTAGAGGTCAATTATTTACCCACTATGCCTCAATGCCTTTATGTATGAAATCAGGGCACTGGAAACAGATGCTCTCCAATGTCCCTTACAGCTTTGTGTAACAGAGTGCTAGATTTGGGAGTCAGAAAAAGATGGGCTTGAATTCTACCTCTGACACTTTAATAGCCCTGTGATCATAAGCAAGTGACATAATCACTTTTAGCCTCAGTTTCCTTAACTGTAACACCGGAAGAACACAGGATGGTGGAGTAAATGGATAGAAAGTTAGCTTCAGTGAGGGATACATGTCAAGCCTCCGCACTGGTTGTGTAATCCTGGACAAATTACTTAACCTCTCTGTGCCCCCAGGCAACTAAGACCAAAAATACACACCAAGCCAGCTCTGCAATGGTCTCTTCACTCTGGGTTTCCTTCACCAGTGAAATCATAGATCTGGTCTAACCCACCCCCCCACCCCCCAAAACCCAAACTATGTAGCAATAATAAGACCTACCTAACAAGTGAGATGCTGTATGTAAAACCTTTATGAAAATCAACTTTTTAAAAAGTTTTGACTCATAATTCCTTTGATATAGGCAACTCCCAGTGAGAAAGTTCCTCTCTACCAATGGAGAAAGCTTTTTTAACTTCCTGTCTTAGAGAATAACCTAGGGGACTGAGAAATTAAGTGATTTAGCCAGGGTTACAACAAAACTTGAACTCAGGTTTTCCTGACTCTGAGGCTGGCTTTCTTCTATCCACTACACTACCATGTTATCTCTATTATTATTATCATAATCATGAAAAATATTATTATATCCTATAATTTTTGACTAGTTATGGTTAGATCTATTCTTTTTCCTCCAGCTCAAATGTGATGTAGGTTTGAACAATGCACTTCTAAAAGCTACTAACAAAATCCAAGTCTTTTAATCTTCCAAACAGATCTTCCAAATCTCTCTTCCTCAAGTGCTAGTTCCAGGTAAGAGAATACTTAACAAATGCTGAATAATGACTCTTTAAAAAAGGGGGGGTCAGTCTGATGAGGCTTAAGTGACTTGCCCAGAATCACACAGCCAGTAAGTGACAAGTGTCTGATCTTAGATTTGAACTCAGGTCCTCCTGAATCCAGGGCCAGTACTTTATCCACTGTGCCACCCAGCCAGGTGCCCCCCTTCTTAGTGTTTTTTAAATGGTCCTACCTAATATAATAAAAGATGTGAAGGATCCTGAAAATTAAACTGTCAAAATCTTGAAAGGTATTCCATACTAAATCAGCCTCTCTAGATGTCTAGTTCAAGCCAACAAAATTTGTTTTCTCTAACTTTTCAGTACTTGAGCTTCTTTGGATGGCTAGATACAATGTAAAGAGAGCTGAAGCTGGAGTCAAAATAATAATAATACACAATATAACAAATATATTATACTTTATATAATGTACTCTATTTCCAAAAGTATTTAAACTTTCATTAATACATTTTGTTGTTAATACTAGTAATTTCCCAATTTTAAGTAAAGTGCTTTACAAACTTTATAATATAGTACTAGTTGTTATTCCCATTCTCCCTCTTGTCCCTATAAACCCTGCCTTATAAGTAAGAAACACTGTTAAAAACTAAAGGCAAAATGAATGCATATCAACCAACTGTATACACAATATTCTGCTCTCCTGGTCCTCCCCAACTCACAAAACATCTCCAAAAAACTAACAATACCCTGACAGGGTATTGCTACAAATTCATAATAAAAGCATAACCAAATACTTTTAAATAACAAATAAGACCAAAAAATAATTACCTTCAAACTTGGACCAGTATAGAAAATCCAGATTTAACTTCAACTGCCAAATCCCTTACCTATCTTTTCTTTCTAATAAAATGGGGTCGAATCAAGGAAATAATTTGGAGCTGCCAGCAGCTTTATCGGTCATGGGGCTTCTGACTATGCTACGCACTTTTGTATTTTGGGTCCAGTCTCGACCTGTGATTTTACTGGAGGAAATACCAAACATGCATTTGTATAATTCATCTATAACTTTCCGTCTTAGAAAACCTGCTGAGTGCCTGCCCACTGTCACCAACTTAGCATGAGTTGGGGACTGAATGTGAAGTCTGGTTTTCCTGAATCCAATCCCGACCCTCGACACCACCTCGTGCTACTTCTGCACACCGTGGCCCCTTGACAATTGCTTTCTCCTTGGTGTTACTGGAGACTCAGTCTCGGAAAGTGGACCCACAACCCTTCGGCTTAAAACTGTCCCGAAGAGGCACTGAGAAGCGAGGTGACTTGGCAGACAGGACTTATCAGAGGCACGACTTAGAATCGAGGTCTCAGTGATTCCAAGGTCGCCTCCCCATCTCCTGTGCCTCTCTAAGGCGCGGGGGTGAGCGGGGGTCCTTCGAGGGACCCCATTCCCAACATAACTCCAACCCTTGAGCAATCTATGACTTCTCCTGAGTGGAGCCTTAGTCGTCCACGAGGATCTAGGACGTGCTGGGGGCATTTGGCCGGAGGACGTGGGCGGAGCGGTTCTTAACTTTGTGAGGTCCCGGGCCCCCCTTCTCGGAGTGATGGCTGTAAAAGCATACAGTACGATTTCAAAGGAAACCGAGTATATTGAAATATAATTAGCAAAAAAAAAATTTTTAACGCGCTCAGGGGCCCGGGTGAGGCGCTGCTGGGATCCTTCTCCACGCCCCCTTTCGGCTCCGAAGCCGAGATCCCGAGGCCCAGCCCGGCCGGGCCAGGGTAGACAGACCCCTCTTGTTCCTGCTCGGAAGGCCGGGCTGCGTCTTCTATCCCACGCAATGGGCGTGCCCTGTGCGAGCCCGGGCTGACCAGGCCCCTGGCCGCCCCAATGGGTGGCTTATCATACAGTGCCGGGGCGTGGGGAGGTGGTGGTAGGTTTGGGGGAAGGGGCCGCCGGCACCACCTCGGAGGACACAGAAGCGTCCAGCGGGAGGCCCCAAAAGAAAAGGGCTCAACCACCGGAAACGCTCGGGTCACCCCGGGGAGCTCCCTCAGAGAGACGCCGGCGCCCCCTCCCCCACGGGTCCCTCAAGCCTCGCGGGGAGCCTAGACATCCTCCCGGCCCTCCACCGCTCACCTCTAAGCTCCTCGGGCCAAGACCAGCCGTGGCCTCGCCTCCGCCTCCCGCCAAGAGCGCGCGCGCCCCCGCTCAGGAGCGGCCTCAGAGCGCGCACCTCCACCAGACCAATCGCGGCTCTCCGGGGCTACGGTCAGCCCGCAGGGACAAAAAGGCTTCGCTCTGAACGTGCCTAAGGCTCCTCAGGAGAGCCTGCTTCCTGTCCCCTCCCCCTGCGGCTGCTGTAGCTTAGGTTAAGCGGCCAGGCGCCCGGTGAAGGCCAGTGAGGGGCGTGGCCAGTGTAACGAGGGGGCGTGACCAAGGCCTTCCGGGGCGGGGGTTGGGGGTGAGAAAGCGGAAGTGCCAATCAATGGACCCAGAGGGCAGAGGGCTGCCTCAGGAGATCAGCGGGGATGAAGGTGGGGGGATGCTGATAATGATATTCATAGATTTAGAGTTGGTCAGGATAATAAACTGTGGCCCAGAGAGTCTGAGGTGACTCAGCCCAGGTGTTAAGGCAGCATTCGAACTCAAGTTTAATCTCCTAAGGCACTTAAAATGCCTAGGAGAAAGTGGAGGGCGAGGAGGTGTGGGAGAGAGAGAAGAAAAGAGGAAAGGCAGAAAAAAGAGAGACAAAAAGAGGGAGCTCGTAGAGAAACTAGAGGCGAAGAAGAGAAGAGACTGAAGAAAAGCAAGGAAGATAAGGGAAGGAGGGAGAAAAGCCAGGGACGGAGAAGGAGAAACAAAGATGAAGAAGGGAGACAAGAAAAGGAGACAGAAGAAAGGGGGAGAGATAGAGGAAAAGGAAAAGAGTAGAGAAAGGAAAGATTGAAGAACAGAAGGAGGGAAAAGGCACAAATGCAAAGAGAGGGAAAAGAAAGAAAAAGGAATGAGGAAGAAAAAAAAGTAGAAAAAGAGGGAAAGGGATGAAATGCATGCATGAGGTGACCACTAACACTATAGTGATGTTCCTCAAAAGAAAGACAACTCTAGAATTGTAAACATTGATCTGTTCATAAAAGTTCCTTGATGAACATAACAGCCTTTTTAAACAAATGCTTCCACTGCTAAATTGATTCATGCTGTGCTTTAAAAAAAAATAATTGAGCTGATCAGTGACTTCAGTGATTTGGTGAAGATCTGGGGCTATTCCTCTGCTCAGCTTGAACTTACTCCTCAAGTGCAACTGTAGTATTCATCACTTCCAGTTTCAAGCTTTACTGATGCTCTTCTGAAAACTATCTTTTCTTATATATCTGGGTTCCATGAGTCCTTTAGTTTTTGATTAGTAACAAAATATTTGTCTATAATTAGGAAATTTATATTTGTCATAGAACCATTTTGATGTCTATATTTACCAATATTTAATAGCTG
Organism: Dromiciops gliroides; assembly: GCF_019393635.1. Lineage (NCBI taxonomy): Eukaryota > Metazoa > Chordata > Mammalia > Microbiotheria > Microbiotheriidae > Dromiciops > Dromiciops gliroides. The sequence goes on along the minus strand of NC_057866.1, from coordinate 160,152,018 downwards.
GTCACATTAAAAAAAAATGAGTCAACTGCTGCCTCGGGACTCTCAGAGTAACTTTTTCTTACAATTCAAAGCACATCTATGCCTTATACAAGTCAACTATTAACTGTTTTTTCCCTTCAAATACAGACTCATGCTCCCCCCCCCCCAAGTAAGCTGTTATTCCCTTACAAGGTCACTGTCTTAGAAGACAGATGGTAAAAAAGAAAGAAGGGAAAAAGAAAAGTGAAAGATTCTAGAGAAAGAAATTGAAAAAGAAAGGAGAAAAGGTAAGGTCAAATTTTTAACCCGCCTTTGAGGTTCTTAAGTGTGGGTAGGCTAAGTCATTAATGGTTATTGTTTCCATTGCAATAATAGTGAGTAAAATAAATGATTTTTAGGGGTTTTGTGTATTTCTGAGGGGAGCACTAACATTACCTTCCAGAATCCAGTAGTCCTGTTGTTATGAGGCCTCAGAAAAGGACTTAATTATTAATGACATACATTGATTTATCTGTAAACTCAATAGTCAACAATGTTACAGAGATCATGTGCAAGTATGGGAAACTAATTTATAAATTTACATGAATTCTTATATTTAAGCTAGTAATATGGGAAATAAGCCAGCAGTTGAGAGTGGAAAATACTACATTACCGCCTACACACATTTGATTCCTTTTTTTCTATGCACTTAGCTTAATCAATTGAAGAAAACAAATGCTAAGTTTTGTTTAGGGCTTCCAGCAGAGAGAAATCAGACAGCTTCCTTATATACCCAGCACTCAATTGGATTTAAAAGAGGCAGCTTATTGTAGTGGAGAAAAAAAAAACAACAACCCAACAACAACAAACCCAAACCATAGGATTTTAGTCAGAAGATTTGAGTTTGAATTCTGTCTCTGCCAGAATCCTGGATAAGCCACTTGGGCAAGCTATCTAAAAGTAGAATGGGTTGCAATGAGAGGTAGAGGGCTCTTCCTTGCTTGAGGTCTTCAAGCAAAAACAGTGCAATTTTTCTTCCTTCCTTCCTTCCTTCCTTCCTTCCTTCCTTCCTTCCTTCCTTCCTTCCTTCCTTCCTTCCTTCCTTCCTTCCTTCCTTCCTTCCTTCCTTCCTTCCTTCCTTCCTTCCTTCCTTCCTTCCTTCCTTCCTTCCTTCCTTCCTTCCTTCCTTCCTTCCTTCCTTCCTTCCTTCCTTCCTTCCTTTCTTCCTTCCTTTCTTTCTTCCTTTCTTTGGTGGGGCAATGACTTGCCCAGGGTCACACAGCTAGTAAGTGTCAAGTGTCTGAGACTGGATTTGAACTCAGGTCCTCCTGAATTCAGGGCCAGTGCTTTAGATCCACTGTGCCATACAGTGCAGTTTTTCAAATGTAAGTTGGACTGCATAGCTTCTGAGGTCCCTTCCAATTCTAACATTCAATGATTATATGATACAATCTCTTTTAGCCTGCTTTCTTCTCTCTTAAATGAGAAGGTTGAAGTGCATGATCCCCAAGGCGTCTTCCAGTTCTAAATCCTATAATCTAGGGCTTCTAGATCTCCACCATCTCCAATCAATATGATACTTATTTTTGCCCATATGAGCATAGGTCAGAAAAATGGTAAAATGAGCCATTGCTAGGCAAAGAATATGGTAACTTTTCAGAGATTTGGTGTGTGTTTGTTTTTTGGAAGGGAAAATTCTTTTCCTGAATCTATCAAACCTTAATTTGGGATATGAAAACCAGAATCACAGCCAAATGGTTATCCTTGTGTTCAGACATCTTTATTTGAAGGTCTTTTGTAATAAGGGTTGCAAATTTCCAGAGCTATAACTAGGCTCAGTTGATTAGAGCTTTGTCTCAGAGCACTAAAATTTAGCAGTGACTGATAGCACTTCTATGCCTTTAGCAGCATAGAAACAAATGAGTTTAACATTTAGTTAGCAAGAATGAATAATTAAAATAGGAAGCTACTGGATATCTTCCCTTACACACACGATCTCTTCCCCCATAAGTGGTTTTACATTGTTCCAGAATTTTCACTTAGAGGAAACTGTGTCCTGGGGTCTCTGTCTTTCTTTGAAAGAGTGGTGTTTTTTCAGAGTCTCTCACCCCACAGACTTAATTTTTCTTTAAAAGTTGTTTGGAGGGGCAGCTAGGTGGTGCAGTGGATAGAGCACCGACCCTGGAGTCAGGAGTATCTGAGTTCAAATCCGGCCTCAGACACAGAACACTTACTAGCTGTGTGACCCTGGGCAAATCACTTAACCCTAATTGCCTCACTTAAAAAAAAAAAGTTTGGAGGGTATATTTTGTTCTACTTTCCCCAAGTACTGAAATGGCTAGGAGCTATGGGGCCAATCTTTTCCCTTAGGTCAAATGCTTATATGAAGAGTCACTGGCTTTGCCTGTCTCCCCTCCTTTTTTAGAGATCTTTCACAAAATTTCCCTGTGATATTTATTTGATGAGGCAATTGGGGTTAAGTGACTTGCCCAGGGTCACACAGCTAGTAATTGTTAAGTGTCTGAGGTCGGATTTGAATGTAGGTCCTTCTGAATCCAGGGCCAGTTCTCTATCCACTGGGCCACCTTGCTGTCCCTAAGGAATGAAGATGGAAGATGAAATTGTTGTTATTCATCTTTCATTCTTCCTCTTTTTTTTTTTTTTGGTAAGGCAATGAGGGTTAAGTGACTTGCCCAGGGTCACACAGTAAGTGTCAAGTGTCTGAGGCCGGATTTGAACTCAGGTCCTCCTGAATCCAGGGCCAGTGCTTTATCCACTGCCCCACCTAGCTGCCACTTCCTATGATAATTTGAATATCCGACCCCTGCTTCATTGGAAGAAGATGTGAGATAGAAAGACAAATGGAAAAGGAGCAGGAAGGAAGTCTCCACATTTCCATACTCAATAGAGGGTACCAGCATAAGCACAAAGCACACTACCCATGCAGTTAGGGAAAGAGAAGGAAAAACATGACTGACCCACCCTAAGTGATCAGGGAGGGGAAAACAGGGACCTTTCTGAGTCTTAAAAGAATGCATTTCCTATAGCATCTTGAGACATCCTTGGGTCTTTGATGTAGGTGGACAGGGGACTGTGGTACCCAGGTGTATAAAAGCAGGTTTAGTTGCTGTAAGGGTCAAGTAGTATGATATATGTAAAGCTCTCTGTAATCCTTGAAGTGCCATATAAGTGTGAACTGTTATTAACTGAACCACTCTGTCCTGAAGGTATGTTTTTGGTTTTTTTTTTTACATATAAAGTATTTTATTTTTTTCTGTTACATGTAAAGATAGTTCTCAACTTTTGTTTATACAAGCTTTACAATTTCAGATTTTTCTCCCTCCCTCCCCTCCCTCCCCCCTCCCCTAGACAACAGGTAATCTGATATAGGTTATATCTATATATCTATATACATATAGATATAGATATACACACATATATATACACATAATAACATTAATCCTATTTCTGCATTAGTCCTGTTATAAGAGAAAAAATCAGAGCAATGATGAAAAACCTCAAAATAGAAAAAAAAACAACAGCACCAAAAACAAAAGAAATAGTATGGTTCACTCAGCATCTATACTCCACAGTTCTTTTTTTTTTTCCTTGGATTTGGAGATCCTCTTCTATCATGAGTTCCCTGGAACTCTTCTGTATCATTGCATTGGTGAGAAGAATATAGTCCATCACAGTAGATCAACACTCAATGTTGATGATACTGTGTACAATGTTCTTCTGGTTCTGCTCATCTCACTCATCATCAGCTCACGCAAGACCTGGAGGTATGTTTTTGAGCTATGGTATATTTGGCCAAGGCTCCATAATATTCTCTTCATCGGCCTGCTGCCAGATAGCTGGTTCCTTAGGAAGGTGATGAATACCAACTGCTAGGGAATGGCAGAATTGTAAGTCAGCAAAGGAACCGGGCTACAGAATGTAAAACTGAGGTAGAGCACAGAGAATGACAAGAGACAGCAGCGTGGGAAACTGTTTTACAGAATGTGGATCTACAGAGGACAGGAAGCAGAATCTTCAGGACATGTCAGGGAAGGGTTGACATATTGTAGACAAATGGGAGCACTGATGTCAAGTGCAAACTCCAGACTCCTCCCTTTTTGCTACTGTTAAGTCATATAGACTATATCTCTGGGTGTGTAGGGTTGCCCTATGGGGAGCAAGCTTCTTAATGTTCTGTGGGCTGAGATGGGAGTTCTTCCTGTGTCCTATCATTTGTAAGTAAACTGTTCTTTGTTTTGAACCTTGTGAGTCAAAGTGCTTGCCGCCCTATGGGGAGCAAGCTTCTTAATGTTCTGTGGGCTGAGATGGGAGTTCTTCCTGTGTCCTATCATTTGTAAGTAAACTGTTCTTTGTTTTGAACCTTGTGAGTCAAAGTGCTTGCTTATAAGGAATGCTGGTGTCTACCCTAGGAAAATGCTAGATTAGGACATTCCCAAGTTCCATTTGGATGGAGGCAACAAAGCATAGGAACGAATGAAAGGTTCTCAAAGTTTACCCAGGCTTTTTGTGCTAGGAACAAACCTTTAACATGAAGGTTATATTTTAATATAAAAATTATATTGTAAATTTTAAAAAGTGAAGGAAAAGCTTCCTAAACCAGTTACTTTAATTAATTAGCTACAAAAGTAATCAGTGTAAGATATAAAACTGTATCCCTAACAATCAGTTTTTGTAGAGGATATGGCTTTTCATTAAATTACTGTGTTAGTAACTACATTTTCTTTTTTTTTTTCTTTCTTTTTTTTTTTTTTTTTAGTGAGGCAATTGGGGTTAAGTGACTTGCCCAGGGTCACACAGCTAGTAAGTGTTAAGTGTCTGAGGCCGGATTTGAACTCAGGTACTCCTGACTCCAGGGCCGGTACTCTATCCACTGCGCCACCTAGCTGCCCCAGTAACTACATTTTCATTTCTTAATTCATCATTACAAGTTAATTTCATAGAATGTGTTTTGCTTATCATAATGAAACTTATTCTGTTATTTGATATGGTTTTACCAGTACTGTAGGAGAAATATTATTGCTATCAAATGACTAGATCTTTTCTAGTAGAATCTATCATTTATGTTAAGGTGATTCTATTTCCAATCAGTCAAATAATATCAGGGGCTGGGTGACTTGGGAACTCTTACAGGCTCAGTACAACATCCAAATTGAACCTAGGCTGTGCGTTTAGAAATTTGGATAGTATGTGAGTTTAAAAAGAACTGGAAAGAACCTTAGAAATAATCTATTCCAACCTCCTTTCTACATTTAAGGAAAATAAGGCCCAGAGAAGAAAAGCGATGTACTCAAATTCATGTGGATAGCAAGAGCAAAACCAGGATTTAGATCCAACTCTTCTGACTGTAAAGCCAGTGCTAAAGTTCTCTTTGCCTGTCATGTTTACCAGGTAAGTGGCTCAAATCAGATGTGCTAAGTACCACACATTACTTTGTGAATTTATTATACATTTATTATTGCTGAAAATAATACTTTAAAAACTTCTTATTTCTGTGTTTTCATTTTCCATTAAAGTATTTTCCAGTAACTGATAATGATACACAGCTACTCACTAATCCTGTTATTATTGACTCAAAGTATGAAATAATAATGAAATGCCCATCCCTATTCTCTATCATGTCCATTTAATTCCACATTGAAATGGACTTGTGATTTCATCAGTGGGGGTACTTATTCCATCCAACAATGCAGATCCCCACCCACCCATGCCTCCTCATCCTGTCTTATCCTGTCCTCCTCTTATCATTGTCTTTCAATAAATATTTCATAGAGGGACCACCCAGCATGCCAAGGGCCTCTCTCTACTTCTCAATATTTCTGAGACACCAATGGGACATGTTGGCTGTCCACCAATCAGCTATTCTTTGGCCTTGTCACCTGATTGGCCCATCTTCTTTTTTAGGTATACATCTCTTTCTAGTGACATCCTCTATAGAACATCTGTGAAGTCATTTCTAGTAAAGTCTTATAGTGCATATTGCCCTTTGAGTGAATCTCAAAATTAATTATTTGGAGATTGTGGTATTTCATTACTCAAAGTTATACAATATTATTGGAAGAACACTGTTGTTAAAAGATGGGCCTTTGCATAACTGAAAAGCTTAGGATAATTTAATAGGACTACACAATTTCCCAAATGCGATTTAGGCTATTTTCTCACTTATTTTCAATTCTGGACTCAACTCATTTTCTATATGAAGTGTATGTCCAAAATACGTTATTGATGGAAAAGCCCAGAGGGTTATTTATCCAGCTTCATATCATTGTCTCAACAGTAAATATTTTATTGTACTTTATTATAAATAATATATTACTGGTTTTCTTTCCTTTTTTTAATTGCCAATCTTTATTTTTATTTTCTGTACTTTTAAAATAATAATAAACATTTTTATTTAAAGTTTTGAGTTCCAAATTCTATCCTTCCTTCCCTTTCTCCCTCCCTGAGGCAGTAAGTAATCAGATATAGGATATAGATGTGCAATTATGTAAAACATTACCATATTAGTCATTTTGTATAAGGAAACTTTTAATAAAAGAAAAAATGAAAGAAAGTGAAAATAGCATGCTTCAGTCTGTGTTCAATCAATATCAGTTCTTTCTTTGGAGGTAGATAGTATGCTTCATCCATGGTCCTTTGGGATTGTCCTGGATCATTGTATAGCTGAAAATAGTTAAGCTATTCACAGTTCTTCATCAAACAGTATTACTGTCACTGTGCACAAAATGTTCTCCTGGTTCTGCTCACACTATACATCAGTTCATACAAATCTTTCCAGGCCTTTCTGAAATCGTCCTGCTTGTCATTTCTTATAGCACAATAATATCCCATCACAATCGTGTGTGTGTGTGTGTGTGTGTGTGTGTGTGTGTTCTTTCATGGATACTTAATCTGAACTTTTTTCCGATAATAAGAGATCTCATTTAGGGAGACCGAAAATGCTCTGGTATTTGATGCAATCAGCACAATGTCCTTCACAAATAGAAGCATTTGGAGGACATTACCATTTACAGACTTCAGCTTTGTGCTCCTGGATATCTCTAATGTTAGGTCAAATACCTTTGGTAAGCCTCTATCTCCCTATTTTATTGATTAATATTAAGTTTGTCCACTTAATTCCTATCAACCAATAACCAGACAGTCAAGCTATATCTACTGATAGGATCATTCCAAGTGCCTCATTTTTCCTCTCTGAAGGAGTCACTCTCTGGAGCCCTAGACTGTCAGTGCCAGCCAAGGTTGAGAGAGTGAGCCTCAGAGCAAGTGCTATACAAGAAAATTTGAGGAATGAGAACACTGATAACTAATAGGATCAGGAAAAGTTTCACATAAAAGGTGGCACCTGAATGGAACCTTGAAAACATCTGAGGATTCAGGAAGGAGAGCCTTCCCAACACGTGCAATGTCCTTGTGAAGACCCAGAGGTGAAAGATGGAATGCTGACATCCAGAGAACAGCAAGTAGGACTGTCTGGGCCAGAGGGCAGAGTGGGCGAACAGGAGGCATCAGAATGAAGTCTGGAAAGGTAGGTTAGAGACAGACTATAAAAGGCTCTAAATGCCAAGCTGAGGAGTTTCTATTTTATCCTAGGGGCAGTAGGAGCCACTGAACGTTATTGAGCAGGGGAATGACATAGTTAGTCTGTTGTTTTGTGAAAACTATTTTATGTGGTAAATGGAAACAAGAAATCCATCCTGAATAGAAGGTGAGCTTGTCACGTATCTGGAACAGAGCTTTGATATAGTAGTGATGAGAGACTTTGTATGGGATATACTTAGATACTTTTAACCAGGTAGTACAGTGGGTAGAGTGCTTGAAGGCCTTCCTGCCTGGTGTATTCTGTATAGCATTTCAGAACTGAGTCATCTTCACACCATGATGAAGCAGAAGACTTTAGCTGGAGTATATACTTTTTTTTTTTTTGGGGTGAGGCAATTGGGGTTAAGTGACTTGCCCAGGGTCACACAGCTAGTAAGTATCAAATGTCTGAGGTCGGATTTGAACTCAGGTACTCCTGACACCAGGGCCGGTGCTCTATCCACTGTGCCATCTAGCTGCCCCTGGAGTATATACTCTTAAAAAACTTTAATAGAATGTTTATGGGAGATCAGAAAAGGCCTGATAGAAAAGGTGGCACCTGAAAACACTTGAAAGAAAGCCAGAGTTTCTAAGAGGAGAAACCATGTCTTATTGGTCTTTCTTTCTCCCACAAACATCTTTTTTTTGTTTGTTTGTTTGTTTTGGGGGTTTTTTTGCAGGGCAATGAGGGTTAAGTGACTTGCCCAGGGTCACACAGCTAGTAAGTGCCAAGTGTCTGAGGTCGAATTTGAACTCAGGTCCTCCTGAATCCAGGGCCGGTGCTCTACCACTGCGCCATCTAGCTGCCCCCTCCCACAAACATCTTGTAAACACTTTAGAAATTATTGTTGATTGATTACAAGGTGGCTGGATAGAGTGTCAGACCTGGAATCAGGAAGATCTGAGTTCAAATACTGACTTAGATGCTAATTAGCTGTGTGACTCTAGACAAAACACTTAACCTCTCAGTCTAGATTTCTTAATATGTAAGATGAAGCTAATAATAGTACTTAACACAAAGGTTATTGTGAGGCTCAAATGACAAAATGTGTATAAAGCATTTTGCAAATCTTAAGGTATTATAGCAATGCTAGCTATTATTATTTGCATTATTATTGTTGTTGTGATTATTATTATTATTACCAGTATCCTAACAATTATGCCCCTGGCATTAGGGAGCCCCAGGAGCCTGAAGAAATATAGTGGTCACAAATGTTATATATCTATGCCTCTGTATGTACACATGTGTGGGCATATATGTGTACTACACATGTGTATATGTCTGTGTATAGAAACATGCTAATGTGTATATATGATACATGTGCATATATAGTATACTTGTATATTAGAAATCTATATATTATTTATATTATATATGCATATACATGTGCTGTTTATGTATATATTATATGTACACATGATATTCTTTCTATATATTACACAATACTATATATTTATGTGGATATCTGGATGTATGTATGTGTATATACACTTGCATATTGTATATATATTTATCAGCACTCTTTGTTATAATAAAGAACTGGAAACATCTTGCATGCTCACTAATGGGGAATGGATAAACAAATTACAGTATTTGAATATAATAGAACATTATTGCTCTGTAAGAATGGAGGAAAGGAACAGATTTAGAGAAACCTGAAAATAAGTATAATGAGAAACAGAAGGAACTGAGCAGAACAATGACAATGATAATATAAAGGAAAACATCTCTGACTTTAAAACCTCTGATCATTGAAATTACCAAATGTGGCCTCAGAAGACTGCTAAAGAAGTGCACTTCCTACTACCGATGTTTAAATTTATTTTCCTTGACTATATTGATTTGTTAGAAGAGAGGGGTTTTGTTTGTGGGGACAGTTAGTGGATAGTGATAATGATGCACAAAAAAGAAAAGAAAGAAATGAGTGTCAATGAAATATTTAGAAACACAGAAAAGAGTAGAAGGAAGTTCAGGAGACAAAACAGTGCAGTTTTGTTACGCTCTTGCTGAGTTTACTTTTTTTTTTTTTAAGTGAGGCAATTGGGGTTAAGTGACTTGCCTAGGGTCACACAGCTAGTAAGTGTCAAGTGTCTGAGGCTGGATTTGAACTCAGGTACTCCTGATTCCAGGGCCGGTGCTCTATCCACTGTGCCACCTAGCTGCCCCGGAGTTTACTTTTAGAATATACACAATAGAAGTTTACAACTTCATATACAATTTTCTTTGTTCCTCTATGTATTTCCAAATGTCCATGCCCTTCGATGTTTGTCAATTTCATAATAAAAAATAATTTAAAAAATAAAATTAAGGCAAAGAAAGTACAGTGGTCAGATAGTTAAACTCAAGGAACTATAAAAAGAATAGTTTAGAATTCAGGAATTTTAATTACACCAGACAACAAGTCATAAGTCATCTTATTAGGTAAATGGTATATAATTCAAATACTCTGAAGGACACTGCTTGTTCAACAAATTCAGTTCAGTGAACATTTATTAAACTCCTACTATGTGCGAGACACTGCTGAGTGCTGCAAATGCATACATGATAAACAGTACAATTCTCAATCCGGAGGAGCTTATATATACATATAATACAAGTCAAAGAGATATGGGGACACGGGAGAGATATAAAGTTCTCTAGGAAAATTTGAAGAGGAATGGGATCCTCTTTTTTTTTGGCTGGGCAGTGGGGGTTAAGTGACTTGCCTAGGGTCATATAGCTAGTATGTGTCAAGTGTCTGAGGCCGCATTTGAACTCAGGTCCTCCTGAATCCAGGGTGGGTGCTTTATCCACTGCACCACCTAGCTGCCCCAGGAATGGGATCCTCAACCCATTTTTCTCTCTCATTGCTTTTTTCCTTCAGCAGACATAATTGTTATGCAGAAAAAATCTAGTAACTGTCTAGTTAGTGGCAGCTGACAGAACCAAATATCATAGAATCACCTAATTTTGGAGCTAGAAGAGAACTCAGAGTCCATCCAGTTCAATATGTACTCAGCTAGAAATCGCCAATACAACTCGAGTGGTCATCTTCTCTTTGAAAACCTCCTGTGAAACCTACCATCTCCCAAGGCAACACATTTCCCTTTTGGATAAGTCTAATTGTTGAGAAGTTTGTCCTTACATCCAGCATCAGTCTCTCTCTCTCCAACTTCCATCTACTGCTTCTAGTTCTGTCCTTTGGGGCCAATCAAAACAAATCTAATCATGTGGCAACCTTTCAAAAAATTTAAGCTAGTTACCGTGTCCTCGCTAAGTCTTCTCTTACCTAAGCCAAACATCCCCCGTTCCTTTGACTGACAGTTAGCACTGTCTCCAGCTCTTTTATCATCACAGTTGCCCCCTTCTGATTGTGTTCCAATTTGTCCTTGTCCTTATGTACTACTTGATAAAAATTAAGAATCTAGTGGAATTGAATGAATGACAAAAATCATTTGTGAAGCACTTACTATGTGCAAAGCACTGTATTAAATGTAGACACAAACAGAAAAGTAAGACTGATACCTAAAAGATGCCTTGGGACTCTCAGCCCCCTGAAGTGAGTTAGAATCAATTTTCTAAGACCCATCTTTCTTTGAATGGACCCTTCAAAAGTCACAAAGCAACTTTCTTCTGAGCCAAAACACATGGCTTCAATCCAATAAACATATTAATATATATGTTGAGTACCTACTATGTTTAAGGCACTGTGGAGGAGCATACACTATGTACACAAATTAATATAATTCAGAGTAAATTGAGAAGACAGAGCACCAACATCCAAAGATATGAGGAAAGACTTCATGAAGGAAAGCTTGAAGAAAGACAAGGATTCAGAAAGACTGAGATGAGAACGGAAGGTGTTTCAGGGATGAGAAATTCTCAGTGTGAATGGGTGCAGGAAAGAGATGGAATGCTGAGTCCAATTTGGATAGAAAAAGAGAGCAGTGAGTATAGACTAAGGCTAAAAATGGCACTAAGAGCCAGATTGTGTACAGCCTTGAATGTCAAGCAAAGGTATCTGTTTGTTATACACTATCTTAAATTTAAATTCTGTGTTGTCAAGTAAAATGCATCCTTCAACTCATTTTCCTCCCCAAGCATTCTCACTGTGCACTTAGTGGGTCTTTCCTTTCCATGATTTTCAAACACTGTTTGGGTGATAGTAATTATTGACTATTATTGACTATGACAGCTCCCTTTGCACACTTGGGGGCCATTTCTGCTATTTTCAAAAATGAGCTGTGGGATTTGGTAGAGAGCAAGTCTAAGATCAAAGTGGACACCAGTCATTTCTTCAATGATTGCTGAGTTTGTCCACGAATCTCACAGAATTGTAGAATCTCAGCATTAGAAAGGTCTTCAGAGGCTATGAAGTCCAATCTGGCCCAAAATATGTGATATGATATGATATGAGATGAGATAAGATGATTGAGATGAAATGTGAGATATGAGATTATATATATGGCATGGAATGGAGTGCTATGCTATAATAACATAATGTAACATAACAAAACATAAATCACTCTTTATAACACCCCTGGCAAGGGGTCATCCAGTCATTTATGGGAGATAATTTAAGCATATCAATTATTGGACTTTCCCTGATAGTATAATCTCAGTATAATGCATTCTGAGAACCCAAGACCTCAAAGAAATATCCCCTCCAGTAAATCTACTCTGCTTGAGGACAGGGGCTATTTAAAATTTTGTTTCTGGGCCTAGCAGATTGCTCTGTCTGTCTGTCTGTCTATCTAATCTTTATCTATACAATAGATATTGATATTGATATATCTGTTGTAGTAAATATCTACATTACTGACACCTATACCTATACATGCAGGCAGATACACATATATGTATACACATATGCAATACACCTGCATATACACACATATGCATATACATATATATGCACACAGCTCTATACATTACTCATGTATATATACACAGTATACACATATATGCAATGTGTATAGTATATGCACACACATGTATATGCTAGCAATACATGCAGACATGTGGCATGTATACATATATGCACGTACATGCGTGTCTACACACACGAGTGCATATATACATACATGTGAGCACACTCATATGTATATGCCTACATATGCACATATAGACATAGATATATGCAAATTATAACCTCTGTCATCCCTGCCTTGCATGGCCTCCCTTTCCTCTGCTTCCCCTACTACCTGCTTCTTTCTGAGGCTCTGTGGTGGTGCTCCCTCCTCTGTGGGTCTTTCCTGAGCCCCTCTACTGTCAGAACTTTCTCTCTACCCTCCCCCTATAACTATATGTACTCCATCACTTTGCTGTGTACAAGTGTCCTCTCAGTAGTAAGGGAGCCTCCTGAGGTCAGGGGCTGTTTCATTTTGGTCTTTGTATCTCCCATGCCTAGCCCTGTGTCAGGCACCTAATTAGTGTTTAATAAATGCTGGTTGAATTAAATCATCAACTTAGATTGGAATGGGTCCTCTCATGTCTTACATTATTGATAGGTCAAGCTTGACTTTTTTAAGCTAGAATTTCTTTGGTCCCCTATTTTATGGAGGCAAGGTTCTGAAAGAGCAGTGGATCTCTCCCTGAAGTCTTTGGAGTCAATTCCTTCCAACACTGTGGCACTTGGTGCTCTCTGGCGAATGCCGGAAAAGCCCTCTCAGCTTTATAATTCAGTGAAATCAGTGGGAAGCTGCCCTTGTGTTTTAATCAAAATGAACTTGAAAGGTGAACATTATAAGTGGGAGAAATTATTTATAATTTGGTAATAAAAGTTTATGTCTAACACTCCAAATTTCATACATCTGCTATGTGCTGGCCCTGAGATATAAAACAATTGAAGTTGCCTTTACATTTGGCCTTAGATGAAAGGTCATAAATTAGAATGATAGAGTTCGTCGTCTTGCCTAGCTCACAAAATTTCCATATTAACATCTTCACCTCAAACATAAATGGTTACCAAGCTACAAAGAAAAGAGTTGTAGTGGCCTTTATGAATTATAGTTAATGTTGAAAGTCAGTGATACATAGAGCAGCTCTAGGGCCCTGAGTACAGAGCATCTTGAGATCCACATGCAGCAAAGCTGTTGATAATTTTGCATTCAATTAAGATGAATAAAGGGATTTGTGACCCTTTGGAGTCCATCTAGGTATACTAAAAACTGTGTTCAACTTAAGGGTAGTTGCACTCCTTTTTCTTTGCTCCCTTTACTATTAAAACTGTATTTCTACTTCTTGAAGAAATTTTCCTGGCCCGAATACCTGCTACCAGATTTATTTAAAATCCTGCTTTCAATTTTCAAAATGTTCCTTTCAAATGTGGTTTTAGCTGATAATGTAAAAAATGTGATTTTTTTCAAGTATATAAGGGCTAGCAGGCATACTTCATTTCTGTTGTGGCATTCATCAAAACTACATGTGATCCAAAATATTAATGAATTGGACCAATGCTTTATATTTAGACTTTCAAGAAAATGTTGCATTTTTTAAAAAAAAAAAAAACCCAGATGTCCTTGATTTTCCAGAGTGGGTTATCAACTCCATATGCTTTTTTAAGTGCACAAGTTTCTTTCACCAGCACAGTGGTTCAGCTAAAAGACAATATATTGTACACTCACGGGGTCAAGTTCAAGAACATCAGAATTTCAGGTCTTTATTCAGTGAATGTAAAAAAAAAAATTAAGAGCAAATGCTTTTTTGCAGCATCTCTTCCAGCAGAAAACACCTTTAAAAATATCGGAGTAGGGAAAATAATGGAACCGAAAATGCTATATATTTTGACATAGATGCTTTCGTGTAGCTTTTTAAAAAGACTTTTTTTAAACCCTAAAGATAGGCAACACAGTGCAGTGGATAGAAGGCTGGACTTGGAGTCACAAAGAAGCAGGGGGCAGGGGGCGGGTAGGGACAGACCTCACCTCTGATATTCAGTGGTATCAGTGACAATGAGCAAGTCACTTAACCGGTCTCAGGCTCAGTTTTCTTTTCTTTAAAATGAGAAGGTGGGGGACAGCTAGGTGGAGCAGTGGATAGAGCACTGGCTTTGGAATCAGGAGGACCTGAGTTCAAATGTGGCCTCAGACACTTGACACTTACTATCTGTATGACCCTGGGCAAGTCACTTAACCCCAATTGCCTCACCAAAAAACAAATAAATAAATGAGAAGGTGGGACTGGACAATCTCTAAGATCTATTCCAGCTCTAACATTAGAATTACAGAACTGAGGACTGAAAGGAACCTCAAGGGATCATCTTGGCTAGTCCTCTGATAGGTAGAAAGGCATTGTCATGGAACCATAGCTCTGTAAGTATAAAGGATAAATGACAGAAGCATTTATTAAGCCCCTATTGTATGCAGGTACTGAGTGCTGGGGATACAAATAGGAAATTAAGACAGGCCTTGCTCTCAGGGAGCTCTTTTTCTAATGGAGGAGACCACATACACGGAAGGTTTCAGCTACAAGTCAGATGAAAGGTCCCAAGGTCCTTAGAGTATAATGGCAAAGTAGAAGGTAATGTTTCTTCTTTAATGTCATTTCCACTGGTAAAATCATATCAGCTTCTAATGTTGAACCATTTGACAGTGCCAAGGACTTTAGTAACAAGAACTTTCTTTTCTGAGTCTTCGCTAGATATGGCGTAACATCTGCACAAGTAATTGCCAGTCTGCGTTTTCACAGATATTGCTTCCTAAGGATGATGGCTCTGGGCACTGGGCTGGAAGCATTGGTATTCCCAAGGCTCTTGAGTTCTAATTCCTGCACTGTCTAAGGAGAGATGGTAGTCAAGATGGTAGTCTGCCACATTCTTCCTCCTGCCTCTCCCTCTGGCTATTCAGATGCCTCAGCTAGGCTGGACATCCCACCATGTAATAAGGGACAATCAGTTGGCATTTGGAAAATTTCTAGTAACAAATCCAGTAACAAAACAAACAAGTAACATCACTATCAACTTTCAAGAAGAGGCTTTAGAGATATCTGAGGTTCAATAATATCTGGGCATGCATCATCTATTCCCTATACAACCAAGGAAATCTTCATGGAATAACAGTCAATATTTATATTACACTTTAAGGTTTGCAAAACATTTTATATGTGATTTGATGTACAAAAGCCATAGGAGGCAGGTGCTAACATCATCCCACTTTACAGATAAGGCAACTGAGACTGAGAGGTGTTGTTACTTGCCCAACGTTATATAGCTAGCAAGTGTCTGAGGCAGTCTTTGAACTCTGAAGTCCATGACTTCCAGTCCATTACTCCACTATATCACCTAACTGCCTTGTTATTCATTCATTTTTTGTCCATCCACTAATTTCTTCATCCATCCATTTGTTTGTTCATTTATCAGTCCTTCAGTTCATTTATTTTAAGATATATGTTCTTGGTGACTAGATAGTTAAGTCAACAAGAATTTATTAAGTGTCTGCCATGTGCCAGGTACTGTGTTAAGTACTGGGGATATCATTTGCCATTTTTGGCCAGTTGTCCCCAGAAGCCTTTGGAGTACAAGTTGTCAACATAAGATAAGAGAACAAATGCTATCCCCCATATCCTTCCTCCACTAACCCGGCTTGGTAGGATCTTTCTCTAAAGTGACTCTTGGAGTCTCCCCAAATTTTTCATCCCACTTTCACAGTAGTCTTGAATCTTCAGGAGAGATCAATATTGTTTCTCCTGAAGATTTAAGACAGTTGCCAAGGTTGCATGCAAAACTCAATGAACACAAACTTTGACTACTCCACAGTTTTGTCTATGGCCAAAAAGTATGAGTAGAGGTGATTTTTGCAATGTTTTAAGAATAGCTAGATTTCTTGGCCTTTGTCTCCCTACTCTTGGCCAATCAGCAGCAAGTTTTCATTAAGTACCTACTGTGGGCCAGTCTTATGCAAGGGACTTTCCAAATCTCACTCTTTCCAACCTTAGTGGGTAGATCATCAAGGATTCTGGGGACCTTATGCTCTTTGACTGAGTGTTCTTGGTTTGGCTGATCAGAGTACCTGGATTAGAATCCTGGCTAGGCAACTGTGAGACAACCTGGCCTAGTAAGTGAGGGAAATTAGTATTATACTGTTATATTAATAACATTATTAATTTGTGATCCCTTCTTTTCTTTTTGTTTCTGTTAAAACCCAACTTCTGAAAAGGTCAGTTGGCCTCTGAAGGGCATGCCTGAGTGATGAGATTGCTCCTAGACCTCAAGGTATGCATGCTAATTTTGGCTAGGACCCCTTCCAAGTGGGAGACCTAATTTCTATTTAAAGTATAAACATAATCCAGTCTGGGTGAGCCTCTACCCAAGAAGGAACCCCCTGTCCTTGGTCCCCTCTGTTAGAGTTTAGGACAATCCAGCTCATGAAGGAAAAAACTAGCCAGAAGTATCTAGATGGAGATGGCTTCCCCTACCCAGAAATCTTGATGCTGCTAAGTCTCCCGATCAAGCCAAGTTCTCAGGAGGAGGAGCAGAAGACTTTTAGCCTACCTCCTCATTAAATGTCTACCAGTCTGAGTTAATTTTCACTTGTCAGGGGAGTTCCCTTTCAGAAGGGATTTAAGGCATTTCAGGGCCTCTCTCTATGCATCTGTGGTTGCTGAGAGAAACCACTGCCATCATCAATTTATTATTATCTAGCCTAATGAATAAATTGATTATGAATTACCCAGAAACTCTATCTCTCAGAGTTTTCATTAATGACAGCAGGTAAAGTTTGGGCTGGCAATCAGAGCTACGTTTGAATTTCATCTTTGATCCCTATTGCCTGGCCCTGGAAAAATTACTTAACTTCTCCCAAACTTAGTTGTCTCATCTGTGAAATGGGGAGTTGATGGTGGTGATGTTATCTCATAGCTTGTTGAGAAGATAAAGTGAGATAATTTGGCAAAAAAAGAGCACTGTACGAATATGTTGTTATTATGATGATCACCCAGATTCACAAATTTAGAGATGGAAGAGGTCAATTAATCTAAATCGCGCTTTTTATAGAAGTAGAAATTAAGTTGTAGGGAGACAGTGATTTATCCAAAGTTATATAGGTAATAAGGATGAGAGACTGGATTTGAACTTAGGTCTTCTATCTCTAGAACCAATGCTCTTTCTTATATGCCATATTTTAGGGCTCAAAATAACTTTAGATGTGACCTACCCTTTCATTTTACAGATGAGAAAACAAGCCCAGAGAAGTTGTGACCATGGCCTACCCAAGGTCACACAGTAGTAAGTGGTGGAGTCAGGATTCTTAGAGCCCATGACTCCAAATTTCACAATTTTGCCACTATACAATGCTACCTCTCCACTTATTTCCTGAATTACTAGGGGCATTTAGCATCTCTAGGCTTCAATTTTCCACATCTAAAAAATGAAGAGGACAACAGAGAATAATCTCCAAGATCCTTTCCAATTTTAAATCCTGTAATCCTATGATTTAGTCAATATGAAGTACATGGAAAACTTGACATTTGACATTGTGCTGTTCTCTGCCAGTAAACAACCCAATTCCATCTTGGTCTGTTTTTAATATGGACATGAGCACATCTCAGTGAAATAGACAAACTTGATTTTCCTCATGATCCAAGCCAGAGCACGGTAGTAAATTACAGGTGAACATCACTTAAGGCCTATGCCTTCCAACCAAAGCCCTGGATTCTGCCCCAGGACACTAGTCTATGACAGAAGAGCTCTTGATTTCTCTTGCATAAAACCAGGGCTCTACATCACTTCCCAGCCACCTCCAAACCATTCCATTGCAAATGTACCTCCTCTTTCCCAGCTCCCCTTTATTATTGTCTTTCCTCATTAGAATGTAAGCTCCTTGAGGCCAGATACTGACTCTCTTGCTTGTGTTTCTATCCCCAGGAGAAGTGATAACTCCACATATAAGCATATAAATCATAAATATCAAAAGGATAAATACAAATAAATATGAAGTAGTTAGTAGTTCAATACAAGTACTAGGAAGGAGGAAGCAGAGGGAAGGACAGAACACACCAGGTGTGGAGATAGACTATGAAGAATCCCATCTGAAGAACAGAGAGGAGCCTGGTTTAGATCACAGATTGCTGAAGGGGAAGCAGTATTCAAAGAGGCTGGAAATATAGGTTGGGACCAGGTTGTAAGCCTTTGTAAGCTAAAAAGATGTGTTTATATTTTATCTTGGAGAGAATAGGGAGCCACTGGAGTTTACTGAGTAGCATGCTCAGCTATTTAAGGAAAATCACTTTGACAGAAGTACATAAGGGTGGACAGTGAGGGGAAAAGACTTGTAGTGGAGAGACCAATCAAGAGGCTATTGTATACACACATACACTATATATGTATATGTATACATGCATATGTATTATATATATATCATATGTATAAATATATATAGTTTAACTTAATACGTATAATTTATGGATGTAATTTCCCTATCATCATGTATATATTTAACTCTCTCCATATGTATGCATATATATTTATTATATGTATATAACAAATATATATTTATATGGGTGATAGATATATATTTTTTCTTTCCCAGTGACCAAAGAGGATTCTTCACTTTCACTTTCATCTCCTTTTATTTTCTGTATCATTTCATTAATGTGGAAAATTTCCATTCTGGAAACTCCCTCCACTATGCAGAACATCAGCTCATCGTAGAGGGTTGCCCAGGACACTGAGGAATTAAGAGACTTGCCCACAGTCAGAGCTAGGATGTGTCAGAGGAAGGTTCAGAGGCCAGGTCTTCCTTACTCTGAGCCTGGCCCTCCAGCCTGATGCCACCTCCTGTCAGTGCTTATCAATAATAAGAGAAATGCAGAGTGAAAAGAAGCATAATATATGTTTAAGAAAGTGGGAAAGTTAAGGGGAAAATGTGTGGAGAACTTTTTCTGACAAGAGGATGGGGTATTTTTTTTAGAACAAAAAGGCAGGCAATTTTTTCTTGAAGACAAATATTTTACTAGCCTCCACTAGCTAGACAGGAAAAAGGCTTGGCTAGGCTGTGTGCATGGCTTTTTTCCATCTTTAAAGCTCCCACATTCTTCAATGGTTGGCAAAGTTTCCTTTGGCCTGAGGGAGTTAGTCTGGCTGAGAGGTATTATTGGAGGAAATGTGAGGCCCTCGATTTCACATAGATCAACACACAATGCCACACTAGAGAGAAGAAAAGTCCTGACTGTACCTAGCTCTGAACTAGCTGGGTCAAGGTTAACAAGCACATTTCAACCCCTTTCCTGACTGATCTCAGTGCCACCAAGGGAGTATACCGTCGGGTGACTGGCAGAGATCATTTTAATAGCAAAAGTAATCATGCCGAGCCTGCTGAGGTTCATTCCTCCTGATACCAGGGAGACACATGGGAAGACCGAAATGGCAAAGAACAAGAAGCATCTCCACTGGGAGAAATATCAAGAGTAAAAGTAAAGCTGCCACAGAGCAGCGGGGGGGGGGGGGGGGGGGGGGGGGGGGAACGGCCCAAAGGGAGATCTCCCCTTAGCTGATGGTATCATTGATGATTAGTAGGACTGATCCTTGGCAAAGTTTCAGGGAAAGTTTGTTTTGATGTCCTCCCACCTTCTTTTTCCTTGTTCCCTTTGAATTTGGCCTCTCCTCATCTTTGTTTTCCAGTACTCTCTGTACCTCTCTGTCCGTACCTGCTCTCCCCATAGCATCCCCATTCTCGTTCTGCTCTCAGCTAGCTGTCACCTTGGAAAGGATCTCATAAAAACTCATTCTCCATGAGATATTAATAGCCGATAAGGCTTAGTATGTTATCTTCACCCCCTCTTCTCTCCTCCTCTGCCCCTACGCCACTGAATTTGCATTTTAATAGATGACTGT
Source organism: Dromiciops gliroides (assembly GCF_019393635.1). Taxonomy (NCBI): domain Eukaryota; kingdom Metazoa; phylum Chordata; class Mammalia; order Microbiotheria; family Microbiotheriidae; genus Dromiciops; species Dromiciops gliroides. The sequence goes on along the minus strand of NC_057866.1, from coordinate 160,131,655 downwards.
TCCTTAATAACCCAGAGGAATTCGTCTCTAAATGATGGAATTTCAGGCATCAACCTCAGGCTGATAGGGGAGATATGTCAGGGTAAGGGGGTTTTCCCATGTAGGTCGACATAATAGCCACTAACTGCCACTATAGGGAAGGGGTGGGGGGAGTGGCCCAATGATCAGTAGCCTCACCGAGCAATCCTAATTGAAGGCCACTCTGGAAACCCTGCTCATGACCCCCAAATGAAGGCATGCCACAGGAGCTGTGGAAAAAGTGAGCTTACAGAAATAGAATCATCGAATGTCAGACTATAAGGGGGTACCCTTTCATTTTGCAGATGAAGAGACTGAGTCACAAAGTGTTCTCATGACTTTCCATGTGGTACAGTGGAAAAAATGCCGTTGGAACACCGGTCTGGCTTTGAATCCTGGCTCTATCACCCCTGTGACTTTGGATAAAGTGATTAACTTTTGTGTAAAATGAAGTGTGTGTGTGTGTGTGTGTGTGTGTGTGTGTGTGTGTGTGTGCGCATATGTGTATGTGTGTGATTTAGACTTCTAAGGTGACTTCCAGCTCTAGATCTGGGATCCTGTGATGAAAGGAAAGTATATGTGTGGGGGTGGGAGGATGGCACCGGGGACATTGCTGTTGGGGCTCCCCCAACTAACCTTCAGACTTCTAGGAGGAGGGGAAGGAAGTTCACTAGTGACTATGGGAACATGACACTGAAACTATATGCTGGTTACCTAAGCAACCATGAAACTAGATCTCAAGTGCCCAGATGCTTCTTTTGCTCGGTTTCTTTCCCCGAGTTAGAGGTGACTGAACAGTGAGCCTGAGAGAGATGCTTCTATCCTTAGCAGCAACCTCCTAAGTTCAAGGAGTTAGAAGCTTATGGGTCTGAGTGCTGGGAGTTGTCTCCACAACAACTTCTCAGATGAGATGACCACTGGCTGGAATATGAGCTTTGCATTCCCGGATGACCAGAAGATAGGGACCACTGAATTAATTGCTCAGACAGCAGAGATTTGATATGAAATCAAAATTCCTGTTGAGTAATCTCACAAAGTTTTAATGTTTTACATATCATCCTCCCAGGAGAGGATAATGGAAGGATGGGTTACTGTTACATGTTTTATCTATTTTTCAATGCATGCTCATGAGTCTTTAGGGTTTTAAAGGACTCTGTAAATACCTTTTAGGGGAGACCCTAGACATAAGCCATACCCAAAGTTTACTTAAGAGATTTTCCCCTGAATTTCAGAGTTGGAGGCATAATGAGCCAAAGAATACGAGAAAAAACCTGATCCCCTCTTTGGGGTCAGGCTTTCTTCCAAACTCCCCAGTCTGCACTAGTCCAGGACTAGGGCCCCTGAATGGAAATGAGATATCCTTCCAGGCCATAATTTTTACGTCTTGTGGATTTGCCCAGGATCCTTTGAAGGATTCATTCCAATCAAACCTGAGTAAACATTTCTTTTGGGGAACCCCACATATGTTTTGGGCTTGTATAGGTTTGCATTCTTTTTGAGCTTAGGCTGGTTATCCTATTGTCAGGTGAGTTTGACTCTCTATTTGGAATGCCTATGGTTTTCTAGGGATCCTTTGGGGAAGAATGGGATAAGCTACATGTTGCAGACTCCTAGAGAGATGTGATCAGCTCTTTATTTCAATCACTCTACAAACTGGCAAGGTATTCATTGGATATATGTATAGGTTGCTCATTTGCTGAGGGGACCCATGGAAGAGTTTTCACCCAGGATGGTTTGGCAAGGGAGTGACTTCTGGTCAACTCCAAGTCTTCCATTCCTCTAGGACAGAGGTTCTTAACCTGGCATCCATGAATCCCTTATGGGTCTGTGGACAGATTCAGGAGATCCTTTGAACTTGGATTAGAAAAAAATGTATCTTTATTTTCACTAACCTTTGGGTTTTTTTTGGTAATTCTATGTGTTTCATGTGTTTCATTTTATATATTTTAAAAGATTATTCTGAAAAGGGGTATATAGATTTTACCAGACTGCCCAAGGGGGTTCATGATGCTAAAAAGGTTAAGAACTTATTCTCTAGGGAGACTTCCACATGCACTAGAAGGTCATTTGAGATTAGACTGATCCTTTGAAAGAAGAAATTCATTTTTCCTTTCCTTTTCATTTTTTCCACTTTTGTCAATTTTTTACTTTTAATTTTTGTGTTCTTCCTAGTTGTTTTGGGTTGGGACAGGTCCTTAAAAGCACTAGGCAGGAAGTAATCTATAATAAACTTTGTAAAATGTTGTTTATTGAATTTACATAATATGTTTGGGAATAATGGCCAGGCTACTAGCTGTGGTAGGCCAGGCCCCTCATAAAAGGTGGTTAATTTTGGATTGTTTAATAATTATCATGAATGGATTGCTTGGGATTCAGCATGGCATTCAAAAGGCCATTTAAAATCATACTGTGTGGATTCTGTTGTTACTTTTTAGTGCAGGACACCGGGAGGAGACACTTGAAAGGTTATCTCAGGTTGGGAAAAGGTATATGAAATATGTGGATTCTCACTTGGTATTTATTTATGTGTTTCATTATCCAACCATAGAAATTTAGATTCTTGAGCACAGGGAGTTTTCTTTTTTTGTCTTCAAATCCTTAACACTTAATACAACTCCTAGAATGTAACCAGTCCTTAATCTAATTGATTTCTTGTAGAATATGGCTCCAGAAGTTTAGGAAATATATACCTTTAATGAAGTAGATTTCCCCCATTGACAGATTAATTTGTCACACTGACTAAAATAAGCAGTTGGAATGAGGGGTCCATTCTCTGAAGTTACTAGGTTATTATTTAATATAGGGAAAGGAAGTACCATCCCTTCTATAGGAATATTTTGGTTTTTGAAGTGTTTTTCCTTTGGTGGTGATAGACTTGTACTGATTTAGCAACGCTCCCTGAGTTGATTCCCCCTTGTGACTGCCTGCCTGCAAGCCTATCACCAGACTATTCCTAGCTCCCACTATCTTTTCTCCCTCCTCTATGCCTTTTGTACAGGTGTCCTCCCATATTTTTTTTTTAGTGAGGCAATGGGGGTTAAGTGACTTGCCCAGGGTCACACAGCTAGTAAGTGTCAAATGTCTGAGGCTGGATTTGAACTCAGGTTCTCCTAAATCCAGGACCGGTGCTTTATCCACTGCACCACCCAGCCGCCCCCATATTTTTTTTATCATAATAGTAGTTCATTGGGGCAGCTAGGTGGCACAGTGGATAGAGCACCAGCCCTGGATTCAGGAGGACCTGAGTTCAAATCCGGCCTCAGACACTTAACACTTACTAGCTGTGTGACCCTGGGCAAGTCACTTAACCCCAATTGCCTCATGAAAAAAAATAGGACTTTATTATTTTCCAGTTACATGTAAAAATAGTTTTCAACATTTGTTTTCCTAAGATTTTTAGTTCCAGATTTTTCTCCCCCCTTTCTTCCCTCCCCCCTCCCCAAGACAAGAAAGAACTCTGATATAGACTATCTATATATGTACAAATCACATTAAACACATTTCTTCATTAGTCATGTTGTGAAAGAAGAATCAGAACAAAAGGGGAAAAATCTCAAAAAAGAGAAAAACTACAACAACAAAAAAGTAAAAACAGTATGGTTCAATCTGCATTCAGAATCCACAGTTCTTTTTTCTGGATGTTGAGAACATTTTCCATCACGAGTTCTTTGGAATTGTCTCGGGTCATTGCACTACTGAGAAGAGCCAAGTCTATCACACAATTGATCATCACACAATGTTGCTGTTATTGTGTACAATGTTCTTCTGGTTCTGCTCACTTCACTCAGCATTAGTCCACTTAAGTTTTTCCAGGTTTTCTGAAATCTGCCTGCTCATCATTTCTTATAGCACAATACTGTTCCATTACATTCGTATACCACAGGTTGTTCAGCCATTCCCCAGTTGATGGACATTCCCTTGATTTCCAATTCTTTGCTACCACAAAGAGAGCTGCTCTAAATATTTTTGTACATGTGGTTCCTTTTTCCTTTTCTATGATCTCTTTGGGATACAGACTCAGTAGTGGTATTACTGGGTCAAAGGGTATGCACAGTCCCCTAGCCCTTTAGGCATAGTTCCAAATTGCTCTCCAGAATGGTTGGATCAGTTCACAACTCCACTGACAATGCATTAGTGTTCCAATTTTTCCAGTTTCTCCAAAATTTATTTTTTCCTTTTTTGTTCATATTAGCCAATCTGATAGATGAGCATTTATTTCTTCATCTGAAAACTGTCTGTTCATATCCTTTGACCATTTCTCAATTGGGGAATGACTTGAATTCTTATAAATTTGATTTAGTTCTCTCTATATTTTAGAAATGAGGTCATTATCAGAAGCATTGTCTGTAAAAATTATTTCCCAGCTTTTTGATTCCCTTCTAATTTTGACTACATTGCTTCTGTTTATACAAAACCTTTTTAATTTAATATAATCAAAATAATCCATTTTGCATTTCATAATATTCTCTTTCTCATGTTTGGTCATAAATTGTTCTCTCCATAGATCTGAGAGGTAAACTATTCCTTCCTCTCTTAATTTACCTATGGTATCCCCCTTTATATCTATATCATGTACCGATTTTGACCTTATTTTAGTATATGGTATAATGTGGGCATTGAAATTAGCCTCAGGCTCCACAAGTGGAGCTTCCCCTCCCGCTCCGCTTCAGCTGCAGGGAGGCCTCTGAGCCAGGCTAAACTGCGCAGATGAAAATCCCGAGCCACAGGTGTGGCACGGTGAGGCCCCATTCGCCCCATTCACCCCATTCACCCCATTCGCACAGCAGAAAGGCCCATGAAAACCCTCAGGGATGCTGGGGTTTGCTTCGCCCAGCCCCAGCTGCGAGCTCGCAAAGCATGGGGCTTGGCCAAGCCTGGGGGCAGCGAGCCCAGATTTCACCTGGGAAAGAAGATTAATAAAAAGGGGGGCAGACAGAGACGGAGGGGGAACTAGCGAGACAGTGAAGGGCAGACCTACGGAGGTTGGGAGAGGCCAGAAGATTAAGAGAACAGGAGAGGGTACAGGAGGTTGGAGAAAGCAAGGAAGGGCTGTGATACAGAGACACTAGAGATGCCAGGGGGTTGGCAACAGAGGTGAGGAAACTAAGGGGCTTTTCAGGAGGGTCGACAAAGTGAAAGGGGCTTGGAGTTAGAAGAAAGCAGATGAGCAGTGAAAGCACAGGGAAGCTGGAGTGAAGGAGAAAAAGAGTGAAAGTTGGAGAAAGCTGGAGCATACCCTAAGGCAAGAGGTGGCAACAGCCATTATTATATTAAAAGCAGACAGCTTGTATAATTTGCATTTCTTAACCCTTATCTTTTACATTGATTTTTATAAATAAATTCTACTTTGATTATTTAATTAAGAGACTTCTTAATCTTTTGCTTATCAATTTGGGAGCAGTGGGGAGAAATTTTATAAAGGGCCTATATTAAATCAATAGCAGTCAGTTAGCCAGCCATTCAAAAGTCCCCAGATTAGTCCTCCAGATAGATTAGTCCCCCCAAATTAGGCAAGTAAATTAAAATATTTCTACATTTGAATGGTGACCATGGAAGGACTTATGGCCCAATTATAATTTTTCTAAAGTTATAATTTTCATATAGTTATAATTTTTTGTACAAGTCCAGTTATATTTTTTCCAGATTAGTTATAGTTAATTTTTTTTTTACAATAAGATGATCTATGCCTAGTTTCTGCCATACTGTCTTCTAGTTTTCCCACAAGTTTTTGTCAAATACTGAATTTCTATCCCAGAAACTGGAGTCTATGGGTTTATCAAACATGAGATTACCATAGTCACTTATTACTGTGTCTTATGTTCGTAACCTATTCCATTGATCCACCATTCTATTGCTTAGCCAATACCAAATAGTTTTTAAAAAATATCTTCAAGTTACATGTAAAAACAAATTTTCACATCAATTCTTAAAACTATGTGTTCCAAATTCTCTTCCTCCCTACCTCCCCACCCCACTTAATAATTCAAGCAATTCAATATGTTATATATGTGCAGTCATGCAAAACATAACAGACAAAAAAAACTTTAGAAAGAGGAAGTAACAAAAAAAATTATACTTCAATCTGTATTCAGATACCATCAGTTCTTTCTCTGTAGACAGATTGCATTTGTCATAAGTCCTTTTGATAGCATCCTGCTCCTCATGTCTTTCTTTTTCTTTTTTTTTTTTTTTTGCGGGGCAATGGGGGTTAAGTGACTTGCCCAGGGTCACACAGCTAGTAAGTGTCAAGTGTCTGAGGCCAGATTTGAACTCAGGTACTCCTGAATCCAGGGCTGGTGCTTTATCCACTGCGCCACCTAGCTGCCCCCCTCCTCATTTCTTATAGCACAATAGTGTTTCATCCTAATCTCTGCTTCAAATTTTTTTTTCACAATTACTATTACTAACTGTATTTCCCTCCATCCTATTCCCTCTCCTTGATATTTACTCTATTTTCTATCTTCTTTCACCCTATCCCTCCTGAAAAGTGTTTTGCTTCTGACTGCCCTCTTCCCCAATCCGCCCTCCCATCACCCCTTTCCCTTTATCCCCTTCCCCTCCCACTTTTCTGCAGGGCAAGATATATGACTATACCCACTTGAGTATGTATATTATTCACTCTTTGAGCCAATTCTTATGAAAGTAAGGCTCACTCACTCCCTGGAACCTCCCCCATCTTACCCTCCACTCCATAAGCTTTTTCTTGCTTCTTTTATGTGAGATACTTTACTCCATTTCACCTCTCCCTTTTCCTTTCTCTCAGTGCATTCCTCTAACCCCTTAATTTTATTTTTTTTTAAAAAGATATCATCATGGAGCAGTTAGGTGGTGCACTGAACAAAGTACCAACCCTGGACCCAGAAGGACCCAAGCCCAAATCTGGCCTCAGACACCCGACACTCACCAGCTACACAACCCTGGGCAAGCCACCCAACCCTGACTGCCTCAACCCCCCCCCCCCCACAAAAAAGATTTAAAAATTAATGCTTTAAAAATATCATACCTTCATATTCAACTCACATGTGTGCCCTCTATCTAAGTATACTCCATTCAGCTGCACTAATAATGAGAAAGTTCTTATGAGTTAGAAGTATCATCTTCCAATGTAGGAATGTAAACAGTTTATTTAACCTTTTAATATCCTTCATGGTTTCTTTTTCCCATTTACCTTTTTATGCTTCTCTAGAATCTTATATTTTAAAGTCAAATTTTCTATTCAGCTCAGGTCTTTTTATCACAAATGCCTGAAAGTCCTCTCTTTCATTGAATTGCCATTTTTTTCTCCCTGAAAGATTATACCCAGTTTTGCTGGGTAGGTGATTCTTGATTGTAATCCCAATTCTTTTGCCCTACAGAATATCATATTTCATGCCCTCTGATCTTTTAATGTAGAAGCTGCTAGATCTTGTGTTATCCTGATTGTGGCTCCACAGTACTTGAATTATTTCTTTCTGGCTACTTGCAATATTTTCTCCTTGACCTGGGAGCTCTGGAATTTGGCTATAATATTCCTGGAAGTTTTCATTTTGGGATCTCTTTAATGAGGTGATCAGTGGATTCTTTCAATTTCTATTTACCTTCTGCTTCTAGAATATCAGGGCAATTTTCCCTATTTCTTAGAGGATAATGTCTACGCTCTTTTTTTGATCATGGTTTTCAGGTAGTCCAGTAATTTTCAGATTATCTCTCCTGGATCTATTTTCTAGGTCAGTTGTTTTTCCAAGGATATATTTCACATTGCCTTCTATTTTTTCATTCTTTTGGTTTTGCTTTGTTGTGTCTTGATTTCTCATAAAGTCATTAGCTTCCATTTGCTCAATCCTAATTTTTAAGCAATGATTTTCTCCAGAAAGCTTTTGTACCTCCTTTTACATTTGGCTTTTCCATCTGTTGACTTTTTTCATAACTTTGCTGAATATTTTTCATTTCTCTTTCCATTTTTTCCTCTACCTCTCTTACTTTATTTTAAAAGTCCTTTTTGAGTGCTTTTATGGCCTGAGACCAATTCATATTTTTCTTGGAAGCTTTGGATGTAGGAGCTTTGACTTTGTTTTTATCTTTTTCTGAGGGTGTATTTTGATCTTCCTTGTCACCAAAGAAACTTTCTAGGGTCCACATTTTTTTCTCTCTGCTCATTTTCCTAGCTTATTTCTTGACTTTTAACTACTTCTTAAAGTGGGGCACTGCTTCCAGGATGCACTGTTCCAAGCTTCAGGGGGTACAAGGTGGTACAATTTAAGGAGAGGCTCATTTCCCACTCTTCCTGGCCTGTGCTCCGGTCTGGAAGCAACCACAGGACAACTTGCCCTTTAACCCAGGAACAGATTCCTGTTTCACCGTGGCTCCAAGCTCCAGCGTGCCCACGCCCTTCTCCTGCCTGGGCCACTGCTAGACTGCTTCCTGGGTCCAAGCTCAGGCAAAACAACAGAGTCCCACCTCAGAGCCAGCAGAGACCCCTGTAATCTCCCCCAGCCAACTGCTCAACCCCCTCACTGGTCCATGAACTGAGTTCCAGAAGCAGCCACTGCTGCCGCTGATTCAAGGCTCCCAAAGCCTGTTTCTGTGGGGCGGCCTGCCTGGGACTAAATCTGTGCTGCTGCAACTGTCTATGCTCTGTTCTCACCCAGGTAAAACAGATCTTTCCTGCTGACCTTCTAAGCCATCTCTGGCTGGACAATGATCTCACCCCATCCTTTTGTGGGTTCTGCTGCTCCCGGAATTGTCTGTTGGCATTATTTGAAGGGATTTGGAGGGATGTTGGGGCAGAGGCCCAGGAAGTCACTGCCTTTCCTCCACCACCATGGTGCTGCCCCCAGCAGATAGTTTTAATGTCTGCCACTTGATAGTATAGCTGCAGATTTGGTATGGCTGGCCCACCTTCCTGCGCACATTTTTTCCTTTAGTTCCCTTGATATTCTTGACCTTTCGTTCTTCCAGATGAATTTTGTTATTATTTTTTCTACCTCTATAAAATGATTTTATGTAGGCTGATTGGTATGGTACTGAATAAGTAAATTAATTTAGATAGAATTGTCATATGACTTCCCATATCTGAAATGCATTCACTCTTCCTTCTGGCTTCATGAAGTCAACAATAAATCAACATGCATTTATTAAGCAGCACTTCCTCTGTGCCAGGCACTGTGTGGTAAGAGCAGGGGATTCAAGTACAAGCAAAAAAAGAGTCTATGTCCCCAAGAAGTTTATACTCTAACAGGGGAAAACAGCACATAAGATGGAGCTGAAAAGTATGTGCGTACGTCTATCTATCTATCTATCTATCTATCTATCTATCTATCTATCTATCTAATATCTATGTGGGGTGATGGTTACTCCTATGCAGGGGTGTGGTGGTGAAGTCTGGAGAATGAAGTATGGCTGTCTGGGGCCTACCTCAAAATGGAGGTTCTGGGAAGAACTACCCAATGAGAGAAGGAAGTTGCCATAAGCTCAGGTACCACCTTGAGACCTTTCATGATCTCCAACAGTTCTTACTTCTCTGTTCCTCCTGAAATTACTTCTATTACTTTGTTTATAAGTTAAGGGGTAGGATTGATTGAGTAAATCAATCAAGTCATTCCTCTTCATTTAAAGCAAGTAATAAAATGCCCTTATACTTCACCAAGGTGAGAACAAGTCTCAATCAGCCAATCAACCAAATACTTTAGATTAAGTGAGGAATGTCCTTGAATGAACCAGAATGATCTAGTCAGAAACAATGTTCAGAGTTACTGAGGAAACTTGGGCTGAGTTGTCTGTGAAATGGAAGACTGGTTCCAAATCCATGTTATTTGACTATCTCATGAAGATTCAAATTCCAGTGATCATTGAACATAGAATTGCTTTAAGGGGAAGAAAAGCACTTTGGTTTCAGTGCACCCACCCCCTTTCCCTGCCTGGGCCACTGCCTGACTGCTTACTAGGTCCAAGCTGAGGCAAAACAAGTGTCCCACCTCAGCGCCATCAGAGATCCCTGTAATCTCCCCCCAGCCAACCGCTTGACTCCCTCAGTGGTCCGTGAGCTGAGTTCCAGAAGCAGCTGCTGCTGCAGCTGATTCAAGGCTCCCAGTACCTGTTTCTCTGGGGCAGCCTGCCTGGGTCTGGTTTCAACCTTGGTCTCCTCCCTAACACCCCTTCCCCTACCTTTTCACCCCAGGGCAGTAGTGGTTGGCAGGAGTGTCTGCATCTATAACCAAGGATGTACCTGAATGAGATTCATAGTTCTACAAAGAACTCGGGAAAGAACCTGCACTGTGCATAGAAGAAATGTTTTGAATATTCTATGAAGGGGAGAAAAAGCCTTCTAACAACCAGGAGCTCTGGTTGCCATATGTATTCTCTAAGCTTTCCCTAGACTCTGTATGTACTAATGGGAGACTGTTACAGACTTTGGAGTGTGTGGGGAGTGGATATTTTCTACCAACTTTCTTACTGTACCACCTTAGTAAATATCTCTTTCTAAAAGTGATTTGAATCTGTCAGGCTAAATGATTGTCAATTGATAATCATGGTTAGAAGCACAATAGTGGGGCTCTTCAGCTATCACATTAAGATAGATGATAGATAGGTAACCCCTCAAGAATGCACCGGAACCCTGGGGAGATATAGTAGTTATGCTCTGGGGGCTGAACTCAACAATGTGATATGGGATTCAAGATAGACATCTAAGAGTATATGCTACATATACTTTACATTTATTTATCTGCCTATATATTATATTCCTCTTGGAGAATGTAAACTCTGTGAAGGCAAAAACAGCTTTTTTTTCTTTGTACTTCCAGCTCCTAAATCAGTGCCTTGCATTTAATAAAAAAATCTTACTGAAATAAGTTAAGTTGAATTGAATTGGATTTGGAAGCTGGCTGACTAGCATAAGGCTTATGGTCTGCAGGCATGGACTAGAATGAAATTAATAGCCCTTTATGGTGACTGTACCCAGGACCATGGCCTCATCAGCCATGGCTGTGATCACCTATGAAACTTCAGACATGGAAAAAGGATGTTATTCTGCTTCTCCAGATTTTTCCTTATGACAAAATAGCATCTCATTAATTGCTCTCAGTGCCACTAGAAGAGCAGAGTACTCCAGTTGCCATGGGGTTACTCTTGCACCCTCTCCAATGTATTGCCTCTGGCAGTTAGCCAGTAAGAAGGGGGCTCAGGTTCAAGAGAGTAAAGGGAATCACATCCTTTTACTGTAAAGCTGTGAACTGTGTTGGGGCATGCTCCCTCCTTTCATCCTTGCTTCCATTCACTAAACACAGAAGATTAAGAAAGACAGTTGAAGAGCTAGCTATTAACTGCTGGCAGAGCCAATCTTATTTACTTTTCAACTATAGGTAAAGAAGATAAAGGTCTCAAAAATATATAGAGTACGAGGGTCACCACTCTGTGGCCCTGGAGATGCTATATCTTGTTTCTTTGTTTGTTTTATAAAGCTTTTCATTGATTTTTAAGAAATAAAGATAGTGAAAACAGTAACTATGGGTAGTCCAGTAACTGCTGTTTGTAAGTAGTAGTAGAGTTTTTTCATCAATAAGGTAGTCAATGTAAGTAAGGTGGTTTGTACTACTAGACTACCAATAGTCAGTGTGGTGCAGAAGAAGCAGCACTAATGGTTGCCTGAGTGCAACCTTATGTTCAAATCTGATGCTAATTGCCAGTCGGACCTTGGGCACTCCACTTAACCTGGACCCAATGAGGCCTGTAAAATAAGGTTAGATAAGAAGGCCTCTGAGGCACCTTCTAGCTATTGATCTATGAGCTTTGAAGTAGGATTTCGCCTCTTTGCTTTGGTGCCTACCTTACTAAAGCCTTGTGCCCTGGAGGAACAGAGCCAAGTTGGCAGAGTACTTACCCAAGCTCCTCCAAATGACTTTAAAATAATGCCTCAGGGGGGCAGCTAGGTGGTGCAGTGGATGAAGCACCAGCTGTGGATTCAGAAGGACCTGAGTTCAAATCCAGTCTCAGACACTTGACACTTAACTAGCTGTGTGACCCTGGGCAAGTCACTTAACCCTCATTGCCCTGCAAAACCAAAAAAATAATAATAATAATGCCTCAAAAGGAATCCTGGAGTGACAGAAACAGCAAAAGGATGGGGTGAAATCATTTTCTAGCCCACAACAACTTAGAAGGTCAGCAGGAAAAGTTTGTCTCATTGGAGCCAGAGTGGAGCATAGTCCAGTGCAGGCTGTACTCAGGCAAGCCAGCTAAAGGCCTTAGGGGTGATTGTATTAGTGGCAGTGGATTCTGGAGCTCTCAGCCCACAAATAGTAAAGGTGTTGGACAACTGGTCAAAATTACATAGGACTCTTTGCTGATACTGGGTACGTATCCCTGTTGCGTTGCCCATATGCAATTCTGGGTCACAGTCCCAGCATGAAAAGGAGCACTAGTAAACTAGAACATGAAACCCCTTGAGATTGGGGATTCTGGTCACAGTTCCAGGGCAGAAAAAAGTGCTTGTGGTTGCTCAGAGACAAGAGCATAGGGTAAGAGAATAGTGACCACACCTCTCTTTAAATTATCCCACCTGGAAGAATTAAAGACTTACAGACTCCCAGAACTAGCTCTGAAAATAGCAGCACAAAAAAACCTGAAGCTCGAAACTGTTCCCTCCACCCTGGGAGAAGAGCCCAACTTTAACAGAAAGTTAAAAGTTAAGAAATAGGCTGGAAAATGAGCAAATGACAACAACAACAAAAAGAACCTGACCATGGAAAATTACTGTGGTGACAGGGAAGGTCAAAACACAAACTCAGAAGAGGACCACTAAGTCAAAACAGCTATATCTAAAGAATTAAAGAAAAATTGTGAATTGGTCTCAGGTCCAAAAAGAATTCCTGGAAGAGCTCAAAAAGGATTTTTAAAAATCACACAAGAGAGGTGAAAGAAAAACTGGGGGAAATGAAAGTATTGAAAGAAAATCATGAATAAAGAGTTAACAGCTTGATAAAGGAGGAACAAAAAATACTGAAGAAAATAACACCTTAAAAACAGAATAGGCCAAATGATAAAAGGAGGCACAAAAATCCACTGAAGAGAAGAACTACTTAAACAAAAAAGAATTGGAAAAATGGGAAAAGATGTACAAAAATTTACTGAAGAAAAGGACTCATTAAAAAGTAGAATTGGCCAATTGGAGATGGAGGTACGAAAAACTCACTAAAGAAAATAATTCCTTAAAATTAGAATTGGGTAAGTGGAAGCTAATAACTCTACAAGACATCAAGAAACAATAAAACAAAATAAAAATAATTTTTAAAATAAAAAAATGTGAAATATTTCATGGTGAAAACAACTGACCTGGAAAATAGATCAAGGGCAGGTAATTTAAGAATTATTGGCCTATTTGAAAGCCATGACCAAAAAAGAGAGCCTACACATAATATTTCAAGGAATCATTGAGAAAAATTGCCCAGATATCATAGAACCAGAGGATAAAATAGAAACTGAAAGAATCCATCAATCACCCCCTATAAGAAACTGCAAAATGAAAACTCCCAGGAATATTATAGCCAAATTCCAGAGCTCCAAAATCATGGAAAAAATGTTATAAGCAGCAAGAATTAAACAATTCAAATGTCATGGAGCTGCAATCAAGATAACACAAGATTTAGCAGCTTCTACATTAAAGAATAAGAGGGTTTGTAATGTGATATTCTGGATGGCAAAGGAGCTAGGATTACAACCGAGAATCACCTACCCAGCATGGATATTTAATGAAATAGAGGACTTTCAAGAATTCCTGATGAAAAGACCAGAACAAATAGAAAATTTGACTTTGAAATACAAGATTCAAGAGAAGCATAAAAAGGGAAACAGGAAAGAGAAATCATAAAGGAATCAGTAATGATAAAGTTCTTAGGAATTACAAGTATCATCTCATGTATTATGCAGTTAGAAAGCACATACATAGACAAAGGGCATGGGTATGAGTTGACTATGATGAGATGATATCTGAGTAATAAAATTAAGGTCTCAGAATGAGGGATACACTGGGAGAAGCGGGAAGGGAGAGGTAGAATGAGGTAAATTATCTCACATGAAAGAGGTAGAAAGGAGCTTCCTATCCTAATGGATAGGGAGATGGGGGGAGGGTAGGGTGGTAGGCAATGCTTCAACCTTACTCTCATCAAAATTGCCTCAGAGAGGGAATAACATACACACACAGAGTTGGGTATAAAAAACTATCAGGGAAATAGGAGGAGATGGAAATAAGAGAGGGGGGGCTGATAGAAGGGAGGTGATGATCAGAAGCAAAATACTTTCGAGGAGGGACAGGGTGAGAGGAGAGAGAGATAGGGGAAAATAGGATAGAGGGAAATACATTAGTAATCATAACTGAAAAAATGTTTTATAGCAAGTTTCTCTGATAAAAGGCCCATTTCTCAAATATATACAGAATTGAATCAAATTTATAAGAATACAAGTCACTTCCCAATTGATCAATGATCAAAGCACATGAATAGGCAGTTTTCAGATGAAGAAATCAAAGCTGTCTATAGTCATATGAAAAAATGCTTTAAATAACTACTAATTGATGCAAATAAAAAAAACGTGAGGTACAACCTCACACCTATCAGATTGGCTAATATTACAGAAAAGAAAAATTATAAATATTGGGGGGGAATTGGGGAAATTGGGACACTAAAGCATTGTTGGTGGAGGTTGTGAACTGATCCAGCCATTCTGGAGAGCAACGTGGAACTATGCCCAAGGGCTATAAAACTATGCATACCCTTTGACCCAACAATAATACCACTACTAGGTCTGTACCACAAGGAGATAAAAAGAGAGATTTATTTGTACAAAAATATTTATTGCAACTCTTTGTTGTGGTGGCAAAGAATTGGAATTTGAGTGGATACCCATTAATTGGGGAATAGCTGTACAAGTTGTAGTATATGATTGTGATGGAATATTATTTTGCTATAAGAAATGATGAGCATGGGGCAGCTAGGTGGTGCAATGGATAAAGCACTGGCCCTGAATTCAGGAGGATCTGAGTTCAAATCTAGTCTCAGACACTTGACACTTACTAGCTGTGTGACCCTGGGCAAGTCACTTAACCCCCATTGCCCCGCAAAAAAAAAAAGAAAAGAAAAGAAAAGAAAAGAAAAGAAAGAAAGAAAGAAAGAAAGAAAGAAAGAAAGAAAGAAAGAAAGAAAGAAAGAAAGAAAGAAAGAAATGACGAGCAGGATGGTATCAGAAAAACCTGGGAAGATTTACATGAACAGATGCAAAGTGAAGTGAGCTAAACCATGAGAACATTGTACACAGTAACAGTAATATTATACAATGATCAATTGTGAATGATAACTCTTCTCAGCAATACAATGATCCAAGACAGTTCTTAAGGACTCATGATGAAAAATGCTATTCCACCTCCAGAGAAAGAACTAATGAATTCTTTTTCTTTTTTTTTTTTTTTTTTTTTGGTGAGGCAATTGGGGTTAAGTGACTTGCCGAGGGTCACACAGCTAGTAAGTGTTAAGTGTTTGAGGCTAGATTTGAACTCTGGTCCTCTTGAATCCAGGGCTGGTGCTCTATCCATTGCGCCACCTAGCTGCCCAACTAATGGATTCTTAATGTGGGTCAAAGCATACTTAAAAAAAACCAAAAAACTTTATTTTACTTAGGGTTTTTTTGTCTGTGTTTTCTTTCCCAACATGATATATATTGAAATATGTTTTGTACAACTGTGCAGCTATAGCCCATATAAAATTGCTTGCCTTCTCAATGAGAGGAGAAGGAGAAGGAGGGAGAGAATTTGGAAATCAATTTTTTAAAATGTTAAAATTGTTTTTACATGTAATTGAAAAGATAAAATATTTTTTAAAAAAGATGTGGGCCCTTGAGAGACAATAACACGATTATTGTATGTGAATGTGAAATTGTGACTTTGTGAGTTATATAGTTTGCCTAGACCGAGGGACTCTTTACCTAGTGGAGAGCCTACTAGTGATGTCTTTTTATACTTACTTAGGCTGTTCTTTGGACCTCAGAAACAGCCTGTGACCAGGCCCATGTTCAAAGCCTAATGTGCTTGGACCTGCCAGAACTTAAGAGCTCTGCTAACATATAGGGTTACCCCAATGACACAATAAGGCGCTAAATCAGGAAGGATATAGAGAAAGCACGTGGAACACATTGCAAACTCACATTAGTGGCTTCTTCAGTAAACAATGAGAATATCTTCTCATGATAATAGATTTCCCCCAAGAAAAAGGAAGAAAAACAATCATTTTCATCTTAAGTCTTTTAGACCTGAAGTTAAAGTCTAAGTCACTCTGTCAAATTGCATAAAATCATCCCAATAAGCCCAACTACTATACCTGACACATACAGTAGGCATTTAATATAAGCTTATTAAATGAATTAATATTGAAAACTTACCAAATTTTTCTTTCCTGATGAGGAATTATTTGGTTTTTTTGGTCATTTCTTTCATCCCTTTTTTCCCTTAATCATATTTTATCCAGTTACATGTAAAGATAGTTTTAAACATTTGTGTTTTTTTTGGTTTTTGTTTGTTTGTTTATTTTTTGCAGGGCAATGAGGGTTAAGTAACTTGTCCAGGGTCACACAGTTAGTAATTGTCAAGTGTCTGAGGCTGGATTTGAAGTCAGATCCTCCTGAATCCAGGGCTAGTGCTTTATCCACTGCACCACCTAGCTGCTCCTTAAACACTTGTTTTTATAAGATTATGAGTTCCAAATTTTTCTCTGTCCCTTCCTCCCCACCCAAGACAGCAAGCAATCTGATATAGGTTATATATGAATAATCACATTAAACGTTTCCACATTAGTCATGTTGTGAAAGAATCAGAACAAAAGCAAAAAACCTCAAGAAAGAAAGAAAAACACAAGAAAAAGTAAAAATGGTATGGTTCAATCTGCGTTCAGATTCCACAGTTCTTTTTCTGGATATGGAGAATGTTTCCCATCATGAGTCCTTTGGAATTGTCTTGGATTATTGCATTGCTGAAAAAAGCGAAACATATCATAGCTGATCATCACACAGTGTTGCTGTTACTACATACAGTGTTTTCTTGGTTCTGCTCATTTCACTCAGCCTAAGTCCACTTAAGTCTTTCCAGGTTTTTCTGAAATCTGCTTGCTCCTTATTTTTTATAGAACAATAGTACCATTACATTCATATACCACAACTTGTCCAGCCTTTCCCAATTGATGGGCATCCTTTCAATTTCCAATTCTTTGCCACCACAAAGAAAGCTGCTCTAAATATTTTTGTACATGTTGGTCCTTTCCCCTTTTTTATTATCTTTTTGGAATACATACCTATTAGTGGTCAAAGGGTTGCACAGCCCCAGAGCCCTTTGGACATAGTTCCAAATTGCTCTCCAGAATGGTTGTATCAGTTCACAACTCTACCAACAATGCATTAGAGTTCCAATTTTTCCACATCTTCTCCAACATTTATTATTTTCCTTTTTATTATGTTATATTAACAAATATTATTATATTAAATCATATTATATTATATTAGCCAATCTGCTAGGTGTGAGGTGGTACCTGAGAGTTGTTTTAATTTGCATTTCTCTAATCAATAGTTATTTAGAACACTTTCATATGGCAATAGATAGCTTTGATTTCTTCTTCTGAAAACTGCCTGTTCATATCCTTTGACCTTGATGAGGAATTCTTTTCCATGATTCTATTTGATTTAATGCTTAAAAGAATGATCCATGACCAGATAGATTCCCCTTAGGGAATTTTCTAAAGGAGGAAGTCTGAACCATGCTTCTTGGTCTCAGGGGTATTGGTTCCAACTATTGGCAGTTTCTACCCACTGTCATCCATTTTAAATTGCTAACTTTTTTGTTGCTTTCTACATTTCCTCAGGAAAACAGAAAAGAAAGCAAAGAGAACTTCCTTTTGTATTTTTCTGGTGAAGACTTAAAACACCAACAGATGGTCACATGCCAAAACCTGATCTTTTGGTATTGCCAATGAGACGTCTTTGCCATATAGGATGAGAAGGTCTTATTTCCTGGGCTTCATTTATTTTAGGTATTCACAGGATTGTTGGCTAACCTCACCCAGACTTCCTTCTCTATTGAGATATTTACAGAGCAGGTCAAGGAAAGCAGGTCTGTAATTATGAGATATGCCACAGAGAGCACCAGCAGAGTAACAACAAGAAAGCTTGGGCTCTAGCCACCTCCCTGGAGGCTTCTCCTTTTCTGCTTGTGCTAATTGGACAGCCTATCACATTGCTAGGACCGGCATGCTTCTAGGCTTTTTGAGGTGGAGGCTATTTTCAGTTGCATTGGACTACAATTCATAATGTGATAACTTACTGAATTAAGGACAGAAGCTACAAATTCTTTTTTTAAAAAAATTTTTCCTTGAGATTTTAGAATGTATAAAAATTGTCCACAGTGTTAAGTTGAAAGCAAGACATTAAAATTATACTGATTCTAGTTGTTTAACAAGGTATGTTAGCCTTTTCTTCTTTTTGGTACTGGAAGAAAAGAAGTTAATTTCATTTCTGTGAAGTTCTTAATTTTTATGGTCTTTGAAATATAAGGTATCTAATTATTCTTGAATCCATAGTCCAAGGCCAATAATTACAGGTGTTTTCCTCCCAGTCTGTGCTTGACACAAGTTTGACCTTAATGGTTTTTTTCATAGGTCATAGGATATATGTGGTCACCCACTTTTCTGCCGACTACCAGGGAGACTTACCTCTCCAGTACTCCAATTGAACTTACCATTATTGCTGATTGCAGTCCATTCAAGCCCACCACCCATCCTGTATTCATTCTTACCCCTATTCCAATAAATTTGCCATTGGGGAGTAACTGACAAGCTGGAGATCTCTTTACATTCTCCTGACATCGTAGAGATAACAAGGGTAGCTAGGTAGCACAGTGGATGGGACACTGACCCTGAAGCTGGGAAGACCTGAGTTCAAATCTCACCTCAAATACCTACTAGCTGTGTGACCCTGGGCAAGTCACTTAACTCCAATTGCCTTAAACATCCATGTCATGATGTATATCTTGCTCTTGGACCAGATCTAGAGGAGAGAGTGAGGCTTGTAATTTTGTACAGCCCTCCCTCTTTTAAATCCAATTCACCGCTAGTCATGACATCACCTTGATGTCACCGTCTTCTTCCAGAATGATAGACAGATAACAAAGGAGCACGGAAGCTGTTCATTTCTTATCCATTATTCTTACTATATGACTGTACCATCTTTTTTTTCTTTCTGTTCACATTTCTATAATGACCCTCTTCTCACCACTTTGTCTTTGTAATTGCTAATCTTTAATGTGTTGCAGCCTGCTCACTCCCACTATGCACCTTTCCATTGCCCTTTGGGTGATCACACTAATGAAGACCTCAAAATCATCAACTCATTTTACAATTGTCACACAAATGGGGAGAAAACAACATTGCAGTGACTGCTAATGACCCAGGAATCTCCAGTTCAAACCCATGGTGGGAGAAACTTCAAAATTCCTTAGGCCTAGAAAGAGAGAAAATGAATAAAGGCAGTTAGCCTGAGGTTGCACAAAGACCACTGGCTTTGAGAAACTGTAGCCGATTATTATTTCTGTGTTTTTATATTTTGAGTTACAAGCAAAGGACAGAATTTGCCAGCATTCTCCCTCCATGAACTAGGTTGTTACCTCTGACTTTCCCATTCTCTTCTCCAATCTGCAGGGTATCCCAATCAAAACAATTCCTATACTTGTTAGTGCTTCCTCCCTCCAAAATATTACTTTGTATTTACTTGTCTGTGTACATAGTGGATCCAGAAGTAGAGCATAAGATTCCTGAGGGCAAGCATTTGTTTTCATTTTTGTCTTTATACTTCCAACAACTCCCTCAATGTCTAACACACAGTGGGTCCTTGATAAATGCTTAATAAATTGAATCGCCTCCACGCTTAATTCTATAGATGTGTGAGATAGGCAGCTCAGCCACCACTTACACTGACAAATGATTCCAAGGGTTATTTTACCTGAGAGCTAAGACAGATACTCTATTGACCACAGAGGTTGTTCTGTTTGTGAATTTAAGGTGAAACTGGGTTAAATTCTCATTTTTCCTTTCTTCTCAAGATGGGTAACTGTAAGTGGAGGGCTAAAATCATTGGGAAAGGCTCGTGATTTACGGCAAGAGCAAGTGTGAAATGTATGCATTAATAAATCTTACTCTACTGTTATTTCATATTCACTCTCTGCTCTCCTGCTTTTTTGAGGATGAATTTTTTAATTGAAATAAAGAGCCATCTTTGGAAAAAATTTTCCCTTGGAACACAGTGTTAAGAAAATGTATATTTATTTCTTAAAGTAATCTCATTACTAGAAGGCTACCTCTTTTCCTTTGACAGTAAAACAGAGTGCTTATCTTCCTATTTTCATAATGAAAGCTCCCCAAGCACAGGCTACCCTGGCAGATTTACAACCTCAGAGCTGGAGAACTGACAGGCATTTTAATATGAAAGGAGATATGATGTCTTTAATGTACAGTGATGTCACTCCTAACAAGGTAGAAGCATCTCTGTGCCCAGCAATCACCATAGCAAGTCAAACCTGTCTGCTGCAGAAGAGACCTCTTCACCCAGAGAAAGGTCACTAAGAAGAGAAAAAAGCAGGGACTCTGCTTCCTCGGGTGGAAGGGGACCATCTGAGGTTACTGTCTCTAGCCGACTGTGGGTGTGCAGGAGCTGCAGAAAGTGGGAGCTGGGCAGCGTCTAGACAGAGCTGACCTTGAGAAAAGAAAAGGCAAGACACGATACTGAAAGGATAATGAAAATCCTCCAGGGAGTGTTAAAATGAAAGCCAGATTGCCTGTTGACCATCTCCTTCCCCTCCCCCACTGCCACCCTTTTATCTCACCCTGAATAGACCTAATAACTTGAAAGTGATATTGACAGCAATACCTTCATTAGCAGGGGTGCGCAATGAGTTCACCTAGAGGAATGACAGGAAGCAAATGCCAGAAACTTGGGGTCTTTTATTTGCAAATTAGGCCTTAAAGGTTTAGCTTTTTTTTTTTTTTGGTGGAAAAAATATTGGTTCTGATTTTTAAAGAGCTTTAAATTCTCAGAGGCTGATATTCAAATGTCCTTGTCCTAAGCCCCTAATTATATCTGCCACCAGCTCCTGACTGATCTGCAAGGATTTTTATCGAATAATCCGAACACTGCAACAACATTCAGGGCCTTTGCATATAAAGAAACCCACAAAGGGCCTGCAGAAGTACAGTTTCTGGGCCTAGCATATTCTTTAGTCAAGGAAAGAAAAGTCTAACATTCTAAAACTAAGTTGTTGTGACCCAATTCGAGGTTTTCTTGGCAAAGATACTTGAAGTGGTTTTTTATTTCCTTCTCCAGCTCATTTTACAGATGAGGAAACTGAAGCAAACAGGGCTAAGTGACTTACCCAGGGTCACACAGTTAGGAAGTGTCTGAGGCTAGATCTGAGTTCACAAAGAAGAGTCTTTCTGACTCCAGACCTGGCACTCTAGCCACAATGATACGTAACTGGCCCCTAAAACTAGGTGGGTTCCCACTATCCAAGGATACCCTTATTTATGAAGCCATAGGCATCTTTGGCCATCTACATTGGTGAGTAAAGCCTTATGATACCAAAAGTGAATGAGCCAGACAACGGTTCAATGAGCTCCCCCACCCCCCAAAACGAGGAAAAGACCCTTTAGGCTCATCTAGTTCAATTCCTTCACTTTGCAGATGAGAAAACTGAGGCACCAAGGTGAAGTGATTTGCCCAAGTTCACACATTTGATAAGTAGCAAACTCTAGGTCCATGTATCCTGTGCTCTAGCTAGCAAATGAAACCATCTCACTGATGATAAAGACAAATGGCCTCATTTTCTTTCTAATTTTTTTTTCATACCTAGTTATTAGAAGGAGTTTCCCAGGGGCTCCAAGAGCTTACCGATGGTCACGCACTAGTCCTTGTAAGAAGCGAGTCTTGAACCCAGGTCTTCCAGATTCGAAAGCCACCAATTGGCAACTTTTCTCCCCACTTCACATTTGCTTCGAGGGTTCCATAAGTATCTCCACAAAGTTGTTTGTGGTCCTAGGACCACATTTTGGCTATCTCTGCATAATGAAATGGGTGTGCAGGGCATCTGAAACCTGCCTTTTGAAATAGGAATGTATAGGATGCTTCCTTTCTGGGCCTTGATGTACTTGTAGCATAGGTAGGTACTATGAGATAAAGTATGGCATAGTGTCAAATAAGAGAGCCAGGTGGTTTAGTGAATGTGTGCTGGATTGGAAATCAAAGACCCAAGTTCTAGGCCCACGTCCACTAATTATTACCTGTGTGACCTGGGGAAAATTATTTATACTTTCTGGACCTTAGTTCCTCATCTGTAAAATGAGGGGATTGGAGAAGATGGACTTGGAGGCTCCTTCAAGCCCTAAGAATTTTTTCCTAAGTAGACCTCTAAGATCTCTCCCTATCTACCCAGGAATGATTCAAAGAAGCCAAACCACTCCTCTAAGAAAACTGGGTAAGAAAGCTAGGTAACTGGAATGACTGATACTGGCTCTAGAACAGAGATGAAGAAATGCATCTCCTTCCTGGCTTGGAGAGATGGGGGACTAACCATGTGGAATGTTGCAAAAGGTATTAGGCATGATCCCCATGGTCATTATTTCTGCTTGACTGTTTTTGCTGCAAGGGAAGTCTCACTGTTGAGGATGGGGCATGGAGAGGACAGGCTGGCATACCTAAAGATGTTAAGCCACTTTTCAGTCATGTCTAATTCTTTGTTTCATTTTGTTTTGTTTTGTGAGGCAATGAAGGTTAAGTGACTTTCCCAAGGTCACACAGCTAGTAAGTGTCAAGTGGTTGAGGCCAGATTTGAACTCAGGCCCTCCTGAATCCAGGGCTGGTGCTTCATCCACCGTGCCACCTAGCTGCCCCCCACGTCCAATTCTTTGTGACCCCATTTGGGTTGTTTTTTTTTTTTGGCAAAGATGCTGGAGTGGTTTGCCATTTCCTTCTCCAGCTCATTTTGAAGATGAGGAAACTGTGGCAAACAGGGGGAAGTGCCTTGCCTAAGGTCACATAACTAAGAAGTGTCTGAGGCCAGATTTTACCGAAGAATATGAGTCTCAAGGCCTGGAACTCTCTCCGCTGTGCCACCCAGCAGGTCTCATGACTGTGAAATAAAAACAAAAGACATCATTAAAAATATGTTAAAGAAATCTCAACAAGGCCCAAGATTACTTCTATTAGGGCAAAGTTACATTGGGCAAATTTTCTCTTAGGGAAAATTATGTAATGAAAAATCTCCACACACACACACACACACACACACATATACATATATATTGTTCATCATTCGATCAAGTTATTATGAGAGAGAGAGAGAGAGAAAGCGAATTTGAATAATCATTTCTAGGTTTCTTCAAGTATATATATTCACTTTTCTAACTTTCCTGGCTATTAGACCCATTTGAAACTAAGTTTTCAGCTTCTCCCAAATGTGATAGGTACATGTGTGTTGTATTGAAAGATTAATGGATGTACTGTTCCATGAGGATATGTAGATTATACTATTTACCTTGAGATTTTGTAACTCATTTCAATAATTAAAGGAGTAATGTATATATTAGCAAACATGTAAAAAGAATTAATGACATGTAAAACTCTATCCACAGTAAATTTTTAAAAAATACATTATCCACTATTGGAAATCAGAATCAGTGAATTACAGCAACCTCATTATTTTAAAAACATTATTTTATGTAAGTATGATATATATATATATATACTGCATGTATATATATATATATATTAATAATAGCCAGCACTTAAATAGCTCTTTAAGATTTGTAAAGCACTTTACAAATATCTCATTTTATCCTCACAACAACCTTAGGAGGTGGGTATTATTATTATCTCCATTTTACAGACGAGGAAACTGAAGTTGAAAGAAGTTACGTGTTTTTTGCAGGGTCAAATAGCCAGCAAGTGTCAGAGGTAGGATTGAACTCAGATTTGCCTGGCTCTCTACCCTTTCAATCTCTCTCTACTCAAGCAATCAATCAGCATTTATTGTGTCCACTGTGTGCCCGTCACTGTGCTAAACGTTGAGGATACAAAAAGAAGCAGAAGACAGTCCCTATCCTCAAGTTGTTTACAATATAATGAGGGAAACAATTTGCAAACAAATATAGACAAAGTAAGCTATTGTTGTTGTTTGTCCTTCATTTTTATTTTTTTTTAAATCTGAACCTGTGTTTTTATTAATGTGGAAACTCCTTCCAGTGATGCACATTTAAGCAGACAGTGGGTACAGAAAACAAAGCACGAAACCTGGGGTCAGAGTTGCCATGGGACCTTACTGTGCAACCCTGGGCAAGTAGTTTTATTTATTTATTTTTTTTAAGTTTTCAACATTTGTTTTCACAGGATTTTTAGTTCCATTTTTTTTCTCCTACCCTCCCTTCCTTCCCTCCTCCCCAAGACAGAAAGCAGTCTGATATAGGTTGTAGATGTAACAGTCACATTAAACACAGTTCTACATTAGTCATCTTGTGAAAGAAGAAATAGAGCACAAGGGAAAAACCTCAAAAAAGAAGGAAAAAAACAGTCCCAAAGTAGAAACAGTATGGTTCAATCTGCATTCATAATACACAGTTCTTTTTTCTGGATGTTGAGAACACTTTCTATCATGAGTTCTTTGAAACTGTTTTGGATTGTTGTACTGCTAAGAAGAGTCAAGTCTATCCCCACTGTTCATCACACAATGTTGCTGTTACTGTATACAATGTTCTCCTGGTTCTGCTCCTCTCAGTCAGCATCAGTTCATGTAAGTCCTTTCAGGTTTCTCTGAACTCCTCCTGCTCATAGTTTCTTACAGCACAATAGTATTCCATTACATTCATATACCACAACTTGTTTAGCCATTCCCCTATTGATGGGCATTTCCTCAATTTCCAATTCTTTGCCACCACAAAGAGAGCTGCTATAAATATTTTTGTACAAGGGTCCTTTTCCCTTTTCTGTGGTCTCTTTGGGATATAGACCTAGCCATGGTATCACTGACTGGGTCAAGGGGTATGAACAATTCCATAACCCTTTGGGCATAGCTCCAAATTGCTCTCCAGGATGGTTGGATCAGTTCACAGCTCCACCAACAATGCATTAGTGTTCCAATTTTTCCACAGCTTCTCCAACATTTATTATTTTCTTTTTTTTTTTGTCATATTAGCCAATCTGATAGGGGTCAGGTGGTACCTCAGAATTGTTTTAATTTGCATTTCTTTGATCAATAGTGATTTAGAGGATTTTTTTCACATGGCAATAGATAGCTTTGATTTCTTCATCAGAAAACTGCCTGTTCATATCCTTTGACCGTTTTGTCCTTCATTTTTAAAGAAGACCATGACTTGGCGGGGGGTGGGAGGTGGGTGGGGAGGGTGGATATCATGACTTGTAGTGAATTGGATTTAAGTGAGGGAAGGCTTTGCAAAGCCATCAGTCTCACTCTCTCCTCCAGAGCCATCTGGGTCCAGTGGCAAGATATTTATCAGGATGAATGGAGCTGGCCCCCACAAAGCAAGCTAAGTACAGGATTAAAGAGGGAAGGCACTCGAATCAGGAAGCATAGGGGAAGGTTTCCTGTGGAAGGTGGGATTTTAGTTGGGACTTAAAGGAAGTCACGGAGGTCTGGTATTAGAGCGGAGGAAAAAGAGCATTCCAGATATGGGGAACCGGCAGAGAAAACACCTGGAGTCAAGAGATTGAATAACTTGTTCATGGACCAGCCTGGAGGCCAGCGTTGTTGGATTATAGAGTCTATACTGGGGGGTAAGGTGGGAGGGGAGCTTGGGTATGAAGGGTTTGGAATGCCAAATGGAGAATTTTGGATTTGCTCCTGTAGGGGAGGATGGAGAGAGACTTAGGTAGACCCACCAGCAGACTGCTGCAATAGTCCAGACACAAAGTGGTGAAAGCCTGTACCAGAGTAGTCGCAGTGTCAGAGGAGAGAGGGGCATATTGGAGACATGGTGTAGGTCTTGGCAACTGCTTGGGTATGCGGAGTGAGAGATGGCGAGGAGTCCAGGGCGATTCCTAGGTTTTGAGCCTGAGTGACTAAGAGAATACTGTTGCCCTATACAATAATAGGGAAGTTAGGGGAGGAGGCTGGGGTTTAGGGGGGAAGACAATTTGTTCTGTTTTATACATATTGAGTTTAAGAGGCCTATTGGACACCCAGCTTGAGACATCTGAAAGGCATTTGGAGACTGCCAAGGTCAACAGAGAGATCAGGACAGGAAAGGTAGATTTGAAAGTCATAAGCATAGAGTTGGAAATTAAATCCAAGGAGCTAATAAGATCACATACTGAAGCAGTTTAGTGGGAGAAGAGAAAAGGGCCCAGGATAGAATTCTGAGGAACATCTATGGTTAGAAGGCATATTCTGGAGGAAAATTCAGCAAAGGAGACAGAGAAGGAGAGAAAACCAGGAGAGAGCAGTGTCCTGAAAAACTTAGAGAAAAGAGGGTATCAAAGAGGAGAGAGTGGTCAACAGTGTCAAAGACTTCAGAGAGGTCAAGGAGAATGAGGATAGAGAAAAGTCCATGGTATTTGGCAACCAAGAGATCATTAGTAACTTTGGAGAGAGCAGTTTTGGTGGAATGATAAGGTCAGAAGCCAGATTGTAAGGGGTCAAGAAGAGAGTGAGAAGAAAGTGAAGAAACCTATTGTAGATGACCTTTTTAAGCAGTTTAGCTACAACAGGCAGAAAAAAATAAGATGACAGCAGGGATGGAAGGATTGAGTGAGGGCTTTTTCAGGATGGGGAGACATGAACATGTTTGTAGACAACAGAAAAAGAGCCAGGGCACAGGGAGAAATTGGAAATAAGTTAAAGAGTGGGGATGACTGATACAGTTGTGTGTGTGTGTGTGTGTGTGTGTAGTAGTATGTTCATAATATGGTATAATATGCATACACACATAAATGCATATACAGACATACACATGTACCCATCTATTTGTGTATATATACTACTCCACTGAAGTCCTCTGATGCCTCAATGTGGTATGTAGGTGATTCTGGATTCCCAAAGGCAAAGCCAGCAGATGACAAGCTCTGGCAGGTCCTACCAAGCTGGACAGAGCCCAGAAATGACTGAATGTCTGTTTTCTAAGACAGCCTCACTAAATTCCAAGAAGCTCCCCACTAGGATGGCCAGAGGGTGATGAATTTTTCACCCACAGCAGTCCTCAAAAAGAATCTTCTATGTTCCAGAACAATTATAATCTATGTCTGTGGAAAGAGTACTCAAATCAGTGAAATTAAAGACCAGTGAAATATTTAAGTGAAGAATGTGAATGTGAATGTGTGTATACATAATGATGTCACTCCTAATAAGGTGGAATTATCCCTCTGCCCAATAATCAACATAAACGTGTGTAGTATATGTATGTCCATAGATAATGTGTGTGTATATGTATACATACATACATATGCACTTGCATACAGTTATCCCTTCTGTATCACAGGGGTTAGTGGCATGTTGCCCCCACAATCTGGAAAATCCATGTAAAATTTTTTGGCCCTCCCTTCGGACCAGAGAAGGAGTCTGAATTGTTATGGTATTAAAAGATAAAATATGTTGATATTATATAATAGTATACATATATGTTATGTATTTCTGAGTGGCCTGCTGGCCTTCACATGTCATCTGAGGCTTCTGCAAAACTCCCCTAAGATTCCCATTTAATTTCTTATGCTGACTGTGAGATGTTGAAACCATAAAGGGGAAAGTCTTGGTGTGGAAGGGACAACTGTATTTTTCAGCTCTGTATAACATGGGTTTCATTTCATTGGTATTGCTACTTCTTCCATGGATACATCGGAACTTCTACTGTATTTCTATACATGAATATGTATCCACACACATGCATACCTTTTAGGTTTATATGTACATATGAATTCTCAGTCCAGCAAAATAATAATCATAAACAGCATTTGTATAGTCCTTTAATATTTGCAGAGCCCTCTACGTACATTGTCTCATTTGATCTTCAAACAACACTGTAAGTTGAGTGCTATTATTTGGTTTTTTTCTGGGAGGGGGGTTGGCAAGGCAATTGGGGTTGAGTGACTTGCCTAGGGTCACACAGTTAGTAAGTCTTAAGTGTCTGAGGCTGGATTTGAACTCAGGTCCTCCTGACTCCAGGGCCAATGCTCTATCCACTGCACCACCTAGCTGCCCCCCAGGTGCTATTATTTCCTCCATTTTGTAGATGGGAAAACTGAGATTGAGAGGTCAAGGTATTTGCCTAGAGTCACAAAACTAGGAAGTTTCCTGGTGTATTGATGTATAAAATTTCCAGTTACTTTTGTTCCACAGCACTGAAATGCTCAGTTCCATAGCCCAGTGATGCCATATTAGAACAAAGGTAGGTTTTTTAAAAATTGGTTGTTGCCCTTTTTTAAAGAAGCAGATTTTTTCATGAACTTGTAGAAAGAAGGCTGCCTCGGGAGTCAGAGAATACAGATTTGAATCCTAACTCTGCTGCTTACTTACCTGTGTGACCCTGGGCAAGACACTTGATCTCCTTGCTCCTCACTTTCTTCATCTGTAAAATGAGGGGGTTGGACTAGATGTCTTCACAGTCCCTTCCAGTTGTAGATTTAGACCTAGAACCATTTACTTATGTGTGATGAATGAAAACTATCAAGAGACAGCCTATACTGTAGGCATAATGTACACACACACACACACACACACACACACACACACACACACACAGAGGAAAGCAAGGAAAAGGAAGATTTGGGATTCTGAAGCCCTCTAGTTATTGGGAAAAGATGAAAAGCTTGATCAGTAAACATAGCTCCAGTGCAATGTCTTTAAGTTGCTTTAGAAATGCTGATTCTTGGTATGCATGCTTGGGTTTGTATCAAGTGTTTTCATCTTTAAACTCTTCCACTAGAGACAGGATTTTCTTAACAAGACCATCATCAGAGTTGGGCGGTGCTGCTTTCTTCAAAAAGACTTGGAAAGCTTGCTCTGTGGTTCTGATGAGTCAAATGCCTTACTTATTAACCATATGAAGTCAAATGTTGCTTTTCTTAAAATACAAAAAGAGAGGATGGAAAATCAGATAGATTCAAATCACTTTGGACAAAAGTGGTCAGTCAGTTGGCTGTCAGACTTTCTCCGAGTTTCTATGACTGTGGATTAGTTCAAACCTGCTTATCTCCTTTAGAATTCCCTTTCTCTTTGTGGCTAAATAGAGCTGGAGTGGATATTCAGAATTGTTGCACATATTGTCATTCTGGTCATGGTTGTCTAATCCATTCTTAGTTTTTTGTCGTCAGATAATTTTCCATGTTTCTAGATCTCAAAGAATCCAACATTAATGTTGATAACAAATCTAGGGGAAATGTTAGTGTCTTTCATAGGATTTAAACTAGATTCTAAGATTTTAGCAGAGAGCTAACTGAAGATGAATTTGGGGTCCCTAATAATATATAGCAAAAGCATTTAGTACCATACAGAATGATGAAACTGTGCCAGATAGAAAATATACCCTTGCAATCTAATTTGAGAGAATGTTCATTTAGATAAGTACCACTTCTGCTTTATGCTTTGATTTCTGAGTAGGAAATATTGGTTTTCATCCCCATTGATAGTAGAGTAGATGCACTTGAAATCAAGAAGATTTGGGTTCAAATCAGACTCCTTAACCCTGAGCAAGTCATCTAATCTCTCCAACTCTGAGTTTCCTTGTCCGTAAAATGAGATAATAATAGCACCTAGGTCTTAGGGTTGTTAAAGGGGTCAAATGAGATAATAATAAATACAGAATACTTTATAAAGTTCATAGTGATGTATAAACATGAGCAACGATGGTGATAAGGGTGTTGTTGTTGTTGGTGGTGATGATGACGATTAGGCCTAATTATAATTTCCAGAACCCTTGAAGCCATGCTCAGGTCAATTCAAAGAACCTCCAACAAGCATCTACAATGGTCTAGGCCCTTCTTGAGATGATGCTGGACTTACAAAGACAAGAATGAA
The DNA here is from genome assembly GCF_019393635.1 of Dromiciops gliroides. NCBI lineage: Eukaryota > Metazoa > Chordata > Mammalia > Microbiotheria > Microbiotheriidae > Dromiciops > Dromiciops gliroides. The sequence continues at coordinate 160,101,570 of NC_057866.1, read as the reverse complement.
ACATCCTTTGCTCTCAAGTTTACATTATTCTCTGACAAATACAATATATGTACAAATAAATAAGATATAAGATAAAGTATGATGGGAGCAAAGGAAAGATCCAGATAAAAGGAATACTGAGAATACTTGAGAAAGAAATTTTAATTCTATTCAATTGTTAAGTATCTACTAAGTGTCCAAGACTGTACTAGGTGATAGTGCTACAAAAACAGTCCCTGCCCTCCAAAAACATATTCTACTGGGGAGAACAGTATGCATATAGAAAATTAAATATAACATATGAATTAATTTCTGAGGAGAGATGGCAGTAGCAATTGAGGGAATTGTTGTTCAGTCATTTCAGTCAAGTTTGACTCTGTGACCCAATTGGGGGTTATCTTGGAAAAGATACTAGAGTGGTTTGCCATCTCTTTCCCAGCTCCAGGTGAGTAAACTGAGGCAAACAGGTTAAGTTACTTCCCCAGGGTCACACACATAGTAAGTGTCTGAGGCCAGATTTGAATTCAGGAAGATGAATCTACTTGACTTTGGTCCCAGCACTCTATATATTGCACCACCTAGTTGCCCCACACATATATATGCACAAGTATTTATATACATATGTACACATGTATATATGCATGTGCAAAAAGCTGCCATGTGTGTCTATACACTGTGTTGTTTAAAAATCTAAATGTGGGTTCTAATCTGTCCCCCCCAGTTTTGGGGGAAACTGGCTAAAATCACTGATAAATTCACCAAGAGTTTAGACTTTTAAGGATTTATTAAAAGATATATGATAGTAAAGAGAGAGAACAATTGAGAACAGATTTCTTATAGCATGGAAATCCTAGCCTTTCTAACCTCCCACATGAAGTCCTGCCACCAAGCCAATGTCTCCAACCCAAAGAGGAAGAACCCCCTCACCAGCATCTGCTTCCTACTTCGTGTATTCCTCCCAGAAATGGGAGGCTCCTCAAGGTGATTGCCTGGTAACTTTGATAGTACCCATGAGCAAATGTCACTTCCTGACACCAAGGAACTGACCACATGGCTTGCTTGCCCTCAGATGCCTTCTCCTCATGGAGGAGCTTTCCTACAGTAACTCTCCAGCAGGTGGCGTCACTCCAATCATTACAACACATATATTGTGTGTATATATGTGTATGTGTGTATTGTGTACATACATATACATACACATAGATACAAATATAAATACATACCTATTTCTGTATATACATATATGTATTCATGTGTATACACACATTGTATATATACCTATATATCTAATAAATCTCTCTCCTGAGCCTCAGTCCTATATCACTGATTGTCTACTGGCCATTTCAAACTCACTATCTTAAGATGGCTTAAAATTTTTTTTTTAATTTAATTTTTTAAAATAATAAACATTTTTTTTATAGTTTTAAGTTATAAATTTTATCCCTCCTTCCCTCCCTCCCCTCTTCCCTACCTGAGTCAGTAAGCAATTAGATATAGGTTATATATGTGCAATTATGTAAAACATTACCATATTAGTCATTTTATACAAGAAAACTTGAATAAAAGACAAAAGAATGAAAGAAAGTGAAAAATAGCATGCTTCAGTCTGAGTTCAGTCAATATCAGCTCTTTCTTTGGAGGTGGATAGTATGTTTCATCAGTAGTCCTTTGGAATTGTCTTGGATCATTGTATTGCTAAGAATAGTTAAGTCATTCAAAGTTCTTCATCAAACAGTATTGCTGTCTCTGTGCAATGTTCTCTTGGTTCTGCTCACTTCACTATACATCAGTTTATACAATTCTTTCCAGGCCTTTCTGAAATATCTTAAGATATCTTGGGGGCAGAGGGGTGGCACAGTGAATAAAGCACTAGCCCTGGATTCAGGAGGACCTGAGTTCAAATACAGCCTCAGACACTTGACACTTACTAGCTGTGTGACCCTGGGCAAGTCATATAACCCTCTTTGCCCCTCAAAAAAATAATAATAATAAATAATCTTAAGAGATATCTTGAACTTAATGTGTCCAAAACTAAATTCGTCATCTTTCCTCCTAAACCCTCTTGTCTTCTGAAATTCTTTGCCTCTGGGAAAAACACCACTATCCCTCTAGTCTTCTAGGCCCAAAGCCTTAGCATTACCCTAGAATCCTCACTCTCCCTCACCCAACATACTCAATCACCTGCCAAATCTTGCCTTTTCTGCCTTCACAATATTTCCCACCTCTGATCCCTTTCTCTTTACTCATATAACTACCACCTTAGGTCAGGCCTTCATGACCTCTCACCTATATCATTGTAGCAGCCTTCTGATTGGTCTTCCTTCCTTGAGTCTCTCCAGCTCATTCTTCTCCCTGCTGCCAAAATGAATCTTGTGACTTCCCTACTCAGTACACTCCAGTGGCTTCCAATTGCCTCCAGGATTAAATATAAACTTTTCTGTTTATCTTTTAAAGCCCTTCACTAGCTGACCCACCCCATCTCTCCAGCCTCACTGGACATTCCTCACTCTCCTTTACTGTGATTCAGCCAAATATATTCTGTCTGCTCCTCACACATAGCTCTCTATTTGCCATCTCTAGGCCTTTGCCATGTAGTCCCCTATTCCTGGAATTGGTGTCCTCCCTCTCTCTACTCAAAGAGATTCCCTCTTCCTTTAAAATGAAGCTCAAGCACCATCTTTTGTACAAAGGTGTTCCTGATACCCCTAACTGCTACAATCCTTCTTCTCAAATTACTAGGTATTTTAATCCTTTGTACATATTTGTATGTATTTATGTTCTAATTTTGTTGTATTAAAAAGGCCAAGGTCTCCCACTACATCTGAGGCCATTGCCAGTTCTCCTGATCTATATGTTGCCACTGGACCCAGAAGGCTCTAGAGGAAGGAATGAGGCTGGTGAATTTATACAACCCTCCCTCACTGAAATCCAATTCACTGCAAGTCATGACATCACCTCCCCCATATTATGGTCCTCTTTGAGAATGAGGGACAAACAGCAACAATATTTTTATAGATATGCAAGTTGTCTCTTCCCTTAATACATAAACTCCTTTAATTGGGGAATGGCTGAACAAGTTGTGGTATATGATAGTAATGGAATACTATTGTGCTATAAGAAATGATGAGCAGTATGATTTCAGAAAAACCAGGAAAGACTTAAGTAGTGTGATGAAATAATGGGGTTTAGCAGATACTCAAAGACCCACCTGGAGATTAATTGAGACTGATTGAATCAAGTGAGAGTGATTGACTGCTGATTAAGCCTACTTCAAGTTAATTGAATTGTAATCACACCTGGCTAGCCCTTAAGAAGGTATTGTTCTCAGAAACTAGACTGTGAACTCAATTTGAGAACACCTTCAGAACCAATGGATTTGGATGATGCCAACCAATCAGCTTGAAGCAGTGTGTAAGGACTGCCTCTGTTCCAGAACTATAAAAAAGCTTCCACAGTCAGCTTGCTAAGGAGTTCCTGATTAAAACAGGCTCCTGGAGTGAGTTCCTGATTAAAGCAGACTCATGGAGGAGGACTTCAGGAAGAACCCAACCAGGCTGGAACTCTAGGCTAGGTAGGACTTCTTTTTCTTAACTCCTTGTGAATACCTCTATGCTTTAATAAATGTTTAATGCCTAAAGACTGGTGCTGAAGCTTCTGATTTAAGGCAACCACAATTTAGATTTTAAACATCACAGTTTGGCAACCAGGAAGGGATCTTAAGGACCCTCCCACCCTCCCTAGTTTGGCCATGAGCCACCTAATTTAGTGGACTTCCTCTTAAATACCCCCAATGACTTTCCCTCATTTGCCTAATCTCCCTTGCTTTAAGCCTCTAAAAGCCTTGCTTTAAACAGAAAAGCTGGCCCAGTTTAAAGGGCAAGATGCTTGAATATTCTACTATCCCTTTGATTTTTCTCATCGGAATGTATTGGGACAGCATAAAGTCCCGACTTAGAGGAATAGTTTACTCAATGGTCCTTCATAACATTATTGGTTTTTTCTTCATTCACGCAGCAAAAAGTTTTTGGTATAATAGTCTAAGTGTGAATCATTGGGAAAATGCGTTTAATATAAGTAGAAATTTTATGCCTGCAATTGAAATACCTTTTAATACCACATCCATAGTTCATACAACTAAGGATTTTATTTTTGCTATTATCATTGTTATAATATGGGGGAAATTGTCACATATGGTGAGAGACGCCAAGATGGCTCCTTCTACTAGAGATGATCCAAGTTTAGAATCAGATCAGCAGAAACTGCTCCCCCTGCAGGAAACTATAGAACATACCAAAAAAGGAGCACCAATTCAAGTCAGAAAATATAGCCCCTTTAAACCAAGTGACTTGAGCGCATGGAAATCAATCATCCCTAGTTTTGAGAAAAATCCAAACACTGTAATTTCACAGTTAAGGACTATATTTAATGCATATCAACCCACTTGGGCTGATGTTACTTGCCTTATGGAAACTTTACTATCCCAGGCTGAGATTGCAGGTATTATTTCAGCAGGAAATGCCCTTGTTGAGAAGGGTAAGGCCGATGTGGAATGGCCTCTAAAGGATCCAGAGTGGAATTATAATAACGACAGGGAATTCCAAAGATTAAAAGACGCTAGGGAAACACTTCTGAAGGGAATGGAATTATGCTCTAAAAAACCCGAAAACTGGATGAAATTTATGAGCACATTTCAGGAGGCTAATGAAAGACCAAGCAGATTTTATGATAGGCTTTGTGAGACCGCCAGGCAATATACCAGATTGAATCCAATTGATTTAAAAGATTCTTATATTATCCTCAACATGTTTGTTTGTAATTCACTGCCAGAAGTACGCAAATATTTTCTGACTCAATGTCCAGATTGGAGGAGCTTCACAGCTGATAGAATTAAGGGACCTTTGCGAATTATGTCTTTGACTCACGTGAGGAAAATAGAGCTAAACAGAACATTCTGGCACCAGTGCTTTCAGGTCAGGCATCTAAAGGTCAGCACAAAACCCTTAAGTATGGTGACTATAGGGCAGAGGCTCTCCTTCACCAGCAAAAGAGATTGGAATGCTATAACAAGGCAAAAGAAGCTTATCGCATGGGGAAAAAAAATGTTGCCACATTTTATGCACAGCAGGGTAGTCTCCACAAGGAGAAGATGAGGGAAGCCAACCATCTTGCTGCTATGAAGATATTTGAGAAAGTCAATGCTTCTCTACTACCAAAGAATGTTTTGGACCTCCATGGACTCCATGTGGATGAAGCCATAAATTATTTAATAACTGTATTGCAACAAAAAACTGAAGAGCATAAACAGAATGGTGGTAAACCATATCTCTCTGTGATTATGGGAAGAGGAAAGCATAGTCAAGGAGGAGTTGCTAGAATCAAACCAGCAATCATTAAATACCTTACAAGCCACAATTTCAGGTTCTCTGAAATTAAACCAGGGTGCTTGAAAGTTATACTAAAATAAAGCTGGTACTTCTGTTGGGAAAGACGTGATTGTAGCCTTTGCAAAACATAACTAGCTGAATGTAATCATTCACCAGTTAAATAAACCCCTATGGCAAATCCATGGTACAAACAAAGCCGATGCTAAAGAACTCCACATTTTCTACTATAGAAAACATTATGACAGCATTAGAAAAATCAATGACAATTCGGAAACGCCTACCACTTTGGAGTGCAGAGAATTGGGGAACAAGTTAAAACAATGTGGTATGCCCCAAAACTCTAGTAGCATAATAATTTAACTTAACAAGCTTTTCCTTCTATAGGTAAACCACTGAGAGAACATGGCCTTGTTTTCTGTCCTACCTCAATCTTCCCACCCCTTTTCCCTTCCCCCTACTTAACCTTTGTTCCTTAAAGCCATGTTTTTGTTTTGTTTTTTTGAAAGGCATTGACAAGGCCCTGGAATTCCCCATATACTTAAGTTTCCTTAAGAGCACAAAAGAGTGCTTAGCAAATCTTTTGCATTTTTGGTTTGGGTTTTGCTTTGTTTTTGACTTTTGTTTCTTTTGCTTTCTTTTTTTTTAACTCAATTTTGTAAACTAAGTGACTTTTCAAAGACATTTTAAGTATATCCTGTGGGTGGGGCCCTTGGGCCTCAGAAGCTACCACAATTCTTTTTTTCTTTTTTGAGAGAACTGTGAGTTTTTAATGAGTTTTTTTAATGGAATTCTGTTTTTTTTAAAAAAAGGTTATTAAAACATATTGCTTGGTTTATCAATGAAGATATTGAATATTGAGTCTTATTTCTTTTTGATAAATTGTTTATCACTTTAAGTATCTGTTACTGTCATACTAGGTAGAGAATTCATGTATAAGATAATGTGTATACTTGCTAAAAGAAGATTATGTAATAATGTCTAATATTATCAGTCATTTACATTCATTTATCATTTACATGTCATTGTGACTGTATACTCTGGGCATGGTTTGGAATTATTGTATATATTACAAGTACATCATCAGTTATGCAGCATAACATGCATTTTTACCATCATACTGTCTTTGGTGAAATTAATATGAGATTCATGAATTATGGAAACTTATCATCTCAGAGACTAACTATTCTTACAATGAGTTTGATATAGGCCCTGTAGAGAATATATGTACAACAGGAGGAGAGACAGGTACATGTAAATCTATGGTTTGCTTATGATGGCAACTATATAGACCACAATTGCTGGACACAGTCCAGTTTCTTCCTCTCTCCCTTCTAAAAGTTTTCTTTTTCTTTCACTAAGTCTGATGGCATGTTCAGAACCCATCCACCTGTGGCCTAGCACAATTACTGGATGCCTCAAAACCATGAAATGTGGTATGATAACCTTTCCATAACATTTTCAGGTGTCGTGAACATGTTACTAAATTTGGCTTTGATCCAGACACATGGTGTTAAGAAGTGTTATAGATTGCATAACTACCTCAACCCTCTATTATATAAAGGAGGGAATGTAATGGAATTTATTAATTTGATCATTGACAATGCTATGCTAACTTGAGAACACCTTCAGAACCAATGGATTTGGATGATGCCAACCACTCAGCTTGAAGCAGTGTGTAAGGACCGCCTCTGTTCCAGAACTATAAAAAAGCTTCCACAGTCAGCTTGCTAAGGAGTTCCTGGTTAAAACAGGCTCATGGAGTGAGTTCCTGATTAAAGCAGACTCGTGGAGGAGGACTTCAGGAAGAACCCAACCAGGCTGGAACTCTAGGCTAGGTAGGACTTCTTTTTCTTAACTCCTTGTGAATACCTCTATGCTTTAATAAATGTTTAATGCCTAAAGACTGGTGCTGAAGCTTCTGATTTAAGGCAACCACAATTTAGATTTTAAACATCACAGTAGACTGATGCTGAGTGAAGTCAGCAGAACCAGGAGAACATTGTATACAGTAACAGCAACATTGTGTGATGATCAACTGTGATAGACTTAGCTCTTCTCAGCAATATAATGATCCAAGACAATTCCAAAAGACTCATGATGAAAAATACTCTCCACATCCAGAAAAAGAACTGTGGAATCTGAATGCTGATTGAAGGATACTGTTTTCACCTTTTGGGGTTTTTGTTTGTTTTGTTTTTTCTTTCTTGTGGTTTTCCCATTTATTCTGATTCTTCTCTCACAACATGACTAATATGGAAATATGTTTAACGTGATTGTACATATATAATCAATATCAGATTGCTTGCTGTCTTGGGATGGGGGGAGGGAAGGGAGGGAGAAAAAATTTGGAACCCAAAATCTTACAGAAATGAATGTTGAAAACTATCTTTACATGTAATTGGAAAGATATTATTAGGGGGAAAATTAATCACAGACTCTTTTTTAGAAATGCAGTTGTATTATTTTCAATTACCTACCATAACTTGAACTTGCTGCTAGCAAGGTGTTTTTAAATAAAGTTTCCTAGTGGACCTGCTTACACACATACAGACAACAAGCTCCTTGTGAGTAGGCATTGTTTTATTCTTTGTACTTTTATGCCCAAGTGCTCAGTTTCTGTGCCTGGCTTATAGCTGGTGCTTTATAAATACTTGTAGGTTGATTGACATAGCACTTATTCAGTTTGGAAAGACACAAAGGATTCTGTGAGAAAGAGGTGAGAAGGGAGTGCATTCCAGGCATGGTGGAGAGGTACAGAAAATGGGAGAGGGGATGCTGTATACACAGAGAATATCAGGTAGCCATTTTGTCAGGAATGCAGTATGCATGAAGGAAAATAATGTGCACTGGGCCTGGAAGGATGGCTTGGGGTTAGATTGTGAAGGGCTTTAAATGTCAAACAGGGGAGTTCATATCTTATACTAGGGGTAAAAGAGAGGCACAGTAGTGTCTTGAGCCGGAGAGTTATAGGGTCAGACCAAGACTTTACTAATATTGGTTCAGCGACTGTGTGATGGATGGATTAGAGAAGGGAGAGCAGTTGGCTGTGGAGATCAGGGAAAGTTATGTTTAAAAGGAGATATAACTAGCTGAATCTTGAAGGAAGAGAAGGATTTTGAAAGGATGATATAAAGATAGAGTGCACCATCTATATAATACATGGATGTATTACATAGTATGTTGAGTTTGAAAAACAAATAGTAATCTAGCCTATAGGGTACAGGAAGGGAGATAATGTGGAATAATGTTTGAAAGGTAGCCTGGAGCCATGTAATGTGGGACCTTGAATGCCAAGTTAAGAGATTTGTATTTTATCCTAGTCGGTAATAGGAGCCAGTGAAGGTTTTTGAACAAGAGAATAACATATTCATACTAATGTCTTAGAGAGATTATTTTGGCATCCAGGTGGAGGATGGATTGAGTTATTAACAATTCAGGTGAAAGGTGATTTGGCCTGAGTGTCTAAAGGAAAGGAGAAAAATGTGAAGGATGTTTCTAAAAAGTACATTTATCTTCCATTTACCATTGGCATGTATTTCCTAGCTTGCTACAAGTTTGTCAGAGGTACATACCACCTTCTCTTTGTAAGTATATTCCCAAATTTTAAAAGTTCAAGTAAAATCTATATTCTGTCCTTTGGTTCACTCTTGTCTTTCCAAGAATTGCTGTCTGATAAACTCAGTATTGTAAATGATTAACAGATTTTTGTTCAAGTAGTTATTTAAAATGTTGTATTAATCTTCCATTAAATAAGATACTGGGTATGTGTGGGAAGGGTTGCCAAGGCAGGCAATCCCTATCCTTCTATGCCTTAATCCCTTCCCATCTCCTCAGAATGATACTCCATCAATTTTCTTTTTTCTATAGCATCTTCATATCCCTGTCCCTTTCCTTAAGTATACAAACAAGCTCAACTCTTCCTATTCTAAACACTCCTTCCAAAAACCAAACCAAACCTGATACCTTGAGTCCACTTATACCTTCAAGCTATTGTGCTACCTCTTTTCTCCTCTTCACAGCCACATTTCCATAAAGAAATTTAAAATCATACAGCCCTCTCTTCCCTACAACCCCTCAAAGTCTGACTTCTGTCCTCATCATTCTGTTCAAATTTTTTTTTTCAAGATCACCAAGGGCTTTTTCTCACCAAATACAAAGGTCTTTTACATTTTCAAAGTTCTGATCTTCCTGGACATCTGGAGCATTTTACAGTGTTGACCACTTCATTCTCCTCCCCTTAGTTTATATTATATTGCTAATTACTAGGTTATTCTTATCCCTATCTGTATATTCTTTGATGTATTTTGCCACTATTCATCTTCCCTCCTCTTGAGCAAAAGTCTTCCCTCCTGTGTTCCTTCTGTCTTTGACCCTGTATCTTGACCTCTACACTTTTTTTACGTGGGGACTCCAACTCCTTTGGCTTTAATGACTATCTCATTGGAAAATATCCCCCAAATCTGTATATCTATACCCAATACTGATTTCTCCTGAGAGCATTCTATCAAGTATTCTCCATTTTTCTGTTAAGTAGCTTCACCAGGATATGCTATATGGGCTTTTCAAAACTGAACTCATTCCTGCTTCAAACTTGACCATCCCCCCTAACCTGTGTTTTGGTGATGGCACCACCATCCTCTCAATCATTAAGACTCAAAATTTCAGAATTATCTGGTATAGTGGAAAAGGCACTGAAACTTCTAACCCTGTAACCTTGGGAAAATCACCTCCTCTTACTGGGTCTAAATTTCTTCATTTACCAATTGAGAAAGTTGGAGTAGATGGTCTCTAAGGTCTTTTCCAGCTTTAAAATCCTATGATCCTGGGCAGCTAGGTGGCTCAGTGGATAGAGCACCAAGCCCTGGAGTCAGGCAGTACCTGGGTTCAAATCCGGCCTCAGACACTTGGACACTTACTAGCTGTGTGACCCTGGGCAAGTCACTTAACCCATTCGCCTCACTAAAAAAAAAAATTTTTTAATCCTATGATCCTTAAAAATTGATGTTAAAATTTGTTTTTACAGTTAATTTGGGAAAAATAAAATTCTAAATAAAACTTAAAAAAATAAAAATAGTAAGTGTTACCAAATTTTTTAATTTTAAAAAATGAATAAAATCCTATGATCCTGTAATCTTCAGCTTTTCACTCTCAACTCATACCTCACAGCTATATAATTGCCAAGTCCTCAATTCTATCTTTACCATAGATAGTTATGACCATTTATGTAAAGCCTCCTACTGTTCTTCCTGACTCCAACTGATTCCTTCTTCACTCTATCCTTCCACTACCTCTGTTTAATCCTTCTTACTATACTTTTCTAATTACATCTCTTCTTACTCCAAATCCTTCACTATCTCTCTTTTTACCTAACAAATAAAGTCTGATCCTGACATGCAATACCCTATTTGTCTCCAATCTACCTTTTGAACCTTAGCTCAAACTTTTTATTTCACATGCTATTATGTTCTAGCCAGGTGGACTATTCTCCATCCCCTGTCAAAGTCCTGCCCTCTCCCAAGCCTTTTCTTTTCTCACTTTGCCCCTCACACTTACAAAGGATTTCTTTTTATCTTTGCCTGTTGAAGTCCCTTCCTTTATTCAGGTCCAACTCAGCTAATGTCTTGTTTTTTGGAAACCTTCCCATCTTTTCTTCATCCATGAGAAAAGGACAATCTCTTTCTTCTCAGATTTTTATCATGGAATTTTGCCTGAACTTCTTCTTTATATAAAAATTACATTTAGTAAAGAGCCATGGAAGAATAGACTTAAAATTAAATGGAAACTAAATAATCCTAAAGAATGAGTGGATCAAAGAACAAATCATAGAAACTATCAATTATTTAATTGAGGAGAATGACAATGAGACAAACATTCCAAAATCTGAGAAGCAGCCAAAGCAACACTTAGAGGAACATTTATATTTCTAAATGTATACATCAATAAAAGAGAGGAAGAGCAGATCAATGAATTGGGTATGCAATTAAAAAAAACTACAAAGAATAACAAATTTAAAATTCCTAATTAAACACCAAGATAGAAATCCTGAAAAATCAAGGAGAGATTAACAAAATGGAAAATCAAAAAATTGAACTAATTACTAAAGTAGGACCTTGGCTTTATGGGAAAAAAATAGATAAACCACTAGTTAATTTGATTTTCAAAAGTAAGAAGAAATCAAATTACTAGTATCAAAAATGAAAAGGGTGAATGTACCACCAAAGAAAATGAAATAAAGCAATTATTAGTTGTTTGCACAATTATATGCCAGTAAAACTGAAAATCCAAGTGAAATGAATAAATATTTATAAAAATATAAACTGCCCATATTAAAGAAAAGGAAATATGATTCTTAAATAATCCTATCTTAGAAAAAGAAATTGTATAAGCCATAAATGAACTCCCTAAGAAAAAATCTCCAGGACTAGATGGATTTATAAGTGAATTCTGTCAGACATTTTGGGAATAACTAATACCAATTATATATAAACTGTTTTTAAAAATAGGTAAAGGAGTCCTATCAAATTCCTCTTATGACATAAATAGGGTTTTGATAACTCAACTAGGGAGAACAAAAACAAAAAAAGGAAACCATCCCTAATGAATATCAATGCAAAAATGTTAAATAAAATATTAGGAAGGAGATTACACTAATATATCACAAAAATCATACACTGTGACCAAGAGGGATTTATGCCAACAATGTAAAGATAGTTCAATATTAGGAAAACTATCCAAATAATTGACCATATGAACAAAAACACAACAAAAATCTTATGATTACCTCAAAAGCTGCAGAAAAAGCTTTTCACAAAATACAACACTCATTAAAAATACAATACCCATATTAAAAACACTAGAAAGCATAGGAATGAATGAAACCTTTCTTAAAATGATAAATTGTTGTGGTGGTGGTATCTGAAATTTTATGACCCCATTTGGGGTTTTCTTGGCAAAGATACTAGACTGGTTTGCTGTTTCCTCCTCCAGCAACAAGAAAAAGAAATTGAAGGAATAAAAATAGGCAATGAGGAAACAAAGCTATCATTCTTTGCAGATGATATGATAGTATACTTAGAGAACTCTAGAAAATCAACTAAAAAACTAGTTGGAACAATTAACAACTTCAACAAGATATAAAATAGGATATAGAGGTAGGATATAAAATAAACCCACGTAAATCATCCACATTTCTATATACTACCAACAAAACCCAGAAGCAAGAAATAGAGACATTCCATTTAAGATAATTGTAGGCAATATAAAATATTTGGGAGTCTACCAGCTGAAACAAACTCAGAGATTGTATGTACACAACTATAAACATTTTAATACAAATAAAACCAGATCAAACAATTGGAGAAATATTAATTGATCATGGGTAGACCAAGCCAATATTATGAAAATGACTTCTACCTAAGTTAAATTACTTATTCAGTGCCATATCAAACTATCAAATAATTATTTTATAGAGCTAGAAAAAATAATAATATTCATCTGAAAGAACAAAAGGTGAAGAATTTCAAAAGTATCAGTGAAAAAACTGGAAAGGAATGTGGCCTACCAATTCCAGATTTTCAACTATATTACAAAGCATTCATCAAACAATTTGGTACTGGCTAAGAAATAGAGTCGTGGGTCAGTGGAATACATTAGGTATATGATATATAGTATGACCACAATAATCTAGTGTTAGATAAATGCAAAGATGCAAGCTTTGGGGGTGAGAACTTACCATCTGACAAAAATTGCTGGGAAAACGAGAAAACAGTTTGGCATAAAGTAGTCATAATCCAACACCTCACTCTATATACTAAGATAAGGTCAAAATGGTTAAACAATCTAGACATAATAGCATAAGTAAATTAGAGGAGCATGGGAAAATGTACCAGTCAATTTTATAGACAAAGGGAGAGTTTATAACTAAACCTGATCTAGAGAACATCACAGGAAGAAAAATAGATTATTTTAATTACATGAAATTAAAAAGCTTCTGCACAAATAAAATTAATGCAACCAATATTAGAAGGAACACAGGAAACTGGAGGAAAATTACAAGAAGTTTCTCTGATAAAGGCCTCATTTCTCAATTATATAGGGAACTGAGCCACATTTATAAAAATATGAGCCAATTGATAAATGGTCAAAGCATGTGAACAGGCAGTTTTCAGTAGAAGAAATCAAAGCTATCTATAGTCATATGTAAAAATGCTCTAAATTACTACTGATTAGAGAAATTCAAATTTAAAAAACTCTGAGGTACCACCTCATGCCTATCATTTTGGTTAATGTGACAGAAAATGACAAATGGTGGAGGGGATGTAGAAAAATTGGGATACTAATACACTGTTGGTAGAGTTATGAATGGATCCAGCCAACCTGGAGAGCAATTTGGAACTATGCCCAAAGAGGTATAAACTGTGCATACCATTTGACCCAGCAATATTACTACTAAGTATGTATCCCAAAGAGTTTTTTTAAAATGGAAAAGAGACTATTTGTACAAAAATAAAGCAGCCCTTTTTGTGGTAGCCATGATCAAAAATGTTACCCAGCTCCAGAAAAAGAACTGATGAACTCTGAATGTAGATTAAAGCAAACTTCTTTTATCTTTCTTTATTTTTCTTGTTTTATTTTTTGTCTGTATTTTCTTTTGTAGCATGGCTAATATGTAAATATGTTTTACATGACTTTGCATGTATAATTGATATCAAATTGTTTATCTTCTCAAGGAAGGGGGAGATGTAGGAGGAAGGGAAAGAATTTGGAACTCAAAATTTAAAAAAATAATCATTAAATTTTTTACATGTAATTGGTAAATATTTAACAAAATAAAATATATTTTATAAAACATTCTATATTATTTAATATTCTATGTTATAAAACATGTTATATTAACATTCTGTAAATGTTAATAATGTGTGGATTAAACTCTAAGTCTGTTGTACTCACTTTTTTTTTAGTGGGTCTTTAAACATTTCTTAGCATGCCACTAGGCATGCTCTAAATCTAAAAGTTTAGGAAAGCTACAGTTCTATTACATTCATCCCATCTGTTGCTTTCCCCCTTCTGGGTGTAGGCAAAGATTGTTCAAAGGTCTGTCAAAGGCAGAAATCTCTGATCCTCTCTCTGTCCAGGCTCACTCACTGTTTTTTGACTCACAAACCATTTCCCCTCATTATTCATTGCTATCTGGAGCAATTTTATAAAGGCCTGAAGTGTCAAATCAAGATTGGCTCTGAATGTGGCCCATAATACTCCCAAGTATGGCCAGAAGCAGATTAAAATGTATTTTGGAAATGCTTAAAAAATCAATAAAAATACACTAAGACATAGATAATAGTACATCTTAAAACTAAGTTCAGTATGGGGCTCATGGGGATCCTCATGTGTGGTTTAGTGGCCCCATTTCTCTATGAGTTTGACACTACAGGTAGGCTAGGGCGAGACATGTAGAAAGACTCTCCCCTTCCCCTGCCCATATTCTCTTTTCCATCTCTCTGTATCATTCAACTTCACCTTTTCTCCTTTCCCCAGGCCAAGAAGTATTTACTTCCTTCTCTCTCTTCCTAAGGCCAGCCAAACTTAACCACTCCATCCTCTTCTCCTAGCCCCATAGTTAATGTAAAGAGGAGGAGGTAAAAGGAGGACTTTACATTTCCAAAAGTTCCCCTCTGCCTATAGAAGACAAAGTTTAAACTTCTTAGATTAACATTCAAGGCTTTCTATAATCCAGCTCCTCATCAATCCAATATTATTTTAGACCAACCTTGAATACCAGGCCAGTATTATCACTCACTCTTGACTTTTTTTTATGTTAGTCTCTCTTTTTGGAAGAATTCCTTTTTTTTCCCTTTTCATTCTCTGCATATCCTAAATAAATTCAGTTGCTATTTACTTATGGTCTCCAATGTATAGGATGATGTCCTAGATGCTGGGGACATACGGATGAAAACTGGGGCATTTCTTGCTTTCAAAGAATTTATAGGCTAACCAGAGGATATGACATGTATGCGAATAAGTAAGGTTTCAAAGCAGTATGTGATAGAGGCAAAGGAGAAACAGAGATAAAGCATCCTAGGAAAATTTGAGCCAAGGGATCCCTTTCAGCTGGGAAGATGAATTCCTCTGAAAGGTAATGAAGAGTGACATCAATTGGGAGCATGTTTCAGCCTTTGGCATCCTTCAAAGCTTCATGGCCTACCTTTTTCATGTGGCATTCCAAGACCACACCGGCTTACACTGATTCCTCCTCACCCTGAAAATCCTCTAGATCTTGTTTTCTGTACCATTCATAAAGTATTTAACCATATGCTACTTTGCCAGTCTGTGTGTTTGTACATCACCTGAACAGGGTAAGAAAGAGCAAGGGAAAAGCCAAATATGCCTTTTGTATCCTGTTTATCCCCTAGCAGAGTTCATCATTCCTTCTAAGGTTAGTTTCCATTAACTCTGTATTTATCTTGTATGTTCTGAGTTTTATTTACATATGTTGTGACCTCTATTAGAATGTAAACTCCTTGAGGGCAGGGCCGACTTGTTTTGTTTTGTTTTGTTTTGGGGGAGTGTATCCTTAGTTCTGGGAAAGTGAAGGGAAAGAAAGGAAGTGGAGAAAGAGAGAGAGAATTAGTTCATGAGGGAAGACTTTCTAAAGAGATAGAATTTTAGAAATTTTTTGACTGTCACCTGGAGTGTTTTGTGTGTGACTAAGTATGTAGAAGGAGAAGTGATGCTTAATTTGTGGAAAGAATACTGAGGCAATACCGTGTACCTGGGCTAGGGACAAAGTTGATATAGAATGTCTTTGGGGAGAGATGTATATGATTCCAGAGATTATTCTTCCTCAAGCTATTAAGACCAGTGACACACTCTTTCTTTCTTTCTTTTCTTAATTTAATTTTTTTATTTTTTCCCGTTACATGTAAAGGTAGTTTTCAACATTCATTTTTATAAGATGTAGAGTTCCAAATTTTTCTCCCTCCCTCCCTTTCTTCCCTCCTCCACAAGAAAGCAACTAATCTGATATAGGTTATATATGTACAATCCACAAGTACATAAGTCTGTGTTCAATCAATATCAGTTCTTTCTCTTGGGGTGGATAGTATGCTTCATCATTAGCCCTTTGGGATTGTCTTGGATCATTGTATTGTTGAGAGTAGTTAAGTCATTCACAATTGCTCATAGAACAATACTGCTGTCACTGTGCACAATGTCCTCCTGGTTCTGTTCACTTTACTATACATCAGTTCATATGAGTCTTTCCAAGTTTTTCTGAAATCATCTTGCTTTCATTTCTTATAGTACAATAATATTCCATTACAATCATATACCACAGATTCTTCAGTCATTCCCCAATTGATGGACAATCCTTTGATTTCCAATTCTTAGCCACCACAAAGAGTTGCTATAAATATTTTTCGTACATTTTTTTCCCTTTTCTCTTTTTCACAATTACTATGGTTAACTATTTCCCTCCATCCTATTCCCTTCCCCATGATATTTACTCTATTATCTATCTTCTTTCACCCTATCCCTCCTTGAAAGGAATTTGCTTCTGAATGTCCCCTCCCCCAATCTGCCCTCCCTTCTTTTGCCCCTCCCTCCTTATCCCCTTTCCCTCTTATTTTCCTGCAGGGTTAGATAGATTACTCCATGTAATTGAGTATGTATGTTAATCCCTCCTTGAGCCAACTCTGATGAGATTAAGGTCTTTGAGCCTATTCTGATGAGTGTAAAGTTCATTTACCGCCCTGCTCCTCTCCCATCTCTCCCCCCACTCCATAAGCCCTTTCCTGATTCTTTCATGTGGAGCTTCACCCCATTCTACCTCTCCCTTCCCCCTCCCCAAGTGCATTCCTCTTACCCCTCAATTCTACCCTAAAGATTTCATCATGGGGTGACACAGTGAACAAAGCACCCACACTGGACCCAGGAAGACCCAAGCCCAAAGCCTCAGACACAAGATGCTCAACGACTGTACAACCTTAGGCATGTCACCCAACTCCAACCACTCAAGAAAAAAGATAAACAAAAAATAAATACATTGCAGATATCATCCCTTCATAATCAATTCCCACCTGTGCACTCTGTCTAAACCTATTTCCATCATCTGCCCTAATACTGAGAAGGTTCCCATGAGTTAGATGTATCTTCTTCCCATGTAGGAATGTAAACAGTTTAAACTTTTAACATCCTTCTTAATTTCTTTTTCCTGTTTACCTTTTTATGTTTCTGTAGGGTCTTATATTTGAAAGTCAAATTTTCCATTCAGTTCAGGTCTTTTCATCACAAATACCTGAAGGTCCTCTTTTTCATTGAAGTCCTATTTTTCCCTCTGAAAGATTACAATCAGTTTTGGGTTTTTTTGTTTTTTGTTTTTTTGGTCAGGCAATGAGAGTTAAGTGACTTGCCCAGGTTACACAGCTAGTATTTGAACCCAGGTCCTCCTGAATCCAGGGCCAGCACTTTATCCACTGTGCCACCTAGCTGCCCCCCGATTTTTTTTTTTTTTTTAGTGAGGCAATTGGGGTTAAGTGACTTGCCCAGGGTCACACAGATAGTAAGTGTTAAGTGTCTGAGGCTGGATTTGAACTCAGGTACTCATGACTCCAGGGCCAGTGATCTATCCACTGCGCCACCTAGCTGCCCCTGATTATAATCAGTTTTGCTGGATAGGTGATTCTTTTTTTTTTTTTTTTTGATAGGTGATTCTTAATTGTAATCCCAATTCCTTTGCCCCCTGGGATATCATATTTCATGCCCTCTGATCCTTTAATGTAGAAGCTGCTAGATCTTGTGCAGTCCTGACTGGGGCTTCTCAGTACTTGAATTCTTTCTTTTTGGCAGCTTGCTATATTTTCTCCTTGACCTGGGAGCTCTGGAATTTGGCTATAATATTCCTGGGAGTTTTCCTTTTGGAATTCCTTTCAGGAGGTGATTGGTGTATTCTTTCCATTTTTATTTTACCTTCTGCTTCTATCAGGACAATTTCTTGAAAGGTGATATCTAAGCTTTTTCTTTGATCATGGTTTTCAGGTAGTCCAAAGATTTTCAAATTATCTCTCCTGGATCTATTTTCCAGGTCAGCAGTTTTTCCAAGGAGATATTTCACAATGCCCCCTATTTTTTTATTCATCTGGATTTATTTTATTGTGTCTTGATTTCTCATAAAGTCATGAGCTTCTTTTAAGCAATGATTTTATTCAGAGAGCTTTTGTACATCCTTTTCCATTTGGCCAATTTGGTTTTTTGAGGTGTTGACTTTTTTTTCATGACCCTCTTGCATCACCCTCATTTCTCTTTCCATTTTTTCCTCTACCTCTCTAACTTTATCTTCAAAGTTCTTTTTGAGTGCCTCTATGGCCTGAGACCAATTCATATTTTTCTTGGAAGCTTTGGGTGTAGGAACCCTGACATTGCTATCCTCTTCTGAGGGTGCAACTCGATCTTCCTTGTCACTAAAGAAACTTTCTATGGTCCTCACCTTTCTCTATCTGCTCATCTTGCCTTTCTTTTACTTGACTTTTAGCTCCTTAAAGTGGTGCACTGTTTCCAGGCTGCTCTGTCCCAAGCTTCAGGGGGTCCCAGGTAGTATGATTTAAGGAGGGGCAGGTTATTCACTTGCCTGACCTGTTCCCTCATAACCCCAGCCCAACTTGCTAATTAACCAGACAGCAAAACTTTGTGTGCTGCAGTTGGTAGCTCCCATGAGCCTGTGCCCCTCCCCCACCTGGGCCACTGCTACTCAAGCCTACTTCCTGGTTCCCAACAGGGGTGAAAAATCCAAGTTCTTCCTCAGTGCCAGCAGAGACCCCTGTGATCTCCCCCCAGCCAACCACTTAGCCCTCTCACCAGACTGTGAGCTTAGTTCCAGAAGACAGTGGCACTGCAGCTGATTCAGAGGTTCTGGGGGTCTCTTTCCCTGGCTTGGCCTGCCTAGGACTGGATCTGTGTCAGCATGACTGTGACTATTCACTTCTAACTCGGCACAGCAGCCCCCTCCTTCCGACCTTCTAAGCTGTCTTTGATTAGAAAATGATCTCAGGATGTTCTTTTGTGGGTTTTGCTCAAGAATTCTTTAGGAGAAACTGTCATTGGTATCCTAAGAGAGCTTGAATGGGTCTGTGATTCAACAATTGAGGTAGAATTAGTAGTTGAAGTGATTGTTAGAGGTGACCATCTCTTATCCATCTTATAGATGATCTTAGCAGAGAATGGTTTTGATCTATTGACCTCTGGGTTATGGGCCCAGGATGTTACTGCTGTGCCTGACCAGTGACACTTTCAAATAATTTTTAAAAATTCTACCTCCTTGATCTGGTGATCTCTCTGTATCTGTCTGTCTGTCTGTCTCTCTGTCTCCATCCTTCCCTCCATCCCTTTTCTTTCTCTCTCACCCCCCCCCCACTTTTGTTATGGTGCTTCTATCTACTTACTGTATTCCATGGCCACTTTGGGGGACTTCTTTGGTGGGGAGAAGTGGATCCAGACCTGTAATACCACACAAATCAACATCTTCTCTGCAATTTATGGTTTTTGAGGGCTTCCTAGGTGCACTGAGATTAAGTAACTTGCCCTGTTTTTCTCTTCTGTAAAAATCAGCACAAAGAGGCTTTTCTCAGATTCTGTGGGCATACCGAGTAATTCTTTTGTAACACTCCCTCCCATCAGCTCGGAAGTTGAAGTAGAAGTAAACCCTTCTGCCTGTATTATATTCTGAACCCCACAAAAAGACACATGTCCCCTAAAGATAAAAAGATCCTGCTTGAGAAAGAGAAAAATGTTTTTAATGATTTCTGAATTCACAAAAGCCTGCAACGATCTTTCTTCTCTAGGAAAACATAGAAAAGAAAGAAGGGAAGATGGCATAATGCTTAAAGGCCTTAACAAAGACAACAATCCTCTCTAATGAAACAGTTTGGCAACATGGTCCCCTAGGAAGGATCTTCATGGATATTCTGTGTCACTTCCTTCAGTCCCCTATCTAAACCAGAATTTGACTGGCACACTGCCTTGTTGAAATTGGCTTACCATTCTGTTTAAGTGGGCATCCTGCCACCCTAATTGATGGGTATGAGTGCAGACATGTTAGAGAACCAGGACGTACATCAAATCTGGGTAGAAGGAGAAGGATTTCAGCCCAGAAATGTCAAAACAGCCAACTGTGCTGAGCCTGCATGCCAAGGTGAAGGAGAAGATGGTATCAGTGTCACTAGTCAAGCTTAGAGCTGGATTAGTTCTTAAATTCCCAAAATAGCTGCAACATAAGGCAAGATCTGGGCCCTGGGGGACCAAGATGAATGTCAATCAGAGGGAGTAGAAAAGTCCCATGTCCTTCAGTGACTTGCCACTTGGGGGTATCCATGGTGTTTTGCCAAAACAGAACTTCAGCCAGAGCACATTTCTAGCTTTGCAAGCTTGGTCTTGTATAGGAGTCAGATCCAAGACCTCCTCTTCTCTCTGATTTCTCTGCCAGACTTGGACTTTTAGAAATAAGGGTGTTTTGCCCTTACAAGGGAAATATACTAATGATGCATTTGAAACCAGTGGAAAACACTGGATTCAGGAACACATAAAAGAGAAAGCAGAAAAACACTCCTATCATAAAACTAGGTAGAATTCTAGAGAAAAAAGGAAGTGGCCACTTGATTGGATAGCATTTATTGAAAGGTAAGCAGAATCATTTGGACTTAATGGCCCTTGTTATAATGTCTTCTAATTTTAGAGAATGTATTCTAAACTTTATTCATAGAAACTTGCACATATAATTCCCAGTAGTGCTCATTTGAATGACTTACTCATGGGTCTTTTTTTCATCCTTGAATTCCCATCTTATAGATTTTTATTCTGCCCAATAGACTTATCTATACAGTATGTTGTGGAGTACCTCAGCACACAAGTAAGCAGCATTCACATGTAGTTTCAAAAGTTCCAGGTCGTTGGGTATGTTCTAGGAATTTTTAAAACACTGTTCGTGGCTAGTTAAAGGTCAGAGCAAAGACAGAGTCATTTTCTTTTCCCAGTTTGCCCCGAGCTACTTGGATAATTTATTCTGCTAATAACTTTATGATTCTTCATCTGTCCGCATTTTTATATTAGTCTATTGATCCTAAGTATTAAAGTCTGATCAAGTCAACAATATTTGTAAGGTGCCTACTATGTGTCAAGCACATATCACAAGTAAGGCAGTGCAATCAGGTCTATGGTTTAGGCACCAGATTTTGGAGATTGCTGATTACTCCTGACATCCTTCAAAAGCTTAGAAACAAGTAAGCTTTGTACTTAGTAAAGCAAGAATAATTCATTAAGAAGAGAAGTTACCCACTGCATTAATGGACTCTGTTGTTTTTGTGAGCTCTCTTGTCCTTGGACAAATAATCCTACAGCATTTGGGGATGTGATTCATATCACTTTCCCCAGGAGCAAAAAATCCCTAGTCCAGGCACTATACTAAGTACTGGAAATTCAAAGACAAAAAGGAAGGAGTCCTACCCGACAAATCTACCTATCTCTTCTAGGCAATACAGACCAGCTTCACAGCCAGTAAGTTGGTGTATCACTCCCTTTATTTTATTTTTATTTTTTTGCAGGGCAATGAGGGTTAAGTGACTTGCTCAGGGTCACACAGCTAGTAAGTGTTAAGTGTCCTGAGGGCAGATTTGAACTCAGGTCCTCCTGACTCCAGGTCTGGTGCTTTATCCACTGAGCCACCTAGCTGTCCCCACTCTCTTATTTTTGATAATTTTTGGTAGTTTTCCTTCTCCACCCTGATCATGCACCAAAAAAGTACCTCTACAGAGGCTAAGAAACTTTTCTCTTGTTACCTACGGATAGCATTCCTCATAGCACAGATGGAAAAGCAGGACCCAAACTCTTGTCTTACTGTAGGTGAGATCTAAAGCCTGCTGAATCCATTCCTTAGTTCTAGTGTTTGTGTTTACAAGTATTTTCATAGCTGAATGTATGAGGTCAGCAAGGGGACTTCTATGGAACATAACCTAGTGTTAACCTCAGGGTAGTCAGAAGCTGAGCCTTTTATCGAGGCCATTTTGGGCTCACAGAAAAAATAATCACTAAGAAAGAGCTCTGTGTTTTTTCTTTCTGTTATGTCAGATTAACATGCTTAAACTCCTTATTCTGTTTGATGATGTGCCAGTCATTAGCCTTGGTAATTCATAGGATTCAGAGCTGGAAGGGACGTAGAGGTCATCTAGCTTGATTCTTCTCTATATAGAGGAGGAAACAAGAAGCAATGCAACTTACCTAGAATCACACAAGTAAGGAAAGAAACAAGCTGCTGCGTGAACCCAGCGCCTCAGACTCCAAATACAGCACCTCCTTCTCTTGCATAATATTGGGATAGTCCAGCGTGACCTGCAAATCCATACAAAGAAAATATTCCTACTTTATGAACTGGTTATAAATAAAAGCAACTCTCACTCATTGATGGGGATTCATTATTAACTCACTTCAATGAATACATGATCTCTCAATAGGGGCACTCTATCCCAAAGGTACAGAACACAGCCCCATTTATGCCCTTTTGTCCCTTTTTCCTGTGCAATTTGCATCTATGTCTTCCAGGTAGGCTAGAGGTCTTTTCTCTCATTATTTTAACCCTTTGTAGGGGCAGCTAGGTGGAGCAGTGGATAAGACTCCAGCCCTGATTCAGGAGGAACCCGAGTTTGAATCTGGCCTCAGACCATTTGACATATTACTAGTTGGGTGACCCTGCGCAAGTCACCCTCATTTGCCCTGAAAAAAACAAACAAAAACCAACAATAACACAAAACACTTTGTAGTACCAGTTAGCGTTGTAGTTTATCGTTGGGCAATAGTAGAGCAGTGAATAGAGCCCCTGGCCCTGAAGTTGGGAGGACCTGAGTTCAAATCTCACTGTAAATGCTTTCTAGCTGTGTGACAAATCACTTAATCACAATTGCCCTTAATATTCAGAGCATCTCCATTGTCCTGATGTATATCTTGCACTGGACCCAGATGGCTCTGGAGGAGAGAGTGAAAGTTGGTGACTTTGCACAGCTCTTCCTTACCTAAAAATCCAATTCACTGCAAGTCATGATATCCTTCTGATGTCATGCTTGTAGACAGACAAAACAACACCATATTATCTGTTGTACCATGATTTATCCATTTATTATAACTATATATCTTGAATAATAACTTTTTGGACATTTCATCCATGTAAATCATAATTGGTGATAGGCTACAGTCCAGTAAACAATTCCATTCAACAAATTTGTGTGTGTGTGTGTGTGTGAGGCAATTGGGGTTAAGTGACTTGCCCAGGGTCACACAGCTAGTAAGTGTTAAGTATCTGAGGCCAGATTTGAACTCAGGTCCTCCTGAATCCAGGGCCGGTACTCTATCCACTGCACCACCTAGCTGCCCCTCAACAAATATTTTTAAGCACCTGCCACATGCAAAGCATTGTGTGAGGTGCTAAGGATTAGAAAACTAAAAAGAGAAATCTCTGCTCTCAAGTTTTCATTTTACTTGATTACATCTCTCCACTGCCCTTTGGGCTGCCCAGAACTTTGATTCTTGTGTTTCATATGCACATAGCATCAACCGGAGAAGATCATTGTTTCAAAAAAGAAAGATGGCTTATCACATGGCTACTTGGAATCATTTTAAGTGCTGTAGGATTTTCCAAATACTTTCTTCTGCTTATTGAATTGAAGTTCTTATTCACTGTCTTTAGTGCCTAACTAGGCATATGTGTTGATGGACCAATGGATGTACTTCCCATCAAACTGTCCATTTTTATGAGAATGGTCTCTATTTGTATTGAGGGTATCCTCAATGAAAATGTGAGAAAAGAATAGGTAGATTTTTGTAAACAATTTTTAAAGCAAACTATATCTTTACAGTAACAAAATTGACTGAAAGATGCAAAGATGACAAGATTCAACTGTGTTGATTATTTACTGACTACATTATTTTTAATTTCATAGAGTAATGTAACTTTATAAGTTGTCTTCCAATAATGTGTCTCCCAGGCATGTTTTTGTATATTTGAATAAACATTTTTATTTAAAGTTTTGAGTTCCAAATTCTATTCCTCTCTCCCTCCTTCCCTCCCTCTCCTTCAGGCAGTAAGCAATCAGATATAAGTTACACATGTACAATTATGTAAAACACCTCCATATTAGTTGTTCATACATATGTTAAGATAAGAGTTGTGACTCAGACTTATTTATTATAAAAAATTACTTTGGCAGCTCTATTGCTGAGTGACTGAAATAAAGTGGTGACAGAGAGAAAGCCTTAATTTACCAATTTAACAATATTTTCAGATCCAAATCAATTGTTTGATTAAGTTCTCAATGTAGCCCTCAAAAGATTATATAACCCCAAAATGTAGTTGAATTAATTGTACTAATAGCACTTGCTGGATTTCAGTGCAGGAAATAGAAGAAAACTTTCTTCCTCTTTTTTTAGTTGTAGGCAGTATTTTAAAGTAGGCAGTTTGTCTTAACTATATTCCTCCTTCTATGCGCCCCTCTCCCATTAGTAGTCACCACCCATCTCCTCATGCCCAGTGCCTACATAGATAGCATCCCGAGTTTCCCACTGTGGCACCCAAGCAACCTTGCCCACCCCCTCCAAAGTTATCCATGCTCTGAATTTATCCACCTTTCTTAATTTCCTAACAAAAGCTCTCCTCATTGCCTATGATCCCAACTAGATATTAGGAGGGAATTAATTTGGACTGAAGCAATCACACAGTATGAATGACTAATGGCCTTTCAACCCTCCCAGAGAGAGGTCTTCACATTTTTAATCAAAGATGTTGGTTTAACACAAATGACTCTAATTGGTCGAATTTCACATGAGGTGAAAAATTTCAGATATGTGGGAAGGTATTTTGGACAGAGGGGGGACTGCCATATGCATCTGCCAACTTTCCCTGGCATCCAAGGCTACACTATTCCTGATTCTCACAGCTTCTTCTTCCACTTCTGACCCCACATCCGTGACAATGATAACTGTGTAGGGAAGTTCCTGTTAAGGAAGAAGGCAGGTGAATGGGCATAGAGCAGTCATTAAATGGCTGGATCTGTGACACAGTGGATACAGGAGAGAAGGATAATAGCCCACAGATATCCCCAACTCTCCTTCCCTTTTGATTTCACTCTATTTGCCCTGGCTCCAATAGATCTCCTTACACTGGAGCTGTTTTGATCCCCAGTACATTCCCCACAACATCTGGACTCTAGAGGCTGATTCCTCCAGTTTTTGCTCTGACCACAGGTTTTAGTTCACAAAAGGATCAGATTTTATTACTTGGGAATTAATTAAACAACAAAGGTGAAACTAATAAAAATCAAAGATAAGGAAATTGGAAATTGGAAATACAGATGAATATTATTAACTCTAAACTTAACCTATGCAATCCCAGACCATTCCCAATTAAGCTAGTTCAAAGGAATTTAGGGTTTTCTCTAAGTAACTCACCAAACAACTGAACAACCCGCCAGTCTAAGGTTTCTCACGCGCTGACAACTCAAGGGCCCCAGTTGAAGGACCAAGCAAGACCACGTACTGGAAGTAGCCTGCCTCCCTTCCGGGAGCGTTCAATCTCCCCTCCCCCAAAAGGGGAGATCCTTCAAAAAGCTGCCTTCATAACCTCAGGGTGGGCCAGGTGTGGCCCCTCCCAAATGAGTTAGCTAAAAACGGGAATATTAATCTTTACCCCAAATAATTTTTACCACTATATATATATAATATATATATATACACACACACAGATACATAATACAATATACTGTATATATACAGTATACTGTATGTATACATATACATTATATATGTATATATACAGTATACAAATACCATGTGTATATATACATATATATGTATCACTTTGTAAACTTTAAAGCTTTGTATAAATATGAGCTATTAAGAGAAGCATAGCTTGCAGGAATAAGGAGAAGCGACCTTCTGTACACTGTGTGGTCAGAACACATCTGGAGTATTTTGTTCAATTTTGGGTATTGCAGTTTTGGAATAACACTTGTAATATTAACATTTATATAGCACATTAAGGTTTGCAAAACACTTTACAAAAATTATCTCATTTGATCCTTACAACAACTTGGAGGTAGGTGCTATTGTCATCCCCATTTTATAGGTGAGGAAACTGAGGCAAACAGAGACTAAAAGACTTGCTGGGGGTCATATAGCTGTAAGTGTTTGAGGTCAGATTTGAACTGAGATCTTCTTGACTACAGGTCCAGTGCTCTAGCTGGTAAACACTATGTTAAAGGGTCCCAGTCTAAAATAATGCAATGCTCAGACACTTCTGTCATCTTGCCTTCCATCTCACTGTCTCATGCTAGAAGGAGAAGGAGACTACCCAGTATCAAGGACCCTTTTGCATTTTGATCTCTACATTAGGTTGTTGTGGCCAAATACTATTAGCAGGAGCCAGCCTTCTGAATTTGAGCCTCTCTGCTGCACTTAGCTAGGTTTAAACTAAGATAGTGGACACAGTTTGTTGCAGGAACCCATACTCAAAATTTTTCCAGAACCTTTTTTGGATAGAACTTGCCAGAGATTTCCATCTGTTGACATAACCTCTGGGAAACCAGAGTTACCTTCTGTAACACAATGAGGCAATGGATCAAGCCATATTAAGGAATACTAGTACGTCCACTGTGGTACATAAAATGACATAATGGGGGTAAACACTTTGTAATCTTTAAACATTGCCATATTAACATAAGTGATGGTGGGGGTGATATTGCTGGTGAGAAAGGATCTGGCCATTGTGGTATCATGGAAAGAGAAATGGGCTAGGACTTGTGTGACCCTAGATTCCAGTCCATGGTTTTAGGATTGTAGGATCAAGGTGATAGGATGATAGAGCACAGTGCTTGGCATATAGTAAGATCTTGATCAAGAAATCATTAGTAAATGCCTTTTCATTCACTTGAAAAGCATAAGG
Organism: Dromiciops gliroides; assembly: GCF_019393635.1. Taxonomy (NCBI): domain Eukaryota; kingdom Metazoa; phylum Chordata; class Mammalia; order Microbiotheria; family Microbiotheriidae; genus Dromiciops; species Dromiciops gliroides. The sequence continues at coordinate 160,074,240 of NC_057866.1, read as the reverse complement.
ACAATAACATCTAGCTCCCTCATTTCATAGGTGAGGAAACAGGCCAACAGAAGTGAAGTAACTTGCCCAGGGTCAGAGTGTAGTAAGAAGAAGAACCAAGAATCAAACTCAGGTGCTCTGAGTCCAAATACCGTGTTCTTTTCTCTACACTGCCTCTCTGAATGACCTTGAGTACGCCACTTAAATTCTATGGCCATTCTTTTATCATCTTTAAATGAAAGAAGGGGGGCAGCTAGATGGCGCAGTGGATAGAGCACCGGCCCTGGAGTCAGGAGTACCTGAGTTCAAATCCGACCTCAGACACTTAATACTTAACTAGCTGTGTGAGCCTGGGCAAATCACTTAACCCCAATTGCCTCACTAAAAAAAAAAATGATAAGAAGGGATGGGTTAGGTTTTCTTGAGTATCCTTTTCCTCTCTAATATGATGATGATGATGGTAACAATAATAATAACTTGCATTTACACTGGCCTTTAAAGTTTTCAAAGTGTTTTACAATATTATTTCTTCCTCACAATAACTCTGGATGGTAGGTGCTGTTATCTCCATTTTTACGGTTTGAAGAAACTTAGCAGTTAGTGACTTACCTCGGGTCACACATCTAGTAAGTGTCTGAGGTCAAATCTGATCTCAGGTTTCTTGATGCTAGGTCAGATGTTCTATCCATTGTGCTACCTAACATACGAAAAATCATATAATTGCAAAGGTGGTAGAGACCTCAGCAGCAATTCTAGTCCAACTTATATCTGAAAATGGGCCTCTACTAACATACAACCAGCAAGTGGATATCTGGCCTCTGCTTGACCATCTCTAATGAAGAAGAAACTATTATTCTCTACTCCCAGGACAGCCCATTCCCCTTTTGGATGGTTTTAGTTTTAGTTTTAGTTTTAGTTTTTGTGTTGCCTCTATTTTTTTTTGGTGAGGCAATTGGGGTTAAGTGACCTGCCCAGGGTCACACAGTAGTAAGTGTCAAGTGTCTGAGTCTGGATTTGAACTCAGGTCCTCCTGAATCCAGAATGGTGCTTTGTCCACTGTGGGCTCTAGTCTTTTAAGAACTTTTTCCTAATATTCAAGTCCCCTTTTCTCTTTTTGCAGCTTCTGCCCATTTCTTTTAATTCTTCTCTCTGGGCACAAACACAGCAAATCTAATACCCAGTCTTCTCTATGATTCCTTTTAATTACCTGAAGAGAACTGTCATGATCTCTGTCTGCCCTTCTTCAAGTTGAACACCTCTAGTTCCCTCATCCAATCCATGTAAGGATATGTTTCCAACGCCCTTTGCTAGTCTGATGTTTATGATATTTTGTGATTCTAGGTGAATGGCCTTTTGAAGTCTTATTCTTGCCCCTGATCCATTTCTCTGATTTTATTCTGCCAGCTTGAAAGGAATCAACCAGCCAATTGTCCATTCAATAAACACATTGGGCTAGGTGCTAAGGATACAAAAGCAAAAGTGAAGTATATCTGCCCTCAAGAAGCTTGCATTGTACTGAATTAAAGCCGGTTATGCCCTTTGGTCAGGATTGCCTCCTTCCTCTCAATCTAAACTGGTCCCCTGACCAAATCTTGTCATATATCATGTGGCCACATTCTTCCTAGAGGCTGTTTGTAATACATGTAGTTCCTTTGATTACCAGAAACCATTTCTCTTCTTTACCTCTTTCAAATCTTGCTCTCTCTTCTAGGACTTCCCATGAGATTTTAATTTTATTTTTTAAAAAAATACTTGTTAAATTAATAAGCATTTAGTTTTGTTCCTATCCTTCACACTGGAGGAAAAAAGAAAAAATAACTTTTAACAAATATGCATAGTTGAGCAAAACAAATTCCCATGTTGACCATGTACAAAAATGTGTGTCTTGTTCTGAACATTTATTTCATCATCTCTACAGGGCAGAGAGCATTCTCACCATTGGTCTTCTGGAGTCATGACTAATCATTGCACTAATCAGAATTTTTAGATCTTTAAAATAATTCATTTTTATAGTGATATTATTATATTATAAATTGTTTTCCTGGTTATTTTCACTCACTCTGCATCAGTTCATATAAATCTTTTTTGGTTTCTTGGAAACAATCCCTTTCATCATTTCTTACAGCACAATAGTATTCAATTACATTAATACATCATCATTTTTTCAGCCATTTCCCAATTGAAAGATACCTCCCCACTTAGTTTCCAGTTCTTTCACATGCAAAAAAGAGCAGCTTTAAATATTATTGTTCATATAGGATTCCACCTCCTCCCTTTCCTTTATCTCTTTGTTGTATAAACCTAATAGTTGTATTATTGTGTCAGGTACAATTTAGTAATTTGGGGGACATAGGTCCCAGTTGCTTTCCAGATTACCTGTACAGGGCAGCTAGGTGGCACAGTGTATAAAGCACCAGCCCTGGATTCAGGAGGACCTGAGTTCAAATCCAGCTTCAGATACTTGACATTACTAGCTGTGTGACCCTGGGCAAGTAACTTAACCCTCATTGCCCTGAAAACAAACAAACAAATCTACCAGATTACCTGTACTAATTCACTGCTCCACCAACAGTGCATCTGTGCCTGTTTTCCTGCAGCCTCTCCATTATTTATCATTTTTCCTTTTTTTTTCTTTTGGTCAACTTTGCTAATCTGATAGGTGTGAGGTAGAACCTCAGATTTACTTTAATTTGCATTTCTTTAGTTATTAATGACTTGGGGCATTTTTTTCTCATACCTATAGATGGCTTATATTCTGTTTTCTTTATAATGGATGCCAATCACATTGCAGAGCAGAGATGACTTACAAGCCCTGAGCCTACTGAAAAACTGAGCCTTTCCCAGATCCCCTATTTCCCCAGACCCCCTTTGAATTCCTCCCTCAGGTGGTTTGCATTAGAATGAGCTCCCAGAATCCCCATTTTACAATCCTGAAATATCTTATACATGTAGTAAAAATTACAGACATAATTTCCACCAAAGGAAGAGGAGAGCTGCTCCTACCCAGGTTCAGTTGGAAGTCAGGGATTGCCGGTAATGTGTAAGGCAAGTGTCTGAAGTCAGGCCAGAATAATAGTCAGTCAATAAATATTTCTTAAGCACCTACCCCGTCTTAGACACAGTTAAGTTCTGAAGCAGAAGGTTGGAGTCCTAGCCAGTCCAACTAATTTTTTCTAGCTTCCAAAGATAATAACGGTGAAGATGAAGAAAATGATGTGTGACAATATAGAACTTCAACGTCTGAAAAGTACTCTACATAATCTCATTTGATCATCACAACAACCCCATGATACTGAAGGTACCCCCATTTTCTATAGAAGGAAACTGAAATCCAGACAGTGATTTTCACAGTCATACAACCAGTAAGTACTCAAAGCTGGGTGATATAAATTCAGATTATCTCTCTCCAGTTCCAGTGCCCAAGCCAAAACAATGCAGGTGAAGGGCTCAAGGTTTGACCAGGGCACTAAAGTATAGAGGGTACTGATAGCACTTTCAAAATCAGCCTTGGGCCAGCTAAGTGGCACAGTGGATAAAGCACCTCCTGGATTCAGGAGGACCTGAGTTCAAATCTGGCCTCAGACCCTTGACACTTACTAGCTGTGTGACCTTGGGCAAGTCACTTACCCTCCAAATGCCTCAATTTTCTCAACTAGAAAATAGGGATAAAAATAACACCTACTTCACGGGGTTGTTGTGAAGAGCATATGAAATAATATTTGTAAAGCACTTAACACAGTGCCTGATATGGGTTAGGCACTGAATAAATTTTTGTTTCCCCCTCCCCACTCCCCTTAAGTAGCATAGAAATAATGGGTCATAGCAAGGAAACTTATTTAAAATAGGAAAGTCAGGGCAGCTAAGTGGCACAGTGGATAAAGCACCAGCCCTGGATTCAGGAGGACCTGAGTTCAAATCCGACCTCAGACACTTGACACTGGCTGTGTGACCTTGGGCAAGTCACTTAACCCTCATAGCCCCCCCCCAATTTTAAAATAGGAAAGTCCCAGTTGGTCTATTACCCCAGCAGCCATAATCCAGGTGGTTCTGCCCCAGCCTAGTCCTCTTTCCTCCTCTCCCCCACAGCAGAGTTTCCAGCAGCTACCTTCTAGTATCCTATTCACCTCTCTACCTAAAAAAGGCCTTGGTCTGGCATCTTTCTACCCCCGTCAACTAAATTTGTCTTAAAAAGTTGTTTTTAGGGTGTATTCCCTGATGTTTACCCAGGGTATGGTTGTGATGTTTACAGTAGATGCCAGAATGGCTAGTTTCAGCTTTGCTCGTTGCTCTCTCCACTGTGCCAGTCTGATTGCTTTGGCTTGCTGGAGTGAAAGCAGTTATCTTTTATCATGATAAACTTGTCTCTACCACTGAAACCACATGCAAGGGCTTGGCATGGCAAAGCACCACTTAGCAACACCTCTAGAGTACAGTGACAGCCATTGCTGCGTTTCCAATGCCCTTCTTAATCATCAGACTCGAGAACGGATGTGCCTTTGAACTGCCTCAGGGAAAGAGTGATTGGCATTAAGTATAACATAAGCCTGTCTGCTGTTAAAGCTTTCAACATTTCGACTGTGGGAGAAGCCAGCTCTGATCAATGCCAGCCCAACGGAGCTATCAATAATAAGACAGATCCATGGCAAAATAAAGATTGGTGTCTGCTACAGAAAGCTGCCTCTTGTTAGCAGCATTACTCTTCTGCCCTATGGTTTGTTCCTAGGGGGTGCTGAATAAAAACCAGCTGGAGTGTGTGTGTGTGTGTGTGTGTGTGTGTGAGAAAGAGATAGAGACAGAGAGAAAGAGAGAGACAAAGAGACAAAGAGAGAGTTAGTTTATGGTCTTGACTCTGATAATGTACAGTTTCTTGTGATGAAATTAAGCTAATGAATGTTGAAACGCATGTCCATTCCCTGTTTAGATGTTTCTCAAATATTGTCTCTTTCCTTTCTTGTGACAGTTACATATTTAAATGGAAAAATAAATGGACAATTTCTGCTAAGGGCCTGGCAATGTGGTTTCTGAGTTCACTGTTTGGCTTTTACTTCACTCTGTGTTTCTGGCTCACTTACATGCACACTAGTTAACCAACTCATAATTGATCTGGATGGAGCCCTGACGTCTGGGAAATTTCCCTCAAATTCCACAGGTCTTTCATTTTCATAATGACAAATAAAATAAAGGATAATTGGAGTAAGGGAACTAGAGTAAGGTTTTAGGCAATGTGCCTTTCACATCTCTGGCCTCTGAGTGAAAGATGTATGTGGGTACTATCTATTGAACTCATTTGTTATTGAAGAAAAAAATAAAATCAATAATGCCAAAAGGATTAATTTGATCAGGATGTAGGATCCCCTCTTCTTCCCACAATGGATAATTAAGGGGGAAATTGCCAATAGCCGTAAAAATGACAGAATTTCTTAGAATCCGTGTGGGAATCAACCCAAGCACTGGCAGCAGCCCTCTGTGAAAGTCAGCCATACAAATGAAAAATCAAATGAGCCCCCACCTCTTCCACTTTGAAAAAGTCTGTGGTTTATGACAGAGACTAAGAAGGCGCCCCTGGGTTGAGTAGTAGGAATCAGAAGGCAAGACAGTTCCTTAGCTCCTCCTGCATTGTCCCTTACTCCTTTAAATCCTAGCTTCTTAAACTGTGGGTCTCCACCCTATATGGGGTCACATAACTGAATGTGGGGGTTTCGAAAAATCCGGCAGCAGTAAAAGGTTATGTATACCTATCTTATATACCGATATACCCGTGGTCACATAAAAAGGGGTTGAGAGTGGAAAAAGTTTAAGCAGCTCTGCTCTAAGTGACTTGATCTCCCTTCCTGCTACTTCAGCTCTCCGCCTAGTCCAGTCCCAGCTCCAGGCCGACTGGTCAAATTTTTTGGCCCTGATCACCAGTCTCTCAATGGATATCTGCTGTTGAATGGATCTCCAGTGCTAGTTGCTAGATACTTGGATGTCCACTAATTGCCTGCACATAGAGAGGCTAATCTGGGAATCACTTACCTCACTCCTGCTTGAGTAGACCGTTCTTGGACCTTCAATTCAGCTCAGACTTTTGACTGATAGTATTTGCATCCTATCTGCCTTCCTCTGTGGATTGATCTTTCCCCTTTCTGAATAACATACTTTTGGAGCCATATTCCGATTATCATCTCTGAAGAACTAATCTAGCCTTGAAGCATCAATAGTCAATTCACTCAACTTTCATTCCTACCCCCAAAGGGCCTCAGTCCTGACTTTCTCCCTATCAGACTCATCGCCTGTCACCCAATCTCCAGTTCTAGCAGTGAAAGCATTGTTTTCTCTCTTTTTGAGCCTGCTTCTACAGAATTAAGCTGTCCTGTTCATGGCTAGTACACCCCTAGCAATATTTACTGCTGAACTTATTTCACTATTAATATTTAGCATTTCTTGTGATTTCTTTTCGTTTTTGTGAATAATATAGTTTCTTTCCCATTTGTTGTGAGCTGTTTAATCCTAAATCAGTATCTCGCTGAATCTCAACGGTGAGCTACACAAGTGAAGGGTAGCAATTAGGGATCTAAGGTGCCATTGACTTGGGATTTTCTAAACAGAATCTCTAGGACTCCTGGGTCTCTGCTTCAGAGCAAACACAAATAGATTGGGCAGAACAGAATGTGAGGAACCAAATGTATTTTTATTTGTCCCTTTTGATCCAGACACAATTGCAGAGATGTGGCCCTATTGCCATGGGGATACTGGGGCTGTTATTAATCTTGGTTATCATAAAAAGGGTGCCCACCACGATTATTCTAAGAAGATACTAACATTAGCATACTCAGACCAGTTTGGAATTATGCATTTTAAGAGAGCTGAGGAGAAACTGAAGAGAGTGGAAGAGAGGAAGCATTACTACTGCCGAGAATTCAGAAGAGTGAAGATTCTTTGACCAAAAAAAAAAAAAAGTGATCAAGAGGGATTGCAGACTTTTGAATAGAACATGAGCTTAAACGAGGAAGAGAAAAAAACAACTTTTTCATCTTTGGGGGCAAAAAAAGAGGAACTAGGAGAAAGTGCAGCATGAGAGACTTGGGCAAAACAGAAGAAACCACTTTCAGATGAAAACAATAGGTCAACTTTAAGTCAGAACAGCAGAACAGACTACAGAATCACCTTCACTAAAAATCTGTCAATGTAAAACCAACCGGGAATTCCCGTACTCCTTTGCTGAGGTCACATTTTTGACAACCAAATTATATTTAGCAGGCCTTATGACTGTGTGACCCTGGACAAGGCACTTAGAAGACTGCTCTAGACAATGACGGTTGTGGAGAAGGGTCAAACTACACTGGCAGAGGGAGGTTCCTCACCCTGAGAGTGCCCAAGTTAGAGTAGAGTGGGTAGAGTACTAGACTTAGAGACAGGGGCATCTGAGTTGAAATTTGGCCTCAGGCACATACTAGCTGTATGACTCTATGAAGTATGAAGTTACTTAACCTCTGTTTGTCTCAGTATATCCAACTGTGAAAGGGGGAATAGCTGCTTCCTGGGGTTGTTGTAAGGCTCAAATAAGATAACATTTACTCTTACCACAGTGCCTGGTATGAAGCAGGTGCTTAACAGACACTTGTTTCTAGCCTTCCCTAGTGTAATGAAGTCACAAGTCCCCTCCACTGCCTATTCCTAGCCCTGTTTTGGTTGTTAGGACTCTTGCTCTCCCCTTTCATTTCTGTTGCCAATTAATGCTCCTCAACTTCTATAAAATCTGTAGGCCCACCATTTTCACCATCTCCCCAACAAATAACAGTAACATTCCACTAATTCTCTTCAGCTCATCTCTTTGTTTTTTCCTTTTTTTCTTTCCTTGGATTAGAATGGTTAGTGCTTATAAGAATCCAAAATCAACCTTGAGAAATCCTAAAAGAGTCATCCTTCCATTGCTGAAAACAAGGTGGATTAGATGGTTTTTCCAGCTCTGGGATTCTTTGAAAGCCTGCCTGTCTGTCTGTCTGTTTGTCTGTCTGTCTGTGGGTAGGTGTTTTCACTTATAAAATGAGAAACCTAGAACATTGGCCTACTCCAGGGTAGGTCTTCTAGGTCCAATCTCCACCCCATGTAAGAATTCCCTCTCCAAATAACATCCCTGACAGATGGTCACTCAGTCTGTGTTTGAACACTTTCCCAATAGGGAAGAAATAGGAGAATATAAATGGAAAGTAAAAACTGCTAAGGGATAAATTATTGTGCAATTAAAATGTGCCTGATGGCCAAACTGCACTGAAATATTCATTTTTTAGGTTTGTTTTTTTATATGCAAGCATGCCCTTTGATAAAACTGTTCCTGTTTTTTCTTTAATTTTAATATAATTTGCCTATATTTCTTCTTAATCTATACTCATAAATGGACTTTTGAGCACAGAAAAAAATTTATAAAGAGATTTAAGAAAGGTAGAGAGGAGAGGTTCCGGTGATGTTTGCTATTGTGTGATTAATTTATCAAATTAATATCTGTAGTTAATTTTCCCCAATTCAGAGGGGGGGGTGGGGGGGAGGTTCAGGCCTCTGATTCTTTGATTATGCGAATCAATATCCTGTCTAACATAGCCTTAAGAGTTGCCCTGGCCACAAACTTAAGGCAACGTGTTGCTCAATGTCATATAGCTAATATATAGAACTTAAACCAAGGCCTTCCTGACCCCAGGATCAACCTCTATCCATGCTGCCTGCGCCTGATTGCCACCCCCTCCAAAGGTTCTATCACAGAAAGGTTTTCTCCCACTATTCAAAAGGCGGTTTGAACTAAACTGCTGGAAAAGTTAGGACCTCATAAATCATGGTAAATAGGACAACTTCTTTGTTCCTTAATCCTCGGTTCAGCTGGAAATATTAATTGCAGCTGTGCATTAGGGATTTTCTTAATTTGTGTTTATACTACAACAGAGGGAGAAAACCATCTATTCTGCAGTTTTTTAAACTTCTAAATTCTGGGGCTGCTTGGAAGAAGCTTACCTTGCTACAACTCCTATGAGTTCTTTGTTGGAGATTTAATACAGAATCTGGATTGAGAACTTAGGGGGGTCAGGATCAATGCAATTTACCAAACTATGCCAGGGTGTGTTCAAAATTATTTAGGCTTTGAATGGTTTTATATACACATGAAGTGGATCTAGAGGGGTAAGTAAAGTCAAATCAGCAAGCATTTATGAAATGCCAAATTTGTGCCAGGCACTATGCTAAATACTGGTGATACTGAGAGATATAAACAATCTATTTGGGGGCAGGCTAGGTTGGCACAGTTGGATAAAGCACCGGCCCTAGATTCAGAAGGACCTGAGTTTGAATCCGACCTCAGACACTTGGACACTTACTAGCTGGTGACCCTGGGCAAGTCACTTACCCTCATTGCCCTGCAAAAAAAAAAAAACCCAAAACCACACACACAAAACAGTTCCTTCCCTCAAAGAGCTTACAATTAATGTAGGAAATGGCATGCAAACAACTATATAAATAAAATATATACAGTATAATTGGAGATCGGGGGCGGGGCAGGGGAAGGCACTAGTTTTTAAAAAGGAAAGGACTTCATGCAAAAGGGTAGGATTTTAGCTGGCACCTGAAGGAAGCCAGGGAAGGTAGAAGATACATTTGAGAAAGGAGAGAATTCCAGACATGGGGGACAACCCTTGAAAATTCCTAGAGTCAGGAGATGGAGTGTCCTGTGTTAGGAACAGCAGGGAGGCCAGAGTCCCTGGATTATAGAGTAAAGTATAAGAAGACTGATAAGGTAGAAGGTGGGCAAGTTTATGAAGGGCTTTGCACACCAGAGAGAGATTGTTGTATTTGATCCTGTAAGTAATAGGGAGCCACTGGAGTTTATTGAATAAGGAAGTGGCTTGGTCAGAGCTGTGCTTTAGGAAGATAGCTTTGTTAGCTGGTTAGAGTATGGACCGGAGTGAGGAAGGGAGAACAACCAGCGGACTATAAATAACCACCTGGCCAAATGGACTTCAACTTGTCTCTGTGACTTTCCTTATTCACTCATTTATACAGAGAGCAAAAGTCGTTTGGAATTTCAACAACTAGGGAACTCAGAACCCCAAGGCTATTCGACTATTATTGACAAGTTGTTATTCTTGTTCCTTTGTTTTTGAAGAGGACCAATGACCCCAATCATAGAGTGATGTCTTGATTCGTGCATGAATTGGATTTAAGTGAAGCAGAGTTGCACAAAGTTGTCTGTCTCACTCTCTCTCCTTGAGTCATCAAAGTCCAGTGACAGGACAAAATCAAGATGACTGGTGTTGGCTTAGAGCTTGATATTGAACAAGTGACTCTTAATTGGAAAACAAATAGGTATAGCCTAGACTTCAGAGGTTAAAACTGGGAAGCACAAGGAATGGGCACCATCAGCCAGGGTGAGGTCTCTGACAGAGAGACCCGGGGTCCCAGACTAGGAAGTTCAGTTCAAAGACAAGAGAGAGTCTGAGAGCATTAGCTAGCTGGGAGGACTTTGCTCTCTGTGCTAAAGAACTAGGTACCCGTTGTTATAAATGAAGTGCTTTCTATCCAAGACTCTTAAAAGGAAGAGACAGGTCACTCTATAAAGAATTTTAAAAGGTGAGGAGAGTATTCCATTCCCCAGGGCTATTGGTGGTCCTATGACTAAGGAAAAAGTGAGCTAAAAACAAATAGACAAACACAAAAAACTTTTGGCTTTTGAGCTAATAAAACAAGGCAGGGCTTACTCATCACATGGGAAAGGGCTGTCACTATAGCCAGAGACTTCAACTGAACCCAGAAGATGGAAATGGAAAAAAAAGACCCCACAGTCACATAAAGAGTAGGGCTTGTTACCTCGACAGCACTTGGTGGAGACCACTACTTAGCTGACAGAGGTCAACAGGGAGCAAGTCCCAATTGAATTGCATGATGACATCACTGGAAGACATCAGTGGCCCTCAAGTATCAGAGGCATGAATGATTTGTCTCTCCTCATATGCTCTGACCACACATGCTTGCTCTATATGTGCCTCTCCATGGATATTTCCTATGCTTGTCCATTCTTCCAAAATGATGGTGTGTATCTTCAGGGGAGTGTGCTGCAGGTTTATTGGAGATGTTTTGTTGCTAGTTTCTTACTATGCCATTTTTTAAATGCCTTTGCTTTGAACTATTATGTCCTCTGACTGACAGTTAAAAGTAGACACATTGTTGGGGGCTTCATGAACTGTGATCATGGTAGATGTAGAGGATCTTGGACTGGGGTAGCCTTTTCATGGGAACCCACTCTGTGAAGTGGGTCCTTAACTACTACGTATTTTTTAAATGCCTACTATGTGCCAGGCACTGGGGATTTACCCCCCCCCCAAAAAAGTTTCCTGCCCTCAGGAAGCTTTCATTCTAACCGAAAGGACACAATGTACACAAATATAGTACAAGGAAGAAAAGTACAAGTGTAGGATCAATAACTTTTATTTAGCCCTAAGCATGCCTTCTTGTCTTTTGTCTTTCATTCTCGAAGAGGACTGTGACAGATGTCAAGACTTTAGCTGAGTTGTATTTAGGTGAGGAAGGAATGTGCAAGGTCACCAGCCTCACTTTCTCCTCCACAGCCATCTGGGTCCAGTGGCAAGATATACAATAGCAATGACTGGAGATGGCTCCAAATGTTTGAGGCAATCAGGGTTAAGTGACTTGCCCACGGGTCACACAGCTAGTAAGTATCAAGTGTCTGAGGCCAAATTTGAACTCATGTCTTCCTAACTCCAGAGTCAGTGCTCTAGCCACTGTGTCACTTAGCTGCTCTCTTAATATATAATATAGCATGCTTCCTAGTATATATCCAGATTTAAACTGGCAAGCCAGGCAACTCACTATTTAAAGTGAAGACCAATGTAGCCTAACAGTGCCATCAACTTTAGATGAAGGTGGAAGTGTAATAATTTTGGAATACAGAATAGAGTCTATCTCAGAGCATATCAAATTAATCCTTTCAGGATTGAGAGCACTAGTTTATATATTGGAAACATTTCAAAATCTGATCAATAAAAGGTATAACTACACAAAACAAACGAGTAAGATTTGAAATGGAAGACATAATTGTTTTAAAGTAGAGACTAAGGAGAATACTGATTTGAATCAGGATGTATCTCTATCTGTAGCAAACCCCCATATTGAGAGAAGCTGCTCATGTGGAAGAAGCTGAGGACATAGCTGTGCTAACCTGGGTGGGGAAATCACTTCATTATTCTGAGCTTCAGTTTCTAGTTTCCTTATCTGTAAAATAGGGATTTAAGTACCTGTAGTACTCACAGGGTGGGGGGAGCTTGGAGGCTCAAACCCAATGGCTTGGCTAAACAGCTCCTTAGAGCTGGTTGTTAACCTTTCACTAAGCATTTACACCTGGAAGTCGGTGACTGCTACAGACCAGGGCTGAATTTACTGTTTTGTTTGATTGCCTGGAAATCAAGAAAGTGATGGATAAAACGCTAATAATGCAGATTAACCTTTAAAAATGTGGTTTGAGGGGCATCTAGGTGGCACAGTGGATAAAGCACTGGCCCTGGATTCAGGAGGACCTGAGTTCAAATCCAGCCTCAGACACTTGACTATTGTGTGACCCTGGCAAGTCACTTAACCCTCACTGCCCCACCCCACCCCCCAAAAAAATGTGGTTTGTATTTTTTTTCCCCAGACAGGCAGTTGTTAAACACTTACCAACATACCACTGCTTATAGGGCTTTATAAAGCAATCCTGGAAGGACATATACTACCTGTGTGACTTTGGGCAAAATCATTTAACCTTCTTCAGCCTTAATTTCCTTTTATGTAAAATGAGAGGGTGGGGCAGCTAGGTGGCACAGTGGATAGAGCAGTGGCCCTGGAGTCATGAGGACCTACGTTCAAATGCGGCCTCAGACACTTGACACTTGCCTCACCAAAAAAGAGAGAGAGAGAGAGAGAGAGAGAGAGAGAGGGTTGGAATAGATGACTTCCAGCTCTGGATCTGTCATCTTCTAATCTACTATTTTCTCAAAGTGAAGACCTCCCCCCATTCAACTCCCCCAACCCAAGATGATGATAATTGTTTATAACAAAGGTTCTTTACCTTTTTGTGTGTGTCCCAGACCCCTTGGGCACTTTGGTGGAGTCTATGAACCCTTTCACAGCACAAAGCTTTTAAATTAGCATAAAACAAAATAGACAGGATTACAAAGATTAGTGAAAATTACAATATAATTTTTTCAATTCAAATTCATGGATGCCATAATATCTGTCTACTGACCCCTTTGGAAGTCTGGGTACACTAGGTTAAGAACTCCTTATCTATGTCTTCATAGATAAGTAAGTCCTAGGGAATTGATTGAGGCATTCAGAGGTTAAATGGCTTGCCTAAGTTTTTATAGCCAGTTAAGGATCAGTTACTGACTCTGAATCTGCTACTTTATCTATTACTCCATGCTGTCTTTATGGCACTATATATTTGCCAGTTATTATTATTAGCAAAAAGAACAAATATTTATTAAGTGCCCACTATGGTAGGCACTGTGCTAAGCCTTAGGGCAACAAAGAGAAAAAGAAACAATCCCTAACCCCCAAAGAGTTTCTCTTATCATCATCATGATGTCAAGAAGCAACTAACATGAAAGAGTAAAAACTGAAATCTCAGAGCCATGGGTAAACTTCTTGGGAAGGAGAGGAAAGCCTCTCCCTTGCCCAATCAGGGAAGAGTCCAAGCTTTGGATGTTTAATGTTTTGCCTGAAGAGGGGCTTCCTTTTTCTCCTTAAATTCCTACAGTTATAGTTCAGAAAATAGGGTCACATTGCTCTGACAAAGGGTATCCTTTTTGCAAAGCCTCAAGGAAACTATACTTTCTCTCTCTCTCTCTCTTTTTTTTTTTTAGTTAGGCAATTGGGGTTAAGTGACTTGCCCAGGGTCACACAGCTAGTAAGTGTTAAGTGTCCGAGGTCGGATTTGAACTCAGATCCTCCTGACTCCAGGGCCGGTGCTCTATCTACTGTGCCACCTAGCTGCCCTGAAAATACACTTTCTTTTAAAAATGGGACTGTACCAGAAACTCCAGCGTGAATGGTCACCCAGAAGTCTCTGGACTTCCTGGAATTACTGTTTAAAATTCCAGAAATGCCAGCAATAATTTTAGATGCCACGGATAACAAGTCCCTTAAACTATAAACAGTAAAATGGAGACCACTTTCCCTGTGTGTTTTAATGGGACATAGTGCTAAGACAGCTTGTTAAATATTCAAATGACAAGGTTAATTAGGAGTACAATGCTATCAAATAGCATAGACAACACAGTGTCTTATATTGTGACCAGTTGCCTTCCCGATTAAGAAATTTCAACAGGACTGATTTCCCAATAAATTCTCCAAAATTGATGAAGTGAATATATAGGTATAGTTTTTTATTGCATCTAATAACATTTGTTTCCATCATAAGAAAAATCTATTCTTTTTCATTTGAACAAGTTTATTAAAGGAAGTAATTTGAGGACAGCACAGAATCATAAGTCATAGAAGACCCTAAAATAGAATTTCAGAGATAGAAGGAATCTTAAACATCACAAAGTATACACCTCTCATTTTATATATTAGCATTGAACTAAGTCAGGAGAATCTAGACTTGAATCTACTATTATGTAGAGTCTTTGTATGTGTTCAGTCATTTCTCAGTCCTGTTTGACTCTACGTGACCCAAAAGATATTGGAGTGGTTTGATATTTCCTTCTCCAGCTTGCTTTACAGATGAGGAAACTGAGGCAGAGTGAAGTGACTTGTCCAGGGTCACAGAAGTAGAGTCTTTAGCTAATCATTTAACCATTCTGCATCCTCATTTTCCCTCCTATAAAACTGAAGGGTTTTAGTAGATGATCTTTTAGATTTTCCTTGGTTCTATGATTTAAAAAAAAAAATCTACAAGTTTGTTTTAACTGTATTTGATGTTCTATTTTTGCTTCATTAAAATGTAGCATGCTAATATGAGCATTATTATCCTATTCAGAAGCAGGTTGAGTAAACAGAGAGAACTGGGAACAAGCAGTTCCTGCTGCCCATAGCCCTAACAGAGTATCAACTTCTCTCTAATTAGAAAGCTGCAGTAAAGAAGAGGATTATCCCAGGTTTCTGGGCTAGTATTCCTTAAATGATCTTATTATATAGCTATATAGAGCTAATATTCAGTTTGATAGGGAGGAGACCAAGAGAGCCAGAAACAGCTAGGTGGCACAGAGGTAGAAGCTAGGCCTAGAGTCAGGAAGACACAAGTCCAAATCCACCTCAGACCTCTTACTAGCTGTGTGACCCTGAGCAAGTCATTTAACCCCTGCCTGCCTCAGTTTTCTTCAGTTGTAAAATAGGGATCATATTAGCACCTACCTCCTGAGTTGTTGTGAGGATCAACTACAATAATGTCTGTACAGCACTTAGACATAGTAGGTGCTTGATAAAGGCTGATTCCCTTCCTTCCCCGGATGAAACCTCATCATGGTTGGAGCAGTGAGGCGTTGGCATCGCTGATTGCCTCGTGGCTTTCCTGGGTGTCATAGTGCATTCTCCTGCATCTTTGGTGTTCAAGGGGGCAGCAAAAGGGACCATGGACAAACCTGATTGAGGTCTTAGTGCAAAGATTGGGGCCATGATAACTTTGGCCACAAGGTAACTGTATCTCCCTATTACCTCAGACATACCTGTGTCAGAGGTCATGTAACTTTGATATCAATTGCTACGGACTCTTTCCGGTCATGAATTTCTGGTTTTAATTGGAATGGAGGAAAAGGCGTCACTGATCCTCTTGTATTCTGACATATAAAATTGCCTGGCTTATAATACAATGGGAACATCACTAGGACATGGCTGGTGTCATACTGACTTGGAAATACTTTGATATTTCTATGATCCCAAAATGTATACATTCTCCAACAATACACATCACAGTCTCTTTATGCCTGTGCAGCTTGCCCGTGTTCCCCTATAAAGACCCATAGGGAATCCCCAATGTGCCAAAGTACCTTCCCCTCATGGTCTTGACATTGAGTGGGTAGGAATGGGCTTTGCATCAATTATGCTTACTTTTGTCATATGACAAGACTGTCTCCTTTTCATGTCTTATACATCTTTGATGACATCATTTACAATTCTCCATTTGTCATATGTTGCAGTCCAACATATGTCTTTTCTAGGCCCTTTGATGACCCTCAACTTTAATTCTTCAGAAACCATGGTATTCTATGAGTCAAAGACACTCACATCACTTGGGAGACGATTATTACAAGGCAGACCGATGTGTCAGGGAGAAGGCTTGGGGGTCAGGATGAACTCGGTGTGGGTTCCCAAAGGCAAGCCCATCTGAGCTTTTTCGTCTGCTCAACTCTGAGACCAGATTATTGTTCATTTGCAACATCTGTCCAAGGATCTGGATGTACCAGGGATCAAATTGATCACTGAAACAGCATAGCTTCATTCACCAAACACCAAATTTATTAAGGACTAAAACAAAAAAAATTTATATATGTATCTCTCTCTCTTTCTCTCTCTATCTCTATCTCTCTCTATACCAAACCTCTATCTATACCTCTATATCTATATATGTATGTATACATACATTCATACACACATATTTATATATACACATAAATAAATACACACTATTGTTGTAGTTTATCAGTCATTCAGTCATGTTTGTGAGCCCATGGACACAAATGGTTTGCCATTTCCTTCTCCAATGTGTCCCCATTTTATAGATGAGGAACTGAGACAAATAGGGGTTAAGTGACTTGCCCAGGGTCACACATCTAATAAGTGTCTGAGGCCAGATTTGAAGTCAAATCTTCTTGACTTCAGGCCTAGTGTTCTATCCACTGAGCCATCTAGCTGCCCATATATACACATATACAATATATACATAGTCTTTTTCTTTATACATACATACATGTATGTGTATATACACACATTCAAATGGAAGAAGACAACATATAAAGGGAAACTAGAAGAGGAGGGCCAAGGTATATATACTGTCTGTGTCTGTCTATCGGTCTATCTACACATACATATGAGCGTATATATACACACTTACTAATGATGAGCTTCCCCAGACTCACTTAGCCTGGTTCTTTGACTTACAGATAATACAATTTGTTGCTGGCCCCACACTCAAAATCCTTCCAACTTGGTAGGTCCTACCAAGGGTGTTCTGGAAAATGTTTAACAACCAGTTCTCCTCCCCTCCAAAAAAAAGGATGTGATACACTTAAAGTTTAATCTACATTATTAACATTTTAACCATCATTTTCTTACATATAGAGAATCACCAAAACAATAAATTAAGCCTTGATTTGCTCACACTAAAATATTAACAATCAGCTCTCAAGAGCCAGCACAAGCTGAGTCTAGCACATCCATGAACCTCATGTTCTGGGGCCTGGGCTTAGAGAACCTCAGATCTCCTCTTTACCACAGTGAGACCCCAGAGGAGAACATTAGTGGATTATTATCATTAATAGGAATAGGAACTAAACTGGTAATTTTATATAGAGAACTCCCAGGTGATGAAACTCCCTCTACTAATGCAGGTCAGTACCTTCCTTCTCTGAAATTTGTAGTCTTAGATATTGCTAAGATGATATGTAATCACTGACACAAGCAGTATATATCAGAGGCAGAACTTGATCCCAAGTCTTCCTGGATCTGATACCAGCTTTCTAACCACTGTACCACACTTCCTATCATCATCATCACCATTATAACTGGTAGTGGTGGTTGTAGTGATGGTGGTGGTGGTAGTGGTGTTGGTAGTAATAGCAGTAGTAGTAGTAGTAGTAGTAGTAGTCGTAATTAATACTTCAAAGGTCTGTGATTTCATGAATATAGGGCTTTTGCTCTATGGGCACTAATTTATAACCTTCTATGACATAGTCAAGAGTCTTTAAGTGTTTCTGTAGCCATACAGGAATTTGTTTTACTTGACTCTGCATATTTGTTTTTTTGTGGTTTTTTTTTGGGGGGGGGGGTAGGGCAATGAGGGTTAATGACTTGCCCAGGGTCTTGCCCAGGACTTGACACAGGTAGTAAATATCAAGTGTCTGAGGCCAGATTTGAACTCAGGTCCTCCTGATTCCAGTGCTTTATCCACTGCATATTTGTTGCAGGAATTTTGTTTTGTTGTGTTTTAATTGGGGGAGAAGTGAGAGAGAGAGAAAATAGAATTTTTTTCACTGAACAAAAGAAAATTTAAGCTTCACCGAACTAAAGGCAAAGAGACTTTTGTTACCAACTTATCAATAAAGGTGTTTAATAACAACAAAGAGTTGCTGTGGCCAACAAATTCATCACTCAATTCAACCTAAGAATAAGCATCTTCAAATTTTGTTGAGCTAGTCCTTGGACAATAGATATACAATCTGCCACCAGCTTTGTTCTCAAAGTCTTTCCAGTTTGGTTGGCCCTATACGAATTTGTCCCTCTTTGAAAACCCAGGACAACCTTCAGGTCACAGTGAACCAGGAGGGTGGGGGTGGAGGAAGGGGGGGGAGTGGTTTGTAGACGGTTATTATTGTTATTGTTAATGTTTCTAGATTGGCTACAAACAATTCTTAACACCTTATTTCATAGTCACTGAAGAAGCAGGAGGCTTCATGGGACTGAAAACCATTTTGTATTTTTCTTTGTTTCATGGGATAACATTGTCAAAGAATTTATAACTTGGTGACAAGCACTCCTGATAAGTCTTTCTGCAAGTATCTAGGTTGGTCTTCAGAAAAAGGACCATAGTTTATTGATGGGACCATATTTGAAGCTTTTTCATTAGGACAGAACCTGAAAAGATTGCCCTTTTCTAGCATAGTTTTGGAGAAGTTACTATTATTAATGATGTTTTCATTTTTATTTAATGGGTCAATTTAATGATAAAAAATTTATGCCATGCAGCACTCTTAGGGACAGGGTTGAGGATGATTACCAAATAATCAGATGCTCAGGTATCGTGATTTCTCAAAATCTGGGAATCATTGCTTAATAGATAAGAATGAAGTTTGTATTTTAATTCTAAAAGGATATATAAAGATCTTGGAAGCCTCCATAGAGTCAAAGACAGAGGGAAATGTCTCCAATGTATAACTATATATAGTTATATATATAGTTATAGTAGCACTTTTTGAAGCAAAGCATGTATTTATTAATTGGAGGAATAGCCTAGTAAATTGTGGCATCTGGTTAAAATGGAATATTATTGCATCCTAAGAAATAAAAAATATGAAGTATTTAGGGAAACATGAAGAGCTCTATATGAACTGGGAGGAGTGAGAGAAGACCTAGGAGGCCAGTCCAGACTAGGACGACACTAAACAGCATTGAAAGATATCAGAACATTCATCAGTGAAGTCCCTAGGGAACTGAGGATAAAATAAACTTACCTTCTTATCAAAGAAGTGGTGGGCCATAGCTGCTACACATGATATGTCATTATCAGAAGTGGCTAATATCTTAGTCTGTTTTACCTACGGGTAATTTTTTTGTTCAGTTTATTTAGGGTGAGGTGGGATTGGGGAGAAAAAAGGGGAAAATAATTGGGAAATGACAATGAAAGAAACAAGCATCTATAAAACATTCTTTTAAAAACAACATAGGTGGGCAAAATAATGGTTATTGAAATATTTTTAATGCCAGCAAAAGTAGATAATAAGATGGTCATAGAGAATTCATAGTCCATAATGTGATCTATGACTCACCACCAGTTCTCCTCCCATCCAAAAACAAAATGTCTCAAGTGGTTCATGACCCAAACATATACATGACTTAGAACTTATACATGACCAATTGGGTGGGGAATCCTTATTGCCACTGGTCTAAGGCATGTCTCCAATAGGAGCCATGTTTTCTTTAAAATTCTATAATGTCCAGACTTCCTCCCCTGATTTTTTAGGCTTATATTCACCTATCTCGTTTACTTGGGGGCAGTATACCTTTCCCATGTTGGCACCACTTAGAAGTAACCATGGCATTCAATTTTGTAATACAGGGGGCGGTTAGGTGGCACAGTGGATAAAGCACCGGCCCTTGATTCAGGAGTACCTGAGTTCAAATCCGGCCTCAGACACTTGACACTTATTAGCTGTGTGACCCTGGGCAAGTCACTTAACCCCCATTGCCCCGCCCCCCCCCAATTTGTAACACAGGATCCCCTTTTTCTGGCCCCCAAAAATCCAAGAAGAGATTCTAGAATTAAATTTGGTTCTTTGTAATCCATTTTGTTGGAAGTCATCAGCAAAGCTTTAATTGCTTCATAATTAAGTTCATATGTGACTCTATTAACTAATTGCTACATTGGGCAAGAAATTCAGTAAATAGCAATTGGAGAGGGACTGGGTTGGGGGTGAGGAGGGGGTGGGGTAGAGAATGCAATTGACTCTACTTGGAAGTTGAGGGCTATTACCTCTCCGAGCCAAGAAGCTTCCTAGGTTACTCAGGCAGGCAGAAAATCAAAGTTAGAACTTTGAAACTCTGGAGCTTGAAGGCATGACCTAACACAACGCTTTGGCCTCTTTTTAAGGGTGCAAGGACTGGCTCTGTATGAGCCACCAATGCATATCCTTATGAAAATGTAACTTTTTCACTCACTTTCTGGGCTTGCTACAGATAAAAGCCAGATTTCCCCCCCCCACACACACACACCAATAATTAAACGAGCTGTTCTAATAATTGGATTGAGTTGCACTAAGATGGAATTGCTTTTCATGTGAGCCGCATGGCTGTCATGTCTCCTTTTGATTTTTTGTTTTAAACGTTTGGCTAGCACTTTGAAAGAACTCATATGAATTTATAAGAAAACAGTCTACTATGATTCTTCTGTCTCAGTCCCTTTGAAAAGGAGAATCACAGGTTTTCTGCTGTTTCAGCAAGCCTGTCTGGATTAGGTAATCCCATCTTTGAAAATACAATTTATTATCAAGTCATGAAATAGATAGCTAATGCTTCCTGAGTTTATTAATAGCTGCATCCATTATTTGCTAAGGAAAAAATCACCTGTTTTTTCCATGACATAGGATTGCTGCTAGCTTTGGAGTTGGCTAAAAAGGATGGTTGAGTCCCCTATGATTAGATGTCTGGTGAAGTTACCTTTAAATGTTTCTCCCCTTGACTTTATTCCCCTCTTTGGTTATTTTTCCAGTCACCTTTTGACCTTTTTTATTTTCTTAAGGACGAAAAAAATGTCCATATGACAAGGAGGGGAACTTTACTTGATCTCAAATTCAATGAATGTGCTGTCTTTCACGCTAAATTACAAACAAGGCTGAAATTGGAGTGGGGGTGGGGATCGGGGGGACTCCTCAAAGCATTTCTTAAATGAGAAAAAAACCCCTAAATTATAAAACTGGTAAATTGATAAAAGACGAAGAAGAAATACCAATAAGCCACTACGTATGTCTATGAGTAGAGACAGCCTCAGGTGAAGTTTCCTGGGAGCTGAGCAATCATTAGGAGGAAAGGAATTCTCTAGGGAGGGCCATGAAGGGAAGGGGAACAAGCAGAGCTCAGGGGCCAGTGACCAATGCCAGCCAAGGCTTGAAGTGGTTTTGCTTTCATGGATGCCTGAGTAAAGCATAGAGGCTCACAGCTTTACTAAATACCTGCAATGAACCCAGGTCACAGGGCCAGGAGACCTTACCTGGTTGTCAGGGATGTGAGCCAGCACTGAGAAGAAAGTGGCACCTTAGCTCTTTCTACATAAGTGAGTGGGGTCCAACCCCTACACATCCCTTACGTATACATCTAACTTCTCTTCTTTGGCAGTTGTGCTAGCTGCTGAGTCTTGGATTTGATGTGCATCCTTATTCAGGGAGTTGGCCTGGGCAGCCTAACCAAGGTGATCAGTTTATAGGGAGGTGGGGCTTTTAGGGACTTTGCTTGTCTCTTACCATGGACAGCGGTGGACATTCTTATCAACGACCTTTTTTTTTCTTTTTTTAAAAGAGGATTTGCAGACCTCTACTAGGATATGCCTATTAAAAATACATCAAGGCTGAAGATGAGTTCTTGGGGGAGTAGGGGAGAAGGAAATAGATTTGCTTTCCTAGAAACTCCATGTTTTTTTTTCTTTTTTAAGGAAGTCCCAACAACAAGGTAGGACTATGAGTCTAGATGACTATGTAGGATCCTGGTGGGTAGGTAAGATTGACCAGAAAGGTAGGAGAATTGTATTAATAATTTGTAGACTATGAGTCCTTTGTCACTCTCTCTCTCTCTCTCTTTTTTTTTTTTGCATTCTTTCTGTGGGGTGAAATAAGGATTATCCTATATCTGATATGTGGTGTCACTTTGAGTACTTGCATGAGATCTGGACACCTTTTTACCCACATCTGTAGAGAACTAGGAACAACTCTGCTTTACTTAAACCCAGTTCACGAGCAGGTCAAGACATCACCCTTGTGGTGTTTTTGGTCCTCTTTGAGGAGGAAGGACTAACAGCAACAATAACAAGACAGGAGCTGCATACTTTGAGATTCTCCAGAGGAAACTCTGGGTAGGAACAAAATGACCTCAGGCGATTTTTGGAGTAGCTTCTCAAGATTAAGCCAGTCTGTACATATCCCAAATATTCTTTACTGGGCCACAGGTTACTCTTATACTACCTTCTTTTTCCCCTCTTTCTCCACCAATTACTTAGTTATACCTCCCAACTTCAAGTGGTCTGGGTAAACAAGACCACATAGTGCTAGAGAAGAAACTAATGGGACTAGGCCACAGTTCCCTGTCTTAATGGCAGTCTTTTCATTCTCAGAAAGACTGACAAAATAGATTCAACCCGTCCTCTGTGTCACACCCGAAGGTTTTCTGCCAGGCACCCTTCTGTAAGGACAGGAATTGGGCCTAGTTCCTGATGGTTAGCTATATCAATGTCTCAGGCTGAATTTGAGCCATAAACTGACACTATTCATATGGCATACTCATCAAATCTGGGAAGGTTAGCTAACATGGAGGATAGAAGAAGCACTCAAGCCAAGCACTCTAGTCAAGCCAACAAGCATTTATTAAACACTTACTATGTTCCACACACTGTTCTAAAGGCAGTGCCTGAAGCATAATAGGTGCTTAAGAAATGTTTGATTGATGGATACAAGCCCTTAAAGTGCTTATATTTTAATGAAGAGAAGACAACATATAAAAGTGAGTAAAAGTGGAGACTGCCAGCGAGGTACTCATAAAGGGCATGAGAATGACAAAGTCCAGGGAATGAGGGGTTGCTGATTTGGGCCCTTCCTCCAAATGAAGGTTCTAGGAAGAACTCACCAATGAAAGAGAGGGGCCACAAGGGTAGAAGGAAAAGGTGGCTATGGAATAGATATTCTTGATAGACTAGAATATGGCAGACCGAATCAAATAAGATGAAATTTAATATGGATAATTAAATCTGAAGATGGCTTCTAATAGGAAGAAGGGCAGATTGTTTTGTGAAGCCCTAGAGGGTAGAACTAAAAACAATGGTAGGAAGTTTTGGAGAGGCAGATTTTAGCTGGCATAATTTGCAAGAAGCTAATATTAATCATGTTATTTTGTTTTTATTTAAGTTTAACAATCAGGTTAAGTTGAATTGCCAAATAGTACTTACTAGCCACTAGGCTGATTCTGTTCAACAGAAAAGATCAGACTCGTCTGTAACAGTCCAATGTTACATCCAGTGTTCGGATGGATTTTCCTGCCTAGGCCAGCCTCAACAGAGTCCAGACATACCTACCATTTTTATTTCGACTCTCATCTTCCTATACCTGGCTCACGAGACAATTCTTCAAGAGACCCCCAGCATTTTAAATCATGTGCTTTACAAGCTCATTTACTCAGAATCCAAACTGAATAGCGTCACAATGCTGTGCACAACCCTTAGAATGTGTAGTGAAGAGGTCATTTCTTTCAATTGATGAAGCTCCCTTCAAAGCACCTTAGAAACCGAAGTCTCTGCATAAACAACTTTCCTCCTCAATCCACATCACTATCTATCCGACCTCATTAATAAAGATGCATCATTCCGCTACATCTCAGTTTCTTCATCTGTAAAAAGGAAGGGCAAAGGGGCAGCCAGGTGGCGCAGTGACAGAGCACTGGCCCTGGAGTCAGGAGCACCTGAGTTCAAATCTGGCCTCAGAGACTTGACACTTACTAGCTGTGTGACCCTGGGCAAGTCACTTAACCCCAATTGCCTCACTATAAAAAAAAAAAAAAGGAAGGGTGAGTCTAGAATAATCTTTAAGGTTTCTTCTAGCTCTCAGTCCAATGAACTTTTGGAACACGAGTATTTCTAGATTACGAGTTGCCTTTTAACTCTAATTCAAATTAGCTAAACATCTAGTCCAACCACTTTACTTTACAGATGAGGAAGTTGCTCAGAGGAGTAAAATTACTTACTCATAAGTTAAACATGCTCAATCCAATTTTGTTCAGGAGCTCAGGTTTCCTACCAAGAAAGGTTCATGTCCCTGTTCTCCCATTCTGAAAAACTCCCCTTCCCCTGTGTCAGCCAATTATACCTCTCTTTTCTTTAATGTTCCTACCCTTGAAGCTAAGCGTAAAGTTACAATGTTCTTAGAATGCTTTCCATCATTTCCTCATCTCCTGGCACTACTCTACGCATGAACTTTGCTATTCTTCCCTTCTGTTATATAATAGATTGGAGGTCGCACATGCTCCTCAATTTTGAATAATTCATCTCAGCAGAATTGCCGTATTTCAGTTCGAACATTTATTTCTTTCATTTTAATATTTCATCATTTTTGTCCTAAATGTATGACCTCAACTGGTCACAGTGCATTTCATTTCTTCTTGCTTTAAATATTTTAAAGGTTTCAAAGTACAAACATCACTCACAAAGAGCATAACAAAATGCTCAATTCGAGCTTTGGGTTTTTTAATTGTAAGTATGTCATTAAGACTTTTCATTCTGATTTTCCCCCCTGTATTTCCTCCCAGTCTTCATCTTCCCCAGGAGTGCTTAAATTGTTCCTACTTTGCCATAGTGTCCACAGCTGGTAAGTGGACCACATGATACTACTGTATCATTGCCTGTTAACCACATTATTCAATAAAGTACATTGTGGGGGAGGGCAGAGACTGTGGGTTTTTTGTTGTTGTTTTTTGTCTTTGTATTCCCAGAACCTAATACAGAATCTGGCACATAGGGACACTTTATAGATGCTTGCTGAATTGACGAGGGTCTACTACTTCTACACAGGCAGCATCAAAATTTCTTTAGAATCTTTTTCCATTCCTAAAAATGGATTTCCTTTACTACATACCTGAAAAGTGGTTATCCAAGCCTTTGCTTAAAGACTACAAGTGAAAAGGAACCCCCACTTCCTAAGGCAATCCATTTGGATAGCTCAGATTATTGGGAAGTTTTCACTATATCTGTTCATGTTCACTAGTTACTCCTGGTTCTATACCCCGAAACCAATCAAAACACATCTAATTCATCTTTCTCATGGCAGCCCTTCTAATATCTGAAAACAATAATCACATCCCCAATAAATCTCTTTTGTTTGTTTGGTTTTTTTTTGGTGGGGCAATGAGGGTTAAGTGACTTGCCCAGGGTCACACAGCTAGTAAGTGTCAAGTGTCTGAGGTCAGATTTGAACTCAGGTCTCACTGAATCCAGGGCTGGTGCTTTATCCACTGCACCACCTAGCTGCCCCCTAGATCTCTTTTCCAGGGTAAGCATCCCTCATTCCTTCAACTAATCCTCAGTGGAAATAAAACAAGACCCTTCACCATCCTGATTGCTCTCAAATCGACGTTCTACATCTTATCAATATCGTTTAAAATGTGCTGCCTGTAACTGAACACAATATATTTCAGACGTGGTCTGAGCAGGACGGTGTTCAAGGCAGCTCCCCCTTCCTTCCTTATTTCTGGATCCCATGTCTCTCCTAATGCAGATTCAGATCACATTAGTTTTCTCACAGTTCCTCGGGTCCTAGATCTTGAGCGAGGAGAGACCTTTAAGGTCATCTGGTTCAGCCTCTTCATTTTATAGATGAGGAGACTCAGATTCTTGTCCCAGGTCACATGGGTGGTAAGTAGCAGACCTGGGATGTGTATCCAGGTCCCTCAACTCCAAATCCAGAACCTGCTGACTCCCATCATTGAACTTCAGGTCTATTAAACCCTTACCCCCATCTTTTTCAGGCAAACTGCTGTCTGACCATGCCTCCTTCATCTTTTCTTTACAAAATTTATTTTGGAACTTGTGTGTAAAATTTTATCCCAAATAAATTTCAATTCTATTTTTATCTACATTAAATTTCATTTTATTAAATTTGTCCCCGTGTTCTAGCATTTTTCTAGATCTTTTTTAGGATAATGAACTTGAAAATTTTAAGACACCTTTTTAAGATTAAGGATGAGAGTCTAGAAGAGAAATTAATAAAGCGTAAACATATAAACAAATTCCTATCCATCCCTCAAGGTCCCAATCAAATGCTACCTTTTCCTTGAATCCTAATTCCCATAATTAAAAGTGATTTGTCCCTCATCTGATCTAGCACTTTTTAATTGTCTTGGGTACTTATCACATTCTTATTTACATTTCATTTATTTGTACACATGTTTTATCACCCCTTCTTAAGGACAAAGACCCTATCTTTGTATCTTTGTGTCATCCCCAGCTCCTAACATAGCCCCACTACCCTTTAATCTTTTTCAAATGAAGTGCGGCCATCAGGTTACAACTTAGAAAACTCTGCCTGGGACATAAGAGCTGCTGGAAACTGAAATGGGATCAACATTCCCCTTGAATATTATGTCACATTTTGGCCTGTGCTACCTAGCTGCTTATTCCAATGGAGCTATGATCTTATCAATGTAAATCTTCTATCCAAGAACAAACACAGTTACATCCATTCCTATCCATCCTGTGAGATTCTGGTCTGTGTCCTTTATAAATCCACACCCACGTGCCTTCTGACCAATGTGATGGAGGTGGTGAATGTGGGCAGGAATCCTGTCCTTCTAACATCTCAAGGATGCCAATGAAGCACATGGGGTATCTTTCAGGTATCATTTCAGGTCTCTAACTCTCTTCAGTTTTGGTCATGCTTCTTTCATGACATCCCTCACAACTTGATTTTTTTTTTTTTTAGTGAGGCAATTGGGGTTAAGTGACTTGCCCAGGGTCACACAGCTAGTAAGTGTTAAGTGTCTGAGGCCGGATTTGAACTCAGGTACTCCTGACTCCAGGGCCGGTGCTCTATCCACTGCGCCACCTAGCTGCCCCTGCGCCACCTAGCTGCCCCTGCGCCACCTAGCTGCCCCACAACTTGATTTTCTGATCCTTTGTTTGTAAGAGTTTGCAGTCTGCTCCTATCTACTATGTGCTCTTTGGGTGATGGTTGAGTTCAATTTTTCAGAGACTATAGAATGTTCCATGGCACACAGCCATACAAACTGAACCAAAAGAACACAGGCGTTAAAAATATGGGCTTTGTTTCAGGGAGCTTTTATATATTTCTGAAATTTAGAATGGCCCTTCTTCCCCTGAGAATTTCTAGATTATAGAATATCTCTCATGCACCATGATGAGAATTCAAAAAAACTGATAAGACTTAAAACAAAGAATCATATTCAGTGAAATATTTTCATTGTTCTTGTTGAACTGTTGGCAAATTTGAGCAGTTATCTCTTTAATGAACAGAAAGAAAACATAGGTCCCAGAATCCAACCTTCTCTGTATCCTCAATATAGTCCCCACATATGTCCTCTATCTCCTCAATAACAGACTTGTATAATTTGAGAATCTCAGAAGGAGGAAGAAACTCAGAGATCCTAGACTATACACTCTTAGAAGGCAGAGATAATTTTTGTTTTTTTTCTATCACTAACTCCTAGCACAGTGCCTTGAATATAGAAACTTAATAAGTATTTTTCAAATTAGATTATGTTAAATTGTACTTGGACCCAAACAGGAATGCCCTCTATTTATAAATTGAATTCTTTGGATAATTATTGCAGCTGTCTACTCAGTGTGGCCTGTATAGACTCAGTCTAAGAATAAGTCACATTTGCTTATGTGTATTTAATGATCAGATGATTGTCTTCACAAGGAACAACATGCCTCTGATTTGAATTCTCTGATTATTAAATGCAAACATTCAGCCATGATCCATGATAAAAACGAAAATAAAGAACGCTTGGACAAAAAAATTATAATTCCAGAGTTACAAATCAATATAGCTATAACTGGTCTACTGAAATGAAGTCAGTCAGTAAGTAAGCCTTTATTAAGTGCCTTCTATGTGTCAGATGCTATGCTAAGCTCTGGGGATACATGAAAAGGCAAAAACAATCCTTGCTCTGTTTCAGGGATTGTCACAGAGCTCACAGCCTAATGAAGGAGACGACATACAAACAATTATGCACTAATAAGGCAGACACAGGAAAAATTGGAGATAATCAACAGAGAAAAGGCACCATTTTTAAGGAGGATCTGGAAGGACTTCCTTGGAAGATGGGATTTTGTTTTTGTTGTTGTTGTTTGTCCTTCATTCTCAAGGAGGACAGATGTCATGACTTGTAGTGAACTGAATTTAAGTGAGGAAGGGCCGTGCAAAGTTACTGACTTCACTCTCTCCTCCAGAGCCATCGGGGTCCACCGGCAAGATATATTATCAAAACAACTGAAGATGACCCCAGATGTTTACTATGACATCCAGAATCAAATATAATTTGGAGTTTATTGAACGGAGAGGGGATGGTGACATGGTCAGACCCATGCTTTAGGAAGATCAGGAAGATAGCTGAGAAGAAGAAGGATGGACTAGATTGAAGAAAGACTGGAGGCAGGGAGACCAACCAAAAGTTGATAGCAATAGTTCAGGCTTGAGGGGATCAGGGCAGGTACCAGGTTGGTGGCAATGTCAGAGGAGGAAAGGGAGTAGATGTGAGACATGCAATAAAGGCATGATCTACAGGTCTTGATAATAGATTCCACAGCAGTATATGGAGAGTGAGTAGTCATGGATGACACTTATGTTATGAGCCTGAGTGACTAGAAGTATGATAATATCCTTGATGATAATAGGAAAGTTAGGAAGAAGGGTGGGTTGGGAGTGGTGTATGTAGAAAATTAGTTTGGTTTTGGACATGTTAAGTTTAAGATGTCTATGGAGCATCCAATTTAAGGTGTTTAATAGGCAGTTGGAGATGCAAGACTGGAGGCTAGAGGAGAGATTAAGTCTGGACAGTTAGATTTGAGGGTTATCAGTATAGAACAGATAACTGAATCCATGGAAGCTGAGGAGATAACGAAATGAAACAGTTTTAAGGAGAAGAAAAGAGGGCCCAGGACAGAACCATAGGGGCATCCATGGGTACAACCTGGGTCAAAACTCATCTATCTACAGGTCAAGGGGAATATGCTCATTTTCAATGCCGTGGCCTAGCAAGTTTCTAGCCAATAGATTAGAACATGAGAGGATCATCCAGCACAGCTCTTTACTGGCTGGTTTCAAAACCAGGACCATTGTATTGATCAAGTAGATCGATTTCAGTGAACCTTAGCGGCTTGACTGTGCCATGATTTAGTCCAAATTTCTGGAAATGATTCATGTCTTTTCCATTTTCTCAAATATATTCCTCTTCATTCATACTGTTCTTTATTTTCTTTTCCTATTCTTGACATCCTACTTTTATTCTTAATACTTTCTTAAAATGCTGTACATTGTGCTAAATATATTTCTATCATGTCATCCCGTAACACCTTTGAAAATGCTCTTTGAAAAGGCAAAACTTCTAAAATGAAGCTATAGAAATGTAATCTCTTCTCACTTGTTACTCCCCTGAATTAGACAACACTAGTCATATTTATGAGATCCCAAAGATAAAAAAAAATTATAATAGTGACCTAAAATCATTCTGCTTTACTCATACAATCATTGCTATGGAGCCAGAAATAACTTAGAGGTCATCCAGTTCAACTGTCTCATCTTACAGAAGAAGACACTAAGGGTCAGAGAAGTGCAAGAGTTTGCTTAAGATCACAGAAGTGGTTAAGTGGCAGAGGTAGGATGAGAACCCACATCCTCTTCCTCCAAATCTAGGCTTCTAGCTAATGGGCTATTGGAGAGTATTCTTAGTTCATATTTTGGTTCTAATAATTTCCCTAGAGTATGTGACCTCTT
This sequence comes from Dromiciops gliroides, assembly GCF_019393635.1. Taxonomy (NCBI): domain Eukaryota; kingdom Metazoa; phylum Chordata; class Mammalia; order Microbiotheria; family Microbiotheriidae; genus Dromiciops; species Dromiciops gliroides. The sequence continues at coordinate 160,044,112 of NC_057866.1, read as the reverse complement.
GAATCCAAACTCAAGTTGCTTTAGATCATTTTCAAGCAACTACAGAGTTGGCTGGCTTTGGAACAACCCTTTTGTATCTGTTCCATCTTCTTCCTAAATTTCTACTGCTTTCCTTCTGCCCTCATATGTGTTCAAGTTGATATCCACTTTGCCACCCAAGCTTTGTGTAAAAGCCAAAGACCAAAGGTCTTTACTCAAACTGTTTTAGTTGATATAGTTACATAAATTTGTGAAAATCTTTTCTATTAAGAACACTTTAATCTTGAAATGTCATTGAAATCCACATTGACCAAACACCCAAGCATAATTGCTCTACAGCACCATCTAGTGAGGTTGTACAGTGAACCATTGAGCCAAACATCCAAGCATAGCACCTTTGAGCCAGGCTTGCACTTAGTTTTATCCAGTTTTTCAGTCCCCCAGTCCACAGGCCTTCTCAACTTTTGCAAATCTTTCCTATGGAGACATAATATACTGGAAAATTCAACTAGTCACAGCCAGTGGTAGGAGCTTTAGTTTATTACTAATGTGTTAGGGCATGATACCTATTTTTGTTTGAAAATTTTATTTAATTCTTACTTTCTATTTATTTCTTAAAGACTTTTTTCAGGGCAGCTGGGTGGTACATTGAATAGAGCACTGGCCCTAGAATCAGGAGGACCTGAGTTCAAATCCGGCCTCAGATTCTTGACACTTACTAGCTGTGTGACCCTGGGCAAGTCATTTAACTCCCATTGCCTCACCAGTAGATAGACAGATAGATAGATAGATAGATAGATAGATAGATAGATAGATAGATAGATAGATAGATAGATAAAATTAAATAAATAAAACAAATATTGAAAACTGTCTTTAAAAAAAAAGACTTTTTGAACCCCTGAGTACACAGATAAATACATAGTTTGGATAATGTGTATGCATATACATATGTAGATAGATGCATATAATATATATGGGAAGAGGAAGGGAGGCTAGGCCTGTGATTCTATAACTTCATCCATATAAGCTCTTATCAGTGTATATTGGCATCTCAACTGAAACTTATAACCTTTCTCTTTTTTTGAGGGTTAAGTGACTGTGCCACCTAACTGCCCTGAAACTTATAATCTTAAAGAGTTTCCTGGGCCACTGAGAGGCTAACCTATCTTTCTTCGTTTACATATTAACCAAGCATCAAGGTCAGGACAGGAACTCTTACTGACTTCAAGACTATCCCTGTCCCCCTATGTTGTGCTGACCTACAAAGCTCATACGATATGTAGACTACTATAACACAACATAATTTACCCATTTGAAGATCAGAATATTCCGAGTCTTATTTCTGGCCTATTTCCCCTGATTCACATTACTCCTACAGAGAAAACTTGCCAAATCTCAATTTGTTTTTCAGTCTTCATCCTTCTTGACCTCTCTTCTCCTTCTGACACTGTTAACCACACTCACTCTGTAAATATTCTCTCCTCTTGGTTTTTAATGACACTACTCTTTCCTATTTCTCCTACCTGCTAGACTGCTTCTTCTCAATCTCTTTTGCTGGCTCATCTTCTATATCACCCCTTCTAACTGGGTATTCCCCAATGCTCTGTCCTAATCTCTTATCTCTTTCTATATTCCCTCTCTTGGTGATCTTATCAGTTCACATGGGTTTAATTATCATCTCTATTCAGATGACTCACAAATCTACATGTCCATCCCCAGTCTCACCCCAGACATCATTTCTAGTTCCAAGATCGACATATCCAAAACAGAACTCATTAACTTTTTCCCCCTGAGGGCAGCTAGGTGGCGCAGTGGATAGAGTACTGGCCCTGGAGTGAGTTCAAATTCGGCCTCAGACACTTAACACTTACTAGCTGTGTGACCCTGGGCAAGTCACTTAACCCCAACTGCCTCACTAAAAAACAACAAAAAAAACAACTTTTTCCCTCTGAAACACATCACTCTTCCAAATGTTACAATTTTTTTTCAAAAACCCCATTGTTGGGGGCAGCTAGGTGGTGCAGTGGATAAAGCACTGGCCCTGGATTAAGAAGGACCTGAGTTCAAATCTGGTCTCAGACACCTGACACTTACCAGCTATGTGACCCTGGGCAAGTCACTTAACCCTCATTGCCCCACCCCCCCAAAACAACATTGTTCTTACAGTGTCTTTGGTTTGTAATCTTGGCATTATTCTTATTTCCTCACTCTCCCACATCTCATATATCTGATCCATTACCAAATCTCATTATTTGTACTTCTACAACATCTCTTGCACCTGACCCCTTTCTCTACTCACACAGCCAGTACCTTAGTTCAGGCCCTTATTACCTCAGGACCTTATTATCCATATTATTGCAAAAGTCTCTCAATTAGTCTACCTCAAGTCTCCAATGCATTGTACACATTGCTACCATCATGACTTAAGTACAGATCTGACCATATGACTCCTTTATTCCATAAACCCCAAAGTCCCAACCTATCCTTCTAGCCTCGTTGTACATTATTCTCTCTCCCGCACCATGTGATATAATGAGCCTCACACACAATGCTATATCTTTCATCTCTGTGCCTTTGCACTGGCCAACCCCCATGCCTGGAATGCACTTTCTCTTCACCTCTTCCTCATAAAACCTTCTCTTCCTTTAAGACATAGTTCAAACTTTGCCTTCTACGTGAAGCTTTTCTTGATCCCCTAAGTGCTAGTGTCCCTTCTCCCAAACTACTTTCTAGGTAGCACAGTGGGTAAGAGTGCTGGACTTGGAGTCAGTCAGCACTTCATCTCCTGTCTCTGACTCTTATAAGCAAACTTTCTTAACTTCTTAACCTGAGTTATCCCTTTTGTAAAATGGAGATAACAGCAGTGTCTACCCATGAGGGGTTGTTGTTGGGAAGATCAAATGCACTCTACAAACTTTAAATGGTATATAAATGTTATCTATTATTATTCTAATTAGCTACTTGGTATTTATTTGTATTTATTCTCTCTATATTTAATTCATATATACTTACATATGTACATCAGAATGCAAGCTCCTTTCTGAGTGTGGTGACTCATACCTGTAATACTAGCTACCATGGAGGCTGAGGCTGGCAGATCTCTTGAGCTCAGTTCTGAGCTGCAAGGGTCTGTGACAATCTGGTATCTGCACTGTTTGGCATTAAAATGGTCAACTTCCAGGAGTGGGGGTGGAGTGGGAAGGGAGATGCCAAGTTGCCTAAGGATGGCCAAATAGACCAGGATGGAAACAGAGAGTATCAAAGTTCCCATGTTGATCAGTCATGGGATTAGGTCCATGAGTAGCCCAAGTCCTGCCAGCCTAGGTAATCTAAGGAGATCCACAAATGAATGAATGAGTGAATAAATGAATTTTTCAAAGAATATACACCCTTGAGCGTAGGGATCAGTTCATTCTTGGTACTTTTATCCCTGGTGCCTAATAAAGTGCCACCTATTATGATAGGTGCTAATTCCTAGGTACTTAATAAACCCTTGGGGGCAGCTAGATGGTGCAGTGGATAAAGCACCAGCCCTGGATTCAGGAGGACCTGAGTTCAAATCTGACCTCAGACACTTGACACTTACTAGCTGTGTGACCCTGGGCAAGTCACTTAACCCCCCATTGCTCCACAAAAACAAAAACAAAAACAAAAAAGCAAACTTAATAAACACTTGTTGATTGACTGTGTCGAATTCATTCACTAAAAGGTGCCCTAATGAATAGAAGGCAGATGACTTGGGCCCAGAGGAGAAGCAGGATTCTTTACTATAACTTTAAAGGAAGTGTAAATGCTAAGTAAGAACAATTAAATGACCCGATTCAAAGCCCAGGCTTCTGGTTCATTTGATCTGTGGATAGTGGGAGAGGTTAGAATAATACAGTGGTTCCTGAAAATGAGTGCGACCCACTAATGGGCAGCCTGCCAGGGAATTTCACTGTGCCATGAAAAGCTCCTATGTCAGCTTCTAATATTACCATTCCATCCTATAGTCGAGAAATGTTCTCTTACAAAATGGAGCCCAGGATTCAGAGCCAGACCCTCAAGGTTTATCAAATATCGGCCTGAAAGGGCAGGAGAGCAAATGTTGGTCAAGGTTGTTCTGCTTTTAGTTTGGGATGGGGGTGGGGGAGACTTCACCTCATTAACTCTTCACTCTCAGGCAGACCAAAGTGGGACAAAATAGATCTCAACCAAGGTGCTAGGCCTGGCATCTGGAAGGCATGGGTTCAAATCTCACTTCTGATGTTTACCGGCTGTGGGAAAGCCACGCCACCTTCCCAAGCCTCAGTTTCCTTATACACAAAAGGAAGGAATTGGACTAGATACAAAACGTAGTTAATAACTGTAATGCCTACCCCATGGGGTAGGCTTGAATTACTCTGAAGCTTGAAGGAGAACTTGCATGTGTAATGCTTTGTTAACCTTACAATGCCTTTTTAATTTCAGCTATTACTGTTCTTCACAGAATCACAGAATTTCAATTCCAGTCCTAGTTCGGCTATATTATGTTTACTTTGTGGCTAGCATTTATATAGCACTTTAAGGTTTATAAATAATGATTTCACTTTATTTACTCCCTGCATGTCCCAAGCAAGTCATTTAACTGATCTAGGCCTCAGGTTCTTTGTCTACAAAACTATAGGGTTGAACCAGATGGCTTCTAAGGTCCCTATTAGCTCTAATTCTATTTATCTTTGATCCTACCTCCCAAGGCAGTTCATTCCACTTTGAGAAAACTCTAATTGTTAGGAAGGGTTTTTTTTCCATCTCTAGTATAACTGTCTCTTTGTGGCTTCCACCAATTGCTTCTGGTTCTACCTTATGTGGCCTAGAAGAATAATTGTCATCCTTCTTCCACAAGTCCACCCTTCAAATCTTTGAAGTCATCTGTCATGGCCCCCTTACATCTTCTCTTCTCCTGACTAAACTGCTCCAGTTCCTTCCACCAATACTCATGTGGCGTGAACTTGGAGCCTTTTACCACCATCGTTGCACTCCTTTCAGCACACCTTACCAAAATATGGCTGGGACTGTTGCTCTCATTATTATTATTACTTCAATAATGCTTTCAAACAGTGACAATGCACTGCCTACTATAAAAGCAATGCTTTCACTTCCTTAGTAATGGATATATTTTTCTGCTATACTTAATCTTAGATGTTAGTAGATACACACATTTTCTTTAAAAAAAAATCAATTAATGAAGAGAACCATTTCCTCTGGCCCATCACTTTGTATTAATACTTTCAGAATCATGTACTTACAGGATTTATGAGTTGGAAGAGATCCTAGAGATCATCAGTCCAATCCAGGATTTATGAAAGGCTGTGTGAATGGGAGATCTTATTCTGAACCCTTGGGAGTTAGGCTTACATCTAGTTGCTAAAGATCAGATCTGTCAAAACAACAGAAATCTAACTCCTACTTAGCCTTTGTCCTGCCTTTCATTCCCAGCTACTACGTAAGTATGTTTTCAGGGCTACAGGTATCAAAGGGGAGGCAAACTCTATGATGTGGCATTTCTAATGTGAAGATAAATTCCATATAGAAATGGTTCTTCCACCCTAATACTGATCATTCTTGATGTTCCTAGTTCTACAAAGGCCAGAATTTACCAGACATATGTTAGGTTCTGCTTGACCTGTATATTAATGGGTGAAGTACAAGACTCCATCAAAAGGATAGAATGGAGAGAGGAGTCTTTCAGAAAACTAGAATCTTTTTCTGTCCTGTTCTGGAAGGTCCCCAGTGAGATCATTTGGCAGTCATCATGTCTACCACCTTCATTTTATTGGTAAGGAAACAGATACCCAGAGAGGTAGACTAACTTCCCTAAGGTTTCCTAGCTACTAAGTGGCACAACCAAGATTTGAATTTAGGTCCTCTGACTCTAAGCCTTGTGCCTTTTCCCTTCTATCATTCAACAGTAACTTGATTGCCCAAGATGTCTATCTAAATCTGTATATGAATATTGTAGTCTTAATCATTTTTAAAAAATAAAATACAAATTTATTATCTTATTAAGTTCATTTTAAAATCTACCATATAGATATTTGGGCTTCCCAATTTCTAACCTAAGGCCATGTTGGAATCTGCTGTATAGACCAGACATGCTTGTATAGACAGATGAATAAAATGAGAACACTTAAAAATATGATTTTCCATATAAAGGCTCATAAGATTTAAATTCACTAAGCAGTATATGCCCTTTAACACAGTCATTCTGCTAAAAAGTATTTATTCCAAGGAGGTAAAAAATCAGAGGGAAAGATCCCATAAAAAGCACTATTAATAGTAGCACATTTTGTGGTGACAAAAACCTGGTAACAAAGTAGGTGCCCATCCATTGTGGAATGGCACAACAAATTGTGGTATGAAAATGGAACAGGATATTAATGTGCTCTAAGAAGTGACCAGTAGGAAGGATTAAGAGAAGCTCAGGAATTGATATAGTGAAGCAAGAAGAATTACAAGAAAAAAATTCATACAATGACCATCATAGCATAAAGGGAAAAACAACATCAAAAGACTTCAAACTCTGATGCCATGACTAATCTTTAGTCCAGAAGACTGAGGGTGAAGCACTTCCCGTTTTTGTGGCAAAGGTGTTGGATAACAGGTACCAGATGAGACAAACATTGTATGACATAGTTATTATGTTGGTTTATTTTACTTAACTACTCCTTGTTAGAAGGAAAGGTACTGTCATGACATGGCAGAAGTTACTAGGAAGTAAAAGTGGTTTTGAAAAAAGAAAGGAAGAAAACATTTTAAAGGCACTATAAGCATCAGAGGCCCTATAATATTTCCATTATTCAGAAACAGAATATCTATTTTGTGGATAATGGATGTTCATTATTGCTTCTGTTGCCCACATTTTGGCCATTTCACTGCTTGTTAGCACCTTCACCAGAGGGTGGCAGAGGAGGAGAAAAGAGATGAAATTTGAATCTGTTAATTTTTCTCCTGGCTCCCCCCCACAAACACAACCTTCTTTGGCTGAAACTACTTGTTCAGATGAAAGTATTTTATGGTCTAAACTCTCCATGTTGCCTATGACCAAGGATAATTGAAAACCAACTATATTTAACCATCCTCATTATGGCGATGTTTAATTAAAGATTCTAGAGGAATTTGAAATTTGTGGATAGAAGATGTTTGCTACAAAAACTGTGCATTTGCAATGAGAATTCACCACATAAACACCTTTCTTGATGTAAAAAAAAAAAACCCGAAAATTAGAACAGGGAGAATTAATATTGATGCTGTAATAATGAATTTCTGTTGATCCTTAAGATCCTGGTTGCTTCATACTGCAAAAAGTTACTGTTTTTGTTTTTTGCGGGGCAATGGGGGTTAAGTGACTTGCCCAGGGTCACACAGCTAGTAAGTGTCAAGTGTCCAAGACCGAATTTGAACTCAGATCCTCCTGAATACAGGGCCGGAGCTTTATCCACTGCGCCACCTAGCTGCCCCCGAAAAGTTATTGTTAATAAGTGAGGCACAGCGGTTGAACTATAGAGAAAAGGTGACATTGGCTACTCCCAATAGCCCAAACAAGATCAGCAGTCTCATTCCTATTCTCAGACATCCTGTTGAAAGAATGCTCAGGGAAAGCCAGGGGATCTGGACCGGTGCTCAAGCTAGCCCATTTTCACTAACTTGGATAAAGGCAGAGATAACACATTTATAAGATCTGCGGCAGATATAAATGTAACCCTAGTCCTAAGGCCATTACTATAGGACTCTCTCCTTATCAGTGGAGATCATTGTACCATGATTTTGTGAGGGGCAATGCAGAATTGGTGAGAGCTCAAGACTAGAAAGGAGAGTCTCTTACTAATGAGGCTTTAGGACTGAGGTTACACAAAAATAGGAGGAAAGCTAGGGGGCAATTCAGAGTAATGAGTAGACACTGTATTTGGAGTCTGGAAGACCCGGGTTCAAATTCTTCTTTGGACATTTACTAAGTCAAAAAAAAAGAAAAGTAAGAAGATAGGGGCAGCTAGGTGGCACAGTGTATAAAGCACCAGGCCTGAATTCAGGAGGACCTGAGTTCAAATCTGACACTTACTAGCTGTGTGACCCTTGGCAAGTCATTTAGCCTTCATTGCCCCACCAAAAAAAAAAAAAAAAGTAAGAAGACATTTACTAAGGGTGTGATCCTAAGTAAGTCGTATTATCTCTCTGGTGCCTCTGTTTCCTCACCTATAAAATGGACTCAGTTACCTCTGAGGCCCCTTGCAGCTCTTAATCTATTGTCCTATGAAGAGCTAAAACATGAGATAAGAGAACTAGAAATCCTTGACAGGCTAGACTGTTGGAGCAAACTTAATATGAAATTTAATAGGGATAAATGTAAAGTTTTTCTTCACAAAGCCCTACTCTAAGGACTCATTGTGGTGTGGAACTGACCCTGCAGTCTCAAAATCCAACAGAATTCAAGCTCTGAACAGGTTGACCACATTGGAATGCCTTTGAATATAGTGCCTGTAACAGAATATATGTGCTTTCTGAGGATCATTATGAACAAGAAGCTGGTACTTGGTGATGAATCCTTTGTTTATGGTAATCTCCAAAACAAAACAAGAAACTGCGCCATGGACTTCAGTCCATCGTTAAATCCCCCCCTCCCTTCCACTTTAGTAGCAATGGTAGCATATATGGTAGAAATCAGGGCAGCACATTCTAAGAACCAAACTGCTCCTAAACCCCTAGTAAATATGAATTCAGTTTAAGGAGCTCTGAATGTGAGGATCCAATTAGCTTCCAGGTAACTCCATTTTCTATCAGCTCCTCAGCTTGCCTGACTTCATGGAACATGCCCCTTCCCCAACACCTGGGATAAGCTGATCACCTGAAATCTCTTCACTAAGAAGAATGATTCAGATTTTGGTACTCTCTACTTTCTCAGCTCACCTTCAGTTGCCTCTCCCCTCTGATTGGAGGGCTGAGCACTAAACTCCTCCCAAAGCCTTCTTTACAATATTCCAGGAAACTCAATTTTCCGTTGGCTTGTCTTTGATTCCACAGAACAACATACTCCCTCTCCTTTGGTTCCCCTCTCCCCTTTTCACCATTTTGTGTGTTCTCTTCCTCCATTAGATTGTGATTTCCTTGAGAGCAGGGTCTGTCTCTTTTTCTTACTCGTATCTGCAGTGCTTAGAACAATGCCTAGCACATAGTAGGCACTTAATGTTTATTAAATTGAATTATGTTGATCCTTTCTCAATGGTCAATGAATAGACCAATTATTAGAGGAACCATGTCACATTAATCTTGCCTTTAAAAAACTTGTAAATGAAACCAGAAGACCGAAAGAAGTTGCAGCTAAATGAAAGAATGGCTTGCAGGTTCTCAATGCAAATAAATGAGATGTCAGAGTTGGTGTTATTATGCATCTAAAGGCAACAAGAAGTATCATTTCGTGAGATAGTCACCTTTTATTGCAGTGTTCATGATAAACATTTACAAAATGACCACCATAAAAATAATTGCAGCTTATGTGCCAACATCTGTTGTAGAGGATGAGAAGGTAAAGAAATCATATGAATAATTCAATAGGACCCTCCAGATTAAATCAATATATACTTTATGCATCAGTGACTTCAGTATAAAGGTGGGCATAGGGTACAATAGTGAAAAATGTGTTGGGGGAATGGTTCAAAAATAAGGAGCAAGAGAGATAAAAGATTTACAGATTATACAAAATGCTCACATGTACACATATATAATATACAATATATATAATATATAAATATAATGTATACTTTCTTTGAGAAGAGAGTCAAGAGGCTCTGGACATGAAGAGTGCCTACAGGTAGAAAATGACTAGATAACAGCATGGGAGCCATTTCTTAATTAGCTGTCAGGGTATAGTCATTGACTTTTAAGAGCAAAGATCAAAATCAATTAGAATTAGAAACAAGAACAAAAATGAAAAGATAAAGTATGCAATTGAAACAACTCCAATTTGATCTATTTAAATGAATATGACAGTAAAAAAAGGAATGGAATAAAAGAAAAGATATCTCTACTAATCACAGCCTAAAGCCAAAAGGACCTAGATGCAGCTTCAGCCAAAAAACAGTTATTCTTCTTACCACATAGAGAGATTGGGGCAAGCAAGGGCAACAACGGTGTAAAAAAAACTGGTTTACAAAAGTATGGAGGAAGATGGGGTAGAAGATTATAAATGGGACTGACACCAAAAATAGCAAGAATTGATGGATGAAAAAAAAAGTTTGTAGAAAAGTTAATGAGAGATGCAACTAAGTAAGATCATTCAACAGGCATTTAAAGATGATATGGAAATGGAAAAATCAATAATATATGGCAACACCAAAATGCTAATGCAGGCCATAAACTCCAAGGAATGCAATAGTCAAAAATATTTATAACAGCATTGTTTGTAGTATCCAAAAAAACCTGAAAAAAAAAAGTATCCATCAATTGGGGAATGGCTAAACAAATGATAAAATATGTATTTTTAAGCTAATTACATACTGGTGTGACTTTGAGCACATTGCTTAACATTCTTTGTCTAATCACATTATTTACATCTTTTATTTTCATATCATTTCCATTTCTGTAATGTCTCCTTCCCCTCTCCTCTACCTAGCAATACATAGCTTAAGACAAAAGTTAAAAAGAAAGAGAAGAGAGGGCAGCTAGATGGTGCAGTGGATAAAGCACTGGCCTTGGATTCAGGAGGACCTGAATTCTAATCCAGCCTCAGACACTTGACACTTTACTAGCTGTGTGACCCTGGGCAGGTCACTTAACCCTCATTGCCCTGCAAAAAAAGAGAGAGAGAGAAAAGAAAGCCATTCAATGTAACTAGCAAATACATAAACTCCTGTCTTACAATGTATGTAATATTCCACACTCATAGTTCTTTGCCTTTGCAAAGAAGGTAGGGAGGTGCATTTCTTTAACCCTTCTGCTTTGGCCAAACTTGGCAATCCTAATTGCATGGTGCTTTGGGCCAAAAGGTTAGTGAAACTTGGGTAACTTGGGTAAACCCCCACACTTCCCCAGTACCAATTTGGTTTACTATTATAAGCCAAGACTTTGTAGAAAGGACCTAGGGCAATTTAGTTAACTTTGTCCTCAGGTGGTTTTGATCTGGGTCCCAGCTGTGAGCACTTTGTGAAAGGAAAATTTAAAGACAGTTTTAGGATTTTGGCAGGGAGCTCCTGAGACCCTAGGGAGCTTCCTTGCCAACTGCTTTCATCTCCTTGTTGGAGGCTTTTATTTGCCTTTATCTTCCTATGGGCTACTTTTATCACCTTATGGATGACTTTTACCTAGAGGTTAGTGAATATATTTTTAATTAAATGAATTGTTTATGTGAACCCTCAGGCTCTGAGTGATCCATTGCATCACACATGGAATCACATGTGGTATTCAGTTTCATATTTTTGTTGAATGTAATGGAATATTACTGTGCTGTAAGAATGATGAAGATAAGGAATTCAGAGAAATATGGTAAGACTCTTATGGACTGATACATGCCACAGGATATAAAACCAAGAAAACAATATATTCAGTGATCAGAGAAAAGTAAATAAATATAACACTTAAAAATAATAAAACCCAGATCAAATGCAATGATTAATATTACTGTTCATAAGTTGGGAGATGGCTGGAAAAACTGGGATATATGAATATAATGGAAAAATTCAAAGAAACTTGGGAAGATTTGTCTAACCTGGTGCAGAGTGAATGATGGCCACAATAATGAAAAGGGGGGGAAACACTTAAAAAACACCAGAACTTGAATAAATACACTGACCAATCTCGATTCCAAAAAACTAAAGATGAAATATATTTCACTCCTTTGAGTAGAGAAGTGGTGTACTATCACTATGGAACAAGGCATTTGCTGTCAGATTGGATCAATTTGTTGGTTTGTTTTGCTTAGCTATAATTCTTTATTACAAGACAGGTTTCTATGGAGGTAGGACAGAGAAATGACAAATTCAGATAAGATTGATTAAGAATTTTTTAAAAAAGCTTTTTTATATCACAACAGTATAGCACTAGTAAGGTGTCATAATTGGAGGTTTCCCCACTGATGTATGAACTCCTAGGGAAGTTTTGTGTGCTGGTCAGTGACAACCTTGCATGAGATTCCAGCAGTGATGAGATTTCTAGGTACCAAGGTCAGTTATGGCTGTATCCTTAGCCAACACAACACAATTACACTAGACACAATACTATCTACACTATCAAACTCAAATATAGACTTAGAAGACCACATATTAGTATTATTATGTTATATCATATTTTTATTTAATTATACAGTTTCTAGTTATATTTTATGGGCCAAGAGTTTGACACCTCTAATCTACACCACCACCACCCTGTAAATATCCATTATGTGTTATTTTTACCTGACTGTGGTTGATTTTTATAGCTGTTGATTATTCTAACTTTATTCCCTAACTTTACCCTCTTGGTTCAGAGGAATCACATCTATCACCACCTCTAGGGCTATTTTTAATACACCAGATGAGGTCTGTGGTCATATAATCTGGAGAATTTTATTCTATGCCTTGCCCCACCACTGATTAATTATGTGTCCCTGGGTATATCAGTTTATTTCACTGTGTCTTGATTTCCCCTCCAATAACAGGGCCATATGGATATCTCTATTTCCTACTTTCTAAAGCTATGTGGATGAAATGGGGACAAAGATGGATAGAGTAGTAATATAAATAAGAAAAGCACAGGATTTACCTGGGTTTATATCTAGGTTTATAGTTTAGCTCTAAAATCAATGTGACTTAGTCAAGTTTCATTACAATGATTAACAACAATAATAAAAATAACAGTATTTATATAGCTCGACAAGGTTCGCAAAGCACTTTATATGTTATCTCATTTGATCCTATGAGGTAGGTGTGATTACTGTTCCCATTTTATTCATAAGGAAACTGAGGCTGAAAAGTGAAGTGAATTCACAGGGTCAGACAGCCAATAAGTGTCTGGGGAAAGGTTTAAACTCTGTTCAGCCTGACTCCAAGTCTGGTACTCTGGTGACTGAGGCCTCAGGTTTCCCATCTATACCAGGAGAGGTTTGGACTAGATGATCTCTAAAGTTTCTTCCAGCTCTAAATCCTCTTCTAAGTCTTTACCATTTCTTTTGGAACTGACTTTGTCAAAGATCATGAGACTGTGAAAGAAGATTAATGTCTCCCCTGCTTTGAAGATAAATTCCCTGAATTTGAACTACTCAAAAATTAAAAGATTCTGAAAGTAGTGAATTCCTCCTAGTAAAAAATGCAATTTGGATACAAGCCCAACAAGAATTCCTGAAAGAGAATGGAAAATGGAAAAGGAAAAGTTTGGAAAAGAAATGAGTGATGCCAGAAAAATATGAAAGGAGAACTAATAACTTGGTAAATAAGGAACAAAAAATAATGAAGAAAATAACACCTTAGCCAGAATTGGACAAATGGCAAAAGAAACACAAAAGCCACTGAAGAAAATAATTCCTTAAAAATTAGAATTGGGCAAGTAGAAGCTAATGACTCCATGAGTATCAAGAAATAATAAAGCAAAGTCAAAATAATGGTGGGGGTTGGGGGGGAGAAGAAAATGTGAAACACCTCACTGGAAAAACAACTGACCTGCAAAATAGATTAAGAAGAGGTAATTTAAGAATTATTAGATTACCTGAAAGCCATGATTTAAAGAGAGAGAGAGAGAGAGAGAGAGCACCTAGACACCATATTTCAAGAAATGACAAAGGGAAACTGCCCTCATATCTTAAAACCAGAAGGTAAAATAGAAGTTGCAAGAATCCATTGACAACCTCCTAAAAGAGATTCCAAAATGAAAACTCCCCTGAATATTATAACTGAATTCCATAGTTCCCAGGTCAAGGAGAAAATATTACAAACCACAGAAAGAAACCATTCAAATACCATATAGTCACAGTTGGGATCACACAAGACTTAGCAGCTTTCATGTTAAAGGGGAGGGACTTAAATATGATATTCCAAAAGGCAAAGTAACTAGGATTACAACCAAGAATAACTTACCTAGCAAAACTGAGTATAATCCTTCGGCCGGGGGGGGGGGATGGATATATAACTAAATAGAGGACTCTTAAAACATTTCTAATGAACAAAACAGAGTTGAGTAGAAAATTTGACATTCAAAACAAGACTCAAGAGAAACATAAAAAGGTAAACATGAACAAGAAATCATAAGGGATTTAATAAAGTTAAAGAATTTACATTATTATTTATGAAGATGATACATGTAACTCCTAAGAATTTTATCACTAATAGGACAGTTAGAAGGAGTCTACATAAACAGAGGACAAATATGTGAGTCAATTATGTTAGGATGATCTCAAAAAGATAATGGAGTGAGAAAAGGAATGCACTGGGAGAAGGGGAAAGGAGAAGAATAAGGAAAATAATCTCACATAAAAGAGGCATATGAGGAAGAACTTTTAAATTGAGGGGGAAATGCAGGGGTCACAGCCAAGACTTGAACCTCACTCTCATCTAAATTGGCTCAAAGAGGGAAGAATATTTATACATACTTAGTTGGGTATAGAAATTTATCATGCCCAATAGGGAAGTAGGAGGAGAAAAGTATAAGAGAAAGGAAGGGGGGGATTATAAAAACAAACTTTTGAGGAGAGACAGGGTAAAAAGAAAGAAAAAAGGATAGAGGGAAAATACAGTTAGTAATCATAACTATGAATGAGAATGGAATGAACTCACCCATAAAACAGAAGCATGTAGCAGAATAGATTAGAAACTAGAATTAAAATAAGAGACTAGAGCAGGATCTATTATGTTTCAGCTGAGATAAAAATATATAAATACAATAAAATAAATAATTAAATAATATAAATAAATATAATAAAAATTAATAGAAACAGGGGGGTATTAATATGATCTCTGAGCAAAAGCAAAATTAGACTTAATTAAAAGAGATAATCAGGAAAACTACATTTTGCTAAAAGATACAATGAGGGGGCAGCTAGGTGGCACAGTGGATAAGGCACCAGCCTTGGATTCAGGAGGACCTGAGTTCAAACCCAGTCTCAGATACTTACTAGCTGTGTGACCCTGGGCAAGTCACTTAACCCCCATTGCCCTGCCAAAAAAACCCAAAACAAAACAAAACAAAAAGATACAATGAGGTAACATCAATACTAAACATATATGCATCGAATGGCCTACCATCCAGATTCTTAAATGAAAAGTTAAATGTTATAGAAGGAAATAGAATTATATTAGTGGGGGACCTCAACTTTCCTCTCTCAGAATTGAATAAATTTAACCATGAAATAAGGAAGAAAGAAGTTAAAGAGATTAAAAGAATTTTAGAAAAGTTAGACATGATAGACCTCTGGGAAAATTGAATGAAAATAGAAAGGAATATATCAGCTACACATGACACCTTTACAAAAATTGACTATGTATTAAGACATAAAAAACTCACAAAAAATGCAGAAAGGCAGAATATTAAATGAAACCTTTTGGGGATATAATGCAATACAAATTACATTCAACAAAGGGCCATGGAGGCATAAATTGATTGGAAATTAAATATTGACTTATTCTAAGTAATAAGTGAATTAAAGAACAAATCATAGAAACAATAATTTCACTAAAGATAATGACAACAATGAGACAACATACCAAAACTTGTGGAATGTAACCAAAGCAATACTTAGGGGAAAATTTCTATCTCTAAATGCATACACCAACAAAAAAGAGAACAGATCAATGAATTGGTCATGTAATTTTTAAAAAAAAACTAGAAAAAGAACAAATTTAACATCCCCAATAAAACACCAAAATAGAAATCCTGAAAATCAGAGGGGAGATGAATAAATTTAAAGTAAAAAAACCCAACAACATGGAACTAATAAATAAAACTAGGAGATGGTTTTATGGAAAAACCAATAAAATAGATAAACCACTGGTTCATTAGATTTTTTTTAAAAGAAGAAAACCAGATTACCAATATCAAAAATTAAAAGGGTGAATGTACCACCAAAGAAGATGAAATTAAAGCAAATATGAGGGGATATTTTGTTCAATTGTATGCCAATAAAACTGACGATCTAAGTAAAATGGATGACTATTTATAAAAACACCAATTACCTTGATTAATAGGAAAAATAGAATACTTAACCCTATCTTAGAAAAAAAAATGAACAAGCCATAAATGAGCTACCTAAGAAAAAATCCCCAGGACCAGATGGATTTCAAGTGAATTCTACCAGACATTTAAAGAACAAATAATTCCAATAGTGCATAAACTATGTTTTAAAAATAAATAAAAGAATCCTACCAAATTCCTTCTATGGCATAAATATGGTTATAATACCTAACCCAGGGAAAGCAAAAACAGAGAAAGAAAACTATAAATCAATTTCCCTAATGAATATTAATGCAAAAATTTTAAATAAAATACTATTAAGGAGATTATAGCAATATATCACAATGGTCATACACTATGACCAAATAGGATTTACACCAGAAACGTAGTGCTAGTTCAATATTAGGAAAAGCATCAGCACAACTGACCATATCAATAACAAAAACAACAAAAATCATACGATTATCTAAATAGATGCAAGCTTTTGACAAAACACAACACCCATTCCTATTTAAAAAACAACTACAACAACACTAGAAAGAATAGGAATAAATGGAGCTTTTCTAAAGCCAAGAATAAGCATTATCTATAATGGGAATAAACTTGAAGCCTTCCCAGTAAGATCAAGGGTGAAGCAAAAATGTTCATTATCACTATTATTCAACATTCTACTAGAAATACTAGCTACAGTAATAAGACAAGTTAAGAAATTGAAGGAATAAGAAAAGGTAATGGAAAATAAAAACTATCACTCTTTGTAGATAATATGATGGTATGCTTGGAAAACCCCAGAGAATCAAATAACAAACTAATTGAAATAATTAACAACTTCAGCAAAGTTGCAGGATATAAAACAAACCCACATAAATCATTTACATTTCTATAAGCTACCAACAAAACCCAGCAGCAAGAAATAGAAAGAGAAATTCCATTTAAAATAACTGCAGGGGCAGCTAGATGGCGCAGTGGATAAAGCACCGGCCCTGGATTCAGGAGTACCTGAGTTCAAATCTGGCCTCAGACACTTAACACTTACTAGCTGTGTGACCCTGGGCAAGTCACTTAACCCCAATTGCCTCACTAAAAAAACAAAAACAAAAACAAAACAAAGTCAGGGATTATATGAACACAATTACAAAAAACCCACCTCATACAAATAAAGACAGATTTAAACAATTGGAGAAATATTGTTTGTGGGTAGGCCAAGTGAATATAATAAAAATAACAATCCTACCTAAATTAATTTACTTATTCAGTTCCATACCTATCAAATTATGAAAGAATTATTTTATATATCTAGAAAAAAATTCATTTGGAAAAACAAAAAATATTAAGGGAATCAATGGAAAAAAATGTGAAGAAAGATGGCCTAGTAGTACCAGATTTCTACCCATGTTACAAAACAACAATCATTAAAACAATTACATAGTGGCTAAGAGTAGAATATAAGCAAATTAGGTGAGCATGTAAAAAATGTACCTGTTAGGTCTATGGATAAGGGAAGAGTTTATGGCCAAATAAGAGATTAAAGAAGATCCTGGGAAGTAACGTGGTTAATTTTAATTATATAAAATTACATTTTTTTGCAAAAAGACAAAATCAATGCAGCCCCAAATTAGAAGGAAAAGAGGAAATTGGGGGAAATGTTATAGCAGATTTCTCTCATAAAAGCCTCAGTTTTAAAAGATACAGGGAATGGAGTCAAATTTATAAAAATAAGAACCATTCCCCAGTTGATAGATGGCCAAAGGATATGAAGAGACAGTTTTTAATAGAAGTCAAAGCTATCTATCTATAGTAATTTTAAAAATGCTCTAAATCACTATTGATTAGAGAAATGCAAATTAAAACAACTCTAAGCTACCACCCCACACTTATCAGACTGGCTAACATGACAGAAAAGGAAAATCACAAATGCTGAATGAGATGTGGAAAAATTGGTACATGAACGCACTGCTGGAGGAGTTGTGAACCTGTCCAGTCATTCTGCAGAATAATTAGGAACCATGTACAAGGGATTATACAACTAGTACACACTCTTTCACCCAGCAATATCACTACTAGTCTGTTTCTCAAAGAGGAAAAAAAGGAAAGACCCTATTTTTTACAAAATTATTCTATTCATAGCAGTTCTTTTGGTGGTGGCAAAGAATTAGAAACTGAGGAAGGGAATGTCCATCAATATGGGAATGCCTAAACAAGTTGTGGTATATGATTATGATGGAATACTGCTGTACTACAAGGAATGATGAGCAGAATGGACTGATGCTAAGTGAAGTGAGCTGAACCAGAATATTATTGTACACATTAACAGTGCTTTTGTAATAATGATTAACTGTGAAAGATTTAGCTACTCTGATCAATACAGTGATCCAAGACCATTCTGAAAGATTCATGATAAAAAATACTATCCATAGAGAGAGAAAGAGAGGGAGAGAGAGAAGTGAATTCTTAGTACAAATTGAAGTATTTTTTCCACTTTTCTTATTTTCATATGGAAATATGCTTTATGTGATTTCACATGTATAATGAGTATCATATTGCTTGCCTTCTCAATGAGTTGGGGAGAGACTTAAGGGAGGGAGAGAATTTGGAACTCTAAATTTGTTTTACAGGGCAATGAGGGTTAAGTGACTTGCCCAGGGTCACACAGCTAGTAAGTGTCAAGTGTCTGAGGTCAGATTGGAATTCAGGTCCTCCAAAATCCAGGGCTAGTGCTTTATCCACTGCACCACCTAGCTGCCCCCTCCAATATTTTTTATTTTTATTTTTTTTTAATGTATGAGGTATTTTATTTTTTCCATTACATGTAAAGATAGTTCTCAACTTTTGTTTATACATGCTTTACAATTTCAGATTTTTCTCCCTCCCACCCCTCCCTCCCCCCTCCCCTAGACAGCAGGTAATCTGATATAGGTTATATCTATATATCTCTATACATATACATATATATATATATATATATACACATAATAACATTAATCCTGTTTCTGCATTAATCCTGTTACAAGAGAAAGAATCAGAGCAGTGATGCAAAACCTCAAAATAGAAAGAAAAAAAAAAACAACAGCACCCAAAACAAAAGAAATAATATGGTTCAATCAGCATCTATACTCCACATTTCTTTCTTTCTTTTTTTTTTCTTGGATTTGGAGATCCTCTTCTATCATGAGTTCCCTGGAACTCTTCTGTACCATTGCATTGGTGAGAAGAATATAGTCCATCACAGTAGGTCAACACTCAATGTTGATGATACTGTGCACAATGTTCTTCTGGTTCTGCTCATCTCACTCATCATCAGCTCACGTAAGACCCTCCAGGTTTCTCTGAACTCTTCCTGCTCATCATTTCTTACAGCACAATAGTATTCCATTGTATTCATATACCACAACTTGTCCAGCCATTCCCCAATTGATGGGCACCCCCTCAACTTCCAATTCCTTGCTACCACGTAAAGAGCAGCTATAAATATTTTTGTACATGTGAGTCCCTTTCCCCCTTCCATGATCTCTTTGGGCAAAAGACCTAAAAGTGGGATTACTGGGTCAAAGGGTATGCACAGCTTTATCGCCCTTTGGGCATAATTCCAAATTGCTCTCCAGAATGGTTGGATCAGCTCACAGCTCCACCAACAATGCATTAGTGTTCCAATTTTCCCACAGCCTCTCCAACATTTATTATCTTCCTTTTTTGTCATTTTAGCCAATCTGATAGGTGTCAGGTGGTACCTCAGAGTTGTTTTAATTTGCATCTCTCCAATCATTAGAGATTTAGAGCATTTTTTCATATGGGAATAGATAGCTTTGTTTTCTTCATCAGAAAACTGCCTGTTCATATCCTTTGACCATTTCTCAATTGGGGAATGACTAGTAAAGTAGCAGAATATAAAATAAATCCACATAAATCATCAGCATTTCTATACATGACCAACAAAGTCCAGCAGCAAGAGATAGAAAGAGAAATTCCATTTAAAGTAATGGTAGATAATATAAAATACTTGGGAGTCTACTTGCCAAGACAAACCCAGAAACTCTATGAACACAACTACCAAACACTCTTCACACAAATCAAATCAGATCTAAATAATTGGAAAGATATCAATTGCTCATGGATAGGCAGAGCTAATATAGTAAAAATGACAATACTGCCTAAATTAATTTACTTATTCAGTGCCATACCAATCAGACTACCTAAAAATTATTTTATACAGCTAGAAAAAATAATAACAAAATTCATCTGGAAAAACAAAAAATCAAGAATATTAAGGGAAATAATGAAAAAATATTCACAGGAAGGTGTGTTAGCGGTACCAAACCTGGAGCTTTACTATAAAGGGGCAGTCATCAAAACTATCTGGTACTGGCTAAAAAATAGAGTGGTAGATCAATGGAATAGGCTAGGCTCAGGAAATGCAGTAGTAAATGACACTAGTAATGTAGTGTTTGATAAACCCAAAGACTCCAGCTTCTGGGATAGGAACTCAGTATTTGACAAAAACTGCTGGGAAAACTGGAAGATAGTATGGCAGAAATTAGGCATAGACCAACATCTTACACCTTATACTAAAATAAGGTCAAAATGGATACATGATTTAGACATAAGAGGTGATACCATAGGTAAATTAGGAGAGAAAGGAATAGTGTACCTATCAGATCTTTGGAAAGGAAAACAGTTTTTGACCAAACAAGAGATAGAGTATATTATAAAATGCAAAATGGATGATTTTGATTATATTAAATTAAAAAAATTTTGTACAAACAGAAGCAATGCATCCAAAATTGGAAGGGAGGCAGAAAGCTGGGAAACAATTTTTGAGGCCAGTGCTTCTGATAAAGGCCTCATCTCTAAAATATATAGGGAATTAAATCAAATTTATAAGAATCCAAGTCATTCCCCAATTGAGAAATGGTCAAAGGATATGAACAGGCAGTTTTCTGATGAAGAAACCAAAGCTATCTATTCCCATATGAAAAAATGCTCTAAATCTCTAATGATTAGAGAGATGCAAATTAAAACAACTCTGAGGTACCACCAATATTTTTTAAATGAATGTTAATCATAAGTATAATTTTTTTAAAAAAATTAATTCTTATTGGAGACTTTTGAGTCAACGAGAGGTAGCCACTTGTCAGGTACATCCTTGTGAATAAGAGTCATTTCATCCACTGCATTTGTATCCCCAGGGCATAGCATAAAGCCTTGAATGTAGTAGTGTGACAGGTAAAATCTAATGTGTAGTCGCCTTATTCCTGTCCCAAGTGTAGGGAAAACTAGCTAGGGTTTACTTATAAATTAGAAGCTTTAGCACCAAGTTTGGCATTAAGCATCTATTAGTGAAAAAGAGAACACCTGGGTCAGAAAGCCAGGAAAAGACCTATCTAACCTAGCATCCTCAACTTCACCCACCAACCACAAGTTCGAGCATCCAAACTGTGTGTGTCCAAGCCCCTTTCTGCTTCCCCTGGAAGAGGCAGTCCTTACACACTGCTTCAAGCTAATCAGCTAGCGGCACCCAAATCCATTGGGTGGTCTCCTATTGAGTTCAAAGTCCTCAGCTTCTGAGAACAATACCCTCTTGAGGCCCAGGCAGGTGTGGTTTCAATTGAATTAACTTTAAGTGGGTTAATCATCAAATTCAATCACACTCAGTCAATCTAATCAGTCCAAATCAATCTGTGGCCTTTGGGTGTTAGCAAAAGTCCATTATTTCTTACAGTAGGCACATAATAAATTATCATTGGTTAATTTCAAGTTGGGGTTGGACTACAACATTATGATAGTCCCTTCCAGTTCTAAATGCTGTGATTCTATAATTCTGCCTGCAAAATAACAACAACCTGCCCACCCACCCCTCCAACTTCTCCTCCCCCCCCACCAACAATCACAACAACAAACAACACAGAGAATTTAAAAACTCCATGGAAACACACAGAGGTAGGAGAACACATAGTAGCTGGGTTCAAATCTGCTCCTGTCACTTATTACCTGTATTACTCTGGAAACATCTTTTTATCTCTACATACCTCAGGTATCCTAGGTACCCCTAGGACTCATCTACTTTGTCATTGATATGTTGGATATGCATTATTGGATGGAGCCTCTGTGGCTGTCTTTTCCAATCTGTACTGAAAAAAGGATCCCACTACTATGTGCCTGGCCTTATCCTCTAGCCTAAACCCTTTGTTTTATAGAGAAGGAAATTATAGGAGGAAAGTGAGGCCCAGAGAGAATTGATTTATTCAAGGTCACAGAATAACAAAGGCAGGATTCAAGACCATATCTCTCCCTCTAAATCCAAAATTTCCATTTACCACATTATAGGGATGAGAGATAGGAGGGAAATGTTTATGAAAGAAGAAAGTAAAAGACTAAATTTAATGGAAAAAGAAAAGGTTAGTCTAATTTCTCTTTCCCTGGGTCCCCTAACTTCCCAATTTCTCTGAAGGTAGCTGGATAGTCAGGAAACCCCAATGGTTGGAGAATTAACCCTTGGTGTCAGTTACCCCTGGGTCAGACAATTGACCCTTTCAATTAGTATTTCTGGTGAATCATTTAGTGATGGGTCATTCCCCATTCCTCCCTAGGGCATGGATGCCTAGAGATAAAGGTGTCTCCAAATAAAACAATGTGAAGAAAACAGATTAAGTGGAAACTACTACATACAAGTATGTTTAATTGCACACACAAATTGAAATGGTAAGATTTTTACTGAATAGTTTATCTTTGTATTTTAGCCAAACTGTCATCATTGAGGCAGACTTCCAAGGAACTATATTTCTAGCCTTTTATATTCACCAGCACTTCCCATTATGTGTAGATCTGTTTAAGACTCAGTTATAAAAATAACAAATGGCAAGGTCTGACTAAACTACCTAGTTACCAGATACATCTCTTGAGAATTTTGCATATCAATTTTTAACTGGGGTTTAAAATGCTGAATAATTATGTCTGTCATGTCATTTAATTTCCTTCACAAACTATGCAAGCTGTTAGTTATTATCACATCCTTTATTAAAATAAATTGACTGTAACAAGTGTCTTTTCTACATTTTTATTTTAAAGATGGATTCTTTAATATTGATTTTAGCTGAAAGAGTTAAAAGGATAAATAGGCAATATAAAAATGAATCCCAGCTGTACAGTGGGAAAAAAATGCTGCTGACTTAGAATCAAAATCCAGGGCTCAGGGGCAACTAGATGGCACAGTGGATAAAGCACTGGCCCTGGATTCAGGACGACCTGAGTTCAAATCCGGCCTCAGACACTTGACACTTACTAGCTGTGTGACCCTGGGCAAGTAACTTAACCCTCATTGCCCCGCCAAAAAGAAAAAAAAAATCCAGGGTTCAAACTGTAGCCTTATCAATGACTTAGAGGCAATGTGGGGCAGCACAGGAAAACCAATAACAACACTTTGGAAAACATAGCCATCCTCAGACCTGAGTTGGCAAGTCATTTAATTTCTCTAGGTCTCCATTTCCTCATCTGTAAAATAAGGGAGTTGTCCTAAATGACCTATTAAGTTGCTTCCATCTCTAGATCTCTGATCCTGTGAACTGTCACTTAACCTTTCTAGACTTCAGGATTCTCATCTGTAAAATGAGATGGTTGGATTAGAGGACTTTTATGGTCTTTTCCAGCTCCAAGTGTATGGTCCTGTAATTTATTCCTTCATAATAGTTTCTTGGCAAATTGAGAAGACTATAAGTGCACATGGTTCTGAACAGATATGCTAATTCATTAATCTTAGAATGATCATTTCTCCTGGAAGTTTTTTGGGTTAGGTTTTGGGTTTTTTTTGGTTCCAAGATATAGCCTGAATTTAATGGATAACCATAACAAGATGTCTTGTGAAAGAGTAACTCTAACTTCTGTTCTTGCAATTGGCCCAATGGTTCCCTGCCTCTATGAACCTTTGTTCAAAATGGTTGGAGAAACCTCAACTAAAAAAAGTTCATAGAGGTGGCATTATTTGGAAACTCTAGTATCTAGACTAATGTAGCCACAAATGATTTTATCATCTCAATTAACTTCCCCAGACTCTACCTTCATTCCGTGAAACAAGGTCCACCATATTTTAAGGCACCACCTCCCATAATTCAAAGAAGGTCAGGATTGTGAAATAACCTGTTTGACCACAAGGCTTTAAACAACCTACATTGTGAGCTTTCCAGACATATTTGGCCTAGCACAAAAGTGAAAGAGAGAAAAAAATAGTCTACTGGAAAGTAAGACAGGTTAATCTTTACTTAAAGAAAAACATGACAAACCAGTTTATGCTTATCTAAGGTGACAAGACTATTTTAAAAATATTTATTGATGCTTTTTGGTTTTATACCAATCATTTCCTTATAAATATTGCCTGACCATTGAATTCTCACCTAACAAAAAAAGTTAAAACAGAATTAACTGACACAATAACTATATCTAACATATATCATACTTTCCAGCCATGGTCTCACACCTCTATAATAAGAGGAAAGTCTAAGTTTCTGTCATGATAAAATTATTATAGTTCTTCCCCCAATGGTTTCATCTAGACACTTTTAGAAAATTCAATTCAATGAGCATTTATTAAGCACCTATTATGTGCCAGGTATGGTGCGAAGCACTGGGGATACCATGACAAAATATATATGTATGTGTGTATATATATATATATATATATATATATATATATATATATATATATATGTTTGTGTGTGTGTGTGTGTGTTATCTTTATGTGTGGCTCTCTCCAGCCACGTGGCAGACTACCCCAGAACTGAACCAGATCTAGTTTATAGGCATGAGTCCTGAGCAGAGTGGGTCCTCTCAGGGAGAAGAAGTGAATATAGTGCCCTGGTCCCCTGAACTCTAATTGTTGTAAAGCAAAAAAGTTGGACTAGAAAAGCTCTAAGAACTTCTTTCAACTCTAAAAGTCCATGTTTCTAAGATGCTATGAGAGGTGGTAATAATGTGCTTATGTGGTATACTCAACTTTACCTGATAGAAATCCATCTAAATGATTAGCATTTCTGATGCTCTGCATATTAACATCAGCTTTGTTTGGTTATTTGTTCAAAGTATGTAGTTGCTGGTGGAGCCAAGATGGTGGATTAGAGACAGCCACCCAACTGAACTCTCCCAATATTCCCTTCTAAACAACTTTAAAATAACTCCTCAAATCAAATTATGGAGTGGCAGAGTCAACAAAAGGTCACGGTGAGACAATTTTCCAGCCTAAGAAAACTTAGGAGGTTGGCAAGAGAGGTCTGTATCACTGGGGTAGAATTAAGCCATGCACCAGCCATGGGCCTTGGAGGTGTCTGTGACAGGGGAGGAAGCAAGAGCAGCATCAGCTTTGGGAGATCTCAGCCCAGAATCAGTAAAGAAGTTGGACAACTTATCAGAAAAAGATTACAGGGATCCTTGGCTGCCATTGAATGGCAACTCTATTGCTTATATGCAGTTCTGGGTCACAGTTCTAGGGTAGAGAGGAGTGCTTATGGTCAGTCATAAGAGAACAGGGGCTCTGGTTGCAATTCTAAGGGCAAAAAGAGTTTTAACACTTGTGGCTGCAGGGGAGCAGATTAAAGACCAAAGCATAGACCAGGAGTGCCTCTCTTTGGATCAAACCACCTTGAAAGCACCAAAAACTTGCAGACTCTCAGAACTAACTCTGAAAACAACAGCATGAAAAATTCTGAAGCTTGGGACAGTCCCTCCCCACCACCAGGTGAGCAAAGCCCAACTTCAACATAATGATCAAAGCCAGGAAATAGGCTGAAAAATGAGTAAACAACAACAGAAAAAAACATGACCATAAAAAGCTACTATGGTGTCAGGAAAGACCATGACATAAACTCAGAAGAAGACA
The DNA here is from genome assembly GCF_019393635.1 of Dromiciops gliroides. Classification (NCBI taxonomy): domain Eukaryota; kingdom Metazoa; phylum Chordata; class Mammalia; order Microbiotheria; family Microbiotheriidae; genus Dromiciops; species Dromiciops gliroides. The sequence goes on along the minus strand of NC_057866.1, from coordinate 160,018,131 downwards.
ACAATGTGAAAACAGCTACAAACAAAGCCTCAAAGAAAAATGCCAATTGGACCCAAGCCCAATACAAATTAAAGACATTAATTCAGAATATTCACTGGAAGGTCAAATAGTGAAGCTCAATCTTAAATACTTTGTCCACATCATGAGAATAAGGGACTCATTAGAAAGACTCTGATGTTGGGAAAGATCGAAGGCAACAAAGAATGAGATGGATAAATAGTATCATGGAACTAATGAACATGAATGTGGACAGACTTCAAGAGATAGTGGAAGATAGAAGGGTCTGGTGTTCTGTGGTCCATGGGGTCATGAAGAGTCAGACACAACTGTATGACTAAACAACCACAACAACCAAGAACTCCTAGAAGAGTTAAAGAAAGTGATAAATGGAAGAGGAAAAATTGGGGAAAGAAATGAGAGTGATGCAAGAAAATTATGAAAAAAGAATTAACAGCTTGGTAAAAGAGACACAAAAAAATACTAAAGAAAAAAGTACCCTAAAAAACAGAATTGGCTGAATGGTAAAAGAGGCACAAAAATTCACCAAAGAAAAGAAGTCCTTAACTCATGATGGAAAATGGTCTCCAAATCTAGAAAAAAAATAAAAAGAACTGTGGAATATGGATGCAGATTGAACCATTCTATTTCTTTTGTTTTTGGTGCTGTTGTTTTTCTTTTTTGAGGTTTTTCCTTTTTGCTTTGATTCTTCTTTCATAGCAAGACTAATGCAGAAATATGTTTAATGTGATTGTACATATATAACCTATATCAGATTACTTGCTGTCTTGGGGAGAGAGAGGGAGGGAAAGGAGAGAGAAAAATTTGAAACTAGAAATCTTATAAAAACAAATGTTGAAAACTATCTCTACATGTAACTGGAAAATATTAAAATACTTTTATAATTTAAAAAAGAAAAGAAAAGAAGTCCTTAAAAAGCAGAGCTCTGGGCAGCTAGGTGGCACAGTGGATAGAGCACTGGCCCTGGAGGCAGGAGTACCTGAGTTCAAATCTGGCCTCAGACACTTAACACTTATAAGCTGTGTGACCCTGGGCAAGTCACTTAACTCCAATTGCCTCACTAAAAAAAAAAGAAAAAAGAAAAAAAAAGCAGAGCTTGTCAAATGAAAAAGGAGGTACAAAAATTCACCGAAGAGAATTCCTTAAAAAGCAGAATTGTCCATATTGCAAAAGAGTTACAAAAGTTCACTGAATAAAATAATTTCTTAGAAATTAGAATTGGGGGGCAGCTAGGTGGCACAGTGAATAAAGCACCGGCCCTGGATTCAGGAGGACCTGAGTTCAAATCCGGCCTCAGACTCTTGACACTTACTAGCTGTGTGACCTTGAACAAGTCACTTAACCCTCATTGCCCTGCAAAAAAAAAAAAAGAAAGAAAGAAATTAGAATTGTACAAGCAAAAGCTAATGACTTTATGAGACATCAAGAAATAATAAAACAATATCAAAAGAATGAAAAAATAGAAAAGTAGAACATTTCATTGGAAAAACAACTGACCTGGAAATAGATCGAGAAAGATAATTTAAGAATAATTGGGGCAGCTAGATGCTGCAGTGGATAGAGCACCAGACCTGGAGTCAGGAGTACTGTAAAGAATTAATTGTTATTTGAGGTTTTTATGCCTCAGCGTGCACTGGCCTGGGGCTATGCAAACCGCATGGTGCTCCACCCACTGGTTGTAGCTGTTGCCATGGCGCTGGCACCTCACCACTCACCGACCCCTACATGGGCCTGGCAAAATTATAATGATTGGAAGCCTAGTGAGGGCAGTCATGTGACTGTCAGAGCGGCCATCCCATTGGCTGGGGCTGTGTGGGGTTTTTCTGGGATTGGGGGAGGAGAATTGGGCATTCTAGCTGGACACTGGAAGGTGACAGGAGTTCTGTTGCATATTCTCAGCTGATTCCTGGGCAGTGGTATCTTTTCAGGTTGTATAATTTCCCTTTCCCCATTTTATTTCCTTTCCCTTGATCCTACTGATCCTGTTTGTGTTTTTTTTTTTTAAGTTTGTTCTTGTTAAAATAAATTCTGTTCTGTTTTTAGGGAGGCTGCCGGTCTCCTTCCTTGCCCCAGTATTGCAGTGAGCCACTTAGCTAACACTCCCCAATTAAAAATTGGTCTCCACAGTACCTGAATTCAAATCCAGCCTCAGACACTTAACACTTACTAGCTGTGTGACCCTGGGCAAGTCACTTAACCCCAAATGCTTCACTTAAAAAAAAAAAAAAGAATAATTGGACTATCTGAAAGCCATGATTTAAAAAAAAGGAAACCTAGATATCATATTTCAAGAAATTACCAAGGAAAATTGCCCTGATATCTTAGAACCAGAGAATAAAAAAAAAAAATTGCACATCAACTATCACCTAAAAGAAATCCCAAAATAAAAATTCCCAGAAATATTGTAACCAAATTTCAGAGCTTCCAGATCAAGGAGAAAATATTGCAAGGATCCAGAAAGAAACCATTCAAATATTGTGGAGCTAGTCAAAATTACACAAGATTTAACAACTTTCACTTTAAAGAAACAAAGGACTTGGAATATAATATTTCAGAAGGCAAAGGAGCTAAGATTACAACCAAGAATAAGCTACCCTGCAAAACTGAATATAATCCTTCAGGGGAAATGGATATTCAATGAAATAGAAGGCTTTTAAGCATTCCTGATGAAAAGATCAGAGCTGAATTTTTTTTTTTTTTTTTTTTTTTTTTTTTTTTTTTTAGGCAATGGGGGTTAAGCGACTTGCCCAGAGTCACACAGCCAGTAAGTCTCAAGTGTCTGAGGCCGGACCCGAACTCAGGTACTCCTGAATCCAGGGCCGGCGCTCCAACCACTGTGCCATCTAGCCGCCCCCTAGAGCTGAATTTTAAAACAATTACTTTCAAATATAAGACTCAAGAGAAGCATAAAAAGGTGAACACGAAAGAGTAATCATAAGGGACTCAATAAAGTTAAACTGTTTATATTCCTATGTGGAAAGATGGCACATATAACTCCTAAAAATTTTCCTATTATTGGGGCAGTTAAAAAGAGTTTGCATAGATAGAGGGCATTGGTATGAGTTGATTATGTTGGAGTGTTCTCCCAAAAAATGAAGGGGTGAGAAAGAGGCATACACTGAAAGAAGAGAAAAAGGAGACATAGAATGGGAAATTTTTTTCTCACATAAAAGAGGTACTCAAAGAACTTTTATAGTAGTGTATCACAATCATATGTCATAATTGGTTCATTCATTCCTCAATTGATGAGCATCCCCTAAGTTTTCAATTTTTTGCTACCTGAAAAAGAACCTCTATAAATATTTTCATACATACAGGTCCTTTTTCTTTTATCTCTTTGGGGATACAAATCTAGTAGTGATATTTCTAGGTCAAAGGGTATGCACAGTTTATGTTCTTTAGGTATAGTCCCAAATTGTTCTCCAGAATGATTAGAAACTTAGGGGATGCTCATCAGTTGAGGAATGACTGAACAAGTTAATTGTGATAGACTAATATTATGCTACAAGGACAATGGTTTCAGGGGGGGGAAATGGCAACACTTCTATGAACTGAAGTTCTATGAAATGAAGTGAAAAGTACTGTGAAATCATTGTATGCAGTAACAACAATGTTGCTAATGATGACCAACTATGAAAGACTTAGCTACTCTGATCAATACAGTGATTCAAAATAATTCCAAAGGATTCATGATGAAAGAATGCTATCCACCTCCATAGATAGAACAAATGAACTCTCAGTGCAAATTGAATTATAATTTCCTTGCTCTCTTTATTTTTCTTATTTTTGTGATATGGCTAATATGGAAATGTTTTGCATGATTTCATACATATAATTGATATCATTTTGCTTGTTTTCTCAGTGGGTAGAAAGGAAGATAATTAAGAATTCAAAATTTAAAAAGAAAAGAATGCTTAAAATAAATTATTTTTTTAAAGTATATAGTTGTATCCTTTGTGGGAAAATCCTAAGGGTGCAATGCAAGAAATCCTTTAGTTAAACTACATCAGACATTTCAAACAAGGGACATACATTTAAAAAAAACAAACAAGAGTCCACATGAAAACATCATTAAAGTGGCATTCTTTGGATAGATTGCCATGACAAAGAAAAACGTTTTTTTCTAATTCAAATTGGTTTAATAAAATTGTTTTCTTGCTTTACTTGCATCATTTTCCTAACTTCCTATTATGGCTTGAAATATGTTTTATTAACTTTTTTGTTTTTACATCAGTCATTTGTGTATATGCATTCTCTCCATTGTGCCTTCTCATGACAACAGTTTTGAAAAGTTAAGGAAAACTCATCTAGTGTGATTATATCTGACAACACATATAATATGCATACCTCTAGTGCCCCACCTTCCTATGGAAAGGGGGAGTTCTGTTTTATCCTCTTTAGTCCTAGAGCAAGATTAATCATTATAATTACTCAGATTTTGACTTCCTTTTAGTATCTTTCTTTTCATGTACATTATTGAACTCATTGTGTGTATTGTTCTAGATTTGCTTCCTTGGTTCTGTATCAGTTCATATGCATCTCCCCACGATATCTGAATTTCTGATTATAGTACAATATTCCATTACCTTCTTGTTTCCCAATTTGTTCAGCCATTTATCAATAAATGGACACCTTTCTTTCCAGTTATTTTTTTAACTTCTCTTTTACTTGGTATGGGAAAACAACCATTTCAACTCAGGAAGCAAATTAAGAAATATTTAAAGATGGGATTTAAAAATTTTATTAACAAGGGCAGGCTGGAGGAAAGCTTATTGTTCCCCTGGGTAGTTATCTGTCCTTCAGAGTTTGGGAAACAAATCCCCAAGTTTCCTTTGAACTATGGATGGTTATACTAAAGTTAAACAAAATCAAATGGTAAAGGGAAGTTGAATAAGTAAATACTAATGAAATGGTGGTATTAAAGGATCAGAAATCTTGAGCAGGAAGCAACCTCAGAGTCCCTTTAATTTGACCCCCTCATTTTACATATGACAAAACTGAGGCCAAGGGAGGTTAAGCCACTTACCCAAGGTCACACAGGTTGTAAGCATCAGAGATGGGGGTTGACCTCAGTTTCTCTGAGTTCAAAGTCAATTTCCCTTGTACTATGATGCTTTCCGATCTGCTGGACACCACCATGTATTGGCATCCATGATTATGAATATCATTTTTCAATTGCAGCCATAACTACATGGAAGTATTTTAAGTCCTTGTCCCATTTGAGGATTTGTAGTCACTGGCTAAAAAGCTTTCTTCTTGGTCCTCACCTTCTGTTTGGTGAAAGACTCATAAAGCACTCTGGGATTATTTTAGTTAATAAATGAAAGATGATGTTTCTAATGATTTCTGGGATATCTGTAATTGATATCTCAGTGCTCTTCACTGAGTTTTCACACTACAAAGGGGTTATATTGTATTTATTTCTCTGTTTAAATGCTATAGCTCCCAATGGAAAATAAGCTACCTGAGGGTAAGGATACTTTTTCATGTTATGTCATTTAGCAGTATCAGCCCAATGAAGACACATTATGGGCACTTAACAACTATTTATTCATTTATTTATTTATTTTTATGAGGCAATTGGAGTTAAGTGACTTGCCTTGGGTCATGCAGCTAGTAAGTGTCAAGTGTCTGAGGCCAGATTTGAACTCAGGTCCTTCTGAATCCAGGGCAGGTGCTCTATCCACTGTGCCACCTAGCTGCCCCTTTAACAACTATTTATTGAATAATATTGAATGTCAAAATAGTGTTTTCAAAATATTGGCTCAGAAATACCTCAAGTTTAGGAGCAGATCTTTCCAACTTTATATTAGTTGTTGTTGTCCTTTGTTTCTGAAGTGGGCCGTGACATCAGGGTGATGTCATGACTTGCACTAAATTGGATTTAAGTGAGGGAGGGCTGTGAAAGGTCATCAGCCTCACTCTCTCTTCCAGAGACATCTGGCTCCAGTGGCAAAATATACATCAGAATGACTGGAATGACCCTGGATGTTTAAGGCATTTGGGGTTGTGACTTGCCCAGGGTCACACAGCTAGTAAGTATCTGAGGTGAGATTTGAACTCAGGTCCTCTTGATTTCAGGACCAGTGCTCTATCCACTGTATCACCCAGCTGCTCCCCTTAGATACAGAATCAACAAGATATTTATTGGAGGCACAAAACAAAGTCCAGTGAATTTTTCAGATCCTTGACTCAGCTATTTTCTCCCTCTGACTCTTTGGCCCTCTTCTTCCATTGGTGAGTTTCTCCTGAACCTCGATTTTGAGGTTGGGCCCAGATTAGTCACTTTTCATTCTTTTGACCTTAACACCCTGCTTCCCATGCAGGCACTTCCCCTTCATGCTCTTCAGTCTACTTGTATGTGTTGTCTTTCCCCACTTCCAGAATCTAAGTTCCTTCATGGTAAGTGTTCAATAAATGCTTGTTGACTTACTGACTTTCTTTCTTCTTTCTTTTCTTTTCTTTTCTTTCTTTCTTTCTTTTTTTTTTTTTTTGTGTGGGTCAATGAGAATTAAGTGACTTGCCCAAGGTCACACAGCTAGTAAGTGTCAAGTGTCTGAGGCCAGATTTGAACTCAGGTCCTCCTGAATCTAGGGCCAGTGCTTTATCCACTGCGCCACCTAGCTACCCAAACTTACTGACTTTCTTGTCCTGTGTTAACTTGGATGTTTGGGAAGGATCAGCTTCCTCCCAGTTCCATTGACAAAGGGATCATCTTAATACCCCATTAAAAAGGGGACAGATTTTTCTGAGTCTGTCCAACTATCATAGTTCCAAAATGTTAGTCAGTCAAGTCAATAAGCATTTATAAAGTACCTGCTATGTGACAGGCATTATGCTCAACTCTGAGGATGCAAAGAAAGGTCTGCTCTGACGGCCCTGCTCTCAAAGGGAGACAACATGAAAACCACTATGTGAAAATAAGATATCCATAAGATAAATTGGAAATGAATGAAAGAAGGAAGGCACTACCATTAAAGGTAATCGGGAAAGGCTTATTGCAAAAAGTGGGGTTTTAGCTGGAACTTGAAGGAAGCCAGGGAGCCCAGGAGATGAAGATAAGGAGGGAAAATATTCCAGGCATGGGGACAGCCAGTGAAAATGCCTTGAGTTGGTAGATGGAATGCCTTGTATAAAGAACAGCAAGGAGACCAGTGCCACTGGCAGAGAAGCCATGTTAATTTGGACTCATCACATTTTTTTTTAAATGCTCAATCATTTTTCTTTTTTTTTTTTTACATATAAGGTATTTTCTCATCACATTTTTTCATTCCAATTCTATTTAGCTCAGGTTTCAGAGACTACTCTTCAATTTATTCATCTGCAAAAGAGACTAACCTTACCTAATATCTTTACTATAAGTGCTTAAAAGTTTAATTAATGATTCTAAAGGAGCTGAAGATTTGTGGGTGGAAGGTTTATTATGGATGACCAAAGTATCGGTATTATTGCATTGGTCAGTATAACTATATTATGAGGGCTCATCCAGAAATTCATCTTTTGACTGATATTGCTAAGGAATTCTGAGACAGTGATAGCTCCTTCCCCCTAATTTAGTTTAGCCCACTCTGTATATGTTCATTATGTAAAGGTGATAAGCAGCTCTTTGGGGGGAAGTTGAAAATTCTGCATTAATGGCTGCATCTAGATATAGTCCAATAAATTTAGGATGTAGTATCAGCATTAACCATAAATGTCTTGGATTTTGTAGTTTTATGTCATAGCTTTTATATTATTTTAATGGTGCCTTGGATTTCTTTCTTCCTTTAAAAAAGAATCTCTGATGGAGGTGAAGAAAAGTTGAGGATTTCTCTATTGGATGAAATAAAATACTTGGTAGGTAAAAGAAAGGCCACGTAACTAGTAATCCTATCGCAATGTTATACCACAAGGCTGGAAAGGAATTTGCTTTTACATGACACTCTGAGGAAAACTAGAGATATGTGGATCACGCAAACCGCTACAAAATGGATACCAAATTGGCTGAAAAAAAATCAGACATAAAAGTGGTTATTAATGGCTTGGTGTCAAGTTAGGATGATTTTTTTTTCAAATGAGGTGCTACGGTGGTCCAATATTATTAAATAGTTTCATTAACATCCCATAATAATAATAACTAACAGCTTGGAGGACAGAGAGGAGACCATATTAATAAAATGTGAGGATGGTCTAATGCTAGAGGGATCACAAATACCTCAAGGAGTAGAATTAAAATTCATAAAATCATGATAAATTAGGGAAAGAGAAGAGGTCAGTAAAGTGAGTTTAATAAAGATAAATAGAGAGCAGCTCTCTGAAGGCAGTAATGATGCAGTGGGCAAGCAAAGTGTGAGGGGGAGACTGAGGGAACAGTCAGGGCAAGATATGATCTGAAGGTGGAGGCTTGTTGAAGGACTTTATCAAAACAAACAGGGCCTGGATGAACTCTTGGAATGCTTGGGACAGGCTCCATCACAGGTACATTCTTCTTAGCCAAACACTAATAGTAGTGCTGCAGGAAAAGGAGGTGAGCATGGTTATGCCTAGGTTGAACCCCTGCTTCACCACTAGAGATAGCTGGGTGGTGCAGCAATCAGAGTACAGAGCCTTGAATCAGGAAGACCTGAATTCGAATCCAGCCTCAAATGCTTTTTAGTTGTGTGACCCAGGGCAAGTATTTTTTTTAACCTCTATTTACCTCGGTTTCCTCATCTGTAAAATCTTATTGGTTGTGTGACCCCAGGCAAGTCACTGTTTGCCTCAGTTTCTAAAATGGGGATAATAACAATTGTTAGGAGTATCAAATGAGGGCACTCAACACAGACTTAATCAATGTGTATTCTTTTTTCTTTCCCTTCTCACTACTTCATAAAATCCCTCTCTTCCTTGATGATGCAGCTCAAGCACATGCCTTTTCTGATTCCTCAGTCTCAAGTGCCTTCTTGCCCTAACTTGGATTTAACTACTTTGTATTTATTCTGCTTATATTTCTTCCACATGTACTTGGGGTTTTTTGTTTGTTTGTTTGTTTTGTTTAGAATTTTATTTTTCAAATTACATGTAAAAACAAATTTTGACATCAATTAAAAAAAAATTTTGAGTTCCAACTTCTCTTCCTCCCTCCCTCCCTCACCTCCACCCCCACCAAGAACTTAAGAAATTCAATATAAGTTATACATGAGTGGTCATGCAAAACATCTTCACATTAGCCAGGTTGTAAAAGAAAACAGACAAAAACAAAACTTTAGATTAAGGAACTATTAAAAAAAATTATGCTTCAATCTGTTTTCAGAACCATCAGTTCTTTCTCTGTAGATGGATTGCAATTTTTATAAGTCCTTCAGAGTTATATTGTATCAGTGCATTGCTGAAAATAACTAAGTCCTTCACAGCAGATCATCTGACACTATTGCTGTTCTTTTGTATACGGTACATATCACTCTGCTTCAGTTCATGTAGGTCTTTCCAGGTTTTTCTGATAGCATCATTTTTTTGTTTCCTATAAAGTAACTAACAAAAAAAGAATTATGTTTCAATCTGGATTCAAATACCATCAGTTCTCTCTCTGTAGATAGATTGCATTTTTCATAAGACCTTTGGAGTTGTCTTGGATCATTGCATTGCTGAAAATAACTAAGTCATTCACAGATCACCTCACAATAATACTGTTCTTTTGCTTACAGTAGATTTCACTTTGCATCAGCTCATGCAGGTCCCTCCAGATCTTTCTGATAGTATCCTGCTCATCATTTCTTTTTTAGTAAGCTACAATTATATAATACTTTAAAGAAAGTTTTCCTTACAATAAACCCATGAGGTTGATTATTGCAACAACAGTAATAGATGATTTTTATATAATACCTTAAACTTGACAAAAAATTTTCTTCACAATAGCCCAGCAAAGTAAGTATCATGCGGTTTGTGATTATCATCAATCATTAATCAATCATCATAACTGCTTCTCTCCATCCCATTCCCTTCCCATGATATTTACTCTATTTTCTATCTTCTTTTACCCTCTTCCTTCTCAAAAGTGTTTTGCTTCTGACTGCCCCCTCCCCCACTCTGCCCTCCCTTTTTTCACCCTCCCCTCCTTATCCCCTTCCCCTCCTACTTTCCTGCCTGGTTAAATAGATTACTCCACCCAATTGGGTGTGTATGTTATTCCCTCCTTGAGCCAACTCTGATGAGATCTAATTCTGATGTGTGTAAGACTCCTTCACTTCTCCACTCCTCCCCTCTCCCCCTACTCTATAAGCCCTTTCTTCTTCTTTCATGTGAGATTTCACCCCATTCTACCACTCCCCTATCCCCTCCCCCAGTGTATTGCTCTCCCCTCTCAATTTTACCCCAAAGATGTCATCATGGGGCAGCTAGGTGACACAGTGGACAAAACACCCACCCTGGACCCAGAAGGACCCCAGCCCCAATCTAGCCTCAAACACAAGACACTCATCAACCCCTCCGCCCTCCCCCCCCCAAAAAAAAAAGAGAAACAAAAAATAAATGCTTTACAGGTATCATCCCTTCATAATCAATTCCCACCTGTGTCCTGTGTCTAAATTTAGTCCTATCATCTGCCCTAATACTCAGAAGGCTCTTATGATTTAGACATATCATCTTACCATGTAGGAATGTAAACAGTTTAATCTTTTAATATCTCTCATGATTTCTTTTTCCTGTTTATCTTTTTATGCTTCTCTAGGGTCTTGCATTTGAAAGTCAAATTTTCTATTCAGTTCAGGTCTTTTTATCACCAATACCTGAAAGTCCTTTTTTCCACTGAAGTCCCATTTTCCCCCCTGAAAGATTATACTCAGTTTTGCTGGGTAGGTGACTTTTGGTTGCAATTCCAATTCCTTTGCCTCTGGAAAATCACATTCCATGCCTTCCAATCCTTTAATGTAAAATCTGCTAGATCCTGTGCTATCTTTATCATGGCTCCACAGTATTTGAATTGCTTCTTTCTGGATGCTTGCAATATTTTCTCTTTGACCTGGGAGATCTGGAATTTGGCTATAATATTCCTGGAAATTTTCCTTTTGGAATCTCTTTCAGGAGGTGATCAGTGAATTCTTTCAATTTCTATTCTACCTTCAATTTCTAGACTATCAGGGCAATTTTCCCTGACAATTGCCTGGAAGATGATGTCTAAACTCTTAATTTTTTTTTTTGTTTTTTTGCAGGGCAATGGGGGTTAAGTGACTTGCCCAGGGTCACACAGCTAGTAAGTGTCAAGGGTCTGAGGCCGGATTTGAACTCAGGTACTCCTGAATCCAGGGCCGGTGCTTTATCCACTATGCCACCTAGCCGCCCCTAAACTCTTATTTTGATCATGTTTTTCAGGTAGACCAATAATTTACAAATTTTCTCTCCTGGATCTATTTTTCAGGTCAGTAGTTTTTCCAAGAAGATATTTCACATTGCCCTCTATTTTTTTATTCATTTGGATTTGCTTTATTGTGTCTTGGTTTCTCATAAAGTCACTAGCTTCCATTTGTTCAATCCTAATTCTTAAGCAATTATTTTCACCAGAGCATTTGTATCTCCTTTGCCATTTGGCTTTTCAAGCTGTTGACTTTTCTCATGACTTTTCTGCATCACCCTCATTTCTCTTTCCATTTTTTCCTCTGCCTCTCTAACTTTATCTTCAAAGTCCTTTTGGAGTACCTCTGTGGCCTGAGACCAATTCATATTTTTCTTGGAAGCTTTAGATGTAGGGGCCGTGACATTGCTATCCTCTTCTGAGGGTGCACCTCAATCTTCCTTGTCACTAAAGAAATTTTCTATGGTTTGCAACTTTCTCTGCCTGCTCATCTTTCCTGTCTTTTACTTGACTTTTAACTCCTTCTTAGTGTGAGGTCCTGTTGCCAAGTTATACAGTCCCAAGTTTCAGGGGGTCCCAGGAGTTATGATTTAATGAGGGGCGGTTTCTTTACTTGCCTGGCCTTTTCTGTGGTCCATATATAACCCCAGGTCAACTTGCTAATTAACCAGGCAGCAAAACTTTGTGTGCTATTAGTTGTTAGCTCCAAGGAGCCTGTACTCCTCCCCAACCTGGGCCACTACCACTCAAGGTTTCTTCCTCGTTCCCTGCTGGGGTTAGACATGCAAATCCCCCCTTAGCTCCTGTATATACCCCTGTAGACTCACCCCCCTACCCCCAGGCCAGCCATTCAGCCCTCTCAACAGACCATGAGCTTAGTTCCAGAAGACACCAGCACTGCAGCTGATTCAGAGGCCTGGGGATAAGTTTCTCTGGCACAGCTTGCCTGGGGCTGGATCTGTGTTGGATCGCAGGGCTCGATTCCACTCCCAACCCAGCTCCTATGCCTGCTGAACTTCCAGGTTGTCTCTGGCTGGAAAATAATCTCAGCCATCTTTTTGTGGGTTCTGCTACTCCAGGAGTTGTTTTCTGGAGTCAGGAAATGTGTTTAGAGTTTTTTTGGAATAATTGTGTCAGGAAGTCTGAGCATTTACTGCCTTTCCTTCACCATCTTCTGTTGCATACTCCCACGTGTACTTGTATAGATACACGTTGTATCTCCCTGTAGTCTGTAAGCTTCTCAAGTGCATAGACTCATTTCTTTTTTGTCTTGCTATGTGTGGGGTTTTAGCACAGGGCCTGTCACACAGTAGATTATTCAGTGCTTGTTGGTGGGTTGTATATGTTAAGTGGGGGATGATTGAGTGAGTCAAACCTCTATTAAATGCCTACTATGTGCCGGGCACTATGTTAAGTTTGGGGATTACAAAGAAAAACAAAAGACAGTCCCTACTCTATGGGAGCTCACAGTCTAATGGGAGAAACAACATGAAAACACTACATGCACACAAACATACATGCATTTATTGTTTGGTTGTTTCAGTCATGTCCAACTCTATGTGATCCCATTTGGGGTTCTCTTGACAAAGATACTGGAATGATTTGCCATTTCCTTCTCCAGCTCATTTGACAGATGAGGAAACTAAGTGACTTGCCCAGGGTCACACAGCTAGTGAGAGTCTGAAGCCAGATTTGAACTCAGGAAGATGAGTTTTCCTGACTCCAGGCCTGGCCCTCTATCCATTGCCATCTAGTTTCCTATGTGTATGGATATGCATGTGTTGTATACGTGTGTGTTTGCGTGTATGTATATATACATATATTTGTGTGCGTATATATTGATGTGCATGTATACATGTGCATGCACATGCATTCATACATGTGCATGTATGTATACACATACTATATGCATATATATGATCAAGTTGGAGATAATCAACAGAGTGAAGGCAGTAGAATTAAAAGAGATCAAGAAAGATTTCTTGTAGAAAGTGAAATTTTATCTGGGATCTGAAGAAAGCTAGGAAAGCCTGGAGGTAAAGATTAGGAGAGAGAGAATTCCAGGCTTGGGAGATAGCCAGTGAAAATATCTGCAGTCTGGAGATGGGTGACTTGTTTGAGGATCAGCTGAGAGATCTGTGTCCCTGGATTACATGGTATTCTGGAGTAGATGGTGGGCAGAGGGAGGGAGGAAGGTGTAAGAAGTCTGAAAATGTTTGTAGGAAGGAGGTAGAGATAAAACTAGGACTAAATCTCTAGGACTTTGCCCCAGGGCACTGACATTTAGAAGGTAATGATAGTGCTTTCAGTCATTCAGCAGCATAGAAACAACTGATTAAGGTGCATAGTTAGCAAGATTAATGATTTAAAATAGGAAGAGATCAGTCACTAATTTAAGCAGCTCTGCCCTGATGTCTCCATTCTTAATACCCAGAGACCTCTCTGCAGCATCAACAATTTAGGCCAACTTTTATGTCACATGCCCAAGATACAAAATTGCTCATTATAGCTCTGGAGGTGATATGGGATGTTGATAGCAATGCTGGAGGTGACCAAGCCCTTCCTATTCCTCTGTGTATCCCTGTAGGTGCCATATTGGTTATGCCCTTCTCATGAAGTGTAAACTCATATTCCTAATGTACAAAGCTGCTTGTGAATGGAGAACTCCAACCTGAATTGTCATGTCACAACATTAACCCTGTTGAAATTGCTGGCCTCATCCAGCTGGCAACCTTCCTGACTGCTGCCAGAACTGAATTCAAATGTAATTGGGAAATATTTAGCAAAATAAAGAAAAAATATATTCAAACATAGATAGTATGGCATTTTTAAACTAAGTCAATATGCAGCCCAAAGGAATCTTTAAATTTAAATTAATGGCCCCTATTTCTCTCTGTGTTGAACACCATTAGTCTAGACCAGACCCTCTTAGGCCCAGGTTAAGTGACTAGCCCAAGATCACACAGGTCTTGACCTTTGGCCTTATGTTCCCCAGAACCGGGCCTCCACTTGAATCACAGACACTAACTCCAAACCCTGCTAAGGTACAGGTCACCTTCTTGCTGTTCCCATTTATGCATTGTTTTTCCCTTTTAAAATCATTAGAATGGGGGCAGGGACTATCTTTCATGCTTTTATTTGTAGCCCTACTATATGATGCCTGGCACATAGTAAGCACTTGATGAATGCATTTTCTTTCTAGCACAGAAAGACATTTATTAAAGTGTTAAAGTATTTATTAATTGGAGCAGGTAGGTGGCTCAGTGGATAGAATGAAAAGAAGGGGGGCATGTATATCTACTATGAAGAGTCAGACATTACTGAAAATGATTGAACAACAATAAAATTTATCAATGTGCCAGGAACTGTACTAAGTTTTATAAATGTCTCATTTCATCCTCATAACAACCCCAGATATAGGTGCTATCATTAAACCCTTTTTATAGTTGAAGAAACTGAGGCAAACAAAGGTTAAGCCATTTGTTGAGCATCACACAACTACTAAGTATTTGAGGCTAAATTTGAACTTGAATCTTCCCATCTGTAGGCCCAGTACTCTATCCATTCTCTATCTATCCACTTAGCTGCCTCTCTGTGCCTGCCACATGGTAAATATTTAATAATATTTCTTTAATTATATGGCCAAGAAATTACTAAATGGGAATTGGCAACTCAAACTTTATTTGTTAAAGAACAAATATGTTAGGTCAAAGATGGACAAAGGATGTTATATGAAGAAATTATTATCCTACCCTAAGTGAAATGACCTATTGGAATCAACATTTTTTGGATGGTAGAAAAGGAAAATAAGGAGCAGCACTAAAAAGCAATCAACAGACAAAAATTTCCTTTTGGGTTTGGATAGGGGAAGAACATTTAGTCCAATCTCCTCATTTTAGAGAGCAGAAAAGTAACATGTCAAAGGTCATAGAAGTAGTAGGGTTCAAAACTGGAAATCAAACCTAGGTTCTCTATCTGAGTCATATAGTTATGGCCCCTGGGGCTTTGCCTTAGGGCAGAAATTTAGAAGGTAAAAGAGGTGCTGGCCTAACAGAGGGCATGAGGGGCTTGATATCTGGACAGTGGAGACAGATGACCATTGCCTGTTCATATCTCTCTCTCTCTCTCTCTCTCTCTCTCTCTCTCTCTCTCTCTCTCTCTCTCTCCCTCCAAATCCACCCATCTTGTCTTCTCTTCTTCCTTCTCTCCTCTCAAGGAGGACCAGCCTCTGTCCTGTGCCTCATCTGCTAGTAGCAATACCTCCCCACCCTAGAAGGTTCCCTCCTGAATGTTGTGTGGATGGGAACCTCTTAAGGACTCTTAAGGCCAGTTGTAGCAAAACTTTTTTGATCACACACCTCTTTCAGTCACAATTTTTTGAGTGGGTACCCTCAATATGTATATACTTGTTCATTTTTGTATTATATATATGTACTATTATACTAATATATCATGCTCATCATAAAATATACATGAAAATTTAGAAGGATGAAGTAAAAATTAAATACATAATATTTAAAAGATTTTATTTTATTTTATTTATTAATGGTTGAAAAAACCTTTATACTCTTGAAAGCAATGTGATTATATTTATTTCTGGAAAGAGGTATTTCTTTTTCTTTCTCTACTAGAGGAGAGAGGAGAGGAGAAAGGATTATAAAAAGGAAGATGTTCACTGAGACATCTTTTTACTAGATTCAGAGAAGACAAAAAGAAAGCCAGAAAGAACACATACAAACAGGATAGTTTTGAAAGCTACTAGTTGAACATTGTATTTAAACATCTTAATTAAAGATAAAAGTAAGCTAGAGAGCTGTAGTTTTATGTAAAATCCTCTTTCTATTTTGTTGTATATAAGGAAATGCCCCCACTTTGTTTTGTTGGAATCAAAATAAAAATAATTTTTAAAGTAAAAAAAATCTTTATTTTTTAAATAGCCCTGTGTATGCCCTGAGGGTGTACTTATAAAAAACAAACAAAAGCCCTTGTTGATTAGCAATCAATGATTTAATTAATTTGATCAATGTAGCTAACCAAGTAAATTTATCTTTAAATAAATGTGTCTCTAGCATGGTGCTCAGCATATAGTAGGCACTTAATAATTGCTGTCACTATGTCTTGTGGGTAGACCTTTTTATTTTTAAATGAAAGTTACACAATACATAAATGTAATAATAGGTCATCCTAGTCAATGGGATCATGTTCCTCTGGGTGTAGTCACCATACACAATGCAAAAACAAGCAAAAATAAATTATCTCTGATTTCAGCTCAGCAGGGTTTTCAATAGAAATGTCTCCTTTCATTCTGTGGTTCTCCTTAGTAGATGGTATCATGCCTTAATTCCCTATTCATGCATGGCTCTTTTAGTTGTGTTTTCGGATGCATGAAGAACATAGCACAAAGGTCAATTTAGCTAGCCCAGAGTAATTAATATATATAATAAGGCTAAAAAGGTAGATTGGGGCCCGTTGTGAAAGGCTTTAAATGACATGAGTTTATTTTTTATCTTATAGGTAGTAGGGAGCCAATGGAACTTAGTGAGTAGGGAATGACTGCTCTTTAGAAAAAAATTCCTTTGGCAGTTAAATGAAGGACGAGTTTGTGTCGGGAAAGAAGGTGAAGAGATGAGTTAAAAGACCATTACAATAGTTCAGATGAGAGGGAATGAGGGACTGAACATGGGTGGTGACTATATGAGTTAAGAGAAGGGGCCACATATAAGTGATGCTGTAGAGATAGAAACCATCTCTATTCAGTAACTGCTTGGATAGATGGGGTGAGAAAGCAAATGGAGCCAAGAATAACACTGAGGCAGTAAACCTGGCTAACTAGAAAAATGGTGGTGCCCTCAATGAAACAAGTTAGTTCTGAAAAGAGGTAGGCTTGTAGGGAAAGGAAATCTAATGAGATCTGTGATACAGATCTTAACCTTTTCTGGTCCCCTGACTTTGTACCACCCAAAAGGAAAAAGTCGGGTGGGAGAGGAGTGGCTTTTTCTCACCAGTCACTGACTTAGAACAAGAGCCTGCCATGGATTAGGTGACTGCTGAAGCCAGGGCATGATCAGGGGCACCTGGGTGGGAATTCAAAAGAAAGATTGGGGGATTGTAAGGAATGACATCTGCATAACTACTATTGTGACTGCTGTAGTCAGGGCATAGCTGCCATTAGAGCCCAAGCTTAGTACAGAAGGAAGAAGGTTAGAAGTTTCCCCAATTATGGGAACAGATAGAACAGAAGAGTATTGGACTGCAATAGGTAGGTGTGATTGTTTTTGGAGAAAAGCCTGTGATTGACTATCATGGGACAAGTGGGTTGCTACTCCACTTTGTTTACACATTCCTTGGGGTTATGCTATGACCCATCAGGGGACACTATCCCCCATTTTGGAGATCATTTTGGGGGTTGAAAAAGCATAGAATCTCAAAGCCTATAGCTTAAACTAGATGACCACTAACTCCTGAGTTTTATTCCAAGGATATGGTAATTTGCTTTCCCCCAACTGAATTTGGCTTTATTACTTCTTATGATGTTTAAACAAAAAACCATATATCTAGAGATAGAAGGGACCCTAACATACATGGAGTCCAATACCCTCGATTTACTGATGAGGTAAGGAAAATTCCCCCAAAGGTTCAATGGCCAAGGTTTCACAGATACTAAGTGACAAAGCTGAGATGAGAAACCAGGTCCTCTGCCTCCAGGATACTTTCCAGGCTGCTTATGATGGAAGAATACCTGTCATGTGACCTGCCCATGTTTAGAGCTGCTTGCCCCAGTTGCTACTGTTTGCCACAGGCAGCAAGTTGTCTTAAGTGCCAAAATTGCTAGTTATGACTCTGCCTCTGATTCCTGATTCAAGGCTCTTCCCACTACACCAACTGTCTTTAGCATAGTGCTTGACACGTAGTAGACACTTAATAAATGCTGCAAATATGGCATATAAATATGCTTTGTAGGAACAGATGATTTCCCAAAAGTGATAACAGTTAACCTTTTTATAGGGCTATAAGGTTTACAAAGAGCTTTCCCTGATGCCACTGTGTGAAAGAAGGGTATGAGTATCTCCATTTTATAGATCATCAGCTATACATATATAAATAAAATACAACTGAATCTTTCCCCCATTGATGTCTGTTATAATAATGGAGATGATGTCCCAGGGAAGTAATTTTCCCCAAAGACATAATTAAAAGCCCATTAGATAATGCAACAATTTTTTCCAAATAGTTTGGAAGAAAAGGGGTAACATTCTGATTAAGCATAAAAATACTTAAAACATGGCATAACATGAGTGCTTTATTGGAATTGTTCTACATGATTAGGAAAAACATCAGAGGATCAGAGATACAGTGCTAGATGGGACCTTAGAAGTCATCATCTATCCCAACCTATTTATTTTACAGGTAAGGAAACGAGTTCAAAAAGCCTGTGGGTCACACAGCCAATAAATGTTTGAGAACACATTTGAATCCAGGTCTTTAATGGCCCTTCAAATGCAAAGTAGCTCACTGGCTTTCTCCACAAACCACCAACTCCTTTGGTTATTACTTTCTATCATTCACACTCAATACTTCAGAACCATCCTCCTCCAAGTTCCATCCACTCTGGTGTCACTAGTGTTGTCTTCCTTTCTGTTCCTATAGCCATCATTCTGGTTCAGGGCCCCATCACCTTACACTTAGACTTTTGCAATAGTCTCTCTTTTTTCCCCAATTTTAATAATATTTTGTTTTTTTCCCAGTTACATATAAAGATAGTTTTCAACATTGCTTTTTATAAGATTTTGAGTTTCAAATTTTTCTACCTCCTTTCCTTTTCTCCCCAAGACAGAAAGCAATCCAATATCGGTTATATACATACATACATACACACACACACACATGTATATACACACACAATCATATTAAACATATTCAATAGTCTCTTAACTTCTCTGAACTCCATTCCTTCATTATAACTATTGATTCATTCATTCAACAAATATTTTTTATTATTAATTTATAAATTTTTTTGAGGCGGTTGGGGTTAAGTGACTTGCCCCGGGTCACACAGCTAGTTAAGTGTTAAGTGTCTGAGGCCAGATTTGAACTCAGATCCTCCTGACTCCAGGTCTGGTGCTCTATCCACTTCACCACCTAGCTGCCCTTATTATTAATTTATAGAATGAAACTACTTTAATACTTACTCTTTTGGCACTTAGCATATGGTATCTCATTTTGTTATTTACCTTTTAACATTTGTGTGCCCTATTTCTCAGAAGGCAGAGCCATACCACCTCCTATCCCTACTAACTACTGCAGAGGGAAGAGTTCTGGATCTGGAGCCCAGCAACCTGAGTTAGAGTCCCAGCTCTGCCGCTCACTCACCTTAGCAACTTTCAACAAGGCACTTCAACTGATCAGGCCAGTTTATATTCATCTATAAAATGAGGGGATTGGGCTAGATGACCCCTAAAGTCACTTCCAGTTCTAAATCTATGATCCTACACCTTGCCCATTTCCTACATGTAGTAACCCTTCAATGAATATTAGCTGTTACTGATGATGGTGGTGGTAATGATGGAGGAAAGGAAAAGGAGAGGAAGAGTAGTAAAGATTTCTTTCCTGCTTAGGTGTGATAGTATATTAAAAATCCATTTACCTTAGCTTCTTCCAAGTTTTCAATTATGTAAATTATAGTTCCCGTCATTATTTCCTTAAGTGTGAATTTTCTTCCTAATGCATTTTATTTAAAAGATTGATTATACCTGGCCAAATTTCTAAGAAGACTTTTACTTACAAAAATTACACCTGTGGAACCATTATTAGTTATTACTGTTGTTAATAATAATATTGTTAAAAGGTGAGATATAATCATTTTGGAGACCAAGCTATGACCTCCATTTTTTTTTTTTTTAGCAAAAGTCAAAATATTGGACACAAAGATAAGGATAGGAGCAGGAACTATGATTTTCTTAGCATAGAGAACTATGTGGAAACTCTCTATTCATGCATGTCAGCACCTTCTTTGAAAGTTATATCCTGAGTAAAGAATAAACAAATGAATGAATAAATGAATAGGATTTATTAAAAGCTTACTATGTGCCAAGCTCTATGAGTACTAGGAATACAAATACAAATGTGAAAGACCATCTATCTCTGCTCTCAAGGAGTAAACATTCTAAAAGAGAAAGACGACACATAAGGGAGAATGGTGACCTGGGAGGCATGTTAAGGTTTATAAATAAATTAATAATTTGCTCAGAGTCATACAACCAGTACTTGAACTGAAGTCATACTAGCCCCAAATCCAGCTCTCTGTCCACTCTGTAATGCAGCTTCTCACTTTTTGTCCCATCGCCCCAAAACATAGGTTTGATTAAATTCTGCTTTTGGCTAAATTCTCCTAAAACTAATAGACTGTTGAATTCCTCCTTTGGAGCAGTTTTTCAATATCGTTTTGCTTACTTGGGCAAAGGAGTCCTTTCTTTCCCCCTGCATTTCTTCAGAATGGCTGGAGAATCTGCAGTTCCTTATAGTAATTATTCTCTCCTGTAATAGATGCTTTCCACAACTCAAATGTCAGGCATCTGCCAGTGGAGCTCAAATCTGGCCAAGATGTAGGCCTGGTTAAGACATTCCAATGTGGTTCCTGCCTCAGGGGTGCAGAGATCAGGCTTCACTCTTAGCTGTTGGTGTCCTTTTTTTCTCCAGAACGTCAGGACCCTGAGGGGTTAAGCAATTCCTGAGGTTACCATGCTGTTTTTACTCCCGGGTATAAAATGGAGCATCTTAGCAAACAGATTTTGGCAATGGGCATTTGCAGCATTACAAAGTATGAAAACTGTTTTCTAAAACAACATGGAAGCCCTGCAACTGCTCTGTCTTTGGCGTCCAGAGGTATTTGTATCAGAGTAACCGAAGCACTTTGAAAGGACTTCAAGACCAGCTGCTCTTCCATGGAATCCTGCTTTATAATGAAGAGCTTCAGGAAGCTTCTAGGGTAATTAAAGAAAGCTAAATCAAGAGCAACAGCATGTCAAGCCCTGTGTCAAATCATTACATTCTCCAGAAATATGCAAATAAATAAATCTAGCTTCCTTTAACTTCCCGTTTCCATTTTCCAAGTCTCTTGGCTAATGGTGCCATATGTAGAGTTAGGAAGGATTCCTGAGAAACTTTGGGGTTGGCTTTTTTTCTAATCTTCTTGTATCTTCATACCCACAAATCCAATGAAATTCGCCCAAACTTATTAAGTGTATCAAATGTGTGGGGCTCTGTGCTGGGTGCTAAGGATCTAAAGACAAAATGAAGCCATCTCTGCCCTCAACGCATTTATATTTGACTGAAGAAGTCACCACAGAGTCGTGTGTTTCCCTCTAATTGCAGAAGATTTGGAACAGATTGTTTTGTTCCAAAATGTTGCCTCAGAAAGCAGATTATTGTGCTCTTTCTTGCATCTTCCCAATGCTTTGCCACGATTCCAAGCAGTTTCCCTTGGAAGATCACTTTGTTTCCTGACTCTGGCAGATGGGAAGTAGATGGGGCCTCACAGAATAATAAAGGAAGCCAAACTAAGAGTGTCCTCTAGGTTTCCTAAGTCTAACTCAACCAAAGCATGATTTTTAGTTCTTTTATATTGTCAGATAAGTGACAGAAAACGTAGAAGAAAGCCCACAGGGCAGACATTTCTAGAGTGCTTTTAAAAAGTTATCTCACTCGACCCATATTGGTATAGTAAACTAGTCAATAAACAATTATTAAGCACTTAGGATGAGGAACTTCCTCTCCCAAGATCAATTAAACAGTAAACAGTTATTAAGCACCTACTATGTGCCAGGAACTATGCTAAGTACTGGGGATACAAAAGAAGTAAAAACAGTCCCTGCCCTCAAGGAACCTACAATCTAATACATGTTGGCACCTTCTCAGCAAGTTATAGTTTTATAGAATTGTCTAGGGATACTCAAAGGATAAAATTAACTCTCCCAGGGTCAAATTGCTAATACTGTCCAAAGCAGTACTTAAATATAAGCCTTCCTAATTCCAAGACTAGCCTTCTGTCCACTACACCATGCCACCTCTCCTTTCAAGGTTCTTTCTCCTACATAATATGGACTCTTTTTAAAGAAAAAGTTCCATTTTGATTTTGCCTAGGACATCAAGACAACTGGTCAATTCAGCCATTCAGTCCTACTTAATCATCCAAGTGTTTTGCCTCTGAAAGCAAACAGAAGCATTGACTGAATTAGGGATTGAATGGACCCTACTGATTAAAGGTGTTTGTGTTTTACGTCAACTCCATCTATTGGGCCAGAGTAAATTCAAGAAGCTGAAGTCAGGCTTAAAACAGTTAAGGACTAGTAAGGGCTGTCCAGCTAGAGACCAAGTGGCCATTAAGGGCCAGCATAATAGACAAACCCTGAGAGTGAAGGATCCCTTTCAGAAAAAAAGGTTCTAATGCTTGGCTCCAGAATAGGCCCAGGAGCCTAAGCAAAGTGGGACCCAAGCTGGCAACATTGTCTTTTGGGTCTGGGGAGAAAGAAAAGAACAACGCAGACCATCTGGTTTTGTCACATCCCCAGACAGAGATATTTGGCATTTAATATTAAAAGCTGTTTATCAAGATTCAGGCATTGATTCAGAGTGATTTGCCTGAGAATCTGGCCCCACGTTTGCCAAATCCAGATGGAAAAAAAACAGAGTCCATTTCCTACCCATTAGATAAAATGGCTTCTCAAAGATTTTATAAAAGACCAAAGAGGTTTAGAGATGAGAATCAAGTTTATCTGGTCATTTTGGTGAGGGGGATTGAAAGTTAATGAGTTGGGGGGCAGCTAGGTGGTGCAGTAGATAAAGCGCCAGCCTTGGATTCAAGAGGACCTGAGTTCAAATCTGACCTCAGACACTTGACACTTACTAGCTGTGTGACCTTGGGCAAGTCACTTAACCCTTATTGCCCCACCAAAAAAAAACACAAAAAAAAAACACACACAAAAAAAGAAAATTAATGATTTGTGGTTGAGCCATGGAGGTTACTTTTTTTGTTGCTGTTGTTTTTGGTTTTTGTTGGGTTTTTTTGTTGTTTTTTGTGGTAAGGGCAATGAGGGTTAAGTGACTTGCCCAGGGTCACACAGCTAGTAAGTGTCAAGTGTCTGATGCCAGATTTGAACTCAGATCCTCCTGAATCCAGGGCCGGTGCTGTATCTACTGTGCCACCTAGCTGCCCCAGGTTACTTTTTTAGTCAAAAGAGGCATCATGGTGCCAAGGAAAGAATGTTGTACCTGGCTTCAGATCCCAACTCAACCTGCAAAACCATGGGCAAGTCATTTCCTCTCTAGGAGTCTCAGTTTCCTCAGCTGTAAAATATGGGGATTGGGCTAGGTGACCCCTGAGGTCCCTTCCAGTTCTAAATCATGCCCCATGTTCCATGCTAAGTGCAAATTCTCTCACCTGTTGGAATGTGAGCTCCTTGGGGGCTTGTTGTTACTGAGTACTTGTCCGACTTTTCATGACCCAGTTTGGGGTTTTCTTGGCCAAAGATGCTGGAGTGGTTTGCCATTTCCTTCTCCGGCTCATTTGACAGATAAGGAAATTGAGGCAAACAGAGTTAAGTGACTTGCCCAGGGTCATGCACCTAGTATATGTCTAAGGCTGGATTTGAACTCAGGTCTTCCTGACTTCAGGCTGGATGCTTTATCCACTTTACCACCTAGCTGCCCTTTGAGGGCATGTTTTTGTCTTTCTTTACATCCTGGTGCAGTGCGTATTTAACAAGTGTTTGTTGACTTTTTTTTTTGCAAGTTCCTAATAAATTTACCATGTGATGTTATATATCATAGTTATTTGTGCTTATATCTTATTCCTCTCCTAAGCTCCATGGGGGAAGGCATGTATCTTGCCTGAACTTCAGAATTCCCTGGCATGGTGTTTTGTACACACTAGTTACTTAATAAATATTTGAATGAAGAAAGAGATAAGTACATTTAATTAGGTTAAGGATGACATTATCTGAAAGCATAGCTGAGGCACCAGGAGATCTCTTCTGATCCCCTTTCCCCCTCCTCACCATGCCCAGTTATTAATACCCTCCCCAAATTGGAATTACTCTGTGTATAAAAGCATAGTAGCTTCATAGCAAAGAAGATCCAAGTTCAAATCCTGCCTCTGACATATACTGACTATGTGACCCAAGGCAAGTCACTTCAGCTATAAATTGCACAGAAGAAGCTGACCTGTGTTGACAGAGGGATTTCCTCTTCTGGAAGTCCCCTCCATCAATGAAAACACCAGTCCAGTCTCCATTCCTTTCCCTAATTGTGGACATATTATGTCCTCCAGTAGAAGGCAAGGATTGTTCCATTTGTTTTTATAACACAGTCTTTTGTAACATTTGTAACATGGCAAGGTTTAGCACAGTACTTGCAACATAGGATCAGAATTTTGACTGATTCAGAAACTGAGACCCCAAGAGGTTAAATGATTTTCCCAAGCTCACACAGGTAGTAAGTGACAGAGCTGGGACATAAACCCTGTCTCTCCTGATGTCTTTGCCCCCTAAACTACAGCTGCTTCCTGTGTGGGTGACTGCCTAGTCTGCCTGCTCATACTTCTCCAGGGATGCTCCTAGTTACTTATTTTTTTCTCCATGAAAAATTGTAGAGCTTTTAAGTGCTACCAATGACCTGGGGTTACCTAATGCATTCCTATGTATGTCTCTATAATGAGTCGAGCACAATGTTTCTTATGTTCTCTGTATGACTCTTGTCCTAGACCTGTCACAGAACCTGGTTTTAATATTCCTTTTTCAGTTGTCTCTTACTCAGGTCCCATTTTTTAATAATCTGCCCTGGCCAATATTCCCTTTCCAAAATGGCAATATAATCTCAATGATCTCACCTTCACACAACAATAATGTAGCCAAATCCTATTGGATGCCAAAGTCCCCCAGTGTAGGGGGACATATTTAATCTCTACATTCTTTTTTTTGTTTTTTTTTTTGCGGGGCAATGGGGGTTAAGTGACTTGCCCAGGGTCACACAGCTAGTAAGTGTCAAGTGTCTGAGGCCGGATTTGAACTCAGGTACTCCTGAATCCAGGGGTGGTGCTTTATCCACTGCGCCACCTAGCTGCCCTTAATCTCTACATTCTAAGCAACAATCCAAGGGTCCTTGAATACTTTCTTGTTTTGCTCTGTTTAGATACACCTAATGCATACCTGATGATTAATTGATTAAAGAAATGTGGAAAATTAACTGAATGTTTGTCCTTTGAGCTTGGCACAGACTTTTAAAGATTCTTTCTAGGCTCTGGTATATGAATATGTAATTTCTATATAACCCTGGCTAGGAGACTGGAGCATTTGAAGAAGACTTTCCTCATCTATGGAACTGAATGATGACTCAACCACTGCTTGCCTGTGGGAGAGGTGGAATTGTCCTGAGAGCCTGGAAGAGGAGATACATTCTTCATCTGTTTACCTAATTTCTAGTTCCATCACTGAAGAATTTCCCATGTGGGAATTCTTTCCATCATTGACACTCAAAAATCACTGGTCTATGACTTAATAAAAACTTCCTAGGAAGTAGCTCATGGCACTTAAAAGATTAAGTGCACAGTGTCATACAGATCCAACAAGAGACCTTTGACCTCCTAAATCTAATCTGATCCCCTCATTTTCCAAATGAGGAAACTGAGGCCTAGCAGGGTGAAGTGATACAGGTAGAAAGCATCCAAGGCCAGATTTGAACCTGCATTTTTCAATTCTAGAGCAAGTGCATTTTCTACTGGACCATGGAGTCACATAGCTAATAGCCATATGAGGAGTCAACCCTGGTCTTCCTGATTCCAAGTCCTATACTCTCTATTCCACTCTAGATTATTCTTAACTCAATTATCCCCATCTGAATGAAAATTGAAAGCTGCTTCTTAGATTTCCCCAAGGACAATTGCTTTCCAATGTCAACAATGACTTAGTTGATGGTTTCTGCCCCAGTGAGGGGGGAGGGAAAAAAAAACTATGAAAATGAGAGAAAAATCACTAGGATTGAGAAACTATTCCTTCATATTTCCCATACCAGTTTCTAAAGTTTTGTGAATAATTGAAATAATTTTTCTGATCTCATATGGAAATGGTGGCTTCATGTTAGAGTCACAGATATGGTGTCACTTGGTTTACAAAAACAATCCTATCCACAGCTGTTGATCCCAAAAGTAAGAATTGGAAGGGGCTTCTTGAGGTCATCTATTTCAACCCCAAACAGAATAGGAATCCCTTCTACGATGTTGTTAACAAGTGGTGGTGATCCAGTCTCTCTATAGAATACCAGTAAAGAATCCCTCACCTCCGGGGCAGCTAGGTGGCACAGTGGATAAAGCACCAGCCCTGGATTCAGGAGGACCTGAGTTCAAATCTGGTCTCAGACACTTGACACTTACTAGCTGTGTGACCCTGAGCAAGTCACTTAACCCTCATTGCCCTGCACCCCCCCAAAAAAAGAATCCCTCACCTCCCGAGGGGTCCAATCTACTTTTAGATAGCCCTCCTTGGAAGTTTTGTGTCATATCAAGTGAAAATTTGCCTTCCACAATTTCCAACTATTGTTCCTAGTTCAGCCTTCTGAGGCTAAGTAAAACACATTCCTTCAAGAAGCATTAAGTGCCTATCAGATGTCTTGTATGTGCCTATTTCTTTACATGTTATCTCCCCATTAGAACAATAAGCTCCTTGAAAAGCATGACCTTTTTTGGCCTTTCTTTGTACCCTTACTGCTTAGCACCATGCCAGGTACTGATGATACAAAGACAAAAACCCGAAGGTCCTGCCATGAGAGAGCTTTTCCTTATTCAATATGATAGTGCTTCAAGTACTCGAGGATAGCTGTCCTATCCACCAACCATGGTGCTGAGAAAAGGACGATTGATTTGGAATTGGAGGACTTATGTTTGGATTCTGGCTCTCCTATTTACTGCTTGTGTGACTTTGGGCAAATCACATCATCTTCTGGCTTCCAGGGACTTCTTCATCCAGCCACCTCCAGCCTCTTGACCTTACCTCTGATAGCTCCTTCTTTCTGTGAGGCCTTTCTCCTGGAGCCTCCGAAGACACTACATCAACACCTGCCTTGAGGCTGGAGTCCTGTGGAAAGGGCTTTGAACCGCCCTCACCTCTACCAAGAATCTTTCTCTAACCGCTTAATACTCTGCCTAGACTTATTCCCCACTGGTGAGCATACTCCCACCACCTTGATATCTCCATCAAAGTGATTCTGAACCCCTACATGCTAATATTAAAAACTCTGTTTCCCAACCCAAACACTGATGCCCTTACTCCTATCCATCTCAACCCTGCCTGTCCTTTCCAGCATGTCTACTCCGTAATTAACAAACTTCCTTTTGTCTTAAGCCTTTTCCTCATTCCTCCCATCTTCTGGCTCTCACCGAGACTTTCCTCTATCTTAATGACATCACTGGACATCCTTTCTAGAACTTACTCTCCCTGACTCACTTCCAGACCATCCTTGGAACACTATCACCGAGCAAGCTTTCCTCCTTTGAGATTCATGGCCACCAGGGTCTGGACTGGGTGATCAGGTTGTATAACGGGCTAACTGGCTCCAATATCCTGGCTCCAATCTATTCTTTATTCAGTGGCCAGAGTGACTTTCCTAAAGTACTGGTGTGACCACATCACCCTTTTACCCAGTAAACTCTAGTGGCTCTCTATGACTTCCAAGAATGAAGAGCAAGTCTTTAGCTTGGTATTTAAAGCCATTCGTAACCTGGCCCCTTCCTACCTTTTCAGTCTCTGGATCTTTCCCTCCCTTCCATGCATTGAACAGATCCAATTACACCAGCCTGCATGTTGTTGTTCACACAGGACACTTACCAGCTCTATGCATTTGCCCTGGCTCTCCCTTGCTACCCCAACCATGCTTGGAATGCTCAGAGCTTTGCCAAACTTCCTTAAAGATTCAGCTCCACTCATACTTTCTACTCTACATAAGGCTTTTCCTGATCCCTTTTCCCTTCATTGCCTTCCCTCTCAATTTACCTTTTGTGCACTCTGTATACAATGTAGATGTACACAGTTGTGTGTATATGCATGTATGTATGTATATGTATATGTAGATATATGTGTGTGTCACTCAGTCAACAAGTATTTATTAAGTGTTTAATACCTGCTGCCCTGTTCTCTGCTAAGGACTTGGCATGTAACCAAAATTCATCTAGCCTAACTGTAGATATGTGTATATACATGTGATATTATCTCATATACATACACACAAATACAGTTGTATATATGTTGTAAGTTGTTAATTTGTTGTTGTTCAGTTGTTCAATTGTTTTAGTCATGTTGGATTCTTCAAGATCCCATTAGCGATTTTCTTGGCAAAGACACTGGAGTGGTTTGCCATTTCCTTCTCCAGCTCCTTTTATAGATGAGAAAACTGAGGCAAACAGGGTTAAGTGACTTATCCAGGGTCACACATTAATAAGTGTTTGGGGCTGGATTTGAAATTAGGTCTTGCTGACTTCAGGCCTGAAGTTTATATATCCATCTACCTACTATATCTATCCACTGTGCCACGTAGCTACTTTTACATACGTATACAGACATGATAGATAGCTACATAGATGGATGATTGATAGATAGATAGATGGTAAATAATAGATTAGATAGATAGATAGATAGATAGATAGCCTCCCTTACTAAAATGTGTAACTTCTTGAAGGCAAGGTCAATGTTTTTGACTTTCTTTGTATCCACAGTGCTTAGCACAATGCAGGACAGGTATTAAACACTTCATAAATACTTGTTGACTGATTGACTGACTTTCCTCTCTGTACCATGGTTTCTCAATCTGTAGAATGAGGGGGTTGGACTATTTGACCTCTAAGGTCCCTTCTAGTTCTAAATCTATGATCCTATAAATATGCCCAGTTCCTTCAAAGGATCACCACATGGCATGTTTTCTAGTAGTGTTGATAGATTGCACTGAGTCATCCACATTCTCCCACCCAGTTCCCCTTTCAAACCCAGGCTTGCTGCTAATAAGATCAAGGTCAAAACCTGATCCCTCTAGAGCCCAGTTACACTTTATGTAAATACTATTCCACCAGCACAAGCTGCAATCATGACATCTAAAAGTGTGTTTCTTAGTTCATATGGAAATGATATAAGCCTCAGGCATGTTTAAGAGTCATAGTGCCAACAGCTGTTGTTCTGGGAAATTAGAAGGGACTTTTCCGAATTATTTTCATTCTGAGGTTATTCTACACAATGTCTTGCTGAACGGGGAAATCACATCAACCCCGGCTCACTATGTTGGAATGGAGTGCCAATGTATCTTTAAGGAGATCTATCCATCTCCTTGACAAAGGTTGTTAAGCCAGAGTTTAGACACTATACACAACTTTGGGAAGAGAGTAAAAATGAAGAGAATTGAAGGAGAGAATAGCTCTCTCATTTTTCTGTATTTCAAATTAAAGTGGATTTTTACTTTTTATTAACTATTTCCTATAACTAACTGTTAATAGTCATCAGGGAACGATTTGTTAAGAAGTGAGCTCCCTAAAAAAAAATTTTAAATAAAAAAAATTTTTTTTAAATAATAAAAAAAGAAGTGAGCTCTCTATCACTGGTACTATATAAGCAGAAGTGGGAAAATAGTCTCAAAGGTCCTTCTGATACTGGAATTCTCTGATTTCCTGATCCTGTTAAATGTTTTTCTCATTGCCTTTTGAGAACTACTTCCCTGGTGAACCAGGGCAAGGCAAAGGGTTCAATTTACCCTTGAATTCAGAAAATCCTAGATATAATTCCTGCTTCTGAGACATGCTGATGTCAAGTACAATCATTGCACACAGAAGATTGACATCATCTTTAGAGACTGAAGGTTATTGTTGGAAATGATTAGTGTAGCCAAATCTGTCAGCTCACACCATCATTCCGTAGCAGAATGATTCAGAAAGGACTGATTCTGGTTAGCTTCCTTGGGGTTATACAGATTTATTTTCCAGACCAACTCACTTAATGAACCAATCCCCTGGCAAGTCTCTAAAACTGTAAGCTGAAGATCTTCATTGACCCGAAGAGTCTCTCTCCACAGTGGGACTTGCCTGTACCAATGAAATAAATATAGTTAGAATATTTCACTTCCAAATCTGTCACTAAGTCATGTGACCTTGGGCAAGTCACCTATCCTTGCTGGGACTCAGTTTTCTCATCCATAAAACAAGATGATTTTAATGTCCCCAAATATTTCTGGTACTTTAAAAATTAACTAGAAGACTTTTTGTTTTATTTTTATCTATTTTTTTAACATAGAGCTTTCTGTTGAAAAATACTATTGAGAAAATGGCTATTGGCTTTTCTGTCACTAAACCTCTAAATTTTTTTTCTCTCATTTA
Source organism: Dromiciops gliroides (assembly GCF_019393635.1). NCBI lineage: Eukaryota > Metazoa > Chordata > Mammalia > Microbiotheria > Microbiotheriidae > Dromiciops > Dromiciops gliroides. The sequence continues at coordinate 159,987,412 of NC_057866.1, read as the reverse complement.
TTATTGTTCTGCAAGCTTAAGTCTTCTACCAATAAGAATCACATTCCATGATTAAATTAAAAATTACTTGTTAAATCTATTATATGATTAGATATGTGGCCTATCTCTTTTGGTTTTCTACTTGCAATAATCGAGATAAATCAGTCGATGAATTTTATTTGAGTGCCTGTAGGTAAGTATCACGTAGTACTGGGCAGTCAGGACACATAATAAAGAACAGACAGAAGTTTATAGAGCTTATGATCTAGGGGGAGCCAAGATATATAAACATGTAATTAGCTTAAATGTGTACATGAAGAAAGTACTGTAATTACTAGACTGAATTGAGGAGGAGAGGATTATGTTGATGGGTTGAAATCTTTTTTTCTTTCTTTTTTCTTTTTCTTCTTCCCCCTCTTCTTCTTGTCCCTGACTCCAGTTCAGGACTTGGGTAATAAGATGCAATGACATCTCATGAGGATAGGTGCATTCCTTATAAGCCACAAAGTTAATGGAGTTTGTGTGTGTGTGTGTATGTCTGCGTGTTCATGTGTGGTCCAGATCTTTGATTTCATCTGGGTGGGGAATTTCTGGGATAGAAACTCTCCTCATGGATGCATATGGTCAAAGAGCTAATGTAGTTGAGTAATATAAATGGTATCGATCCACCAGCCAAAGATGTCTCTTCCAGAAGGGGGTGGGGGCATTGGAAAGCAAAATTCCTTGAACAGGAAACAAACTGATCATGCTTGGGAAAGAAAACACTCGATGACCAGAGGGAGTTCCACTAGCCCCAGCAAGGCCAAATTTGAGTTTCATCCTGCTTACCCAGCAGTAGAGTCCCAGGAACGGGTGCTGAAATGCATACTCTGCAGTCTAAGGCAGTTTCCCACCTGCCTCCAACCCCACACCCACTTATTTCAGTCTATAATTCACTTGTAGACATCTACATTGCCTGTGACACATTCTGAGCTGGAGGGCCCCTTGGGTAACAACATTTGGTTGGGCATCATATTATGGAGAAATAGGAGGAAGGCATGGGACAGGGAAAAGATAGAAAATAGACCTTTGAAAGATGTCATTTATATTTAATGAATGGGAAAAGAGACTTGGGAGGGCAGAGATGAAGGGAACAGATAGTCAACACTTTGTCAATATTTTCTGGTGTCTGGCCTCCGGATAACTGGATTGGACAGCTCAGGGTTGGTGCTGCCTGACTGGTATGTCTAGGCTCCCCACCACCAGGCAGTGGCCCCCTGGGCAGTCCTGTGGTTATGTAGCTACTTCTCCAAAGTGTCCCAGCTAAATGTGTCTCAGGGCTGACCTTAAGGAACTGCAGCTTTTAAGACAAGGAGAGAGGAAGGGTTATTGACTGGACTTTCCAAATAAAAATAATAGTTGTACGGCAAAAAGATTGATGGTGGATCCCCAAGGAAAAAAAAAAGAGAAAACAAGGAAGAGCCTTCCTTTACCCTACATCAGTTAAAAACACCACAACTCTTCTTCCTTGATCAAAGTGGGGAACATATAAAAATATAGTACTTCGTGGATCTCATGACATTCTGGAATATCATGTGTTTATTTGGGGGGCTTTTAAGGATTTCTTTATTAAAGTCCTATTCTTATGCTTTACTGTAACAGAGGTGACCCTAAGTTCTCAAAGACTGGCTGATATCTCCTGTTTTTTGGCAGAGAGGTGGTAGGCTATGGATGCAGAATGAGGCATACATTGTCATGTGTTGAATTGTTTTGCTTAATTGTATCTTTTTGTTACAAGGGCAAGAGGAACCATTGTGAAGTGACAGTTTGCTTTAGAAGTTTTTAAAAACCTCTTTAAAAAAACAATATCAGCTGTGTGTGTGTGTGTGGTGTTTTTGTTTTTTTTTTATTGGACCCATGACTCCTCTTCAGTATTGGGCGTTCCCAGTGAGGAACTCCTTCCACCCCCAGAGATGGACACTAGTGTTGTAAGTAATACTCGTAGAGAATTGCTTGAGACACTAAGAGATGAAGTGACTTACTCGAGGTCCCACAGCTAGATATGTCAAATGCAGGATTTGAACCTATCTCTTTCTTTTTTTTTTAATTAAAAAATTTTTTTTATTTTACATATAAGGTATTTTATTTTTTCCATTACATGTAAAGATAGTTCTCAACTTTTGTTTATACAAGCTTTACAATTTCAGATTTTTCTCCCTCCCTCCCTCCCCTCCCTCCCCCCTCCCCTAGACAGCAGGTAATTTGATATAGGTTATATCTATATACATATAGATATATATAGATATACACACATATATATACACATAATAACATTAATCCTATTTCTGCATTAGTCCTGTTATAAGAGAAAAAATCAGAGCAATGATGAAAAACCTCAAAATAGAAAAAAAAACCAACAGCACCAAAAACAAAAGAAATAGTATGGTTCATTCAGCATCTATACTCCACAGTTCTTTTTTTTTTCCTTGGATTTGGAGATCCTCTTCTATCATGAGTTCCCTGGAACTCTTCTGTACTATTGCATTGGTGAGAAGAATATAGTCCATCACAGTAGATCAACACTCAATGTTGATGATACTGTGTACAATGTTCTTCTGGTTCTGCTCATCTCACTCATCATCAGCTCACATAAGACCCTCCAGGTTTCTCTGAACTCCTCCTGTTCATCATTTCTATTTTTTTTTTTTTTTAGTGAGGCAACTGGGGCTAAGTGACTTGCCTAGGGTCACACAGCCAGTAAGTGTCAAGTGTCTGAGGCCGGACCCGAACTCAGGTACTCCTGACTCCATCCACTGTGCCATCTAGCTGCCCCTGTTCATCATTTCTTACAGCACTATAGTATTCCATTGTATTCATATACCACAACTTGTCCAGACATTCCCCAATTGATGGGCACCCCCTCAACTTCCAATTCCTTGCTACCACGTAAAGAGCAGCTATAAATATTTTTGTACATGTGGGTCCCTCTCCCCTTTCCATGATTTCTTTGGGAAAAAGACCTAAAAGTGGTATTGCTGGGTCAAAGGGTATGCACAGCTTTATCGCCCTTTGGGCATAATTCCAAATTGCTCTCCAGAATGGTTGGATCAGTTCACAGCTCCACCAACAATGAATTAGTGTTCCAATTTTCCCACAGCTTCTCCAACATTAATTATTTTCCTTTTTTGTCATTTTAGCCAATCTGATAGGTGTCAGGTGGTACCTCAGAGTTGTTTTAATTTGCATCTCTCCAATCATTAGAGATTTAGAGCATTTTTTCATATGGGAATAGATAGCTTTGTTTTCTTCATCAGAAAACTGCCTGTTCATATCCTTTGACCATTTCTCAATTGGGGAATGACTAGTAAAGTAGCAGGATATAAAATAAATCCACATAAATCATCAGCATTTCTATACATGACCAACAAAGTCCAGCAGCAAGAGATAGAAAGAGAAATTCCATTTAAAGTAATGGTAGATAATATAAAATACTTGGGAGTCTACTTGCCAAGACAAACCCAGGAACTCTATGAACACAACTACCAAACACTCTTCACACAAATCAAATCAGATCTAAATAATTGGAAAGATATCAATTGCTCATGGATAGGCAGAGCTAATATAGTAAAAATGACAATACTGCCTAAATTAATTTACTTATTCAGTGCCATATCAATCAGACTACCTAAAAATTATTTTATAGAGCTAGAAAAATAATAACAAAATTCATCTGGAAAAACAAAAAATCAAGAATATCCAGGGAAATAATGAAAAAAAAATTCACAGGAAGGTGGGTTAGCGGTACCAAACATGGAGCTTTACTATAAAGCAGCAGTCATCAAAACTATCTGGTACTGGCTAAAAAATAGAGTGGTAGATCAATGGAATAGGCTAGGCTCAGGAAATGCAGTAGTAAATGACACTAGTAATGTAGTGTTTGATAAACCCAAAGACTCCAGCTTCTGGGATAGGAACTCAGTATTTGACAAAAACTGCTGGGAAAACTGGAAGATAGTATGGCAGAAATTAGGCATAGACCAACATCTGATACCTTATACTAAAATAAGGTCAAAATGGATACACGATTTAGACATAAGAGGTGATACCATAGGTAAATTAGGAGAGAAAGGAATAGTCTAACTATCAGATCTTTGGAAAGGAAAACAGTTTATGACCAAACAAGAGATAGAGTATATTATAAAATGCAAAATGGATGATTTTGATTATATTAAATTAAAAAATTTTTGTACAAACAGAAGCAATGCATCCAAAATTAGAAGGAAGGCAGAAAGCTGGGAAACAATTTTTGAGGCCAGTACTTCTGATAAAGGCCTCATCTCTAAAATATATAGGGAACTGAACCTATCTCTTTCTTACTCTGAGGTCATCTCTCCATTGACTAGGACAAGAAATTCAATAAAATCTTTTTAAAAAGATTGGTGGAGGGTGGGGATAGAGATGGGAAAGGGAAGAAGGTATGAAGTTACACTAGAGGAACATATGCCCTGTTGCATTAGACCAAGGCAAAAAGGCTTAGAGCACAGGCTTGCCCATAGATGGAATGTCTGCCTGTTGCCCAAGACGCCTTTTCTGAAATGTTTGCCAGGGACCTGGAAGTGAACCATCTAACGACAGAGGCTTGTGTTTATTTGGAGGCCAGCAGAGCTGAGGCATCTTAAATCCTCCTCAAACCTCTCTGTTATTTCCAACCAAAAAAGGAATGGTTCTGTCTCCAGATGCCCAAATGTTTGTGAGCCACTGGTTGAGAAAATGGTGCTTCAAGAAGCTGGATTTTTCTGTACATTTTTAGGAATGAGGCCGTTCCCTAGTTCTGAAAGCAACAATTCACACTGTAGTATTTCAAGCCCTTTCCTTACAGCACAGAGAGAGGTTGACACTTAAGCTCTTAGAGATGGAGGGGACCTCAATGGGCATCTAATCCAGCCTGGATCTGGACTAGAATCCCCTCTGGCGAGTGGGTGGGTGATATGGCCTTTCCTAGAAGGCCTCCAGTGAGGAGGATCCCAGTGCTTACTATGGTAGACTCTTTGGCCCAAATCCGGCCTTCTCTGACTTTCAGACATTGCTCCTAGTTATAGCTTCCAGGACCAAACATAACAAAGAAGTACCTCAAAATACTTGAAGACGGCAAAAGTAGTGTACATTCTCCACCCCACCCCTCACCTAATCTCTTCTTCCGCTTATGAAACATTGGCAGATCTTTCAAATGATTCTCCTGTGGCATGATTTCGAAGCCCTTTCCAATTCTGATTACCCTGCTCTGGATGCTCTCCCACTCTATCAATTCCTTTCCTAAAATGTAGATCCCAGAGCTCAACACAATAGTCTAGATGTAGTTTGAACAGGATAACATGGGGAAACACTATCACCTCCCTAGTCCAGAAACCATGCTCCTCTTAATGAAGTCTAAAAGAATATTAACTTTTAGTGATTCCATGTCTTTTCACTGACTCTTTTTTTTGTTTGTTTGGTTTTTGGTTTTTTGTGAGGCAATTGGGGTTATGTGAGTTGCCCAAGGTCACACAGCTATAAGTGTCAAGTGTCTGGGGCTGGATTTGAACCCAGGTCCTCCTGAATCCAGGGTCGGTGCTCTATCCACTGTGCCACCTAGCTGCCCCTTCATTGACTCTTAATTGAGCTTGCAGGCCACAGATACCCCCATATCTTTTTTTCCCAGACAAATTGCTATCTAGCCTTCCCCTCCAAAAGCTGGGGGTTTTGAACCCCAAGTGAAAAAGCTTGATATTTGTGCCCAGTCAACTTTGTCGTGTTAGATTTTAGCCCATTGTTCAAACCTATTGGTCCTTTAGGATACTAATTCTGTCATCCAGCATGGAAGCTAGTAGCTTCTTGGCTTTCCACCATCTTGAAATGTTTTGAGCATACCATCTATACCTTTATCCAAGTCATCAATAAAAAACACCAAGCAGCATAAGACCAAATGTAAATCCAAGAAGCATGCTACGAGAATGCCTCAGAGCTTCAAGAAGCCAGAGGATGCTTTATTTCTGTCATTTTATCCCTAATACCTAGTACAGTGGGTACCCAATTTATTGTACTTGTGGGTACTCAATACGTATTTATTGAATGAACAAAATTGAGTTCACCAGTCAATGCCCAATTCACTAAACTGCAGTATCATCTAGCCCACCTTTTCTACAAGAATAGTATGAAAATCTTTATTAAATGCTTTGCCAAAATAGTTAGCATTTATAAAATACTTTATGGTTTGCAAAGTGCTTTACATATGCTATTGATTATAGATGAGGGAAGGGAGGTTAGGTGACTTGCCTGGGATCACATAGCTAATAAGGGTCTGATGCACTATTTCAACTCAGGATTTTCTGACTCCAAGTACAATGCTCTATCTACTGTGCCACCTAATTTCCTAGTAGTCCTTCCAATCTACCAATTTAATAACTGTAAAAAAAAAAATGAGCTTAGTCTGGCATGGCATGTTCTTGATGATGCCGTTTTGGCTCTGGGATCTCTACTTTCATGATGTTCACTAACCATTCTTTTAATAATGCTTTGTAGAATTTGTTTGTTTGTTTGTTTTGTGGGCAATGAGGGTTAAGTGATTTGCCCAGGGTCAAACAGCTAGTAAGTGCCAAGTGTCTGAGGCCGGATTTGAACTTGGGTCCTCCTGAATCCAGGGCTAGTGTTTTATCCACTGGGTCACCTAGCTGCCCCCCTAGAATTTTGCCAGAAATAAAAGTCAAACTCATCTTCTTACCTTTTTTTTTAAATTGAGACAATATTCATCTTTCTCAGCTTCTCAATGGTCTTTCAATCTTGGTTCAGTCATCACATTTGTCAGTTCTTTCAGTCCCTAAGGCCATTATTCATCTGAAGCTAATGACTTTATCTCACTGAGGGCAGCTGGTGTTCTCTTACTATTTCTCCATTTATCTTTAGCTATCTTTCTTATGTTCTTTCCAGTTAAATTATTATTCTCCTTGGCAGAGAAACAAAAGTAAGTTACATAGTTTTGCCTTCTTTCTATTGTTGACTATCATCATCTCATTCATTCCAAGAAGTGGTCTTCTCTCATCTTTAATTCTCCCCTTTTCCACAATCTCATTTTTTAAAAAATCTCACCTTGTTTATTGTTCTTGGTGTTCCCTCTCTGAGCTAAGGTGCTCCTGATCCTACTTGTCCTTGACTCCAGCTTCTGTGCATGTCTTTCTAAAATTTAAATTGGACATTCATTTCAATATGCATCCACACTGGTCTCAGATGAACTTCCCTCTTACTTCTTATTAGAATTGTTTTCCTTTGTGTCTTCAGAATTGTTTCATCCTGGAGGGCTCTCCATCCTTCTTAAACTGACTTTCCCTGTAACATTTTAGTTCTGTGGATCCCACTTATCTTTTCTCTGGATCATTTGAAATTTGCTCTCCCCAAATCAAGCATGTAGGGCAGACTATGTCCAGCTTTCCTCTCCTTTTCCTATGGGAAAAAAAAATTCTTCCCCTGATTTTCATCAAAAAGAGGAACAAATGGGGCAACTAGGTGGCACAGTGGTTAGAGCACCCGCCCTGGATTCAGGAGGACCTGAGTTTAAATCCAGCCTCAGACACTTAACATTTACTAGCTGTGTGACCCTGGGCAAGTCACTTAACCCCAATTGCCTCACAAAAACAAAACAAAACAAAACAAAAAGAGGAACAAATTACTGGAGGAGAAATGGGGAGAACCTTGGGGAGTGCTGAGAGTTCACTTCCCCATCCTGTTTCTGCTCACAGCCCCAAGGTTCCCCCCCACCCCATTTCTCCTTCGGAGACTAGTTCCTCCTTTAGGTAGGAATTGGATCCAGAATAATACACCAATCTTCATTGATTCCTCCACAGTTAGAAGGTTGAAATGATCACTGAGGCAAGTTGAGAAATTTTTAGCTTCTCTGTTTTTGGCATCAAGAATGGTCTAGGGGGCAGCTAGGTGACACAGTGGATAGAGCACCGGCCCTGGAGTCAGGAGTACCTGAGTTCATATCCAGCCTCAGACACTTAACACTTACTAGCTGTGTGACCCTGGGCAAGTCACTTAACCCCAATTGCCTCACTGAAACAAAACAAAACCAAAAAAAAAGAATGGTCTAGCAGGGGGCAGCTAGGTGGCACAGTGATAGAGCACCAGCCCTGGATTCAGGAGGACCTGAGTTCAAATCCAGCCTCAGACACTTGACACTTACTAGCTGTGTGACCCTTGGCAAGCCACTTAACCCCAATTGCCTCACCCCTACCCCCAAAAAATAATGGTCTAGCAAATGGCCAAGAGAAGTGGAGTTGCCCCATTGTTACTGTTCCATGTCTTAGTTGTGATCTGTTTCCCAAAATGAACTGCATAGATCTTTCTGCTCAACTTAGATTATACCAGTAATAATATTGCTTCTGTTTCACCTTCCATCAATCTTCTCCAGGTCTACCCTTCCCTTGATTCCTGGATTTCCTCACATTACTATATCTTCTTGACATACAACACTACTTCATGCAACTCCCTTTTACCCAGTCTGTTCTTTTGACTGAAGTCCATACACCTTTCTGGAGCCATGCTCAAGCCCTGGGTCCCATCCTACCAAGTGTCATTTAAAACCAAGGAGGCAGAATTTGCCTCCTTGCCTTAGGATTTCTGGTTCACTCTCCTTTTTACCTATGGATGGTGTATTTGTGTACTGAGTTTAAATCTAATCTCAGACACTTCCTAGCTGTGTGACCCTGGGAAAGTCACTTAACCACTGTTTGCCTCGGTTTCTTCAACTGTAAAATGGAGAATAATAATCGTAGCTACCTCACAGGATTGTAATGAAGAGCAATTGAGATAATATTTGAAAAAAAAGAAGTTCCGCCGCTTTTCTCTACCTGAGGGTGTCCCACTGCTTCTGCTAGGCTGACCTGCATCTTCTAAAGGAACTGTTTAGTTTCCAAATCTCCTTCATCTTCTGAGATCCAGAGATAGGTAGTACAAATATGGTGATTTACAGGTAAAAGAGAAAAAGACTGGTCCTTCAAGTAGCTTAGGGACCTGCCCAAAGTCACCCAAGAACTGAGGTTCAAACCCAGATCTACTGGCTCCTTCCAGTATGATAAAATAGCTATGTCCGATGCATATTTCTAGCTGAAAACCTGATTGTCTTCCAAAATTAGAAAGAATCCATCATACCCTTTAAGGGCTCCTCTATTTGTGGAGTATCTACATTATGACCCTGCCACATGCAGATCATGACTTTCTATTCTATTTATGAGGCTCCTTTTACTCTCCCTGCAAGAACAAGGTCAAGGTGGTCTCTTCATTAACAGCTCTGTTGGTGATGCCTTGGAACTGCTCTGAGGTGTCACAAAGCATCTGAGCAGAAGTCGGATCACAGTGACTGCAGTGTCTGTCCCACTGAGGGTTATTTTTATTGTGTGTGTGTGTCTAATTTTTTTTTTTACTGTATTCTCTTTTTGCAAATCTGCACAGCACCTCCTACCTGTTGTGCTTATTCCATCTCGTCACTGAAGACTGAAAATGGTGTGGTTTTGTTTTAATCTAGTTAGAAACTTATAAAACTTGGTGCTTCTGGAAATTTTTGTCTGAAACTAAGATTTCAGGGAGATAGTATGTGTTGGGTCTGTGAATGGCATAGGGGACAGGGTTTAGGATTCATTATGGGCTTCATTCTTTTGAAGTAACACTGTAGCCTCAAACATTTGACACTTACTAGCTCTGTGACCCTGGACAAGTCACTTAACCCTCATAGCCCCCCCCCCCAAAAAAAAGATGATGATTATGAAGATGAAGTAACACTCTAATAGTGAAGTTTCTGTCCATGAACTTAGCCTGGTTGGAGCCAATATGAAGGGAGACTGGAGGAGTTCTTCAGGCTACCTACTATTCTCCTGATATTCTTTGTGTTCTATCAATTTCACCTCTGAATCAATCAAAGCAGGACACCTTTTTAGCTACAGGCAATGAATGAATCTCCCTGTGGTGAAGAAGAAAATCTCTGCAATTCTAGCACTGCTTCATCCTTAAATGGAAAAGGATAGAGCAGCACTCTGACTTAAGGGCTGCATATTTGGTATCAGTTTACTGACAAAGACCAAAGTTGGTTTATATATTCTTAGAACCTGTACCTAGTTATACATTAAACCTAATCAGGTTTATTGAGTGTAGTTGTGTAGAGAATAGGGTAGCTAAAATTTCACTCTAAAGGGGAAAGGGTGATATGGAAGGATGTGACTAGTGGCAGGCCATAAGGAGAGACTATGTTGTAACTAACTAGCAATTTCTCTAGTTTCTCTGTGGCTACCAGAGACAAGAGGATAGGACTACCAGGCCTTTGTCCTGAGGCGCTAAAATGAGGGGTTTTTTCTCTTTTCTTTCATTTTTTCTTGTGTTGATCTCCTATGCCATGAAGGCTAAGGAGACTACAGAATCCTGGGGGATAAATCCCTGGATAGGGAGTGAGTAAGAGCACAGTGCACTGCAGAGATGTGCTTCATGTGATTCTAGCCTTGACTAGAAGGGGGAAAAGTCTCTTAACAGCCTTGGGGTGAGCAGTGAACAGGAGTGTGGTCTCCTGAACTATTTTCTGCTAGTGGAGAGGAGTTCCTTCAGGGACCTTTGTTGTCTAGAGAGGGAACATACTTCTCTAGACTTCATTTTGTCTGGGAGGAAGCAGCAGCAGGCAGAAATCTGTTCCTCAACTGTGATCATCCTTTGAACCGGAGTATTTCAGAGCCCTGGGGCATCTAGGGACAGAAGTAGAGCTGCTCTGGTGAAGGAGGAATACTTGTTTAGGCAGAACGATCCTTGGAGAGGCTGCCTCTCAGTACCTACTCCCCCCAGGGAGAGGGTCATTGCAGGGACAGACAAGGCTGTTCTGTGGCAAAGAATGTACTTCACCACACCAGGTTCAGATCTGAGAGAGGGGTACCAGGCATTCCAAGAGATGAGCAAGGTCCTGGGAACATGGTCTCCTGGACTGGAATGGACACCTTCTCCCCAGTGGAATTTGTCTTGAGTCCCTGAATTCCTAATTGTGGCACTACAAGCTATCATTCTGTTCTTATGAAAAGCAGAATGCCTTACCAGGGACCAGTCTAGGGAAGGGCTGGGAAGAAAGTTTTTAACTCCTCAATATATATTTTGGAATTCAGTTGCTTCTTTCCCTTTCAGTTTTTTTATTTCATTTTATTTATTCATTCATTCACTTATTTATTTATTATTTTTTTTAAAATGTATTGCAAGGTAATGAGGGTTAAGTGACTTGCCCAGGGTCACACAGCTAGTAAGTGTTAAGTGTCTGAAGCCAGATTTGAACTCAGGTCCTCCTGAATCCAGGGCCAGTGTTCTATCCACCACACCACCTAGCTGCTCCCTTTCCCCTTCAGTTTTGAGAGGTAGGATTTTTTTTTTTTTAGTGAGGCAATTGGGGTTAAGTGACTTGCCCAGGGTCACACAGCTAGTAAGTGTTAGGTGTCTGAGGCTGGATTTGAACTCAGGTACTCCTGACTCCAGGGCCGATGCTCCCCTTCAGTTTTGAAACAAAGAAAACTCCAGTGACATAACTAAATTCACTTGCAAGTTCACTATCTTGTTTACCATCAGTGACACTTCTGTGATGTAGAGGGGGGAGATGGAGAAGGGAAAGGCAGAAAGCTTTTGACTGGATCTTAGGCCTTTCACATTATTACCAAAGTTAAACAACAAATCCTCAGAGCTGTGATTTGGGGAATGACAGACTTCACCCGAGTCCACTAAGGCAGCGTGGCAGTGATCACTGGAAGATTCTGGTCCCAGTGATTTGTTCTGAGGGGCTTGTGTTTTTTCTGCAACACATAGTTCTTCATCTTGACTTGGGGCATAAATGAAAGTCTTTTTACCAACACCGACTTCATCCAGTTTTCCCTTTTCTCAGTCAGAGAGTGGCCAGAGTATTTGCACATGCACATATTGTGTGCCAGTGCATGTATGTGCATGTATGTGTACAAATACCTTCCCCTAACTGAGAAAAGTCAGAACTATTGAAGAAACAGGAAAGTGCTTGTCACCAAAGCCTTTGGCATAGTCACATGGTTCAACGTCAGAAACTGGTAAGATTTTTCCATGGACATGACATCAAAGAAGAGGCATTATCATCTGCTTTGCTGCTGTACCCCAAGGACCATGGGGACCTTTCCATCTGCCCCACTACTGAAACCTCCCCGCATCCTTTGTCTCTCCAATTAGAATGTGAGTTTCATGAAAGCAGGGACTGTCTTGCTTACCCACAGGGTTTAGCACAGTGCTTAACACATAGTAAGTGCCAAACAGATGCTTAATTCACTCATTCATTTATTCATTCTTTCTTACCTTCATCACTATGTGTGGTATCTTGAACACGAAGAAATGTGAGCTATAGAACAAGATGCCCTGAGGCTAACTATAACATTTATTAAGAGTACAAGCCAGTATAAGTTAGCAAGGCAAACTCCACCTTGAAATGCCCCTGGTTAAAAGAAACAACTGTTCCCAGTGGGAGAGAAGAAGTAGAAAGAACATGGTATCACAATCACACAATTTGGTTTAGGGAAATGGCATTACAAATTGACATATGCAAGTCCATATGGAGTTGGTGGATCCCTACATCCCTCTAGAGGAATACTGCTGTGATCATGATCAACAGTTTTTATTTCTTTTTAAATGTGTTACTGATGTTCTCTTCATTTTTTATACAACTGTCACTTTCCAAGGACCCCTCTCTTCATCCCCAACCCATCCTAAGGACCCTCACTTGGAACAAATAAATACATTCAGAAAAGCAAATAAAATATTGACTATATCTGAAATATATTGTCATGGGGCAGGGGGGAAAAGGTATAGGTTATTAGGTATTCCTCAATAAAGAGTGTGCCTGGGGGCGGCTAGGTGGTGCAGTGGATAAAGCACCGGCCCTGGATTCAGGAGTACCTGAGTTCAAATCTGGCCTCAGACACTTGACACTTAACTAGCTGTGTGACCCTGGGCAAGTCACTTAACCCCCATTGCCCCGCAAAAAAAAAAAAAAAAAAAGAGTGTGCTTGCACACAGTCCAGTCAGAATTAAAGTGGTCTTTTATTTGGTGCTAGAGAGAGTAACCAAGTGGGAAGTCAAAGACTTCACCCCTGGGGAGAAACTTCCTCCTCCCAGAACAGAAGAAAGGCAAAAGATTTTTATAGAGGATAGACGGGGTGTCCATTTGAAAACTGGAAAGTTCCCTTGTGGAAAAACTTGGATGCTTGTCATATTCCTGAGAGTTGAGGGGGATTTTTTTAAAATGATGGTCCTGACCTTTGGGGTTATCTCTGTCTTCTAGCTCTGGTCAGGTTGTAGCCATGCCTAATTGACTTTCCTGCTATAAAATTTTATCTCCCCTTGCTTCTTATGTGTGTCTGTCCTGATATCTGGTTGGTCAATCTAAACTTTAATAGTCCCTTGATTCCTTGATAAGTCTGTCCTGTTATCTGGTCATCTTTGGTTTTGCTTCTCAGAGGAGACACTTCTTCTGATTTATCCTAAGCTCCATGTCAATACTTTGCTTAGTACTAGGGAAAGAAAGGTTTACCAAAAAAAAGTACCTGCTTTCAAGAAGCTTAATTTCAACTGGGAGACACAATGAAAACAGGTAAATACAAGATAATGGAGAGGAAGAAGGCACTAAGAAGTAGGAAAATCAGAAAAACTTGCTGTGATACTAATGATAATAATAATAGATATTCATATAACACCTTAAGATTTGCAGAGCTCTATACATACATTATTTCATTTGATCTTCAAAACAGTTTTGTGACACTACAGATATTACTCCCATCTTACAGATAGGAAGAAACTGAAGCTCAGAAAGTTTGTGACTTGACCAAGGTCATTTGGTAACACAAAGTTTTCTGATAAAATAAATATTAATCCCAGCTCAGCCACTCGTTATCTGTGGGCAATAACTTCTCTTTGCCTCAGTTTCCTAATCTTACAGATAGAAGAGTCTAGACTACATGACCTCTAGATCAAAGTCTGTGATCCAAGAATGCAAGATAATGGTGTTTCCTTTTTATTATGGAATAAAATTGTTGGGGAGGAGGCATAGGGAGAGGGAAGTAACCATGTAAATATATAACAGGAAGAATACAGCATGTACTATAAATATGGTCTTGTCTTGATGAGGGGAGATATAGTAGTGTTCTTTTCACTTACATTATTACCTAAGAAAATTTACTTAAGAAAGTCTTTCAAAATTTCCTCAAATCCCTAGTCAAATGCTATATAATTGTGATGACTAGTCTGGGTCTCAGGGAAGAGAGGAGGAAATACCCTTTTCATTTGGTAGGGGACTGTGGGTACAAACTGTAACATGTCATCAAATAAGGTCATGATGTCCATTGCTTACTCTTCACTGTTTTCCTCTGATTCAGGAATATGAACGTATGGGTAAGTGTTCAAGAAACACAGGCTCTCTCTTTCTATACACACACATATACATACATATCTACACATGCATATACATTTGTGTATGTACATGTATATATAAATATATATGTATATAATGTGTGTGTGTGTGTGTGTGTGTATGAAAGGCACCTTAGAAGTCATAGAGTCCAACACTCATTTTACATTGAGCCAGCTAGGTGGTACAGTGAACCAAGTGCTACACTTAGAATCAGGAAAACCTGAGTTCAAATCCAACCTCAGACACTTACTAGCTTTGTGACTCTGGGCAAGCCACTTAAGCTCTGTCTGCTTTGGTTTTCTCAACTATTAAATGAGGATAATAATAGCACCTACCTCCCAGTGTTGTAAAAATCAAATAAGATAATATTTGTAAAGTGCTGGATCTAGGGAAGCTAGGTGGCACAGTGGATAGAACACTGACCCTGGAGTCAAGAGGACCTGAGTTCAAATCTCACATCATACACTTAATAGGTGTGTGACCCTGAGCAAGTTACTTAACCCCAATTACCTTAAACATCCCGGGCCATCTCCAGTCATCCTGATATCTATCTTGACATTGGACCCAGATGGCTCTGGACGAGAGA
The DNA here is from genome assembly GCF_019393635.1 of Dromiciops gliroides. Taxonomy (NCBI): domain Eukaryota; kingdom Metazoa; phylum Chordata; class Mammalia; order Microbiotheria; family Microbiotheriidae; genus Dromiciops; species Dromiciops gliroides. The sequence goes on along the minus strand of NC_057866.1, from coordinate 159,972,401 downwards.
GTGAAGTTGGTGACCTTGCATAGCCCTCCCTCTCTTAAATACAATTCAGTGCAAGTCATGACATTACCCTAATGTCATGGTTCTCTTTGAGAATGAAAGACAAAAACAATAGTGTGGGGGCCTAGCACATAGCAGGTGTTTAGTAAATGCATATTTCCTTTTCTTCCTTTCTTCCCTAAACATAAGGAAACTGAAGACAGTAAAGGTTAGGTGACTTGCCCAGGGTAACACAACTAGTAAGTGCCTGAAGTATATTTCAAATTCCTGACAACAAATCCAGTTCTCTCCCCACTATATATGTTTCTTCTTGAGATATGACTATGATATAAAAACAAACCAAATAAAATTTTTTTCTAAAAAAAAAATCAATAAAAAGCTTGCAAAATCCTACACAAAAGAATAAATCTAGGGAGTGTTCTTTCTAAAGCAATATGGGGGGGGCGGGGCGAGGAATAAGGTCTGAAAAGAGACCTCAAGGAGCCACATTACACATTCTAACTCTTGCCTTCTTCTCTTTACTCAAGTGGCCTGACATTTCCAAAGCCTAGGATGCTTTCCTTCACCTCCACCTCGTAGAAAGAATCTCCTCAGCTTCCTTCAAGACTTAGCTCAGTGCCTCCCTCTTTGGGATGAAGCCTTCCCTCATCGCCCTGGGTGGTACCTCAAGTCACCTTGCATTAAATTGCTTGTTGTATCACTCAGCAGGGTGTAAGCTTCTTGAGAGCTGGGGGGGGGGCAGGGACTGTTTTGGGGTATTTTGTCTTCACATACCAATGCCTAGCCTATTGCCTTCCTGACAGTGGATCCTGCTTAAATAAATGCTTTCAGAATTTGATCAAATACCTATCTCCATTGAGGATCTCAGTTTGGGGCCAGCACTGGGCCCCTGCTGGAGATGGTATCAGTTTCCCCTCTTTCTAAAACTCTAAACAGAAGTCCTTTGTCTCATGCCATTTGAATGAAAATTGCAACTTTCCTTCCTTTGCTCATCAAGCCCTAAGATTTATATCACATTACTCTAATCTGTTTATTGACCAAAATAATCAGGCCTATTTGTTTGCATAAGAAGAGTAGAGTAGTGGTAGAAACGAAGAATGTCAATCCTGTTGTTTTTGTTTCGATGAGGCCATGTTTAACTTAGTTTTGTCTTTTGGATTCCATATTTTTGAAAATATTGACTTTCATCTGAATTACAATTAAACTTTTGTGGTTTCTGTTAAGTAATTTCACCATGAAATTATCTTGTCAGCAATCAAGGAAACTAAGCGATATTGTCGATTGGTGGCAGCTCCTGCCACTCTCCCTTGTCTACAAGGCAAGGTGGCTCATCAAATTCAAACCTATTTAATTTAGCATCTATCCACACACTCACAGGGATCTTTCTGTTCTGGTCTTCCTATGAATGAATGAGGAGCATATTAAGTAATTACTGTGTGCAGAGCTCTGTGTTGAGGTACAAACAGAAAAGACACTTCCTGTTCTCAAGAACCTCACCTATATTTAACACAGATGGAAAGTTTCAGCTGCAAGTCAGATTTAAAGGTCCTATTAAAGTCTGACAACAAAACAGATGGTAATGTCTCTTTTTTAATGTCACTTTTGCCCGGGGTGGGGAGCAATAAGGGTTAAGTGACTTGCCCAGGGTCACACAAGTAGTAAGTGTCAAGTGTCTGGGGTCGAATTTGAACTCAGGTCCTCCTGAATCTAGAACTAGTGCTTTATCCATTGCATCACCTAGCTGTCCCTTAATGTCACTTGCACTGATAAAAATATCAGTTTCTGATGTTGAACCATTCGACAATACCACGGACTCTGGGGACGAGAACTTTCTTTTCTCAGTCTTCAGTGGATGTGGCTAGAGGAGTTGCTTTCCAGGATGATGGTTCAGGGTCTTAGGCTGTGTCTATCAGGGTGCAAAAGGATCTGATAGTTAAGGTGGTGGTGGTAATTTGACTAGGGTGCACATGCTGCTTTGTCTCTTCCCCAAGGTACCCTGTTGCTTTGGATAGGTTGATTTGCCTGCCCCGTGGGTGGCATTTGGTGGGAATGTCTGGTCCCCTCTACACAGCTTTTTATCCTAGATGATGGCAGTGAGGGAAGGCAGGAATTCCCGTAGGACTATTGGTGTGAGGGGGTACTGCCCTTCACAAGACTCTGGTGCCTATCCCTATGTTGGTGGTAGCTGGTAAAATATTGGTCATGGTCACGAAGAATATGAGCCCTTCTCCACAATGCTTTCTGCCCTCAGTGCCTGGTATGGTACCAGACATAAAGTATGTATTTGTTAATTGACACTTCCAAATATCCAACACCGTGTCTCGTACATATGCACTTGATAAGTAGTTGTTGGTGATATAGCCCTATGCTAGGTATTACTCATGTGAATTACAGAGATATGGTTCTTGCACCATTGTAGTTAAACTATGATGGAAAATATAGTCACTGTTTCTTATTCCTGGGTCACATATGTATAGAAGGTTATAATTGCAAACAATTTCAAAGAAAGTGTAACTTGAGAATTGTTTGTGATTATGTTGAAATTACTTTGTAGGCTCCAAGTAGAGACTGAATGACTTGTTGGAGATGTTGTAAAGGTCCAAGTTAGACTCAATAAACTCTATCTCCTTCAACTCTGAAGAATCAGTGATTCTGTTACTCTAAGGGCATATTTCAGTTGCGTTTTTAGAATATATTTTGTCAAATTTCCACAGGATTGAAATGTTCTAGTTACTAGAAGATAGATCAAAAATGACAATTCAGTGTATGTAATATTGCCCCAAATGCCTTTCTCAAAGTTTCCATTCATTAAACTGGCAAAAAAAAAAAAGTGTTCTCTTGAAAAAAACCAAATAATTACTTCAAAATAGAGATTGTCCTTTTATAAAAGAGTAGCTGGCTATACATAGGCACACATTTATATAACCAAAATTGCAGAAAAATAGGATCCTCAGGATACCACGCTTTCCCCCCAAATGTATTATAAACTACACTTTTTGAAAAAGTTCCAATCATTATCCCCCCAAACTAGCTGCTTCTAAGCTTGACTTAATGTGTTTTCTCTCCATTGTTTGGCATAAACATTTGCCTCTCCCTTCTGTAACCATCATCTAACTATAGCTTTCTGTTGTTCGGTCAACTGACGTTTCACCTTCTGTTTCACCAGTTCCAGAGGAATTGTGGATCAGCTTACGTTACTGCTTGCAGAAGTGACACTCTCATTTCTTGTTCTTTGTTGATTAATTTGTTCCAAGTTTCCATCCCTGAAAGGCCTGAGTTCTTTGTTTCATGCTGACAAGTTAACCAGATTGGGGCATTCATCTTCATATTCCTAAGAATCAGCAGAAATTTCTTCTTGATGCATTTGATCTTCTCCCTTGGTGATATTTTCAGTGCTGTTTTCCTCTCCATGAAAATCAGTTGCAGAAGTCAACAATCTCTCCCTGGATTTCTCCTAATGACTGAATTTGGTCACTTCAAAGTACCATGCACTATACTTTTCCTTGGACAGTACATCTGTATACCTTTGTAGCAAGTCTTCAGAAGCGTTCATTTTACAATCACCATCTGATTTATCGATGAAGTTTTTTCCATTTTCCAACTTAGTCGTCTTTACCCTTTCTGTCAGTTTTTCAAGTGATGAAGGACATTTAGATCCTTCATCTGTTTCAAGACTCTCATCATCAGAACCTCACGGATGAAATAGTTTATCCTCTTCCTGCATTTCTTTTGTATGTTCACTGGCAGAAAATTCTACAAGAGAGTCCTTCCTCCTGATATCTCTATAGGTTGCATAAAATTCACTTTCATAATTGAAATATCTTATGAAGAAATCTCCAGTGTATTTAACATCTCTGTCAATACCATTTAGCATTTGGATGAGATGTTGAGACCATTTATGGGAAGTCAGTTCTGATTTTCTGGCCATCCTTATCCAAAATTGGATTGAATTCATTGAAATCACCATGAATTAGTGCATGATTGGCAAGTTTAATAATTAGTTCCATGGTTTCATTATATACTGCATCAAGATCTTCAGTGTGATGGATGTGGCAGAAAGAGTAACCATTTATGAGTTCCATGACTACTGCATGTTGATTATAATTGATTGGTTTTGGAACTGGAAATTTCCTCTCATAGCACGCCTTCATATAGACAAATTCCTTCATGGCACACAAATGGGATAAAGTCGTGACATCTTATGTCTGTGCTTGTGGTAATCACATTTGATTTTCAAATTAAGGAGTAAAGTCCTTCCCAGTCTGTGCAGCTTTAGTGTAAACTGTTTTTGCTCTTCATTTGCAACAATGTAAATATCAGATTCTTTGCCAACACCTCTCTGGTTTTCAATAGAGTCACTCACCTGATGAAAGAAAGTACTTTCAAAGCAAGGTAAGCATAACCCCTATTTATCAATCGATAGCCTTGGACAGTTGTAGTTCATTCATAAGGTAAGAGTTTATATTTTGCCAGTTCTCTAAAAATCTTATTACAGGCATCATGTTTAAGGCTGGCTGTGGAGGCAACCAAATTGCAAGGTTAGATGGTTCTTCACACCCATTTAGACTGCGGTGACAACCCTGAAGACAACCCCATTGGAGTTTGACCACATTCATTTTCCCCACTGGCTGCTCCAAGAAACAACCAGTGCCGATGATCCTGTATTTTTAATAAAAAAAATATCGTATCCATGGGGACTTCCTGTAAATGGTGGGGCCAATATCTTCTCCATAGATACCAAGCAATTGGTAATATCAAGGTGGAAGTGGGTTACAACGCTAGATGTAGAATAAAGGGATACAGTTCTAGTAAAAAAAATGAGTAGGTGGGGCTCAGTGACGCCTCATGCACTTCCTACTCTGAGATTCTGACAGGCAAAAAAGCATCCCTAGAAGGAAAAGGAATAAATTCTTAGTGGGGTGAGGAAGGGAAAGAGGGATACAAAATAAGTTACTGATTTATAAGTATATTAAGGGATAAATTTCAAACAACTATTTTAGTGAATTTTTCAGGTAGTCTTTTGCCTAGGGCCAATAGTGATATTTTTGGATCAAATAAAAATGTTTGTGAAGCACTTTGCAAATGATAATGCACTTATATAGGATAGAGTGCTGGGCCTGCAGTCAGGAAAACTTTAGTTCAAATCCAACCTCGGATATTTTCTAGATGTGTGACACTGCTTTCTTTGTCTGCCTCATTTCCTCATTTGTAAATGGAACATACCTCACAGGGTTTTTGTAAGGATCAAATTAGATAATATTTGTAAAGTACACATTTTTGTCATTGATGTTTAATTGTGTCCAACTCATTGTGACCCCATTTAGGGTTTTCTTGGTAAAAATACTCTAATAGTTTGTTATTTCCTTTTCTAGCTCATTTTATAGATGAGAAAACTGAGGCAAACAAGGTTAAGTGACTTGCCCAGGGTCACACAGCTAGTAAGTGTTTGAGGCGTGATTTGAATTCAGGTGCTGTATTCACTGTGCTACCTAGCTACTCCAAAAGTACATATAGTTAAGACATTTAATATATGTTTGTGTCCCCCACCACCATCACACAAAAAAGTTTTAGGGCAGTTTTAAGCTTTAATAGCTTAAAACTGTCCTAAGACTTTGGGGGATATCCTATAAATGTGAATCACTATTATTATTTTCACAATTATCTCTTTTCTGCCATATTTTTGATGGGTTTCAGAGAGAAGTGATCTGAGGATAGGTCACTATCCCACTGTTATTCTCCTTTAGTTAATGTTTGGCAGACTATTGCACAGGTGAATGAAATCAACTTCCTTTTGTATAATGATATTAGCTCCTCTCCTGTCAACACACTGTAAAGCATTTTTAAGACAACACCAGCAGTAGACAGGAGGGCATGTACTTCATTTTGTTACCACATGGTTTTAATCTCTACCTCTAGGTCTCTATATTTTGAAAGCTTTTCTTTCATTCCAGGTAGTTTGTAATGAAATTATACCCCATTTGGGGGCAACTAAGTGGCGCAGTGGATAAAGCACTGACCTTGGATTCAGGAAGACCTGAGTTCAAATCCAGCCTCAGACACTTGACACTTAACTAGCTGTGTGACCCTGGACAAGTCACTTAACCCTCATTGCCCCACCAAAAAACAAACAAAAAACCCCAAAACAAACAAAAACAAACAACAAAATTATACCGCATTTGGTCTACCAACATCAGTGAAAAATACCATGCTTAAATTTTTATGGATCAATGTAATATCTGGATGATTTTCTTCATTCCCCACCCCCATCTATACTTCTGACTCTGTCCAGACTTTGCTACCATGACTTGGTTGTCTTCTCACCCTACAATATCCCTCCACCATCTTGCCAGTCCCTTTCTCACATCAGTGAGTTCCTTCCAGGGGACTTCCTCTATGGGTTGGACCAGACAAGTCACACTTCACTTCCTTTCCAGTCCTGCTTTTGACTTTCCAGACTTTTCAATCATGGATTACATGGGTAGCTTCTCCCTCTCTCCTCCCATTTTCAGACCCCCTTTATGTGTTGTCTTCCCCATTAGGAGGTAAGCTCCTTGAAGGCAGGGACTATCTTTTTGCTTGTATTTTTATCCCCAGCACTCAGAACAGTGCCTGGCACATAGCAAGCCTTGCCTTGGTCACTAGTTTTGTCTGTAATGATGCTCTGGATTTAGTAGAGTTCATTTGTTGAATTCCTGAGGACGATTGGTGTTTGTACCTGAATTACAGGGATTTAGTGTCTGTTAGCTTATAACGGATAGCAGTCTTCTCATGTATAATTCTAGCCACCTAATCATGCCTTTCTAGGGATTTAATAGAGATAGTTTGCTTAACCTTTTTTGTGTCATGGAACCCCTTGTCAATCTGGGGAAGCCTAGCAAACACTTCCCTTAAGAATGTTTTAAAATGCATAAATAAGGAGCAGCTAGGTGGTGCAGTGGATAAAGCACTGGCCCTGGATTCAGGAGGACCTGAGTTCAAATTTAGTCTCAGACACTTGACACTTACTAACTGTGTGACCCTGGGCAAGTCACTTAACCCTCATTGTCCCACAAAAAAAAATCATAAATAAGATGCATAGGATGACAAAGGAAACTAATTATGTTGAAACATATTTATCAAAATATTTTAAAAAGATATTCATGGAATCCACATTATGAACCCCTGCAGTAGATGAGAAATCTTTGCAACTGCAGTGAGTGAAAAGTTCCCCAATTCCCACCTCTCCATTATAGAACCTGTTTTGATCAATAAGCCCAGCATCTTTAAGCATAACCTTTCCATAATTTTCTGGTGGCCATGACTTGATCCTTAATGGTTATTTTAAACCATTCAATTTCTATATGTAGCCTCGATAGGCTTTGAAGATCCTTAGCCCAACTCTCACTTGTACTGAGTCAGGTCTCCTAAGAAAATCTACCTCCCTCCTTTGAGGCTCATGGGCACCACCCCCAGGGTCAAAGGGATTCTTCTCTAATGTTCTCAGCTCAAGCTCCCATTCCAGTTTGTTCTCTCCCAATATCAATCACCAGTTACAGTTAGTATATCTTAAATCATCAATACCCTCCAGTGACTAGCAACCCAATGGCATGTAATCAATTAGCTTTTGCTGGAAAATAGAAAAAGGACAAAATTACAACATTATATGGTTTTTGTTCTGACATCTTTAGAATCCATTGCCATGGATTTTTACCATGCTAAAAGTAGATATTAAGACTGCTCAAAATGTGTTTTTCCATTAGTAGCAGTATGATAATGATAATGATAACAATATCATAGGAATCCTTAGGAAAAATATGCATCTTGCTTTCTGTGATACACACACATATATACATATATTATTTATTTATTTCTAGAAATCTTTCTGTATCTAAATTTTTGTAAATTGTCACATTAAAATGTTAACAATTTAAAGGAATGTCAAGGTATATTCTTTGCATTTTCTGTCTTTACTTCTTTTTCTTCCTTCCATCCTTTCCTTCTTTCCTCTTTTCCTTCCTTCCTACTACCCTCACTCCTTTCTTTCTTTTTCTTCCTTCCTTCATTTTCCTTTTTTTCTTTCTTTCTTCCTTCCTTCCTTTCTTTTTTCTTTCTTTCTTTCTTTCTTTCTTTCTTTCTTTCTTTCTTTCTTTCCTTCCTTCCTTCCTTCCTTCCTTCCTTCCTTCCTTCCTTTCTCTCTTTCTTTCTTCATTTTTCTGTAGTTGGGAAAGTTTAAACATACTGATTCTTTACTTACCCCCACTGAGGGATGCTTTGCTCTGATGTTAATGATGGTTTCTTGATAAAGCTTGAATTCCTTCTTGGGTTATCCCACTAGAACTGTATTGATTTATGGGCAGTTCCATGTGCTTAGCCTTTAAATGGCATGGAGTGGGGAGGGGTGCAAAGGAGAAATAGAGATCAATCCCCAGGCAAAGTCCTCATCAGTGATAAAGAGACAAGATCATTCTGGGACTGCAGTAGAAGTGGGGCATGAGAATATAACAATGGCTGTCGAAGCTTCAGTCTTGGCTGGGACATCAGCTCTACCACCACAGCCTATGAGGCAAGTCAGCAGCAACAAAGAATGGGCTGCTAGAAAAGTGGGCTATTGATAAATCCGTAAAAAAATAACAGATGAGATGAATCAGCATTGAGAATTCTTTGGACAATTTGGCCAAAAAGGTGCGTCTGGAAAAGTACAAGTATGTGGAAAGCTTTGGTTTGATTGATGATCACCTCATCATCCCTACTGTCTCCCATTTCTTTGCCATTGTGGCTTGGGTCTCAGGCCACCTGCATACAAAGAATGGAGAGAGAAATCACACCTATTTGAATGTGCCTTTGCCCTCAGAGGATCAGTCTTCCACTATACCCTGAAGTCATCACAATACAGCTCATTTTAATATGGACCACCCTCAAGTCAATCAATGGAATTGAATGACACTGACCAATTAACTCTGATCAGTGTGTAGTAACACTCATTTATCAAAAGAGCATGAAAATTGGCTGGGGGGGGGGTGCTCCTGGACAGGCCATCTTGGAACTCACTTTTGGGTTGCTCATAGTTGGTGAGCACTCTCCTCATTAGGTAATGGAGGGCTTGAGGCCATGTGCTCTCTCTCTCTCTCTTAGGATTCAAGAGGATCTGAGTTCAAATCCAGCCTCAGATACTTGACACTTACTAGCTGTGTGACCCTGGGCAAATCACTTAACCCTCTTTGCCCCACAAAAAAAAAACACCAACAAATATGGCACTGGGCGGGGGGGGGGGTTCAGCTTGGGTTAAATGCCACATGGTCAACTCTTTACTAACATTTAATATAATTTAATAATAAAAACTTAATGCAAAAAACTGGTACAATAGCTGTGAGAAAATGGATAATTGTCTCCTCTCAATGAGGATATAACAGTCAATCATACTCCTCCTGACCTGTTTTTAGGACAAAGGTCTCAGATCCCCTCCTCCACCTCTGACTAACAAAATCACGTGGTTCAAGGAGCCCTGGTCTCAATAGGGTCCGCTCCTGAGTTGTGTCCATATGAAGAAGAATAAGGTCTGTGCCTGAGTTATGCCCATAAAAGGAAGAATTGATTAGGGATGGGAATACTGCATTCAATTAGCTAGTTTTTTCATAGATTGTAACCCCTGAGTAATCAGACCAATGATGAAAAGGGGGAGGTCCCATTCGTGTTAGGGACTAGGGTTTAAAACAGGACCTGTGAGCCCCGATTCTGGGCACCCACTAGCTGCACACTGAGGTGCCCCTTTCCCATGAGAAGGAAATAAATGAGCCTTTGTCACATTGCTGCTGAGTTCCCAAGAATTATTGAGAAGAGGATTGTTTTCTCTCACAATAGCCATTAATTTATAAGTAGCAATATTTAGCTAAAAACCCAGTCCGTCCCCCAATCATTTAGCTAAACCCAGCACAGTTTCCACAATAATTTATGTAACTCAGTGGGAGACTAGTCATGGTGGCCTATGAGCTGAGGATGTCCAAGCACCATCACAGCTTTGGCACAGAGAGGGAAAATGAAATAACCACATCCAGAAACAGCTACCTTTTCTGCTGGGGTCATACTAACTACAGAAAACAAAACAAATTCACACACATATGCACGCTTACAAACACACACACATGAACATGCACACCATGAGTCAAAAGATAAAATTGAATAAAATAAAGAATTTTTAAATGTCTAATATTTTATAAAGAAATCCTATCCCTTCTTAGGTCACCAGGATTTCCCAATGCAGAGCCAAGAGTTGGGAGCCAGTATCTAACTCATAGTCAGACTTGGTCTTTTTGGCTACATAGCTTTAACCTGCCATTCTGGTCATTCTCTGACCTCTGTGATTGGATAAAAAGACTCTTGACTTATCAAGGACCTTGAGACAGAGTTTTTGCTTCAAGCTTTATAGACTTCCTCTTTTGTACCTGGCAGTGCTTTATACTACACAGCTTCCTGCCATGACCACCTCTTTTTCAATTTTTTAACCTGTTCCCCACATTGCTGACTTTGTTGTACCTATTCATCTTTTCTTTATCCCAAGTACCATCTCTTTTAGGGATTCAAGACAAAACCTTTGGGTACAACAGTTTCTGTTTGCAGACCTACTATTTTTTGTTTTTAGTTTTTTAAGTTTTGTGTTTATTTGACTCAATTGGGAAGTGACTCTAAAAGCAATATTGCACAATATCCATCACTTTAATTTGTTGAACACAGACTAGGAAAGGGAAAGAGCCTCCTTCTGGATGTGAGGTTTTATTAGGAATCAGCCAAGGGTACTTTTTGTTTTCTTTAGATCATCCATGACTCCCTTCTCCTGTACTCTCTACTCTCACATATTAATTTTTCTTCTGTGCCCTTTTTTTAACTGCCATTGTCTAAATACATTTTTCCACTTTTGAAAATTGAGAATTTCAATTTTTCAATCTGAGACAGATGTAAAAGTGAGAAAATGTATTACAATGAAAGTACTTATAACTAGATTTTCAGATAAGAGAAACTCAATAAGTGAAAGAAATATATGTGTGTATGTACATATATAAATATACATGTGTATATGTATACATGTGTATGTACATATACATACACACATATATATGTATATATGTATGTGTATGTATGTGTGTGTGTGTGTATATATATATATATATGTAGTTTTTCTATCATTATAGGGTATACCTTAAAGCCTAAAACCTCATAGGGTAAATGGTAATAGCTGATTATCTGGCTTAAATTATAGGTTCCTAGAGAGCAGAAGATAGCATATCTATAAAAACCTACATAAAATACTACATGAAGATAGATCCTTTAAATAAATTCTTTGGAGCCCTAAGAAGGACATAGGAAAAAAAAAAGAAAGGTCTAATAAATGAATAGATGGCAAGGACTTCAAATTCATAGATGATACAAAGCTGTGAGGCATAACTAACAGTGGATGACAGAGTCAGAATCCAAAAGGATTTTGACAGGCTAGAACATTAGGCTGAATATAATTAGATGAAATCCTATAGGGATGAATGTCAAGTGTTCTTGCAGGTAGATAGAAAAACAAAAACAAAAACAAAAAACTATTAGACTAGTGTAGGGTCTGAGTGCTATTATTGCACATGTAGGTTGTATGCATGTATATCTACATGAATCTATCTAAATGCAGGTCATAAGGAGGTGTTAATAGAGTTTCTCTCTATCCCTCTCCAGAGAAGGCTTTGATTTATGCCTGAGGGGAGCAACAGGAGAATACCACAAGGCTGGTATGCAGGGCTTTCCTCAGAGAAGAAATAATAGATTAGAATTACATCTATGTGGGGCAGCTAGGTGGCGCAGTGGATAGAGCACTGGCCCTGGAGTCAGGAGTACCTGAGTTCAAATCCAGCCTCAGACACTTAACACTTACTAGCTGTGTGACCCTGGGCAAGTCACTTAACCCCAATTGCCTCACTTAAAAAAAAAAAAAGAAGAATTATATCTATGTGCCCCAAAAAATTCAGCCAAGGGAATCATTTTTAGGTTCAAGCCACTGTTTCTAGTCACTATTCCTTAATGGGAAAGGAGTGTCCCAAACTATGTCCAGAGGTTTGATTCCCATTCTGCCACTTACACAAAAGACCATCACACATAGTGAATAGTGAATAAGCCCATTTATCCAAGCCAAGAGAAAATAGAAATCAGAGAAGTTATACAGATTAGAATAGACCACACAATACACAGGGTGAATGAACATGCCTACTAGGAGTAAAGTATCTCAGCTCAACTTAGAGAATTGGGGGCAGCTAGGTGGCACAGTGGATAAAGCACTGTCCTTGGATTCAGGAGGACCTGAGTTCAAATCTGGCCTCAGACACTTGACACTTGCTAGCTGTGTGACCCTGGGCAAGTCACTTAATCGCCATTGCCCCGCCAAAAAAAAAAAAAAAAAAGAACACTGGTCCACTGGAGAGCATCCAGAAGGTGGCGACCCAGATGGCAAAGGGGCTTGAGTCTGGGACATATCAGGACAAATTGAAGGAATTAGGCATGTTTGGCCTGGAGAAGAGAGGACTTGAAGGGAAGAGGGAGGACATAATTGCAGCACTCAAGTATTGGAAGCAGGGTCAAGTTTAAAGAAGAATTTATTCTGTTTGGCCCCAGAGGACAGAACCAGGAGCCATGGGTGGAAGTTGCAGAACTCTAGTTTGGTGATTGATGTCAGGAACCATTAGACATGTTTGAAAGAGGAATGGATTTCCTCAGTAAGGAGTAGGTTCCCCCACCTTGAAGATCTTCAAACAGAGGCTGCACAACCACTTGTCTGGCATGTTACAGGTGATGCTGTTGTGGTTGCTGTTCAGTCATTTAGTCATGTTTGATTTTTCATGACCCGGCCGGCCCCCCCGCCCAGACCATACTGTCCACGGGGTTTTCTTGGCAAAAACACTGGAGTGGTTTACTATTCCCTTTTCCAGTAGATTAAGGCAAACAAAGGTTAAATGACTTGCCCGGGGCCACAAGAGCTAGTAAGTATCTGAGGTCTTCCTGACTCCAGGTCCAGTGCTCTATCCACTATACCACCTAGCTGCCTCCTATGTTATAATATGGATTTCTTTAGTATAGAGAAATGATGGCTAAGACTAGATGAACTATATATACTTCCAACTCTACAATTCTCTGATTCTATAATATATACCAAAATATTCATAAAGACACTTTTCATGGTAGCAAAGAACTGGAAACAAAATGGTACCCATTAGTTGGGGAAGAGGTTTTTTTTTTTTTTAAGTTGCAAAATATTTGCATAACATCATTATCATGTAGTCATGGTAAAATATGACGAATTCAGAAAAACTGGGGAAGATTTACATGAACTGATGCCAAGTAAAACTGGCTGAATGTCAAGAACAATATACACAATGACTGCAACAATGTCAATGAAATGACTATGAAAGAGTCACTTAAAGAGTCAAACTCTAAATAATTTAGAAATCCGTAATGGTCCCCAGGGAGCAGATAAGGAAACAAACCTCCCACCTTCTACAGGAAGCCTTTCACAATCCCTTTTAATTCTGATCCCTTCCTTCTGTTGATTATTTCCTATATGTTTTTGGTGAGGCAATTGGGGTTAAGTGACTTGCCCAGTGTCACACAGCTAGTAAGTGTCAAGTGTCTGAGGCCAGACCTATATGTTTTTATATAGCTTGTTTGTACATAGTTGTTTGCATTTCGTCTCCTCTGTTAGACTGTAAGTTCCTTGAGGGAAGGGACTGACTGTCTTTTGCCTTTCTTCATATCTTCAGCATTTAGCCTGGTGCCTGGCTCATAGTAAGTACTTTAGGAAATACCTTTTGATTTATTCACTCCTCTATTCAGTCAGTCAACAAGCATTTTAAAAATACCTACTGTGTGCCAGGCTCTGTGCTAAGCCCTGAGGAAACAAAGAAAGGAAAAATAGTTCCTTCTCTCAAGGATCTTATACTGTAATGGGGGAGAGATTGTCAAAAACAAAAACAAAAAACTATGTAAAACAAGATACATACAGGATAAATTGGAGATAATCATTCTTTTTAAAAAATATTTTCTTTTTTGGGACAGCTAGGTGGCACAGTGGATAAAGCACTGACCCTGGATTCAGGAGTACCTGAGTTCAAATCCAGTCTCAGACACTTGCCACTTACTAGCTGTGTGACCCTGGGCAAGTCACTTAACCCCCATTGCCCCATCAAAAAAAATTTTTTTTTTAATTTTATTTTCCCCCTGTTGCCTGTAAAAAACAATTTTAACATTCTTCCCCCCCCCCCCAGGGCAATGAGGGTTAAGTGACTGGCCCAGAGTCACACAGCTAGTAAGTGTCAGTGGTCGGATTTGAACTCAGGTCCTCCTGAATCCAGGGTCAGTGCTTTATCCACTGTGCTATCAAGCTGCCCCATTTAACATTCTTTAAAAAAAAAAGTTTTGAATTCCAAATTCTATACCTCTTTTCCCCTCCCTACCCCCCAAGAGAGTAAATAATCTGATATAAGTTCTACATGTGCAATCATGTAAAACATTTTGATATTAGTCTAAATTGGAGATAATCAACAGAGGGAAACATTAGCTTAGCATTAATAATTTTAGATGGTATTTCAAGGAAGCCAGGGAAATCAGGAGAGAGGGAGAGAGAAGGGGACCGATGACATTGTCATCCTTGTTCATTGTTGGGGTTTTTGTTTGTTTGTTTAACTGTTTTTCTTCATTGTAAAGGGGAAGATTCTACTCTGATGGCAGTGGTCGGGTGCAGGTATTTCCAGAAGCGATCATGATGTAAAAACAAAAAGCATTCATAAAGTGTATTTTAAAATAAAATAAATGCTTTCAGTCTTTTTTTTTTTAAGAGGGATGCTCCACACAGTGCTTTAAGAACTAGTACAAGTTATTTATCTTTCCCCTGGACTTCAGTTGATGGGCTCGGCCTGAGTAATGGATGGTGTTGAGCTGAATTCTTCCTATGGCCAGCGTTGCCTCTGTTGTTTAATTTTTAATTGATGGATGTATGCTCCCAGCATCAAGATGGGCACATTTTATGAAATATTAAAAAATCAATGAAGTAAATAATGGCACTACAGGGGATAGACATGTCTGTGCCCCTTCAGGGAGCTGGGGCTACAACACTGAAATATGAACACTGGCCCTCTTACCTAATGCTGAACTCTTTGAGATGAAGGACAGATTGGCAGCGAATCTTGAAAATGCTCCGAGCTTGAAAGGGACACCTCCCTTTTCCCCCTTGAGAGCCTCTGGGAGAGAACCATATTCTTGGATTCTATTGTTTCTCCTCTCTGGGCATACACTCAGCCTGGGACCTGCGCTCCTCTGTGAGATAATTATATATTCTCACACAGCTATTTGCTGCATGTGCTGTTTGAGGTTGGCAGTACTTTGCTATGAGCCCCGTAAGAACAGAGAGGCCTTTAGGTCTAATATCAGTTTGGTGTGTATTCTGATCACTAACTAACTCAGAGGTGAGGCCCAAAGGGGCAGGGGGCAGGGGCAGGGCTGGGGGGAATCTTTTTTTTTCTCCTGGGATACTTTGTCATGTTTTCATGGAATTTCCTTTGATGAAAAACGTTCATTTAAAAGACAAGCATCGGGGAAGCTAGGTGGTGCAGTGGGTAGAGCACTGGCCCTGGATTCAGGGGGACCTGAGTTCAAATCCAGCCTCAGACACTTGATATTTACTAGCTGTGTGACCCTGGGCAAGTCACTTAACCCTAATTGCCTCATCAAAAAAAAAAAGAAAAGACAAGCATCCCATCTCCGCAGTGGAAGGAAAGTAGTGTGGGACCCACGATCATAGTAGTTTCAGCACATATAAAGTTCTACCATATTTATGACTCTGGGCCTCTCATTGCTCCCAAATAACCTTTGTAATCACCCAGAAAAAAAAGAGAGATGTCCCCACTCCCAGCTGGGAATAGTTTCCTAGCCTGCCAACTGCTGCAATTACAGACATTTTATTTTCTTTAATTTCTTTTGAATGTCTTTTTTTTTTATTATGAACTTAATCATCAAAAAATTAAAATTTCACTTCAATATGTAAAGAATTACCAGAAAGGATGATTATTGATGAAGCCATGAGCTTGTTATGTATAATTTGCCTTTTAAAAGTATTTATTAGATGCAGCAAGATAGAAACAAAATTACCCTATTTGTGTTATCTTCCTAACTTCAGTATATATATATATTTTTTTCCCTTTTGGAGCAGCAAGTGATAGTTAGGCTTTTGTGTTGTGGGGAGAAAATTTAATGTTGGGGTACCCGGGTTGGTGGGGGGAGTGGATGGGGGGTTTGATGAGGGGAGTAATAAACACCCAGATGACTAATCCTTTCCCTCAGGATCACTAGAAGTTGAGGAGTTACCACCTGGGCTTTAACCTGGACTCTATATCGCTTAATTGTCACTGGGATCTTCAGCAACAATTCTTGTTGTCTGGTTTATCTTTGCTAATTAGAAAATCTCTCTTCTTTTTTTCCCTTGGGTCCTTTTTTCAAGGGAGAACTAGCGGCTGCAAAGGATGGCAGTTCATAAGGGATCACAGAGTCATAGATTTAGGGCTAGAATATACTTAAGAGGCCAGTGCCTGTGACTCCAAAACCAATCCTTTTTTCCCCATGTTATAACGGGGTTCCTTATACTGAATGGTGTGGTGATGTGGTTTGGGCCTATAACCTCCTGCGACCCAAGGCACCTACAGCATGACCATCTACATATATCAAACATTCCACACAATACCTCGCACCCCTGAACTGAATATTGGAAGAGTGGAAATAAGATGGTAGGCAAACCACGTGAAACTGTGATTGTCCAAAAGCATAAGAGCAAGTTAAAGAAGACCACATGGTATATACTGGAGGGTGGCTAGGAACTTCTAGTTTTTGCATGTAGCTAAGTGGCATGGTGAATGGAATGCCGGGCCTGGAGTCAGAAAGACCTGAGTTCAAATTCAGCATCAGACACTTACTAGCTGTGTGACCCTAGGCAAATCACTCAACCCTGTTTGCTTCCCTTTCTTCATCTGTAAAATAAGTTAGAGAAGGAAATGGCAAACCACTCCAATATTTTTGCCAAGAAAAAGCCAAATGGGTTCACACAGAGTTGGAAATAACTGAAACAACTCAACAACAAATAGTGGAATATCACAATCAGCAGACCTTCATTCTAGGCCTAACCCTGCTGTTGGGGCAGCTAGGTGGCACAGTAGATAAAGCACTGAGCTGGAGCCTGGAGGACATAAGTTCAAATCCAGCCTCAGATACTTGACACTTTCTAGCTGTGTGACTCCTGGGGCAAGTCACTTAACTTAGATTGCCTCAAACATCTGGGGCCATCTCCAGTCTTCCTGGTGTATATCTTGCCACTGGACTCATACGGCTCTGAGGAGAGCCCTCCTTCACTTAAATTCAATTCACTGCAAGTCATGGCATCACCTCCCAATGTCATGATCCTCTTTGAAAAGGAAGGACAAACAAGGACAACAATCCTGCTGAATGACCTAGGGGCAAGTTATTTAGCCACCCTGGGATTTTGCTATTTTGTCAGCAAAATCAGAGGGTGGGGATTGATGATATCTCTAAAACCCCTTCCTGCTCTAATATTCTCTGATTTTCAAAAGAACTCTAGCACTGTTGTCCCATGGCTCAAGTGAGAACTATGTAAAGTGTTTTACAAAATTTACAAGACGAAATATCAGCTATTTCCCCCCAGTAGAATAGGAGGTCCTTGAGGGCAGCAATAGCTTTCCCCCTTAGTTTTATCTTCATACCCCCATCACCTAGCACACAGGCTCAGAGATTATTAAATGTTTACTGAATATAAATTTATCTAACCCCAAGGATGTCAGAGAAAGAGATCCATATGTACAAAAATATTTACACTAGTTCTTTTTTGTAGTAGCAAAAATCTGGATTTTAAGAAAGTGCCTACCTGGGCAGCTAGGTGGTGCAGTGGATAGAGCACCCACCCTGGAGTCAGGAGGACCTGAGTTCAAATCTGGCCTCAGACACTTAACACTTACTAGCTGTGTGACCCTGGGCAAGTCACTTAACCTCAATTGCCTCACCAAAAAAAAAAAAAGAAAGAAAGAAAGTGCCTACCTGTAGGGGAATGACTGAACAAATTATGGCATATGAATGATGAAATGGGATATTGTTGTACCGTGAAAAATGAAATGAACAAGTTCAGAGGAAATTCGGATGGCCTCAAAACAATGCAAGATAAAGCAAACAAAACCAGGATAACAATTTGCATAACAACAAAATTATAAAGAAAAACAACTTTTAAAAACTGGAGAATTTTAATCAATACAACGACAAACCTACCCACCTCCTGACAAAGAGGCAATGGACTTAATTGTAGAAATTGTCAAGCATGACCGATGCAGGAATTTGTCTTGCTCAGCTCTGCATATTTCTTATGAGGATTTTATTTTCATTTTGTTGTTATTGTTGCTGTTTGATTTGAGGGAAGGAGAGTAGGGAAAGAAAATTGATGTTTGTTGTTTGGAAAAAAATTAAATGAATACTTTTTGAGTATTCCCTAGTTTGTGTAAACTGGAAATTCTGTGGCCACTCACAGGCCAGTTCGAATACTGATCTGTATAGAACCTTAAACCTGCTCCTTTTTCCAATTTTGACTGGTTCACCCCTCCTTAGGCAGTTTAGTGAACCTCTACATGCAGGGCCTCACTTTGTAGGTGGAAGATAGTTCTAATACTTTGATTGGCACTAGACCCACTCCAGCTTAGAACTCTCAAACTCAATCAATCCACCAAACCTCAGCCTCCTTAATAGCCGGGACTATAGATGTGCGACACCATGCCTGGCAAAATTAATTGATTAATTCATTAAGAACCTCTATGGCATCACTTCTCCAACAATGCAGTAGAAGAAATCTAATCTGTGCAGAGACAAGAAAGTCCTTGGAAGACCAGGCTAAGGTGTAAAGATGCACATTTTTCACTTTCCCTTTCGATGCAAGGTGATCAAAGACAGTAAGTTGTGCTTTGGAAATGTGCAGTTTGAGATCTCTCTGAGACATCCAATTAGAAAAGTGCAAACAGCTTCAGCTGAGCCTTGACTAGAGCTGGGTGTTCCATGAAAAAGGGGGAAGGTAGGAATGCACTCCATACAAGAAAGGGACAGCCTGTGCAGTCACAGAGGAGGGAGATAGATAGGATTTCATGTATGGAGAACAGCAAGTTCACCTTGGGCAGAACAGTAAGCTGCCTGGAACATGGAGTGTATGAAGAGGAGGGCTGTGTAATAAATCTGGAAAGAAAGACTGAATGCAGATCATGATGGGTTTTAAATGCCAAACACAGGAATTTGATTTTTATCCCTGGGGCAACACACATACACACACACACACACACACACACACACACACACACACACACACCCCTGAGTGCTGATTTCCCTTTAGTATTTTACCTATAGCTTTCTATGAAATTAGATTTCACCTGTCCTCAAATTTGAGCACTTTGTAAAGCTTTGAGAGAGTTGTGCCACTTGTAGTGGGGACCAAAAATTAAAGTCAATACAGCTGCCATTCTGTGTCCTTTCACAACTACCACCTTGCACAGTGGAGCTGATGTTTATACACAGAGAGGATCACCTTCCCAGAAATATTGTAGCAGAGAGAGACAGGGAGAGACAGAGACAGACAGAGACAGAGCCAGAGACAGAGAGAGAGAGCCAGAGACAGACAGACAGACAGACAGACAGACAGACAGACAGACAGAGACAGAGAGAGAGAGAAAGAGAGAGAGTCAGAATCTTACTCTCTGCAAGTCTTTTCCTCAGGATAGTTCCTTTCCACCCAATCTCTTTTCAGATATGAAATTTCCAGGAAACAGAGAGATGAAAATGATGTATCAGAAGCCCAATCAAATCAAGCATCTATCCTTGTCCTGGTAAGCCATCGGATCCTGGCTTACCTTGTATCCTATTCAGCTGTCTTTGTTTCTAGGCTTGTTCTGCCCTGGATGGTGTCATCTTTTGGGAAATATAGCCTTATCCTAGTGCTTTGTTCTCATAATGTATTACTCTAATACATCTGTGGCTTTAAGGATATATTAATGTAATACATTATCAGAATGAGGCAAAAGGATGATATATTACACAAAGGATGGTACCATTCAGGAAAAGAAGGGCTCATGTCCAGTTAATAATAATAATAATAATAGCCAACATTAAGAGACTGGGGAAGTAGCCCAAGTCCAAGGATTTCTACAAAGAAGAAACCCTGGAGTTAAATGATTAGTACCTCCATGGTGCCGTTTTTGAACCATTTCAGAGGATGAGAATGCTGAAGGCTGGGAGTGACCTTATAGATCAATTAGTTCATCCCCCTTATTTAACAGATCATTTAACAGAAAACTGGAGAGCTAGACAGGTTCCCTGGCTCATCAAAGGTCACATAGTAGAGCTAGCACTTGAGCCAAGGTCATCTGACTCTAGTTCTTTCTATGATATTATGCTGGATTTGTAAAACACTGGTTGCTACCTACTCTATAAAATCTTTATATGTAATTATGGTGTCAGCCATTAACCCTAGGTCACCATGATGCCCATATTGCATCTAGTTGCATCATTTTTATTAGGGAATCCTACTTATTTACCTCTAACCATATGAAGTCACCTAACATTGGCCTTTGGGTGAGCTGAGCACCATATCGTCATATCTCATTACGATAATGTGAATGCCACTCATTGTTGAGTGTTAATTATTGCTAAGGCAAGAAGCATCCTTTGCTATATGACAGTTGATCTTCATCCTATCATTAACCTGAAGCCAATTTAATCCCAACCTCCATTTTCAGCACCATGTAAACAATTTATTTTTGCAATTTTAGATCACCCAAAGACAAGCAATATCAGGCTGCTTCACACTCTTTTTGCATGTTGTGGTGATTCGCTCCTTCTTAAAAGCAACCAGGAACCCAAGCTCAAAAAGCATGGTGGAGATGAGAGCGCTTTTATTCCTCTGAAAGAAAGTTCTGTAATGAGAACTCAGGATGGAATAAAAGCTCAAGATTTAACACTTTTCACTATGGGCCTCCTCTTGATGGTTAAGCCAAGGGCAAAGATTTTCATTAAGTCCATGGGAGCCATAGTGCTATTATTAAGTAGCTTATTTCACATAAGAACCTTGGCACTTATGTGTAATAAGCCACTTTTTAACACTAATATTCCCCCTGGTGATGCTATATGTCTGTGAATCATGGAATGTCACAATCTCCAAAGAATCAAAATTGTGGGTGACGCAAAGGGTAACGATGAGCGTAATAGATGGTGAGTGTAAGTCGTCTGCAACATATTTCCAATGATGGTTTGTGCATAAGAAATAGCATAACAGATTTTATCTTAGCACTGATGGGGAAAACAGGTGAGCCACATGTGTCATGGGGATGAAGGATAACATGGGGGTAGTACAAGTCTTTGCAGGAAGCTAGGTGGCACAGTGGACTGAGGGCCAGTTCCGTAGTCAGGAAGACTCATCTTCCTGAGTTCAAATCTGGCCTCAGACATGTGTAAACTGTGTGACCTTGGGCAAGTCATTTAACCCTGTTTGCCTCAGTTTTCTCATCTATCAAGTGAGCTGGAGAAGGAAATGACAAAGCTCTTTCAGTGTCTTTGCCAAGAAAACCCCAAAGGGATTTATGAAGGGTCAGACACAACTGAAAAATGACTGAACAGGGGGCAGCTAGGTGGCACAGTGGATAAAGCACCAGCCTTGGATTCAGGAGGACCTAAGTTCAAATCCAACCTCAGACACTTGACACTTACTAGCTGTGTGACCCTGGACAAGTCACTTAACCCCCATTGCCGTAAAAAAAAAAAAAAATACTATATCTCCTTGCCCAGCACAAAGGAGTCAGAAAAATGACTGAACAGTCCAAAGGAAAAAAAAGAAAAAGAAAAAGACAGAAAGTTAAAGGAAGGCCCTCAAGCATATTGGATAGACCCCCTATGGAGGATTTACTAGAAGGAAGGGACCAGGGTCATATGAGAAGGACTGCACGGCTGGAGGAACTACACACTGGGATCACAAATCCACTGACCCATTAAGGGAAAGTATTGCAAGTGAACATTTACCGAACAAAAGTTCTCTCAAATAAATGGAGTGACTACTGCAGAACAGAACGCTAATGGAGTATCCTTGAAGTCACCATCAGAAACAAGAGCAAAATTCAAGCTATTCCATCTGTGCAGAAAGATTTCCTCAGGAAAGCAAATGTTAGGACCAGGGAGAAGGACTGCAGGAATTCCTGCTGAGAATTTTATTTTGGGTTTTCCATTCTTCTTGACCTCACACTTGCATTTAAATGCCAGCAATAACAGTTTGACACCGTGAGGGCCACTGAAACAATGCTACTTAATGCACACAACTGAAGAAGTTGAAATTGTAAATACAATCGTGTTTGATTAGAAGTCAAAAAGACAGTTTACAAAACCTGCCAAGGCCTCCCTCCACAAATATGGTATTTAGGAATATGTTAATGAGCAGATTTCCAGAGAGGAAAAGTACATTTACATATAAAAAGTGTTTCAGAACATTTGCATGTCAGTAGCTGTAGTACCTATGTCTTTGTGATTCTGTTATAGAAGAATATAGGGTGAATTATATTCCTTTTTTTTAAGTAATAAACATTTTTATTTATAGTTTGGGGTTCCAATTTTATCCCTCCTTCCCTCCCCCCCTTTCCCCCTCCCTGAGGCAGTAAGCAATCCGATATAGGTTGTACATGTACAATTATGTAGGACATTAACATATTAGTCATTTTGTGTATGAAAACTTGAATAAAAGAAAAATGAAAAATAGCATGCTTCACTCTGTGTTCCATCAATACCAGTTCTTTGGAGGTGGATAGTATGTTTCCTAGATAGTCCTTTGGGATTGTCTTGGATCATTGAATTGTTGAGAATAATTAATTCTTTCACAGTTCTTCATCAGACAATATGGCTGTCTCTGTGCACAACATTCTCCTGGTTCTGCTCACTTCACGGCACGTCAGTTCATACAGGTCTTTCCAGGCCTTTCTGAAATCATCCTGCTTGTCATTTCTTATAGCACAATAATATTTCATCGCCATCATATACCACAGCTTGTTTAGCCATTTCCCCAATGGATGGACATTCCTTTGATTTCCATTGAATTATATTCCTAACTCAGACAGTGCCATTCTTAGCTTCCTCATAAAAGTTCTCTGACTCTGAGTTTATTATGAAAGTTCATCTTTAGCCACCCCATTAAAGAGGAATTGTACCTCAAAAATGCCCCATAGCCACAGATAAAAGGGAAGATCCAGTAGAGAGGTGGGGTTTTCATATTAGGTTGAAGTCAAGAACCTCTGATGTCTCTTGAAGGATACAAGGTCACATTTGTAATAATAGCTGACATTTCTGTCAAGTTTTATAAGCTTTGCCAAGCACTTTGCATACGTTTTCTCATTCGATTCTCATAACCATCCTATGAGGTGGGTATGAGTGATGTTAGCCCCATTTCCCAGATGAGGAAACTGAGCCTCAGAGAAGTTTAATGACTTGCACTTGGTCATTGTCAGAGCTGGAGTCTGAACCCAAATCGGCCTAACTCCAGGCGCTATGTACTGCCCAGGCCTCTTTTTTTTTTTTTTTAAGGGGGGAGGGAGGGGAACAAAGAGGGTTATATGACTTGCCCAGGGTCACACAGCTAGTAAGTGTCAAGTGTCTGAGGCCAAATTTGAACTCAGGTCCTCCTGAATCCAGGGCTGGTGCTCTATCCACTGTGCCACCTAGCTGCCCCCACACGGCCTCTGTTTAAAAGAATATAAACAGCATATTTAAGAAAGCTAAAATCTGGAGGCCTGTAAATTAATTTGATATCTTGATTCCCATTCTCATTATTTATGGGCTTCTTTGGTAGCTATGATAAAATCAAATATACTTACTATGTCCCAGCTTTACACAGGGATAACAGGTTAATTGACATTAAAAGTAAGTGGTCTGAAAACAAAAACAAAAAAACAAACAAAAAAAGGGGGCAGCTAGGTGGTGCAGTGGATAGAGCACTGGCCCTGGAGTCAGGAGGACCTGAATTCAAATCCCAGCCTCAGACACTTAACACTTACTAGCTGTGTGACCCTGAGCAAGTCATTTAACCCCAATTGCCTCACCAAAAACAAAACAAAAACAAACAAAAAGTAAGTGGTCTGGGGGCAGCTAGGTGGCACAGTGGATAGAGCACCAGCCCTGAATTCAGGAGGACCTGAGTTCAAATCCGACCTCAGACACTTGACACTTACTAGCTGTGTGACCCTGGGCAAGTCACTTAACCCCAATTGCCTCACCCAACAAAAAAAAAAAAAGAAAAAAGAAAAAAATGCATGTAAGGGAATAGAAGGAAGGCCAGAGACAATCACAGACAAGCAGGACAGATTTTAATACACAGGTATTTTTTTTTGTTTTGTTTGTTTGTTTAGTGAGGTAATTGGGGTTAAGTGACTTGTCCAGGGTCACACAGCTAGTAGGTGCCAAGTGTCTGAGGCCAGATTTGAACTCAGGTCCTCCTGAATCCAGGGCTGGTGCTCTATCCACTGGGGCACCTAGCTGTCCCATAGGTTTTTTTAATACACAGGTATTTTTTTTTTGGTTTGGTTGGTTGTTTTTTTCCAAGCAGGACAGAATTTGAAAATGACATTTTAGGGGCAGCTAGGCGGCGCAGTGGATGGAGCACCAGCCCTAGAGTCAGGAGGACCTGAGTTCAAATGCGGCCTCAGCCACTTAATACTTGCTAGCTGTGTGACCCTGGGAAAGTCACTTAACCCCAATTGCCTTGCCAAAAAAAGAAAATGACATTTTAAATTCTTTGTGTGTGTGTGTGTGTATATATATATATATGCATACACACATAAATATACATATATACATACACATATATAATATATAAAGCAAATTATATATGATAGAGATTCAGAATTTCATGTAAAGTACTTATTTTATTTTATTTTCATTAAGTTCAGAATAAAAAATAAATTAAAATAAAAAGCTGTTTTGAAAAAGTTGTCTGTCCTATATACATTTTCTTTCTTTACAACACACTCTTTCCTCAGCCTTTTGCCTGTTTCCTGTCCCCCTCTCCAACCTCATTCCAACTACTTCAGTAAAACTCTTCAGTCAAAGGTTACCAGTAACCTCCCAGGCACCAACTCCAGATTTTTCAGTACTTATCCTTGACTTCTCTGCAGCAGTTGAGGTGGTCAAGCATCTCCTCTTACTCTCTCCCCTTTCGGGAGAAAACACATTTTTCCCTGGTTTTTCTTCTGCTTCTCTGTCTTCTTTTGCAGGTTCCTCATTCTATTTCCAATCCTTCAGATTGGTGTTCCCCAAGGCATTGTCGTTGTCCCTTTTCTCTTCTCTCTAAATTCTCACTCAGGGAAGTCTCATTTATTCTCATAATTCCAATGACCCCTCCCAGTGCCACCCCCTTCTCCCCCTGCCCCTTGCAAGTGCCTCCAAGAACTACATTCAGAGGCTTGACATCTTTTTTGAGCTCCAGACTTGCATTCCCACCTACATATAGAGCATCTTCACCTGGAAATCCCAGGGGTCCCTCAAATTGAATAGATCCAAAAGCAAAACTTATCTCCCCTGCCCCAACCTGCTCTTCTTCCTCAAGTTACTTTCAGTCATTGGTATCATTGATCAACTCATAAAATGCTCAAAACTTCACTTTTTGATTCTTCCTTCTCATTCACCTTTGCTGACTAATCATCTATTTATCCCTTACTTCTTTTCCTCTTAAACCTTTTCCCTGATCTCTCTTCTCCAAGTCCCTCCCCCTCTGAAGGCTCTCATTGCCATGGGCCTAAGACCATTGAAATAGTTGCTTAACAAGTCTTTCCACCTTTGCCCTCTTCCTCCTAATCTTTCTTAACATTGCCAGAACAATCTTCATAGCCCTTAAAAATTTACAGAATGCTTTATATCTCTTGTCTCATTTGATATTTGTTCACAAAACCACATAACATCAGTTACCAGTATTCATCTAATATTAGAGATGAAGAAACTGAGGTGCAGACAGGTTAAATGATTTATCATGTGCTCAGTTTTGGAGGTAGATTGGTGGTAGAGAAAGAGGGATTTGAAATCAGGTCTCTCTTCTTTCCAGGTTTACTATTCTTTCCACTCTATTAGGCTGCCCCCGGAACGAGATATGCTATGCTGCATAGATCTAGTCATGTCACTCCTTTACTCAAAGATCCTCAATGGCTCCCTATTACCTATTAAGTAAAAGTCAAATTCCAGTGATTGACATTCAAGGGCTTCTACAATCTGGGGTCAAAATATCTTCCCAACCTTCTCTCATAATATTCTCATTTGTGATATCTATACTTCCAACAAACTGAATCTCCTGGATGTGCCATCTGAATTCTTCCTTGTCTTTACTCCCATTGCCAGAGGCAAGATTTGATCTCAGGTCTTTCTGACTTCCAAGTTCAGCATTCCAGCTGCTTCAGCATGCTGGGATTAATATTACATTCTCTATACTTCAGTCACCTATGTGATTATGAAGATGAAGAGATCACACAAGATCATGGGCTCACAGCTGAAAGGTCTAACCCAACCTTCTCATTTGAAACTAAGAGGCTGACTTGTCCAAGGCCTTCCAGGCAGCAAATGACTAGGCTGGGATGTAAATCCAGATCTCTAGACTCCAAATCCAGGACACTGTCTACTACAAAGCTGGCCTTCTCCCTTCTTTTGTTTTCACTAAGAATACCCTCTGTGCATACATGAATTACAAGAAAGGGACACAGCATTCAGTGGTTGCTGATATCTTTTCTGATGCCCTTTAAAAAAAAATAGTGGCACTTATGGTCGCTTCCATTCTGTTAGAATGTTCCTCCCTTTGAAATCTTGAAAACTGATCCTTGAACACTTTTTTTTTTTTTTTCCTGGAAGGCAGTGGGGGTTAAGTGACTTGCCCAGGGTCACACAACTAGTAAGTGTCAAGTATCTGAGGCCGAATTTGAACTCAGGTCCTCCCGAATCCAGGGCCAATGCTTTATCTACTGTGCCACCTAGCTGCCCCCCTAAATTTGTCACTTTTATAGCATGGATTTCTTCATGTCAGGACCATGACATTGAGAGGTGATGTCATGATATACAATGAATTGGCTTTAAGTTAGAAAGGACTATGCAAAGTCACCAGCCTCACTCTCTCTTCCAGAGCCATCCAGGTCCAGTGGCAAGATAGATATCAGGATGACTGGAGATGGCTCCAGATGTTTTTAAGGCAATTTGGGTTAAGTGACTTACCCAGGGTCACAAAGCTAATAAATGTCTGAGGTACAATTTTAATTCAGGTTCTGCTAACTTCAGGGCCAGTACTCTATCACTATACACCTAGCTTTATTAAGTGTTGTTTATACTTCTTCATACTGTGGCGTTTAAAATTTTATGAGTGGGGCAGCTAGGTGGTACAGAGGATAGAGCACCAGTCCTGGATTCAGGAGGACCTGAGTTCAAATCTGACCTCAGACACTTAACACTTACTAGCTGTGTGACTCTGGGCATGTCACTTAACCCCAATTGCCTCACCAAAAAAAAAAAAAAAAGAAAGAAAGAAAAAAGAAAAAAATTTATGAGAGTGCCCTAACTCTGTCCCAAGTTGTAGGGAAGTTAGCTGAGGTTTCTAATATATTGCTACTTAGAAATTAGAGGCTTTAGCACCAGTTTGGGGCATTAAGCATTTATTAAAGCATATTAAATATTAGTAAAGAGATAGCACATGGCTCAGAAAGGAGTGAGAACTCAGTTTAGCCACCTCCTCCAAGTTCCAGGGGGAAGAGAGAGAGTGTGTGTAAGAGGAAGCTTCCTGAGGGTCTGGAGGAGAGGTGGCCCTTCCACGTGGCTCAAAGCTAATTGGCTAGCATCACTCAAATCTATTGGTTTACTGGTGTGATGAAATAATGGGATTTTGCAGATACTCAAAGACCCACCTGGAGATTAATCAAGACTGATTGAATCAAGTGAGAGTGATTGGCTGCTGATTAGCCTACTTCAAGTTAACTGGATTGTAATCACACCTGGCTAGCCCTTAAGAAGGTATTGTTCTCAGAAGCTAGACTGTGAACTCAACTGGAGAACACCTTCAAAACCAATGGATTTGGATGATGCCAACCAATCACCTTGAAGCAGTGTGTAAGGACCACCTCTGTTCCAGACCTATAAAAAGCTTCCACAATCAGCTTGCTGTAGAGTTCCTGATTAAAGCAGGCTCCTGGAGGAGGACTGGAGGAAGAACCCAACCAGGCTGGAACTCTATGCTAGATAGGCTTTTTCTTAACTTTCTGAACTCCTTGTGAATACCTGTATGCTTTAATAAATGTTTAGTGCCCAAAGACTGGTGCTAAAGCTTCAAATTTAAGGCAACCACCATATAGATTTTAAACATCACACTGGACTTGAGGGTGGTCTGGAGCAGTACATGCTGAGGTACAGAGGACAGACCCTCTGAGGGAAGGCTTTCAGGTAGGTGTGGTTTTAATCTCTAATTGTCTCTATTCACAGTCTAAGGTCCAACTACATTTTCTTTGGAATTTTCCTGACTCTGGGCTGGCCTTAAGAAAGGTCAGGCAAGGCTCTCTGGGTTAGGCCCTAGAGCAGGGGCCTCTGGGAGTCCCAAAACCCCATTATTTTCTCACAACACAGAGAATTAGGCCCTGAAGGTAATTTCTTAAGTCTGTTTTTTTTTTCCTTGTGGCAATTGCTTTACATTGGTTAGACTTCTCTAAGAAATTATAATCAGGGTCCATGTCTTTATTTTTATCCATTTTCCTTTTTTCAGAGTTGAGTTTATTTCAATAGGTTGGATGAAGCTAATTTCATGTGGTATCTTCTTAAAGTTATCCTTTCTTTTAATTTGGTATTGACCTTTGAGATAACCAATCAATGGCATAACTGCACATGGGCAGACAGCTAATTCTAAAATGACTCTTGGGGTGGCAAGCAACCATTTCCTGACTAGTAATATGAGGTCAATTTCCTCTCTCTTTTTTTGGTAATGGTGATCAAAACTTGCCATATCCAATAGCAATAATTATGCTTTATGGTTATGAAGTGCTTTATGTGCATTATCTCATTTGATCTCCACAATAACCCTGTGGTAGTATAACTATTCTACATTTTACCCCTGCACACTGGATTTCTGAAATGTGGAGGCAACAGGCAGATTTCTGAAATGTGGAGGCAATAGGTAGGTTTCTGAAATGGACAGGTGAGAGGCAGATTTCCTTCCAGTTCTGTTGAGGTCTAGGCATATGTCTATAGGAGGGCTTGGATTCCTGCACTCTCAGAGTCCAATATTTATATTTATGTCCAATATTAAGATGCTAACTTCTAGAGGTGACCAACTCCTGATGCCTTGCTATTTTGTCACATCTAGCTACCAGTGTTAATGGTGGCAATGGAAAGTACTTGTGACTTGAAGCAATTTCCTATAAAATATTCTTTAATATATCACCTAAGCATGCTGGCTGCAGGTGGTTGGTGCCTCAGGTGGCAAAGACTGGCAAAGATATCTTTGGAATGTATGAAACTTGATATAGCCTTCAGCTTGAGTTAACTGTAGATTTTCAAAGTGGTAAAGTAAGCAGTTTTACAGTCAAATGCCAAAGTTCTCTTCTCAGGATGAGTGTCTGTGTTAGGTTTAAAAGGTGTCCACTCAAAAGGTGTCAAATTTAAGAAAGTGTAGTCCTCCACACAACCCATTTCTTGAATCCTGTACCCCTCTCTCCTGTCCTTCCCGAATTCTCTTCCCCATCCTTTTTTTGTTTGTTTGCAGGGCAATGAGGGTTAAATGACTTGCCCAGGGTCACACAGCTAGTAAGTGTCAAGTGTCTGAGGTTGGACTTGAACTCAGGTCCTAGCTGCCCCTCCTCTTCCCCATCCTTGCCCCTCTAAACCCTAAGTTCCTCTACTTTGTCCTCTCCCCATCCCTTCTCTATCCCTGACTCCCTTTCTCTCTTCCTTCTCTTTCTTGTATTATATTACCAACCATATGTAGATTACATTATACACTTGTGAGCTCCATTTCTTCATCCTTCTCTGGGATAACTCTTCTACTTGTGTCTTCCATCTCATCGCCTCTCCTGGAAGTCAATCCATTGATCATTCTTTCTGTCTCTGTCCCTTTCTGGGTCTGTCTCTGTCTATCTGTTTCTATCTGCATCTGTGTCTGCCTCTCTCTTTCTTTATCTCTGTCTGTCTCTGTCTCTCTATCTCCCTCTGTCTCCCTCTGTCTGTCTCTGTCTCTGTGTCTGTGTGTGTCTGTCTCTATCTCTGTCTCTGTCTCTCTGTCTCTCTCTCTCTCTCACACATACACATACACACTTACACACTTACACACACACTTAATTTCTCCCTATCTACTGCCTTCTTTCTCATTGTCAAGAAATATTCTCAGGTCAACCTTCCCCTAAAAACACTTCATTTGACATTCAAGTTCAATTGTTTTCAGTCATGTCCAATTCTTCATGACCCCATTTGAGGTTTTCTTGACAAAAATACTGATGTGGTTTGCCATTTCCTTCTCCAGCTCATTTTCAGATGAGGAGACTGAGGCAAATAGGATTAAGTCTCTTACCTAAGGTGACACAGCTAATAAATTTCTGAGTCCAGATTTTAACTCAGGTCCTCCTAACTCCAGACTCATTGGTGTATCCACTGTGCCACCTAACTGCCCCTCACTTGACATTATCATCATATATCTTTTCTTCTTTTTGCTGTCAAACTCCTAAAAAAAGGTTGTCTTTACTCTTGCTTCTTAAACTGTTAGTCCTGACCCCATATGGGGTCACATAACTGAATATAGGGGTCATAAAAAAATTTGGCAACAGTAAAAGGTTATTTATATTTATTTTATATACCAATATAACTGGGGCATCATAAAAATTTCTCAGGTGAAAAGGAGTCATGAATGAGAAAAGTTTAAGAAGCCCTGTTCTATACTCTCTACCTTCACTTCCTCACTACCTACTCATTTCTTAACCTCTTACAATTTGATTTCCAACTCCACCACTCTAGAGGGATATCAATCGATTATCAATTGACAAGCATGATAAGTACTTACTATGTGCTAGGCACAGAACTAAGTTCCAGGGGAAGGAAGGAAGGAAAGGAGGGAAAGAGAGTGAGATGAAAGAAAGGAAGGAAGAATGAAAGAAAGAGAGAGAGAAACAAAGGAAGGAAGGAAGGAAGAAAAAACAATTCATGTAAAAAAACTACCAAAAGGCTCTTAACTAATAAATCCAGTAGTTTTTTCTCGTTCTAGGATAGGGCCTAGACTTGTGATTTCGTTGGTACAGAGAGTTCTCTAATTAGGAAACTCATATAGATGTTGATATCTGTCTTCTCAGCATCTTATAGTCCTAGAGAGGTGCCTAGGACACTATGAGGTTAAGCAATTTGCCTGGCATCCAACAATCAGTGTTTCAGAGGGAGGACTGGAACCCATGATCCTTGTTTGAGGCGGGCTCTCTATCCACTATAACACAACACCTCTCCATTGAACATTTCTCCATATTTTTCTTTCTTACGACTCCATATGTTGTATCTCCCATTAGGGTGTAAACTCCCTGAAGCCAGGGACTGTTTTGTTTTTCTTTTTGTCTTTGTATCCCCAGCACCTTGCATTATGCCTTTCCCTTAAATCTTTTATTTATGTATTTCTTTTTTACAGGGCAATGAGGTTTAAGTGACTTGCCCAGGGTCACACAACTAGAAAGTGTCACGTGTTTGAGGCTGGATTTGAATTCAGGTTCTCCTGAATCCAAGGCCAGTGCTTTATCCACTGTACCACCTAGCTGCCCCACTCCCTTAAATCTTAATGAATTAAGGTCAGTTTAACAGAGATAATGAAAGATGAAAATGGCAAATGTCAAACAGGCTATGATAAGACAATTACATTAATATACTATTGGTAGAACTAGGAATTTGATCAACAATTCTAGAAAGCAATATGAGTTTGTTTGGGGAGTAGAAAAGTCAGTAAATTATACACACTCTGATTCAAGGATGCCACAACTAAACATATAGATTGTAAGCCCCATTAGATTGTAAACTCCTTTAGGGCTGGGACCATCTTTTGACTGTTTTGCATCCCCAACATTTAACACAGTGCCTGGCATGTAGTAGGTGCTGAACAAATGTATATTGATTGATTGATTCATATACAGCAAAAAAGTCAAAGATAGAGGGAAAGGTTTCATATAAGCTTGTAGCAATACTATTTGTGAGAAAAAAACTGGAAGTAGGTACCCCTCAACTGGCAAATCACTCAACCAATTTTGATGAAAATAGCATATGTGAATGTAATGGAATGTTATTTTGTTATAAGAAACAAAGAATATGAACAATTCAGAAACTTGGGAAGACTTGCTTTAACTGATGCAAAGTGAAGTCAGCTAAACCAAAAGAATTTAAATGATGACCACAACAATTAAGGAAAATAACACTGACAGACATCAGAACTCGGATCAATACAATGAATAATCTCGACTTCATTTTCTGAATTTACATATTTTATCTTGAGTGAAGAGTGGCTCCCTCTTCCTGACAGAGAGGTGGTAGTCTACAGTTGTAAAATGAGGCATATGCTGTCAGGCATGGCCAGTATCTTGATTTGTTTTGTTTACCTGCATAAATCTTTGTTACAAGGAATGGTTCTTTGGGGAAAAAATAAAGGTTACTCTGTCTCCAATATAAAATTTTAGCCTGAACCTTTCTTTAGGAGATAGGTCCTTTTTATCCATATTCATGGAGATAGAGATATGAGGTATATTCCAACAGTCCCAAGAGAAAACCTGGAGGGAATCAAAGCAAACCAAATCCAGAGGATTCCGGAGGAAAACCTAGCTGGGGGGCATGATCCAAAAAGAGGTACATAAGAAGTCACCAAGACTGAATTTGATTCATGTAGACCTAAGCTTGGGGACATGAGCTATGGCATCACATCTTTGTAATAATGCTTGCTCTACCCAATCACTCATATTTACATAGCATAAATCAAGAGACAGCTTGACATATTGGACAGAGTGCAGACCT
Organism: Dromiciops gliroides; assembly: GCF_019393635.1. Lineage (NCBI taxonomy): Eukaryota > Metazoa > Chordata > Mammalia > Microbiotheria > Microbiotheriidae > Dromiciops > Dromiciops gliroides. The sequence goes on along the minus strand of NC_057866.1, from coordinate 159,939,317 downwards.
GGAATCAGGGAGACCTAGGCCTAAATCTTGCCTCTGACATTGGATCATGGGCCTCAGTTTCCTCATATGTAAAATGGAGATGATAATAACATCTGTGATGCCTATTTCACAGGTTCATTGTTATGGCTCACATGAGAATAGGCATGTGTGTCAAGACAATGGAACTCAGGGGTTCACCTGGAGATTGATCTGGGCTGATTGAGTTGGGGAAGATCGACTGACTGGCTTACTAGATTGTAAGCATGTTTGGCTGGTACTTAGTGGTACTTAATGCATTTGAACGAAGCTAGCCAATCAGCTTGAGGAACCTCCCATTTCTGGGAGGGGAGCAGGAGGCAGGAAGCAGACGATGGATGAGGGTTCTAGCTCTTTGGCTCTGAGAGATCTGTGTGGTGGCAGAGGACTTCAGAAGTGGAAGCTTAGGGAAGTTTAGGATCACGAGGTTATAGGAAATATGTTCTCAATCTTTCTCTTTCTTTTGCTATATTTCAATAAACCCTTTAAAAAACCTAAACTCATTTATCAGTGATTTTAGTCAGTTTCCCCCCAAAACTGGGGGGACAGATTAGAACCCACATTTAGAAATTTAAATTACACACATGTAAAGTGTCTTGCAAGCTCTAAAGTGAGACAATATGTACATATACATATACATATATATATATATATTTTATACACATGCATGTCAGCTATTATGCCAATTACAACAACCAGAATTCCAAAAGCACGTGCCTTAAAACAGACCCATGAGATAGGTGGGATTATCTCCATTATACACATGATGAATATGAGAAGTTGCCTGGTATCACACAGCAAGTAAGTTTCAGAGCTAGGACAAGAACCTCACAAAGCTACTGTAAGGATCAAGCAAACTAATTCATGTATAGTATTTTGGATTAAATGATTTCATGTATGTACAATTCTCTCTACCTGCCTAGGGCTTTTTGAATATGCTGCTGTCCTGATGCAAGGCAGTTACCTGAACCTAATGTACCCTCAGTGTTTACTAAAGTGTCCACATGTGGTTTGATTGTTAGAAGGGAGACTTCCACACCCGGAAATATTGAACATTTTATTTTTACAGGATGGATTCATTTGTATCAAATAACATAAAAAGTGTTTTGAAAATCTGAGACTTAAAGGCAAATCATCCATAGTCCACTCCACCAGAGGGTTCTCTCAATTGGATGAGAGAATGATGGCATCCTGATTATGGAATAAGACAGGCTGCCTACACAGATGTTGTCTGTTGGTGAGTTTCAGGCATATACCACACTAGGAGTTGAGCCAACTAAAAACAAAACAAAACTGCAGGCAGATGAAGTTTGATTTTGAGCGCTAGTCATGATAAATCTCAACTTTTCATGAACCAATCAATACCTCTCTTCTGCTTTTGACTCTAATTGCCAAATTCATGACAGTAACAGTTTAACTGACTTTCATAGAAGTTCAATACTTTTGTACATATTCTGGTCCTATTCTGATGCCTCCTTGTGGTGTGGAAGTAATCCTATGTTCTTCAAGGTTCTGACAATGAAGTGCAAGATTTCTAAGACTGGATCTATCACTTGAGGACCACCAGCCTAGCTAGCTGCATTTGGAAAGGCTCAAAGCTCTAAGTTCTGCTCCAAGGTGATGATGATCATCACCATCATCACCATCACCATTCGTAGTATTGACCATGGAAACTCATAAAAACAGACTGCCAAGACATAGAAGGGTTATGATATCGATCATTGGAAATAATAGATAACCTGATAAAATCAGAGATCTGGAAAGTTTTGAAATATGCCATTTGCTGGGGCAGCTAGGTGGCACAGTGGATAGAGCACCAGCCCTGGATTCAGGACTACCTGAGTTCAAATATGGCCTCAGCCACTTAACACTTACTAGCTGTGTGACCCTGGGCAAGTCACTTAATCCCAATTGCCTCACTAAAAAAAAAGAAAGAAAAAAGAAATATGCCATTTGCAGAAAGTTGTTTTGGCCCATAAATCATTAGGTCTTAAAGCTGCCTTAGAGATACCCTAGTCCATGGGTTCTTTTTTTTTTTTTTGCAGGGCAATGAGGGTTAAGTGACTTGCCCAAGGTCACACAGCTAGTTAAGTGTCAAGTGTCTGAGGCTGGATTTGAACTCAGGTCCTCCTGAATCCAAGGCCAGTGCTTTATCCACTGCGCCACCTAGCTGCCCCCAGTCCATGGGTTCTTAATCTTTTCTGTGTTGTGGATCCCATTGGCAGTCAGAATTATGTTTTTATATCAATAAAAAAACACATCGGATTACAGAGGAAACTAATTATATTGAAATATATTTATTAAAAAATTATTTCAGAGACTTTCCCCCCCCCACCCCAGTTATAAGTCCCTAATTTAGTCTAACTTCTTCATTTTATAAGTGGAGAAACTGAGACCCAGCATGGCTTAGTGACTTCTTCATTGTTAGTGATCAACCTGGGATAAGTACCCAGGTTTCCTGACTCTGTCTAATCACTTTCCTGTGGGGTTTCTGCTTTCTTTGCTCTATATCAGTTCATACAAATATTCCATGGCTCTCCGAATTTCTCATATTTGTCATTTATTATGATGTCAAAATACACCATGCCACCATTTGTTCAGCCATTCCCCAATAAATGGGCATATGCTTTGTTTCTAGTTCTTTGCTACCACAAAAAAGCTTCAAGTCTATTTTATGAGTTGAGTTTTATTTTTGTCATGAGTTCTCTCATTGATCCTGCTCTATATATCAAAACTCCTCTAAATTTGTACCCATTCTCTCCTTCTTTATTTCAAGAAGGAAATGGTGGCCCTTCACCTTGTCAGAACCATCCAAATAAAATGAGATCATATTTGTAAAGAGCTTAGCACAATGCCCCACTATCCCCACCCCACCCCCCATCTCTGGGATCTTTCCTATCAGCCATTCTCTCCACATCACTATCACCTGCAATCTCCTTCCTATCTATTGGCTCCTATGTCATGGCCTATAAATATGCTTAGGATTACCCCATTCTAAAATCTTTACTTGACCCTGAAATCCACTCAAGCTCTCATTCTCTTTATTAGGATCATAGACATTATAGAGATCTTGTAATCCAATCCCCTCATTCTACCATTAAGGAAACCAAAGCTCAGGAAGGTCAAATGACTTACCCAAGGTCACCCAAATAACTAGTGGCAGAACCCAGATTTAAAGCCAGGTCCTTTGATTCCAGATGTAGAATTCTATTTATCTTCCCTTTCAGTGTCGAACATTTTTTTAAAAAGCCATCTAGGGGCAGTTAGGTGGCGCAGTAGATAGAATACTGGCCCTGGATTCAGGAGGACCTGAGTTCAAATCCAACCTCAGACACTTGACACTTACTAGCTGTATGACCCTGGACAAGTCACTTAACCCCAGTTGCCTCACACACACAAAAAAAACCATCTACATTTATCATCTCCTTTCCTCACCATCCACTCACTTCACAACCCCTCAACCTGGCTTACAACCCCACTATTATACTAAATCTGCTCTCTCTGAAGTTACCAATATTCTTCTAATTGTTAAACCCAGCGAATTTTCTCTGTCTTGATCCTGATACCTTGATTGTTTTTGATGTTAGCAACTACCACTTCCTCCTGGGTATTCTTTCCTCCTGTGTCCTTTGTTCCATAATTAAGAGGTTCAGTTAGTAGAGAGCTAGGTCTGCAGTCAGGAAGACCTAAATTCAAATCCAGCTTTAGATACTTACTAATTGTGTGATCTTGGACAAGTTACTCTAATATGCTCAACAGTAAAATGGTGATAATAATAGCACCTACCTCACCAGTGTTTTTAGGAGCATCAAATGAGGTAAAATTGGTAAAGTTCTTAGCATAGTGCCTTGAATATAGTTGGCACTTGGAGCAGCTAGGTGGCACAGTAGATAAAGCGCTGGCCCTGGATTCAGGAGGACCTGAGTTCAAATCTGGCCTCAGACACTTGACACTAGCTGCGTGACCCTGGGCAAGTCACTTAACCCTCATTGTCCCACCTCCACCCCAAAAAATATATAACTATATATATAGTTATATATATATAACTATATATATATATTGATATATAGTTGGCATTTAATAAACGTTTGTTTCCTTCTTTCTACTCATCTTTCCTGATGCTCCTCCTACCTGTCTCACTGTGTCTTCTCAGCATCTTTTGCTGGATCATCTTCCAGGTCCCACCCCTTCAGTGTAATTCCCTCCACTCCCAGGATGCCTCTATTTGTCTCCTACATTCTTCTCCTTATTAATCTCATCAATTTTCGTGGGTTTAAGTATCATCTCTACAAAGATGTCTGCTGGACATCTCTACCTGAGTATCCCATTAGCATCATAAACCCAACACTTCCAAAATAGAATTAACTGATTCTATCCCTTCTACAAATTCATCCTTCTTCCACACTCCCCTAACTCTATTGAGGATACCACTATCTGGCCTCAGACACACGTTAGCTGTGTGATCTCTGGCCAGTCACTTAACCTCTATTTGCCTTAGTTTCTTCAACAGCAAAATGGGGATGATAGTAACAACAACTACTACCTGGCATTGTTGTGAGGGTCAAATGAGATTTATATATATATATATATATATATTTGCAGGGCAATGAGGGTTAAATGACTTGCCCAGGGTCACACAGCTAGTAAGTGTCAAGTGTCTGAGGTCAGATTTGAACTCAGGTCCTCCTGAATCCAGGGCTGGTGCTTTATTCACTGTGCCACCTAGCTGCCCTAAGATAATATTTTTTAAGTGCTTAGTACAGTGCCTGACACAGAGTAGGTACTCTATAAATGCATATTCCCTTCCCTTCCCTCCTTCTTCTCCACCCAGTTACTTGAGTTCATGGCTCTAGCATTACCATTGACCTCCGGCATTTCCTACTTGCCGAATCCTTTTGCCGATGCCTCCATGACATCTATGTCTTCCACTTCCCTCTCTTCACTCACATTGCTAATGCTCTAGTTCAGGCTTTCTTCATTCCATTTCAATGTTACTGTAATAGTATCCCAATGGGTCTTCTTGCTTCCAACATTTCCCCCTTCTAATTTTCCATAAGGCTGCCAGGATGATCTTCTTAGGGCAGAAGTACGGCCATGTCATTTGTCTACTCAAAAGCTGCTCCCTGTTGCATCTGAGGTTTTCCTAGACATTTTTCCCCTAACCCTAAGAAGATAGGGAGGCACGGTGGATAGAATTCTGGACTTGAAGTCATGAAGACCTGAATTTTAGTCCTGCCTCAGACATTTACTAGCTCTTTGATATATTTGAGGCAGTATCAACCTCTCTGTGCCTCAGTTTCCTCATCTCTAAAATGAGAGAATTAGACTCAATGGCTTCTAAATCTTTTCTCCTATGAGCATCCAACCAATCTGGCTCTAGCTCACCTTCCCAGCCATATTTCTCAGCCCTTCCCTTCATGTATTCACCAACCCCAAACTTGATGGTCCTAATCCTCTATGATTAGGCATGGCTGTGAATATAGTGTTAGATTTAGAGTTGGTACTGAATTAAAGTCTACCACAGATACTTACCTAGTTTTGTGACACTAGACTAGTTACTAAACCTCTTTCAACCTTAGTTTCCCCATCTGTAATATGGGATTGATGATTGTACCTATCTCATAAGGTTGTTGTCTGAATTGAACAAGATGTAAAGAGCTTTGCAAACCCTGAAGAAAGAGCTTCGTGAAACTTGCTAGGTATCATTATATAACATCTTTTGCTCCCTTGAATTAACTGTCCTCACCTCCATTTCTATTCCTGGAATTCACTGCTTCATTTTAGTGATTCAGAAACATTACTTTCCTTCAGAGCTCAGCTCAAATCCCAAATCCTCTATAAAGCCTTCTTTAACCACACCCCCACCCCCACCCCCACCCCCTACCACAGACTTCTTAAGTGGTTCATTGCCCATGATTGTGCATCTAAAATGCAGCTAGGTGGTGCCATGGTGCAGAGAGCCTGGAGTCAGGAAGACCTGAGTTTAAATTCAGCCTCCCACATCTAGCTGTGTGACCCTGGGCAAGTCACTTAACCCTGTTTGCCTCAGTTTCCTCATTTGTCAAATGACCTGGAGAAGGAAATGGCAAACCACTCCAATATCTTTGCCAAGAAGACCCAAAATGGGGTCAGGAAGAGTCAGTCAAAACTGAAACAACTGAACAACAACACCATGGAACTAAAGTTATATTCTGGATTAGGCCTAAACTAGGGCAGGCCACTCATTTCAGGCACAAGAGTTAAAATATAATGAGGATGGGGCAGCTAGGTGGCGCAGTAGATAAAGCATTGGCCCTGGATTCAGGAGGACCTGAGTTCAAATCTGGCCTCAGATACTTAATGCTAGCTGTGTGACCCTGGGCAAGTCACTTAACCCCAACTGCCTCACCAAAACATATATATATATTGAGGATGCACTTATGGAAAAGTTATCAAGAAATGAGATTGAGGGGTAGAAAGTGTAAGGAAAAATAAGAAATGGTTCCGTTCATGTCCACAACAGGGCACACATACAATTCTGCCCTCAATGGTGAGCAGCCATTCCAGCCCTGCCACGCCTCTCTAGCAACAGCCCCTAGCACAAAAGAAGCATGACTCCTTTCACAAATGTTTAAACTAGAATCCAAATCTCCCAATTCCAAGTCCATAACTCTTTCCACCATACTGTGCGGCCTCTCATAAATTAGTATTATTCATTTTATTATTACTGCCTAGAATTGCAACATATGCCACTGGTTGTCATGTTGCAATCTTTTGTTCATTAGCTTTTTGTCTCAGCTTAATTTCTATTTATTGTTGAAGCTGGAAACCAAGATGTGCATGAACTTCATTCTCAAACTGAGTACTCAAGTTGCATTAGATTCCTTCCTTGTCACTGTACGATGTATATCAGAGGTCAGAAGTATTTTAGAATGTCCTGTTGATATAAGATATTTGGGGCACAGTCACTGAAGCTAAGACTAGGCTTATGTACTCCTAAGTCTAAGGCTATAATATTCTTTAATTACCATCCCAGACCCAGGCATCCCTTAATATTTACACACCACACCACACATACACACACACACACACACACACACACACACACCATATCCTTTAGAAGTATCATGTTGTAGTGGAATGTTCTTATAACTTGGAATCAGCTGATAGGAATCTGGGTCCTGGCTACCTCCCAGTGCTTTCATAAGGACCAAATGAGAAGATGTTTATAAAATACTATCTAAGCTATAAAGCACTATAGAAAAAGGTGAGTTATGTTCTTATTATCTACCAAGGTAATACTACTGATCCGCTGTCAATAAGACATGAGCACTCGGTGGTTTTTTCCAATAACAGTGATAGTTCCAACCATACTTACTTGGCCATCATTGTAACTAATGATGTACATTTTTAAGATAGATGGGTACCTGGGTTCAAAGGAGCAACATGTGCCTGAGAAACAGAGGGCTTTCTCTTTCAGAAGCTAATTGGTCTATGAGGTGATAGAACCTTGGCCTCAGAACTGTGATGTACTTTTTTCTGAATTAACAAGGCAAATCTTAATAGTGCATTGTGTATCTCTCTATTATAGAGGGAGAATACCTATTATTCTCCCTTCCCCATAGGCTAGGCTGGTTTTTCCTAAGACCCTAGCCCACACAGACTAGCCTAGTTGTTTTTTTTTTTCTTTTCCTTTAAAGGTATTGAAAGCACACTTGAGACTTAATTGGAACAGAGATGAAGGTCCTAACCACTGATGCAGCTTCCTTGTGGCTTACATACAAAAGACACTGAATAAGGAGTCAACAGCACCTCAGTCAGGCTTAACTAGCACCATGACTAGCATAGATGCAGGAAAGCTTCCCTTACCTGAATCAATGCTGTATCCCTGCTGAATATCCTTTCTATGTTATGGTTAAGTAACCCTCCTTTTTGTTCACTGTTAGATGGTCCACGAACATCTCATTTCCTTCCAATCCTCAGCCTGAATGAGGTCTGCCCTATAGACATTTTTTTAAATGAGCAAAAATGACAGTATTTCTCTAGCACAACCCAAGGGAAGAGGGTAATTTGATTTTAGACAGTAGGTCCTAGTTCTTTAGCCAACATGTCCCCAGAATGGATAAGGCAATTCATCAGTCTACCATAATTTGAGAGGAATATGCCTTCAGTTTATCTGACTCCTTCCCACTAATGTTCCCTAAGCAACTTTCTGATCTTAATTTGGTTTCTCAAGGAGATTCATCCACCAGCAACAGAGTACTCTGTACAAATAACCTGTCCCAGCTCTCAGACCAACTATAACTTCCATTATAAATTCATTGGCATTTTGATTTATAAATTAGTTCCTTCTGAGATTTGGTTTGTGTGAGTCAGCCCATTAGAACATAATTACCCCCGAATAAACCAATGAAGTTGTTGATCCTCCCCAAAATGAGGACCAGATTCTAGACTATGGTGACCCCATGAGGCCCAGCATACAATAGCCATCTGACCTCATTACTGTGGAGCCCAGGGTTATTTCTGATGATGAGAAAAAAGGGAAAAAAGAGAACCTAAGCTGAAGTCAGAAGTCCTGACTTTGAAACCCAATTCTAATTGCTACTAATGAGACAATTAGACTAGATGATCTTTGATTTCTCTTCCAGATCTAAATCCCACGACCCTATGAAATCACTTTATCAATTACTTATCAAAGACCTAAATTACTGATGATCTAAGTTAAGAGTGATAGATAACCCAAGAAACCACAGACTCTTAGAAAAAGGTTGAAAGTAGTGTTCTTCCAAATGGAAAATAATGGGGAAAGACAGACTTAGTTTTTAAAAATGATCCATATGGATACCAAATGTATTCCCTGATGAATGTGACCTTAACAGTGGAGTAAGAGTTAAGTTGAACAGACTTACTTATCCAGAGAATGGAGTCTGGCTATATCAAAACTCCAATAATTAATGTTTCTAATTGCTTTCTGAGAAAATGGGGGCAGTCAAAGAGTACATTGGGGGCATTCAGCAAAGCATCAATTTGAAAGTTATGACTTTTATAAATATCCCGATGGGCAAAGGTAGAGTGGCATATTGAGAAGGAATACTAGATAGTCACTGACTGATGTAAATATTGATATTTAATGCTATTGTCAGTAATGTATTTACACCGATTATGCCCGCCATCTATCTTTCCATTGTTTTTTGAGTTATTTGTAATTTTTCTTTTCCTCAAACCACAGTTTTTCATTTAGCCATATATAAGACCGTGCAAATTGATATGGAATACATTATTGAAGGCATATGTGATTACAAAGAGAAATGAGTGGTTGCAGAGAAGCAGCATGATATAATAAGTTGAATTCTGGGATTTTAGTCAGGAACACCTAGGTTCAAATCACATCAATTACACTTTTGGGCTTTGTGCCTTGCCCAGTGTCAAATGATGAGGAAGTATTTGAAATGGGACTCTTGACCCAAGTTCAGCACACTATATACTATGCCACAATGCCTTTTCTTAAATAAACCCCATTAGTTCCCTATTGTCTTTGGGATCAAACACAGTCATCCCTACTCTCAGCTTTAGTTTCTGCTTTTGTAAAATAGGGATTAAAAAAAAATCTATAGTACCTAATCTGATAGGGATATTGTGAAGTTTGAATAAGATAATGTATGCAAAGAACTTTGAAAACCTTAAAGCTCTCTCTATATATGTGAACTATTTCTATTATGATCATTTATCAGCAATGAGAGACAGGCAACAGACAGCCAAGGTGGTATATTTGGTGAATTTAAAAGAATCAGGGGAAGAATTCCAGGTGATGGGATAGGACCACTATGGAGTATTTATGGGGAAACAAGAACAAAAATAGCATAATGTAAGAATAATTGATATTTATAAAACTTTAAAATATATTTCTTATATATTATTCACTTGAGTTTCACAATGACCTTGTGAAGTATTATTATTATCCCCATTTTGCAGATGAGCAAACTGGGGCCAAAAGAGATCATTAAGCGACTTGCCCAGTGTCATATGGCTAATACATGTCAGAAGAAGGATCAGAAGGTCTTCCTAATTCCTAGGCCAGTCCTCTCTCCACAATACAATGCTGTCACTCTAAGAAGATACAGAGGGGCTGTGATTTGCATCAGTGGAGGGAGCACCATGGGGTCATGAATCCACCAAAGTATCTGATGTCTACTGTGTTATTTGAAAGCCATAGAGGGATTTGCTGAGAAAATAATATTCATGTTCACTTAAAGGAATGTAAAACTACAGGGTTTTTTTTTTAACATTTTATCTGAACTTTTCTTCAAAATGTATTTTGTATAATTCCTCTAAACAGTAGAACAAAAAAAAAATAGCCTTCGGAGAGATAGAGCTGATGGAGATCACCTATTCCAACCTTATCATTTCTATGGATTAAGAACCTGAGGGTCAGAGTGGTAAAGGCCTACGGTCAAATATCTAATAAGTGTCAGACTTCAGATTTGTGCCCAGCTCCTTTGATTCCAAGTTTAGTGCACATTCTACACTATAGTAAATTATGGGGCCCAAATAGACTTGTTCAGGCCACGCATAACTTTGGAGAAGTGGCAACATATTAATCCTTTCATTTGTTACCAAAGTTTGAGATGTCTCTATTCTTCTTGTGAGCACAGAAAAAATGTGCTTGTGCAGTGGGGGATCATAATAAATGAATGTCTAAGCATGAAAGTCATGTAGGTGAGCAGAAGCATTAGGCAGGGCTGTACTTGTGCCTGGAGGGGCAGAGGGCAGGAGATGAACCCCAGAATCACCCTAGGAGGAATACTCAACTCAGACACCAACCCCTTTAAAGCTCCCTTTCTCAAGAATTCCAGTGATCAGTGATCCAGTGATCCCCATAAAGAATGGCCTTCCAGGATAACTCATCATCCTGGCTCATATCTGGCAAATTCCATGTGACCAGTGATGATATGGGTATGTGTGAGATGGTTTTGATTAATCTTGATATGGATCTGGAAAAGCTTCACCCACCTTTGGTGATGGGCTGAGGTGACTTAAAAATGCCAGAAAGCAGTACAGAGACTCAGTTTCATGTCTATGCCCAGTCATTAGTAGTACCTCAATTTAGCATCAAGCTCAAAGATTAGACGCCCAAACAAGAGACAAAAGTAAAAAGTGTTTATCACTCAGCTAACTCTGTGATTTAAAAACAAACAAACAAATCACCTTACAAGTCAAGATTTCCAGTCTGGGGAAGCAATCGATTCTCTCTGTATGCCTAGAAAGAACAGTGCCCACTCCAAATGAATAACCCTTCTAATGGATATTCAAAATTTGATCATAAGGGTCAAATAGGGACCATTACACATAAAAAAATTGATTCCTACCTCCCATCTCACATGAACCAAGACAGACTGTTGCCCATGATCGTCCTGCCCAAATCACATGCCAATGGGATACATGACCCACCTGGCCTCATCAGCTTGCAGTACTCTAGTGAAGGACAGGACAAGAACACAGCCTCAATGACAACATCAAGGATAATGACAAGGTTGACACTGACTTCAATCCCTTGGATTCCACCGAACCCATTTAGAAATGTGGCTTCAGCACTTTGGCCTTCATTGTTGTGAAGTGTTCATCTTCTGGTATTGCAGTCAAACAATGGCTCTTTGTTAGAAATAATGCTGTTTGTGAGTTCTTCCTTATTCAGATGGACAGTGCAGAGGTCACCACGAATGGCATCTTAGAGAAGGCACTGAAATGGAGGAAGTTTTCTCAGATGGGTTCGGGTTCTCAGTATGACCTAGAGAAGCCGAAGGAGCCCAAACAACACCTTAGAGAGCCAAAGCAAGCTGGAATTCTGCCTTAAGAAATAGGTTCCAGGGGAGAAGGATCATCAGACTGACACAGCTACAATCCAAGATATGGTATGAAGTCACCGCTACAAATCTCTCAAAGTTAGCATGATTCATATGCTCAGATTCATAACTGATATGGCTTTAGGGATCTCTGGCAACAAAATGGAGATGGACCCCATTGCTACCTAAAAAGTCAGCACAAAATTCAGGGTTAAGAGGAAGGTTAAGGGGCAGCTAGATGGCACAGTGGATAAAGCACTGGCCTTGGATTCAGGAGGACCTGAGTTCAAATCCAGACTCAGACACTTGATACTTACTAACTGTGTGACCCTGGGCAAGTCACTTAACCCTCATTGCCCCACCAAAAAAAAAAAAAAAAGAGGAAGGTTAAGAGGAAGACCATTTCAGTCTACTCTCACCTGTTGTGTCCCCTATTTAAGCATCAAGAATGCAAACATCCTTTTAAAAAAAAATCAAATGCTACTAACCATCAAGGAACTTGTGTAACAGGTAAACTTTATTCCCTGGAATCCCAAGTGAGCACTGCTTGGGCTGCTTGCTTTGATCATAAACAAAGGAAACTGAACAGAAAAGCAAACTTTGGCTTCCAGAAGGGAAAGAAATCAGAATAGCAGCACTGTCCCCTCCCCCACAAACCCCCAAACCAACCCCAGTGGGTGCCAGCAAGGGAAGACCATACATTCTCTATGCTTTCTCATGGTTGAATTATCCAGACCACCATTTTGGAAATGCAATGGTACATACAAAATTTGGCAGACCACTTCAAATGGAACGAAGACCCAAATGAGAATGGTAAATATTTTGATTAAAAGACAAATCTGATCACATCAGGTGAAATCATTATGTATCACATCTCTCTCTCTCTCTCTCTCTCTCTCTCTCTCTCTCTCTCTCTCTCTCTCTCTTTCTCTCTCTCTCTCTCTTTCTTCCATTCTCTATCTTTTAGTCTCTCATAACTCATACACACAGAAACACAGAATGACCAACTCTTTTTCACTGTCTGGTTACAAGACATCACTATATAAAGGGGTCACTTACAACATAATCAAGTGTCTTCAAAATAATATTGGGGGGCAGCTAGACGGCGCAGTGGTAAAGCACCAGCCCTGGATTCAGGAGTACCTGAGTTCAAATCCGGCCTCAGACACTTGACACTTACTAGCTGTGTGACCCTGGGCAAGTCACTTAACCCTCATTGCCCAACAAAAAACAAAAACAAAAACAAAATAATATTGAAAATGCATACTTTTCCCATAATAAACTGACACAATTGCCTTTTAAAACAATAATAAATAAGCAGAGAATACAGAGCTGTGAAAATGGTGAAAATATAGAATATGGTGTCACAACAATTCCCAGAAATAAGGATCAGAGCTGCCACTCCTGAGGCATTCAAAGTATAGTTGCCTTGTTCCATTTTATGATATAATTTCATAGCTACTCTCTGCTCTCCAGGTCATATGTTATTTTCTTTATAGATTACATCCTAGACAACAATTATTGTGCCACCTCTACCCAGCAGAACAGGCAAATTCTTCAGATATCCAGTTACTAGGCTACACTTTTCTAAAGGGTAGAATTTCCAGGTGTACAACTTCAGTAGTCTGGGCTTCCAGGGATGTCACTAGGAGGGCAGATTAAAGGTCAGGTAGAGAGGAAGCTTGGCAATTAGCTATTGCTTTCTATTGCTTTTTCCTTTCAACTTTTCTCCCTCCCCCTGTCCCCTTTCCATCCATAGAAGGATATAAACTAACCAATAAGCCACTTGTCAGATACCTCTGGGTTAGTCTAACCCTTACTGGGGTTACCCCGCTGGGATTCCCCTATGAGATGTACAGGTCACATGACATTTGGTGGTTTGGCAAGTTCTAACATCAGGTTAACAGCAGTCACAAGTGACAATTGAAAAGTGACAATTTGCTTCTTTAGGAAGTCTCATAGAAAATAGAAGTAGAAAATTATATACTACTGAGTCCCCAAATAAAATAATTTCAAAATGAATCTTGATGTTATATACTATGCAAAAGGATTTAGCGCAGTCAGAGGCCTTTCTTCTCTCACCTCCAAAGCCCCTGTTGACTTATAGGAAAAGCATATGATAGACATACACAAGGCAAAGGGCATTTACTACTGACTTTTATGACATAGAGAAAAATAGAAAACATTCAATTCATTTCCTTAAAGATATAATTTTTTTTTTTTTAGTGGAGCAATGAGGGTTAAGTGACTTGCCCAGGGTCACAGAGCTAATGTCAAGTGTCTGAGGTCGGATTTGAACTCAGGTCCTCCTGAATTCAGGGCCGGTACTTTATCCACTGCGCCACCTAGCTGCCCCAAAGATATAATTTGATTCATTAAGTACAAAATAATAACAATGCAAAAGGACACATCATGATCAAGCCTCAGGAAGATGTGGGAAGAGAAAAGGAAGAGAATTAAAAAAGGAGAAAGCCAAGCAGAAGAAGAAGCAGGGTGGGGAGAGAGACAACAAGTCAGGAGAATGGAAGAAAGGGGGCTAGGAGAAAGTTGTTTGTGGCTCTTGCAATTTCTCCCTAGTCCAAGCTTCTAGCCCCAGGCCTCACTCCAACAGTTACTCAGCCCTGTCTGCTGAAACAGCCCCATTCCTCCTTTCTCTTGCACACTCCTCATGATAGTCATTCCACACCTCTACCCTCTCTAATTCACCCCCCCCCCCTCTTTGCAGACGAATTCTCACTTCATTGAGATTAAGACCATTGTGAGCTCATATGTATTGTCACTTCTTCCTTTCCTTCCCGTTCAGGAGAAAATATGCCTTTTATTTCTAAGGCCAATCAATGCATCATAGATTAATGAATGGCTAGAAAAGATTTCAAATTCATATTATTCAATTCTCTCATTTTACAGATAAAGAAACCAAGACTATGCTATGGAGTTAAGTGAGTTATCCAAGGTTATACTGATGGGAAGTATCTGGAGAATTTGAATCCAGTTTCTTGACCTCCAGAGCTACATATTCTTTCCACTGTGTTACCCTGCCTTCTACTTGTTCCTCCCTCAGAGGCAGCTCTCTTGTTCCCAAGAGCTAAATGTTAAATTTTAAGTGTGAGCATTTAGACCTCAGAAATTGGCAAATGCTACAAATCAGGGCTTGATTTATTGTTCTCTTGATCATCTAGACAAAAGAAAAGGATAGAGAAAATATCAATAACGCAAATTAAACTTACAAGTGTGTCAAGTACATTTTTCCCTTCTGAGAGCCAGTTGTTAAACACTTACCATCACACATCTGCCTACTCACCTCACCTAGGACATTGCTCTCTCATTTACAAGCCTAGTCTCTATAGCATCTTTAGTCTCTTCCTCTCCACTGGTTCTCTCCTTTGCTTTCAACTGAGCACAGATTTATCCTATTTAAAAAAACAAAACACAAAACCTTCACTTGACCCTGCTGCCCCTTTTAGCTATCATTATGTTTCTCTCATTCCTTTCACAGTCAAACCTCTCAAAAATGTAGTCAAAACATGTTCTCCATTTTATCACTACATATCCTCTCCATTACCCCTAGCAATCTGACTTCTGCCTTTCATGCCATAGAAACTGCATCCTAGTGAGTCACCAGTGGTCCCCTCATCACTGAATGCAATGGTGCTTTGTCTTAGACTTCATTCTCCTTGACCTCTCCTCCTGATTTAACACTAAGTACTCCCTAAATGAGAGGGGATAGAATTCTATTTTGGGCCATGAATAGTGTGGGAATTTATTTTGCTCGACTTTTTAAAAAATTTAGATAGGAGGGAATGGCATTGTGATGGAAATTTAGGAAGTGGGCTGCCATTTCTCCACTTAAAAAAAAAAAGAGAAAAGGGGGGCAGCTAGGTGGCACAGTAGATAAAGCACTGGCCCTGGATTCAGGAGGAGCTGAGTTCAAATCCGTCCTCAGACACTTGACACTTGCTAGCTGTGTGACCCTGGGCAAGTCACTTAACCCTCATTGCCCCACCAAAAAACAAAAAGAAAAAAATAATAATAATAAAGGAAAAAAGAAAATTGATAGATTTTTAAAAGAATACACTCAATTGAACAACAGGAAGGCCAGAAACGATGAGGATAGTTTTGAAAGTGCTAAGTTCAGTTTTTAAATTACTCAAAAAGAAAATCAAGCTATATAAGTGCAACCCTCTATTTCTGCTTTATGTGTATACAAAGTGCTCATTTTATATCATGTTTGTGAATTTTGAAATTTTTAAAAATCAAATATTCTTAAAAAAAAACAAACCTCTAAGTACCTTTTTATCATAAGGGGGTATCTTTCCTTGGCTTCTATGTTAGCAATCCATACTGGTTCAATGCTTACTTCTTTTTTTTTGTTTTTTTTTGGGGGGGGGTTTGCAGGGAAAAGGGGGTTAAGTGACTTGCCCAGGGTCACACAGCTAGTAAGTGTCAAGTGTCTGAGGCCGGATTTGAACTCAGCTCCTCCTGAATCCAGGGCCAGTGCTTTATCCACTGTGCCACCTAGCTGCCCCAATGTTTACTTCTCACACATTTCTTTCTGTTCATCTTCCTGCTGTCCCCCAGACATGAACAGAGTGAAATCTGTTCTTAGCCTTCTACCTCTCCCTGCCTGTGTTCTTTCCCTCAGACATTTCACCCAGTTCTACAGTTTCAGAATTTTCATTACAGCTTCTCAGCAGATGACTCCCAGCCCTGACCTCTCTCCTAAAGTCCAGCTCTGCATTTTGAACTGTACCCTGGGCATTTCCACCATCATGTTTCAATGTCACTTCAAACTCAACACATCTGAAATTAAACTCATCTTCTGTCATTCCCTTCCTTCTCCTGCCACTCCCCTCCACCATGTAAATCCAGGAAAGCTGTGAGGAACATTTGATAGGTGAAGTTGCTGAAAAGGAATTCTAGGTAGGAATCTTTGGTTTTAAAGCAAACATCAGGAATCATGAGGGATCATTTCTAGCTGTGGTTAACAGACTTTGCTCTCCACTGAGTAGAAGGCCTGCTCTTTAGCCCAAGATGCTCAGCATGTCCCATGACTATGTTTGGAGGAATGCACCTAGATCTAGCACCTACCATCTACTGGACACCCTTAGTGGGAATGTCTGATTTTTTAGTGATCTATTTTACTCTTCTCCACACACAATATACAGCCACTTACTGAGAATAATGGCCAGCTCAGAAGACCAGGATAAAGAGGATTGTGACTACAGTCATGGGGAAAGTGGAAGAGCATCCTAGAGCCTGTAAGATAGCCAGTATCAGCCTGGCAGAAGAGAGATGTTTCTACAAATCACTATAATACAACCTAGAAAATGAGCACAGGGCAAAGGTCAAATCTAGTGGCCGGAGTGAGAGATAGGGCTGAGGGAAAGTGCCATGGAGGAGGTGATCTTGACCTAGGCCTTGAAGATGAAGTTTGTCCAGAGATGACTGGGTTCCTTTCCTTTTTCCCTAATCATCTTTAGGAATAGACCTCGTAGTGATATTTCTGGGTCAAAGGGTAGAGGTAATTTAATAAAATTAAAATTCCATAAATTAAACATAAAATAATTTTTTAAAAAGAGAGAGATGGCAGGGCAAGGGACAAAACTGTTCTAGGCTTGGGCCTAAAGGTTTTTAGAGCAGAGTAAGATTAGGAAGAAGCCACCAGCCTAGCAAAACAGCCCCGTTTGGTCAGAGTGTAGACTGCATAAAGGCAAATAGCATAAGAGAAAGCTGGAGGTGGATTAGAACTAAATTGTTGGGGGCAGCTAGGTGATGCAGTGGATAAAGCACCGGCCCTGGATTCAGGAGGACCTGAGTTCAAATCTGGCCTCAGACACTTGACACTTAACTAGCTATGTGACCCTGGGCAAGTCATTTATCCCCAATTGCCTCACACATACCCCCCCAAAAAAACATACAAAAAACCCTAAATTGTCATGAGCCTCAACTTCTAGGCTAAGGAGTTCTACATCTTGTCCTGTATGAAGTTGCCATTGATGGTTTTTAAGGAAAGGGGTCATGGGGTCCTACCTGTGCATTAATAAGAGTATTTTGGTAAATGTATAAAGAGAAGCTGGATTCAGTAGGGAAGAGATTGAAGTCAAAGCAACCAATTAGGAGCCTTAATCAAAATGAGTGATGATAGGAGCCTAAACTAGGGTAAGAAAGGGATGGGTGGGAGAGCTCTTATAAGTAGAAATTACAGGGGGGCAGCCAGGTGGCACAGTGGATAAAGCATCAGCCCTGAATTCAGGAGGACTGGAGTTCAAATCTGGCCTCAGACACTGGACACTTACTAGCTGTGTGATCCTGGGCAAGTCACTTAACCCCCATTGCCCCACAAAAAATAAAAGTAGAAATTACAGAATTGACCGGATGTCAGGAGAGAAGGAAGTGTTGGAGACAGCTTGAGAATTTTGAGAGTGACTGAGAGGACCATGGTACCACCAACTGCCATGGAGAAAATGGCATGAGGGAGAGATCTCTGAGGTTAAGTTATAACTTTAGTTTGGAACATGTTAAGTTCCAGAGGTTAATGAGATACTCAGGTGTAACTATTTCTCAGTCAGTAAGATGCAGTGAATTAGGGCTGGGAAAGAGGTTGGGACTGGAAATAAAGATGGAGGGGCATGTTAGTAATCAGTGAGTAGGAGTGCTGAGTGGACAGAACTGTTGATTGTGACAGTTCTAACTGCACATCCCCTGATGATAAGGACCTCTGAAACTTTGCCTTCTCCATGTTCTGAGCTCTGCCTTACACATACACACATGCATGTGTATATATTTACATATATATATATATATATATATATATATATATATATATGAAAAAAGGAGGCATCATTACCCAATGTAAAGAGTCCTTGCCTTCCACTAGCCCACTAGGTAGAAGCTTTTGTCTTAAGGCCAAGATGCTTAAATTGTAAAATTAAGAAAAAAATAAGAACTCAAAAAGTTAGTGTCTTCCCTTGGTTTTTATGTCACAGAGAGAGAGAGAGATGATAGATAAATATGTATGTACACACATATACACATAGTTTGCCCAGTTTCACCAGTAGTCATGAATCTTCCAAGAAGACAGATACACACATGTCTGTGTACACATATATGTTTATGCACTCACGTGCACATATTCTACACATGTATACATATGTCCATGCACAGAATGCTCATAATACATATGCAGGTATGTATCTGCACATGGTTGTATATATACATTTTAATAGACACATACTATTGCATATGAACATATATCTCATATATATATATATAAGACATATATATATATATATATATATATATATATATATATATATATATATATATATATATATATATATATATATATGTGTGTGTCTTACCTTCCCTGCTAGATGATAAACTCTTAAAAAGCACAATGGATTTTGCATAGCAGGTGCTCAATAAGCATTTATTCTTGCTGATAGTAAAGATGAGCCTGTGCATTTATTTGCTTTTTCTTCCTTAGGATTCCCTCGGTCCAGTATTTCCTCATACACTCATTTTTTTTTTAACCAGAGAGTCACCCACAATACCAAGAACACAGTGGGACTAACAACCTCAATTCAATGAGACCCCAGAGAAGCACCTCGTTGCTGTTTTCACTGCTACCAGAGAATCTTAGAATCAGAGACCTGGAAGGAACCTTAGGTCATCTAATCAAAACCAGGACTGAAACAGGAATATCTGCTACACTATTTCATGCAATTGAATATAATATTAAATCAGCCTCATCTTGCCCTCACTCCATCATCAAAATTGCCCACTACTACTACCTTTTCTCTAACCCAAAGGTTCTTAAACTGGGGTTCCACGAACTTGGTTCTTTGACTTTTTTGATAACTGTATTTCAATTGGACTGATTTCCTTTGTTATCCTGTGTGCTTTATTTTATACATTTAAAATTATTATTTTAAGAAGGGGGCCAAAGGCCCCAGCCAACTGCCAAAGGGGTTCATGACACACACAAACATTAAGAAGCCCAGGAAGGCCAACCTCTTCCCCGTTCTTTCTGAGAATGCTGTCTCAGAGTCATATGCTGACTTGAAGACATCCGTGAGCCAAATCATCAAGACCTGCTTCCCATCCCAAGAATTCTCTTTTTTAAATTACTCAGCTTAATCCTATCAGGTGAGAGTTAGTGAACAGAGCTTTGATTTCATCCCAGCCCCCTTCAGGTTTTCTATAATTAAGCTGAAGGACAAATTCAGAACATTAGCCAGGGGATTCTCATCTTGGGCTTAGCGGATAGGAACATGGGGCAGCTAGGTTGCATAGTGCGAAGAGTGCTGGACTTGCAATCGGCAAACCTTAAACAAAAATCCTGCCTCAAATACTTATTAGTTGTGTGACTGTGGGCATGTTATTCAGCTTCTCCTAGCCTCAGTTTTCTCATGTGTAAAATAGGGGTGATGATAACACCTACCTTACAAGGTTGTTATGAGGTTCAAATAAGATAGTAGGTCTAAAGTACTTTGCAAGCCTCAAAGGGCTACATAAGTGTTAGCCATTACTATTATCTACAGGATTCTGTAATGTTCAAACTTGCAGGAATCTTAAAGTTGCTCCAGCCCAATCCCCCCCCATTTTGTAGATTGTGGTTGATGAATAGGGGATACAGTAGACCCTACTGAGATCCTTGAAGCCTATGATGGGGAGCATGAACTCTGACAAGTTTTCCTAGGCTAGCCTTTGACTGCTGTTTGGGGAACAATGAGCTTGTGGTCAAAGTATAAAACTAGGTAATTACAGAGAAGATTAACACCAGGAGGTTGGCCAATAGGGATGAATCCTTGTTGGCTATGGCCACCCATGAAAAGGAGAAAAAAAATGTAAATGGCTCCCAATCTTGTGCATCCCCCTACCACTTCTTTTTTTCTTTTTCTTTTTCTTTTTTTTTGTTTTGGTGAGGCAATTGGGGTTAAATGACTTGCCAAGGGTCACACAGCTAGTAAGTGTCAAGGGTCTGAGGCCGGATTTGAACTCAGGTCCTCCTGAATCCAGGGCCGGTGCGCTATCCACTGCGCCACCTAGCTGCCCCACCCCCTTCCACTTCTACTAGGTGGCACAGCGGATAGTGCTTGATCAGCAGTCAAGAAAATCTGAGTTCAAATTCAATCTCAGTCACTTCCTAGATTGTGACCCTGAGAGAGTCACTCTGCTCAGTTTCCTCATCTGTAAAATGTAAGATTACAATAACATCTACTTCGCCATATCGTTGGGATAATAAAATGAGATAATATAGGTAAAGCTCCATGTTCCAAGTACTATGTTAAGCATACAAATGCATTGCCCTCTTTCTTGTCCTATCACCACTCATCCTTTATCAAAAATGGTTGACCTGGATTATTTCTAGCGTCTACTCAAATGCTGCAGAACAGAGCTAGAGAATGTCACATACAATTAGAATGACTGGTTATACTACAAATTTATGTTATGTCACTTCAAGTGGGCCTTCACTGAAGCAAAGCAATCTTTTTATTCCTCTCTAACTGATTTCCTACTTCATTCCCCACAAAAGCTATCCCAAATCTTCTCAAGCCATACATATATCTATCTCCCTGAGCACCAGAGGGGCCTGGCCTAGCAGTGGCTTACCCTTCCAGCAGAGAGCTAAACCTTAGGGGACCTTCATGATTACTACATACATCAGGGGGAAAGGGCTTGCAGGGCCAAGAGTCTTTTGGTTTTATGTGTGGCTCAGTACCATTGTTCTTGGATGCCCACTGTTCTTGCTACTCCGGTAAATCTCTTTCCTAAAAGCTAATGGAGTCAACTAGTCAGTTGAAAATGGCAAGTAGGAGCAGCTAGGTGGCACAGTGGATAGAGCACAGACCCTGGAATCAGGAAGAACTGAGTTCAAATCTGACCTCAGACACTTGACACTTACTAGCTGTGTGACCCTGGGCAAGTCACTTAACCCTAATTGCCCCCACACACACCTAAACAAACAAACAAATGAATGAATGAATGAATAAATAGATAGATAGATAGCTAAATGAATAAATAAACAAATAGGTAGATAAACAAACAAACAAATAAATACACAAATAAATAAATAAATAAAATTGGCAAGCAACTGGGGAAGACTTGTGAATAACACTTCTAGAAACCACTCAACCCCTTAAGATTACTCTGGGGAGAGTAGATGTCAGTTGCATCTCCTGGAGACCCTAACCCAAGAAGATGAATGCCATGTTGGGAAAGTAACCTCAGAGGAAGCACTTTGATATTAATAAACATCCTAATAGTAATTCTTATAATCCTGCCTCTAAATTATTATAGATCCTGCTGCAAGTAAAAGGCTTAAAGATGAAATTCAACAAATGTTTATTGAGCCTCCTTTGTGTGCCAGAGACAACATAGGACTGTTTGCTAAGTTTGATGGGGATTCATTCTAATTCAGCAAATATTTAATTCAATACATTCTATTTGCAAGGCATTAGTTAAACATGAAAATGAAAGCAGTCCTGTCCTCAGGGAGCTTACCTTCTACTTGGTGAATACAATATGTCCACAGATAAGTAAATATAAAATATACACAAACTCAGGGCAGCTGGGTGAAGTGGCTAAAGCACCAGCCCTGGATTCAGGAGGACATGAGTTCAAATCTGCCCTCAGACACTTGACACTTACTAGCTGTGTGACCCTGGACAAGTCACTTAATCCTCACTGCCCCACAAAAATAAATAAATAAATAAAGATAAAAGCTCAGGATTGGGGGCAGCTAGGTGGCACAGTGGATAAAGCACCTGCCCTGGATTCAGGAGGACCTGAGTTCAAATCCAGCTTCAGACACTTGACACTTACTAGCTGTGTGACCCTGGGCAAGTCACTTAACCCCCCATTGCCCCGCAAAAAAATAATATATATATATATATACATATATATGTGTGTATGTATACACACACATATATATATATAATACACAAACTCATACAAGATACATATAGAGAATATATATGTGCTCTCTGGAAATTTCAAGAGGAAGAGTGTACTAATAACTGGTGAATCAACAAAGGTCCTGTGTAGCAAGTGGTACCTGAATTGGGCTTTGAAGGAAAAATTAAACGTTGTCCCTGCACCTATAGAGTTTCCTGTCTAATGCCCATTCTGCAGATTTATCCATGAAACTTCTACTGCCTCCCTAGTAAAGAAAGTGAACATTTTGGCTCCTCCTAAAGGGAATTTGGAATATAGCTTTCTATGATCTTTAACCATTGAGGATGTGGGGTATCATCTCTACTGGAGTATCTATGACACACTGGGGCATGTCACATCAATAACATCAAGCCAAGTTCTGGGTTTATTGACTGGGGGTACCCTGGGTCCTGGAGCTCTGGGTTATCTATCGGGATGGGCCAATGATTTTTGAACCAAAAGTCTTTGTTCTGGGTTTGAACCTTTCTATGACTGGCTCTTAATTGAAAAGAATTCTCTCCTAATCTGTTCTCTATCACTCTTTGCTTGCTATTACCCATTTGTCTCAAAGCAAAGAATGTACTGAGCTGGTTTTAGAGCTAGAAGAAGCCCATCCAATTCCTTCAGGTTATAGATAAAGACATTGAGCTGCAGAGAAGTGGGGACTTGTCCAACATCGCAGAGCTGATTTGTGTCAGAATCTGTACCAGAACTCAGGGCTCTGTCTCCCATTTCCACTCACAGCAATCACTCACAAATACATATAGCACTTTATGGTTACAAAGTGCTTTGCATACATAATCTAATTTCATGGTTGTGGTAGTAACTGACATTTGTCTAGTGCTTTAAACCTTACAAAGTGCTTGCTCCATAACCATCCTAGGAGGGAGGCAGTACAAGCATTATTTTACAATGCTGTTGTTGTGTTTTATGTCTGACTCTTCATGACCCCATTTGGGGTTTTCTCAGCAGAGATACTGGAGTGATTTTGCCATTTCCTTCTCCAGCTCCCTTTATAGATGAGGCAAACAGGGTTAGGTGACTTGCCCAGGGTCACACAGCTAGCAAGTGTCTGAGGCTGGATTAGAACTCAGGTCCTTCTGACTCCAGGGCCAGCATTCTATCCACTGCATCACAAGCTGCCCAAATAGTAAATGTTTAATAGCAGGTGATGGATGGATTGGTAACCATTCTGCAAATAAGAAAACTAAGAAGTTATATGATTTGCCCAGGGTCGCATAAGAAATTTCACACCTGGGATTTGAACCCAGGTATATTCTTGACCGAGAGCCTAGTGATTGGACTTTCTCTTCCTTTGGCTTCAGAAATACCATATTCTCCTGCTTCCCCCTTCCCCCAATTATACCTTCTCTCCTTGATCATCCTCAGTTAAGCCTTGGCTGCTGCTGCTAAAGAATATCTGTCTTACTTTTATCAATTCCATATCTCATTCTCTCTCTCTCTCTCTCTCTCTCTCTCTCTCTCTCTCTCTCTCTCTCACTGGCAATGAGGGTTAAGTGATCACACCTGGTAAGTGTCAAGTGTCTGAGGCTGGATTTGAACTCAGGTCCTCCTGACTCCAAGTCTAGTGCTCCACCCACTGTGCCATCTAGCTTCCCCCATCTCATTCTCAATAGTATCTGTCCAAAACAATTCCTCTTCCTTCAACTGCTTTCTTAACCCCTTCAGCTAGAGAAGGGAATAGCTTCCTACTTCGCTGAGAAGACTGAGGGTACCTGACATGAGACTTTTCAAGTTTCCTCTTAATTTTCCAATTTTAAAGCCCACTTTCTCCTCTTCCCCTCTGATCATATCTCCCTACTTCACACTAAAGCTAACCCCCTACTCCCCCCTCCCCCAATCAGGCCCCTGAGCCCATCTCCTTCCTTCTCCTTGCTCAAGTAGGCCTTCATTCCTTCTGGTATATCTTTGATCTATATCATCAATGATTCTTTCCCATATACATATAGACATTCTCAAGTTCCCCAATCTTTTTTTTTTTAAAGATCTACTTTATCTCTCCTCCCCTTTAATTGTTAAACTTCTTAGGGGAAAAAAGTCTTATGCCCAACATAGCCACTTCCTCATTACCTACCCTCTCCTCAACCCCTCGAAATTTCACTCTGTACTTAGATGAACTGACTTGAAGTGAAATAAGCAAAACCAAGAAAACAGTACTCACCATGATCACAATGTAAATGGAAAGAACAACAAAGCTACTGAAACTGAAAGCTGTGAAATAATACCAAGCCAGTTTGGCCCCAAAGAAGAGCTGTGCCAAGGTACTTTTCTAACTTTCTTTGCAGAAGTGGGAAACTATGGGGGTAGAACTCTGCATGTAATGTTAGACTCTTTAAATGTGTTGGTTAGTCTTGCTGAACTGTTCTTATCCCCTTTTAAAATTCTTCAGTAAAATAGAAGGGTTTGGGGGAGTGGGAAAAGAAAAGGAATATACTGGGATATGTAGGTGACAAAAATATTAATAAAATTTTATTTAAATTTTTTAAAATCACTTCTGCCCTTCATTTTACTAAAATTACTCTCTTAAAGGTCACCAATGACTTAATCACTAATTCCAATTTTCTTTACATTTTTTCAAGTTTCTCCTTCCTTATATTCTCTCCTGAATTCTGCACAGTATACCACTTCCTCCCACTGGGTAATTTGTTCTTCCTTAGTTTCAGAAACATCACAGTTTCCTAGGTCTTTTTAGCCTCTCAGTTTTAGGAAGAAAGATTAGTTCCATTTCGGACAACTTGAGCTTAAGATGATGATGAAATATACAAATGGAAATGGCCAGCATGCAGTTAGTGACCTGGCATGAAAATCCAAAAGGGAGATCAGGCCTAGATAACTAAATATAAAGGCGGGGAGGGGGCAGGGAATGGATGGATGGATGGATGGATGGATGGATGGATGGATGGATGGATGGATGGATGGATGGATGGATTGATGGATAGATGGATGGATGGATGGATAAGTCCTCTGCTTACAGGTGATCATGGAACCTGCAGAAGCTAATTAGATCATCAGGGGAGAAAGTATCAAATGAGAAGTGGGGAACAGAGCTCTGGGGTATACCATTGCTTTGTCAGTGAGATAAATAATGCACTAGCAAAGTATATTGAAAAGAAATAATCAGATAGGTAGGAGAAAAACCAGGTAAGAGCAGTATCGTGGAAGATAAGGGAGGAGACAGTATTGAATAGTAGAGGAGTATCAGGAAAGTCAAAAGCTACAAGAAATGAATGACTCAAAAGGAACACAAGGATGGAATTGTATCCTTTGGATTTAGTCATTAAAAGATGATTGGTAACTTTGGAGATAACAGGTTCAGTAAAAAGGTCCAGTTGGAAGCTATGCCGCAAAGAGTCAAAAAGTGAATGGGCTATGAGTAAATAGAGTCAGTCACTGAGAATAGGCAACTCTTTTTAGAAGCTTGGCATTGACATGGGGGAGAGTAATAGAAGAGTAGCTTGGAAAGGTTCCAGGGTTTAATGAAGTTGTGGGTCTTGTTGCTTTTGGTGTGTGGTTTTTTGGTTTTGTTTTGTTTGGTTGTTGTTGTTGTTGTTGTTGTTGTTGTTGTTTTTAGGATGGTAGAGACCTGGACGTGTTTGAAGACAACAGAGAAGGTATCAAGAGAAAGGGAGGAGAAGATAGGATTAAGGAAATAACTGGAAAAGTTTTCTTGACAAAAGGAAGGGCCAGTTCTTGCATATCCTGGAGCAAAGAAGTAAAGAAAAGGTGAGGACTTTACACAATATGGGTTTAGAAGTAAAGAGAAAGGAGATGAGGGATTTACATTTCATTGCCAAGATTTTCTCTGTAAATTAGGAGGCCAGGTCTCTGCTCTGACACAAAGAGTAGGGGAAGAAGGATAGGTAGCTGGAAGAAGGGGCTTGCTATAGATGCTGAGGAGAGCAGTAGCCCAGCAGAAAGATGATCACACAAGAAACTTGCAGAGTAAGTGCATTGTAGAGTCCACAGATGTCTCTACTTTTTGTTTCTATATTCATGTTAAATATAAACGGTCAGATTCTAACAGGTAAACAGCTTTCCCCATAGGATCCATGTAGGTAAGACAGAAGCTGCATTATCACTAAGGTAAATTTATTACTTTAGGTAAATTATTTTACCTAATTTTAGGCAAATTATTAATCCAGTGGAATAAATGAAGGTGGAATCTTTTGGGGGTGGTAGGGAGAGGTAAGCAACATAGTATAGGGATAAGAACACTGAATTTGGAGGAGGAATATAGGATCGTAGATATAAAGCTATAAGGGACCTTAGAGGTTATCTAATCCAACTCCCTCATTTTACAAAAGAGGAAATGGGTTCATAGAGGTGAAAGGACTTACCCATGATCACACAGAACCCAAGTTCAAATTCCCACTCTCCTACTTTCTACCTATGGAATTTTAGGACAAATAGTTTTCCTTTTCTGGACCTCAGTTTCCCCATCTGTAAGATGAGAAAGTTGGACTACATCACTGCTAAGGTCTCTTTTAGCTTCAATTCTATTCTCCTAAGGAGAGAGTATGGGGTCTTGTATTGAGCAGCTAGGTGACACAGTAGATAGAACACTCACCCTGAAGTTGGGAGGACCTGAGTTAAAATCTCGCCTCAGATACTGTGTGACCCTGGGCAAGTCCCTTAACCCCAATTGCCTTAAACCTCTGGGGCCATCTCCAGTTGTCCCGATAGATATCTTGTCACTGGACCCAGATGGTTCTGGAGGAGAGAGTGAGGTTGGTGACTCTGCACAGCCCTCTCTCACTTAAATCCAATTCAGTGAAAGTCATGACATCACCTCTCAATGTCATGGCCCTCTTCAAGAACAAAGGACAAACAATAACAACAATGGGGTATAGTACATAGAGGGCTGCTCTAAAGCCCTGGGTTCAACCCTGACTCTTAATTTATCAGTGCTCCCAAGAAACTCTAAGATGATAAATTACAGCCCAGTCACTGATCTGCATCTGTGTGGGGAGTTTCCACACCATAAATTCACTATACTCATTAAATCATGGGGCCGGACCAAAAAAAACAAAAACAAAAACAAAAAAACTGCTGCTTGGTGGGAATATTTTATACAGTGTGACATAGTAGATAGAGATCTGGCCTTGGAGCAAGGAAGACCTGAGTTCAAATTCAAAACCTGCCTCATACATATTTTGGCTGTGTGATCTGGCACATGGTATTTAACTTCTCACCGTGCCAGGTGAAAGGTGCCAAACTCAGGCCTAACAGGCTGCATTCCACCACAAAACTCTACAGTGCCTGAATCAGATTAAAATGCACTTAGGAAATGTTTAACAAAATAAATAGAAATTCAATAAAATTTATATAATGTTAATTTGAGGTTTCCTAAGTCAACTTGTCACCTGCAGGGTTTCATTTTTATTTGAGTTTGATACACTGCTCTAAGCAATAGAGAAGGGGCTGACTAGTACTCCTGTACATTGCCCTGCAAAAACAAAAACAAAAACAAAACAAAACAAAACACAAACACAAACAGATGAGGAAACTGAGGCAAATAGGGTTAAGTGACTTGCCCAGGGTCACACAGCTAGTAGGTGTGTAGGCCTGGCATTCTATGCACTGTGCCACCTAGCTGCCCATTAAATAGCATAAACAGGATTTGAACCTAAGTCCTCTGACTCCTTAGCCCTCACTCTTTCCACTATATTGTGGGAGGAGGGAAAACATTTGGGAGAGAAGAGACCCAAGAGAGTAAGGGAGTAAATTTAGGTTTAGAGGAAAAGGGATAGAAAAGAAATGGGGGAAATAATAATAATCCAGAAATGAGGTAAAAACAGTCATCTATGGAAAGGAGAGAAAAGTCATGTGATCAGTCTTTATATTCTATTGCTGTTCCTATCTCTTTAGTTTTAGGAATGAGCATGATGTTACCACTGAAAACACCTTTGCTTCCTGTCTCCCTTCTTCTCTTCCTCCTGAAATCCAAGGAGTTAAGCAGCCGTTTGTACAAAGGAAAGGTGCAGGGCCAGCCTGGTGGTGCGATGGACTTGCCCTCCCCATGGGCCTACAGTCAGGAAGACCTGAATTCAAATCCAGGCTCAGATACACACTAGCTGTGTGATCCTGGGCAAGTCATTTAACCACTGTTCGCTTCAGTTTCCTCATCTACCTCCCAAGGTTGTTGTGAGGATCAAATGAGATAATAATTGTAAAGTGTTTCACACAGTACCTGACACAAATGAAGTGCTATATAAATGTTAGTTATTAACACAATCATCGTCATTGTCATTATCATCCTTACAAAGTCATAGCTGGTTTGATCCATTCCGTGGTTTCACACGCAACCTTAAGGGGCAGTGAATGTAGCCAGAGGATGCTTCTTCAGCACCCATTGGGTGAGATTTGGGTGCTGGGGGGGGCGGGGGTGGATCTCTTTATGGCTCCATTAGCTTATGGTGCTTAACGCCGCCCTGATTGAAAGAAGGCATCTACCAAAGTGTCTCATACTCCCTCCTATTCCCAGTAAGGAGGTGGATGGGAGGGAGGGAGGGGCAACCCCCTCCCAACCCATCTTTTCTACATATAGTATTTCTAGGAGGCATTGAAAAGAGGCAATGTGGTGGCCTGGGAAGAAGGCAGGACTGGAATGCTAGATTTAAACCCTGCCTCTGATATGGATCAAGTGCAGAATGGGAGGCAAATCGTTTAGTCTCTCTAAATCTCAGTTTCACAACCTGCAAAATGGGGATGATGCCTGTAGGCCCTATCTCAAAGGAATCTGTTGAGGATGAAATATGGTCATGTAGGTAAAGTGCTTTGTAAATTATAAAACACGATTTCTATTACTCCTGTTATTGATACCCCTCAGCAGCAGAGGTGAAAAGTGTCTCAGCACCATTCCATTGTTTGGCCTTCTCTGTTCCTTCCCTTTTGAAATAAAATATAAACCTTCCTTCTCCCGCCTCCTGGCACTTCCTCCGTATTTCAGAATAACGTTGTGATCAAAGAATATCCCTGTTTAAATTGTTTTTTAAAGTTGCAGCAAAATGAAACCAACCCTCCCTTGTGCCAATCCCACCCCTCAATACACATTTCATGAAAACAACATTAGTACGGAAAGTTGTGGGTAAAAGGGTAGTCTCTAATCTTGCTGTGCATTTGCTAATGCCCCTGATATTTTCTTCTAATCCCTGGTGTACCCAAGACGGCCCCTGGCACCCTCTTAGCTCCATGTCCAGGCTGTTCATGCCAAACCAATCCATTATGCATTCTTCCGGAAGCCAAGCATCAGTCTAGATACTGTGGCAGGTGTATCGTTATATATCATTATATATATAAAATATATCATTCATATACTATTATATATTAATATATAATGGTATAGATTTTATATTATAAATCTACAATATTATATATTATATAACAGCATATCTATATACATATGTGTATGCATATGCATGCATGTATACACACATATACACATAGACATATGCACATATTTACTTGTTTCTTTGTTCTCTCATATGCAGTGTGAACTGATTCCCTCCTTATCCCCTCACATAAATATTCCCCTATCAGTCCTCTTCCTACACCCACTAGAGTCCTTCTTAATCATTTCTATGCCATCTAATTTAATGTCCTTTTGTATACTTCTCAAGTACCTCACCACATATTCAAATGCTCTTCCACATTCTGTCACCCCCTCCAGATCACTTCCCCCTACTTTTCTTCAACTACAAAGGGAAGGGTGTTTTCCATGTCTTTTTTTTTTTTTTCGATCTTAATAGTATTTTTTTCTAGTTACATGTCAAGGTAGTTTTCAACATTCGTTTTTATAAGATTTCGAGTTCTAAATTTTTCTCCCTCTCCCTTCCCTCCCCCCTCCATGAGACAGCAACCAATCTGATATAGGCTATATATGTACAAACATGTCAAACATATTTCCACATTATCATATTGTGAAAAAAAGAACAAAAGGGGAAAATCTCAAGAAAGAAAAAAAGTGAAAATTGTATGGTTTAATCTGCATTCAGAATCCATAGTTCTTTTTCTGTCTGTGGAGCACATTTTCCATCATGAGTCCTTTGGAATTGTCTTGGATCGTTACACTGCTGAGAAAAGCCAAGTCTATCACAGCTGATCATCACACAATGTTGCTGTTACTGTGTACAGTGTTTTCTTGGTTCTGATCACTTCACTTAGCATCAGTACACTTAAGTCTTTCCAGGTTTTTCTGAAATCTGCCTGCTCATCATTTCTTACAGCACAATAGTATTCCATTACATCCATATACCACAACTTGTTGAGCCATTCCCCAATTGATGGGCATCTCCTCAATTTCCAATTCTTTGCCACCACAAAGAGAGCTGCTATAAATATTTTTGTACATGTGAGTCCTTTCCCCCTTTTTTATGAACTCTTTGGGATACAGACCTAGTAGTAGTATTGCTGGGCCAAAGGGTATGTACAGTTTGGTTGCCCTTTGGGCATAGTTCCAAATTGCTCTCCAGAATGGTCAGATAAGTTCACAACTCCACCAACAATGCATTAGTGTTCCAATTTTCCCACATCTTCTCCAACATTTATTTTCCTTTTTTGTCATATTAGTCAATGCGATAGGTGTGAGGTGGTACCTCAGAGTTGTTTTAATTTGCATTTCTCTAATCAATAGTGATTTAGAGTATTTTCCCATATATGAGATAGCTTTAATTTCTTCATCTGAAAACTGCCTATTCATATACTTTGGCCATTTCTCAATTGAGGAATGACTTATATTTTTACAAATTTGATTCAGTTCTCTATAGGTTTTAGAAATGAGGCTTTTATCAGAAACACTGACTATAAAAATTGTTTCCCAGCTTTCTGCTTTCCTTCTAATCTTGGCCACATTACTTTTGTTTGTACAACACCTTTTTAATTTAATGTAATCAAAATGATCCATTTTGCATTTAATAATATTCTCTATCTCTAGTTTGGTCATAAATTCTTCCCCTCTCCATAGATCTTCCTTCTCTAATTGCCTATGGTATCACCCTTTATGTCTAAATCATGTACCCTTGACCTTATTTTGGTATGCAGTGTAAGATGTTGGTCTGTGCCTAGTCTCTGCCATATTATTTTCCAGTTTTCTCAGCAGTTTTTGTCAAATAATGAGTTCTTATCAGAGGGAAGGTTTTGAAAGAATAGTGAAGTCCTGTATCTCTAATTCAAAGCCACTATAGGTACAAGGAAGGAAATATCTCCTGTCACTATCCATAACAGAACACTAAAAGTTTTTTGGTGGCTTTAAGGCGTGATGGCATGTTTTAATTTTTTATTTAATTCAATTATTATTAATTATTAATCATTTTCACTTAAGCAACAAAAATGAATGACCTCTCATTTGGCTTTTAAGATTAAGAAGTGATCCTCCAAAATTCAAAAGAGCAGACCAACAGGAATCTGAGTTTGCCATTTATCGTGCTCTGCAATGTTGTTGTGGGAAGTGACAAACAAGAGGGATTATAAAGCACTTTGCAAATCAAAGGTGCCATAAAAATGCTTATTGTTGTCATTATTGTTAATAACTGTAAGTAATAGTGCCTCTGCCCATCGATGGACTTTGGCTTAGAGACAAATGACCTTTCCTCCCAGCTCCCCTTCCTTTTGCCTATACCTAACGCAATCAGGAGTCTCTCATCCACAACCAATATTTCAAGAAGGGTTTGTCACACTGTGTTGTGAACTCATAAAGTTTATGGCACTGTCAGGAGCTGCTCATTTACTAATAACACTGATATTTAAAGCCCTTAATAACATAGGCCTGAAGTACTTGCAAGATCACCTCTTGCTGTCCTACATCCTGTTGAGACAATTGAGGTCAGTTTGCATCTTCCTCTGTGCAAGCCTACCTATAACAAGGCCTGGTAGAGTACAGAGTTCTGAGTGAGAAGCTGGGATTTCCCAGCACACCGTTAGCTCCTTTAAGGCTTTCAAGGAGGACAGCTGTTTAAGGGAGTAAGCAGTTTGTTTCCTCTCTCTTTTATTTTTCTGGCTCATGTAGGAGAAGATACATTTGGTGATATCTATGAGAACAAAAGAAGTTTACTGGAACTGTTGGGCCTAGCACATAATAGACTCTTTTTGGGGGGGGGGGGCAATGAGGGTTAAGTGACTTGCCTAGGGTCACATAGCTAGTGTCAAGTGTCTGATCCGGATTTGAACTCACGTCCTCCTGAATCCAGGGCCGGTGCTTTATCCACTGTACCACCTAGCTGCCCCCACATAATAGACTCTTTTTTTTTTAAGTGAGGCAGTTGGGGTTAAGTGACTTGTCCAGGGTCACACAGCTAGTAAGTGTCAAACATCTGAGGCCAGATTTGAACTCAAGTACTCCTGATTCCAGGGCCGGTGCTCTATCCACTGTGCCATCTAGCTGCCCCCATAATAGACTCTTAATAAGCACTCCTTAGACTGGATTACATTTGGGTTTATTGAGGACTTAATTTTTATTGTGCAATCCAAGATGGGGTCCCTTCATATAAGTAGAAATACTGCATGAGCCACCATGCCTACATTGAACTATATAAAGAAACCAATGTGAGAAGAAACATGTTTGTTTTACAGTATACCAAGAAGTAAATCATTTGGAAAATACGTAGGAGCTAAGTGAATACTAAATAGACATCTGATCCAGTGAATAACGTGTTGGACTTCAAATTTCAAAGATCAAATCCTGCCTCAGATACTTACAGGATTGTGACCCTGGGCCAGTCACTTAACCTCTGGGGTCACTTCCCTCCTCTGTAAAATGGGAATATTAACAGGACCTTCTTGAGAGTGTTGTTGTAAAGATCCAATGAGGGGCGGCTAGGTGGTGCAGTGGATAAAGCACCGGCCCTGGATTCAGGAGTTCCCGAGTTCAAATCGGGCCTCAGACACTTGACACTTACTAGCTGTGTGACCCTAGGCAAGTCACTTAACCCCATTGCCCCGTAAAAAAAAAAAAAAGATCCAATGAGATGATCTCTGTAAAACACTTTGCAAATGGTAAATTGCTGTATAAATGCTGTTATATGTATAAGAACACAAAATATCATCTGATGAAGCAGTTTATAGCTATAACACTGCATTTACTTGGTGATCTCAACAATCATGACCTCCAAGCCTGCATCTCCAGCTGCCTTTCAGATATCTTGAGCTGTAGACATCCAAGAGACATCTTCAAGTCGACATGTTTAAAAAAGAACTCATTATCTTTCCCCCAGAGAACCTCCCCTGCTCTAACTTTCCCTAGTGCTGTAAAGGGCAACACCATCCCCCACCAGTGTTTTAGGCTCAGCCCTACCAGGCAGCCTTGGATTCCTTACTATCTTTTACCCCACCCCTCATATCCAAGCTATTGTCAAGCCTGTCCACTTCCCCTGCGCAATATTTCTCCAATACAACCCCTTCTCTCCTCTGATACTGCCACCATTCTACTATACATCCTCATCACCTTATGTTGTAATAGCATCTAGTGGGTCTGCCTGCCTCAAGTCTCTCCCCACTCCAATCCATCCTCCATTCAGTCATTAAAGTGATTGTCCTAAAGCATAGGTCCATTTATGTCAAGCCCAGCCCTCTACTCAATAAACTCCATTGGCTCCCTATCCCCTCCAGGATAGACAAAATTCTCTCCCTTTATGACACAATACCCCTCCTATTTTTTTCATTCTTCTTACACCTTAATCACCAACATATACTTCTTTTTTTTTTCTTTTTTTTTTTTTGCGGGGCAATGGGTCATAAGTGACTTAGTATTCAGGGTCACACAGCTAGTAAGTGTCAAGTTTTTTAGGCAGGATTTGAAATCGGGTCCTCCTGAATCCAGGGCCGGTGCTTTATCCATTGCGCCACTTAGCTGCCCCCAACATATACTCCTTAGTCCTGTGACACTGGCCTCCTGGCTGTTACATGAATAAATCTCTCAGCTCCTGGCATTTTCTTGATTGTCCCTTTATGCCTGGAATGCTATCCTTCCTCAACCTGACTACTGACTTCTTTGGAGTCACAATGAAAAATTCATCTTTCACTGAAAACCTTCCCCAACCTCTCTTAAATCTAGTGCCTTTCCTCTGTTAATTATTGACTTATCCTGTATATAGTTTTCTTTGTATATATCTGTTTGCATATTGTCTCCTGCATTAGATTATAAACTCCTCCAGGGTAAGGACTGTCTTTTGCTTTTTTTTGTTTGTTTGTTTGTTTTGTTTTTGTTTCTGTTTCTGTTTTGTGGGGCAATGAGTGTTAAGTGACTTACTTACCCAGGGTCACACAACTAGTAAGTGTCAAGCATCTGAGGTCAGATTTGAATTCAGGTCCTTCTGAATCCAGAGCTGCTGCTTTATCCACCATGCCACCTAGCTGCCCCTGTCTTTTGCTTTTTTTTCTATATCCCCAGCACTTAGCACAGTACCTGGAACATAGCTGGTGCTCAATAAATGTTTATTGATTGATTTGCCCAATAGTGGTTTAAAGGGGGGTAGGGAGTAAAACTGGAGGGAGGGAAAAGAAGAGTTTTGTTCCCAGCTTGTACCTTCAGGGAGACATCAATCTTTGAGTATTTGAGGGACTGTCTTTTTTTTTTTTTTTTTTGCGGCGCAATGGGGGTTAAGTGACTTGCCCAGGGTCACACAGATGGTAAGTGTCAAGTGTCTGAGGCTGGATTTGAACTCAGGTAGTCCTGAATCCAGGGCCGGTGCTTTATCCACTGAGCCACCTAGATGCCCCCTGAGGGACTGTCTTGAGCAAGAAGGATTAAATTTGTTCTGCTTGGCCTCCAAGGGCAGAACAAGGAGAAATGGGTAGAAGTTCTAGGAAGTCAGATTTAGGTTTGTTGTAAGGAAACAGCTTTCTAACAATTAGAGTTATCCCAAAGTAGAATGGGCCACCTTAGGTCCTATTGCCAGAGGACTTTAAACAAAATGTCTGGGGGGTAGGAAAGGACTTTTGTACAGGGGTTTATGTTCAGGTGTCAGTTGACCTAAGATAATCTTTCCCACTTCCAAAATTCTTTGTGTGTTCATATCCATTCCGTAGCTGAATTTGGTGCTGTAACCTACCAAGTTATACCGAGTGCTATCCCCACTATAAATGGGTGAGAGAGAATTTCTTTTTGTAGCATTTAACTCCTACATATTTCCTAATGGCTCACATGGTATCAGGGGGAGGTAGGATCTGAACCTGAGTCTTCCTGGCTCCAAATCCAATGGGGTCTGCATTATCCCTCTCTACATGTTGTCCCTGTGAATGGGACCAGTCTTTGATCCATAAACAGCCTGACCCTGAACCAGAATGAAAACATGAGAGAGAAAACAAATGGAAACTACTGGTCACATGGCTCGGGATGTATGTGTTCTAGTTGCTGGTGCCCAGCATTGCTTGGTGTTAACATATGAGAAACAGGGAAAACCATGCTGAAAATTGTGTAACCCAGTCTACAAAGCGATTTGCAATGTGGGTTTTCTTTCCCTAGATCTGGAGCAGGAGTTCTTAACCTCTTTTATGCCATGGCCCCCTTTGGCAATCAGGTGAAACCTGTGGACACCTTCTGAGGATAATGCTTTTAAATACATAAAATAAAATGCATAGGATTTCAGAGGAAAGCCAATAAGCCTTTGTGAATCACCTACTATGGGCCAGATGCTGTGCTAAGCCTTGTAGATACAAAGAAAGGAACTCTAATGGGAGAGCCAACACTCGAGTGACTCTGAACAAACAAGATACATACTCAGTAAGTGGAAGATGATCTGAGAAGGAAGACACTAACATTAAGGGGAATAGGGAAAGGCTTTTTGCAGAAGGAAACCAATTATATTGAAATAAAGATGTAATTCTGTTCCCACCTGAGGTCCCAGACTCCCTGATATCCATGCACAGCCCTCTTGAGGGTCTGTGGACCACAGGTTAAGAACCTTTAGTCTGGAGGTAGAAGGGACATTAGAGGTCTTCCAGGCCCACCCCCTCATTTTGGAGAGAAGGAAACTACTAAAAGTGATTGATTTGCTCCAGGTCAGACAGGTAGTAAGTGACTGACAGAGGTGTATTTGAACCCAGGCCCTATAGCTCCAAGACCATTGTTCTTTCCATTATGCCACACTGTGTCTCTCTGTACTCTTCCCCAGTGGACTACAAACACTGGCCTCCCTCACTACAAGGAAGAATTCTGCCATTGAAACACTATGCTCGGCATCCGCACTGAACAAACAAAATAGCTCTTGAGGTTTTTCCATGTCCTTATTAGAAACCAAGTTTCCCAATTCTCATTGTTGTTATTTGGTGTGTTTGCAGAGAGGAGTTTTGTCCTTATGTAAATTTAAGCTCGTAGGTCCATCTGACAAGCTGCTTAATTATAACTAATTATGCATTTTGGACTATTTGTATGTTTGGACATCTTTTATTAAGGCATTAAGACCTTTTGGACAGAGGTCTCTAAAACACGAGACTCTGTAATTACCATCTATTATTTTCTCAAATGTTCACATGGTCTTTTTTTGGGAACATAAGTATCTGCCAACAGTACAGATCAAGTGCAAGAAGCCATGTGGTACCACTGTAGGGGAACTTCTTGCAGAAATTATTGTGACACATTGAAGATATTATTTATGATCTATATACAACTAATATTATTTTTATTTATGTATAATCTGTAGCCCAGAACCCTAAGATCCGGGCTTACACAGCCTAGGTTAAATACTGGAGGATTCTCAAAAAATATATAGCTTGGGGGCAGCTAGGTGGCATAGTGGATTAAGCACCGGCCCTGGATTCAGGAGGACCTGAGTTCAAATACGACCTCAGACACTTTACACACTTACTAGCTGTGTGACCCTGGGAAAGTCACTTAACCCTCATTGCCCTGCAAAAAAAACAAACAAAAAAAGAAACAAAATATATATAGCTTTTTAGCTCATTTTGTTCCAACCCATAATTTCTTTGAAGAACCTCAGAATATAACCTGTCTTTGTCTATTCTGGTATAAGGAAGTTCCTGTGCAAACACCCAAGGTAGCGATGTATATTGTATATGAAACAGTCTTTATACTATCCCACAGGAAATACAAAACACTTCCCACAAGCCATAAACAGTCAATATAAGTTTCCCCCCCCACCTTACATTCCAGGCATATCTAAAATCCCCCAATCTTATAGTGCTAGGGCTTGAATCCACCTTGGAAGGAAAACAAACCTGGGGTTTCTAGAGAGATAAGGACTCACATTCCAATGAGCCCCCACCTTCGCTCCAGAAATCTATAAAGGCCTCCAATTGTATAATATCATCCATCCTTAAGTATTTAGACTCCTCTTTCTCATGAAACATGTGGTCTGAATAGCTCACAATGCTAGGGGAAGGCAAAGTCCAAGCATTTCTTCTTTAGTACTGTGACTCAGTCCCTTGCTGCTCTTCCAACTCCATGACCATGAACTCAATCCTCTTCTCTCTAGAGAGAAGAGATTATAACTAGAGGTTATAACTGTGCAGAAACTCCTCCTTTTCTCTTTAGAAGGCTGGGTCCTGGAAATCTCCTGTACCCTATCCAGGAAGCTAGGTTGAAGTCATTCTTCAGAAATTCCAAATTATTTGCAAAATCCTATCTTCTTTCACTATGTCATGTGACTCTATCCTCTCCTAAGACCACATGGTAGAAAGGTTCTTCCATTGCATCTCTCTGACCTCTCTGGGCCATAAGGGCAAGAACAAACTCAATGAACACACTGCTCTTCTCCTGATTCTCCAAGGCTGCCATTAGTAGCTTCCCACAGGATGATTGTGCTAATGCCTTTCCTCTCCCAGTCTCTCAAGTTTGGTCTTGGTTCTGTTTTGATTCTCTCTTGATTGTCTCCTCCTCCTTCCCTCTCCCACCCCTCAGAAAAAAAAATCCCTTTTATAGGCCAAGTTCAAAGGGGTGACTCCATCCCCGATAGACTGGGCCAATCAAATTATCCCAAGATACAAGATTGAATCACTTCTTAATAATGTGCAATGGGTAAATAAGTATCCAGGAATCCAGCCTAAGTATTCCCAAGAAGATATTAATCCTCATGTCTACATTCTCCATAAGTACTAGACAATAGATTTATCTCTTTAAGCTCAATAATTTGATCAACCTTCTACATTAAAAAAAAATTGAGTAAATTTCCACACTGAGTTCAATCCTGCAATTTAAGATTATGATTGACAGGTTGTGACACTATGTGATTAATACCATTATTCAAAGCAAAATAAAAGAATGCATAGATTTGTCTTGTCTTTAGTCTTCAAGGGTAAGATTCTCATCCCAGATCTGTGAAATCTGCATGTGTGTCTGTATGTATATAAATTTTTTAAAAAGAAAAGAAGCTTCCAATACTTATACAGGTGTGTGTGTGTGTGTGTGTGTGTGTGTGTGTGTGTGTATGAGGGAGGGAGGGAGGGAGGGAATTGTCAAAGACTTTCCACACTCTCATTTGGAACCATTTTGGCCTTCAAGCTCTTAATGCAGTAATCACTTTTCTGGTCCTCAGTTTCCCTGTCTGTAAAATGAGTAAGTTGGAGTAGCTGGTGTCTAAGGTGCCTTCTAGCTCTGACAGTCAATGATTCTATTAAATTGCCATTTCCCCTGGTGGGGGTAGTGGTTATGATTGATGCTAGGGAAACAGCAGAGAATGCTGAGGTCATTTATTTTGTTGTACCTTCTGGGGGGAGGAGGGATGGGTTTAAAAACAAATGAAGGCATAAAAACCTCCATACTAGGCTGGTAATTTTGGGGGATTTATATCCAAGTCTAGTTTAATGGTTGAGGGGGGAGTGGGGGAGGTAAAGGGAGAAAAAGGCATTAGATCTAATTCATTTCTGTACCATCTGAGGATGTATTTCCCAGAGCTTTCTCTGTGCTTGCCAAAAAGAGATGGGTCAAGTCTTGGTGTGGGAGAATGGATGATGAAAGTTCATTCCCCTCCTCTAGGTGGAGGAGTGGGGGGCTATGGGAGTGGAATGTTTCAGTGATGGTTAACTTTGCTTAACTGTTTTTCTTTGTTATGAAAGAGAGGGCACTGGGGGAGGACAAAGTATATCTCATAATGACTCTGTTGTAAAGAACAAAAGGTATCAATAAAGCTTTTATGTGTCAATTTTTTAAAAGGCAAATTATAAGGCAATGCAATATATTTAAGCTTTGGTTTCCTGCTTACATTTTTGGTGAAAAATTATTCTTAGCTTATCATAGGTTTATTGTCTGGATTTTGTTTGCACTGTTGTGATTAGTGCAGTGTTACTCTGGGCAGCTAGGTGGCACAGTGGATAGAGTCCTGCACCTGGAGTCTGGAAGACTCATCTTGCTGTGTTCAAATCTGGCCTCAGATACTTACTTAGCTGTATTACCCTGGGTAATTCACTTAATCCTGTTTGCCTCGGTTCCTCATCTGTAAAATGAGCTGGGGAAGGAAATGACTGCTCTTGTATCTTTGTCAAGAAAACCCCGAATGTGGTCACAAAGAGTTGGACACAACTGAAATGACTGAATAACAACTCTGGAAAACAAGTACAAAGAGCAGAGGACAAGAAACACAGGAAAACGATCATCACACATCTCTATAGCTGCTTTCCTCATAGCATATTTCCTGCAAATACTACTGTGCCCACTCTACAGATGATGAAAATTGAGGCTCAAAGATATGAAGTGACTCACTCCTTCAAAGTTACACAGCTAGTGAGCACCAAAGCTAGGGCTTGATTTTAAAGCCTGTATTCTCACTGGCTTGAAATTTTAATTTAAGTTAGCCCTGATCAGGTTATAGAACTCTAGCATTATAAAAAGAATGACTAAGCCCAGGGAAACACAGGCAATCTATCCCCCACCCCTTCTCCATGAAGGGCTATCTAGTCTGCTATGGACCTAGTCACACAATCCATCTGGATTCAGTCATGAAGAATCCTGAAGCCTAATGAGAAAGGGGCTTTCTTTTGTCAGTTTATTAATTCCACACTTCCCACATACACCATCCTAGCCCCTAGGAACAAATTATTTAATTATTAGGCTTGGGGCTTATATCTAGAACTCCCCAGAGTGGAAGTAAAAAGGCACTCAAAATATAGTATTAATCAGCTATGGAACAAATACTTTATTCCTACACACAAAAGAAATGTTCAGCGTAAAAGATTCATAATACACATTGACAGAATTACTTAAAACAGGATTCAGTAACAACTTATAGCTACTGTTATAATCTGCTTGAGTCTGACACTTGTGCCTCATCAGAACATAAAGCAGTTGTCAGGTCTGCTGCTTAAGAATTTTTGATTTCACTTCAGTTCGGCACTCTCCCTCAAAGTTCGTATCTTCTGGCAAACACCAGGCCAGGGGTGTGGTCTCTCTGATAAAGACATCCCCTCTTGCTACCAGACAGTTTTACTTATTTAACCCGTGATCATGTCTGCACCTCTCAAACTCGCAAGGTTTCCTCCAAGCCTGGATATATACACTTTGAGGTGGATGCTCATTTGCCTTCTTAGAAAAGAAATCACAAAGCAGAAATGGTGCCTCATACACTTACCTAGTGGAGTCCTCGGGTTC
Organism: Dromiciops gliroides; assembly: GCF_019393635.1. Lineage (NCBI taxonomy): Eukaryota > Metazoa > Chordata > Mammalia > Microbiotheria > Microbiotheriidae > Dromiciops > Dromiciops gliroides. The sequence continues at coordinate 159,897,992 of NC_057866.1, read as the reverse complement.
TAGCTAGATCAATTGACATGATACTAGGGTTGGGAAGGGTCAGCCAATCCTCCTCCAAGCTTAATTGTGAGTCTTAGTTACATAATTCCACCTGAAAAATCAAAGGGAAAGTGGCCCAGGAACTTTCTCCTTTTATCTGATGTATCATCCCACCCTTCCTGTCCTTCTCCATAACAGGTGGAGGACCAAAGGGTCACTCGGAGTTTTCTGTGTCATGCAAAAGCAACAACTTCTTTTAGCCACTGAATGACAACATGACAAAGTTCATCATTATATCTTCCAAGTTTCCATAAGAGTTCCAAAGCCACACTCCATGGGATGGTCTTAACCAATTCGAAGATGGCTTTCCAATTCAACCTTGGTCACAGATCCTAGATCTTGAGCTAAAAAGGTGCTCAGAGGTCATTCAGTCCAACTTCCTCATTTTATAGATCAGGAAACTGAAGCCAAGAGAGGTTATGTGACTGGTCACATCCATGATCACACAGCATCAGAGACAGGATTTTTAGCTCAAGTCCTCTGACTCAAGAGCCATTCCTCTTTCCACTGTCCCATTCTGCCTTCTGAATTTAGAATTGATATGGTATAATGTCCTGGGGATCACAGCTCACCTCTGGCCAATGTATGGAAGTCAACCATTTGTACTGATTCTGCTGATTTCTTTTATTAACCAATGAACATGGATGACAATGAAGACTTACTTTGTACTCTGCACCATGCTCAAAGCTGTTCAACACCTTCACATAGTCCTGCTTCCTGCGTCCATGGTTCTTGGTAGTCCCAATGGTTCTCAGCTTTAATTTAATTCGAATAATAATATCAGCCTTCCAGCGACATTGTGATGAAGGGCTATAACTAAAATGATCACAGTGGAGTTTGCAAAATGAGGTGGTATGCAAATTCAAAGAGATCTTCAACTGTGTCTCTATGTGCTTGTCCCCTGGCCATCTTTAAAGATGCCTTTGCTGTCCATAGCCAGCGGAATAGTGGAGACCTACTTGGGAGCTCCCACCAGGATTCCTTGAATTTGACCTTCAGGGAACTGGTGGGGGGGGGAGGCGTGTCTCTGAGCTGACCACTTTTCGGTTAGATCAAAGCTTGAGTCTCTGGGGCACATTGCCTAGCCCATCTATTCATAAGGCTTTAGTCCAACTGTGATCATTATTGTTGTAGTGATATTCTAGTCCTTTTATTTGAATTTCAACTTTACTCTCATCTATAGCCCTAGGCCAATATGAAGTTTTCCCGTGGCCTTGGGCAAATTCTTAACTTCTTTGTGCCTCTGTTTCCCCCGGCTACAAAAGGAGGAGAGGCATGGCATCCTGCCTCCTCAGAGAAATGCCAGGGAGATTAATCAGATGCTTCAAATGTTTTAAATCTCCTAGAAGTATTTTTATAAAAACAAATTATTAACCTTGGTGGTTGTTTTTGTCTTTACAGAGAAAATATTTCTATTTAGTTTTCTTTAGGAAGCAATGCATATTTGCAATGAAGGGGCACGATTATGTAGTTAGATGTATACGAGTTTTACTTGTAAATTCAAGAAAATTTCTCTCCTCTTCAGGTAGGTAAAAGATTCATTTCAACAATTCAAGGCCAGGTGTTGTGGGGCACACCTGTAGTCCCTCCTGCTGAGGAGGATGAGGCTGGGGGATCTCTTGAATTCAGGAGTTCTGAGCTACAGTAGAGTGACAGCTGATTAGGTGTGTCAACACTAAGTCAGGTACCAATATAATGTGTTCCTGAGAACCAGAGGGCTACCAAGTTGTCTAAGGAGAAGCAAACTGATGCAAGTCAGAAAGACAGAGCAGGTTAAAATTTCTACATTGATTAGGATTGGTATTGACTAGTGAGTGGCAGGTGCCCTCCCAGCATAGGTGAGATAGGGAGACAGTCTCAAAAAAAACCAATTCAACAAGCCCTTATTCTGACCTACTAGTGCTGAAGATACAGACATAAAGGAAATAGCTCCTGTCTACAAAAATTTTACATCCTAGGGGAAATACAACATATATAAAATAAGTAAATAACAATATATGTATAAAATAAATATAACACAATTTCAGGAGATCAGGAGATCACCAATAATTTAGAGGATCAGGCAAAGCCAATGTAGAAGGTTGAAGCTGAGGCACAGGTGAGGGAAGAGGGGCAGCTAGGTGGCACAGTGGTTAGAGCACTGGCCTTGGATTCAGGAGGACCTGAGTTCAAATCCAGCCTCAGACACTTGACACTAGCTGTGTGGCCCTGGGCAAGTCACTTAACCCTCGTTGCCCCTGCCAAAAAAAAAAAAAGTGATAGAGGTGAGGGAAGAGTGCGATTCAAGCATGGGAACCTCATTCTGCAAAGGAATAGAGAGTATAGGAAAGAGAAAGAAAATCCCACTTGAGGAGTACTGCAAAATAAATCTAGAAACTTGGGGGTCAAGTAAATCTCAAAAAAGTTACAATATATTGAAATTATAGCCTGTAACCTTATCTTTCTCTAGAGCTGCAACCTAGTACAAATGAAATTTGCATCTCCCCATCTCCTAAATTTCTAGAACTGTTGACTGTTGGCATTCAGGAATTTAAATGTAGCTATTATGAATTCATTATGGCTGCTTTTCATGTTGTTTTTTATAAGTATTGTGTTACAGTCAACCCCATGGATTGTATCTATGGGAATGAGTAGCATGCAAAAGAAGTCTTGCCTCAATGATATCTCTACATAATAAATTTCTGTGTATGGGTCCTCTATAGGAGTTTAACTCCATAATAACTTGTGAAATCATTTGTGCAAGTTTTGTTTATTGAAAGGACTTGTTACACCAGTTGTAGATTAGATCCCAGGTTTGTAGGTATTTCATAGGCATCCATTCTGTCCCTGACAGCTATTTTGATTAAGGAGTTTGTAAGTTTTCAAGACGTTCCATTCTCCTATTGTCTCCCAAATATTTCTTATTCAAAAATAAGAGTACAAAAGAATGTCAGATTAAAACAAATGTCCAATGTCTATTCTTCCTATGGGATGAATAGACCGTCTCCCCCAGTTTCGGGTGCAATATTCTGCAACCAATAGGTGCTTAAGAAATGTATGTTGTTTTGCTAGTAATGGTGATAGATTTGCCTTGATGTAACCACATTTTCAAGACTGCTCCCTTTATAAACAGCTGTAAACATTTGCCAGACAACCCGGGTGAAATCTGGCTCTGTTTAGATTCTATATTTGCCAGCGTGTTACATTCCATTCCATGGCAAATTGAACCACCATGAAATCAGGTCCCTATACTACAGAGAAAAATATGCCCTAACTAGCGGTGGTAGGATTGTGACTCCTGCATCCCAGACTATGCAGCATTTATTTACCATTGTTTAGTTTGCTAAATCAATGTTCTAAGAGAAATGTTTTGAAGATGGATGTTGCATGATGCTTTTTAAAACCATATACATTATGATTCTGATGTATCTGATACAAGTTTCTGTGTAGCATTTGTGTCTAAATTTTTTTTAATCTTAAAAGTGTTTTATTTTTTTCCAGTTACATGTAAAGATAGTTTTCAAGATTTGTTTTTATAAGATTTCAAGTTCCAAATTTTTCTCCCTCCATCCCTTCCCTTCCCCCTCCCCAGGACAGAAAGCAATCAGATGTGGGTTATATATGTACAATCTCATTAAACATATTTCTGCATTGGTCATGAAAAAAGAATCAGAACAAATGGGGAAAACCTCAAAAAAGAAAAAAGGTGAAATGGAATGGTTCAATCTGCATTCAGATTCTGTGTCCAAATTTTTTTTTTAATGCTTTCTGTTTGATAATTGGAAAATACTGTTCTATTACAATAATAAGCACAATTTTGTCCTTATTGAATAAATAATTTTAATTCCTGAATTTTAATGAAATAAGTGAGCTTTGCTCTGTAATTTTTTACTTTCCTTTTTTCTCATATCTATCATTTATATTTAAAAGAACTTTCCAGAGACCAGTAAAACAATATCATATTCATATTATTTTATACAATGTAGAATATTTAAAATAACCCATCTACTCATATTTATATATTAACATATACAAATTGATTGAAATTTTAATTTTGATTTGCAGAATTGGATTGCTCAAACCCATCAGTATGCACAAATATAAATCCATATTGTCTCAATTTTAATCTTTAAATTGCATTAGCACATTGGAAAAAAACACTGAATTCAGGAGAAACTACTTTCTAGTTCCAATTCTGCCACCGTCTTTGTAACACTGAGGCAGGGTCCATCCCTTCCTTGTGCCTCAGTTTCCTAATTTGTGAAATGTAGGGATTGGATTGAATGTTCTCTGAGATTTTTTCTAACTGACTGGAATATAATTTCTCTAACTTGGAGTTTTGCATTTTTTTTTCTTTTAGAAATGATGAAATGTGAGATTAAGTGAAGGAAGAAAAGGAGAATAGAATGAACAATATAATACCTAGATCATTACCATTCAGTTTCTTATGCAAAATATTTGTGGTTCAGTGAAAAGGTGTATTATGTTATTAAACCATCATAGCCAACCACTGGAGCTAGCAACTAAATGGACAGGGTGTGTATTCCGGGCACCACTCATAGGATACTTATCTAAACAAAATCCCTAGAACTTAGAAGGAACCCCAGAGATCATTTAGTACAACTCTCTCATTCTATACAAAAAGAAACTGGGGCTCAGAAAGGGAAAATATCAAAGAGACCACATCAGTAACAGAGATGTAATTAGAAGCCAGGTTTCCTGATGGGGGTAGAAATATAGAGAAAAAAATGGAACTAAGAGCCTGGCAGGGATGGATTTGAATCTCACTTGTGACACTTGTCAGCTGGGTGACCTTGAGTAAATCATTTAACCTCCTTCAGTCAATTTCCTAAGTTGTAAAAAAGAAAAACAATACATAGATCTCCTTCTTTACAAGGTTGTTAGAGGATCTAAAGAAACTGTGTTAAAAAAAAAAGGAAGGGATAAGAAAATGTTAATATTTTCTTGCCCCTTGTTTGTTTTCCCCCACTTTCTATGAATCTGTTTTCAAGGGGTTCCCTTCTCCCACTGTCTCCCCTATATTTCCTACTCAAAAATAGAGTACAGAATAATATCAGATTGCAAGAATGCCTGTCCCAGACAGACCATGTCATAGACCATTTCACCCAATTTGGGGAACAATGTTATGCAAGCAATAGGTGCTCAATAAATGTATGTGATTTTTTTGGTAATGGTGATAGATCTCAAGGCTAGCCTGAAACTGAAGAAAAATATAAAAATAAAACTAATAATAATAATAATAGCAACAACAATAATGACAATAGTTAACATTTATACAGTGCTTTACAACTTACAAAACACTTTACAAATGTTATCTCATTTGATCTTCACAACAACCCTTTAAAGTCCATGCCATTGTACAGATGAGGGAAACTGAGACATATAAGAGATCAAATGACCCTTAGAGTTATGGAGATTTTAAGTGTCTGAGGCAAAATTTGAACCCAAGGCACTTCCTGACTCCAGCTTCAGTGCTATATCGACTATGCCATCTAGCTGCCTTATAAAATGGAATGGAGAAGTCACCAGAGGAGCTGTTGGTATGGAAGACAGAGGAGAAAGAAAAATGGGAGAAATGCATAAGGGTGTTTAGTTTCCTTCCTAGTTCTACTTCCTTGTCTTTTCACCAAAAATGTTAAATTTTAGTATGCACACATTTAAACTTTTTTCAAATTTGATAGCTCCACAAATTGATAGGGACATGCACTACATCACTTAATAATATACAATAAAACAACAGCAACCACCACCCCAAAACCAACAAACCCTCCCTCCCCGAATGTATGTGAACTTTAGAGTAGCATTTATAGGCTAGAACTTGAGTGGTCATGGTATTAGTTGGGTTTTATGTACACTCATTTTTCAACTCAATTCACTACCACAAACATTTATTAGATGCCTACTGTATTATGGAAGGCAATGGGTTAAGACTTGCAATGCAAAGAAGAAGGATACAGTTCCCATCTCCAGGACCTTTCTTTTAAGAGGGAGAACAATACATGTAGCCAGAGAAATACAATATAAGGCAGAATAAGTGTGAATTAAAGATCCAGACAAAGTACCAGGAAAAACTTAAAGGGAGAGGTCACTTTCAGTAGCTAGAGTGGAGATGGCTTCATGGAATAAAGTAGGACTTGAGTTAGGTATAAAGTGTAAGGGGGCGATCTAGGGGATTACTTTCTCCTTACAGAAGGAAGACCTGGATTCTGGTGGGTGGAGATATGAAACAGTTCATTCTACACACAAGTAATGGCTTTCATAAAGGCATGGAAGCAAAAGTGGGCAGGCAAGATCAAGGAATCATGTCCCAGAGACACATTACCCAGGGAAATAAAGATGGAAAGGTAAGTTGGAAACATATTGGGGGGAGGGAGGAGGAAGAGGAGGAAGACGAAAGGATTTAATGTCAACCTAAGGAGTTTGTGCTTTATCTTAATAGGGAGTTAGAAAAATTTTTGAACAAGACCTGTGCATTTGGAAGGTTATTTGGGTAGTGGGATGAAAGATGGCTTGGAGAAGGGAGATATTGGGGAAGGAAGACCAATTTAAAAAATTACCAGCCAGGTAAGAGATATGAGAAGACTGCCCCAACTTACCCCTTTGTGGAGGTGAGAGGTCCACGGGTGTTCACACTGCACATGTTTTTGAACTTTTTAAAATGTATCAATCATTTGTGTTATTTTTTATTCTTAAACAATACTCGTCATGTTGGATGGCTCTCAGAGAGGGGGTGGGAGAAGGACACTTGTGATGCTATGGTGATGTAAGAAATAGAAAATATTAAGAAAAAAGAAAAAGAAGAAAATACTATAGACCAAGTGAGAAGTAATGAAGGCTTGAATTTGGGTGATAGAAGTGAGAATGAAAAGCAGAAGACAGAAGAAAAACATGTTTTGGAGATAGGATCGGCAGGACTTTGCAACTCATGGAGTATGGAGAATGAGGGAGTGTGGAGAGTGAAAGAGTTCTCTAAGGTTTTAAGTCAGATAGTATCATCAATACAAATAGGGAAGCTGGGAGGTGGGGCAGGTTTGAGGGGAGGTGATGATGAGTCCATTTTTGGATTTTCGTTGGAGAGGCTTCTAGGACATCCAGATGGAAATGATCAGTAGGCAATCGGCAATGCAGGACTGGAGCTCAGGTGATAGATTGGGGATGGATATATAGATTTGAGAGCTATCCTTCTAGAACCCATGCCAGCAAATATGATTACTAAAAGAGAGAGGGGGAAAAGAGCTAAGCACAAAGCCGGGGGTGACTCTAAGAACACTTAGGGGGTGAGAGTGAAGAATGAAAAAGAGCAGAAAAAAAAGTAATATCATGGAAACTAAGGATGGGAGAAGATATCAAGGAAGAGGAAAGCCCAGTCAGCATTGTCAAATGCTGTATAAACATCAGGGATGATGTAGACTGAGGAAAGGACTGAGATTTGGCAATTTAGGGGTCAATTGTGACCTACATCAGAAAGAGAAATTTTAGTAGTGAGGAGATAAGCCAGATTGAAAGGTGAGGAGTGAATGGATGGTGAGAAAGTGGAGACAAAGAGTAATATTTCAGAAGTTTAGCGACAAAGGGAAGAAAACTACTGGATAATAGATTGACTTTTAAAAAAAAATTAGGTATGTTCACACATATATACACTTATGTATGTATGTATAATTTATATAGAGTTTACCGTGTTCCAGCACTGTGCTAATCACTTTACAATGATCTCATTTGATCCTCACAACTACTATGGGAGGTAAATGCTGTTATTATCTTCATTTTATGGATGAGGAAACTGAGGCAGACATGGGTGAAATCACTTGCCCATGGTCACACAGCTGGGAAGAAGGCCAGATTTGGAACCAGGTCTTCTTTAAGGAACCAGTAGAGAGTGAGACTGAAGAGGAGATTGAGAGGGTGAGTGACTGGGGGGTTAAGTCCCATAGGAGACTATGTGGCTAAGGTCTATTAAGAGTGAGTCAAGCTTGTTTAGGCAATGAGGCTGTCCCTGCAACTGAGCTAACCCATAAAGAAACGATACTTAGGACCTCTCCATAGAATGTAATAAATCGGGCTTTTCGTTTAGCAGCCGGCTGTCCTGAAGGAGACACTCTAGAGAAGTGCAGTGGAAATAAGGATGGCTTTGAAGTCAGAGGACCTAGATTCAAATCCTGGCTTGGTGTCTTGTTAGCTGTTTGACTTGCTCAAGCAAGTCACTTACTCTGTCTGAGTTTTAGAGGAAGCCATAAAATGAGAGGGTTAGATTAGGTGATCTCTAAGTTTCCTTCCAGCTCTACATCTAGAATTCTACATTCCTATTAAGGTCAAAGGAGACGGACAAAACTAGATGTTTGAGAGAGAAAAACTTTCTGACTCCTGTGTGTGTGTGTGTGTGTGTGTGTGTGTGTGTGAGAGAGAGAGAGAGAGAGAGAGAGAGAGAGAGAGAGAGGGAGAGAGAGAGGGAGAGAGACAGAGACAGAGAGAGAGAGAGAGGGAGAGAGAGAGAGAGGACTCCGATGATCAGAAATGGCCAGAAACTTTCTCGTGGTGATGGGGGCAGGAGAACTATCTTAGTTCTATTTTATCATATCATAGGTTTCCATGGTGTCAAATTAAAATAGAAATGGGGCCGCTAAACAGTATATAAGGACACACACACACACACACACACTTGGATATCGACTTTGAAAACTACATATTATTCCTTTTTTTTTTTTTTGAGGCAATGAGAGTTAAGTGACTTGCCCAGGGTCACACAGCTAGTAAGTGTCAAGTATCTGAGGTTGGATTTGAACTCAGGTCCTTCTGAATCCAGGGCTGGTGCTTTATCTACTGCACCACCTAGGTGCCTCCCCCCAACTGCACATTAATATCATGTTTTGCTGTATTTTTGTTTACTTAGTTAAAGATTTTCCAATTATATTTTAATCTGGTTCAGGCTACACTCAGGCATTTGTGGGTCCCATGCAGCTACAGGATCCTGTGTTTGACATCTCTGATATATACACACCTTTGCTACAGTGAAGATATCAGCCTACATTATGGCAAACCTACCAGTCCCAGATTAACACCATTAGTCATCTATCAGTCAAGGGACTTGTAATTTTGTTAGCTGGAGTCTACTTTCTACCCATGCCAATCATAACTGTCTTGGTACTTTATACTTTGTGGATCTTTGAGAAATGGTATGACCAAGCAATGCATCACCCTGCACCCAAGCTGGTGTTGAGCCTCCCAAACTTTAGTTAAGTTGAGGTATTTAGGGAGTCCATTACCCCTACTTGAAGCATTTCTAGCTTGGCGGACCCCACCAGAGTTTGCTCTCCACTCACATGGGTGCTGGGAAATCCAGGCTCACCTATATGACCTGATGAAGCATCAGAAGAGGCTTGAAAGGGGGGATTAGTCTGTTAAGTACACATAAACAAATCACACACAAAAATAATTATCGCTTGAAAGAGATGGCTGATCCACATCATAGGATATACACAGAATCAAATGAGATATTGTGAATAGCACTTTGCAAAATCTTAAAATGCAATCTCAGTGTTAGCTATTGCTGTCATATACAAGAGCTGCCTCCATCCTGGGATGTCTGCAACAAGGCTGATCCAAGCAAGGGCAGAGGCCAGACACCAGAAAGCCTACTTTGTGACGTTCACCCGTGACCTCCAACACGCTTCCACCCTTAGCATGCTGGTTTTATTAAAGCTTGGAATGTCTGGCAGATGAGAGCCTCCTTGCCCTGTTGCAAGCTTGAGGCCACAGCTCAGGCAGGCAGCCTGGATCCAAAGGAAGGATTCTGGGGAACTGCTGTATTCTTTGCCTTTTTGGAGGACAACAGGGTAGGGTAGGCTATGGCCAGCCTTCCTGTTCAGAAGAGGGAATCTTTTATCATCAATTCTAACAAACTAAACTCAAGAGAGAGGCCAAGGGTTGAACAAACCCTGTTGTTTTTCACTTGAACCGTAGTGTGTGTGCAGGGGGTTCTATCAGGGCAGCATGTATTTGTGTGTATGTATATGTATATATGTACATATGTGTACAAATATATATGTATATATATATATGGAAGGCAACATAGAGTAATAATAATAGTTTTTCAAAGCACATTAATTTTTATTTCATGTGATCCTCCCAACAACCCAGGGAAACAGGTGTTATTTTTATCATCCCATTTTACAGATGAGGAAATTGAGGCTGAAAGAGGTTAAGGAGTCACACAACTAGTAAGTGTCTGAGGTGGGATTAGAACTCAGGTCTTCAGTCCTCCTGACTTCAAAGCCTAGTGAACCACTAAACTGCCCTAAATTGTAGCTAAAGACCCTGTGTGTGAGTCAGAAAGAGCTGGGTTCAAGTCCCACCTCCAACACACTGGCTACATGACGCTGAGCAAATCACTCAATCTCTCTCAGTCCCTCAGACTGCTCTCCTAAACTCTAAGCCACAGAGGAGTAACCAAGAGGGAGTTTCCTCACAAAGAATTCCTTACACCAATGAAATCCTAGGTCTGGTCTAAATATAGAGGGATGCTACCACATCTTGTTCTTGTCTTTGTATCCTCACTGCCTAACAGAGCCTGGCGCATAGTAGGTACTTAAGAAATGCTTATTGTTTGATAGGTTGATCGCTTTCCATGGTACCATAGGAACCACTGGGTTGACAAAGACAAAATCAAAATGATCTCTACCCTCAAAGAGCTCTTCTGTTGAGGAATAACATGCAAACAAGTAAATGCAAATATGTATGTGTGCATGTATACAGTATTCTAGGTATTTGTATATTTACATATATTCTATATGTATGTATGCATATATGACGTGTATTCACATACACACAGTAGAGAGGCTTAATGTGGGACATTCCATGAGCTGCATTTTGGAGGAACCTAGGCGTTCTAAGAGGCAGAGATAAAGAGTGAGCACATTCCAGGTACTAAAGACAGGCAGCACAGAGGGATGAAAGGAGAGGATGAAACATCATGGTCAGCAATCAGCCTGTGGTCCAGCTCAGATGGATCAATTGTCAGGACCTGATATTCCACCTGTGTCTGGGAACTCTGCTACGGACACTCCCACCATAAACACACGACAACAACTCAACCACAACTTGTAGTCTTAGTGTTGCTGGGGAACCTAGAGAGAGGTTAGTTATGTAACTTGCCAGTAAATGTCAGAAGCAAAGCTTGAACTCAGATCTTCCCAACAGCAAAGCCAGAGATCTTTCAATGGCCAAGAAATGGTGGCAAAGGGGTCAGGCTTTGATGTTGACAGGTATGCACATCAAAGGCAGCAGTGCCAGTCATATGAGGGGAGAACCCTGACCTTTGGCTTCCTAACTTACCTTGTGCTCTGGCTCAAACTCACATGTAGCAAAGCCCAAAAAGTTGGTAAGTATGTAGGAGTCCCTAACCCTAAATCAGATAGTTTTCTATAATGGAAGGCGTTGATCTCTTCTCTGCCTGGTTTTGTTAGCTGGATAGTAGTTCTGGCTAAAGAGCTATTAACCTCTCTCTGGGCTAACAACTCTTCAGTCAGAACCACTCTACTCTAGGAGATTGATACTGAGATGTCTTGTTTGACCTTAAAGAAATAAGCCCAGAAGACAATAGAAGACAGTGTTGCCCAGTAGCTGAGGCACAACCAGAGTCCTACTCAGCAAAGACCCTTGCTTTGCCCTTGGTGGAGCAGGGCCTACAACTTCAGGGCAGTAACATACAAATATTATCAAAGGCATAGCTCTAGGGGTCTGATTGCCCCTTCACAATGCTTCTTACATATGGGCTCCTGAGACAGGATCCCTAGGCAAGCTTGCTTTCCCCCTTTATGGGGAAATTTGTGTATATTTGTGGAATAGTATGTCCTGGGTTTATGGAGTAGTGGGGAGAGAATGTTCTATTACAAATCTTCTTACTCCTTATATTTAATGAAGTGCCTTTGTTTTGAACTTAATTAATGTATAATTTTAATTGTTAATTTATAATTTAATGAATGCATTTATAATGTTTCTTCTGGCTAACTAGAGAAAAAACTAATGCACTGGTGGGGGCTGCTGAGCCCTCAATTTTTTGTTTTGTTTTGTTTTGTTTTTACATATAAGGTATTTTATTTTTTCTGTTACATGTAAAGATAGTTCTCAACTTTTGTTTATACAAGCTTTACAATTTCAGATTTTTCTCCCTCCCTCCCTTCCCTCCCCCCTCCCCTAGACAGCAGGTAATCTGATATAGGTTATATCTATATATCTATATCCATATACATATAGATGTATATATATATATATATATACACACACACATATATATACCCATAATAACATTAATCCTATTTCTGCATTAATCCTGTTATAAGAGAAAAAATCAGAGCAGTAATGCAAAACCTCAAAATAGAAAAAAAAAAAAAAACAGCACCCAAAACAAAAGAAATAGTATGGTTCAATCAGCATCTATACTCCACAGTTCTTTTTTTTTTTTTTTCTCGGATTTGGAGATCCTCTTCTATCATGAGTTCCCTGGAACTCTTCTGTACCATTGCATTGGTGAGAAGAATATAGTCCATCACAGTAGGTCAACACTCAATGTTGATGATACTGTGCACAATGTTCTTCTGGTTCTGCTCATCTCACTCATCATCAGCTCACGCAAGACCCTCCAGGTTTCTCTGAACTCCTCCCGTTCATCATTTCTTACAGCACTATACCACAACTTGTCCAGCTATTCCCCAATTGATGGGCACCCCCTCAACTTCCAATTCCTTGCTACCACGTAAAGAGCAGCTATAAATATTTTTGTACATGTGGGTCCCTTTCCCCCTTCCATGATTTCTTTGGGAAAAAGACCTAAAAGTGGAATTGCTGGGTCAAAGGGTATGCACAGTTTTATCGCCCTTTGGGCATAATTCCAAATTGCTCTCCAGAATGCTTGGATCAGTTCACAGCTCCACCAACAATGAATTAGTGTTCCAATTTTCCCACAGCTTCTCCAACATTTATTATCTTCTTTTTTTGTCATTTTAGCCAATCTGATAGGTGTCAGGTGGTACCTCAGAGTTGTTTTAATTTGCATCTCTCTAATCATTAGAGATTTAGAGCATTTTTTCATATGGGAATAGATAGCTTTGGTTTCTTCATCAGAAAACTGCCTGTTCATATCCTTTGACCATTTCTCAATTGGGGAATGACTTGGATTCTTATAAATTTGATTTAGTTCCCTATATATTTTAGAGATGAGGCCTTTATCAGAAGTACTGGCCTCAAAAATTGTTTCCCAGCTTTCTGCCTCCCTTCTAATTTTGGATGCATTGCTTCTGTTTGTACAAAATTTTTTTAATTTAATGTAATCAAAATCATCCATTTTGCATTTTATAATATACTTTATCTCTTGTTTGGTCATAAACTGTTTTCCTTTCCAAAGATCTGATAGGTAGACTATTCCTTTCTCTCCTAATCTACCTATGGTAATCACCTCTTTTTTTTTTTTTAAGCGAGGCAATTGGGGTTAAGTGACTTGCCCAGGGTCACACAGCTAGTTAAGTATTAAGTGTCTGAGGCCAGATTTGAACTCAGGTACTCCTGACTCCAGGACTGGTGCTCTATCCACTGTACCATCTAGCTGCCCCTGGGTAATCACCTCTTATGTCTAAATCGTGTATCCATTTTGACCTTATTTTAGCATAAGGTGTCAGATGTTGGTCTATGCCTAATTTCTGCCATACTATTTTCCAGTTTTCCCAGCAGTTTTTGTCAAATACTGAGTTCCTATCCCAGACTGAGCCCTCATTTTGAATGGACGTGGACCCAGAAAGTATCTTGAACTTAAGGTAGCAATTCTAAGGGCTCTGCATATGAGAGGAGGGCATCCTAGCTGGGATCCACGTACATTCAGACAAAAGTCCTTTAATATAGACATTGTGAGAATAAGGATATTATAATGTGTAGGATACTAGCCTTGGAGTCAGGAAGACCTGAGTTCAGATCCTGTCCCTGAGACATACTATCCATATGATTATAGACTCAAAGCTCTCCAGAAGTGTTCTAAAACTTAAAGTACAAACACATTCCCTATTTACAACAGTGAAACAAATTTCCATACTAGGTATTCCCTACAGCTATGAAATCATATACCAAGGCCACTAAAATAATGTAAAAACTATAAACAGTCAATAGGGACAGAATTTGCTTGTTTTCAAGAGTCGGGGAAAATGAAGAGAGAGACAGAGACAAAGAAAAAGAAAGAAGTAAAAGAAATAGAAGAAGGAGGAGGAGGAGATGGAGGAAGAAGAGGAGGAGGAGGAAAAGGAAGAGAAGAGGAGCAGCAGCAGAACTGAGATTTAGAAAATGCTTCCAAGTGCATGATTTCCTACAACTCCCCCTCTAAGTCATTCACTACCTATATCAGGAGAGAGTGTGTAACCCCAGCAGAAGTTAAATTCAGCATGATCACTTAGCCCCTGAAGTATGTCAATGGAGGGAGCCCAGGGATTCATGATGAGCTAGCCTAGAGGTACATGTTTCAGTCACTGTTGTTCTGTTTTCTGGGAAAATGATCTAACAACTGATGGGCCATGCTTGGGTAGAGTAGCACAAAAATGAAGATGACTAGCTCTCTGGACCCTATTCTGACAGGATATAAAATGCACTTTTGGGGCATTTGGTTCTTGGTATCTGAAAAGGCTGAAGTGCCTTCCACAGGCTGGTAGATAGAGACAAGGACCTCAAACCCCACTGGAGAAAGAGCATAAACCAGTGCATCCCAGTTTCTACCCTATCTTCATATCCCCAGCACTGAACAGAATGCTTGGCACATAGTAGGTGCTTTATAAATGCTTATTGGCTGACTGACCAGCAAAAACCACTAGAGGCCAACCAAGAATGATACCTAGCCTACAAGAATTTCCAGAAACAGGCCAGAAAAAGTCTCTTAGTAGATGTTCCCATCCGCTCCCCCCAGAAGAAGGGGAAAAAATCCAACTGGAAACCTTGAATGAGTGGTACCACAGGGTCCAAAGTGGTAGCATGGTATAGTACAAAAAGACCATCTGTTTGGATTCTGAAATCCTAGGAGAGGAACTGTGGTACCGTGGAGAGAACATTGACTTCAGAGTTAGAGCACCTGATCTCTTTCACTTACTCATGTGACCTTGAGTAAACTCTCAGGGACTCAGCAAGTCACTTTGCCTCTCTTTTCATGTGTAAAATGGGAATAATAGTAGACACTCTTTACTTCACAGGATTATAAACCTTAAAGTGGCATGTGATATCTTATGTGGAACAGAAGTGAAGAGGAAATTCTGAGGTAATAAAAATGACAAAGCCCCAGGTTTTGTTTGTTTGTTTGTTTGTTTAAATAGATTTGTGATGGGAAGGCCTTCTGTTCTATCAGGATAAGTTACAAAGGCTTTTGATACTGATTAGAGCCCCAAACTAGGTCCTCTCCACTGGTCCATCAGACCCCTACAGTGGTGAGGCCAACTCTTCAAACTGTCTCACTGATGGGAGGTCCTGGTCTACCTACTTCCCAGTCTACATTTGTTCTAGTCAGATTGCAATCCATGGAATTATCAGAGATCATGTCTGGGGGAACAACTGACAAATGGTTTAGTCCAGCGGTGAACCTATCCTGTTTTGGTTAGACTTGGGGATAGGGTAAGACGTGTATTGCATCTAGGATCTCACGGCTATATTGACCTCTTGGATGAGGGGGCAGGTCAGCATCTTTTCTGCAATTTATGGTTTTCAAGAGTTCCCAACTGAGTCCTAGGGCATTGAGAGGTTAAGTTCAGAGGCAAGACATGAATCTAGGTCTTCCTGACTCTGAGGAAGGGCTCTTTATCCACCACTCATGCTGTCACTTCCAGATTCTGGAACCCCAAGCAAAAATTGGAGAGGGTCCCTTTTCTCTTGGCAAAATAAATAGATCTTCAGGGGGAAATTGGTGCCTTCCTTTCTCCTGCTCTTTGCTTACTCTCAGAATATTTATTCCTCTACAGCAGGTTGTTTAGGTAGCAACTTTCCAGAATATTCTATTATTTTTTGAGAGGGGTGACTCTCTTTTGTCATTTGGTGGTATTCTTGTGGGTTAAGATACACACACACACACACACACACACATTGTATATGTGTTGCTGTTATGTAGGGAGGGTGATCCAAAAGAAGTGTGTGTGTGTGTGTGTGTGTGTGTGTGTGTGTATACATACATGTGCATACCTATAAGCAACTTTTGGAACATCCTATATAACAGACACATATACAATGTACACATACATGCATGTATACACACACACACCATAGACATACATCCATCTATACAGTAAGGTAAGGCATACTTTAAATATATTCTATGTGCAGAAATCAAACAGAATCTGCTATAATACGAACACTTTTCATTTCTCCATACTATTGTCTCATTTCCAGGCTCCATTCATTTGCCTGAAAGACATTCCACCACCACCCCCCCCCACTCCTTTCACCTTTATTCAATGCTCATTTCAAGCACCACTTCCTACAGGAAGTCTATCTGGATCCCTTTCTTTGCTGGCAAGTGTCCTACTGAGTCCTCTTCCCTACCAATTACCTTGCATATATTTTGTACTTAATTTTCTTTATACTTGTTTCCCATTAGCAGAATGTATGTGAGGGGAGGGACTACTTAATTTTTATTTTTGTATTCCCAGTGCCTAGCCCATTGCCTTGAACATGGTAGGTAGTTAATGAATCATTGTTGAATTGAATAACTCCTATTATAATAGTGCTTTAAGATTTATAAAGCATTTTCCCCACAACAATATTGTGAGACAGGTGGTTGGATCATAGATTTAGATCTGGAAGGGATCATGGAAGTTATCTAATCCAATCCTCTTTTTTTACACAAGAGGAAACTGAGGCTCAAGAAGGTAATTGATTCATCCAAGTTCACATGGTGACAGAGGTAGGTTATGAATCCAAGTCCTGTGAGTCCAATTCCAGCATTCTATCCAAGGCATCATACCATGTAAGGATCACAGTATTCTCATTTTAAAGATAAAGAAACAGAGACTTATAGAAGTCAGATAGTCAGCCTAAGGTCTTACAGCTGATCAGTTGTTCCAAGGCAGAATGTAAAACTAATTTGCTTGATTCTAGATCCAGCTGTTCTTTCCAAAACAAGAAGGATCCCTCAGGATCCCACATTTGGTATTCAATGATATGCATCCGGTCATTTTCAACAGATTTGCCTTAATAATTTGGATTCATCTACTATGGAAATTAGTTATTCTCTGAATATAAATTAATTAATGCTTGAAAAAGTGGCCTAGAATTAGACTGGGTGCTATTGACAATTCTCACCTAGGTAATTGAGAATTTACAGTATTTCTTGGAGAAGTCCAAAAGGGCTGCCAGAAATACACACCATTTTGAAGAAAGGAGAACCTTACTCCATTTTGTATTTTTTATTTCATCTCAGAGTCTTAATTTCATTAGCTGAAAGCATCTCTCCAAATATAGAATGCCAGGCTTTGTGAAGGCTAGAAGTAAATGGGGCAAATGTGGATTTTAGGGTCAGGATAGCATAGTTGGTAGCCTTCTCAACATTCCATCTCAGGGTTCTAAAGGTTCAGCACTAGACCGTTTGCATCATTATGTTAAAAATGTGTTAGGTAGGGTAGCTAGGTGGCTCAGTGGATAAAGCACCGGCCCTGGATTCAGGAGGATCTGAGTTCAGATCCGGTCTCAGACACTTGACACTTACTAGCTGTGTGACCCTGGGCAAGTCACTTCACCTTCATTGCCCTGCCCCCAAAAACAAAAAAAATGTGTTAGGCAGAAAGGACCTACTGACTTGGGGCAATAGATCCACATGCTAGCAACAGAAGGACACTGATTAGTATTTGTACTTTAATTTCAGGACCAGGAGAGCTGAGGACTTAAAGTCATAACCATGAATTATTCCTGTATTCATTCATCTTTCTATTTCAAATGATTATGCAAGAAGCCTAACTGTCAAGTTATTTAGATCAACCACCAACCTAGGGCTGATCAAATGACTATGCCTTATTTGCAGCAACTACCTTTAGGGGTGTCTTTGGAGCATGTTTAAGCAGGTATACTCAAGGAAAGATCAAGGAATATGGATTCATCACTGGTAAGCACCATGTGCTGGAAAATTGTAAGTGGGAAGGATTTAAATGGAAATTTCATTCTCACTGGGAAACATCTTTTAGGAGGTGCTCTGGACTTAGAGACTCTAATAAAATACTCAATACCCAGTCATTGCTATTTTTAAAATCATGTGTACAGTTTTTAATCTCATGCCTCTTATTAACTACTGTAATTGTGTGAATTAAACTGCTATCTCAGAAAGGTGTTAGGTACCCCTTTATGGTTATAGATTAGCTTTTTAATGATAGCATCCACACCCGAGTGTAGCTACTTTGATGAAGAGACTCTTTCAAAGTTGGTAGGAAAATATTTAACATAATGAGATGATGAGTCAGAGCAAAAAAGAGAGAGAGAGAGAGAGAGAGAGAGAGAGAGAGAGAGAGAGAGAGAGAGAGAGAGGAATATATAGCTAAATAATGCACCTTATTTTTTTTTAGCCACATCTGACTCATGACAGATTATGTATTCTACCAAGTTCAAAGTTTCCTCTCACAAAGGGAGTTTTATGAAACAACTCTTCTCCAACCCGTTTTACTTCAATTGTAGTACCAGGTTTTGGAGTTTAAATCATTAACAACCTCTGAGTGAACTTTTATCCAAATGACTGCAAGTCACAAAGAGAACACTTCTCTTTCACCAAGTGCCTTTTGTGCCTTGGTGAGACCTAGTTCTTTTCTCTTTTCCCCCTTTATGTCTGTCTTTGAAGAAAGATGTGTGATTTGTAAAGTAATGAAAGTATGTATCAGTTAATGAAAACTGCTATATTGGGTTCATAATGCACCCTGGAATTGCTTCAGGGGAAAGCTTCCTATACCTGCATTAGAGCAGGAAAAAAAGTAAATTTCCCAAGTCAGGATTGCTTGTATGCACTGTAGAACTATCATGTAGCAGTTAAAGCAGCCATTAGGGGTGACCTAATCTTATTTTTCCCCTTTGTCAAGGACTTATAATTTCCATTTGGGCAGCATTTTTCAGTTTTTAACTCCACTGAGGATTTCAAAACTGGACACTTATCCCGGCCACATAGTGATTTATTTCACCATCTATTTTGTTTGTCCTTAATTTTATTTCCCTGTGGTTTTTTTTTTAGGGTGGGTGAAAGGTGGTAACCCCAAGAATTTTATGATGATTTTTTTAGGGATGCCAGGATCCTGAAATATTGGGAGAGGCAGAGCATCTGGTAATTTTGTAGACCTAAGTTAAAGAAAAAAAATCAATTTCTATTTTTAAAAAACCCCACTGTACTAGTAAGAATGAATTAATCGTTGTTTTAAATAAAAGAGTGGGAAAAAAAACTTTTTTTCTTCTCCTTTCAGATCGGTGA
The DNA here is from genome assembly GCF_019393635.1 of Dromiciops gliroides. NCBI lineage: Eukaryota > Metazoa > Chordata > Mammalia > Microbiotheria > Microbiotheriidae > Dromiciops > Dromiciops gliroides. The sequence goes on along the minus strand of NC_057866.1, from coordinate 159,878,509 downwards.
ATAGCGGGATAAACCAGGAGAAGCACATCCTACCCCCGCAAGCACCCCCTTACCCCTCTTCTTTTCAGCAGAGCGCTTGCAAATCCGTGTCTAAGTACGCCCTGGGAGCCTGGGGGGCACCTTCCTCTTTGCTCTGCCTCCGAGAGCATGAGTGAGTGTGTGTGAGTGTGTGAGTGTGTGTGTGTGTGTGTGTGTGTATGCTTCTTGCTTTCGCCCTCTTTCTCCCTCTCAGCCTATGCTAGAGAGAGAGAGAGAGAGAGAGAGAGAGAGAGAGAGAGAGAGAGAGAGAGAGAGAGAGAGAGAGAGAGAGAGAGAGGAGAGAGAGAGAGAGAGAGAGAGAGAGAGAGAGAGAGAGAGAGAGAGAGAGAGAGAGAGAGAGAGAGAGAGAGAGCAAGAAGAGCGAGCTGTGAGCTCGGCTGCTGCCGCTGCTGCCCTTTGATCCCTGCATTAGTGTTAGGGGCTTGGAGACACACAGAGAGCGGCCATAGACACCGCCGCACCAGGGCTCATTATCTACCCCACACATAACACACACAAGCATAGGACCCACACATACACACACACATACACCACTAAGCAGATCCATTGAAGAATATATACGATCGGGGACAAGCCAGGTGCACGACCAAAAAAAAAAAAAAGGAGGAGGGGGGGAGAGGTTGGAAAGGAAAAAAAAAAAGAAAGAAAAGAAGAAAACCCCTCTTCTGGCTTCAGGAGACCAGCTTCAACCCACTGCCCAGGGCTGCGAGAAGGGATTCCCCCTGCTCTGCTCTCTCCCGGCTCCCCGCCTGCCTCGCCTGCCGCTGCCCGGGTCTGCCTCGGTGCCCCCACGGGGGTTTTATTTGATCTCCCATTACCCAAGGAGGAGAATGTGAGAAAAGGGGGAAAATGCCCAGGAGGAAGCAGGAGCAGCCCAAGCGCCTTCCCTCACGTAAGTCATCCCTTCCCCACCTCCTCCCGTGCCATTTTCTCGGGCCCCCCCCTCCCCTCTGCAGCCTCCTCCGTTGTTTTCTGCATTAGTTTAGGGTTACAGAGGTGAAGCTGACAAAGACACAGCCTGGGTTATTCCTCTCTTAGGTCTGTGCTGAGGCAGCCATGTTGGTGATGATCAGCCCTGTGCCCTTTCTATTCTCTCTCTTTTTTTCTTTCTCTCGCCCCCCTCTTTTTTTCCCCCCTGGCGATCGCGTTCTCCACCCCCCCTTCCCTTCTCTCTGCCCCTCCTGGCTCCGGGTAGCGGGTGGGAGGGGGCAAGAGCAGGAAGGGGGAGCCCTGTGGATGGCGGAGGAGGGGGGGTTATTCTTTCTTGGGGGGGGTTGAAAAGGTTGGAGTCTTTAACAAAATTTCTGGTGTCTCTCCCCGGTGCCCAGGGGCGCGGGGTGCTGGGGCAGGGCGGAGCGCGGGGGGGGGGCAGGGGGCAGGGATGGCGCTGGGGGGGGGGGATGCCTGGCGCGGGGTGTGGGGGGGCAGCAGCGCGGTCGGTCTTGTCTGGTACAGAATCAATCGCGAGGTCCGTCTCCGGCTAAAGGTTGCGCCTGGGTTGGTCGGCCCCAGAGCCGCCGCCGGCGGCAGCAGGAGGAGGAGAAGGAGGAGGAGGAAGAAGGGAGTCAGGGGGAGGGCGAGGCGGGGAGCGGCTGAAGAGGGTGTGGGGGCACCCCGCGCACACATAGACACACACCCCGCTGGGGCGGCTGCTGCCACCGCTGTTGCGGTGTGTGGTGGAGGTGGAGGTGGCAGGGGTGGGTGTGGGTGCCTAGGGTTGATGGGGGGGGGGCGCCGCTGCCGCCGCCGCTGCTGCAGGGCACAGAGGTCTGACTGGTGCCAGGGGTGAAGGTGGTAGGGGACTGGAGGATGGTGGGCGCAGCCTGAGGGACTGGAGGAGGCGAACCGAGTGGATCGTGGCATGCGAGGTCCCTGCAGAGCAGAGCCGAGTGGAAGGAGGAGGGAAGGAGGGGAGGGGAGCCGAGGGAGGCAGGGATCCTGGCCGCAATAAAATGCAGGGTCAGTCGGATCAGACTGAACCAGCCTAGAGTCGGGCTTTTAGTGCTGCGCCCCCCCCACCCCAGACTAGAGCAGAGTCCAGGACTAAAGTGCATCACAATCTCCAGCGCCTGCAGGCAAGGCAGCCACACACTCCTCTCCCTGACACGACCTGGTCCCCCTTCCCCTCCTCCACCCGGCGCCCCCTCCCGCCCTTCCTCCCCCTCCTCTTTTCTTTGAAACACTGTTAACTTCCCCCCACTCGCACCCCTTCATCCCCTGCTTTCTCTCCTTCCCAACTACACCCCCCCCCATCTTTCTTGGCTTTTGCATTTAAGTGCTAGGAGATGCTAAAAGTGAAGGAGGGAGAAGCAACTAAAAATATCCCCCCCGGGGCGGCCGCCGGGCTTCGTGAATGTAGGGAAGGAGGGGGCAGGGGAAAAGGCGTGGGGCGGGGTGACTGGGAGGGAGGGGAGGAGGGGACTCGGGAGGAGCCGAAGGGAGGGGTTCGGGGGGAAGGGGAAGGGTCATTTGTGCCCTCCTTCCCCCTTGCCCCCCAACCCCTTAGGGCAGAGCGCGGGTTTGCTGCCCTTGCTTGCCCAGCCCGGAGCTCGGGGGAGAACGGGGCCGAGCCCCAGTGCCTATGTGTCAGAGAGACGTGGTCGGTCACCTGAAGTTCATGGAGGGTGGGGGAAGGGTTAAGGTTATGGTGTCTCGAGCTCAGGCTGAGTGTGTGTGTGTGTGTTTCCGCTGCAGACTGGGAGTGCGATCGATCACCCCCTCGCGAACCAGTTGTGTTGGTGTCTAAAGGGGGGAAAGGGGGTGGGGTGAAAGCTGCTACCCTAGCTCCCCGGCGCGCCCCCTCCCCCGGCCCGGCCCTGCTCTGCTCCGCCCTCCCGGACCCCGGGCCACCCAGGCCAAAGCCGGAGTGGCGAGAAATCGCACTAGCAGCCAGCCAGCCAGCCCAGTCGCTCCACAAATATTTCTCTTTCTTTCTCCTTCCCGGTACGCCGGAGTCGGCGCACAGGGCTCGGGTTGTGCTTTTTTCTCCCCCCCCCCCCCTTCCTTGGAAAAAAAAAATAAATAAAATTGCCCCTGTGCAGTCCTTTCTTCGTCTGCCCGCTAGAGGTTCTGAGTATAATATCACATATGTCATATATATGCACATAAAACTCAACCCACAGGCAGCCGTGTGTGTATGTGTGTGTGCGTGTGTGTGTAGGAAAATTCGGCGTGTGCATATTTCTGTGCACTGGGGAAGAGGAGAGAGAAAGAGAGTTTTGTCGGCGTGCACTCATTTCTCTCAGAGAACTTGCTGCAACAGCCAGAGTGCAGGGAAGTGTTTGCACATGGCTGCCTTTCTCCAGTTCACCACAGTTTTTAAGGAATGGGTGGGAGGGTATGTGGGTGTCTCTAGGTGGGAGGGAGGAGAATTTTAATCCTTGTCCGTGAGAAGTCCAAGGCTTTGGTCTTCCTTACAAACTTCCCCCTTGCTAGTTAACTTTGGAAGCTTTAATTAACTTGGATGTGCACAGAAAGATGGGGGTGGTGGTCTCCCCACCCCACTCCCCTTTTCTGAGGCGGGGGGTTAGAGGGAGGGTGGGATAGGAAAGAGATTTATCTGTTTCTCCTGTGTCGGAGCTGGAAAGCCAACACACATTTCTGTGTGTGGAGCATTCTGGCAGCTGCAGACTGCCCCGCTAGTGACCTTGACCCTGACCCGGTGCGACTACCCTCTCTGTCTCTGAGGACTGAGAGGAAATTCAGTCTCCATTTTAGCTCGCTCACGGTGGGCCTCTCTCCTGTGCATTTGTGGCTGGCGATTGTTAGGTTTGGGGAGTTGCCTCTCGCACCCTGATCTTTAATGAATACTATTATCCACTCACTTTAAAAATACCCGCTCGCCCAGCTCACCTCCCCCCTCTCTGGGTGTTAAAAAGCGAACGCTAGCTGAAGTAAGAAGCTGTTATCTTTTGAATGCATTGTAAATGTTCGTCCAGTTCTTAGACCGAAGGCTTAATTTGCAAAGCTTTTCCACTTACCTTTGCATGGAATGGGTGTTTTTTTGTCGTTGATACTTTCTTACTGTAGTTTATACACGTTTTAGGAGCAATTTGCTTTTGGACTAAGAGGTATTTCAAGGCAAATGGTCATATTCTGCAATTCAGTCTCAATTGTAAAACGCTGCTCAGTGTTTGGTGATGCCTGGGAAACTTGCAGCCGTGTGGGGATATAATAAATATTGACGTTGGTAAAAATTGGTGTTAATGTGCATTTAATGTGAAATGTTGTGATTCTCAGGTCCTTTCCTAATGCTAAAATTGATTCCTGGGAGGAGGGAGTAATTTTTTTTTAATCCCCTAAATTAACAATTCTTGTGTATTCCGTCAAAAGTTAAGGGAAAGTTATGGCCAGCACACTAATTAAAGCAGTGTTGGTAGAATTTGTATACCGAGTTTTCACGATGTTATTGAATGCGGTGAAAATTTTCAAATTGTCTCTAAATGCGGGGAGGGGGCGAAGGGGAAGGGTTGTCAGGAAGGGGTTTTGCAATTGACCTTGGCCATTTTTAGTTAGGAATTACTAATGACCATCCAGTAAGAAAATCTCAACACAAACAAAGGAAGAATTGGAACCAGCCTGAAGTCTGGAAAGTCTCTCCCCCTCCCCCTCCCCCTCCCCCCTCCCCCCTCCAAAAAAAGTTCCTAGGTTGAATTTTAAAAGCTTGACGAGATGAAAAGGTAGGGAGGTTGTTATTAGGTAAAGAAACCATGTTACGGAGCTTGAGTATATGAGGCAATTGATTTTCAAACCTTAAAGTTCTATGTATTTGTCCCGAGTATTATTGTTGTTACTTTATTATTCTACTTGTTGAGTCTGTTTCTATGAACAGATCTTAGGAATCATAGAGATCTCCGAGTTTTGGCTTGGAAGGCTCTCCCCATAAATATTGCATTATTCATTGGTGATCTTTGTCTATGAGATGACAGGGCTGGGATATGCAGTTTTGGATAGACAGTTAACAAACCTGGATGTGGTACTTGGAAGCCCAGACTAGTTTAGTCCTTAGTTATCTTTTCACTGAGTGTGGACCTGATTCCCTAAATTGGAGTTAGGACTGGCCCCAGACTCCCAGGAATTCCCTTAATCAGGGACCAGCTTCCATATGTTGGATGCCACTCTCATCCACTTCTACGCCCCTGGGGACTGAGTCTAAGCCATGAGCTTCTGTGATTGGCTGTCTTCTACCTCTTCCCTCCCTCCCCCTAACCTAATTGTTATACTTCTGGTTTATATATTAGGGCAATTATTCACTCCTGGGCTCCTGAAATGACTTGTTTTGGCTTCAGGATATAGGCCTAGTACACCACTGAGAACAAAGTAGGCATCCCCCAAATTTTCATGGTGATTCATTCCTCCTGTTTGTAGAGCATTTGGCAAAACTTACCCGACAAAGGATGTTTGGCCTGTCCATATTGTTTGGTGGCAGCTTTTAAAAATTCTACTTGGAATAAGTCTGTTTTTCCCTAGGCTAGACTTGGCCTAGGGCGGTAATTGTCCTTTTTTATATGAATAGTATGCTGTTACTGCTGGTGGCATTTCTGCTCAGGAAAAGTTCTTATCATCTTCTACCGAATTCTCAGCTAGGTAGCCCAGGACAGCCCCTTACCTCCCATCTCCAAATGGCACACTTAAAAAATGCCAATCAGCCTGTCATCCTACCTTAAGAATAGAGATTTTTTTTTAATCCTATATCCAGTCTCTAGAACAGTGCTTGCCACATAGTAGGTGCTTAATAAATGCATGCTGATTGATCGATAGGGGTAGGGATGAAGCCAGAGGTTGTTTTCTACTTACATCCAATAGCATCTTTTTTCTCCCCTTGGCTCAGCACTTTAAAAACTGAATGTGGAATCTGAGGAGGTGAGTTTGAGTTCTAGCTCTGCTCACTGTATGACCTTGGTCGTTTGACCTCTCCAGCTATAAAATGAGTGGGCCTCTGAGGACCTCTTCTAGGTGTATGATTCAGGAATTCACCTTAGCTTTAATTTACACATAAACTTGGATCACTCTTATCTTTTTTTTTAACCACAGTCATGTCTAATACCTTCTCTTGGTAGAGAACAAGAAGGTAAAGTTAATTTAAAAAAATAACTATACAGGTTTAAAAATACTCTTTTGTTGTTTACGCATTATAGTATGCTTTGGGGACTTGATTTCTAAGAGAGTTCTTCTTATTTTTCAAAGGAACTAAGGCAAACTAGGAGGGAAAATTACTATAGAAATAAAATGAGCCCTTTTTATGAATAAAGAGGCATGCTTGTACCAAGGCCTGACAGTCAGAAAGTCCTGGGTCTGAGCCCTGCCACTGGCATATAATAGTTGTGTGCCACTTATTCATAATTAGTGACTCCACCTCTCACTGGTCCATACACCTCTCTAAGATACAAATGAGTCCCCCAAATGGATTAAAGCACAAGTCTGAAACAAAAATATAAGGAATAAGTTATAGGCACATAGTACTAACTATTGGATAGACACAAACTTTAGTTCTACTTCCTGTTTATTATTTTCCATTCTTGCAGGGTCCAGACTCTAAAACTGAATGATATTGGCAAGAAATGTTGGTTCTGAGTCTTAACAGAGTTCAAATGTTGTGTTTCCTATGGTGATCCCACTGAATGGCAGTGTGGATCCAGGTACTGGAGGGATCTTGAGGGATCTACTAGGTTCTCCCCCGAAAAGAATCTTCATGTTTTCTTTCATTTTAAAAGGCAGAGAAGGATTCAAGATTAAATGAGAGGAGCAGTTCATAGTCGCAGCCCTCCTAATACTTCAAAATAGTTTCTAATAAAAAAACATTGATTTCTAATTTCTTAGCTGGTTACTGTCATCACAGCCTGATAATCACACTGTTGGTGTGAGTTGACAAGTCTCTCTGTACAAAGTGCTAATAAATCACACTGGTAAAGTATAAATTGGACAGCCCTAGGCCAGTGCTAAAAGCTCATGGTGCCATTTAGGATTTTAGAAGCTTGGAATGACATCTATGAGTAGATTTCCAAGGGAGGGTGGAAAAGCTCTATCTCTGGAGACATGTAAAATTAAATGGATGACCTGAAAAAACAGCTGCCCCCACACACACACCTACCCTCCCCTCCCCCCCCACACACATACACATACCTAAGGCCTGTCCTGAGTCAGTAGGGTGACCAAGCAGGCATTTTCTGAGGTTACAAATTTGTTTAAAATACCAGTACGAGTCATACTAATCTCAGTGTACTTTTTCTATCTCTCAGGCACATGTTAAACACCTACTATGTGTCAGATACTGGTGGGCAAAGGGATCCTGATATAAAAGAGAATGAACAAATGTCTGGCTGGCTGAGCTGGATAGCTTAGATGGCTGAGCACGCTGTGGATGAGATCAGTGACATGGGTTGAATCCTTATATGGGCCAGTTTCACCAAGAGGACAGTTCTGTTCCTTGACCAGAGTTTGATTAGTAATCCTGGCTAGGCTAATTGGTCTTTTGGTTACAAAGGAGACCTGGTGTAAGGTTGTGGATGATGGGTCTGGACAAAGATTTGCCTGCTGGAAAAAATCCCATTGACTTCTATTCTCCCAATGGTGGTCACTGATGTCGTCTTTGACCATGGAGGACCTCCTGCCCATGAAGGAAAGCATTTCTTTCTTTATCTGAATATAGGGAAATAATTTGGCTCCTCTCTGCGAAAAAAATCACTCCTCTCATCTCCTGTTGTTCCCTTGTTTGCCTTGAGTTGTTGGGATAGGAGATGGGACAAAATAAATGTAACAGGCAGGAGCTAATCTATCTGTTCTGAGTAATATATTAGTAATGTTCTATAATTTAATCAGATCATATACCAGAACAAGATAATGAGAGTATGACCTACAAAACAGGACTTTTGGGGAAGTTAAAGGGTTTCTAACCTGAATTTTCACAGTACCATGCACTGTGGTTCAGGGGAGCCAGAGATCTGGTTTTCTACCTTCCATTGAAAAGGAATCTAGACCCAAGTCTCATTATGATAGCTAATGCCTAGAATCTCTAGGATTGCAGTTTAGTTAAGCCTCTCTGGATTTCACTCTCCCGAGGTGGGTATTTTGTAAATAATGATCCCGAACCCTGTTTCTGATATGCTATTTTCTGTCACCTAGTTTGCCAGGTGTAGTCCGGTAATTCATACCATTTAGGGCTAAGTGTACAAAACACTTCATGGTGCGTAGAAACTGAAATATCTACTGTCATATTTTATAAGAAAATGATGTGCAAAGGGCAGACTTCAAAAATAGCTAACAGTCCATGATGGACTCGGGTTTTCAGACTCTCTTTTCTCTCCTCTTTATGGGCAAGCCTGGTATTTTCATCCTATGTTGGTAAATTACATTTTTACGATATTAAAGTATAGTACCCGCCTAGATGCTGGAGGAGAGAGGTCCTGTAAGGTGACTGTTATCATTCCCCGAGGCCTACCTTTTAGGTAGACTTTCTGCAGCTCTAATGGCATTTCATAAATTAAAAGCCAGCCTCAGGGCTTGAAACTGATCCTAAGATGCATGGGCACATATTGCTGGATATCTTGTGAAGACAGCCCCCACATACATACACACACCCATGCCGGACCGAATCTAATTTTATAAAATGTACAGTGATACACACCCACCCATGGGTCTGAGATCAGAATGTGGCCTTTTTCAGACCGATTCAGGGTTCTATTAAATGCAGCAGATTCTACCCTTCCTAAAAAGGATATTGTTTGCTAGTCCCCCACCCCTCTTTTAAAAATACTACCACATTGTTGGAGTTCAGGAGTGGACTGACTCCTAAATGACTGGTCAGGGTTATCCAGGCTTTACCTCTCTGTTTTTTTAAGGAAATCTTGATTCAGCTTAGTTAAATTTACGAGCTGGGTGGGCGGGGTGGAGGGGGGAAGAGAGTGAGTATATATATGCCTTCCTATGGGGCTAGGGCTTAAGAAAAAAACAGACCCTAAAATAACCTCCTATTCCCATTCCTTCTGATATTCCCCAGATAGGTTAGATAAGTAGTTAGGGGAGAGAGACAGACAGACAGACAGACACAGACACAGACACAGAGAAAGAGAAACAGAGACAGAGAGGGAGACTGAGAGAGGCAGAGCACCTTTAAAGATGACCTGAAAGAAAGTTAAAAAAAAAAAAAGTCTCTTCCATGATTGATCAGCACTTTGCTTATCTAGGCTTTTGAAGAAGCTACTGTACTAGTTAGTGGAAGGTGATACATTTTCTGGAACTATGCAGAGGCTGTCTTAGTGATGTGCTTTGGTGTTACCGGCTTTAATTTTTTTTTAATGAGTGGGAGAAAGTATTACTTAGGATATTGCATTCACTTTCATGGACACTGTCTGCCAAATGGCGTGATACTAAAGTAACAACGTAGAACTAGCATGCTTTAAGTGCACATTAAGTTTTAATTCAGTGCCATAATCCACTTTGCCGTTAGTTTGTAAGTAGTTCTACCCTAGAATGTGGTTTGTGTGCTTGTGTCTATAGTTTTTTGCTTTTATGTTTTATTTTTTTCTTGTATTCCATTAATCTGTATAATGTAACAATAGAGGAGACAGGAATAACTAGCTATGTGACCTTGGGCCAATCACTTTAACCTCTCTGAAACTCAGGTTTTACATCAATAAATGACAGGGCTGGGCTAACTAGCCCTTGAGTTTCCTATGATCCTAATTCCTTTATATTACCATTGTTGGGATAATTTACCAATTAAATCTAGTAGATCTGTGATTTAGTAGATAGGTCCTAGTAAATTTCCTAAAGCAAACAGAAATGAAATCATTTGCACAGGCTATTAAGAGTCAGAGGCTGTTTTTGAACCCAGGTCTTCCTCCCTCTTAGAGCATTCAGTTTTACAGTGCACCAGGCTGCTACTGTTAACAAATATATACTTTTTTTTTGGCCTGGACTTACAATTTCATTGTTGTACAGTCAATCAATGTGCATTTATTAAATGCCTACTGTCTTCCAGGCTCTGTGCTAAGCACCGGGTATTAAAAGAAAGGGAAAAGATAGTCCCCTGCCTTCTAGAAACTCACTGTCTAATGGGGGAGACAGAATGAAAAAGCGTTATGTACAAACAAGTTGTATAAGGAATAAATTGGAAACAATTAACAGAGGGAAGGCACTAGAAATAAGGATTGGAAAAGGTTTTCTGTAGGAAGTGGGATATTAGCTGAGATTTGAAGGAAGCCAGGGAACCCAGAAGGCAAAGATGAGGGAGAACAATTCCAGGCATGGGGACAGCCAGAGACAATCAATCAATCAATCCCTGGAGTTGGAAGGTGTAGTATCATAGTGGGAGGAGCAGCAAAAAGGCCAGAATCACTGGATCCCTATGTGTGTGTGTGTGTGTGTGTGTGTGTGTGTAAGGGCTTTGACCACTAAATAGGATTTTATGTTTGTTCCTGGAGGAGACAGGGAACCTCTGGAGTCTGTTGCAAAGGGAGGCAGATGTTCAGATCAGCAATTTAGAAATATCACTTTGACAGTTGAGTGGAGGATAGACTAGAGTGGAGAGAGATTTGTCGAAGAGAGACCAACCACAGGTCTGTTGCAATAGTCTAGGGTTGAGGTGATGAGGGAGACCTTCCAATGTGGAAGATGCCTCCACTAATATAGATCAGCAACTTGGCTATAACTTACGGTTTTCGAGAATTGTGTACAACACTGAGAATTTTTAATGATTTGACTGTAATCATATAGCTAGTATATGTCAAAAGCAGGTCTTGTACCCACATCTTCTTCTTCTTTTTTTTAGTGAGGCAATGGGGGTTAAGTGACTTGCCCAGGGTCACACAGCTAGTAAGTGTTAAGTGTCTGAAGCCGGATTTGAACTTAGGTACTCCTGACTACAGGGCCAGTGCTTTATCCACTGTGCCACCTAGCTGCCCCATACCCACGTCTTCTTGACCCTAAGGTCAAAGGGCCCTCTATCATCTTATTCTATTCTGTCTATCATACACAGGACTCTGTGTGTGTATGTGGTGTGTGTGTGTGTGTGTGTGTGTGTGTGTGTGTGTGTGTACAGGGTGTTCCCAAAGTAGTCTTCATGAAGTTTTAGGCTATTAAAACATTATATGTATATGTACATATACATATATAGCATGCATGTGTGCATGTGTATATGTTATATATACATGTATTTATGTGTATATAGATAAGTGTCACATATAATATATACTATATACTTATAAATACCTTCAGTGTCACTATATAGAGTATGGACTAATATACAACTTCTTTATAAATTAATCATATTATATCAGACTTTTACTCTATATAACAGTTTTGGGGATAAAATTATTTGACTTATAATATATCTGAGTCTTATAATAATGATTCAACAGGGTTGTAGTGTATCGAGAATCATCTGCTATCTTTCAGGAAAGGGGTGAAGTCATCACTGGGACTATTACATCCAGTAAAACACATATTCAATGACATGGTTCCCAATAGCATCATGGTTTGGGATCAGTGAAATTGTGGGTATTGATCTTGGAAAACCTACTTGAAAATCCCCTGTCATAGTCCTCTGATCTATCTTATGCCAAGGAGTAAAGCTGTCACTTCATAGGTGAACCGTTTGGATAGAGTAATCTATGAGAACTTGCCCTGCCAGCCAATAGCATTTTGTTTCTCTTGGGGATTTGAGACCAGGATCTTTGACATCAGACCAGGCAAAGGGTAACAAAATGGGTCCATGTCCAATGACACATTCAAGGGTCAGAAATATCTACTCCATGTGGAGAGAACTGCCTTTCTGTAATGGCCTAGAATTATGAGTAGTTTTCTAATCCTTGCTCATTTGGCCCTGCTTGTTAACCCCGAGCAATCCTCTCTGGGCCACAGAAAACAGCTGTCTTTGGTAAGAAACAAATTGTGGCAGAACCAAGGCTTAAATAAGCTTCCCTTTTAATATGCTACCATAATTCCTCCTTTCTAGTGACAAAGAAACAACAAATAATATTTTTTTGAGTTCTCATCTGGCCTCAAGAAAAAGGAAAATCAAAGTAGAGTCAGCTGGTCTTTGACATTTATATGATAAGGGAAATTCCATGAAATAGAAATAGAAATAGAAATGCCACCTAAACCTTAGTGTCTGAATCTACTAGAATTCTGGGAATCAGAGGGAAGAAGTGGTTGGCACGTAGTAGGGGCCTGACAAACAATTTTTGGATGAATAAAATAACAAATAAAGAGGTAGAACTTTTTTTTTTTTAGTGGGAGAATCGATGTGCTCCTCTCTCTCTCTCACATTGTGAAAAGTTAAAGAGACATGCGCTGGAGATGTCTCATTTATAGAATTGACACATTACACTAACACTGCTGTTGTCGTCCTCACAGGGTTCATTCATTCAGCAAGCATTTGCTGAGCACATACTATGTCCACAGAACTAGGGTTTCTTGTTGTTGGTGATGTTTTTGTTTCTTTTTAGGAGAGAGGAAGGAGGAAGTGAGTGTATGTGGACTAAAAAGTATTTGGGGAAGCCTTTTTAGAGAAAATAAACTTTAAGCTGGGTCTTGAAAGATTTGATAGACTTACAGTGATAAAAAAAAGGGAGTGAGGATATTCCAGGTGGAGGAAATGTCACGAACAAAATGCATATTAGTAAGATAATAAGAAAGTTGGCTCTGCTTGCATGAAGAGGTTGGATTGGTGATGGAAATAAAACAGGAGGATGAAAAGTTGCTTTTGTTGGAGGAGGGAAAGACAAGCTAGGGGAAGAACTTTGACTGAAAAGTTCTATAGGTTTAATTTGATGGGCAGCAGGCAGCCAGAGTTGTCAGGGCCTTTCGTATTGTTGAAGATAGTATTTAAGCCAAGGAGACATCCGAATTCAGATCCAGCTGCTGCGTTGATTTTCTTTGGTTGGCTAGCTTTAGTTGTTGCAAGGGAAGGTGGGGCTTGAAGTGTAAGGGTGGGGAAGGGGAGAGGGGGAGGGTAGGAAGTGGTGGGTGGTGATAGAAAAGCCCTCCAAAATGAAAGAAAAGTATCAATAAAATTAAAATATATAGAAGAAGATGGGAGGAAAAGTTTGAAAGGGGACAGGGCAGTTTTATTACTACCTTTTAAAATTTAATATGTGCTTTCAAAAACTTTTCTTTAGCAAAACTTCCTTGGTTCATGCACAGTCCTCTTTTTCTTTGTATTTTTTAAATGTTTGAGATTGTGGTTGACAGTTAAATTGATAATAAAATAAAAATTGAAAAAGAAAGTGCTTAAGCTATCCTAAAATGATGTGCACTGCTTGGGGAGGTCCTGGGACACTCCCCTCCCACCTTCCCACATCTCATTAGAGTTTTTTCAATTAAGGCTATTCAGGTAAGTGTTGGACTAGAAGGCCTTGGGGCATTTCCAACTTAGGTTCTGGGATTCTGGGAAAATTTTGTCATTATTATTATTATTTTTTTTTACCAGATAGTTTTTTTGTAAGATGAACTAAGTGAGAAGACATTAGAATTAGGAGGATCTGGGGCAGCCAGGTGGCTCAGTGGATAAAGCACTGGCCCTGGATTCAGGAGGACCTGAGTTCAAATCCGACCTCAGACACTTAACACTTACTAGCTGTGTGACCCTGGGCAAGTCACTTGACCCCAATTGCCTTACAAAAAAAAAGAGAATTAGGAAGACCTGAGACTTAAGCACTAGCCCAGTAGAAGATGAGAACCTGAATTAGGGTGAGATTGCAGAACAGATATTTGCAGAAATAGATAGTTGCAGAAAGGAATGCAGAGGGGGAGGAAAGTAGATCCTAGAACTGTTTGGAGGAGAATCAGAAGGGTTTGGTGACTTGATTGGATGTATGGGGTGAAACAGTCCAAGGTGAGGGGAGAAGGATGGAGGTGGGAGGAATCAACCTCTCAAGCTCACTCTCCTTCTCTGCAATTCAGAGTCCAGTTTCACTGCTCCTGCAATGTCAAGAATCTTGATGTTCTACTTATGGGGCGGGGGGAGTGATCAGGTCTGGGAGCACTGACCTATGCTGTCTAAACTGATGAGAGACTGGTTGATATATTTTTTAAAGTCATACTTTCCAACGAGAAATGTCACTTTCCAGGAGGAGTTCATAAAATCAGGTTCAAGCATGGTACAGTAGAAAGAGGATTAGCTTTGGAATTTGAGGACCTTGGTTTGAATCCTGTCTAGGGAGATTTGTAACCTGTGTGATGTGGGGCAAGGCATTTAGTCCTCCTGTGCCTCAGTTTCCTCAACTCTAAAATCAGAGAGTTGGACTAGATGACTTTTGAGGACCCTTCCACTCCTATATCTCTGAGGTATCTCTATGGATCAGCCAAGCCTAGTCAGCCATGTGCTCTTTGAGCTTGGGCACTCAGTAATTATATTTCGTGTTTCTGTCCTGCTTTAAAGGGTTAGAAAATCACCTTCACAACCCTGTGAGATCTAGTGTACAAGTATTAGGATTCCCACTTAGCAGAGTGAGGTTCAGAGAAGTGACACTACCGGCCCAGAGTCCCAAGAGTTCACCATTAAGTATTAGATCTAATATTTGAACTCAGGTCTCTTGACTCAAGGTCCAACATTCATTCCACTCTACCAAGCTGTTCCCCACCACGGTAGTAAGCATAGATTCCTATGATTTAGAGCCAAAAGAGAATCAGTGTCCAAACAATGAGATCACCAAGTCCAACACTCTCATTTTACAGGTGATGACACTGGAGAGCAACTTACTTCAGGTCACCTGGGCAGGAAGTGATTGAACTAGGGCTCAAACCCAGGTCTTCTGACACAAAATCCAGTGCTCTTTCCACCACAGTGTGAACGGTCAATCCTAGAGCTACTGGCATGAGTTATCTACATACCAATGAGATTTGAAACTATTGGAGGTATACCAGTTCCCTTGGTAATGAGTGTATATACACACACATGCATGCATATATATAGGCATACATACATGTACACGAGACAGATGTATATGCATGTCTGTACACATAGACACCAACATATGCATGTGTTCATGTTGTGTATGAAGAACAAGAGGAGGCCAGGAATTGAAGATTAGTTAAAGGGCTAGATGAGATTGAGTTGGGTGATTCATAGATTTACTGTAATGTTTTGAAATCTAGTCCCTTATCTCTTGCCATTCATTGCTCTCTTTCTTTCCTCTGACCCTGCCCAGATTGTAATTTCTTATACACAAGTTCCTCTGACTCAAGATTACAGGATTGTAATCAGAGCTGAGCTCCTTCCCCTTCTTCATATGGATAGTTATGGCATTTAATAGAGTTGGGAAGTCAGCTGCTCCATCGCTGCTAGATCCTGCCATTTAAACTGCTCTAGGCTGAAGAGTCTTTACGTCGGAGGCTTCAGGAAGCAAAAAAAAAACCCCAGGATTTCCCTTGTTTGTAGCAATCTATACACTTAGAATTGTGTAGATTGCATTTTCTTAGAAGGTTGTATACCTGTAGTGTTGGAAAGTAGACCCCAGCCAATTAGACATAGGAATTAAGCTTGACCTTCCCTGCTAACTAGTCAGCAAATGTTTATGGAGTGCATGGCAGGGCCTGAGAACTCAGCTTACTTTACCACCTTGTGGGCACTAAAGAGAATTAAGCACAACCAGGCGGCTTCAAATAAGATTGCCTGTCCCTCCTTCTGTTTCTAGGTGGCTTCTGAGGACACTTCCAGTTGTAGAGCTATGGTGTGGGTCTTCCAGATCTAGAGTTATGTATTTTAAGGTGGAATTGATGCTTAAATTGATGCTTAAAATTGTTTTCCTTTTCTCTTTTAAAAATACAAAATCATTGACCCTTGATGGCTGGACTTAGAGTTGGAAGGTACGTTAAAGTTCAACTTCTCCTTGTTCCTAAACTCTTCTTATCTCATTATTTTTGAAAATGAGGAAACTGAGGCACAGAGACATTTAAGTGACTCCCCCATGCTTGCTTGGGCTGCTATGACCAGCATTTAAAAATGCTGCTTCTGTTGTACTGGATAGCCCTTACAACAGCTTAGGAAGGTAGACAGGTAGGCAGGCTGGGTAGGCAGTCATCACATTCCTGGTCTTACAGAAGAGGATACTGATTCTCAGGGGGAATTGATTTGCCCAGGGTCAGATACACAGTAAGGATAAGAAGTGGGAGTCAGTGGGGCGGCTAGGTGGCGCAGTGGATAAAGCACTGGCCCTGGATTCAGGAGGACTTCAGTTCAAATCCCACCTCAGACACTTGACACATACTAGCTGTGTGACCCTGGGCAAGTCACTTAACCCTCATTGCCCCACAAAAAAAAGCGGGAATCACTTAGATCTGGAACTCTTAAACCAGGCTTCATACGTAGTCTTTGTCAAGCTCTGCAGATCCACTTCTGGGTTGCCCCTCCACTAGTGTGGATCAGCAACTTGTCAGTAACTTGGAGCCTCAGTGGCCTGGTTAGAGGTCCAGTGATTTGTCCAGACTTACATAGTCAACCAATGTCAAAGACAGGATTTGAAAGCAAGTCTTCCTTACTCCAAGGCCGTTCGCCTTTGCAAAATATAAGATAGATTATGGATTCACATTTATGCAGCACTTGAAGGTTTAAAAGCGTTTTGCTCATGGATACTCTGTAAAGCAAATAGGGGAGGAAAGAGAATCTCAGAGAAAATGTGCCTTATACATAGCTGGTGTAGAGGAAATGGTGAATTGCTCTGGTTCCCACAACGAATAAATGTCAGGACTGGGGATCTGAGCCCAGGTTTCTTTCTACTCTGGGGTCCACTGTCTTTTCTCCTCAACAGTGCTAACTTTCTACACGAGATAGGTTTGTGTATGGTGCTCTACATGAGTCCCCATTATTTTCTCACACCAAAACTGTGAGGTAGCAAGTATCAATATCTCAACTTAACAGATGTGAAAACAAGCACAAAGAGCCAGTGATCTCAGAGCAGGATTTGAATCTATTTTCTGATTGCAAGTCCTGTGATCTTTTCATGCTGTCTGTTATTCCTCATTAGTAAAATCTTCAAGATTTATCAAAAGATTATATGGATTCTGGTCTCGAAGGTACTTTAAAGGCCATTTAGTGCCAAACCCATCATTTTACGGGTGAGGAAACTGGAAAGATGGAGGGTACGTGATGAGCTCAAAATCACCTAGGTGGTAGCTTGGGCCAGATGTGGGATTCCAACTCAGGGCTTCTGATGCCAAATCTAGTGTTTGTTTAATTAAGAAGAAATCTTTATGTTCAATGAAATATGCCTGTATTCAAATAAAAATTCAGGTGTCTTATGTGCTCTCAGAATGCTATGGGGGGGCAGCTAGGTGGCACAGTGGATAGAGCACTGGCCCTGGATTCAGGAGGACCTGAGTTCAAATCCAGCCTCAGACACTTGACACTTACTAGCTGTGTGACCCTGGGCAAGTCACTTAACCCTCATTGCCTGGCCTCCCCCCCCCCAAAAAAAAAGAATGCTATGGGATGAGATAGAACTTAAGTAGGATGTTAAAGTGGTGTAAATGAAGACCCTGAAAACAGAAGAAACAGTCACAATCCAGTAGACCAGCTGTTGTCTTGGAGAGGCCACATCTCTCCAGCCATTACTTTGTCAGTGTATTTGTAAATGACAGGAGAGCATCATGTCCAACCAAAGTTCCTTGTGAATTATCTATGAAATAAATTATCCAAAAAGAAGCCTTTCTACTGTGGCACCCACCACTCGATTGTCAGCCTATTTTCATTATAATTATGATCATGTTGCAGTTTGTCCTTATTATTGCTGAGAAATGTAACACCTCTACCAGTGGAGCATCACCATTAAAAGCCAACCCCAATGACTTTCTCCCTGATGGAAATCTCAACAAACTCCCTTCTGTAGTTAGTTGAAGGGGGTTTCCCTATTAGGATACTAGAAATGTGGGGAATCAGTCAGGCCCACCATTTGAGAGGCACTGTTGTTCCAGCTTGTAAATTACTCAGGGTCTTCATCTTCCAGTCTGCCTCTAGGCCTTTTATTCCTCAATAGTGTCTTTACCAAGAGGTGAGCATAGAGAAGAATATATATATATTTTTTTATTTTAATTTTTTTTAAGTGAGGCAATTGGGGTTAAGTGACTTGCCCGGGGTCACACAGCTAGTAAGTGTTAAGTGTCTGAGGCCGGATTTGAACTCAGGTACTCCTGACTCCAGGGCCGGTGCTCTATCCACTGCACCACCTAGCTGCCCCCATAGAGAAGAATAAAAGGAGATGCTCCTTGAGTGAGTTAATTTGGCTACTTGCTAACAGCTTTGGTCCAAGATTTGGTGTGTGAGTAGGTTGAAGTTATTGATTTGAGTTTTTCACATTGTCTTTGAATTTTAATTTTTCAGGGAGATCCCTGTCCCTCATTATCATGGATAATTTTTTTTTGGAGGGGGATAGCCACGAAGCTGGTTTATCCTGAAAGATCTGACAGTTCTTGTTTTGTTCCCTAGGAGCCCAACAAGGAGGTAGGCATCATTAGTGTCCTTGGTGAGGGAGGAAAGATACCCACTCCATCTGTACTTTGTGCTGGGATTTCATTTCAATCCTAAACATTTAACCCTAAACAAAAATCAAGAAAATCTCCCTTGCTAAATCTCAGCTGCCCTAAGGCCACTTCCTCTCCTCATCCTTATGTATTTTTAGTAAATAAAGGACTTACTGTGTGTGGCTTTTTTTTTTTTTGGCAGGCAGTTTATTTTTGACTATAACATGTTTCATTACATGGTGCATGATGTCAGTGTATGCATGTGGGGGCTTTCACTTCAGCCAGAAGCTAGAGGCCCCTTACTGTTTCCTAGACTACAGCTTGGATCAGTAGACTTGTTGGATGTTTTTTGTTGGTTTTTTTTTAAATAGTTGTCATTTTGCTTTTGCTTTTTAAGTTCTGCTTGGATCTGTTAAGGAGCTCCCAGAAATTTAAATTGTTTGAGAATGAATGGTTTAGCCTGCAACAGGTATTGGTGATGTTGAGATGAAAACATTTATACAAGAAGAAATAAAAGTCAAGGAAGCAGATAATCGACCGATTTATCAACCTTAGCAGACAATTTTTCTGATAACGATGTGGTAGCCATGGTAAATTTACTTCTGATTGCTTAAGGGGACAGATCCTATGTGCCATATGCAACATGGAAGGGCAGTACTTTCACGTGAATGGGTGAAGGAGCAGAAATCAATCTGTAGATTAACCAGTGTTACTTTGGGGCCTAGGCTGGCCTTTTGGCAAATGGTATGCTTAGGCTGTGCTTCAAGCCATTTCTTACTGTTGATCCCTTAACCAGAACATTCTATTTTAGTACTGATTTTTTTTTCCCCAAAAGGGAGGAGTGCTGGGTTCTGGAGTCTGAATAGTCATTTTAGGATTAGAAGGCCTCCCTTGTTTGACATTTTGCAAAAAAACCCAAACAGACAAACAAACCAAAAAACAACCCAAACCTTTTGTCTTAGATAGAGGTTTGCTTAGAGTACAGAGTTGAATCTCAGGAGCAGCTAAGTTCTAAAGCTTCAGACAGGAAAGGGACTGTAGCCCATTAGTAGCTAGTACGAGGCTGTCTGAGTACAGTTCTCCCTGTACCAGATGAATTGTGTTGATTGACAGTGTAATCTCTTGTCCATAGAACATTGTACAGTTCATTTCACTTAAGAACCTGAAGTATATAAACAAGGCCCCAAGCAGCCAAAAACAAAAACAAAAAAAGTCGATCACTAAACATTAAGTGCCTCCTATGGTCCAAACACTGTGCTAAGTGCTAGAAGTTTTAAAAAGTCCCTGCCCATGAGGAGCTTACAGTCTAATGGAAAGAAGGCAACATGTAAGAAGAAGCAGGAAAGTGGGGGAGAGAGAAATATGTGCATAATGTACAATTCCAGAGGAGTGCTAGCCTTTGGGAAATGAAGAGCTGGCTAGCCAGGGTGCCTTCCTTAAATGTTTGTCACAGAGTTGATGTACCCAGACTTCCTTTTCTGATTGGAGAGCCCCTCTGCCCTCCCTTGGAACCTATCTCCTTTTACTTGACACACTTCTCTTCCTCGAAATTCTAAGGGGCATGGTTATCTGGTTATCAGGCCCATGCAAGATTAGAAGCAGTGATGGGGCGGCTACAGGCATATATACTAATAACAGTGAGAAGTCATAGTTACAAGGATGACGACAGAAAGCCAATATGAAACAGTAACAAAAACTCAAAGCCCAGCAGTCTAGGGCTATTTAATAGAATAGCAAATAGGCCTCCATATCTCTGTAGCTAGGGAAGGCATCATTTTGCTAAAGCGGAGCACAGTAATTTATGTTCCTAATGATGACCCTGAGTTACATAGAACGAAGTTTAATTATATTCACTGTACTTTATTTGAATAGATCAGTGTGAGTTAGTAAATGCCAAAGCCAGGAATGAAAACCATGGCTCTTAACTTCAAACTCGGGGTATGTCCCATCCCACCATTGTGACTGCCTGTTAATCAACAACTCTTTATTGGGTATTGGTTTTATGCATTGTTGTTGGTGTTTGTCCTTCATTCTCGAAAAAGAGCATGACACAGAATCCTAATGGATGTCCTATGGAGAAGTAGGGTGACATGTTTTTTGTCTCTAAAGAATTTGAAAGCGTAGGATTGCACAGTAGTATCTCATACTTGTTAGTTAAAAGCCCTGCTTCCCAGTATAAGCTTAGTTTCTTGGTCTTGGTCAGTAACAATCTTGTCTTTATCTATAAGAAGAGGGGAAGTGGAGTGGATGCTCTCGGACTCCAACTTTAACATTCTGTGATTTTATTAAATATACAGTCTTGCTGGGGAGATGTGACTTATACATGAGACAAAAATAGAGAAAAATACAAGACAGTATCCAATCAAGAGCTAAATTGTGTACTACAGATAAAGATTATGAATGTCATTTAAAAAAAGGAGGGGGAGGAGAGATCAGTAATACATTTTAGAAAAATTCCCATCAACAGAGGTTTAAAAAAGGGTAGACTTTTGTTGCCTGGAATATCCATTTATCTAGAACACCTCATTCCCCACAGATGCTGGGTTAATGAAGCATCAATGTACTGAGGTATTTGAATTCTCTTTCAGGATCTGGAGATTCTTTGAATGACCTTAGCAAGTCCCTTCGTGCCTCAGTTTTCCTCTCTGGGGGTAGGGAATATAGGAATCGTTCCATGTTGGACTTATCTCACATGGGATGTGTTGAATGTTTTGGAGAAAGGCACCGTGAGCTTTTGGAAAATCATTCTTTAGTACTGCTCCAGCCTGGCCTACCTCAAGTCCATTCTGCCTCATTGTCACCTTTCCAGAATCCCAAAGATCCTCTAAAGTCTGAAGAGACCTCCTCAAGTCCAGCTCAGACAGACCTGAACAAGAATCCTCTTCATGACATCACTGACAAATGTCTACTCAGCCTTTGATTCAAAACCTTGGGAGAAGAGGCAGCCCATCTTTCTTTGGGATATGGGATATGTAGCTCAAATTGTTCAGAATTTTCCTTTAATCTAAGCCACAATCTGTCTCTGCAATGTCCACACATTGCTCCTAATTCTTCCTTTTGAGGAGAAGCAAAATGGGTCTATTCCTTTTCTCATATGCCTAAAGGCATTTATTGTGTCTCTCCAAGATCTTCTCCTCTCAGGGACTTCACTTCTTCCACTGTCTAATCCTCATGTGGTGTGATGGAATCAGGAGGACCTGAGTTCAAAACCTACTCTAGATACTGTGTCACCCCAGGCAAATCACCTAACCTCCATCATTCTCAGTTTCCTTACCTGGAAAATGGGGATGATAATAGCACTTAACTCATAGGGTTGTTGGGATTTAATAAGACAACATAAGTAAAGTGCTTTGCAAATCTTAAAGCTATATGTAAATTTGATGATGGTGATATCTTAGCTAATGTTTGCAATGCACTATTATGAAGAGTGCAGCCTGTATGAAGTTTTATTATTACTTTTATTCTAATCAGACGCTGAAAAAACCTTAACAGACAAACACCAGTGTATGACAGGACAGGGCTTATGCCCTGTCTTAGGTCAGCCCTTCCTTCTATCTAAACCTGACGTTATGTTTGCCTTCGACCGACTTACTTTTATCTGGCCTCAGTGCCCTGATGGCACCTTTGCCCCACCTGGGTAGGTGACAGAAATTTGGTTGTCTTGGCGACCCTGGCAGTTTGAAATAACTAGTGGTTTTTATTGTCTTCCCTGGCAGTGTTGGCTGCCTCTGAGTGCATCTAGGGGCATTGCTGTTTCAGTCATCTCCAGCCTCAGCGTGCCACCTAAGACTGTTGCTCTGAAGTGTGGAGCAGATTGTAACGCAAGGACCTGCATACCTGAGGTGATGGCTGCAACCCAAAGAGCATAAAAGGTCTCTTGGTTTCAGGCAGGAGTATATTGGGTGCCGGCTTGAAGGATGTGTTAGTGAAGCCCAGGTGGCAAAAATGGGCCAGTTTGCCGGGGCGTGTGTGTGTGTGTGTGTGTGTGTGTGTGTGTCTTTAACTTGACAGCTAAGAGGGTGCAGAGTAAGGCTTGATTTTGGTCTTAAAATAGAAATTAGAATTTTTTTGAGTTCAAAACTAAGGGGTGAAAAGAATTTTTTTTCTTTAAGTATTTTAAAAAATGTAATAAACATTTTTATTTCTAGTTTGGGGTTCCAATTTTTATCCTTCCTTCCCTCCCTCCCTTCCCCACTCCCTGAGGTGGCAAGCAAACAGATATGGGTTATACATGTATGGTTTATTTTTTGTTTTGTTTTGGTTTTTTTGTTTGTGTGTTGTTGTTGTTGTTGTTGTTTTTGTGGGGCAATGGAGGTTAAGTGACTTGCCCACGGTCACACAGCGAGTAAGTGTCAAGTGTCTGAGGCCATATTTGAACTCAGGTCCTCCTGACTCCAGGGCTGGTGCTCTATCCACTGTGCTACCTAGCTGCCCCAACATGTATGTTTTAAGTATTAAAACAGTGAGTTAAACTAGTTGTTCTTGACCATTTCTAGTATAGAGAACCCTTCTTTGGTGTAAAAAATTTTTAGACTAGACATGATAGTAGTGCCATTAGTATCTATTGATTGAAAAACTATATCATGTCCCAAAGCTGCTATGAATTTAATGTAGTACAGTGGAAAGAGCTCTGGCTCAGTAGTTAGGGTAGCTGAATTCAATTCCTGTCTCCCACACTTAACTAATTGTATGACTTCCCTGCAACTCAGTTTCCTCATATGTAGGAGGGGGTGGAACTAGAGAGCTTCTGAGGTCTCCCTTAGCTGGTTGGGGCAATGCATAGAGTCCTGGGTCTGGAGTCAGGAAGCCTTTAGTTCAAATCCAGCCTCAGACATTTATTAGCTGTGTGATCTTGGACAAGTCACTTCACCTCATTTTGCATCAATTTCCCCACTGTAAAATGGGCACAATAGCACCCACCTCATGGGGTCATTGTGAGGATCAAATGAGATAATATTCGTAAAGTGTTTAGCACAGTTCCTGGCAAACAGTAGATGCTTAATAAATGCATGCTCAATTCTCCAGATTGTAGATCAATGATCCAATGATGGTATATTCTATTAATCACCATAACATCTATATACATTTGAAAATACTAATACCTATCTATTTCTGCTACATTATTTATTCAGTTGACAGAAGGTATGTTTGCTTATTTATTATATGGAATTACTTAATGAGCCTGCTGGGGCTGTTGTGCTACTTTTTAGGGATTAGAAGTCTGGTTCAATCAAAGAAACTGTCAATCTTAGCTCTAGTTCCACCTTCAGATTGTTTGGGTATTTCAGTATAACAAGTTCAGAAAATCCCCTTTCACAAATGGATGTCAGAGAGAAAAGGCTAAGGTACTTGAAATTCCCAGCTTTATTAGGTTATTGTGAATACCTCGAGCAGCTATGTAGCCAGACATCAGACAAATGCTTTGGTTGTAAAGATTGCCTTTAAAGAATTCCCAGATGAAAGTTCCCATTAAGCCAACCTGTTCTTTTGATGTCAGGTTGGGTTAGAATGCTAGGCCAGGAGTCAGGAAGATCTGGGTTCTAATCCCACTTCTGATATTTATTAACTGTGTGATGAGGGGCAACTGAACCTCTCTGAGCCTCAGTTTCCTCAGCTGCTAAAAGGGAATAATAATAATATAAAATAGGAAGAATAATCATACAATCCAAAAAATAACACTACCCAGATAATAACAATAAAGCCATATAATACTATTTGAACTTGAGATTCAGGTGAGCTTTGCAAACCTTAAAATTACTAGTTAAATTTCAGTTATTTTTTGTCAACTCAGCACTGGCGAAGGGGCATGGGATATGTATGCATTCGTGGGCCCCTTTCAATAAATATTATTTTTCTCACTTGTTAGAAATCACCAAGTTAAGTAATTAAATTAATTTCAAAAAAAAATTTCCATTAATTTCATTCATTAGGCTTTTATTGAGTCACTATGCATAACAGTGCTAGGCATTGTACAGATTATATTACATGGTGTATTACAGTATTCATTTATATTAATATAAGTTAACATATACTAACATTACATAAATTAATATTGAGTTACATATATAGTTATAGTTATATTACATGGTTACTGTCCTCAAGGATCTTACAATCTATCAGAGAAATAAAGTCATTGTTTTACTAACTTAATTTAAAAGTTAAATCTAAGGTAGAATAAGCTTCAGTAACTTAATTTTCTTTTCTCCCTGTTTTCCTCGGGGACGAGGAGCTAATTTGTTTTCATTTCAATATAAATATTTTAAAAATCAATTCTATTTTAAAAAACTCTTTCATAAGCTTTTATCAGCAATACCAGTTTTATGTGCAATACCAGCCAGAAAATTGGCAAGAGAGCTGGCTTGATCACAACAGGATGATATCAGAATATGGGCCAATATGTTCTCTGCTTGTTAGGCGGGAAAGCCAGTGTAGTAAGTATTCTGGTGGTGATGTACTAGAAGGTGAATTAATAACTCAGTTAAAAGGTGTCAGATGTAAATGAAAAAGTTGGAGATCTAACAAACAAATGTTATAGGATGGTTCCTTAGGCTGCTTCATATAAGCGATCTCTCTCTCTCTCTCTCTCTCTCTCTCTCTCTCTCTCTCTTCCAAACCACTGGCAGTTAGGTGGTATGACTCTAAGCCTCAGTTTCCTAAACTATAAAATTAGATAATGAGAGCACCTCCTCCCCAGGGTTGTTGTGAGAATAAAATGAAATTATATTTGTAAAATACTTTGAAAACCATAAAGCGTTATATGATTGTCATTATTATTATATAGTTATTATATAAATTACAGCTATTATTATGATTATTCCTATCCCTCTGAGGACATGTTCTCTCTTTATAACTGTTTTTTGAGATAAATATGGTTCAACTAATTAAAATGATTTGTAGGTTGGTGTAGGGATAAGATGTCGATTGTCAGCATCTACCTCTATTTGTTTCCCCCTTTAATTTGTCATGGAAATCCGTGAGTTCCTCTTTCTTTTGGACTAGAATGCTCTGAGTCGAACGTTAGCTGTCTGAAATGTATAGCTGTCTTTGAGTTGATTGAGGCTGTCAACCATAAAGGAAGTTGCAACATGAAAAAGCAATAGACTTTCTCTTTGGAGAATGTGGCAAGAGTTGTCGATCTCAAGTTACTGAGTTACTACTTTGAGAACTGAATTATAAATAAATGTGTTAGGTAGTAGACTTTTTAGTTGTTGCTTTTTCCCCAAAGGAGAAATATCAGCTACATTGAAACAACATTTACCCAGCATTTCCCCCCACATTCTGTAATTGCACTGCTTCCATTCTCAATTCTTCTGGCTCCTGATTTTTTTTATACCATACTGTGGTATGAAATTGACAAGGATTCAGACACATTCGGGTTGTAAAATTAGCAATGGAAAGCATATCTTTTTTCCCTCTTATTATTTTTTCTCCTGGAGTTTAAAAATAATGCATTTGCAAGGAAATTATTTACATTGGCTATTTACAGGTTTCCTTGGGAAGCTTTAGTTAAGAAAGCCGTGAAGCTCAGGGTCGTCCTGCCATGCGAAGCATTTCCTGGCCTGTTTTATCTGCTGTGTTGTACGATGAAGTGTGATGATTCCTTGCTGGTTGACAGACAGGAAAATGGAGGTGTCTTGCTGCCCATGGGCATTTCAGATTTTGAAAGCGAGTCAAATGTCAAACCTTGTTTGTTCTAAAGTTTGTGGTGTCAAGCAAATTAATCTTCTGGACTGCAGGAATGCTTTGCTTTGAGATTCCTGATGAGAGAGTGGTATATTTTCCCCCCTTTTTAAAAAAAGTACTTTAAAAGTGAATTCAGTAGAAGAAGTGAAAGGTGCTGGCTGCATTGGACTCCTGGGAAGAGAATACCATTCCACATGCAGCATAAACTTAGAGATAACTCTACTAATGTGCCTCAGACTTTAACCCACTTCTAAAATGAGCACGGTGGGCAAAATAATAGTAATAATGATGATAATAATATTTTCAGGAAAAAAACAACTCTTGTTACCTCAGCTTTGTGAAACAAAAGGGCAGTTAGGATTTTCTTGATTTCCCCCCCCCCCCACCTCTGAGTATCACTACTGCCTTGTCACAGTCCCTCAGAAAGCTTCTGGTCACCTTACATCTGATCCCAGGTGATACCAAAATAATTTCAGATCAGTTTCTTCTCAGGTTTCTGTACTTGTTCTTTCTAGGCCATGCATTAAAATTATTTTGTGGTTTATCACTTGAATAACCTCAATTTCAGTAGCAAGCATCTTTGGAAAGGCTATTAATAGAGCATTATGAGTAAAAAAAAAATGTTCTTTATGCATTTGATTTTCCTTGTAATCAACCCACTTAAGGGTGTGTCCATAGCTACTGGTTACTATTTGTATGACCTTGGGCAAGTTCTCTTGCAGATTAGACTAGATGACCTCTTGGTCAGATCTGTATTCCTTTGATGCTAAAGGAAGTCCCTTCTAGCTCTACCTGTGGTGATGTTTACACTGAGTTAGGAAATGGAGAATTGAGTATTATTTAGATATTTCAGATGAAATAAATTATGCTACTAAAGTTATTCTTTTTAAAAAAGAAATAAACATTTTTCTTTATAGTTTTGGATTCCAAGTTTTATTCCTCCCCTCCCCTCTTCCTGAGGCAGTGAGCAATCAGATATAGGTTATACATGTACGATTATGTAAAGCATGACCATATTAGTCATTTTGTAAATGAAAACTTGAATAAAAGAAAAAATGAAAGTGAAAAATAGCATGTTTTAGTCTGTGTTCCATCAATATCAGTTCTTTCTTTGGAGGTAGATTGTATGTTTCATCAATAGTCCTTTGGGATTGTCTTGGATCATTACATTGTTGAGAATAGTCAAATCATTCACAGTTCTTCATCAAACAGTATTGCCGTCTCTGTGTACAATGTATTCTTGGTTCTGCTCTCTTCCCTATTCATCAGTTCATACAAGTTAAAGTTATTTGTTAAAAAAATTTTGTATGTGGTTCAAATTCTTTGTCTACACTGTCAGATTTCTCAGATGATTGTTTTACTCTTCTTGTCACAGGGATCTGCTTCCCAACATTTAAAAATTCTATGGCAATATGTTAATTTCTACACAGTTACCTTAGAGGTGGGGTTTTGTATCTCCTTTATCCCAGAAGTTCTAGTGCTGGAGATAAATCTACTCATACAGATACCAACCTTTTCAATAAACCATGATTATGACCAGGAAGGTGAAGTAAAGGAGGCAAACTTGACATTTCAATGAAAAAGACTACAGACTGCTTATCTGAGGTGGTCATCAGACTGGCTTATGGTTTGGGAAGAAGGAAATTTAGGAGAATGAATGGGCAATGGCAGCAATCTTGTATCTGGTCAGTGCTCAGAAGACGTTAAGAACTATGGGAAAGGGGGCAAGATCAAGAGTCAGGAGATGGAGTCTCTGTTTATTTCTGGCCCTAACTACCTACATGACCTTGGGCAAGTCACAATCTCTGTAAGCCTCAGTTTCCTCATCTATTAGATAAAAAGATTGCACTAGATCCTCTCTAAATTCTTTCTACTGCTAACATTCTGTGCTTCCATGGAAACTCTGCTTTTCTCCATATACCAGTGAGTCTTGGCTCCAGAGGCAGCTTGAGTATATTTAGGTGTGAGCTGGAAATTGATGTGATGCCTGTTTAGGTATGAGTCTTCCATATTTCAACTTAATATCGATAGTGAGCATTTACTTAATTGAAAAGTACTAGGACTAGGGAAGAGAAAAGACTCACTGAATGCAGATGCCATGCTCTCTCAATACCACTGTTTGATAGTATTGATAATAACTTCAAAACGACACAATCAGTACTTCTCCAATAAGCACCCAAGCATTCCTACCAAGTACAGTCATACTGCATTTCCTCCCCCCCCCCCCATTTATAGAATCATTCTCCATGATTCTCCTAAAGAATGAGAGATTCCATCCAAAACCAAGAAAGGTATCTTCTAAGTAATATAAAATTAGCCTCCCTTTCTTTTTTTCCTTTTTTAAAATTCTTCTTGACTCCTGTTCAGCAAGCACATTCCTTCCAAGAAAGCATTGTGAAGACGAGCAGGGTAGCCACAGATTTCGGAAAGTAGTAAATATGTTGAAATCAAGTAAAAACAAAACAAAACAGAGATTTGTGGTGAATCCTAAGAACCCAGGCCTTTTTTTTAACAGAAAATTTAATTCCATTTGGTATTTTATATTTCCTTTATAACTTAATAAAGGATCTCAGGGAATAAATAGTTGCAGAACTTTACCCTAGTGAAAGAATTTGTCATATGTGGCATTTCTTCTCTAAATAGCATGGGAGATCAATGCATTAGTTTGTAGCTCATGCGTTACTAATCTTAGCTATTTGAAAAAGAAACATCATGTTATACAGCAAATAGGGCCCAATGGAGGGGTTGAGTAGATATGAAAATAACTGATGAGGAGTTTTGTGCTATGATGGGCAACAACTTGTAGCTTTTTATAACATTGATCTGGAGGGTCATAGATTTAGAGCTGAAAAGGCCATCAAATCCAACATCCTCATTTTACAGATGAGGAGACTGAGGCACAGAAAGGTTAAGTGGTTTGCCTATGGCCACACTTCTATTAAGGATCCATTTTGGGGACCATAAGAAAATCAACAGGAATAACTATGGAGATGTTCTTTGCCAAGTTACTTGAAGTAATTTATGGCTTGTATTCCCTCTCTCTGGAGTTGAGCTAAATCCCTTTTAGCTCTGAAATCTAGATGCCAAGGTGAGATCCAGCCCTGGCATTTTATATAAAAACATTTTATGTCTAAAGGCCTGTCTTTCAGCTCCAACATTCTGTGTTCTAAGCTTCCGTCCAGGGCTAAAATTTTATTTCTAAGGCCCCTTCCAGCTCTGACTTTATATGATTCTCTGAATCATAATAACAATATAATTTCTTTACATTTGCAGAACATCATGTAATTTTTCAAGAAATTTGACATATGCTCTGCCCTGTCCTTACAACAACATTGAGAAGCATGTAAGACAGAGATGGGGGCAGGATGTGGGGGGGGGCATCTTCATTCCACATACAAGCAGTTGAGGCTCATTGACAATGTGACTTGACCTTTTTAGGTCTGTCTCAGGTTCTTCCTTCATGAGATGAGGGGGATGGACTACATATCTCCAAAGTTCTTCCCACTTCTCAATCTAGGATTCTCTCACTTGTCCAAGGCCATATAAGGTCACTAAGAAACTGAACTGGGACTTGAAAGTAGGTCTTCTGACTCTCAGTGCTATTCCCACTATGGGCTGCCTCTTTAATATTGAGATGAAACTTAAAAGCACCATTCTTAACTTTTAGCAAATGGTCTTCATCATCACCAACTTCATAGCTCATCTTCATATAACATCTCAGGGTTTACCAAAAGCTCTTTCTATACAAGAACTCTGTTATCATTCATCTATTTCTTTGCCAGTTTCTTCCTTCTTCTGAAACATTCTCCTTTCCAATTAAAATTTCCCCCCCTCTTTTGTGGGACAATGCCCAGGGTCACACAGCTAGTAAGTGTCAAGTGTCTGAGGCTGGATTTGAACTCAGGTCCTCCTGAATCCAGGGCCAGTGCTCTATCCACTGCACCACCTAGCTGCCCCCTTCCATTTAAATTTATTTCAAAATGACATTAAGACAGATAGAAAATTATGGTAGGACATGAGAAAGATTTAATATTTTGACTATTCCATATAACTGAGTACTTGCTATTCCTAAGATTTAGTTCTGACCACTTTCCTATTTAGAAATATTGAGTGACTCTTTTTGCCTCAGAGAACATAACTGCTCAGGCCGGTTGAGACCTTCCACAGGTTGGGGCTTACTTTTTCTTTTTAAAGTGGAGAACAATATAACTCGTGTAAAGAAACTAACAACCCTCTGGCTTTAGGCATTGTCACTATTATTTTTAAAATTTTAAATCTATCTATCTATCTATCTATCTATCTATCTATCTATCTATCTATCTATCTATCTATCTATCTTTTGTGGGGCAATGAGGATTAAGTGACTTGCCCAGGGTTACACAGGTAGTAGGAGTCAAATGTCTGAGGCTGGATTTGAACTCAGGTCCTCCTGAATCCAGGGCCAGTGCTTTATCCACTGTGCCACCTAGCTGCCCCATCACTATTATTTTTTTAAAAGTTTTATCTGTGGCCTTTTTCTGTCTCAGAATTTTCCTCTCCTTTCCTCTTATATAACTCTCTCTCGTCAGAAAGAAAAGGACTTAAACAAAAATTACTAAAGTGGCAGCCACGTATATAAAATTTTGTGTCCTTTGCTCTCCTGACCCAGAGTAATGAAATGTTCTGAGTCAATAATGGTCATTGCTTTTAATTTCTTTTTTTCCATTATTTTTATTTAGAATTTTATTTTCCTCCAATTACATGTAAAAACAATTTTAACATCAATTTTTAAAACTTTGTGTTCCAAATTCCCTGCCTTCTCCCCTCCTCTTTAAGAGGGCAAGCAGTTCAATATAATTTATATATGTCTAGTCATGCAAAACATATCCATATTAGTCAGGTTGTGAAAGAAAACAGGCCCCCCAAAAAAACCCTCAAGAAAAATAAAGTTTAAAAAAGTGCATCAATCTGTATTCAGACACCATCAGTTCTTTCTCTGGGGATGGATAGCATTTTTCATCATAAATCCTTCAGTGTTCATTATATTGCTGAGAATAGCCAAGTCATTTACAGATGATCATCTTATGATATTGCTGTTACTTTTTACGCAGTACATTTCACTTTGCATCAGCTCATGTAAGTCTTTCCAGGTTTTTCTGAGAGCATCTTGCTCATCATTTCTTAGAGCACAATAGTGTTCTATCATAGTTACATCCCACAATTGGTTTCATTGCTTTTAATCTTAATTAGACTGTATTTCACTATTGTTTTCATTCATATTATTCTAGTCATTATCTTTAATATTATGGTTCTGCCTTTACTCTGCATCAGTTCATACAATCCTTCCCCAGTGTTTCTGAATTTCTTGCATATATAATATCTACATTTATATACCACAATTTATTTAGACCTTAGCTTCTGGCTATCATGAAAATTGCTGATAATCTTTTGGCATATGCAGGAATTTTCTGGCTTTTACCTCCATGGAATAAATGCAGGGGATGGAGTCGACCAACCACCTACCTTTCCAGATTTTATTTTTTCCAATTTCTCCCTTTTAGGCACTGTATATTCCACCTAAACAAAACTGCTAGCTATCCCCTCAGCTTGATATGCATCTTTGCAGAGGCTATCTCCTCTTCCTGGAAGGCTAGGCTTCCTTAGTTCCACTTTGTAGAATCCCTTGTTCCACTTAAGGCCCAGCTTAGTTGCTCCCTTCTGCATGAATCCTTTCCTGAAATCCTTCCTCCCCTCTCCTCAAACTCACCCCCTATTTGGTCTTCTTTCCTACTTGAAATTACTCGCTATATATGTTGTATCTTCCCAGAAAAAGTAAACTCCATAAGAGGTAGAGATGGTTTCATGATTATGAATGGAAGGAAGGAAGGAAGGAAGGAAGGAAGGAAGGAAGGAAGGAAGGAAGGAAGGAAGGAAGGAAGGAAGGAAGGAAGGAAGGAAGGGAAGGAGGGAGGGAGGGAGGGAGGGAGGGAGGAAGGAAAGAAAGAAAGAAGAAAAAAGGAAAGAGGGAAGAAAGGAAGGAAGAGCTTTGATTAATTAAGCACCTACTGTGTGACAGGAATTATTCTAGACACTTAAAATACAAAAGTCTTCCCTCAGAGAGCTTATAGTCTAATGGAAAAAGACAACACATACAGAGAAGTGGTGGCCAGAGAAGGGAGCCTTGGTCTTTAGAGTCATACAAATTATGAATAAAGTCAGAGGATCATCAGTAGATTTTTGTGCCATTCCAGTCACCTAACACCCAGTACAGTGTCTGACATTAGTAGTTACTCAATAAATATCTGTTAAATTGGACTTCCTCATGGTACAACCATCTTGTTATGATTTTGGTCACCTAATTAAAATGGTTTCCTGCATCACAGTTGGTTCTTGGGTGGAAGGGAAGACCGTGATGCATATTAACAACTCATTTTAAATGTCTTTAGACATGTCTTGCTCATTAGAAGTAAACTTGGTATTCTTCATCCCTCCAGATGGTAGTAGACAGGAAGACGCAGAAGGAGAACTTAGTGAGGAAGAACATTGGTTTGGAAACTCTTCGGAGACCCCTTCAGAAGCATCCTATGGAGAAGTCCAGGAGAATTATAAACTGTCTCTCGAGGACAGAATCCAGGAGCAATCTACTTCCCCAGACACTTCGTTGGGAAGTGCGACCCCAAGTAGCAATACCTTGGAGCTGATAGCTTTGGAAAGTGAGGCCCTGCGAGACCCATTACAGTGTCAAGGTCACCTTTCTCCTGGTGTGTCTTCTTTGTGTGATGATGACCCCCCTGGTTCAAACAAGCCCCTGAGCAGCAATCTGAGAAGGCTGTTGGAGGCTGGTTCCCTCAAGCTAGACACCACAGTCACCGCCAATGGCCGGGTGGAGTCCCCTGTCAACCTTGGCGCCAATCTCTCCTTTTCTCCACCATCTCATCACGCCCAACAGCTTAGTGTTCTCGCCAGGAAGCTGGCTGAGAAGCAAGAACAGAATGACCAATACATTGCTGGTAACCGCTTTATATGGAATCAAGGCAAATGGCTGCCAAACTCAACCACCACCTGTGGCTTGTCCCCCGATTCCGCCATCCTCAAGTTGAAAGCAGCCGCCAATGCCGTACTCCAGGACAAATCTCTCACGCGGACTGAGGAGACAATGCGGTTTGAGTCCTTCCCCTCGCCCTTCAGCTCCCAGTCCGCCAGTTCCACTTTGGCGGCTTTGTCCAAGAAAGTGAGTGAGAGAAGCTTGACCCCCGGCCAGGAACACCCTCCCCCTGCCAGCTCTTTTCTCTCTCTGGCTTCTATGACCTCCTCAGCAGCTCTTCTGAAAGAGGTTGCTGCAAGAGCTGCTGGGAGTCTTCTGGCCGAGAAGTCTTCACTGGTGCCTGAAGATCCTTCGCCGCCTCAGCCTTTGGAGAAAAAACAAGAAAAAGGAACCCCACCCCAGTCCCTGGAGTTACTGTTGCTCCCTGTACCCAAGGGAAGGGTTTCCAAACCCACCAATCCAGGTAAGGAATCTTTGATTTCAGCCATCCTACTCAAGACAGCTGGGTTTGCTTGTCAGTTTCCCTAAGGTCCTGTTCATTTGATTGTTTCCCTTCTGGTCTGGGGTAGGGGCAAAGAAAAAGAAAAAAGAAAAAGGAAAAAAAGAGAGAGAGAGAGATAAAAAGGAAAACAAAACACTTTAAATAAACAGTATGGTGGCTTTTCGTGTATATGTCAAACAAAGCCTTCAGAAATGGCTCCATGTTTGATAGGTAATGAAACATCTTTGAGCTCTAGAATACAACCCTCCTCCCCCTTCAAACAAATGAAATTTTTTTTCCCCTCACCAAGTTCAGGCTAGGTCCATACAAAATATATTTAATGGGGAAGATCAAAGGCTTACTGTCAGAGAGCGCATGGCATCACTGAACATGTGAAAACCAGTGCTTTTGAAATATTGGACAAGGGAGAACTCTGCATCCTGCTGCCTTCATCACAAATGGACTTTTGTATAATCAGCTGCTTGCTCTGGCCTAATTTGCCACAGTCTATACTATTATGGTTCCAGTGTTCGTTACATTAAAGAATGAGAACCTATTTCACTTGATTCCTACATAATTCCTTAAGAAAAACGAAATTGATTTTAGATATTTTCCATCATTAGTTAATAAATACTCTTTCTTTCTTTGTATGTCTCTCTTTTTCTGTGTCTCTGTCTCTTTTTCTCTTCCTTCTGTTTTTCTTTCCATCTCTCTTTTTTTAGTCTCTTTCTGTCTTTTTCTGTCTCTGTTTCTTTGTCTCTATTTTTCTGTCTTTGCCTCTGTCTCTGTCTGTCTTTGTCTATCTTTTTCTCTTTCTCTCTGTGTCTCTGTCTCTGTCTTTCTTTCCACACTTGTGATTTATCAATAGGACAGGACATCCCAGTGTAAAAACTCACTCTACCAATGTTGATGGTCATCTTCTGTATACTCATAGAGAGCCACCTGGGACATGAGGAGGTTAAGTGATTTGTCCATGAGCACACAGCTAGTATGTGACTGCTTGAAGCCATGTCTTCCTGATTCCAAAGCCAGCCTTCTAATTCACACCCTTATGTTTTTTCTCTCTGCAAAGGCTAGGTTGTATTGCTCTAGAAAGTCATTCATTTAAAGGAAAGCTTAGTCACTGGTGTGGCCTTAGAATGGGCACATCATCTCTCTCCTGGTTTTGTTTATAAATGGCAAGAGTTGTGTACTCAGGTTTCCAAGGAAGTATATATGGAATTTAAGGGTTTTTTTTTTTTTGTCAAGAATATTCTGCCACACTGGAAAAGGAAGTTGTTGTTGTAGTTGTAGTTGTAGTTGCTGTAGTTTGTCCTTCATTCTCAAAGAGGACCAGTGACATCATGAGGGTGATGTCTTGACTTGCACTTGACTTGTGAATTGGATTTAAGTGAGGCAGAGGTAAGCAGAGTCATCTCAATCTCTCCTCCTCCAGAGTCACTGGAGTCCAGCGGCAGGACAAAAGTCAAGATAGTGGTGATCCCCCCTTTCAGGTAGATTGGGTAAATTGAGGAGAGGTATGAAGAAGCATGAATTAGAAGTCATGCATTTGGGGATCAAAAGCCAACTGTGCTTGAACTCAACCTTCAGGAGGGATCCCTAAATCGGACTTTCTTAGAATGCTGACTCAACGTTCTTGTATGTCACAAAGTCAGGGAAGGAGGAAAGTTGAGTTGGGAGGGTGGTCCCACCCATAAAGGAGGAATCAATTGTTGGCAATGGCCCTAATGAGAGAACCAGCCTTTCTTCTACTTTGAGACTACCTGTATAGAAAAACAGAGATTTCAAGGGCCTCTCTGCTTCTCCTCTTAATGTGACTTGGGTGCTATGAGTAGAATGATTTTGTTGACCAGATGGATAGTAATAGACATAGGTAAGCCCCTGGTGGCAGTGGAGCTCTGGGGAATCTGGTGTTTATGGACAGCTTTGTTGTGCATCTATGTGAAAGTCTGGTGTGTCAGCACATCCTGCAAGAGGCCGGAGGTTTTAGATACGGAGCATGCCAAAGGACAGGTTGCATTAGTGGCAGTTAGTCCTGGGAATTACTTTGAGAGGTAGCCTGATAGAGTGGGTGGCTGCTTCCCTCTGGAATTCTTCTCTTTCCTATTCTCTGCCTAAATAAAAACCCAGCTTTCATTTCATATGCATTGTGGCTGCATGAATTAAGGGATGAATGGGGTGGGGGGAAGCATGTATTCAGTGCTATGTGTTAATACACTGTGCTTAGTGCAAGGAATATAAAATAGGAAAGCGAGACAGGCCCTGCTTTCAGCTAGCTCCCATTCTGATGGGGAGAAGTCAGGAAGACATGCCTTGGAATCCTACCTCAAACACTAGCTGGGATTCTGGGAAATTCCTTGAACTTCTTCAGAACTCAGTTTCCTCATTTTCAAAATGAAATGGCTGTACCTGGTGACCTCTCAGGGTCCTTCTAACTTGAAATCCATTACCCTGTGATCTTCCCTGCCCCTATTCTCTGGGGAAACCTCAGGTGGGAGGGTTAGAAGGTAGTGGTGGTAGAGGTGGCTCTGTCAGCAGTCATGGGGCCCTTACAATGGAAATGTCTCTATCACTGCCATCATGATTTATTAAGTGCCCAATTGTCTGAGGAATCTCCTAGAGTCTCTGGCAATAATTTGGTCCCATTCCTTGGTCTTGGTTAATGTACTAAAGTAGATGCAGAAAACTGGGAGCAACAAAGTCTCTGTAAGTCAAGACAGCCAAGTTGCGAATTATGCCTCTGGGTAAGTTGTGTGTGTATGCATGTGCACATGCATGTGTATATGTGTGCGTGCAATAGGTGTAAGTTCATGTGTATACATGTATGCACACACATGTGCCCACATGTTGCACATGTATGCATGTGTATGGGGCATTATTCCAAACATACAACTTTGAACAAATAGTGTATATGTAATATCAATGAAAATGTGACCCAAATATTAGGAATGTTCTTGACAAAGAACCACTTAAGTTCCATATATACTCCCATGGAAACCTGAGTGTCCAATTCATGCCATTTATAAACAAAAGCAGAAGAGAGAAGATAGGGCCCCCATGAAGTCACACTAGTGACTAAGCTTCTCCCTTGGGTAAACCAATACAACACAGCCTTTCTGGAAAACAAAACCATGGGAAAAGGAAGTGGGACACATAGGTATCTTCCTCATTGCAAAAGACATCTTCTTGTGTGGTTGGCAGGAATCATCAGTGTGGATTAATCAAAAGTGAGACTGATTGACTCCTCCTAACCAGAGCTGTCACATTCATTATGTGTGATTATATGCTGGTTTGTAATCATTTTCTTTCTTTCTTGTTTTTTTGTGTGTTTTTTTGGTGAGGCAATTGGGGTTAAGTGACTTGCCCAAGGTCACACAGCTAGTAAGTGTCAAGTGTCTGAGGCTGGATTTGAACTCGGGTCCTCCTGACTCCAGGGCTGGTGCTGTATCCACTGCACCACCTAGCAGCCCCTGTAATCATTTTCAAAACTGTATCAGCACAGTTCTACCCCAGTAATGATAGAAGAGAATGAGACAGATGGACTTTGGGGAATCATTTTTTAGCCCTCAAGGAAGCTGTCCAAAATGGTGTTTGTTTAATCCTCAGGTAACCATATCTGAGATGAATGGAGTTGTTTCCTTCCCTTTCCTTTTCTTATCTGCTGACTGACAAAATAAGGTGGTGGGACAGTGTAAAGAGCTCTGAACTTGGAGTCCTAAGATCTGAGTGCGAATCCCAGCCTGGCCCTGTGTTCCCTCTGTGACTATGGACAAATAATTACTTAACCTCTCTGGGTCTCAGTTTCTTCATCTGTAAAATTAGGGAGTGAGATTCAAAGGCCTCCAAAGTTCTTTCCAATTCTAAATCTATGATCTTAATGGGGGTGAAAATGCAAAAATTCAGGCAAACTAGAAAGGAAAGTGTAGAACTGGATGATAAAAATAACACCTCTCATTTCCATGGTACTTTACAGTTTGCCCATGGTCACTGTCAGAGGCAGGCTGGAGCCTTGTTATCTATATTCTGAATACATTGGGCAAATAGGATTTATGTTAAAATTCATTTTTGCTAAGACTTTGACAAAAAAGCTGCCTCGTGGTCATAATAAACCCCAGTTTGCTGAAGGTTTACAAAAAGGCTTTGAATGATGTAAGATGTTTCTGAGACATTAATAATAGTTAATACTTATGTAGTCCTTCCTATGTGTCAGGTAGGAGGCAGCTGGATTGTTCAGTGGTTAGAATGCTGGGCCTGGAGTCGGGAAGACCTGAGTTCAAATCCAGCCTCAGATACTTACTAGCTGTGCTACCCTGGGCAAGTCACTTATCTTTTGTTTGACTTAATCCACTGGAGAAGGAAATGGCAAACCACTCCAGCATCTTTGCCAAGAAAACCCTCCAGACAGTATGGTCCATGGGGTCATAAAGAGTTTGATAGGACTAACAACTGAACAGCAACAATTTGCCAGGCATTGTGCAAAGCACTTTATAATTATTATCTCATTTGATCCCCACATCCTAGGAGGGAGGTGTTATTATCACCTTCATTTTACAGAAATTGAGGCAAACAGAGGTTAAGTGACTTGTCCAGGGTCACACAGCTAATAAGTGTCTAAGGCTGCATTTGAACACAGGTCCTCCTGACTCCAGGCCTGGCACTCTAGTCACTATACCACTGAGCTGCCTCAGAATAAATAGGAACTATTAAATAGCAGTTTCTCACTCTGCTACTCAAGTGAATCACTCTGCCTTAAAATGATAAAAGGTGTCACAAGCAGGCACTCTTGAGTACAGGTCTGCTGTCTATCTGTGTGTCTCTCTGTTTATCTTTCAATCTGTCTGTGTCTGTCTGTCTTAGTCTGTCTGTCTTACTGTCTGTCTACTATCTGTCTCTCTGTCTCTGTGTCTCATTGTCTGTCTGTCTCTGTCTTTCTGTCTGTCTGTCTTACTGTCTCTGTCTCTCACTTTAACAAGAAATAGCTATAGCCAAAGGGTATGTGCCCTTTTCATTTATATACACATTGGCCATGCCAGCAGGCATGTGAGCAAACTTTAACATGAAAGATTCATAGAAAATCAGTTTTAAAAAATGGAATCCAGTCTTTTTTTCCCCCTTCTAAGTAAAAAACAAAAAAACAAGAGTTCTCCAATTCTTAAAGGAGGTGCCTGAAAAATTATCATATTTTTATGCTTTGAAATGAATCCAATTAGATGGATGTGCTTACTCACCAAATTTAGTTGTTTGTGTTGATGCTCAATGTTAAAATCTTAATAAAACGTTTAATTAAATATAATTAAGAAAAAAGAATTCTTCATTTGAAAATGCAGAGAAGGAGGCTTCCAGGCTGGATCTCCGTAGCCCCCAAACAGCTGATTTTTCTTCTTCATGCCTCACTTTTCCAACTCCCTCTATCCGAAACCAAATTTATATTAAGAGGTTCTGTTGGCAAAATTATTGAAATGTGGACTTGGAGAGAAGGCAGGAACAAGAGTCAGAACAGGAAGGAACCTCAGAGACCATCTTTGTCATATCTTCATATTTTTCTGATGAGGAACTTGGTTCTCTTTAGGTTAGGTGACGCCTGAGGTTAATAAACAGGTAGCAATGAGCCATCGAGATTAGAATCTCTGGCCTTCAACACTTAATGTGGGAAGCGTTTTCTCCTACTTTGCCTGTACTTTTTTTTTTTTTTCCTGGTACCATGTAAGGGACCTGAGGGAAAGTCTTCATTAGAAAACTCGGAAGGAAAGATTGCTGGAGGGAGAAAACACGGCAACTCGATGACCTATTTCCCTTGACAATAAATTGCTCAGTTTTCTATTTTCCCTTGCCTGTATAGACATAGCCTGAATGGAAACTTCCTTCAATTTGTTTAGTGATTTCAGACAATCTGATGACTGCTTCCAGTCATTTACCCAGAATAACAAAGAAAGAGTGTTTATGGTATTTTCTGTAAAAACAAGAGCTCCCCCTTACCCTTTTCTCCCCCCCCCCAACTTGGTGACCCATCAACTGGTCAAGCCACAGACAAGAACACATTGGAGATATGTAATATGGAAATAATCCAATTGGTGCCGATGACCTCATGGGATTATGAGGATCAAATGAAATAAGGTAGAGAAGAACTTTGTAAACCTAAAGTACTTATGTTTATTATTATTACTATTTGTAGTGCAGAGGTATAAGTTGGTAGCACTAGAAATGCCACCGACCTTTGGCCATGGGCCACAGCAAGCAATAAGCAGATGGGGTGGGGGTGGGGGGCAGGCTGCTCTCATTCTAACTTTCTCCATTCTGTTCAACCATACTATTTGCTTGTTCTCAAATGAAATAGAATCAGTGGGAAAGTCTTAGCTATAGTTCTGATTCAACTAGATAGTTCTTTTAAGAATCAACTATTGGGGCAGCTAGGTGGCGCAGTGGGTGGAGCACTGGCCCTGGAGTCAGGAGTACCTGAGTTCGGATCCGGCCTCAGACATTTGACACTTGCTGGCTGTGTGACCCTGG
The DNA here is from genome assembly GCF_019393635.1 of Dromiciops gliroides. NCBI lineage: Eukaryota > Metazoa > Chordata > Mammalia > Microbiotheria > Microbiotheriidae > Dromiciops > Dromiciops gliroides. The sequence goes on along the minus strand of NC_057866.1, from coordinate 159,838,319 downwards.
GCAAGTCACTTAACCCCAGTTGCCTCACTAAAAAAAAAAAAAAAAAAAAAAAGAATCAACTATTTTTAGGGGCAGCTAGGTGGCGCAGTGGATAGAGCACTGGCCCTGTATTCAGGAGGACCTGAGTTCAAATCCAGCATCAGACACTTGACACGTACTAGCTGTGTGACCCTGGGCAAGTCACTTAACCCCAATTGCCTCACCAAAGCAAAACAATAAAAGAATCAACTATTTTTGGTGGTGATGGAGAAGGAGTTAGAAGGCTTGTGTTGCTATGCATATAGGCAATCCTGATTATGGAAATTTCTCAAAACATGGATGCAGATCGAGAACTCATCAGTACAGCATTAATTTTGGCTTGTTTGGAATAGCCAGAGGTTCAGTGACTTGCTTTTAGTCACAACAGATAGGATGTATCAGATTCAGGATTTAAAGGCCAAGTTTCTTAACTCAGAGACCAGAGTTTGAAACCAGCCCCAAACATTTATACTGCTATGTGACCGTGGGCCAATCACTTAACCTCTTTTTGCCTCAATTTTCTCATCTGTAAAATGGAAGTAGTAACAATAGCATCTACCCCCCAGGGTTGTTGTGAGGATCAAATGAAATAATAATTATAAAGTGCTTAGCACAGTGCCTTATAAATGTTAGCTATTGTTATTATATTTCTAAAACATTTTATAAACCTTAAAATATGGTATAAATTTAGTTATTATTATTTATTATTAACTTCCCATTGCTTTGTAGGTTAGAATCTCTGGGAACAGTAATAATAATAAATATTAGGTTTAGGTTTACAAAGTTCTTTTTACACCATATTTCATTTGCTCCTCATAATCCCATGAGGTCATTAGCACCAGTTTGATCATCTCTGTATTACATAGGAGAGCTGAGACTCAGAGTGGTTAGGTGACTTGTCCAGAGTTAAAGCAACTACCTGTAGTGAGTTAAAAGCACCGTTAAATGTCAGGGGTGAAATCTGAACCCTGGTCTGTCTTGGCTCTAAGTTGAGGATTCTTTCCCTCTGGTATGCTACCTTTCTTTGGCCCCAAGCACGCCTGCTTCCTTGTTTACAAACTTGGCCCTGCCTTTCCAGATTGTTCAAGATAATGATGGGCAGCCAGCAGTGGGAAATCAGTTTGTCTCTCCCACGTCTCCCTTCAAAACAAGCAACAACAACAACAAAAAAACCCACAGAGAGAAACAACGAACCGATGTGATGACTTGTGAGGTTTAGAGTTTTTGAGGTAGTTATTTAAATGTTGCAGAAAATGCATAAAGGAAGCTTGAAAGAGTTACACAGCCAGTGTGGGACATGCTGGGAATGAGCTGACCTTGGGCCTGGTCATTTAGACAGAAGCAGTTCTGTGACCTTTTTACCTTTTGGAGGTCAAAGGAGGTTCAGAGCAGGAAAAAAGAAACGAAAAGGATTTCTAGTCCATTTAGACACTGCCACATGATTCATTTTGCCGGGTCACTGTATGTTTAATTTTGCTTGAAGCTTCAGCAGCCTTGCGGCCTCCCCTCTCTCCTCCACCAAGAGCTCTGTGCCCCTTGTAGGAGAGGTTACTTTAATGTGATCCAGAGTTCTCGGAGTCCACTGGCCTGTTCCTCTAAAAGTTGATGGGGTTGGGAAGATTACGTCCATTTGCTCCAGAGATAAATGTCACACATTGATTCAGGTCTCTTTGAACCTGCTATTCTGTGGAAACTTAAGAATATAAATGGAAGATTAAAAAAAAAAAATTTAAGGGCAGGTTTGAACTCTGGAAAAAAGGCTGGTAAACTTTTCAGGATGCTAGGTTACTGAGTGAGCCTTGAATACAACAGGATTTCAGAGCATTATCATTCCCCCCTAAAATAGCTTTTTTCCCTAAGTGCAACCTAAATTCGCAGTGCAGGGCATGGAGTATTAACCCAACCTATTTCTGAGGGTATGGTTAGGACTTTATCAGCATTGCAATACAAGTAGGTTTAAGTCCAAGAATTGAAGTGGCCTCTTCCATTACTGATACTGCTAAGTCTTCAGTTCCTGGATTTTGAAAATGGGAATGATGGGACTCGGGAGGGCAGCTAGGTAGATAAAACATTGCATTTGTGTGAGGAAGACATTAGTTCAAATCCAGCCTCAGACACTAGTGTGACTCTGAGCAAGTTATTTAACTCCTTTTTTTTGCTTCAGCTACCTCATCTGGAAAATGGGCATAATAAATAACACCCACCTCCTTGGGTTGGTGTGAGGCTCAAAGGGATCATATTTGTAAAGCTCTTTGGAAGTCTTAAATTGCTCAGTAAATGCTAAGTATTATTTATCTTATATTGTGGGGTTTTTTTTGGGGGGGGTTGGTTTGTTGTTGTTGTTGTTGTTTTTTGGTGAAGCAGTTGGGGTTAAGTGACTTGCCCTAGGTCACACTGCTAGTAAGTGTCAAGTGTCTGAAGTCAAATTTGAACTCAGGACCTTCTGAATCCAGGGCCGGTGCTTTATCCACTGTGCCACCTAGCTGCCCCCAACGCTAAGTATTATTGTTGTTGTTATTGTATAGTGAACAGGATACTGATTTGGGCTGGGCCTAGGTCTGAATCTTGGCTCTACCACTTTGCCACCTCTGTGACCTAGGTCAAGTCACCATCACCTCTCTGGGCCCCAGTTCCCACATCTGTACAATTCAATTAACATTTATTAAGCACCTACTATGAACCTGGCCTCAGACACTTACTAGCTGTGTGACCCTGGTCAAGTCACTTAACCCAGTTTCCTTACCTGTAAAATGAGCTAGAGAAGGAAATGTCAAACCACTCCAGTGTCTTCACCACAAAAGCCCCAAAATGGGGCCACAAGGAGTGGGACACAACTGAAACAGCTGAACAGCAACAACTACAGGACTGGTCAGGCAATGTGCTAAGTACAGGAAGTACAAAAAGGCAAAATCCCTACCCTCAAGGACTTTACAGTTTAAAGGGGGAAAGAGCATGCAAAATACATACATACATATGCATATATATATGCATAAGACAAACTACATATAACATAGGATATGACATGTGACACATGTAAAATAGGACATAACGTAAAATAGGATAAATCAGAGGTACTTACAAGAGGGAAAACATTGGAATAAAGAGGAGCTGGGGAAGGCTTCCTGTTAAAGGTGGGATTTTAGTTTTGACTTAAAAGGAAGCCAGGGAGGTCAGTAGTCAGGGCAGAGGAGAGAGGGGGGCGTAGGAAACCTGGGAGACAGCCAAAGAGAAAGCCCAGGGCCAAGAGATGGAGTGTCTTGTTCCTGGAAGAGTCAGTGTCACTGGATGGAAGATTATGTTTTAGGGAGTACTAGATAACTTTAGTAACTGTTTTACTTTCCTGGTTCGGCTTCGAGAAGATAAGCTAGGATAGCCTGATCTCACTTCTCAAAGGGCTATCTTGAGGAAGTGGGATTAGATTTGTTTTCATTGGCCCCAGGGGGGCTGACCCAGGAGTTATGGAGAGGGAGATTTTGGCTTAATGTAAGGAAAAACTTCCTCACTGTGAGAGTTGCCCAGAAGTGGGATGTGCTGCTTCTGCAGTCAGTGGGTTCCCTATCTCTAGAGATGGCCCCTGAGATTTCTTCTAACTCTGAGATTCTGTGACTTAGAAGGTCACTTCCAGCTCTCAATCTCTGATCCTGGGACTTGGCTACAAAACAATCCTTTAAACTAAGAATTCAAATTCCCCACTCACCAGGCGGGGCTCGTGGTGCTAGATTTGAAGTCAGGGCCATGGGTTCAAATTCTGGCTTTGCCATCCCTAGCCTTAATTCTTTGGCTCTTAATTTCCTCAACGATAAAATAAGGGATTTAGGTTAGACGACTTCTCACATCCCTACCAGTTCTAAAGCCTATTCTCCTCTTCTCTGCTGACCTTTCCACTACTAGTAGGTCCCTGGCTAAGTATAACTGAACAAATATTAGTTGTGTGTATCTTATTTCTGGATCTTTATGGTTTAACTCTGAAGCTGGGCTTTGAGCTTATAGCTTTGTATTTTCACTTTCAGGTGAAAATGTTGGAGTCACCAGTAGGCTTCTAAATTAACCTGTGTAGAGCTGCCAATAAAAGAGTTTGCTATTGTATTGGAAGTAAGTTACGTGAGACCCATGGCCACTCAGGTAGAGAGCAGAGGAAGCTGTTCCTTGGTCCTAAAAGCCTGTGAATAGACTTGTTTTTGGAGGTTGGAGATAGATGTTAGTCAGCATGAGACTGAAGTTATGCTGGGGACTCCCCTACCTGGAGAATCAGGTTTTAGAAGTGCCCAGACAGGGATATTGTTGTAGTTCCATCATTTTTTCAGTTTGCCTGACTCTTGGTGACCCATTTGGGGTTTTCTTGGTAGAGATACTAGAGTGGTTTGCCGTTTCCTTCTCCAGCTCATTTTACAGATGAGGAAACTGAAGCAAACAGGGTGAAGTGACTTACCCAGGGTAACATAGCTAATAAATATCTGAGACAAGATTTGAACTTGGGAAGAGACTTCTTCCAGATTCTAGGCCTAGCACTTTATCCACCGAGATAGGGATAAGCCTTGCCTTAAAAACTCTTCTTTCTACTTCAACTAGAAAGACTTTGCTCTTGCTCCATCATCCGGTGTGGATGAGATTAGCTCTGTTGATTGAATTCTAGAGATGAGAGCTCAAAATAGGATTGCAGTTAGTTAGATGAGCCAAGAAAGAATCCCTAAAGGTTTAGCCTCGCAAGGGCTAGACACTTTTATAAACGCTACCTTTGTTATTTCTTGTTTGTGGTGGAAAGAGTGCTGGGTTTAAAATCTGACAACCTCAGTTCTCTTGCCATTTGCCACTTGTCCCTGGTAAGAACTTGGGCAGGTCGCTTAGTCCCTCTAGGCTTCATTTTCTTCTGTTTAATGACAGGGTTGTGTTAAATGACTGATCTATGACCCTATGAATTCTGTAGAACGACAGATGACAAATAACTTTTTGATCGGCATTAGTGGAGAGAATTTACCCACTGGAAGTTCCACATATAAGTGAAATCTCTGGTCCAGACCTAAGTAAAAACATTTCCCTGTAGTGATTAATAAGTAAACAAACAAACAAAATCCTCAACAAACCTAAAAGAGAAAGGTATGATTTGAACATGTCAAATAGCTTGATCGCTCAAAGAATCTGTGAATTTTTCATCCTCAGCCCAAGTATATTGCATCACCTTCCCCATCATAGTAGATAATCTTCATAAGTTTGGGGGAACTAGGTAGCACAGTGGATTGAGCACTGGGTTTAGAATTCAAATCTGGCTTCAGACACTTGCTAATTGGTGACCCTGGGCAACTCACTTAATCTCTGTTTGCCTCAATTTCCTCATTTATAAAACGGGGATAATAACAGCACCCACCTCCTGGCATTGTTGTGAGGGTCAAATGAGATAATAATTTTAAAGTTCTTAGCACAATGCCTGATACACAGTCAGCGCTGTGAGGATGGGACTAAATAATTCTGCATCACTTGGTAGCCAGTTTGGTGATGAACCTCTCTGAATTTATTCAGTCTGTAAATATTGGCCGGTCCTCAAATCCTTTCAATCTGGGTAGGAGATGTCAGCTTTCATTCCTTCTCTAAATCCTGAGAGGCCCCAGGGTCACTTCTACCTTCACAGGAAGGGTAAGAGAGAAATGTCCTCACAACTCACCTGAACCATCAAAGAGAATGTCAGCGTTGGAAGGCACCTCTCATGTCATGTCAAGGAAACGATGCCTGACTGAGAAACCGTGGCATCTCCCACAGCTTTTCAGCATCCAGCTTTTCCTTACAAATCTCACTACACCCTAAGGCAGTCTGCTGCAGCGCAGGACATCTTTAGTTGTTCAGGAAGTTTTTCTTTGTTTGAAACCTAGACCTAGCTCTTTATAACTTCTACCCACCAATGTAGGACCAGACAGAAGACCACTAATTGCTTTTTCATGGGCCAGAACTTCATATGCTTAAAAATGGCTGCCATCTTTCCTCCCATAAATCTTCTCCAGGCATCCTTGATTTCTTCAACTGAGTCTCATATGGCATGACAGGAGACTGTCTACTGATGACCCTCCACTGAAACTTGCCACTTTATCTGTGTCCTTCCTAAAATCTGGTTTACCAGATTACCACTCTCCAATGTGGTCTGAGCAGGGCAGAGTCCAGCAGACTCCTTCTACTAATATGCCTCTCTTAATATAGTTTAAGATTCCATTAGCTTTTTTGGCTTCCATGTTACCCTGCTGTTTCATGGTGAGTCTACTGTCCATTAAATTAAATTATTCCGATCTTTTTTTTTTCTTCCAGATGAGCTGCTTTCTCTTCTACCCATGACCTCCCTGTTTTTCACTATAATATTGCTTTTTGGAACCCGAGTGTAAGACTTTACATTTTATTCCTATGTTCAGCCCAACATTCTAGATTTTCAAGATCATTTTAGATCCTGACCTTGTGGTCCAACATATTAGCCATCCCTTACAACTTTGCATCACTTGCAAATGGGATAATTCTGCTACTTTATCTGAGTCATTGATTAAAAAAAAAGTTGAGATAACATAGGACTAAGGACAGAACCCTGGTGTGCCCTACTAGGGTTGTTGTTTAATTGTTTTTCAGTCTTATTCGACTCTCTGTGATCCCATTTGAGGTTTTCTTGGCAAAGATGCTGGAATGGTTTGCCATTTCCTTCTCTAGCTCATTTTACAGATAAGGAAACTGAGGCAAATAGGGTTAAGTGACCTGCTCAGGGTCTCACAACTAGTAAGTGTCTAAGGCTGGGTTTGTACTCAGGATGATGAGTCTTCCTGACTCCAGGCCTGGCATTCTATCCACTGTGCCCACATAGGTGCCCTGCTTAACTATGGACCTCTTTTCAAACTGATATCCACAAACTATGATGAACTACTTCTCTAGCATAAATCATTCAGGCCCTGTCTACTCCACCTGACTATACCTCTTTCTAGTCTACATCTCTCTATCCTATCCACAAGGATAGCATGAGAATCTTTGCCAAAATCTTGGCAAATTATTGATGTACCAGGTTAACAATCTTGTCAAAGAAGGAAATGATGATAGACTGGCATAACCTGTTTGAGCAATCAATCAGCAAGTATTTGTGAAGCATCTACTGTGTGTCAAGTACTTTGCTAGGCGACCCAACATCCAAGCTCACAGGACGAAATAGCCCTTGCTCTTGACAAGTTTGCTGTCCAATTATATGGTGCCACACTCACTCTTTGTGATCACCACTTCCTTTCCTAGAGGCTCAGTAGCCATCTTGAATAAGAAGTTCTAGAATTTTACCAGGAATCAAAGCCAAGTTCATTAACCCCTAACTTTGCAAATTCTGCTTTATTTCTTTTCTTAAAAAATTTGGGACACTATTTACCCTTCTCTGGCCCCATCTTTCTCTCCTCTTCTCCAGGATCTTTCTGAGATCACTTACAATCTCAGCAGTCTCATCTGTGCCAGTTCATCCAGTGCCCTGGAGGGCAGTTTGTCTGGGGCTGCTGACCTGGCCTCATCGAGAGCAGCTAGGTGCTTTCTTTCCATCTCACTACTAATCTTGGGCTTTTAACCTGTGATTCACAATTTCCCCCCTGCTGTCCTTTCTGGTCCAAGGATTATTTTCTTTGGCTGAGAAAATGGAAACAAAATAAAAGTTGAATAATTTGGCTTTCTTTCCATTTTCTGTTATAATCCCATTTTCCCTGAGTAGGGATCCTATCCCTTCTTTGACCCTTCTATTTTCTCCAATATAACTTAAAAAAAAAAACCCAACCACTATTTCTGATTATTGGAATAATAGTAGCTCACTTTCGATGTCACTTTTATTTATAAAGCTTCTGACACCTCATCAACCCTGTACTAGGACTAGGCAATGGAAGAAGTGTGATGGAGTGGGAAGGGGCAATGGATTTAAATCAGAGAGCCTGGTTAATATCCGTTCCCTCCTTTGTAAAATGGGCAGCTATGTGGCACAGTGGATCGAGTGCCAAGCCTAGAGTCAGGAAGACTCCTCTTCCTGAGTTCAAACCTCAGACACTTGCTAACTGTATGACCCTGGACAAGTCACTTAACCCTGTTTGCTTTAATTTCCTCATGTGTAAAATAAATTAGAGAAGGAAATGGCAGACCACCTTAGTATCTTTGCTAAGAAAATCCCAAATGGGGTCAATGTAGAGTTTTATGTGACTGAAAAAACAAATGGATATTGTAAGTTGATGAAGGTGTGGGGGTTAGCTAGATGTTCTCCAAGGTCCCTTCCAACTTAAAAAAATCCAATGCCCATTTTAGAATAATAGGATCCCAGATATTATCCAAAGCTAGCTTCCATTTTCTCTTATATCATTTTACAGATGAGAAGACTGAGACTCTGAGCTGTGACATGATTTGTTCCTCTTCCCATAGTAAGTGAGAGAATTGGGACTCAAATTCTAGGCACCTTATGGGTACTGGAAAGAGCTCTGGATTTGAGGAAGACTGAGGTTCAGTCCCCAGAACTTGTGACCAATGTGACCTGGAACAAGTCAATTCCATTCAAATACACTCAATAAACACTTCTAAACACACCACAATGGGCAACTAATACAAAGACAAAAATAAGCTATGCTGTAAATGAGCTTACGGGAGAAGTCGGGGAGGGAAATGACATCTAACAGATAAGTACAAATTCTAAGAAAAGTGAACATGAAGTAACTTCCTAGAGTAGAGGAAGGGAGGAAGGAAGGAAAGAAACAGGCATTTATTAAGCAACCTACTATGTGCTAGCACTTACAAATAATAACTCTTTTGATCCTCATGGTAAGCCTGGGAGACAGGTGCTATTATTATCCCCACTTTACAGTGAAGGAAACAGACAGGCAGAAGTTAAGTAAGTAACTTGTCTAGAATTACACAATTAGTCAGTGTCGGAGGCTGGATTTGAACTCATTTCTTCCTGACCCCAGCCCCAGTAGCAGGATTGTTCTATCCATTGGGCCAACTAGCTGCCTCAGGGGGCAGAATTGTTAGGGGGACTAACCATTCTGATAATCAGGCCTTTCCTGTTGGACTGAGTGTTGGGCTTGAATGAATGAATGATCCTTGAATGAATGAAACCATAAGAGGTGAAGGTGAGTGGGAGAGCTTTCCAGAGATGGGGGAATCTTACCTCTTTGGCCTCAGTTTTTTCATCTGGAGAATGTAATATTTGAACCAAATAATCTTTAACTTTTTTTTTTTCTGAGGCAATTGGGGTTAAGTGACTTGCCCAGGGTCACATAGCTAGTAAGTGTTAAGTGTCTGAGGCCGGATTTGAACTCAGGTCCTCCTGAATCCAGGGCTGGTGCTCTATGCACTGTGCCACCTAGCTGCCCCTAATCTTTAACTTCTTTAACTAGTCTTTTAGGGTCCTTAAATCTTGGGATCCTATATCCATTGTTCCTTCCTTTTACTAATAGCAGTGGCATTTTCCAGGCTGGGGATGGAGGAAGAGGCACATGGATCATTACTGCACAGTATAGGGGCAGCCCAGGACGTGTGTGTGTGTGTGTGTGTGTGTGTGTGTGTGTGTGTGTGTGTGTGTGTGTTAGGACTTTTGTGCAGAAAATACTCATTTGGTTTTTTTTGGTTTTCTGAAAAAATAAGCCATAATAGCAGATAATGTGTATTTAGTATTTTAAGGTTTGCAAAACACTTTACTTGTATTATCTCTTTTGGTTTCCACAACAAGTTTGGGAGGGAGGTACTAGCTTTAACCTCACCCACCCAGCCCCAAAGAAGATGAGGCATTTCCAAATACAGAGGAAGACCTAAAGGGAGGATTAGAAACAAATTATAGGTGTGCCATATTACTAAAAATACTTATTGATGGAAAAACTGAGTTAAAAGAGTTATTAATAAAAGGGGTGTGGGGGAGCAGCTGGATGGCACAGTGAATAAAGCACTGGCCCTGGCTTCAGGAGGACCTGAATAAGTTCAAATCCAGCCTCAGACACTTGACACTTACTAGCTGTGTGACCCTGGGAAAGTCACTTAACCCTCATTGCCCCACAAAATCAATAAACAAATAAACAAACAAACAAATTAATTAATTAACAAGAGATTCACCGAATCATTAAAAAATAAAATAAAAGGGGTGTGTGTGTGCATTCAATGAGAGTTGTTTGTCTGTGCAGTATAGTACAAAGTAAGTTGGATTTGTCAGGAGAGACTTGGGTTCAAAAGCTGGCTTTCTTGCTTACTGGGTGACATCATCTCTGTGGGTCTCATTTTCCTGATCTTGAAAATGTACAGAAAAATACTTGGCTTGCAAGCCTTAAAGCATTATATGAATGTGAGCTAATACTTTATGTAACTGGGGCAGCTGGGTGGCGCAGTGGATAGAGCACCGGCCCTGGAGTCAGGAGTACCCGAGTTCAAATCCGACCTCAGACACTTAACACTTACCAGCTGTGTGACCCTGGGCAAGTCACTTAACCCCAATTGCCTCACTAAAAAAAAAAATACTTTATGTAATGGAAAAATCATTATAGTGGGAGTTAGGATTAGAACCTATCTCTCCTAACATTGAAGCCACCTATAGAACCTTGGGTAAGTAACTGAGTCTCTTGGGACTTTGTTTTCAGTCATTTTTCAGTTGTGTCTGACTCTTCACGATGCCATTTTGGCTTTTCTTAGCAAAGATACTGGAGTGGTTTTCTGTTTCCTTCTCCAACTCATTTTATAGATGAGGAAATGAAAGCAAATAGGGTTAAGTGACTTGCCCAGGGTCACACAACTAGTAAGTGTCTGAGGCTGGATTTGATCTCATTAGAATGAGTCTTCTGACCGCAGGCAATCTATCCACTGTGCTACCTAGCTGCCTCTAGTTGGGATTTTACTTATCTGTAAAGTGAGAGTTGGGCTTTAAGGTATCATGAAAAGAGCCCTAGATTTTGAAGTTCAAATCTAAATCAATTACTACCTTTTTCATCTTTTTAAAATTTAATTTAATTTTTTTTTGCGGGGCAATGAGGGTTTGTGACTTGCCCAGGGTCACACAGCTAGTGTCAAGTGCCTGAGACCGGATTTGAACTCAGGTCCTCCTGAATCCAAGGCCAGTGCTTTATCCACTGCACCACCTAGCTGCCCCCAATACCTTTTTCATCTTGAAGAAGTCACATTCCTTCCTTGGGCTTGAGTTTCCTCTTCTGTAAAGTGAAGGGATTGAACTGGAGGATCTCAGAAGTTCCTTTGAACTCTAAATCTCATGATCATATTTATTCCAGTTTATACATAGCCCATTGCTCCTTCCTTAAATAAATGTTTTTGTGAGAAACAGTATTGGAGAGGCAACATGGTGTGAGGAATAGAGAACTGACCTCTGGAGTCAGGAAGAATTGGGTTCATATTGTGCTTGGTAACCCTGGCAAGTCATTTGGCCTCTTAGTGACCCAGAGGACTCTAAATGGCCCAGCAAGGGCTGGTTTGCATTGGGAGACATAGTTCTGGGATTCTCTACGTGGATGAAATCCTAGGTGTGGAGCAGATGCCCTCTTGCCCACCCCCAAACCCCTATGGAATAGGCGTCCAGCCAACTCAACTTGCTTAGTAACTATTTAGATTTAAATGTGCTTCAACACAGGAAGTGTCATCACAACTCTTTGGCCACTCTGAGTCCCCACTAGGATTCTTTGCCCATTCATTCTCATTCAGCTTTCTTCTTCTGTGGTTACACATTGCTTAATATGTGTGTATGTGTGTGTGTATATATATATTCTCCATATATATATATATATATATATATATATATATATGGGGGGTGTATATATGTATATATGGAGAAAGAGAGAGAGAGAGAGATCTTTTGTTATTCTGTTACCTTAATTTCCAAAATCAACCAACCCATTGCCTGACTCTTGCAGATATACAATAGTCCTGCTTCTTGTTTGTAAATAGACTGGAAAAGCATTTATTAAGTCCTTGCTGTATGGTAAGCACTGGAGAATGAAGCAAGACAGGTCCTGGTCACATTCTGATGACAGAAACAACAAGTACAGAAAGGAAGGAGGAAGGGAGGAAGGTTCACTTTTTGACTGCTTCGGGGATAAGCTTCTCAGGCATTATAATTACAGGTAGCCAATTTCAGGGTGTTTTTGTTGTTGTTGTTGTTGTTTGTATTTTTGAATTTTCCTTATACATTGTTGTAGTCATTGTTACATAACTCACTGTCTACTAACTCAGTAAAAGTGTTTTTTAAAAAGGAATTTAGATAGAGCACCAGCCCTGGAGTCAGGAGTACCTGAGTTCAAATCCGGCCTCAGACACTTAACACTTACTAGCTGTGTGACCCTGGGCAAGTCACTTAACCCCAATTGCCTCACTAAAAAAAAAAGAAATTTAACTGTTTTTGAATCATAGCAATAGTACTTTTAGAAAATATCTCAAGTTATGAATCAAATTGTGTGTGTGTGTGTGTAGGCAAGTCCTATCTGCCAGTGGGCAAACAGGTTGGGTTCTTTTTGTCAACATTAACATAAGTTTGATTCACACAGTCTTGTGCACTTTTGTAGGCATTCTCACTCCCTCTGAGACTTATCAAACTGTTACAACCTTCTTCCTTCATTTGAAATTCTAGGTTTATTTTAATAGTATTTCTATAGCATATTTGATATCACATTTAATAATATTTCTATAGTGACTGAAAATCTATAAAGTACTTTCTCATAATAACTCTGGAAGGTGGGTCATGCAAAATATTATTTTTAACTTACAAAAGAGAAACCCTAGTCACAGAGTGGGGAAGTGACTTGGCCACAGTCACACTCACAACAGGTAAATGACAGTCAGATATGGAATCAGGCCTCCTGACCCAAGTTCCAGTGTTCTTTCCCCATTCCATGCTGCTTTCCCTCTTTGCAAACCTGGTCCTTTCCTCTCCTGCTTGAAACTATGCGTTGTCTTGGCAGTCAGTAGATACTCACTGAGCACCTACCTACCATGTGCCAGGCACTGTGCCAAGTTCTTGGGATGCAACGGAGCAAAAGACAGTCCCTTCTTTCAAGGAGTTCACAGTCTAGTGGAGGGAAGAGAATGCAGACAACTGTATTTGTACAAATAAACTCTACATACAATAAATTGGAGATAATCAACAGAGGGGAAGACCCTAGAATGAAGGAGCATCCAGAAAGGCTTTGTGTAGAAGGCAAGATTTTAGCTTTGTCTTCAAGGAAGTTGGGGAAACTAGCCGGCAGAGGCGAGGAAGGAGAGCATTCCAGGTATGAGGGATTGCCGGTGAAAATGCCTGGAGCTGGGGCAGCTAGGGGGTGCAGGGGATAAAGCACTGGCCCTGGATTCAAGAGGACCTGAGTTCAAATCCAGCCTCAGACACCTGACACTAGCTATGTGACCCTGGGCAAATCACTTAACCCCCATTGCCCCGCAAAAAAAGAAAAAGAAAAAGAAAATGACTGGAGCCAGGTGATAGAGTGTCTTGTTTGAAGAACAACAAGGTGGCCAGTGTCACTGGATCTCAGACTAAAGTGTAAGAAGACTAGAAAAGTGAGGGTGGGGTGTGAGAAGAGAGATTATAAAGGGCTTTGAATGCCAAAGAGAGGATTTTATATTTGATCCTGGAAGTAATAGGGAACTGTTGGAATTTATTGGAGGGGGCAAGGGGAAGTGGGAGATGATGTGGTCAGAGCTGAGTTTTGGGAATACCCCTTTGACAGTCAAATAGAGGATAGATTGGAGTGGGGAGAGGACCACCACGCAGCAGACTATTGCAGTAGTCCATGCATCATGATGTCCCTGTCCTCTTTCTCAGCTTCTTTCTTCACCTCCTTTGTCCTCCCACTTTACCATCTCCCCACTAGGCCCAAGCTCTGAGCCTCTCTCCTCCCAAACTATCGATTCCTGCCTCATTCTTGACCAAAGAGAGCTCCTTCTGACCTATGTGATTGATTGCGTCCACCACTTTTAGCCTTGGCTTCTCTGGGGGCTTTCACCTTATTTTATAGAGGAGACAGCTGAATCCAAGGGAGGTGAAGCCAGTGGCCCGAGGTCCCAGAGGGGATGTGGAGTAACCTAGGTAGCTCCTTAGTTTCTAGAGGTAGTGCACTATACCACACAGCTGCTTAACCCTCTTAGACCTTCAAGCCTTTTCGTGTTTGTCTGATGTGAATGGTCACTGGACGGTGCAGTAATCCCTGGCTCCATTGTGAGAAGGCCGATGTTTGAGGCTTGGCCCTAACCCTCTCTCCCTTCAGCACCACAGGGAGCACAACAGAGTCCGCTCCTCTGTAAAAAGAGCGTGATGATTACCTCGCACCCGCCAAACTCACCCAGCTGTTGTGAGGAAAGCTCTTTGTGGATCTGAAAGCAGCCTGTAAAGGGGACGCATTATAGTGATGGGGCCAAGAATGAATACCCAGTGACTTGGGACCAGTGTCAGGGTCTGTCCTGTTCTTACAAGTCTTCTGCTGTGGGAACCACGGCCAGGCTGGAGCTGCACGCCAGCTTTCACTGTCCAGATGAAGCCGTCCAGGCCAGAGCTGTTGGTGGGCATGGATGTATAGCTATGTATATGTGTGTATACATGCCCTATTAAAAATATAGGTGTACATACATCTTTGTGTACATGTATATGTATACATGCCCTATTAAAAATATAGGTGTACATACATCTTTGTGTACATGTATATGTATACATGCCCTATTAAAAATATAGGTGTACATACATCTTTGTGTACATGTATATGTATACATGCCCTATATGTGTATAAGCATGTATATGTATGTATGTATACATGTCTTATACACATATGTGTTTACATATATATATGTATTTGTAAATTCCTTTGTATTTGATGGAATTTGGCTTGACAACACTGGTGGTGGTGATGGGGATGGGGATGGTGGACATTCATACCACCCTTTACAGCTAGCAAAGTGCTTACATAGCAGCTCTCAGAATCAATCCTCTAGCTTCTTTTTTTTTTTTTAACTTTTTTTTTTTGGACAAAGCAGTTGGGGTTAAGTGACTTGCCCAGGGTCACATAGCTACTAAGTGTCAAGTGTCTGAGGCCAGATTTGAACTCAGGTCCTCTTGAATCGAAGGCTGGTGTTTTATCCACTACGCCACCTAGCTGCCCCTCTAGCTTCTTTTAAAATCCAGTTCAAGGACCACCTCCCTGCAGTGAGGCCTTTACTGATCCCTCTAGTTAGAATTTTTAGCTCTTAAAAGAACATTTAGTTATATGAGTCTGTGTGTCTAGATATGTATGTGTAGATATACATACCCATGTGTGTACACCATATCCCTGCAGTAAGAATGGAAGCTCATCATAGGAAGGAACCGTTTCTTTTTGTATCCTCCACCAGCTACTAGACACTTAATGGATGTTTGCTGAGTTGAATTGGAGTTCTGAACATTATCAAATTTGTACCTCCCAACCCCAGGAGGTAGATATTTTAGGTCTTATTATCCTCATTTCACAAATGAAGAAACTGAGGTTCAATCTAGCAATCTTGAAATTAACAAGCACCTATCTATCATCTGCCAGTTTAGGAGCCACATGGCAAAAGGTGGACAGTTCTTGTTCTCAGGCAGCTTATATATGGACATATGTGTATATGTGGTTGTGTATGTGTGTGTGTATACATATATATGTATACACACACATATATACACACACACACATATACACACACACACATATATAGACACACACACATATATATATATATATATATACACACACACATAGAGGGGGGAGGGAGATATTCATAAGGATATTAAATAATGTATATGGTAATTTACAAAACAGCATATATGTGTATGTATGTACACACACACCACAAATATAAAGCAAACACAAAGTAATGCCCGAGGGAAAGGCACTAACAGCTGGAAGGACCAGGAAAACTTCTGAGCAGAAGGAAGCATTTGAATTGAGTTTTGAAGAGGCAGAGTTGAGGAGGAAGAGCCAACCCCCAGGCATGGGGTACAGACAGTGCAAAAGCATAGAGACAGGAAATGGAATAAGATGTATGAAGAATAGCAATCAGGCAAGTATGGCTAGACTGAAGAGTTCCTAGAGGGGAGTAATGTTTAAGAGGTTTGAGAAGTTAGGATGGGGTAGGAAGGTAGGTCGTGAAGAAATTTAAATGCCAAAGTGAAGAATTTGTATTTGATGCGAGAGGTAATAGGGATCCATATGGGTTTATTGGGGAAAGGGGGATTGACTTGATTAGACTTAGCTTTAGGAAAATCCCTTTAACACAAAAAGATGGGCTGAGATTATTTTCCAGTTAGAGACAGTTTAGACAGGGCAGTGCTGGGCTGCGAGTAGAGTTCAATCAATCATGCCGACTTAGTCCCCAGGCAGGCTGCTCCAGAGAAACTTACCTCCGAGCCTCCAAATCAGCTGTA
This sequence comes from Dromiciops gliroides, assembly GCF_019393635.1. Taxonomy (NCBI): domain Eukaryota; kingdom Metazoa; phylum Chordata; class Mammalia; order Microbiotheria; family Microbiotheriidae; genus Dromiciops; species Dromiciops gliroides. Next base: position 159,821,926 of record NC_057866.1, on the reverse strand, counting down.
GCACCAGTGTCTTCTGGAACTGAGCTTATGGTTGGGTGAGAGGGCTGAATAGCTGGCTGGGGGAAGGGTGAAAAACACAGCGTGTCTGCGGGACCTAAGGAGGAATTCAGCTATCCCACCCCAACATGAACCAGGAAGAAATCTTGAGTGGCGGGAGGCCCAGGTGGGGGAGGGGCACAGGCTCATAGGAGCTAAGAAACACAGCACACAAAGTTCTGCTGGCTGGTTAATTAGCAAGGTGGCTTGAGGTTATCTTCAGACCAGAGAACAAGGCAGGTAAAAGAAAAACCTGCCTTCCCTCAAACTGAAACACCTGGGACCCTCTGAAGCTTGGGACAGTGTAGCTTGGAAGTAGGGCCCCATTGTAAGAGGGAGTTAAAAGTCAAATAAAAGATGGCAAGATGAGCAAGCAAAGAAAGTTGAGAATTATAGAAAGTTTCTTTAGTGACAAGGAAGATCGAGGTGCACCCTCAGAAGAGGATAGCAACTTCAGGGCTCCTACATCCAAAGCTTGCAAGAAAAATATGAATTGGTCTCAGGCCATGGAAGTGCTCAAAAAGGACTTTGAAGAGAAAGTAGGAGAGATAGAAGGATGATTTAGAGAGGTGGAAGAAAGAATGGAAAGAGAAATGAGAGTGATTCAGGAGAGTCATGAGAAAAAAGTCAACAGCTTGAAAAGTCAAATGGAAAAGGTGATACAAAAGCTCTCAGAAGAAAATAATTGCCTAAGAATTAGGATTGAACAAATGAAAGCTAGTGACTTTATGAGAAACCAAGACACAGTAAAGCAAATACAAATGAATAAAAAAATAGAGGGTGATATGAAATATCTCCTTGGAAAAACAGCTGACCTGGAAAATAAATCTAGGAGAGATCATTTGAAAATCATTGGACTACCTGAAAACAATGATCAAAATAAGAGTTTAGACATCATCTTCCAAGAAATTGTCAGGGAAAATTGCCCTGATATTCTAGAAGCAGAAGGTGAAATAGAAATTAAAAGAATCCACCGATCACCTCCTAAAAGAGATCTCAAAAGGAAAACCTTCAGGAATATTATAGTCAAATTCCAGAGCTCCTAGGTCAAGGAGAAAATATTGCAAGCAGCTAGAAAAAAGGAATTTGAATACCATGGAGCTACAGTAAAGATAAAACAAAATCTAGCAGCATCTACATTAAAGGACTGGAGGGCATGGAATATGATATTCCAGAGGGGGAAGGAACTGGGACTACAGCCAAGATTCACATACCCAACAAAGTTGAGTATGTAGTCTTTCAGAGGAAAAAATGGCACTTCAATGAAAAAGAGGACTTTCAGGCATTTGTGATGAAAAGACCTGAACTGAATAGAAAATTTGATTTCCAAATACAAGACCCTAGAGAAGCATAAAAAGGTAAACAGGGAAAAGAAACCATGAGGGATATTAAAAGATTAAACTGTTTACATTCCTACATGGGAAGATGATACTTCTAACTCATAAGAATTTTCTCAGTATTAGGGCAACTAAAAGGAATACACTTGGAGGACACAGGTGTGAATTGAATATGAAGGGATGATATCTGTAAAACATTTATTTTTTGTTTATCCTTGTTTTTTGTGGGGCAGGCAGGGTGGGGTGTCTTATGTCTGGGGCCAGATTTGGGCTCGGGGCCTCCTGGGTTCGGGGCTGGTGCTTTGTCCACTGTGCCACCTAGCTAACCCATGATGACATCTTTAAAATAAAGTTAAGGAATAAGAGGAATGTACTGGAAGAAAGGGAAAGGGAGAGGTAGAATGGAGAAAAGTAGCTCACATAAAAGAAACAAGAAAAAGTTTATGGAGGGGATGGGAAGAGGGGGAAGGAGTCGGGGAGTGAGTGAACCTTGTTGTCATCAAAATTGGCTCAAAGAGGGAATAAAATACATACTCAAGTGAGTATAGTAATACATTTTGCCCTGAAGGAAAGTGGGAGGGGAAGGAGATAAGGGGGCGGGGAGGAGAGGGGAAGAAAGGAAGGACAGATGGGGGAGGGAGCAGTAAAAAGCAAAACACTTTCAGAAAAGGTGAAGATGTTCTACAAAACTGCACAGGTATGACAAATTGAATTGCTTGATTTCATTGGGAGGGTTGAGGAGGGAGGGAGGAAGAAAATTTAGAACACGGAATTAACTCAAAGACCTTAATCTCATCAGAGTTGGCTCAAGGAGGGAATAACATACACACCCAATTGGGAGGAGTAATCTATTTAACCCTACAGAAAAGTAGGAGGGGAAGAGGATAAGGAGGGAAGGGTGAAAGAAGGGAGAGCAGAGTGGGGGAAGGGGCAGTCAGAAGCAAAACACTTCTGAGGAGGAATAGGGTAAAAGAAGATAGAAAACAGTAAATATCATAGGAAGGGAATAGGATGGAGGGAAATAGTTATGATGATTGATTATAATGGCAAAACGTATGGCACTTACTTTGCTGGACTAATGCGAAGAAAATTTTTTGTCAAGTTTAAGGTACTATATAAAGGTTATGATGAATAGGATGCTATCAGAAAAACCTGGAGAGACCTACATGAACTGAAGCAGAGTGAAATGTACTGTATACAAAAGAACAGCAATAGTATAAAATGATCTGCTGTGAAGGACTTGGTTATTTTCAGCAATGAAATGATCCAATATAACTCTGAAGGACATATGAAAATTGTAATCCATCTACAGAGAAAGAACTGATGGTATCTGAAAACAGATTGAAGCATAATTTTTTTTGATAGCTCTTTAATCTGAAGTTTTGTCTTTGTTTTCTTTCACAACCTGGTTAATGTGGAGATGTTTTGCAGGACTATTCATGTATAACTTATATTGAATTGCTTGAGTTCTTGAGGGTGGGAGGTGGGAAGGGAGGGAGGAAGAGAAGTTGGAACACAAAGTTTTAAAAAATTGATGTCAAAATTTGTTTTTCCATGTAATTTGGAGAATAAAATTCTAAACAGAAGAAAAAGGAAAATCACTTTAATTTGGAGAAACTGACATTCCTGTATCTGATGACATACAGCTAGTCATGTTGGAGGCCAGGCCTCCCTATCTCCCATGTAATGACACAGATTAATGAAACTTACTAGGGAACAACATGTTTTACGTACTTGTTCAACAAGGTAAACCACCTGTCAGTCTTACTTTAAAAAAAAAAAAAAAAGGACATCCAAGGCCAACTTCAGATATCCTGCCTCAAGAATAAATGTCACTTCTGAATAAGTGGTCATGTTGCCTGAGGCTCAGAACTCACTAGAAAGTAACAGAGAGAGCAGTTCTGGGTGCTGGAAGAATTAATGACTTGAAGAGATCTGTAAATGGTCCCTTGCCCTCAGAACTAGCTTTTGCAAGCTAAAACCTCAATTCTTCTAGAAGAATTCATATGCATAGCAAGCTTTGGCTCAGATCATTGCATCCTTAACCTTTATCGATCTGGGCATTGTCACCTTCCTCTCTGGTCTTGCTGTGCTGAGCAATGTTATCCTATAGAACCTGACCTCATTTTAGTGTTTGTAGGAAGTTCCTCTCCATTAAAACTACCCAGAGTATCAGGACACAGCCTAATTTGTGTACTGTGTGTATACAGTTTATTTTAAATGGAATAGTCCCTCCCCAAATCTAATCATAGAAAATAAAGTATATTCAATGGTGTTCCAATATGATGTGTATGAGCTATTGAATAGGTTATTAAAGAATCAAGGGAGAGAAAAAGGATCATATAAATTATAGACGTGGAGCTAGAATAGACTCTACAAGTCATCTGGCTTGATGCCAGCATGTTTAGATTAAGAAACTGAGACCCATTTTATAGTTGAGGAAACTGAGGCAAATGGAGATTAAGTGACTTGCCCAGAGATATGCAGCCAGAAGTGTCTGAGGCCAGAGTTAACTTTCTAACCCCAGGCTCAGCTCTTTGTCCACTGGGTCACTGAGGGACTTGATTTCTATTATTCTGAATGTGCTAGCAAAAGTTCAGTTTTATAGCTCTTGGCAATCTCAATGTAGGATAGAAAATGGGAGATATAGGGAGATGTGAGTTTTTAAAATTCTGTCAGACCAATTAGTATAGAAATCCTTGAATCATTTTTTTTAATCCTTGTTTTCATCACATGATGGCATTTGCAACTCTTTTTGTGCTTTACTGGATAGTCTTCATAAGTTCTCCAGCCCCCGAATCTGGTAATGAAACTCTCCACACTGAGTTAGACTGGACTTCCGCTAATACATATACAATCTGTCATGCGTAGGAGGCAGGATGGGATAGTAGGAAGAATACTGGATTTGGAACATAGGTTTGTTCAGTTGTTTTTCAGATGTGTTTTACTCTTCGTGACCCCATTTGGGGTTTTCTTGGCAAAGGCGATGGAGCGGTTTGCCATTTCCTTCTCTAGCTCATTTTACAGATGAAGAAACTGAGGAGGCATACAGGGTGACATGACTTGCCCAGGTTCACACAGCTATTAAGTGTCTGAGGCCATATTTGAACTTATGAAGACGAGTCTTCCTGATCTCAAGCCCAGAACTCTATCCACTGGGCCACCTAGCTGTCCCTGGGAATCAGAGGACCTAGATTCAAACCCCAACTCTGTTACTTCCACCTGAGTGGCTTTGGGCAAGTCACCTAAACTATTTGGGACTCACTTTCCTCTTCTGTAAAATTTTAAAAAAGGTTGATATAGTCCCTTCCATCTCTAAATCTGTGAGCCTATGAGCCTATGCCCTAGGTTCGGATCCCAACTCTGCCATTTATTTGGCACAGAGACAGCTAGATGGTGCAGTGGAATTGGGGGCTGCACCTAGAGTCAGGAAGACCTGAGATCAAATTCAGCCTTGGATGCTTACTGACTATGTGGCCCTGGGCAAGTTGCCCAACTTCACTCTGCCTCAGTTTCCTCATCTGTTAAATGGGGATAGTAATAGCACCCACCTCCCAGGGTTACTGTGAGGATAAAATGAGATAATATTTGTATAAGCCACTATATAAATGCTCTTGTCGTCGTTGTCATCATCATCATTTACCGGCCTTGGACAAATTGCATAACCTTTCTAAGTCTCATTTTCCTCATCTGTAAAATGAAGGGGTTGAACTAACTCTCTTGACCTAAGTCTCTGAGCCTGTCATGACTAAGCCCGTACTCAAATCCTTTCCAGGGCAATGGGACTTCTCAGAGATTGCATTCCCCAGGCATAGCCCTAGAGCATATGGGTAATCTCCTTACCTCAGTGAGACCCTGGGGTAGAACTTTCCAAGGAGGCAGATAAGGAGAAAGCAAGGGAAGAGGAGATGAGAGAAAAAACAGTGACTGGATGGAAGGAAACTTGCCGTAAAGTTCTCTTTGCCAACTTGATTTCTCCCTGTGAGTAATAACACTGATATTTTCTCTAGTCACCTGTTAAGCAAATAGGAGGAGCACCCATCTCCAGGGGCGAGTGGCCCAGGTTGAAAAAAGTCAGGGCTGTCTTGATGAGTGCACTCTTAGAAAGCGTGCTTGCTGTCCAGCCGCTGTCTAGCCTAACCTGAGCTGGCCTGCTTAAATCAGAAGAGGTGTGATGAGCGCCATCTCCGAGCAACCAGGGAATACGATGGCATTTTGGAATGTTTCCCCATTATCTCGGAGCCCTTATCGGCTCCTTGCCTTTCACGGGAGACCTTGCAATCTGAATAGCTCTTTGCAAGTAGAGACTAATGGTTGAGAAGATAATAAATAAGTAATGAGGTAATTTATAATTAGGCACTTGGGAAATATTACTGATTCCTGGTAATTAACAGAGAAAATGCGGAGTCCTCAGCTAAAGACTTTTTTTTTTTCATTTCCCATAGCCCAGTAATGCAAGGTCAGTTATGGCACTGGACAACATGATCTGATTTGACTGCCAGTTAGCTGAGTGAAACAATGGCACACTCCTTTTTTTTTTTTTTTTCCCCTCTTTATGGGGGAGAATTTTTCCTATTCTTGTCCCACAGAGGCAGTTAGTTTTTCCTGGGAAATAGAAGCATTTGCCACTTGCCTTGCATAACTTTTCATTTGAACATTCCACAGATACTTGTTGAGCGGTTGGTGTGTACAGAGGGACGGGGCTAGGTGCCTCCAAGAGGGGCCCAAAATACAAGTCTGAATGCCTGGGAGGGCAAACAGAGGAACAGAAAGAAGGGGGAGGGAGCAAGGCCTGACCCGGGGACCCCCTGATGGCTGAAGTGGCAGCAGCATCTGCTCCAGCCATACCCAAACAAGCAGGACAGCAGGGACTCTGAAATCATTCTCCACTGGAGTTCAGCATGTGAGGCTAGTGACGCCACATGTTTTGCTGTGCAGAAGAGCCGCGGATGATTTTGTGGGTTCAATCTGATTTTTATTTTCTTTCCCCATTATCCTTATAAAAACGTAGCCTGTGAAACACCTGTTTCCTCTGTGATGACACCTCTATGATGCTCAGGGGGCTAAGCCTTAGAACTTAGGAATCTCCAGCTTTGTGTAGATCACCAGAAAAGGGTCAAGGGCAGGTGAGACAAAGCACATGTGCTCCAGGCTGGTCAGCATAGCTAATGATAGTCCTTGGGGGCCACATGTGGGGGCAGGAATTTTTCACAAAGACGGGGTGATCATAGAGTGAGAAGATGGAACAGACAGGAGACCACTGAATGAACACACTAAAACAATCCACAATGAAATCTCATCCTGGATGAAGTTTATGAAATGGCAAGAAAAGAACAAATCATTTTGGGGTTTTTATTTCTAACTCACTGAAAGTGGACCAGCAATGAATGCCTTTAATTCATTCCCCCACCTTTTTTTTTTTTCTTTCTCCCTCTTCTAAGCCCCAGAAGAAGAAGGAGGAAAACCTTTCCAGTGCCCGATATGTGGTTTGGTTATAAAACGGAAGAGTTACTGGAAGCGGCACATGGTGATTCACACCGGTTTAAAAAGTCACCAGTGCCCTCTCTGTCCATTCCGGTGTGCCCGCAAGGACAATCTCAAATCCCATATGAAGGTAAGCCCTCCCTTAACAGGACTACAGGGTGGTCACACACACAGGGTGAACACACATGCATCAGATTATCTAAAATAGATCAACCAGTTGTTCAGTTGTTTTTCACATCTATTCTTCATGACCCCATTTAGGGTTTTCTTGACAAAGATACTGGAGTGGTTTGTCATTTCTTTCTCCTGTTCATTTTACAGATGAGGAAACTGAAGCAAGCAGGGTGAAGGGACTTTCCCAGGGTCACACAGCTACTAAGTGTCTAAGGCCAGATTTGAACTCAGGTCTTCCTGACTCCAGGCCTAGCTCTCTATCCACTGGGCCAACCTAGCTCCCACGGATTAACCATGGGAACTAAGCAAGATTGATTGAATTAATGGTCTTGCCAGGGGCAGCTAGGTAGCACAGTGGATAAAGCACCAGCCCTGGATTCAGGAGGACCTGAGTTCAAATCCAGCCTCTGACACTTGACACTTATTAGCTGTGTGATCCAGGGCAAGTCACCTTACCCTCATTGCCCCGCCAAAAAACAAAACAAAACAAAAAATCAAACAAACAAAAAAAGAATTATTGGTCTTGCCTCTGGAGTACAGGCATTTTTTAAATAAGGGGAAAATAGACCTGATGAGTGATACTCCATAAACACAAAAAGGTGGAACAGGAAAAAAACCTCTGTGACTTTAAAGAAGACAAAATCAATGTTAAAAGTTAAGATGTCCGAGGCAAGAAACCTTTTTTCTGTATGCAAATCATGTCCCATGACAGGGTCAGTGACTGGGACTTGCCTTATTTAATAGCAGAGGTGTTCTGGACAAAGGATAGACACCTGAAACAGTGGACTGGCACTGGGCAAGGGCCAGATAGAACCAGGCAGACCCCTAAGCAAGCAGGGAATCAGCTAGTCCAAATTCAAGATTTCCCTCAGTGAAGGATCAAAGAGAATTTTTCACTTGTGTCTTAAGGGGAAAACTCTGGTTATGTTTCTCAGTTTCACACATTACTGTTCTCCTTTAAAAGGCTGCATCCCTAGATCAGGACCAGAGTGCAGTAAAGGAAGGGCTGGGCAGGAAATAAGCTTATTGAAAGTCTCTTGGACAGAGGAAGTAGCTAAGTGGCTCAGTGGATAGGACACTGGACCTGGATGGACACTTACTAGCTGTGTGACCCTAGTCAAGTCACTTAACCTCTGTTTGCCCTAATCCAATGAAGAAGGAAATGACAGACCACCTCAGTATTTTTGCCAAGAAAACCCCATGGGCAGCATCGGCATGCTATGGCCCACAGGGTCACAAAGAAACAGACATGCCTGAACAACAATTTTTGGGGCAGCCGGCTGGCACAGTGGATAGAGCAGCAGTCTGGAAGTCAGGAAGACTCATCTTCCTGAGTTCAAATCCAGCCTCAGACCCTTATTGGCTGTGCACAGTTTTATTAATTTGCTCCCTCAAGTTGCTCATGGGCTAGTAGAGAGTATCTAGTCACAGGTGTTGGTGATTCTGTTATGGTGCCCCTGGCAAGGCTGCAGAAAACTGAATTCAGTCCTATTCTATTTAGGTATATGAGTAGGATCATGAACAATCTCTGTCTAATTAAACTGGACATGGATGTTGTGGTTCCATGAATCTTCTGGTATCTCAAAGAGGTAGTGTGGTACAAGGTAAAGAGACCTGGGCTAAGACACCTGGGTTCTGATTCTAGCAGAAGTGACTTAATCTCTGAGCCTCAGTTTCCTAAAAACAGAGAGCTAAGTGACCTCTGAGGATCTTTCCGCATCCTTTATTGCCAAAAAAACCCTCTTTGTTTCAGATCTTTTTGTTGAATGTCTTTCTTAAATTCATTCATTTACTGTCCTGCCTTAGTAAGCATAGTATATTAGAATAATGGAATTTAAGATCTGCCAGGATCTTAAAATCATCACCCTAAATACTAACTAGTGGTCATCATTCTACCATCGAAGCTATGAAAGGTGCTGACAGTGAGCCTGAATGGGTATCGACCCCATGACAAATGGCAGCCTTGTAGGCATGGTTTACGCAGCTTTCACCCCAGCATTTGACAGGCCTCTGGTGGAGGGTCATAGTAAAGTTAGGTTGATTTTGAAAGGGATGAGTTGCTGGATTCCAGGTTTTGATGTTAATGGTTTATCACCAGCTTGGTAGGAAGATTTCAGTGGCGTTTCCCAGATTCCCCTTATTGTCCTGTGGTATGTGACATTTTTAACAGTGACTTAGATGAAAGTTTGGATAGATAGCAGGCTTATCAGATTTGCTCATGATGCCCAACCCAGAAGCACAGCTAATGGATGGAGGACAGTCAAGGCCCAAAAAGATCTTGACAAATACAAGATGGAGGAGAGGCGAGATGGTTGGAAAGCAATTCCTCAGAAAAATGATCTGGGTTTAGTGAACTCTTGGCTCAACATTAATCAATAATAGGACAGAACAGCCTAAAAGGCTGATATAATTGTAGTCTATGTTAATCAGAAAGTCATCGTATCCAGGACTAAGGTGGTGATATTCCTGCTGGTCAGACTGTATGTAGAGTGAGGCATTCAGTTCTGGTGCCACATTTTAAGGAGAACGTTGAGAATGTGTCTGAATACTTTTCAGAGGATGGCATGATGTCCAAGGGCCTCTATTTGAGGATTGGGTAGAGGAAGGAGTTCAGGAGAACCTGGGATCCTTGGTGGGGTGACTGATTTATTTATTTATTTATTTATTTATTTTTGCGGGGCAATGGGGGTTAAGTGACTTGCCCAGGGTCACGCAGCTAGTAAGTGTTAAGTGTCTGAGGCCAGATTTGAACTCAGGTCCTCCTGACTGCAGGGCCAGTGCATTATCCACTGTGCCATCTAGCTGCCCCTGATTTTTTTTAATGCCCCTAGTACCCAGCATGGCACCTGTCACATAGTACATGTTAAATGCCTTTTAAGTTAAATTTAATTGAACCAAGTTTATGTGCCCTGGAAAGGAGAAGACTTAGGGAGGCTAAGTGTGGGAACTGTTTTCAGGTAACTGAAGGGTTTTCATGTGGGAGAGAGGATGAGTTTGTCCTCCTTGGCCCCAAACAGTAAGCAATGTAGGAAAGTTGTTAAAGGGGCAGATGTAGACTTCATACAAGGCAAAAACTTCCTGACGAGCAGAACTGCCCCATGGGCTGTCCTGGGAAGGCCTGGAAGCCTCCTTCACTCGAGGTCTTCAGGTTAGCCCATCATGTGGTCTGTTTTAGAGGGGATTCTAGCCCAGGGGCAGGCGCTCCACTGAGTCAGGGCTTGGTTACCTAAGGTCCAGGGACTCCCAAAGGGTCTGTAGATAGATTTCAGTGGGTTCGGGAACTTGGATGGGAGAAAAAAAAAGACACCCTGTTTCTGCTACCCTCTAAGTGAAATTTAACATTTACTTCAATTATTAAAAAAACATTATTTTAAGAAGGGTCCAACCGGCTTCCCCAGACACCCCCAGGGGCCCAGGACCCCAAAGAAGTTAAGAATCCCTGCATTAGATAGCATCTGAGATCTCTTCCAACCCTGAAATTCTAAAATGGTGTGACACCCCCTGGAAGCTGTTGTTCTAAGAACTGAACTCCAAATGTGAGCCTGGTTTTTTTAACCTCTTGCTTCTCTATCCTAAAAGTGAGGTGCTCTTCCCCTCCTGCATTTGGTTAATAGAAGGCCCTGAGTAGCTGACTCATACTGTTCATGGTCTAGATCCCCCTCCCTCTTCAAAGCAGTAGAGCTCAGATTGTAAATGGGCACAGGGACGATTGAATAAGAAAGAGCTGGTTTGCAGCTCTTATCACAAAAAATGTCTAGTAGGTTGTACCTTGAAGTAGAATCTAGCTAATTTAAAGCATTGGTTAAGTAGGAAGCTTGACTCTGGCCCAGCAGACTGGGAGCCTTGCCTCAGCCCAAGGTCACTTAACCAGCCTATTTATAAAGCTGTAGTTTTTAAGGACCCTGAAACTAGAGGAAGATGTGTTGGGCGCCTTGATGATCCAAGACAAACTCTAAGCTATGGCCGAGCCGCAGCAGAGAGCAGCGGGGTCTGCGTAGGTCAGAGGGACTCAGAATGCTCTCAGAACAAATCAATAACTGGAACAACAAAGCAACCGTGTGCCACTACTAGTTTATTCCAACTCTTAGCCTGTTAGGCAACAACTAATTTAGGCTCTTGGTAAGTGGACATGTAAATTTACCTGCATAAAATGGGACATTCTTTCCTACCCCTGCCTGCTATTCCTCTCCTGACCACATTTGGAAGTATATATTTAGTAATATTTCTTAACCAAAGAGGTTAAGAATCCCTGCATCAGATAGTGCCTGAGTTCTTGGGCTTATTTTCTTAGGCTTATTTCCTATCTTCATTAAATGTTTTTGCAACCTTCCTAGATGAATGGGCCCAAGGGAAGCAACTTGAAAGTCTCCTAAGTTAAAGCTGAGCCCAATAAAGAGAGAGCTGCAGAGATAATCCTAGTAACATACACACACACACACACACACACACACACACACACATACATATATATACACACACACAAACATACATATATACATATATATACACACATATGGAGAGAGAATGAATTAGAGTTTTATATATAGTTCTATAGTTTTATTTATATATACATATATATGCATACACATATATGGAGAGAGAATGAATTAGAGTTTTATATATAGTTCTATAGTTGTATTTATATATACATATATACACATACACATATATGGAGAGAGAATGAATTAGAGTTTTATATATAGTTCTATAGTTTTATTTATATATACATACATACACACATACATATATACACATATGTGGAGAGAGAATGAATTAGAGTTTTATATATAGTTCTATAGTTTTATTTATACACACACACACATATATAAAGCTAAGGTTTGAAAAGTGGTATACTCAGATTCTCTCATTTGATCCCCATAACACCCCTCTGAAATAGAAGAGACGTTTTCAACCCTCATTTTGCAGATGGGGAAACTGAGGTAAATGAGTCATATAGTGTCTGCTAGTGTCTGAAGCAGGTTTAGAACCCATATCTCTGACCCCAGTGCCCTAGCTACTGTTTCATGCTATGATTTGGTAGAATGGAAAGATGGAAAGAGCACTATGCTAGAAGTAAAAAGACCTGGGTTCTAGACTTAGCTCTGTCACCAGACTAGCTGTGTGACCCTGGGTAAATCATTCTATTCCTCTGAGTCTCTGTTTCCTGTCAGTCTCTAAAATGGGGATAATGACTGTACCTCCCTCCTAGGGTTGTTGTGCAGATCAGCTGAGGTAATGTGTGGAAAGCATTTTGTAAATCCTAAAACTCTACGTGAACGTTAGTTGTTGCTCTTGCTGTTGTTATTACAACTCCATCATCCCAGAATCCAGAACATATCCGATCCCGTTTCCACAATACAGCTCTTCAGGTACCTGAAGACAGACAGCTTTTATGCCCAAGCTAAGTCACAGTCACTTAACCTCTCCGTGTGTCAGTTTTCCTCCCTGGTAAAACGAGGCAGTTGGATTAGATGATCTCTGAGGTCCCTTTCAACTTTCCCACAGTATGAGACTATGGCCATAGCAGCCAAAAGCTATGAAGCCCTGTCTTGGCCGGGAGGTGGACTCATTGATTGCAGAGGTCTCTCTTGTTCCTAACCCCTTTTGATGTGCAGTATTTGCTGTTGAGAAAAATGACCAGCACGCCGGAGAAAGGAAAGGAGGCTGTATGTATTGACTCAGAAGGAAGAAAAGCGGGCTCTGCTTTGCAGCGGCAGGCCTAGAGAGCTTCAGAAGCAGCGAGATATTCCTTTAAGTCAAAGGCCAAACACGAGGTGGGATCCCTGACCCCACCCCCCCTCCTCTCCCCACTTTGTGAAAGAGTTCAATTCAGCCAGCACCTACCTATTGGGTGCCGGTTCCAGGCCAGGTGATGGAGCTCCAAAGAACCCTCCTGGAAGCTTGCCTTCCGTGGAGGAGGGCTTGAGGAAAGAAATCCAACATGCCCAGTTAAGTTTACCCAAGGTCATACATAGTCATTTTCAGAGGCAAGGGGAGATTAACAGAAAGTCAAAGCTTTTTCTCCACACTTTCAATAATGAATTCCCAGGGGCAGCTAGATGGGCCCTGGATTCAGGAAGACCTGAGTTCAAATCCAGCCTCAGATATTTGACACTTACTAGCTGTGTGACCCGGGGCAAGTCACTTAACCCTCATTGCTCCACACACACAAAAAAGAAAAAAGTTCATGAGCTATTAATAATAAATTCCTTTTGTCAAGTAATTAAACAAGTGCTTGATTGATCATTTTTTTTTACATCCATTGCACTTCCAAATGACCCCCTTACCCCGTGTAAACCACACCCCCCCAACAGAGGTATGGCTAAGCATAACAGATGGTATGCCTCATTCCACATCTGTAGTCCACCACCTCTCTGCTGAAAGGACCGATTTTTACCAACAGTTCACTGAAGTCATAATAAGTCATATGATCATTTATTTCCCAAGCCTAAATAGAGGAAGAACAAAACTCGACATATAGTTATGAAACTCAAGAGGCCATTTTTAGAAAATGCATGTCGTCTGGCTATTTTCAGTGCAGACTTCAAAACAGGCAGCCAGCTCTATATTGTTTTCCCTTCCACTAGAAGCTGATCTCGGGGCTCTGTTCCTGGATTAGCTCACTTCTCCTTTTCTCTCCTCCGGACACTGCTGAAATGAAATCTGTCCCACTGGGCACTCCCCTGGGGGCTGGAAGCTTTCTGTAGCCTGACCTTTAACCACTTAGTTTCAGGGCATGATTCTAGCAGCCTTTGTCAGATGCCTTTGGGGGGCGGTACCACGGGGCCTCCGAGGAGGATGGTTCTGCAAGAATGGGGTGGAGGAAATTGAATTGGATTCTCAAGACGTTGTTAGACACCCTATGGAAATTATCAGGATTTAGAGCTCATTGTCATCAAAGAAAAGAGAGATGGTATTAACATCCTCTGACAGATGCTGCTGCCCCTCCCACAAAGAACAGGCGTGGGGGGTTGAGAAAGTCTGTCATGTAATTAGCAGAACCTTTCTACTACTGGTGATGGCTGACCATGTGGCTGTTTCTGTTATTAAACTCCTGTTTTGGGGAACTTGGGCGTCCTCCGTTGTTTTTTTCCGAAAGCCACAGTGGGGTGCTGTAGCGACAGGATCTCACCATTAACTTTTAATTCCTTTGCTTTTGTTGGTCATTTAACATTATTTAAAAGTATGTTTTGGCTGGTGAATAATGCTTTTGGACTGCATTCAGGATGTGTAAACAGCTGTAGTAAAACTTGCTCTCTTGGAAAGAAAATCTCTGAGGAGGGGCCAGGTAGCAGAGTGGGTTAATGAGTGAGCCTTTAACCTTTGTAAACCTGAGTTCAAATCCCTTTTGCTCAGAAATTTAGAAAGAAAAAAAAAAGTTTTGTTTTGTTTCTTTTGCATTCCAATCTGTTGCTTGTTTGTCCAGATCACACAACTACCCAAACAATTTGGCCCAAATCTCCAGGATTGGCAGTTTCTGCTCAAGGGAAGGGCCAGTACTGAAATAGCAAGGGTGTTACAGGTCAGCACTGAAGTGCATTGGCAAAGATGAATGGGGGAGCTTACAAGCTTTACAGAGCACCTGCCAGCATTAAGCCTGGCTCAGGCCAATGCAATTATTTCCTCACTTTCTCAAGCTCTAAATTTGTCCACGACAGGGTTGGGGGTGGGGTCCGGCGGGGAAGTGCCCTGGAACCTCTGCAGGTAGTATGCATGGTGGATTCGAATCAGATGCCACAGTCTTCATTCTGTTCATATGCCACACATTTGGAGGCTTAGTTATACTCCATTTGGAAAAGTCTGCTTCTGTGAGAAATGTAAAATACCCGGGCAGAGACAGACTCTGAGTCAGAAATCCCAAATTCTTAGTTCCATTCTACATGGATTTGTGTGTGTGTGTGTGTGTGTGTGTGTGTGTGTGTGTGTGTGTGTGATTTTGGTGTAAAACACTGTTTGTGTCTGAATTTCTCCTTTGCTGAAATGGGATTATTTCCCATATCCCCTTCCTTGCTTTTTCTTGTCCTTCCCCCCTTTCCTCCCTCCTTCCCTCTTTTCCTACCCCCTTCCCTCCCTCCTTTCTTCCCTCCCTCCCCCCTTTCCTCCCTCCCTCCCCTCCTCCTTTCCTCCCTCCCTCCCTCCTTTTCTCCCTCCTTCCCTCCATCCTTTCCTTCCTTCCTCCCTCCCTCCTTAACTTCCTCCCACCCTCCCTTCTTCCCTCCTTCCCTCCTTCCTGCCTTTTCCCCTTCCTTCCCTCTCCCCCTCCTTCTTCCTTCTCTTCTCTTCCTTCCTTTTCCTTCTTTCTTTCTTTCTTTGCCGGGCAATGAGGGTTAAGTAACTTGCGCAGGATCACACAGCTAGTAAATGTCAAGTGTCTGAGGCCAGATTTGAACTCAGATCCTCCTGAATCCAAGGCCAGTGCTTTATCCACTGCGCCACCTAGCTGCTCCCTCTTCTTTCCTTTTCCCCTTCCTCCCCTCCCTCCCTCCCTCTCTATTCTTCCTTCCTTCTTCCAACTGGAGAAATCAAGGTATGGAAAGTTCCTCCGCAGGTGCTGCACAACGGCACCTAACTCATGGGTGGCTTGTGGCCTCTCAGAGCTGCCTGGGACACTAAGGGATGTGACCATGGTCACACACATGCCGGTCAGCAGTACTTGAACCAGGTTTTCTTGCCTTCTCTATCCTCTACGCTCTGTTGCTTCTCACTTCCACCTTCTTGAAAATTGTGATAGATCCTAGACTCTGCGATCTAAGACTGGAAGGCCAGCTCTTCTAATCATTCATTTGACATGTGAGGAAACTGAGGCCTAAGAAATTGACTTGCCCACATTATTTCCTTATAGACAGCTTTAGGATCGTTCATGAGCTCTGGTTTTGTTTTAGTTTATTTCAAGTTTAATTGAAGCCTTTTGCTTTTGCACCGCATTTATTTCCAACAAATCCCTTTCCCCTCAGCTACAGTGATCCTTTCCTTGTAAAAACAATATTTAAATTCCTTGATTTTACAGAATAGGAAACTGAGTCCCAGAAACATTAAAGTGACTTGCCCATGAGTAGCTAGGGAGAGAACTGGGGCTTAAAACCAAGCTCTCTTAACTCTTGGTTCAATGCCGTTAACCATGAGTAGTGTTTTGAAAATGGATGAAACTCTATTTGCAAAGTGCATATAAGTCTGTGGGTGAAAGGTGTTTCATAAATGCAAAGTATTATTGTTGTCAGGGAAATTCATTGACAAGGTACCTATGCTGACCCTAGTTAATTATTATGTCAATTGGATAGTTTGTTGGGTTTATGATTATTTATTGCTCCAAGATTACCAGCTGGGATTAGTTTCTTAGAAGGCTCGGTAGATCCGACCAAAAAATGGTGGGAGCTTAGATTTAAAACTGTAAGGAACCTCAGAAGTAGTTTAGTCCAACTTCCTCATCTGACATGCCAGTTACTTGCCCAAGGTCACATAGTGGCAGACTGGTATTTAAACCAGAGTGATGCAGTGTATCTATTCTATGTTCCTTAATTAAGTGATAGGTGACTTTGGAGATAGGCTCAAATCTCATTCCTGGTGTTAGTAACCTGTATGACATTGAATAAATCTGTTAACCTCTCTGGGCCTCAGTTTCCTTTTCTGAAAATTGAACAGGTTGAATTAGCTATGACCGCTGAGTTCCCGTTCACCTCTAAATCTATGATCTTATGAACACAGGTCACTGGATTTCAAATCCAGTGCCTTTCCCACTGTTCCATGAGGCTTCTAGGGAAGCTAGGTGGCTCAATGGATATAGAGTGCTGGACCTGGCGTCAAGATGACCTGCGTTCAAATCTAACCTGAGACACTTACTAGCTGTGTAATACTGGACAAGTCAGTTAACCTGATTGCCTCAGTTTCCTCATCTGTAAAATGAGCTAGAGAAGGAAATGGCAAACCATTCCAGTGTCTTTTCCAAGAAAACCCCAAATGGGGCCACAGAGTTGGACATGAGTGAAACAACTGAACAACAACATGATGCTTCTCCTAAAGAATTGTTTGCTGAAAATCTATCCTCCTAACTGTGTGAATGGGCCCCATAACTTCTCCGGGCTCACTTTGTGTTTAGGGATGATTGCCATTCTTTTTTATGATTTTTTTTTTTTTGCAGGGCAATGGGGGTTAAGTGACTTGCCCAGGGTCACACAGCTAGTAAATGTCAAGTGTCTGAGGCTGGATTTGAACTCAGGTCCTCCTGAATCCAGGGCCAGTTCTTTATCCACTGCGCCATCTAGCTGCCCTGATTGCTATTCTTTTTAAGATCATAGCTATGATACGCTTCAGATTTTTAGCTTCCCAATTCTATTGTTTGCATTGTAGAAGGACAATTTGTAGATGTGTTTGGAAATCTGTCATGAGACCTAGTTTATAAATGTGTCATGGGTGTTCCTCCCCTTCCTGCCCCCTGCCCCTCTTACTCCCATTCCTCAGGTTCATCAACACCAGGACCGAGGCGAGACCTTCCAGTGCCAGCTCTGTCCTTTTACCTCCTCCCGTCACTTTAGCCTGAAGCTCCACATGCGATGCCATCAGCACTTCCTGAGGACAGAAGCCAAGGTGAAGGAGGAGATCCCAGAAACAGATGTGAAGGGGTCGCCGCACCTCAGTGAGAGTGCCTGTCTGGGACCGCAAAGGGAAGGAGCAGGCACAGACTTAGTGGGGACTCCAGTCCTGTCTAGAACTCCAGACAGGACTAGCCAGAACAGTGCTGGAATTCCACCCTTGTTGGTCAAGGAAGAGCCCAAGGAGGATAATGGCCTGTGCCCTTCTTTTACCCTGAATGTTGCCGACAGACCTATGAACAACACAAAATTGAAAGACACCTCAGACTACGTGGCCAATACCGCGTCAGCGTTGTTCAGCCAAGACATCTCCGTGAAGACGGCATCGGACTTTCTCATGAAGCTGTCAGGTAATGGAACAGGGTGGTGCTCATCTTCTTTCTTCCTGCTTCCTTTCTTGTTGGGCCTCTGACACGCATCCATCTCCTCCCTCCTATGTGCTCCAATTGTTTGGGCCTGGTCAATTAATTAAAGTGGTTGGTTTCTATTTTTCCATTTTTCTTTCCTTTTTGCATGTTCTTTACCTGTTCTTGGGTTGTGTGTGTCTGTATTTAAGGTGATCATAATGATGCTGGGGGCCAAAGCTTGGTCTTGGTCCCTTGCCAGATGCTCCTGGTGACCTTGGGTTTCCCATTTACCTTTTCCCTGCTTTGGGTTCTGCAAAATGCCTGGGTGGAATGTATCTGATTTCATCCATTCTTTGCTATCTCAGTTTTAAAGGCATCTTAGGACAAAGAAACACAGATGAGCATTAGGTAATGGAGTTTTTGTTTTTTCAATGTGGGTTCATCAGAAAGGGTTTCCAAAGAAATTCTGAAAGCACCTTACTCTTTTTCTTTGATTCCCCTCTCCTGCAGCAGATTATACAAGGGTTTCTTTTTCTCTTTGTCACCACCTTTTTTCTCCTTCAGCCTGTTTTGTGATTATTCAGAGGTTAAGCAGTGGTCCCACCATGGGAAGAAGGGAGCGTTTCTGCTGACTACATTGTTGGTTCGAGAGGCACGTGGTGGGGTTGCATGGCAGCTTATGAAGTTTTTTTAAAGTAGGATTTAAAATTTTAAAGGCAATGTGGAGGGTGGAGAAAGGTCGTTGGAGAATTGGTTCTGTCTTTCATTGAAGATGGCAGTCCCCAAGATGATTTCCAAATGCCATTTCAGCTCTTAGGAGATTGACAATACCCTTTTAAATGGAGAATAATTGGTCACCGCCTTCCGTTAAACGGATGTGAGTTGCATTTTACTAAATGTCACTGCCAGGTGAATTTGAGGTTCAGTTTCACCTGCTCATCCCTTTGCTCAGTGAGTCTTGTGAAATGGCTTCCCGTCTTTGTGGCCCCCGATCTTTGCCCCTCAGGGAGTACAAGGAATGAGAAGATGTAGGAAATGGAGTACCAGGTGTTGAAGAAATTACCTGCAAGGCAGGAAGTGAGGAAAGAAGGTAGGAGTTAGTGCAATACATCAAAACCTAGTAGAGGTAAGGACCATTCTCCCTTGGGGTTAATGATGCCATAAGAGTTAAAGATATACTTAATTTTATCTGTTTGAAGTCATTTAATATCATAACATTTTCTCATAGTTAGAAAAAAGTTGTTGTACTTTTAAAAAGACTGGTATTTTAATTCTTCCAGATCTTTTTTTTTTGTTGTTAAAGGGGTGGGGCAGGTATGATGCTGGACCTATGATTTCATCCATTTTGCCATAATTTAGTCTTAGTTGTCTGGGGCACTGGGAGGTTAAGTACTCAGACATATAGCTAGTGTGTGTCAGAGGAAGGACTTGAACACAGCTCTTCCTTACTCCAAGGCCCCTTTCTAGCCATTATTTTATAGTCTTTTAATGCCTTTTTTTATGCCATCCTTTCCAAGTCTTCTCTTGTTGTTCTGAATATCACCCTCCAGAAGACCCAGATTCTATCTCGTCAGCCTCACTTGATGATGCCTGGAAATGGTTACTCTTCTTTGGACTCAGTCTCATCCCAGGGAAACAATGTAATGGTGTATCACAGAGGTGTCAAACTCATGGCCAGAATCAGATTAAAATGCAATTGAGAAATGTTTAGTAAAATAAAATACATTCAAATATAGATTATGTTAATTTGTAGTTTTCTAAATCCATATGCCTCCTGTTTCTGTTTGAGTTTGACACCTCTCGTACAGTAGATAGAAGATTAGATTTGAAGACCTGGATCCTTTCAGAAACCTGCCAATCACGAAAGGCATTTAACATGCCCGGACCTCAGTTTCCTCCCCTATAAAAAGAGGAAGCTGGACTTGTTGACCTCTAAGGTTCCTTCCAGCTCTAAAGCTATGATTCTGATGAAACTACCTGTTTATGGATTCCAGTTTAGGAAAAAAAGGCAGAATTTGCTTTTCTTAGAAGACTCCATGGGGCTTGAGACCAAAGGTTAAGGGGTAGGAAAGGCAGGGGTGGGTAACTCCATGAAGGGCAGGTTTCGATTTAGGAGGTTTACTCCCCATAAATGAAAAACCGATGCACGGTGGTGCTCATACCGAGCTCTGATGTGTTTTTCTCCAAGAGGTGCACGACATCATGCCGTGACTCCAGACCTTGGCTGGGGCCAGTGGTAGATAAGAGGGCTTGTTATGGCTGCTCAGAGCAGAGACTTCAATGTAGAGAAGCATAAGGGAAAAAAGGCTCCTCCAAGTCAGCAGAAAGGGAGGGAAGGGGAAGGGATGCTACCACAACCTCTGCATCAGGAGCTAATGTTTTTCAATTAGCAGCAGACTAGGAGCTGTTTACTGTTCGGCAGACTGATCTGTCTTTGCCCACTGATCTATTGGCATCAGAAAACAGATACAAATATGCACTATTTATGCAAAAGACCCATGCAGTTATTTTATGGTGACTTACTAGAGGTCCAGGAACCTGACTTGTATGCACTGTTACCTAGCAACATGTTATAAAGTCACTGGGGGAGTGAGATGCATCTGTAATTTTTTTTTGCGCATATTTGGATGTAAATGGAAACTTGGTGAATGTGGCAGTGCTACCCAGGGGAGGTGATGTTCCTTTAAAAGGAAAGGAATATGTTTTTCTGGAGGGATTTGCATCCAGCCACATAGTTGGTGGTGCTTTGCCTCCCGATAGGGCTTTGATTGAGGTGTGGAATGCAGTGAGTGGCACCTGGCAGTTTCTGTGAATGCCTGTTTCCCAGACCAGGAGGCTACATTTCCCTGGCCTGCTGCCTGAGTCTTCAGCTCTTCCTGCTATCAGAAGTAGTAGACTGCTTGTTCCTTCTTCAGGGCCCCCATCTCTTGGCCTCATAACGGCGCTATTGTTCTCCTGCCGAATTTTCAGCTGAGCTCCCCCAGTGCACCTGCTGCGACTGTAGGGTGCAGCTGTTTGCTTGCACCAAGTCTGTGAGTGACTGTGCCAGTCAGACCGCTGTCTGTGCACACTGGAAAACAGTGACAAATTCAAACATGCGGATACCTACTGGTTCCCTCAAAAAGGGGCAGGGCCTGGAGACTCTCTCTTGTTCCTCAGTTAGAAACTGCAGCAAAAACATATATGTGTGTCTATGTGTACATACACATAGACATACATATATACAACCCATCTATCCAGATACACACACATACAACCTATACATATACATATATACAATCTATAGATATACATATACACATATATACCCACACATATATAAACATACACACACTCACACACACATATATATGGGAGGGGGGGAAGGAGAGAGAGAGAGAGAGAGAGAGAGAGAGAGAGAGAGAGAGAGAGATGTTGTTGTTGCAGTTTAAAACCAAGGAACAAGATCACAGCTAATTATGGGAGAGCCTCCTCTCCCCTGCCTGTGTGTGTGTGTGTGTGTGTGTGTGTGTGTGTGTGTGTGTGTGTAAAATCACCTAATGATAGCACATAAGGAAAAAATTGCAGCATGCGAAGTTGTTCCCCACTGATCCCAAACTCCCACGTTTTTAGATTTCTTAGCTTCAGTGACGGTCAGTCCCCATGACAAGACAAATAAAGTTCCTTCTCTGACCCAGTATTAGTTCCCCTTTCTCCCAACTGGACCCACATTTCTCCCTAGAAGATGAATGATTCTCCAGGCCTAGCTGCTCCTAACTGACCTGGAAGTAGCCAGGCTGCTGCCGTCCCTACCACTTCTCTAGGTTTGGGGAAAATGTGATCTGTTGGCTTGAAGTTAGGGTTGGAGCCTTTGAGATTCTGAGCTGTATTCCTAATACAACGTTGTCATCTTGCATATATTTGATTCTGGAATCTACATTAGGAGCGTAAGAGCAAGGGCCAGAGCAGGGAGAGACTTGTCCCTGAGGTGAATGGCTGGCTGGATTTGAAGCAGGCCGCTGCCCTGGTTTTGTGCTTACCCATAAGCCACTGCTCTTTCTTGTAAAGCGATGTTTGAGGTGCTCATGTGAACAAAGCCTCTGAAGGAACCTTTCAGTGCTGCTGGGTGTTTTTTCCTCTACTGTAAAATATTAAATAGGAAATTGCATTTGGTAGGTATGGCCAACTTCAGCCATGAAAATGGACTTCATTTTCTCTATTTTGCTTGGAAATTTCCCCAACCTGTCTTTTAGCCCATAACCACATCATGCTTGAAACAGTATCAATAGGTTTAATTTCCATCTCTGCTTCAAATCTTAGTGCTTTGCATGGCCAAAGAAGAAGCTTAGTTAGACCTTTTTTTCCACCAGTGAGTTACAGCAATGGATGTTCTATCGTCTAAGCGTCCCGTATTCCCATGGCACCTACAGAAAGGTATGTTGGAGGCTGCTCTCTTCTTTCCTTTATCCCCAGCTGAAGGGGAGAAAGGGCAGAGTGATGTCTGGCCGGGCCGATGCATGTGGGAGTGAGTCCAGGACAAGGAGGAACATGTTCCTGGGTCAGACGCACTCCAAGATCCCCATGTTCTTCCTTGTGTAGCAACATCGAGGCACTAATTTGATGGCCTTCAGGAGAATGTCAGATACTATCAGGTCCATTCCAAGCATCAGGATCTTTGAAAACTGAAAAGATGTAGAGAAATGCATTCTAATTGTTGGGTGCATCACCAGAGGTCAGTTTAAAACTGTGCTTGGAAAACCCTCTATCATCTCTCTTTCTGTAAACTATGCTTTTCAAGGCATGAAATTTTATTCTCACTCTCCAAATTGTATCTCTGCACTTGACAGAATCTTGGCATATTGGCTGCCAGGCTGGAATGGCTTTCTAGTTCCTGGTTTTCCCAAATGAAAGATATAAATGATTTCAGCTATTTTATATCTAGAAAGTGGAACAAAAGAAAAAAAATTAAGTCTTCCAGGTTGTATGTTTTTTGACAAAAGGAAGACCTAAGTCTTCTTAATTTGAGAAGCTGGTCTTTTTCTGTTGGGCAAACATCAGGTCACTCAATTTCAACATGGTGCTTTCAAAGCAAATGGTGAGACCATTGTGGCATAAAGCATTGCCCTTGGATATAGGAAGACCTACGTTCAAGTCTAGTGTCTGATAAATACCAGCTATGTGACCCTGGGCAAGTCATGGAACTCCTAGTTCCCCAGGCAACTCTTTAAGGTCATTGATGAAGGGAATTTCCTCAGGTTGTTCCCTGGACCAAAGAGATCACAGGTCTGATAAAACAAGAATGACTACATAACCCAACTCCAAAACAAATGAGGTCTAGGCAAAATGGCGGTCAGAGACTCTCAGAACTGGAAGGCAACTAAAGATACTTTCTGATCCAATTTGTACCCATGCAAGAATACACAGCAATTGACTATAGCTCTGCTTGTTGCAGGAGACTTGCCTCCTGAGGCATTCCATTTCAATTGGGGATAGCACAAATGATCAGGAAGTTGTTCCTGATCAGGTCTTGCCTAAATGAGCCTCTCCTGCTCTTTTGTCCATTGTTCCTCTTTCAGCTCCGTAGAGCCAACAGAACAAATCTACTTACTACCTGTTCCACAGGAGAGTTCTTCAGATCCCTTAAGGCAGCAGTAATGTCCACCGTAAACTTCTTTTGCTTCTCCATACCAGCTGCTACCAGTACTTCCAAATGATCCTCATATAGCATAATTTTCTGCCCTTGGCTCTCTCGCCATCTTGGTAGGCATCCTCTGCATGCTCTCTGGCTTAACACTTTCCTCCCTAAGTTCCTGGCTTTCCAGCTGATCACAATTGTCCAGATGCTATGTGACCCTGCAGGGCAAGGTACTGCCCCGATACTGTGACCTTCCTCATCCTGGACACTATTTCATGTGACACAGGAGTTCAATATCACATTAGGCTTTTTTCCGGCCATGTCACACTGTTGAGTCATTGAGTTTCTGGTCCACTAAAATCAGACCAGCTGCTGCCTACACAGACCTCCTCCAACTTGTGCTGGGAAATTTTATTTTATTTTTTTTTGTTTGAATGGAAAATTTAACTATTTAACTAAATTTAAAATGCAGCTGTAGATTTACTCATAGATGGTGGACCTTTTTGAATGTATTTCTTCCAGCCAGAAACCTTTTAATGGTACATAAATCTTTCATTTGCAATTCTTCCTTTCAAAGCTCATGGACTTATAGATTCAGGGTTTAAAATAGTTTCAATCTGCATACGACTATACCAGGTTGTTTGTTTTTTGTTTTTGTGTGTGTGTGTGTGTGTGTGTGTGTGTGTGTGTGTGTGTGTTTTCTTTTGGTGTTGGAGGAGAGAAAGAGAAAACCAGGAAATTGTGGTCATGTCACCATGGGCTCACTAAACAATGTTAAGTATCTGGCAGGCCAGGGAAGTGCTCTGGCTTTCGATGAATGGGCTCTGCTGAAGGAGTCTTCTTCCCAGTGACAGTCCTCACTGAGATGCTGGGAAGCTCTCTCCATCTCCATGCTTCAGTCCTGCTTCTGCCAACTGGATGGTTCTCAACTGTGTCTCCCTTCACCTCCAATTGTAACTGTTCTTTCATTCTGGCTATATCTCTTCTATAATAGCCACTCCCTGGTTATGTGCTAAAACTTTATGTGTGAGAAGATGCATTTAGAGATTATAAATGCAGGTGGCATGGTGTACCAAGGAGAGCACTGGATTTAGAATCAGGAAGGTCTGGGTTCAAGTTATGCTTTAGACACCAACCAGCTTTGTGACCCTGAGCAAGGCACTTAACTAGTCGGGGAGTTTTTTTTTTTTTTCATTCATAAGATGAAGGGGCTGCATTTGAAGGCCTTTAGAGTCTTTTCCGGTTCTAGGAAGGATGGAAGGAAACAAGTATTTATTAAGGACCTACTATATGCCAGACACTGTTCTATGCCCTTGACAAATACTTTCTTGCTTAAACCTCACCACAACTGGAGTGGGGGTTGAAAACCACTATTACCCCGATTTTGTAATGGAGGAAACTAAGGCAAGCAGAAGTTAAATGACTTGCCCAGGTTCACAGAGCTGGTAAATGTCTGAGGCTCGATTTGAACTCAGATTTTATATCCAGCACTCTATCCACTGTGGCAGCCAGTTATTTATAACCTCTAGATCTGAGATCCTATGAGTCTCCTTTGAAATATGCTAAATATAGGGACTTATGACATTCTCAGAAAGGTTTCTTGGTCTTTTCCATGGTGTAGTGAATTGTAGTTCCCCAGTAGACATCCTACAACATTCATTCATTCATTCATTCATCTACTGAACAAAGATTTTCTAAGCACCAGCCATGTGTAAGGCACTGTACTAGTTGTAGTGAGAAATCCAAAGAAGAAAGCACTAAGCTGAGGCATACAGGGGCAGAGGTAATTAAAATATAGAGTCAGATTGGAGTTATAGACACCTCAGATGAATGGGATCTTTGTTACCTCTCCCAGACTCCCAGAGTACTGGAGAAGCAATACATGTACACAGAACTCGGGCTCTGACTGTTTTGTCTGTTGTTCCAAAACCAGCCAGATTTTTTTCAGCACCCTGTCCTCTCTTTGATGTTTAGATGTGTTCAGTCATGAATTCTTTTAGGTCCACTGGGGATTTTGCTAGTAATGTGTCCTGTCAGGCAATAACCTAGAGTGATAGTCACACCAGGCAATCTATCTTTGTCCCTACAACTGATCCCTGAATGAGGAAGACCTGGGTTTTAGTCTTGCTATATCCTGGCTGTGTGTCCCTAGATGAGTCACTTAATCTCTCTGTGCTCTGTAAATTTCTAAGTTGCCAGATTGGGCACTGCTCTGCCTTGGAGGTAGACATCCCCCTTTCCCTGGGACCTTTTTTCACTGATGAAATCATAGGTGGGGTCCAAAATACAAATATCTAATAAAGTACAAATTTATGGCCAAGCAATGCTAGGTTGCTGCTTCTTCCCCCTAAAGAGGTACTTAATTTTTTTTTTTGACTCTTTAAGGTGTTTGTATTTTTCCATATAAAAATGCCATATAACTCAATTGAATAAGCATTTTGGATCAGATTTAGATTTTGTTTTTTGTTCTTTGCGGGGCAGTGAGGGTTAAGTGACTTGCCCAGGATCACAGAGCTAGTAAGTGTCAAGTGTCTGAGGCTTTGAACTCAGGTCCTCTTGAATCCAGGGCCGGTGCTTTATCCACTGCTCCACCTAGCTGCCCCCGATCAGATTTAGATGTAAAAGGGACCTCCGTGTTCATCTTATAGATGCAAAATGAGCCCCTCATTTTATGGTTTAAAAAAATGAGATGAATAGAAATTAAATGACTCTTCCCACATCCTCAGATTTTAAATCCATCATGCCTTCCACTGCCCTCTGGTGCCTCCCTGGTACAAGACAACATGCAAGCCACTGGGAAGGAAGGAAACAGCATTTATCAAGTGCCTCTTCTCTACCAGTCACTGTGCTAAGCACTTTATAAATGTCCCTTTTGATCCTCACAACAACCCTAGGAGGCAGGTACTATTATTCTTCCTTTTCAATTAAAGAAACCGAGGCAGATAGGTTAAGTGACTGGCCCAAGGTCACAGAACTAGTGAGTGTCTGAGGTCAAATTTGAACTCAGGTCTTCCTTAATCCCAGTGTTCTAATCACTGTACCACCTAGCTTTACTGGGGATGCAAAGTCAAAAGAAAAATAGTCCTCGATCACAAGTTGCTTGTATACTCTTGGGAGGAAGCAATATTTGTACAGAGAAATAAGTATTAAAGAATTTGAGGAGAGAGGGAGAGTGAGAGGGAGGGAGAGAAAGGAAGAGGAAGAGGAAAGGAGGAGGAGGGAGGGAAAGGGAGAGGGAGAGAGCTGTAGGAGGATCAGGAACACTTTCTTTTAGGAGCAGAGAGATGCTAGCTTCCTTCTAAGATGATCAGTGGGAACAGTGAGAAGAGCCTGTTAAACAGGAAAAGGTAGTCTTAAAAGGGAAAATAGTGGTTTATCTTTGATGAGATTAATTCAATTTAAAAAGGCAAAGTAAAATAAAATGTAATCCAGATTTCCCTCTCCACAAGCCCCCACAACAGCTTTTGCTTAATCTTCATTCTATTCACCCAGATTCAAAACTTCATTTTAGACTCGTTTCTCCCTTAAATTCTCCCATAGTCAGTCACTAAATCCTGTTTCTTTTCTCCTACAAACTGTATCTCAGATCTGTACCTACTGCTCCTCCCACTGTGGTACTACTCTTCCTTTCCTACGTTGATTGGAATGGGAAGACCCACTTCAATCAATCTTGTATACTGCCGCCATATTAGTCTTCCTGAAACTTTCATTATTGTCATTTCCTTGTCCCAAACCATATGGATCAAGTCCAGGCTCTTCTGCCAGTTTGATTTTTTTTCCCAAGGCTATCTATAATCCAATCTCACCCTCCCTATCCAAACTCATTTCCCCCTATTCCCTAGCATGCAATTTCAACTTTAGCCTTCAAATAGTCTATAAGCTTTTTTGCTTTTCCCTGATATTGGTCACTTGCCTTGAATGCTCTCTTTCCCTCCATCCCCTACCTTCAGCCTTTTCAAACCTTCCCATCTTCTAAGGCAAAGTATCTTAAACTGTGGGTCTTGACCCCATATGGGGTCGTGTAACTCAATGTGGGGGTCACAAAAAATTTTGTTATGTATACCTATTGTATATACCTCTGTACCTGGGGTCACATAAAAATTTCTTGGGCAAAAAGGCATCTCAAGTGGAAAAAGTTTAAGAAGCCCCACTATAAGGTACTGCTAAGGTACTGACACAAGGTCAGACTTCTTGTGTCCTGAAGAGTCAGCCTTCTTAGAGGATATGCTACTTGCCTTCAATAAGTTTGAAAAAAAGGGGAGGCCAGCCTCATGAAGTCGGATTGTCTCTTGGCAGGGTGTCTATCTGATTACCACTTGGTGATTGGTAATGTCGTTGGTTTTGTTTCATAAACACTCCCTACCCCCCTCAAGTAAGACGGACCCTAAATATGAATTATTGAAAGAGAGAAGATAAGACTTTCTTTTTAGCTTCTTATGTTTTCCATAATTTAAAATCAAAATAGCAAGCCATCGGGCAGCTAGGTGGCACAGTGGATAGAGCACCGGCCCTGGAGTCAGGAGTGCCTGAGTTCAAATCCAGCCTCAGACACTTAACACTTACTAGCTGTGTGACCCTGGGCAAGTCACTTAACCCCAATTGCCTCACTAAAAAAAAAAAAATAGCAAGTCGTCTAACTAAACATTCATTATTTATTATAAATAAAGGGACAAATACAGTATAATGCAAGATTAAAAAAAATACAAATACCTAGGTATTAAAGAAAGGAACTTTTAAAAAACTGTTTAACTTTTATCAATCCCTATTTAAACTTTGACTTATTTTCTATTTCCAGGAGATCTTTTATTTTCTCTCATCTACAACGTGTCCAGGTGTTGAAAAGCCTCTGGCCTTTGATCTGGCCTTACCAAAGCTGCCTGTAGTTTGGGTGATAGGAGTCTTCATCTACTATCACCAGAATTGTTGCTAGTACAGCTGCTTCATACTGATGTTTAATTCTTACTAAATGGTTATTCCTTCTCAATGAGAACTACTTTGTTAATCTCAAGGAAGATTTCCCTTCATCCCTTATTCCTTGATCTTTCCTGGTTCAAGTCAGAAATATTAAAAAAAAAATAGAGGAAAAAGAAATCATGCCACAGTTCCTTTATCCCATTTCTCCCTCCTCCTTTCAATAAAGTTTGCAGTCGCCCAATGATTATTTCCTTCAGGAAGAAGTTACCTTAGCAACCAACTTACCAACTCCCTCAACTTCACCCCCTATCCCCCAATGCTTTTATCTGTGCTCAGTTAGCATTGAATTGCTTCTTTGCTCAGTCCTGCGGGGCTGGAATCTGCTTTGTAAAGGAATCAAAAATCACATCTGAGCAAAAAGAACAGTTTTTCAACAAGGTTTACAGGGATTTCCTCACAGAGGACTTTGAGTTTGGTGTGTGGGGACAGTGTGACAAATGGTAGCAAGTAGGGTCTATTTGTCTCTTAATTACAGCTAATTAGCCTCTTAGAATTAGAAAAGGGAATACTATTCTCCCACTGGATAACCCTTCCCCAACTTTCGCACCATTGTTTATTCTCCTGGATTTTGGTTTAGCTCCCCATAATTTTAAAAAGTCTATTCTTATTCTTTAAGATGGTAGGCCTGCCTTAGTGATTTTTCCCAATTTATGACTAGAGAATGCCTTCAATGCTAGGAGGATCTGGCTCAGTAAGATGGGGAAGATGGCAAAATGGATGCTGGCTTGACAAGAGAGAACACCTCTGCTCCCCCACCCTGCCACGCAGAGCCAAAGCCACATCTCTGCAATAGCTCAAAGCAGTTGTTGTAAGATATTCTTACCAACCAGTCTTTAGCTAGTCTCAGAGACTTGGTGGGGAGAAGAAGAGTTATTTGTAAGAACAGAATAAATGAGACGACACAGTTTCAGTGAGCCACAATCTATAGCTATTCCCTTAGCAAATTCTGGGGGAAAAACAGAGAAAATTGCTTTTCAGTTCACATATTTCTGAATATCTGGGTTTTGGGGTTTTTTTACACTAGGATAATAAAAAACTGGCAATTACGCAGTCATGTCATTAATTTCAAAGTGTAGGTGAAGTGCTGCTGTCAATATAAATATTTCTGATCACTTAGAGATCTATTTGCAGGCAGGGTAGCCCTTCAGATGTGCATTTTCCTACTTTCAATCCAGCCTTTTAATTGTGAATTAAGTAAAAAAGGGCAATAGTGTGGTGAATTAAAGGTTGGACAAATGAAAGTCTCCAGCCTCCCTCCCTGATATGTCATGAGATCTGTCTCCATTCTTCTGGTAGGTTGCTAGTTTTATGCCCAAGGATTGTTTTGACAGATAAGAATGAAAACCAGGTACTTCCTGCCTTCCAAATTTAACAATTCAGAGGGATGCAGTTTGGCCAGTTTTTTTCTACTACCTTATCCAAGAAACTTCCTCCTATGGGTACTAGAGTCTTTAGAGGAACGTTATCAGCCCACTTGGGGTTTCTTCTACACACAAAGCTCCATCTCCACATCTCAATGACTTTGCACTAGCTGTTTTCCCATCGTTGGAGTGTTCTCACTCAGTCCAGCTCTTACAATCCCCAACTGACTTTCAGATTCAGCTCAAGCACCATTCCACCCAGGGAACCCTCCCTGGTCCTTTCAGATGCTAATGCCATCCCCTCAAAGGTTACCTAACATCTACTTGCATATATCTTGTATGTGCTGATTTTATAGGCGGTCTCCCTCATTTTTGGTTTTGTTCTTGCTTTCTTCCCCTTCACTTAGCACAGTGTCTAGAACATAGTAAGTAAGTGCCGATGGATCAATGGACGAGAACAGCGACCCCGGTAGTTAGTCTTGTTTTTGAAGCATCAGAAGTGTTTCTCCAGATATACAACATTCCAGACTTCCACCAAGGGTTGAACTAGATGCAGATTGTTTACTCCAATTTTAGATAAAGCTGGCAAAAAGCTGCCTTTCTTGAGAGGTTTCAGTGTTGATCTTTGACCACCACACTACCTCCCCATTCAAGTGTTAGAGAAACCAGGAAAATGAAAATATTAATTTTACTCATTTTTAAAAAAACAAACAACAACAGTGAAGATCAGAGTAGTATAATGGCTCTAAATGGCTTTTAGAAAGGTATGACAAGAAATAAAAACTTTGCTCCCCATACCTCTCTTAGGGTATAGTGGAACCCTTTGCATTCTGCCATATTATAGGGTAATTCCCATTTAAGGTATTGAAAATTTGATGTTGATCCATTTTGAAATCTTTGAAGGCCTAAAGAGAATGTGTGTGTATGTATGTATATATATAATGTGTGTGTGTATATATGTACACACACAAATATATATACATGATATATCTCTATGTGTGTGTATATATACAAGACATATCCATATGTGTTCATATATAACATATACATATATATACACACATATATGCACACGCACATACATATCTATAGATAGATATATAATCTACCAGGGTCTTCATTATTCTCTGTGATTTTAATTATGCTCAATTTCTTGTTTTTCTTTTTTGTCTAATTCCACTCATCACTCTCCTTCCAAAATAATAAAGAACCTAAAATCAATTATATGTTCTCATTGCTTCCATATAGTTAACACGTTCTCTAGAAATTAGAATTTGCTTCCAGTGTTCTTGTAATTTCTCGTCACTTTCTAGTTCTCCCTCTAGAATTTAACTAGGAAAGAATATTTTGCAGTGAAAGAACAATAAAGGAAAAATGCAATAATCACAACAGACATTTTTTGAAAAACGAACTTACAGTATCACAAAAAGTGAGGGTTGAAAGGAACCTTAGAAGGATCAATGTAGTCCAATATTTCATGAATGAATGGCAAAACTGATGTTCATAGAGGGGAAAACCATCCAACATCATATAGCTAACAAACAGCAGAGTCTAGACTTGAAGCTATGTATTAGCTTTTCACTATTCCCATTATTCTTCTCCACCCCTTTCCCCATGAGCTTGGTTTCTTGGGTAATGAACTCTTCATTTTCTTCATCTCTAAAATGAAGGGGGTGTCCTAGATGACTGCCATCTACCATATATATACATACACACACACACACATATATATATATCTTGCAGCAGAGGGAAGACTCCCATTTAAGAGCTATAGGAATGATTTTCATGACCACATTGCTTCTAGTTCTGTCCCTGATAGCACTGTTGCCAGAGGGATGGATTCTAGCACCCTCCTTGAAGTTTTCTGGCATTTTTTCCATTAGCAGTGATAAAGTCTAATGGGATGTGTGGTTGCTCCAAAGATAGTTGAGTCATGCCCTATTGTTGTCCATCATTGCAAAGCTTCAAGCTTAGTCCTAGAGGGTCCTCTCATAAATGTTTTGTTCAATCCATAGTGACTTCCCCAAACATTTCCAGTGATCCTTGCTGTGATACACTGGGGATTTCGAGTTATCTGCAGAATTTACCTGCAGGTTGTTTGGAAACCTATTTGTCACATTTCATTCATTATAATGCTTTTATTTCATTATGACATGGAAATCTGGTCTCGAGAAGCTGATAGGTAACAAAAATTCATTCTGTTTCTGTGTGTCAGGAGTCTGGGGGAGGGAATTAGAAAGATAAGTTTGTAGGCCTATCTTTAGGCTTTAGGGGTTCAGAATGGGGTTTGTTTCCCTTTATGAGAAAAAACCAAATATTTATGATTTATTTAATTTATTAAGCTAGAATGGTTCTCTTACAGAACATTCTCCCAGGAACTGCCAAAGTCTTAACAAGTCAAAATCCTTTTCCTCAAAAAAATGAAATAAAATAAAACAAAACAAGTTTTATTAAACCATGTAAAAACCCATTAGGGATCTTTTAGGGATCTTCATCGTAACAGGGGGTCAGTCAAACAGGGACTAATTGGCCTTTTGTCAGGAATAACATAAAGTCTAGCTTCTTAAATTGTGGGTCAGGACCCCATATGGCGGGGTCAAGTAACTGAATGTGGGGGGTCGCAAAAAGTTTGGCAAAAGTAAAAGGTTATGTATACCTATTTTATATACCTATATGTTTTAAATGCCTAGGGTCCTGCAAAAATTTCTCGGGCAGAAAGGGGTCATGAGTAGAAAAAATTTAAGAAGCCCTGTTATTGAGGACATTTATGCTAAGTAGTTTGACTAGGCTGCCTCTAAGTTACCTTATATCCATTTTAAGTGTTTGGGGTAGAGCTGGGAGGTTTAGACCTATGATTTCTCAGTATGAAAACTCCCTAACTAAAGTAGATTGATGACTTCTCATTAATTTAGTCTTAGAGAGTGGCCCAGGTGTACTAAGATGTGATTTGCCCACAGTCTCAGTTATTATTTGTTAGAAGAAGGATTTAGACACAAGTCTGATTTATTCTAAGGCTAGACTTCCATTGATGGTGCCATGCTTGTCTCACTTTCCAACCATAAAATTCCTTTGAAAATGGTAAGTGATATTATCAGGTTGAAAGAGATTTGCTTACCTTGTACCTGCTTACCTTTTTTTCTACTCTATATAAGATTGACCAAGTTGGTGAATTTCTGACATTCAGGAGCCAAGTCCACTCGCTTTTGTTCTGTCCTATGATCCCATGTGCATCTTCAACTCCAGCCTAACATCTTTTCTCTTTGTTTTTCTCTTTCTTTCTTTACCATTCATTTAAAAAAAATTTTTTTGAGTTCTGCATTCTCTCCCACCCACCCTTCACCCACCCATTGAGAAGGTAAACAACATGTGAAGTCATGCAAAACATTTTTATATTAGCCATGTTGAAATAAAGAAAGAGAGAAAAAAGTATGTTTAAATCTGCGCTCAGAGTTCACCAGTTGTGTCTCTGGAAGTAGAGAGCATTTTTCATCTTGGGTCCTTTGGAATTGTCTTGGATCATTGTATTGATCAGAGTAGCTAAGTCTTTCACTGTTGATTATCATTACAACATTACTGTTACTGGGCACAATGTTCCCCTGGTTCTGTTCACTTCGCTTTGCACGAGTTCATATACGGCTTCCCAGGTTTTTCTGAAACCATTCTGTTTATCATTTCTTTTAGCACAGTAGTATTCTGTCACAATCATAATACAACTTGTTTAGCCATTCCCCAATTGATGGATTTCCCTTCGATTCTGATTCTTTGCCACCACAGAAAGAGCTGCTATTAATATTTTTCCCTTTTCTCCTATTTTTTGATCTCTTTGGGGTACAGACCTAGTGGTATTGCTGGATCAGAGGGTATACACAGTTTTATAGCCCTTTGGGCATAGTTCCAAAGTGTTCTCCAGAATGGTTAGACCAGTTCGCAAAGCCACCAACAGTGCATTAGTATCCCTATTTTTCTATGTCCCACCTAGCCTTTGTCATTTTCCTTTTCTGTCACGTTAGTCAATCTGAGAGGTGTGAGGTGGGACCTTAGAGTTGTTTTCATTTACATTTCTCTAGTCAGTAATGATTTAGAGTATTTTTTTTCATGTGACTGTTGATAGCTTTGGTTTCTTTTTCTGAAAACTGCCTTTTCTTATCCTATGGCTATTTATCAATTGGGAAGTGGCTATACACTTGAGTAATGAGGCCTTTATTGTCTACAAAGTGACCCAAGTCAGAGAGGTGGATCCCAACATGACTTCTGGAAGAACTCTTCAAATTCTGTATGACCTACTGATAATAGATCAGTAGAACCCTCTGCATTTAGAAAGACAACATTTTATTTCTCCTTTTCTTTTTGGCTAATTTATTCATCACTCTTTCCTGTCACTGCCCTCCTCCCCTTTGTTGTTGGTAATATTGCCTCCTCATTAATATGTTAGGATGTTTTAAGGCAGACAACAACTTATATGGATTATTGTCTACATGGTCTTTGACTCATAGATTTATACTGTTAGAGCTAGATGGAGGTCTTTAGTAGCATACAAAATAAAGAAGCCATTTAGAGACACAAAGAAAAATTGTCTTAGATTTTTTTGAGTAGGCAACACTTCTGGAATTATTAAATCTCCAAAGGATGAGAAAAAACTCTTCCTCCTCACTTCCCTTCATTAATAGAAAATTTTATAGATTTATTTCTGATATTTGGTCTGTTACAATTAAGTCCTAGTTTCCTCTGGTTCCTCACTGTTCCATGTTTAGGTCTTCCATAACCCATTCAATTTTAGGGTTTCTTTGGGTTTCCTTTTATATGTTTACTTTCCTTTCCTCCTTTTCCTCAACAGCGGCAAATCAGAAGGAACCCATGACTCTTACATTGAAAGTGAAAGAGGAGCCGAAGGATGAGGAAACTCTAAGTTCAACGTTGCCTCAGTCCAGCTATGTATTTAGGCCGGGATCTGAAGTGTCAGCCTCCAGTCTCCCTGAGGATACAATGAAGCCACAGGAAGGACTAAGGAGGGATATGTCTGTCAAAGCAGCATCAGAACTTCTTATGAAGCTATCAGGTATTTGATTTATTTTAAGATATTCACATTCTAATATATAATATATAAATATATATGTGTATATACATATTATAAATATATATATAAATGTGTGTATGTATATCTGTGCGTGTGTACACACACACACACATACACGCATGCACACACACACACACACGCACACACAGACTATTTGTACCTGACTTGTGATAGAGCCTTCTGAGCCCATATTGGTCTGATCAACCACAGCTAGACACACTGTACCTTGACTGCAATGTAGTGATGTCATTTTGGTTCTTTTTGAGAATGAAGGAGAACAACCAACCATATATATGCATACACATATGCACATATGTATATATGCATACATTTAAACTCATATGCCAACAGGGGCTGCTTCCTGCATGAGTTATAATTAACCCAGCAGCCACTACATTATCTCACTGTGGAATTCTGTTCAGGAGTAATCCCATTACTGACTTCAGTTTCTTCTATGAGATATGCATGTGTTCATTTGAATATGGTCACTGTGTGCTCTTCTCAATATAGGTTGATGTAGTTCTGTGCATATTTGTAAAGTGTACAGGTTCTGAGAAACAGTGCTCTGAGAAAATGTCAGTAAACCGAACTAGGATTCTAATTTCATGCAAAGGACTTGTAGGCTTAAATCAACTATCACTTTCTAAAAAGGTAACCTTTTATTTTATTTTTATTTTGGGGGCCTTGCATTTTAAATCTTTTTTCCTTCCTTTATTGCTTCCTTCCTTACTTGTTTCCTTCCTCCCTTCCTTCCTTCCATTTTTATCTGTGAGTTTCTATGTGATAATTCTCTCCACCAATCTGAATAATCAGTAACTCATCTTCAACATACAGTCTCAGAGAGCTGTTTAGGACACGGAGAGGCTAGATGACTTAACGTTATTCACATGGCCTGTATGTTTATGAATCAGGACTTGAACCTAGGCTTTCATGGCGCTTTGGCTAGTCTTCCACTCACAATCCTTTTTCACCCAAGAAATTTTTATACAGCCCCAGGCATATAGGCATATAAAATAGGCATACATAGCCTGTTACTGTTGCCAAATTTTTCACAACTACATTCAGTTATGTGACCCCATATGAGATTGTGACCCACAGTTTAAGAAACTTTGCTCTATTCTGTGTTATGTCACTTCTTTATATTATTTAAAGCTACATTAAAATAGCACCTTTTGGCTCAGTCAGCACAAGGAGAAAAAAGTCATTGAAAATTTATACTCAGAGAACAAACTGTGTTTAAATCCTTTCACTGACACTTATTACCTGTGTGACTTTGGGCAAGTAACTTGGCCTTTCTGGTCTTCACCTTCCTGATCGGCAAAATTAGAGCACTGGACAAGATAACTTCTCTGGTCAACTCAATATTGAAGTCCAGGATCTGAAATAATTGGCAACAGAAGAGCCTGCCTAGCTAATTTTCTTCATCTACCTGAATGTGTAGTGTTTTTAAGTGCCAGAATTATTAACAAATGCAAGGACAAAATCTTAGTAACTTGAAATAAAATACATGTGCATGGAGTTTTTCATTTTGCACACAAGCATTTAACTGAGCTGAACCTGATTTTAGCCCAAGGTCTGTCTTTATCTTCTTTTGAAATTTGGAATGAAAATTCAAACTAGTTTAAAAAGAAAACAATTCCACAAAATGCTTATCAGGTATATGACACCAATCATAATACACTTCTATTCAGAGGGGATTTTCAGAATCCATGTTTAAAATGCTGGGCGAGGAATCAGGGACACCCAAGTTAAAATCTTGTCTCTGATACTAACCACCTGTGGGATCCTGGGCAAATCTATGAATCTCCCTATTAATCTTTAGCAATTTCTTAGATTCCTTACTAGATTCATCTCATATGTCATTGGCGGTTGGACGAAGGAGTCCCTGCATACTGCCCCTGAGTGTCTTGTAGTATTTAAAATTCTGAATGTAAAGCAGCTTCCACTTTGGAACTTTATCCAGTCTGAAAGATGTGAGGAATGAATGAGCCAAACTCCTTTAATGCACTCTGTAATTTCATCATCAATTCTGACTGTGTTTCTAGCAGATCAATAGGTTAGAAAGAATAAATGAATAGCGATTTACTTGGTGCAAAGTGTGCCCAGACAATTGGAGTTCCTTTGTTGGCCAGTGGGTTCGGTTATCCAAGGTTTCCCTTTTCTTGATGGTAGCAGCATACACAACAATGTCTCCATCGAATGCTTTGCCATAGCTTGGAATGTTGTCTCATTCAGGGCTCTGTTGTTTTTCCCTTTTAGTTTAGTTTTGTTTTAACCTTCCAGAAAGCATTGCAAACTCTTCCACACAAGGGGCTGTGGAAAGTCAGGAAGGGCTGAAGTCAGCTGAGGGAGATTAAAAGGTTTAAAAAGTAAAAGGATGATTTTTCAAGCCCACTCAACTAAATGTCACTGGATACTTCTTTCTGTGATCAGAAGGTTCTGTGATCCAGAGTAATCTGCCAATGTTTTTCCTTAAACATTAGTCTCTCTAACCTAGTCACCTATTGTGCAGGCAGGCTGGTACACTGCAACATTTGCCTATCTCTCCCAATAGGGTTTCCTGACTACTTTCTAAGACAGCAAAAGCTAATAAGTCAGTGCTGCATAGTGGCTAGGTCACTAAACTTGGTGTTAGGAAACCCTGGATTAGAATCATGTTCAGACACTTATGACCTGTGTGTTCCTGAGCATTTGCTTAACCTCTCTGTAAAATGGGAATGGTAACTGCTCTTATTTCTAGGGGTTATTGGGAGGGTTGAATGAGACAATGCATGGGAAACTCATTGCAGACCTTAAGACTGTATTATGATAAGTGTTTATCAGTGTTAGTGGTGAGTATTTCCATTTCCAAATTTAGCCTTTAATCAGATATGTACAGTCTTAAAGACAATATACAAAAATAAGTTGCATTAAATTGAAGTATGCTTCTTTCACTCTCTTTATTTTTCTTGCTTTTTTTAGAAATATGGCTAATATGGAAATGTGTCTTGCATGATTTCACATGTGTAATTGATATCATTGCTTGCTTTCTCAGTGTGTGGAGGATGCGGTAGGAGGAAGGGAAGGAGACAATTTGGAACCCAAAATTTAAAAAGAAAGAAATGCTAAAAAAAATAAATAATGCATTTTAAAAATTAGGCTGCATTTAAATGAATGCAGGCTCACTTAACTGACCCTTACTTTAAAATTCACTTGAGACCAGAAGGAAGGAAATGTTTCCTTTAATTAATCCTTAGTCAGTCTCCATAGGTAGCATAGTGCTACTCTCCCACTGATGACATTTTTCCCTTCAAATTTACCTAGATTGATTGAACTGGAAATCTCCTTTAATTCTCTCACACTCTACCAGGTATTACACATATTTCAGGGACCATAGATTTATTGTTGGAAGGGACTTTAAAGATCACTGAGACTAACTTTTTAATTTGGTAGATGAAGAAATTGGGGCCCGTAGATGTTAAGAAACTTACCCTGGGGCAGCTAGGTGGTGCAGTGGTTGGAGCACCCGCCCTGGATTCAGGAGGACCTGAGTTCAAATCTGGCTTCAGACACTTAACACTTACTAGCTGTGTGACCCTGGGCAAGTCACTTAACCCCAATTGCCTCATTTAAAAAAAAAAAAAAAAAGAAACTTACCCAGTGACACAGGAGCTGGAACCCCAATTTAAATACAAGTCTTCTGACTATAAGTCTGGTACTCTTCCTCCCACTCCATAAGTTATATACATAGTATATTGCTCCTGCTAGGTGTGAAGGTCCTTGAAGGCAGGGGTTGTGTCATTCCCCCCCACCCCCATTTTTGAATCCTTAGTGCCTAGCCCAGTACTTGGATTAATGTAATAGATGTCTGCTGAATAGAATTGATTTGAATTGTGCATACTGAGTAATATTAGAGGATGATGATGATACTTCTAAATATTTCATGTTGTGATATTGGATGGTAGCCAAGACTTGCATTAGCTGGGTCATATCTTTAGAGAAGAAACAGCCCCTCTACTTACACAACATGGAAAGGAATAATGACTTGGAGAACTAACCCTATCTTCCCAGAATTTATGTCTCTCTAGCTCCTTAGGACCCCAGAACTGAAGCTTTAGATACGAAAGCCCAGTGGAGATTGGATGTTATAGATATCCATGGGAAAGGTGAAGAGTCATATGACTTGAAATCTTTTTTCTTTCTCTTTCTTTCTTTCTTCCTTCCTTCCTTCCTTCCTAGACTTTGATAGAATGTAACCTCATTGAAGGCAGAACCTATTTCATTTTGTCTTGGTTTCCCCAGTGCCTGGTGCGTGCTAGGTCCTTCATAAATGCTTATTACTTGATTGTTGAATAAATATAGGGAATTCATGGTGAAGAACTACCTACTCTGCAGCTTATAATTTAAAAGGGTTGCTTGGGGCACCAAGAAATTAAGCAACTTGCCCGGGGTCATGCAGCAAGTATGAGACATATTTTCCTAACTCCAAAACTGGTTCCTTATATACACTCTATCATTCTGTCTCTCTTGTAATACTTTAAAAATGAAATTATATTGCACCTAAAACAATTCAAAGCATGGTTTTTATATTTACATGCATTTTATTGGTGTTTTGAGCTTTCTGAGTAAAAGTACTCTTATATCAAAGCTTCTTAAACTGTGGATCATGACCCCTTATGGGGGTGTTGTGAAAAATTTGGCAACAGTGAAAGGTTATGTATACCTATTTTATATACCTACATACCTGGAGTCGTGTAAAAGTTACTCAGCAGAAAAGGGGTCAAGAGTGGAAAAAGTTTAAGAAATCCTGCTCTACATTGGTGTTTCTCAAAGCAAAGGTCTTGACCTTTTGGAGGCCAAGTATAGCTCATTAGGATAATGAATTTCCAGTGACTGGAGCAGTATATGCTTTACTGCTAGCTTCTTTTTCTAGTTCTTTCCCTCCTCCATATCCCCTTAGTTCCCCCATAAACACTGCCCACTTTGCATTGCCATCACTTCCCCCTGGTTTGAGTCTCTCATGAATCATAGATAGCAGTCAAGAGCCTGACCATTAAACTTAAGAAATAAAGAAAACAAAAGTAAACTGATAAAACTTTTCCCTTCTGATAGAATGGAAATGTGGACTGTTATCTTTTAAAGATGAGGTAATGTACAGCATCGGGTATCCCAGGATGGCCAAAGTTGAAAGCCACTGGTCTTTGTCATACCGAGATATATATGGCAGCAAACAAAATGTATTTAGAAATTGGTTGAGTCATAAGTTTGGACCCATCTTCTCTCTACCCCCTTTTCCAGTAGTTTAGAGTAGTGGTTCAGGCACTGGAATGGGAGCTGGGAAGAACTGTATTTGAGTGACATCTCCAAGACTCATTTGATGTGTTACTGTGGGCAAGTCATTTAACCCTCCTAAGCCTGAATATCCTAATCTGTGAAATGGCCACACTAATACCTTACAAATACTTAATGAGGTAGTTGTGAGGCTTTAATAAAAGGTATGCAAAGTGTTTTGTAGACTTTAAAATGTTGCTTCACATCAGTTTTTATTGTTGGCCTCCATATTGGTACACCTTAGCCAGCGACGCTACATCCTTATCCTGCATAGTTACCCCATAAAAGATACTTAAAAATTCACACAATACAAATCTCCTTAATATTGACAGTGCTCATTTATTATAAAATACTTTTCAAGTCACTAAATGCCCTGATATTAAAAATCAGCAATTTAGCTTATAAGAAAATACTGAAACTTGTTTTTTGTCTTAAGTCCCAAATTCAAGATAAACCCAACTTTTAAAGGCCTAGATCACAACATCCACAGAATAAGAACATCTATCTAAAAGATATATTCTTCTAGGGCAACCGAAATCATTCTGAAGAAGACAACTGTCCCTATTTGCTCTAAATATCAGGTGTTCTCTGCTTAAAGAAAAGCACTATAGTGCACTAGTGTTTGAAACTTCTCAATAAAACTTAAAAAACAAAAGAATCGGAGATTTTTTTGATGCCACACTTCTGGCAAGAGACGATATGACCCCCTTCCTCTTGCTTGGTAAGAGGATCCCAGCAATTAGATATGAGCTATTCGAGAACCACTGCAAATAAATATGAAGGGACCTATTTTTACATCAAAACATTTCATAGGTACCCCTCACCCTAGAAAACACAATACAGTGGTAGTAATCTTAAATAATTCAGAAAATATTTAATGGCAAAATGCTACTATGACTTGAGACATTTGTATTTTATTAAACCCAACAGCATTTATATAAATATTAAAAATTAAAACAGACTAATTACGTGATTATTGTAAGATGTATTAGAGTGTACTAATATATAATGTCTTAGATCTAGAGGAACAATTTGGCATAGTGGATAGAATGCTGGACTTGAAGTAAAAAAGAACTTGGTTCAAATCCTGCCTCTAGAATGTACTAGCTATGGGATTTTGCACAAGTTAATTAACTTCCCTGGGCCTCAGTTTACTCATCTGTAAAAGGATGAGGGGTACCTAGGTGGCACAGTGGATAGAGTGCTGGGCCTGGGTTCAGGAAGACCTGAGTTCAAATATGGCTTCAGACATTTACTAGCTGTGTGACCCTGGGCAAGTCATTTAATCTCCATTTGCCTCAGTTTCCTAATCTGTAAAATGAGCTGGAGAAGAAAATGTCAAACCACTCTAGTAACTTTGCAAAGAAAACCCCAAATGGGGTCATGGAGAGTCAGGAATGACTGAAGTGACAACTAACAGCAAAAGAGAAGGGTAGACAGTGGATTGGATAGTTTCTAAGTACCCTTCCAGTTCTCAATCAATGATCCTATGAAAATACCAGTACTTGGTGAACTTGTATTTGAGAGTTTCTTTACAATAACCCCATGGCCCCCTAGGAACACACAGTATCACATCCCAGAACCACTTAATTTAAGCTTTTCAAAACTGCTCAGTTGCCAACAAGGAGCACACTGAGAAAGATAAGAAGCTTTGGGGGGCAGTGTCCCCCAATAATATCAGTAATAAAAATAGTTGCTAACTTGGTAAATCTTGGTTCTTAATTCTCTCAGGCTAGTATGAAGCATGGGACCACAGGGAATAACATAGGGGGAGATGATTTTTCTCAGAGTACCCAATGCTGGACCCATTCCAGTATTGGTGGAGAATTGATAGACATCTACATGGGCATTGGAATCCATCCACTCAGTCTTTCACTGCATGAGGAATGTCTCCAGCAGGTGCAGCCTCATCCTGGGTCATTTTGGTCTGCTGCACAATTTCCACGGTGTTTTGTTTTTTTTCTTAAATGAGTAATTTATTATGCTCATAACTTTAAATAATAACCAAACCAATTAAGCTTTCATTTGTAACTATTTTTAAACTTTAAAAGTTGGCCTCCAATACACAGAGATCTGGAAGAACATATCACTTACGACTCCCTCCCTTGCTCTGCATTCCTTTCCATTGTCTTTGTTTAGTCAGTCACCTCTGAATTTGTGCTCATGCTTCCTTTTTGTGTGGTAGGTGTGTATCCCGGCCTTCTTGTTCTTTTATCTTTACCTCATGTATTTCTTATACATCTCCTCATTATTTGTCCTTCTTAATTGCATTGTGGGGAGTGCTGGACTTGGAAACAGAGAACCTCAGTTCTACTGTTTACTTTTGCCATGACCTCGGGCAGCTCAGTTTACCTTGTGAGGCTTTACTTTCAAGATCTGTAAAATGAGGGGGTTGGGCTAGGTGATCTCCCAGGTCTTTCCAGCTCTAAACCTCTATTTTCTGACAAAACATTACCAAGCTACAGTTTGTTCAGCCGTTCCCTAACAGTTGGACACTTAGGTTCTTTCCAAAGTTTCACGATTACAAATCATGCTACTATCTTTGAACAGGGATTTTTGTTTTTTCTTTCAGGTAATGCTTTCAAGGTATAATAGCCTTAATAGGTCAGCCACATTTACTGTGTGCCTACTATGTGCCAGACAGTGGCACACTTGTGTTTGAGAGTACCCTTACAATAACTTCATAGCCCCCTGGGAACCTGAAGTATCATAGGTCAGAACCACTTAATTTAAACTTCTCAAAACTGCTCATTTGGCAACAGGGAGCATATTGAGAAAGGTAAGAAGCTTTGGTTGGGGAGGGAGGAATGTGTCCCCAATAATATCTGTAATAAAAGTAACTATTAACTTGGTAAATCCTGTTCTCAGCACTGGGGTTAGAAAAAGTACAAACACTATTCCTGCCTTCATGAACTCCTATTTTTTTTTATTTTTTTTTTTTTTGCGGGGCAGTGGGGGTTAAGTGACTTGCCCAGGGTCACATAGCTAGTAAGTGTCAAGTGTCTGAAGCCGGATTTGAACTCAGGTACTCCTGAATCCAGGGCCGGTGCTTTACCCAACGCGCCACCAAGCTGCCCCATGAACTCACATTCTAATGGGGGAAGGGTATTCTTCTAGGTGTGGGGCAGGTGAAATAAATCAGATTATTTTTGTAACTCTTGTAGTGTGCTTCCAGAGAGTTCTCCAAAAGGAGTCCAGTAAAGTGCAATTCCAAAATCAATTTTATGAGTACTAGATGGGGAAGGCATGATCAGATGGCAGATTTCCTGGGGGGAAAATCTGGAGATTTTAGTGGACCGAAAGCTCAATATGAGTCAGCAGAATGACATAGCAGCCACAACAACAACAACAAAATCCTAATGTCATCTTTGACTACAGGAGAGATATAGCTTCCTGAAATCACCCAGAGGTGATAGTCCCACTGTATTTTGTCCATATCAGACCTCATCTAGAGGATTGTGTTAACTTCTGGAAGACCTTGTTAATTCAAAAGAGCTTTGGTAAAAGAGTGAGTATCCAGAAAAGGGCAATGAGAGGAGTAAAAGTTCTGAGTCTGTGTCATATGAAGATTGCTTGAAGGACTAGGAATAGGTAGCTTGGAGAAGAGAAGGCTCAGGGTGGATATGTCAATGTTTTGAAGGGCTGTCATGTGTTCTGTTAAATCCCAGAGGGTGGAATTGGGAGAAGCTGCAAAGAGGCAAAAGTCAGCATGATAGTAGGACAAACTTTGCAGCGATTAGAACTATCCGAAAACATAATGGATTGCCTTGGGGGGGTGGGGTAGGGTCATGTTCGCCCCTCCCCCAGGTCTTCAAGCAGAGGCTGGCTGATTATTAGTCAGGTATGTTATAGGTATGCTCTGTCAGGTGTGCTATACACACAAACACATTTTGGGGGGTGTTGGACTGGATGACTTTGAAGTCTCTTCCAGCTCTCACATTCTGTGATTCTGTATCCATGTCCTTTGACCATTTAGCCACTAGGGAATGCTGACCAATTTCTTTATCACTGTAGTAAAATATCTATTATTCTTCTCCCTATCTTCAGTCGCTGTCATGAAATCCCCAAGTAGTTGCTGACCCTTTCACAGACAGTCACCAAATCTATCCACTTGGCACTTTCTCTGGGATTAATAAACTCTCTCTCTCTCTCTCTCTCTCTCTCTCTCTCTCTCTCTCTCTCTCTCTCTCTCTCTCTCTCACACACACACACACACACACACACACACACACACACACACCAGTTGTATTCAAAAAGTCTTATTGTAGCCCCCTCCTTGCTGACTGCACAGCTTCTAAACCCTCCAGTACATTCATTCAAAATCCACATTCCTAACATGTTCTGTTTGTACCACTTGAAGTTTTTGAGCAAAGGCTAGATGCCCACTTGCTGGAATATATTGTAAATCTTGTTCAGATGTAGATTAGACTAGGCTCATTTCCTAATTCTTAAGATTCTTTCCCCCCCCCCCCCATTTTGGGTGTTTTGGGTTGTTTTTTTTTTTTGAAGTACAGTTATTTTCTTTTTCTTTTTAACA
The DNA here is from genome assembly GCF_019393635.1 of Dromiciops gliroides. Lineage (NCBI taxonomy): Eukaryota > Metazoa > Chordata > Mammalia > Microbiotheria > Microbiotheriidae > Dromiciops > Dromiciops gliroides. The sequence continues at coordinate 159,777,092 of NC_057866.1, read as the reverse complement.
TTCATTAAAAACAATATTTTTTAAGGCCCAAATTCTCTCTCCCTCTCCCACCCATTCAGAAGGCAAATAATATGCTATCAATTATACACGTGAAATCATGCAAAACATTTCCATTTAGCCATGTTGGGGGGGGGAGTAAAAAGGGAAGAAAAATAAAGAAAGTGAAAAAAGTATGCTTCAATCTGCATTCAGAGTTTATCAACTCTCTCTCTGGAGGTAGAGAGCATTTGTCATCTTGAGTCCTTTGGAATTGTCTTGGCTCACTGTATTGATCAGAGTAGCTAAGTCTTTCACTGTTGATCACCACTGCAACATTGTTATTGCTGTTACTGTGTAGGATGTTCTTCTGGTTCTATTTATTTCACTCTGTATCTGTTCATATGTCTTCTTAGGTTTTTCTGAAACCATTCTGCTCATCATTTCTTATAGCACAATAATATTCTGTCACAATCATATACCATAATTTGTTTGGCCCTTCCCTAATTGATGGACATCCCCTCAATTTCTGATTCTTTGCCACCACAGAAAATGCTGCTATAAATATTTTTGCACAAATAAGACCTTTTCTTTTTTCTTTGATCTCTTTGGGATACAAACCTAGTAGGGGTGTTGCTGAGTCACAGAGTATGCACAGTTTTATAGCCTTTTGGGCATGGTTCTAAATTGTTTTCCAGAATGGTTGGACTGGTTCACAAATCCCACAGTGTATTAGTGTCCCTATAGTGTCTTTTTGTTTTCTTTTTAGCCAGTCTGATAGGTGTGAGGGGGTACTTCAAACCAACTCTGAGCTTCTGAACTCAGCTAATCTTCATTAGGCTCCCCTACCCCCTCCTCGGCCCCTGCCAAAAGTCTTTTGCTCATTTTGCTGGGGTTGCTACGTAAAAGCATGATGAACATAGGTTGTTTCCTAAAATTAACCAGTTTTAGAATCACTTTCTGTTAGACTTGGGTTGCATTTAAGCATAGGACCTACAAAGGAGGGACCATAATACAGAGGAAAGTGCTTTGTCCTGGCTTCTGGGCATGATTCTGCCACCTTTGAGACTTTGGGCAAATCTCTTAGCTTTTCAGAGTCTCCATTATCTGTAAAATGAAGCTATTAAATTAGGTCCTCTCTAAGGTATCTTTTGGCTCTAACGTGCTATGCTCTAGACCAGAGGTTCTTTTTTTTTTTTTTTTTGTGAGGCAGTTGGGATTAAGTGACTTGCCTAGGGTCACACAGCTAGTAAGTGTTAAGTGTCTGAGGCCGGATTTGAACTCAGGTCATCCTGACTCCAGGGCCAGTGCTCTATCCCCACTGTGCCACCTAGCTGCCCCTTAGACCAGGGGTTCTTAATCTAGGGCCTGGGAACTTTAAAAATATATCGATTTTGATCATCGTATTTCAACATAATTAATATCCCTATGCATTTTATTTTATGCCTTTAATAACATCATCCTGAGATGGGGTCCATCAGGCTTGCTAGACTGCCTAAAGGGTCTGTGACACAAAAAAGATGAAAAAGGTTAAAAAAAATTCAGTTCTGAATCCTCTCCCTCCCTCTTCCACCCATTGAGAAGGCAAACAACATGAAATTAATTATACATGTGAAGTCATGCAAAACATATTTCCATAATGGGGGGGGGAAGGCAAAAAAAAAAAAACCCAACAACAACAAAAGAACTCTGCCCTGAACTCTGTGCTCCTTCAGGTGAGGAATTCTAGGGCTATATTGGCCAGTACAAAGGGGTCAGAAAGAGATTCATCTCCCTCAAAGACCAGCTCAGGTGCCACTTCCTCCAGGAAGCCTTCCTTGATCTTATACATACAATCTCTCCAAGCCTCCCACCATCTCACCCTCCCCACCCTAAACTCACAAATCCTCCTCTCAGTGGTACTTATCACATTGTGGCTATTTCTATATATGTCTTATCTCCTCCCACTACATCTGCAAGACTATAGACACCCTATGAGCAAGTGTTGCATCTCATTCATCTTTGTACTCCCCTACAATGTCTTTCATTTAGTAAAGAGTAAAGTATTTATTGAATGAAAGAAAAGAATGAAATGGCTGTTTGAATCAGAAAAATACATATGCAATTGACTTAGAAGTCTGAGGTGTGTTTCTGTTGCAAAAGGGTGGAGAGGAAACAATAAAGTCAGAGAAACTTCTTTGCTTTATTCCACCTTTCTCTTGTCTATTTTGTTTATATATGTTAGTCCATAAGCTCATTGAGCATTGGAATGTGCTTTTCCTAAACTTTGTATCTCCTTTAGTCTGATACATAATGTTCAATATACACTAGGTGTTTCATAAATGCATGTTGGATGGATGAAGTCCTTATCCAATGTCTCCTTGTGATGTGGAGGGTGGCCCTTAATTCTCCTCTTTCAAAGAACCCACTGAAATCAGTGTGGACTTTTGAGTCTAATTCTCTGGGGCAAACAAGTCCGTTTTCTCCCCATCTTATCTCAGCAGCCAAGGATGGTGGGATTCTTTGGGCAAAGAGACGAATGAATCAAGAATCCCATCTCCCCCATCTCTGACTGTTCACACCTGACCCACCCTCCAATACCCATCTCAGAGGCCACCTTCCCTCATGTTCTACTGGAAATGATCTCTTTCTCCTCTGATCTCTCTGTACTTTGTGATTTCCTTATGCCTCCTCTTGTCATTTGTATCATGTTTGTATATATGGCTTGCCATCCCAAAGAGGTTTTTATATTTGCATTGATTTGAATCTATTCATACCCAGCTCCCGGCATTTCAGACTGTTGTTTTATTCTTTCCTAGCATACTATGGACACACAATGCAATATAGAGCAATTTGATAGATGCAGTGAAATGAGAAGGATTAGTGCTGTGTGTTTTTTCTTAGTCATCAGAATAGAGATGTGTCTTTAACAAAAAAAAGAAGTCATTTAATCCCCACTTGTTGTTCAGGAGCAATTCTTTGATTCACTTCAACAAGAATTTGTTTGTTTTTATCATTTATGGTCTATCAGGTGCCAGGCCCTGAGGTTACAAAGACAAAAATGAAATGGTTCCTGCCTTCAAGTCACTTACACTCTAATGGGGTATACAGAGTAATACAGAGATAAATAGCATATATAATAAATGGATAAATAACATATATGGAGATAAATAGCATATATAATAAATAGATGAATAGCACATGCAGAGATAAATAGGTGAATAGCTTATACAGAGATAAATAACATGTAATAAATAGATGAATAGCCTATACGGAGATAAATAGCATATGCAGAGAGAAATATGAAACATAACTCAATAATAATGGCTAATAATAGTAGCTAACATTTATAAAGTGCTTACTATGTATCAGGCATTACGCTAAGTACCGTCATCATCACCACCATCATAATAGCTAATATTTATAGAGTGCTTACTATGTGACAGGCACTATGCTAAGCACTTTAAAATTGTTATCCCGTTTGCTCTTCGTAACAGTAGGGGCTATTATTATCCTCATTTTACAGATGAGGAAACTGAGGCAAACAGAGGCTAAGTGACCTGCCCAGGGTCACAGAGCTAGTAAGTTCTGAGACCAGATTTGAACTCAGGTCTTCCTGACCCCAGGACCAACTGTGCCCCTGAGCTTCCTCTATGACATTATACTATGGATGACCTTTAAGGTCCCATTTAGTTGTAAATCTGGAATCCTGTGAACTTTTGCCTGGGGACATCAGAGAAGACTTAGTTCATGGAGGAGATGGCATCTGAGTTAGGAGATATGTCTATACATTTTAAAATGTGTAGACACATTTAAAAAAAAAATGGCATGGGCTGGCAATGGCCTAAGTAGAGGTATGATTCATCGCAGCTTTTTTACCAGCTCTGGTATTCCACTGAAGCCCTTAGAGACGTCCAAATAAAGGCCTTCTCACTGAAGCCAGACCATTCTCTCCACAATCATATCTGTCCCTCCATAGAGAATAATAGCAATTCATCTCCTAACGTGTCTAACTAGGTTATCCAAGTGGTGCACTGCGCTCCTCTCCGTGCATGCTCCCAATGTCTTGCTGCAGGCATTTCTTGTAAATTTTAGTCTCCAATGCCACCTGCCTTGTTAATTTTCATTTACAGTCTTCTTTATCACGTGGGAAGAAATCCTTGTGGCCAGGAAGGGTTAGGGAAGAAAAGGATGTACCAAGCATTAGAATGACGTCTTTTTTGGTAGCATTCAATTCTTCTACTTTTGACCCATAGAACGGTTTTAGGTGTTGCCTCCCTTTGTTCTTTCCCTTCCCAAACCCAGAATTTATGGATGCTTTTGTTTTGTCTTTGTATCCACTGTGCCTAGCACAGTGCTTGGCACATAGTAAGTGCACAATAAATAGAGAATGAAAGGAATAAAAAAATCTGGAATAAAATGGTTTTCTTCCTGCTACTTTCTTGGTTCTTCAATTAAAAAAAAAAAGAAAGAAAGCCATCCAGCTGTTTAAGGCTCCTTCCAACCTTTCACTGAGCCATCTTCGGGAACAGAAGGAGCCTATTCAACACATTTTTACTTGTCCTAGGCCAAATTTAAATCAGTTTGTGGGTGTATGCCTTCCAGGGGTGTTATTTGGCACACACCCCAGTCAAATATAATGTGGAAATATTTTATGTGGAGAAATCTATACAGGTATGTAATTTTCCAGGTCAAAATGAGTGTTTTTCTGGGAAAACACCAATGACATAAAGGCCCGAATTTTCCACTGAATTTTCAGAAAAATCTGCCATGGCTTTGGATTTCCCAGATCCTGGGAAGTCTATCCTAGAAATGACTTGGATCAGGGCAAAGCTCCCCTCTCCCCACAGGAAAGCAACCTTCAGATGACCAGCGCTGGAAGTGTTTGAGCCCACCCTCAGCCAAGTTCACCAGGCATCTCCTAAGCACTTAGTCACCATAGAGAATCCCCATAGTTTTGATAAATGAATACCCAAAGTCCGATATAAAGGCTATATACCGTCACCCATAGCTTTAGACAAACACATATGGTTCTTGTAGTCCAGGGCTCTGGCCCTGGGGTATTTGAGCCTCTTCTGAAGTAATGAAATAGATGCATTATTCCAAGTTGGGATGTGGGGCTAAAGGGGACATGGAGATGAGAGTGGTTTGGCACTTGGCACAGCCTAATGAGAAGTATCTAAGGGCAAAACTCTCAGTCTCATCCCTTTAGGGATCACCATATATAGTTACATGGGAAATGGGAGAAAATACTATCCCCTCCCGAAGTAGCCCCCCCACCCTGACATAATTCTATCTCTAGAAAGCATCAGAAGATGTATCCCTGGGGATTATTAAGTAATATGGAGTCACTCTCCACCTTATTAAAGCCCTGACCCCCTGCCCATGGTCAGCTGCTTGGGAGCCATTATGGAAAAAGCCAGGTGAGTTTTTCGAGACCCCGGGAGTTCAGAAGAAGAAGAGGAGAGATTAATAAAAGCAGGCATAGCTTAGGAGAGCTGCGGCCCTAGGGCTGACTCCCTGTTGGGCTCTCCTCTCTATTAATAGTGGCCCCAAAGTATCTTCTTCTATACTGTCTGACTCATAGACTCTCGGAATTGAATGTGACCTCAGAGGTCATCTGTTTCAATCTCTCCTTTTAACTTCATTGTTACTGTGGCCTGAAATCCCCACCTAAGTTTTGAAAGACAAATACAAATACCTCCTGGAGGCAGCATGATGCCGTAAAAACAGGTGCCTAACCCAGAGTCCAAGGATCTGGGTTCAAATTCTAGCTCTGCCACTTATTCCATGTGACCCAGGGCATGTCATTTCACTTTTCTGGGACTCAGTTTCCTCCTCTGTAAAGTCAGAGAGTTGGATGAGAACTCAGGACTTCTTACAAACTTGTATTTCTTTTTCTTTCTTTCTTTTTTTTTTTTTGCAGGGCAATTAGGGTTAAGTGACTTGCCCAGGGTCACACAGCTAGTAAGTGTTAAGTGTCTGAGGCCGGATTTGAACTCAGGTCCTCCTGACTCCAGGGCCAGTGCTCTATCCACTGTGCCACCTAGCTGCCCCAAAACTTGTATTTCGATCGAACTTCATTCCCTTTGCCACCCTGTGTATTTTATTTTATTCATCTAAAAACATCATTCTGAAATGTCCACAGGCTTCCCCAAACTGTCTAGGGGGTCCATGACACAAAGATTAAGAACTCCTTGGCTGGATTGTATCTAAGGTCCCTTCTTACTCCAAGTATGTGATCTTTTGATCAAGGAGCTAGCAGTCAGTCACACATTAATGTGAATGAGTGTACTCCATTTGCTTTTCTCCAAAGACCTCATTGAGGATGGTTGCAAGAAGGGTATGAGAGTTTGGATTGAAGACACGTGATTAACCTGGGAGCATGTCTCTGTGGGGTGCCAGTGGGAGAAGGGGGTTGGGGGTTTAGGGTAGTGTTAGGGCTTTGGCGTTCTAATAATAAATAAAATAGTAATAACCAACAATTATTTAAGACTTGGAAGTTTGCAAAGCAATATATATGCATAAGCTCATTTAAGCTTCACAACAACCCCAGGAGGTAGATACTGGAGGTCTTTCTACCTGCATTTTACAGATGAAGAAACTGGAGCTCAGAGAGGTTGGGACTTGCCCAGGGTCACGCAGCCACTGAGTGTCAGAGGTGCCGTTTGAATGTGAATCTAACTGAACCCAAAGCCAGAATGAATATCTAAACTTTCCCATTTCAACACTTGGCCTGTGCACCAAACTTTTACTTAGGGAAAGGAAAGGATGCCCTTCTCTCTCATTCATCGTAGCTTCTGGTCCCCAGGACCTAGAACTTTAGGATATGAGTTAGAGGGGAGCTTTGAGAACCATCTTCAGATATGCTCCATTTTGATATTTGTATGCATTTGGAAGAAGGTTTCAGGACAAGCATTTCAAGGTGATGATTCCATTAAAAAGCTGCCAGTTGATGAAAATCAGACTTCAAAATAAGAATGAGAAGTTCAATATTTCAAATTGTCAAACTTGATCAAAGAAATTTCACATTGGGTGTTTTTTGTAAAACAAGTCCATTTGTCCTTTTACTTTGTGGCTTAATAGGAGGCAACGGCATCACGTTCGTCCTTGAGAAGTCTCGGTTATTACTGGCATAAGTATTAGGTAGGGTCACTCAGGACTCTGGAAGGAGTGATAGGGTTTTAAATAAGAGACATTTAGAAGCAGATAAACTATGATAGAGAGGCAGTGCATTAAAGCGGAGAAATTATAGCAGATTGAGGAACACCAGGGTTCACCTCTGAACTTGCCACCTTGGTGACCTTGGTGAAGTCACTTAACCTCAGTGCCCCCAGGCAACCTTCTGAAACTTATACGGTCATAGTTTTGGAGCTGGAAAGTACCTTTGAGGCCACTGAGTCCAACTTCTTCATTTTTATTGATCAGGAAACTCAGGCCCCAAAAGGTTAGAGCACTTGGCTCAGATCAAACAGGTGATTAATCTAAGAATCAGGAGTTGAGGGCGGTAGTAAATGTCAGAGGTGGGATTTGAACCCAGATTCTGACTCAGGCAACACTAGCATTCCTTTATCAAACTGCCTCCCTCAAGGTACAAGAGATGGATTGCAGTTTGCAAAAGTATTTCCTCAGAACAGGCCTGGGAGACAAGCAGTGTTGTAAGCATTATTCTCCCCATGTTATCAATGAGAAAGCTGAGACAGCTCTTCAGTAGGTTGACTCTCTGAAAATCAGTCAAGTCAGGCCATTGGTTATTGGAGAGAGTTTCCACACAGGTGAAATCCCAGGTGCAGAACAATAACGAGAAGACACAGCTTTGGTAGGGCGAGCTTAAGCCGGGAGTTAAATGGCTTTGTGAGGAGAATTCAAGTATGGGTATTAGTTGGAATTCGAGGTGTTAATTAGTGTCTGGCAAATTGAGGTAAGGAAATTAAATGATAAAAAGGGAAAATTTACACCAATAAAAAGAAACTAAATCCTCTTTTCCTTCCTTCAGCTGAGCCTGAAGCCCACTCTCATCATTCTATCATGCTGGCCTCCTCCCTGATGCTTGCAAACACGCCCATCTCTCTTCCACCCTTCCATCCTCACTTGAGCGGTCATCACTAGCTAGCATCCTGTATCTTCTATGAGGAGGGCACCACCATCCTCCCAGGCACCTTACCGTGCCATCTTTGCCTTCTTACTCTCACCTACCCCACATATACAGTCTGTTCCAAAATCTTCATTTCTGCCTTCCCAACATCTAGGATATAAGTCTCCTTTCTCTACCCCCACAGCCACCACCCTGCTGTAGGCCCCCTGCCTCGCCTTGCACCTGGCCTGTTGGAGTCCCTGCCTCAATCCTCTCCCCACAGGGGCCAAAGTGGTTTTCCTAAAGCACAAGTCTGCCCGTGTCGTTCCCCTACTCCAGCAGGTCCCTCTTCTCTTTGGAATCGAATACCAAGTCCTTTGGCATTTAACACTTGTCACAAAATGTCATTATCCCACTTTTCTAAGCTTCTTACACGACTCCCCTCCATGAACTCTGTGGTCTGCACATGCTGACTAACCAGCTATTCTTCACACAGAACACTCCCATCTCCAGTTTTTGGTTTGGTTTTTGGTTTTTTTTGTGAGGCAATTGGGGTTAAGTGATTTGCCCAGGGTCACACAGCTAGTAAGTGCCAAGTGTCTGAGGCCGGATTTGAACTCAGGTCCTCCTGACTCCAGGGCCGGTGCTCTATCCACTGCGCCACCTAGCTGCCCCTCCATCTCCAGTTTTTGAGGAGCCTTGCATTAGCTCTGCCTCTTCACCTCCATCTCCTGACTTCTTTTAAGACTTAGCTCACATCCCACCTTATTCAGGAGGCCTTTTCCAGGTCCTTCCTAGTTGCTAGTTCCTTCCCCTCTGAGATTGCCTTCCATCTATCATGTGTGTGTGTGTGTGTGTGTGTGTGTGTGTGTGTGCACACGCACGCGTGGGTGCATATGCACGTGCACATTTTTAGGACCTAATAATTCATATATTATCTATCCTCAATAGACTGTAAGTTCTTTGAGGGCAAAAGCTCTTTTTTGCCTTTCTTTGGAGTTTAGCATGGTGCCTGGCACATTTTTCTTGTTCATTCATGTCTGACTCTTCATGACTCCATTTGGGGTTTTCTTGGCTAAGATACTAGAGTGGTTTTCGTTTTCCTTCTCCAGCTCATTTTACAGATGAGGAAATTGAGGCAAACAGGGTTAAGTGACTTGCCCAGGGTCACTCAGCAATAAGTGTCTGAGGCCAGATTTGAATTAGGCCTTCCTGACTCCAGGCCTGATGCTCCATCTATTGCACCACCTAGCTGGCACATAGTAGGTGCTTCATAAATGTTTGTTGAGTGACTGACAGACAACTCCACCAGCTAGTGACAGGGATCTTGTTATACTTCAAAATGTTGGAGTGCTCAGCACACAGGAGGCACTTACTACATGTTTGCTCAATTGGCTGGACTGACCCTGCTTGTTCCTCTTGGCCAATGAAGCCCAAAGAAGAGATGTTGAGCAGGAGTCTAAGGCTACAGAGTGTTCCTAGTACCTGATACAACTGATGGATTAAAAGAAAACCAGAGTAAGTGAGAGGCTTTCAAATAAGATTTTCTTAGATGGGTCTGTGTGTTCCACCTTTTTATTATTTCTTTCTTAAAGGAAAAAAAAAGACATGAGTTAGAAAAATCATCAACAAGCATGAACATTTCTGTAAAGCAAGTCCATTTGAAAGAGCAGAAAAAGAGAATTGTGTGGGGGAACCATGAATCTCTTTTATAGAGGTTGACTTTTTAAAGTACGCATTGCATTTATGGTGGTGGTACCAACACAATCCTGCTTTTCCCATCTCCCCTTCTGAATTTCTTTCTACCCTCTTCTATGTATTTTTGAATGTTTCATCAATGCTCTTATATGTTCTTTTTTCATTACTATTGTTACTTCCCATGCCCCTCTCTTTTTAAAAATTTACTTGCTTGAAATACTAAAGTAGGAAACAGGTAGCATGTGGCTGAGGGCTTGGGTTTTGGGAGCCCAATCAACTATATCAGTTGTTTAGTGAATCAACATCACCTAACCTCTGCATAGTTTGTATTGAAGAAAACCTTCATGCTTTTGGGCTTTTCCTTTTTGTTCTTATGTCTCTCCAGTCAGTCAGCTGATTCCTTAAATGTTTCATTCTAACAAATTGAGCTTTGCTTATCCATATCACATATCTTGGTTTGGATTTCTTCTAATGCTTCTAATACTTCTACAGAAGTAGGGCAGAAGTTCTTCACCTTTTTAGTGCCATGGCCCCTTTGGACAGTCTGGAGAAATCTATGGATCCCTTCTCAGAATTGTGTTTTTAAATAAATAAAATAAAATGCATGGGGTTACAAAGGAAAGCAATTATATTGAAATATAGTTATTTAAATATTAAAATGGAGAAAGAAAGGGAGGGGTGAAGGAAAGAGAGAAAAAGAGAGAGGGAGAGGGAGAGAGAGAGAGAGAGAGAGAGAGAGAGAGAGAGAGAGAGAGAGAGAGAGAGAGAGAAGGGAAGGAGGAAAGGAGGCAAGGAGGGAGGGAAGGACCCCAGGTTAAAGAATTTCTGCCTTTGGAATAAGTTGGGCAACTTTGGAAAACTTCATTAATTCAGAATGGTATGTGGGAGAGAATGTTGAGTCTGTAGTTGGGATCCCTCAATTGGAATTCTGGCTCAACTACTTCTGAATTTGTGTCACTTCTCTCTAAACCTCAGTTTCTCCTTCTTTAAAATGGGAAGATGGGGACAGCTAGGTGGCATAGTGGGTAAAGCACTGGCCCTGGGTTCAAGAGGACCTAAGTTCAAATCCAGCCTCAGACACTTGACACATACTAGCTGTGTGACCCTGGGCAAGTCACTTAACCCTCATTGCCTGGCAAAATAAATGAATGAATGAATAAACAAACAAATGAACGAGTGAGTGAATGAATGAATGAATACATAAATATCCAAGAAAATAAATAAATAAAATAAAGTGGGAAGAATACTTGGACACCCTATCTCCCCAAGTTGTTTTGAGGAAAGGGCTTTATAAATCTTTATGTGACCACAGAGACTATCAATAACTGGTCCAGTGTTATATGTATTAGATAAGGCTTTGGGGGCAAAGCTACTTTATGATGAAGTAGGCTATGTGAAATCAAATCTTCATAAACCATATAGGTTCTCTGATTAGGCAGCATAATATAATATATTGAGCTCTGTACTGGAAGTCAGGAAGTCCTGGGTTCACATTCTGCCTCAGATGTTTAATAACCATGTGACCTTGTACATAACCTTTCTGTTCGTCTGTGAAAGGAAGAGGTTAGACTTAATTGCCTCTATGATCACTCCTAGCTTTAAATATCTGATAAGGCGATCCTATAAATTGCCCATTTCCTGGGGGAGATTTCCTTATCTGGGAGTTCCTTGCTCCAGTGAAGTTGCAGGTCAGATTCCTTTTCCTAGCCTTAAACCCCAAAAAGCCCTGCTGATGCCCATCCCTTCCTCCTCCCCTCTTCCCTCCAAGAACTCAGTGTCTTTCTTTCTAATCTCTCACTAACTGATCAGGATATGACTCATTTATCTTCAGTGTCCCCAATCTACCCCTTTTGCATTCAGCTCTTCCCTCTGTTGAACCTCCCTTCTCCTTTCAGAGTTCATGAAACCACCCTGCTCTGCTCCTCTGTGACTGCATTTAAAAAAAAAAAAAAAAGAATGTTAAGTCTTCAGAAGGGCTTTTTCAACTGAGCTTCATAAATGCCTGCCAGGGAGTCAAACCCACGAAATCTTGGCACCTTGATCTTCTTTCTGAAGACGTGACATAATTGGGACCAAATGAATATTTAATAGGCCAATGACATGGCTTGATTTGTATGGGGAAACACTTTTTTAAAAACCTTATTTTTTGGAGAGAAAGCCTGCTAAAGAGTTAAATCTCAGTTTATTCATCTGTAAAAAGGAGCACTACCTACCTTACTCAGTCAGATCTTCTAGGGGAAATGTTTTCACAAATTATAATGTTCTCTAATTTTGTATCAGGGGACTTGTATTCCCAGATCCCACTCTGCTACTGTGAGCTTGAGCAAGTCACATAGGGGAAACAGAACAAGACAGCTTTTTGTGACCCCCACCCCCACCCCTTTTTTGGGGAGGAGATTTTCCTTAGTCAGTTGATGTTTTTGTTGTTGTTTAGTCATTTTCAGTCATGTCTGAGTCTTCATGACCCTTTTGGGGGGTTTTCTTGGCAAAGGTACTGGAGTGATTTGCCATTTCCTTGTCCAGGTCATTTTACAGATGAGAAAACTGAGGTAAAGAGGGTTAAGTGACTTGCCTAGGGTCACACAGCTAGTAAGCATCTGAGATCAGATTTGAACTCAGGTCTTCCTGACTCTAGGACTGGCACTCTATCCACTGTGCCCAACTAGATGCCCTTCATCTAGCAGTTACTGATCCCCCTGAGGAAGAAATTGGGGTGTTAGAAGAACCATGCATTGTTTGGGCATTATTGGAGAAGTCTGAAAAGCAGGAAAGGCTCTTTCTCTCTATCTCCTTCCTTTTCCTTATCACTTCTCTACCAGAGAACAGTTGGACACCCTACCACCTCACCTCTTTCCCCATTAATTCTAATCTGTCTCTCCCAAGTTGTATGTGTTGTGATTCTTAGCCCATCTGAGTTTATTTTCATGATGTTTTTGTACTATACCAAACTCTTTCCTAACATCCCAGAGTGCATTCCTAATGCAGCCTAAAGCACTTCTAGCTTTTCAAAGGTAGTTTCTGATTACAAAGCATGCTGGGAAGATGTAGTCTCTTCACAAATAGAGTTAATGATGGCTCTAGTGGCTAACGAGGGGAAAGAGTTTCTCTAAACTGAAAATCTGGCTTCTCAATTCAGACATTTCTCCAGAAGTAGTTGTTGTTATAATCTTTTCAAAGTTTATTGAGCTAAATTAGAGTTTCCGGCTTAAGGATTCTGGGGTAGAGCTATTTTTTGTTCATTTTTCTGATGAGCATTTTTCCCCTTGGAAAACAGACACATATACCTTGTGCCAACTTACTAAGACTCTATGGGAAATCTTTAAGGATGGAAATTTCCCATTCTTCCTTTTCATTCACAAATCCATATAGTCAGCCTTAAAGAGAAGCTTGTCATCTAGTTACACAGTAATAATCAGCCCACATTAATGGCCCAATCTCATTACAATTCTGCCTAAGGCCATTTCAGCTCTCCTCTGGTCCACACCATGTTTAGTGCAGAGAATCTTGAGCTTGGAGCCAGGGTCCAAAAACCTCCTCCATCACTTTGTGTCTGAGTGACCACGGGTGAATCACCGAAATGCTCACACCCTCATTTCCTCATTTCAAAAATGTGCAGAATAATGATGACTATAATCCCTGGGCCACCAGGCTGTTTAGAAGGAGCAGGTGAGAAAATATGTTACAGAATCCTTCACAAAATTCAAAAGGCCTGTGTAAATGCTGGTTGTTATTATTATTACACCAGAAACATGACGTTCAGACCTGAAGCTATGATGGGGGGGTGGGGGAGAGTTACCTAGACCAGAGCTTTCAAACATACTAGCCACATTCAGTCACTACAACACTTTGGAGAGCACCTGAGCCAGCTTAAAATGTAATTGGGAAATATTTAATAAAATAAATAAAAGTAAAATAAAATGTAGGTAACATTACATTTTGGCTACAATATTCCTTGGAGTTTTCCTTTTGGGGTCTCTTTCAGGAGGTGATCGGTGGATTCTTTCAATGATGATTTTATCCTCTGATTCTATGATATCAGGGCAGTTCTCCTTAATAATTTCCTGGAATATGATGTCTAGATTCTTTTTCTGGTCATGGCTTTCAGGCAGTCCAATGATTCTCAAATTGTCTCTCCTCGATCTGTTTTCCAGATCAGTTGTCTTTCCAATGAGGTATTTCACATTTTCTTCTATTTTTTCATTTTTTTGATTCTGCTTGACTGATTCCTGGTGTCTCATGGATTCCTTATTTTCCAACTGTCCCACTTTAATTTTTAAGGCATTGTTTTCTTCAGTGAGATTATGCATCTTTTTTTCCATTTGGCTAGATGAATTTTTTAAGGTATTGTTTTCTTCAGTGAGATTATGTACCTTTTTTTCCATTTGGCCAAATGAATTTTTTAAGGCTTTGTTTTCTTCAGTGAAATTATGCGCTTCCTTTTCCAAGCTGCTGATTCTTTTTTCATAGTTTTCTTGTTTTGCTTTCATTTCTCTCCCCATTTTTTCTTCTACCTCTCGCAATTGATTTTTTAAATCCTTTTTGAGCTCTTCCAGGAAGGCTTTTTGTTCTTGAGACCAATTCACCTTCCCTCGTGAGGCTTCACCTGTAGGCAATTTGAGGCTATTGTCCTCATCTGAGTTTGTGTTGGCTTCTTCCCTATCGATACAGAAGCTCTCAATGGAGAGGGCTCTTTTTTGCTTCTTACTCATTATTGCAGCTTATTTATTTATTTTTTAAGTTGAGGTCTGCTCTGGGGGCACCAGGGTCCCTGTTTTGGGCTTCTTGTGCAGGGGTATAGGTGCTGTGTGACCAGGTTTTTACTCTGAGGCCTTTATGGTGGGTGGAGATCCCCGGCCCTGCACTTCCTGTCTGATTGTGCTCGGCCAGCCAGGAGCCGACCCCGGCGTCTGATCCCGCCTGACCCTTTCATGGCCCTCTCGGCCGGTGCAGGTAGGTTTTTCCACTGTCCTTCTTGGCCACCAGATTTTTGAACCAGGTTCCAGAGGCCTCAGTTGTTCGGCTGTGGCCCGCAGCTCCTGCTGACTCGCCCCGACCCCCTCGGCGCTGGGTTGCTGCCCTGCGCTGGGCCTCCCTTTTGCCTGAGGCAGACCGACCTTTTCCTGAAGTCTTCTAAATTATCTCTGGTTGGAGGACTGTGTCTCTCTGTCTCTTTGCAGGTTCTGTAGTTTCAGAATCCGTCCAGAGGCTTGATTTAATGTTCGTTTTGAGGGAACAGAAGGAGAGTTCAGGCAGCTTGCTGCTTCCTCTCCGTCATCTTGGCTCCGCCCCCGAAAATCGTAACATTACATTTTAAAACTAAGTCAATATGTTGCCCACAAGGGTCCTTTTATACTGGATTAGTAACTCCCATTTCTATTTGAGTTTGAAACTTCTGGTCTAGACAATCGAAAGGAATAAATTATTGCTTGAAGGGGGGAAAAAATATTTATTAAGTACCTATTGCATACCAGGCACTGTGCTAAGTGCATTGCAAATGCTAGCTCTTGATCCTCACAAGAACCCTGAGAGACAAGTGCTATTGTTATCACTATTTTGCAGTTTGAGGCAACTGAGGCAGAGGTTAAGTGACTTGCCCAAGATCACAAAGCTAGGAAATGTCCGAGGCTGTAATTGTATTCAGGCTGAGTGCTTTCTCCATTGTATCACCTTGTTGTTGGTCAGTCATGTCCAACTCTTTGTGACCCTATTTGGGGTTTTCGTGGCAAAGATACTGGAGTGATTTGCCATTTCCTTCTCCAGCTTATTTTACAGATGAGGAAACTGAGGCAGACAGGGTTTAGTGACTTATCCATGGTCATACAGCTAGTAAGTGTCTGAAGGCAGATCTGAACTCAAGTCCTTCTGACTCCAGGGCTGGTGCTCTATCCGTTGCACCACCTAGCACCACCCTTTGCATTAAAAGCTAATATTTATGTAGAACTTACCATGTGTCAAGCAAGCACTGGGCTAAGGGAACATATTATCTTATTTGATCCTCACAACAATCCTGGAAGGGAAGTGCTATTATTATCCCCATTTTACCAATGAGGAAACCAAGGCAAACAGAGGATAAGTGACTTGCCCAGGGTCACAGAGGTAGTGAGGTCTGAGGCCAGATTTGAACTCAGGAAGATGTCTTTCTGATTTCAAGCCTAGGGCCCTATCCACTATGCTACCTAACTGCCTCTAAATGCATCTCTTCCTCCGTCATGTATTTGAAAAATGATTTCCTTTTCTAATTTAATGTTTTAAGTGTCTAGTTAAAGTCATCTAGTTTGGTTTTCTCGTCTTAGATGAAGCCACCATTTTTTTTAGATTGCAATCTTCAAGATGGGCCTTCTTGACTGATATCTTAAGTGCTTACTAGGGGGGGCCAAGTACTTGAGAGTATAGCCCATTTCACTGAGATGTCATAACATTGGGACCTATCAAATAATGAATAAAACAATAACCAGCCCTGATTTGTAAGAGGAGATAGTTCTTTTATTTTCTGGGGGGAAAAGCCCCTCCTAAATAGTTAAGCTTCATTTGTAAAAATGGGGCTAATTATACTTCACTCAGGGCTATTCAGATGGATGAGCCTTTGTAAACTGTAAAGTGCTCTGTAAATGAGTGTTATTATTAGTTGTGTAGGCTAAAATAAGAGCCACATTGTATCCTGTGACTTTTACTGATAATATGCTTCAAGAAATGACCAGAAAACTGTCATGGCATAGAGTTGTTTGTATAATGGTATCACCCCTGAACAACCTAAAAGGCAAAGGTGGTGGAATCGATGAAGAGCTGAGTCACATTCCTTGATGTATTGTTGTTCAGTTCTGTTTGACTCTCCTTGACCCCATTTGGGGTTTTCTTGGCAAAGATACTGGAGAGGTTTGCCATTTCCTTCTCCAGCTCATTTTACAGATGAGGAAACTGAGTCAAACAGGACTAAGTGGCTTACCAGGATCACCCAGCTAGTAAGTGTCTGAGGCCAGATTTGAACTCAGGCCATCTTGACTCCAGTCATGGTGCTGTATCCACTGTGCCACCTAGCTTCCTTGATGTCAAAGAAATAGCACCACACAGTCAGAGGCCCTGGGTTGTAGTCCTGACTGATTTTTCCATTAATTTACTGTATGATCTTGGGTCAGCCACCACCACCTCCCTGGTCCTCCCTTTTCTCACTAATAGCCCTATTATGATAGATGGATAGATGCATGGATGGGTAGATAGATATACATACATATATGCTCCCCAAAATTGAGTAAGAAAATCTATAACTGATCAATGAATCAACAAACATTTAGTAAGTACTTACTCTGTGCTGGGTACTGGAGGGTACCATGACAAAGCTGTGAACAGTCCTTGCCTTCGACCAGTTTACAGTTTATTAGGGAAGGAAAAATAAACCTAATTTAAAAAGTCAGCTCCTCTCTGCAACCTGAAAACTCAAAGGTTAAAAAATAGAGGTTATCTAACATGTTCACGCCTAGAATATTCATCCTGTTCTGTAACAGCACAGTCCTGGGATACAGGGTCGTGAAGGAAATGAAAGGTTGGCATGCTCACACACCCATGGGAGCCTTCTCCGTGAATGTCAAGATTTCTTAATATAAAGGCAGAGGATGTAGGGACTTATAAACTTGCCTTTAAAAGGAAAGGCTACACAGTGGCAAAGTCATAAATTGGGAGAACTGAGTGACCACCTGGGCTTTAGCTTCACATGCAACCTTTGAAAGACTGCCCTTTCCCTAATGGCGAGGGTGATCTTGTTTGGGATAGAATCACTGGCATTGACTTGTTTTATTTTATTGCACGTTAAGCTCCTCCAGCTTGATTTCTTCTTCTTCTTCATCATCATCATCGCTCTCTTTTTTTTTTACCACACACATATGAGCAGGCAATGACTGATAGTGACCATTATCTACAAGAGCTGAATGCTGATGGACTCCTGAGGCTTCTCTGTCCAGGGAGCTTCTCCCCAGCTCCAGGCCTCACATTCCCAAAGTGGCCAAAGCCAAAGATACCAGGCAACATGGCGTAGTGAAAAGCGTGCTGGACTGGGAGTCCAAGGACCTCAGTTCTGCCACTTACTACCTGTGTGACTGCCAAGTCACTTACCTGCCCTGGGCCTCAGTTTTCACATCTGTACAATGGCAGTTGTTGGACCAAATGGTTCTCAGATTCTTTCCAGTGCTAGAGCTTTAATGCCTATAATCCTGTAACTTATGTGAGTCTCAGTTTCCAGATTTATAAAAATGAGGAGCTTATTAATTGTTTACTGTGTAACAGGGACTGTGCTAAGCCCTGGGGATACAAAGAAAAGTAAAGAAAGGTAAAAACCAGCCTGAGCTCTTAGGGAGTTCAGAGTCTAATGGGGGAAATGGCATGGAAGCAACTCCATGCATACAAAATGTACCCAGGGTAGAGAGAAGGCACATTCTGAAGGCAGGCAGGAATTTGGACTGGCTGACTTCTAAGATCACTCCCCACCCTAGATCTATCTTTTTCTTTTTGACCTCACATCTCCTCGGGCCCTTTGCCTCTTACCTCCTCCCTCTGTCCCTCTGCCCGAACCTGCTCCTCGTCCATTCAGAGGCATGCCAGGCTCTGTGCTCCTTCTGAGTACATGTGAACATGGCCATTAAAAAATGATCCAAGGGGGCAGCTAGGTGGCACAGTGGATGAAGCACAAGTCCTGGATTCAGAAGGACCTGAGTTTAAATCTGACCTCAGACACTTGACACTTACTAGCTGTGTGACCCTGGGCAAGTCACTTAACCCTCATTGCCCTACGCCCCCCCCCCCCAAAATGATCCAAGTCCATTTTTCAGGCATTTGGCAAAAGATCCTTGATAGTCTTGTTCTTGTCTTTGTTCCCTCTCTATATAAGTTCTCCCTTTGAAAAAGATGAGGAGAACGGCACACA
Organism: Dromiciops gliroides; assembly: GCF_019393635.1. Taxonomy (NCBI): domain Eukaryota; kingdom Metazoa; phylum Chordata; class Mammalia; order Microbiotheria; family Microbiotheriidae; genus Dromiciops; species Dromiciops gliroides. The sequence continues at coordinate 159,758,454 of NC_057866.1, read as the reverse complement.
GGAAAATGAGTATGGGGTGTGGTAAATAATAGAATTTGGCAGACTGATTGGGATGGGTCACACCTGGCCAGTCCTGAGTGACATATGTTGCTGATGTCAGCAAGAGAAACCACTCTCCACTGGCAGTTTGAAGGACCTCCCCTTTGGGGGGCAGGAGAGTAAATGCTCACTGAGGGGAGCTCAGTCTCTTTCCGGAGTCACTTTCCTTCTGGTGGTGTGAGCTGCTGGAGCAGGCAGAAAAAGATTCTTTCTTAGCAGTTTTGTCCTGCTGGCCCTGGCTGCAAAGCTGTTTCCCATTGAGGCTGCAGACCCCAGGTGGTGAGTTAACATACAAGCCCTGCTCTTTTGAATTAGCTGAACGGGAAGTGAGTTTGTGGATTGTATAGACTTTGGTTAGAGTTAGGGGGATTATCCATTTTTCTTTTTCCTTATTCCTTTGTCTTTGATTTTAGGATCCTTTTGATTTTAGGCTGTTAGGCTCCTTTCTTATTGGCCTAGGAGAAATACCTAAAAGGCAGTTCGGAGGGGAGGGAGCTTTTGGCCTAGAGGTCCTTCATTATTTCTGGGACCCCAATATTACGGCGAGCCACTCAATTAAGTCTCCCTATATCAAATTTGGCCCCAACAGGGGAGTGGTATTGGAAGGATAGTGAAGGGAAATGTGGATGATCATGGTGGGTTTGAGGTGGCTGTAAAACAGTACCTAGCAAGAATTGTGCAAGAGAAATGTCCTGATAAAGGATGCTGTCAGAAAGATGTGTGACTGGACAGGGTGAGTGGGTCATGTGGTAAGACTGAGGGAGAGTGGGCAGATAGGTGGCAGTACAATGGATAGAGAGCTGGGCCTGGAGTCTTGAAGACCTAAGTTCAAACATGACATCAGTACTCACTAGCTGCATGACCCTGGGCAAGTCACTTACCCCTGTTTGCCTCAGTTTCCTCATGTGTAAAATGGGCTGGAGAAAGAAATGACAAACCACTCCAGGATCTTTGCCAAGAAAACCCTAAATGGGGTTATGAAGAGCTGGATATGACTGAAATAACCAAACAACTCCACTTTATGCTCCACTGGTGTCTGTGCAATGTTCAGAAGAAGTAAAAGGAGGAAGCCAGCATGTTCTATGGACCACCTGTGGAGAATTTACAGGGGAACCTGGGCAAGTGATGCCTACAGTGAAAGGGAATGGGTGGGTTTCAATCAGCCATGGCTGGAGGGCATGTCCACATCAGTGAGATTTCTGAACCTTCTAAGCATCAAAGTGTAGAGGTATATATGGTGACTTGCAAACAGTAGGCACTTATTAAGTACTTGCTGAATTTAGTTGATTTCTATTCTCTACATATTCCTCTATTTTCGTGGATATCTCACACGATGCCATCCGGCCTCCAACTGGGGACATTATCTTCACTTCCTTCCCACCTGAAAATGGAATTCTGCCCCCTAGAGATACCCCGGGCTTTGAAAGGACAACTTGGGCTTGGTTCCAGGCTTCCACTATACTTTTTTTTTTTTTTGATGAGGCAGTTGGGGATAAGTGACTTGCCCAGGGTCACACACAGCTAGTAAGTGTCAAGTGTCTGAGGCCAGATTTGAACTCAGGTCCTCCTGAATCCAGGGCTGGTGCTCTATCCACTGTGCCACCTAGCTGCCCCGCTTCCACTATACTTAATGAACATCTCCAGACATGTCACAACATAGGGACTCCCTCTCTTCCCTTCCAGCTTCTCTTTATCTGTTTTCTTCTTCTTTTATAATATAAGTTCCTTATGCCCAAAGGGCTATGAGACTGCGCATAACCTTTGACCCAGTAATACCACGACTAGGTCTGTATCCCAAAGAGATCATAGAAAAGGGAAAAGGACCCACATGTACAAAAATATTTATAGCATCTCTTTGGGGTGGCAAAGAATTGGAAATTGAAGGGATTCCCATCAATTGGGGAATGGCTAAATAAGCCTTGGTATATAAATATAATGGAATACTATTGTGCTGTAAGAAATGATGAGCAGGCAGATTTCAGAAAAACTTGGAAAGACTTACATAACTGATGCTGAGTGAAGTGAACAGAACCAAGAGAAGGTTATACAAAGTAACAGCAACATTGTATGATGATCAACTGAGATAGACTTAGTCCTTCTCAGCAATACAATGATCCAAGACAATTCCAAAAACCTTATGATGGAAAATGGTATACACATCCAAAAAATGAACTATGGTGTCTGAATGCAGATTGAAGCGTACTATTTTCACTTTTTTGGTTTCTTCTTTCTTGTGTTTTTTTTTCCTTTTGTTCTGATTCTTCTCTCACAACATAACTAATGTGAAAATATGTTTAACATAATTGTAATGTATAACCTATGCCAGATTGTTTGCTGCCTCCAGGAGGGGGAAGGGAAGGGAGAAAAATTTGGAACTAAAAAATGAATGTTGAAAACTATCTTTACATGTAATTGGAAAAAACCCACTATTTAAAAATAAGAAAGTCTCTGCCCTGAAAGAACTTACATTCTTTTGCTTTGTTTTGTTTTTTTAATCATAAAAGTATTTTATTATTTTCCAGTTACATGTAAAGATAGTTTTCAACATTTGCTTTCATACGATTTTGAGTTCCAAATTTTTCTCCATCCCTCCCTTCCCTCCCCCCCAAGACAGAAAGCAATCCGATATAGGTTATATATGTACAAACACATTAAACATATTTCTGCATTAGTCATGCTGTGAAAGAAGAATCAGAACAAAAGGGGAAAATGTCCAAAAATAAAAAACAAAAACAAAAGTAGAAACAGTATGGTTCAATCTGCATTCAGAATCCACAGTTCTTTTTTCTGGATATGGAAAACATTTTCTATCATGAGTTCTTTGGAATTATCTTGGATCATTGCACTGCTGAGAAGAGCCAAGTCTCTCACAGTTGATCATCACACAGTGTTGCTATTACTATGTACAATGTTCTCCTGGTTCTGCTCACTTCACTCAGCATTAGTCCACTTAAGTCTTTTCAGGTTTTTCTGAAATCTGCTTGCTCATCATTTTTTACTGCACAACAATATTCCATTACATTCATATATGACAACTTGTTCAGCCATTCCCCAAGAGATGGGCATCCCCTCAATTTCCAATTCTTTGACACCACAAAGAGAGCTGCTATAAATATTTTTGTACATGTGGGTCCTTTCCCCTTTTTAATGATCTCTTTGGGATATAGAACAGGGTATGCATAGTTTTATAGCCTTTTGGGCATAGTTCCAATTTACTCTCCAGAATGGTTGGATCAGTTCACAACTCCACCAACAATGCATTAGTGCTCCAATTTTCCCACATCTCCAACATTTATAATTTTCCTTTTTTTGTTATATTAACCAATCTGATAGGTATGAGGTGGTACCTCAGAGTAATTGTAATTTGTGTTTCTCTAATTAATAGTTATTTAGAACATTTCTTTAACTTGGCTGTAGATAATTTTAATTTCTTCATCTGCCTGTTCATATCCTTTGACCATTTCTTAATTGGGGAATGACTTGTATTCTTATAAATTTGATCCAGTTCTCTAATTTAGAAATGAGGCCTTTATCAGAAACACTGACTGTAAAAATTGTTTCCCAACTTCCTGCTTTCCTTCTAATCTTGGTTGCATTGGTTTTGTTTGTGCAAAACCTTTTTAATTTAATGCAATAAAAATGATCCACTTTGCATTACATAATGTTCCATATCTCCTCTTTGGTCATAAATTATTCCCCTCTCCATAGATCTGACAGGCAAAATATTGCTTCCTCTTCTAATTTGCCTTTGGTATCACCCTTTATGTCTAAATCATGTACCCATTTTGACTTTACTTTGGTATACAGTATAAGATGTTGGTCTATGTCCAGTTTCTGCCATACTGTTTTCCAGTTTTCCCAGCAGTTTTTGTCAAATAGTGAGTTCTTATCCCAGAAGCTGGAGTCTTTGGGTTTATCAAACAGGGGATTGCTATATTCATTTACTGCTGTGTTTTGTGTGCCTAACCTATTATTCCACTGATCCACCACTCTATTTCTTAGCTAGTACGAAATAGTTTTGATGGTCACATGGTAAGTTCTTAATAAATAGTCCATCAATTTGTTTGTCTATCTGTATCTCCATTATCTGTCTATGTTTAACCATCACCTGTGTTACATGTAGTACTACAGATCTTATGGTTACCTAGAATAATGCCACAAAGAAATAGGTTATCAATTAATAGTATTAAACGGTGCTGTGAAGAACCTTCATTCCCAGGTGAATACAGATGTCACATCAGGAGTTGGCCAAACATTCTGCTCAGATTTTTTGCTCGTGGAACAGACCTCTGTGGGTACAAATCAAGCATCCTGTTTTCTCATCAGTTTCTTGTTGTTCTATCATTTTCAGCCATGTCCAACTCTTTATGACTCCATTTGGAGTTTTCTTGGCAAAAAATACTCCATATAATGGTTTACCATTTACTTCTCTAGCTCATTTTACAGATGAAGAAATGGAGACAAAAAGGTTTAAGTGACTTGCCCAGGGTCACACAGCTAGTAAGTGTCTGAGGCCATATTTGAACTTAGGAAATAAGTCTTCCTGACTCCAGACCCACCATTCTGTCTTCATCATCTGGCTGCCACCTCATTAGAGTTTCTTATAATGTTTCAAATCTTTAAAATCTTCCCTTCCCCTTTTTAGTTATATCTTAACATTTAGCTGTATCCTCATGAGGAAGGACAAGACCATTATTCTCTTTTTTAAAGTATGAAAAACTATCCATCAATAGCAGTGACTCAGAATCAGAATCATCCCTGACTTCCCAGAGTTCTATTTCACTGATCTGTGCTGATGAAAAGGAACATGAATGCATTCCGTCAGACCCCATTGATAGGCACACCTGGGTTCATGCTGCTCCCTCTCTGAGTTTGTTGGTGAAGGGAATACAGGACTGATTAAAGAATTGCTTTCTTATTGCCACATGCCACTTCATTGGTCAGCATGTCCCTCATCCAGAGCCTAAGTCTGACCACGTCTTCCCTCCTGAGGAACCTTAGGTGGCTCTGTTCTCAGCTTGCTATTTAAAGGCCTTTAGATTCTGGGTCCAGCCCACCTTTCGAGATTTCTTTTCTCTTCCTCTCCTCCACCCTGCCTTCTTCACCCTGGGGCCTGGCCACAATGTCCTCCTTGTGATTTTCTAAATACAGCATTCTACCTCCAGGTCTTTATTCAGGCTGACTCCCGATGCCAGGAGGGCAAAGTCCCTCTTCACCGCCACCTCTTAGAAGGCCTGATTTCCTTAAAAGCCACCTCCTAAGGAGGAGCCATTTATCTTCTCCCTGATTCCTGTTCTCCCCTTCCTAGGTTCTTGCACCTATACTTCTCTATTTACTTGCTGTATCCCCAAGTAGAATATAGTCTCTGGGAAGGCAAGACCATTTTGCATTTATCTTCCTACCATATATAACCCTGTTCTGGGCACCTTTTTTTGAATTGAACCGCAGTTTGCAAACTGTGCCACAGCCCCATAGGACATTGCAGTGTACCCAGAAAGAATTTTCAGGATTTTAAAAATTTTCAACCACACTACTTCATGAACCACTTAGGTGTCAGAGTGGGTAGAGTGCCTACCCCAGAGTCAGAAAGACCTGAATTCAAATCCGGCCTAAGACACTAGCTGTGTGATCCTGGGAAAGTCACTTCACCCTGTTTGCCTCAGTTTTCTCACCTATAAAATGAGGTGGAGAAGGAAATGGAAAAGCATTCTAGGATCTTTGCTAAGAAAATCCCAACCAGGTTCAGAAAGACTCAGACAGGACTGAACCACAACTTGGTGAACAGAACCATTAGGGGTTCTTTGTTGTTCTTTATTTTTGTTTTTGCGTAGGAGTACCATGAAACCTTTATCAAGACACTAAGGGCCCAGAATGTTTGAGAACCTTTGAGACAGACCCTCTATCCTATCTTTTGATTTCATTAGAATAGATGAGGAAACTCCCTCTGCCAATGTTCACCTGCAGCCTGTTCTGCAACATAGAGACTCAGAGAGTTTCCTGGGGCATTGAGATATTAAATAGCTTTCCCAGGTCACAGGGCCAAAGCCCATCAGAGACGGGACTTGAACCCAGGTCTTCCTCATCCAAGTCTCTTGGACATAGTAGGTGCTGGATCATTACCTGGCTTGACCAAGGTGCATGGCAAGCCTCCCAGTTTATTCTGGGAATCCCCAGTGTGATTAATCAGGGCACAGATAACCGAGAGATGATCCCATCTATTTTCATGCTGTTGTTTTCAGTCACAGCAATGAAATTTTCGAAACCAAGTCAAAGGATAAACCTCTTTATATAAAAAGAATTATTTCTATCCCAGGCTTCTATTGTTATTACAGGAAGATCCTCCCGCTTGCAAACTGCCTCTCTTCTCGTCCCTGTGTAGGCTCCTGACATTCTCACAGAATGAACCTTTGTCTTCAAAAGGTTTCCAAAAGAATCTTTTTTTTCCATGAAGAATTTTTTTCCACATCTAACCCATCTCTGGTTTGTTTTTTATGTTGATTTATTTCCTTTTCTTTCTAAATAAGGGGAGCAGCTGGGTTCAGGCACATTTCCTGGTTTCATGTGGAATTCCTCGTTGCTTTGTGTCACTGCCCCAGCTGGAGAATGCGTGAGGGGTTTTGCCAGAGTGACCCTCTCGTTTCATTTCAGGGTCAGAATCAGGTGGCAGCATCACTGTGTTAAAAAGAAAAATGCTTAGCCTACTTTCTTCTCTTCCTACCCACGTCTTTTTTATCCCCACCAAAGTACCTTCACTCTTTCTCTCTCTCTGCCAGAAATGAAATTCTCCAGGCTCCAGGCTAGGAGGGAAGTTCAGAGGGGCCCGTGAGTGCCAAACTTTCCATACAAGCTCACTACCAGCTTCCTGTGGTCAGCGTGTATGTATTTTGGCCACATTATCCCAGCACTGTTGAAATGTGTACTACTTAGGTGCTGCTGTTGTTGTTGGACGTTAAGATGCCCATCTCTTTCTCAACTTACTCAGACACCCAAAACGGAAAGATCAGTCCAGCAGGTAGCGGGAGCTGAGTCTCAATTATTTAGGGGCCACTTTGGGCATGGCTTCCTATGCCTTCCTCCTACTGTCTGAGCCCTTAGTCCATTTCTCATTAGCACTTATTGAAGAGAAAATTACAGAGGTGAGGAGAGGAAGGGAAAACCCCGATTAGTCACTTGGGCTGCTTTGTAGGCTTTGAAGTAAAAAGGTATGAGGAAGATTGAAACTCTTATGTTGAAATGATGTTTGGGAAATCTGTGGTTTTCTTGTCCCCAAGTAATATGGTGAATTGGAATTTCTCTGAAATTTTAAGCAAGAGGAGATTAACCCAGCGTCAAAAATAAAGGCAGTGAGCTCCTGCAGCTTGGCTATATAGAAAATGGTCCAGCGTCCCAAACTCATGACATCTGGATCTGAGTCCAGAGATTCAGTGAATACTTCATGAGTGTTTGCTGTGAACGGTGTTTCTTTGAGGAAGGATATACAGAGGGAAACATAATCACTTTGTGGAGAAAGCCTTGCCCCCTCTCTTGCCTATGATTTCTTTGCTAACCTCTCTCTCTGCTTTCTCTTCCCAATCTGTCTCCTCTTATATTCCTTCCCGTCGGAGATTATTTCCAACCCTCCATAAGAAGCAGAATAACAAGAAGTATTTTTTAGGCACTTATTATGTGCCAAGTGCCAAACTAAGCACTAGGGACACAAAGAAAGAGAGGGAGGAAAAAAAAAAAAGAAAGAAAACTTCCTCTGCCCTTGAAAGAACTCATATTTGAATGGGGGAGATTACATGCAAATAATGCTGTTCAGATAAGATAAATGTAGGTAAATTGGAGGTAGTCTCAGTGGAAAGGGACTAGCACTGAGGGGGACCAAGGAAAACATCTTGCAGAAGGTGAGATTTTAACCAAGACTCAGAGGATAGCATCCCAGGCCCGGGGGATGGCCAGTCCAAATGCTTGGCCTCAGGAGATGGAGTGTCTTATTTGAGGAGGAGCATGGAGGCCAGCGTCCCTGGTGGGGAGTAAGATGTAAGAAGAATGGAAGGCAAGGAAGGGGCCAGGTTATGCCAAACACAGCATTTTAAACTGCATCCTGGAAATAGAAACGGAGCAGATTCCAAGCAGCAATCGCTTGGTGTTTGTTGAATATGGTGGTGGGAGGTGGTGAGGTGTGTGTGTGTGTGTGTGTGTGTGTGTGTGTGTGTGTGTGTGTGTGTGTGTGTGTGAAGGAATGGGGCAGTCAAAACTCTGCACTTCAGGAAGATCACTTTGGTAGCCGAATGGACTGGAATGGGCTGAGACTCAAGGCAGGGAGACTGCATTAGGATGGTGGCCATGTAAGAGCAGAGAAGAGAGGGAAAAAAAACAACCCCAAAACCCTTTATGAAGTGCCTGGTCAGTGCCAGGCACTGTGCTAAGTGCTTCACAAATATTGTCTCATTTAATCCTTACAACAATCCTATGAGGTAGGACCAATTATTATCTCCATTTTACAGTCAAGGAAACCGAGGCAGACAAAAGTCATGTGACTTGATTAAGGTCACAAAGCTAGTAAGTATCTGAGACTGGATTTGAACTCGGGTCTTTCTGACTCCAGGTTCAGCCCTGTATCCACTGTGCCACCCAGCTGCCAAGAGAGAAGGAAACAAGCAAAATATATTACAGAGGTAATAACAGCGGGACTTAGCAACAGGTTGTCTGTGGATCTCACCTTGTTCCCATATGCTTTTGATTTATTCTGTGAGATCTCTGTATTTTGAAAGATTTCTACTCATCACATTTTGCACACTAAGCATGTTTGTTACAGCGACATCTATTAAAAACATTATTCTTGGGAGTTTGTGGATCAGCGTTATCTATGTCCAGGGGATTTGGGGCAACAGTTTGGTCTGCGATAATGCTTGGTGGTTCCAGGATGGGTTATCTATCGGCTGGCTTCTCTGGGATACTTCTGTTTGTAATGTGGCTGTTTCTCACTTGTCACTCCATTCAAGATAGTAGCCCTCAGGCATACCTGGCCGGGTATTTGATAGGTGCTAAATTTTTACATCCTTCAGTGATACATCTCACAATTTCTGTCATTTCCTTGAATAATCTGCACTGATCACTAAGTTTGGGCTCTTTAAAGAATAACCCTTCTATAATTTCTGGTGGCAATAGCCTGGCCCCAAATCATCATCATCAATCATCATCATGATGAACACTTATACAGATTTTGCTCAAAGCCTTTCCTAATCTCTCTCTTAGCATCCTTTTCCCAAACACCCTTGTATTTAAACATTTGTGTTATATTTATATTTTAAATTTTTAAAAATTATATTAATCTTTTGTTTTTATGATGCCTACATCTTCCCCTGTATCCATCCCACTCTCCCCTTGCAGAGAACTGTTCCATATAATAACAAATATTTTAAAAGAAAAAGAGGATGCCATATGTATTTTTCTATGTATTTGTTTCCCCCATTAGAACTGAAGCTTCTTGTAAGTAGGGATTGAATTTTTATCTCCCAATGCCTAGCACATTGTTGGCACTTAATTCTTGTTGGTTGAGTGATAGGACTTTAAGGGTTTACAACATCATTCTTATAGACACCAATCTATTTCAGTCCTCACAACAGCCCAGTGAGGTAAGTGTGCTATTCTTCTTCTTCTTCTTCTTTCTATTTTCAGGGCAATGAGAGTTAAGTGACTTGCCCAGGGTCACACAGCTAGTAAGTGTCAAGTGTCTGAGGTCATATTTGAACTCAGGTCCTCCTGAATCCAGGGCCGGGCTTTATCCACTGCACCACCTAGCTGCCCCCCTGGTGTGCTATTCTTATACTCATCTCACAGATGGGAAAACTAAGGCTTTGAGAAATTAAGTAAATTGCCTATGGGGGCACAGCTTATGGTGTCTGAGATGATAATTGAACCCAGTTCTTACTGACCCCATCTCCAGCACTCTTATCTGCTATATCTGTGACTCTTAAACTTCCTAGTCTCACGACTCCATTTTTACTCTAAAAAATTTACTGTGAACTACCCCTTGCACCTCCTCCACCAAACAACTTTAGTTTGTGTGGGTTATATATCTATCAGTATTTACTAACAATTAAAATGTCTCATTAAAATAATTATGATCAAGGTGATCCCCGCCCTGCCCCCCCCACATTGGAGGAAACCCCACTTTGAGAAGAACAATGTGATGCTCTGTGCTGCTCCTCCAACCAGAGCTTTAAATTCTATTACATTCCCGGCCTCATCCAAACTTGTGCCTTATTTTGATGACTGTGAGGAGAGACAGGGAATTTTTCCATTTCCAGGCATAGGAGAAAAGGAGTCCAGTACAGAACTTTTAAGATTGTATCTTTCACCTTTTTCTTAGTTTAAAATATACCTGTATGGGCAGCTAGGTGGCGCAGTGGATAGAGCACCGGCCCTGGAGTCAGGAGTACCTGAGTTCAAATCCGGCCTCAGACACTTAACACTTACTAGCTGTGTGACCCTGGGCAAGTCACTTAACCCCAATTGCCTTACTAAAAAATAAATAAATAAATAAAATATACCTGTAAACTTGCCAAAGAACAGTTCATTATCTTTCTTTCTAAATGCTTCCATTCAACCTGCCTTCAATTCTCAGTCACACATTTTATTTTTTAAACATATGTAGCCATAGTAGCCGCAATGCTTTCTGATCTCTCCAAGATGATTTCTACCCATTAACTTCCCAGACAGAAAAATTAACAAAACGGGTAAGGAGGGAATGCAGAGGACCTCCATGTCAAATAACTTTGTGCTGGGCCAAAGTGTGTTACCATGCCTTAGGTGGGAAATAGTGCTTTAAGCTTTGATACTTAGGCAAAACAAAAAAAACAAAAAAAACTGCCAAGAAAGAAGAGAATACCTTTGGCGAATATGAAAATACTGTGTATCTCTCTCCCTTTCTCCCTCATGATTAAGAGAATCCATTGAAGATCATAGATTAAGAGCTAGAAGGAGCCTTGAAGGTTGTCTGGTCCAACTTTCTTATTTTATTTACTTATTTATATATCTATTTATTTATGCGTTTGTTCATTCATTCATTCATTTTGTTTTATTTATTTGTTTGTTTGTTTGTTTATTTGTAGTAAGGCAGTTGGGGTTAAGTGACTTGCCCAGGGTCACACAGCTAGTAAGTGTTAAGTGTCTGAGGCTAGATTTGAACTCAGGTCCTCCTGAATCCAGGGCTGGTACTTTATCCACTGCACCACCTAGCTGCTCCCCTTTCTTTATAGGTGGAAAAAACAGAGATTAAGTGACTAGTTCACAGTCACCACCAATAAGTGGCAAAGCCAAGATTTGAACCCAGGTCCTCTGATTCCACATCCAGGATTTGCTCTTCATTCCATCTTTTTAGATTAGCCAAATGAATGCAGCCCCCAGAACGGGCTTGGCCAAGAAGCAGTTTGTTGTTGTTTGTTGTTGTTGTTTTTGTTTTTTATTTTATTTTATTTTTCAAGAAGCAGTTTGAACCAGTAAAGGCTGGTGTAGGGAGGAGGATAAGATTGAATACTTCAGGGACAAAAAGAGACAAGGGACGTTTTTAAGGAAATTAAGCTTATGTTTCAATAGAAAACCTGTCAACTATAGTAAGTAATTTTTTAGATACATACATCATTTCACATCTAATATTTTCGAAGGGAAAATATTGCTAGCGTTACCGTTTTCTTACAGCACCCCTTGTCACATTGCTTCGAGCACAGTTTGGGGATTGCTGAGCTAGATCCCTGCCTCCCGGACCTCCTGACAGAAGGAGTCCTTAGTTTTCCTTGCCTTTCTGGAGTTTGTGAGATCAGCAGGAATCATTCAGAAGCCTACAGGCACTAAAAGAGGAAAACAATGGCCAGGTCCATAGAAGGATTTCTGAAGGCCCATTAATCACCATGAAGGGACAGTGAGCGAAGCTGAGATTTATTGGATGCTAAAGGGTAATAAATGGTGAATCACTTTAAGGTTAGATCAGATGCTTTAATTGACCTTTTCTCTCTCTTTTTTTCCTTCTAATGTAAGACAAGAAAACTGTACTTTAGTCATCAGATGAAAAGCAGGTTAATTTTTAAAATGAGCTCATTTGGAATAGCACCAAGAGGCATATTTACTGTTTAAATGAATCTCCATAGCTAATTTCCAATGAAATTGGTAAGTGAAAAGAAAGCAAAATGCTTGGCTAAGGTTTTAAATTAACAGAAAGATACTCAGAGTGTGGTAGATGAGGGCTGAAGCACACTATCTCCAATATCCCCTGGCATGTATTACTATAAGATAATCCATGTGACAAAAATTCCCAGGTGACTTCAGAGGTTACTTTGTAGAGTCATTCATTTATTCAAAATCGACAATGTGTTATTTATATGTGAAACAATACTGGAGAGGTGGAAAGGGAGCTTCCTGAAGTAACCAATATAGTTATTGTTAATTAGTGTGGTATGATGCTAAGAGTGTTAGAGTTGGAGTGAAGGCACCTAAGTTCTCTAACATGATCTTGGGCTGCATGCATCCAGATATGAGAGTCCTTCTGTCCTATGACCTGGTCAGATCATATTTATAGTATTTCATTCAGCTCTGTGGACCACCATTTAAAAAGGACACTAATAAATTGGGAAATGTCCAGAAGATGGCACCCAGGATGATGAAAATGCCTTGGGTTCATGTCATGTGAGGGGGAATGGTTGGGGGAACTGGCGACATTTAACTTAAAGACAAGAAAACTTGGGTGGGTAAGAGGAGAAATAGCTATCTTCAGACATCTTTAGGAATGTCATATGGAAGAGAGATTAAATTTGTTGTGTTAGACCTTAGAGGGAAGAAGTAGAGAAATAGATGGAAGCTAAAAGCTTTGGTAGCGGGTGCTACTAAGACGTGCCTTCTCTGCAACCTACAATCATAGAGTTGCCTGGGGCACAGATTGTCTCACAACCAGTCTCTGTTAGAGATGGAACTCAAATTCAGGTCTTCCTTACTCTGAGGCCACCATTCCTCTCTGTAGAGCATATATGTAGAAAGCATTATATAGACAGCATGTTGTTTGAGTCTCATGACAACCCTGCCAAGTAATCACCACCTGTATTGTCCCCATTTTAAAGAGGGGAAGCAGACTTAGAGAGGTTGTGACTCGCCTGGGGTCCCTTAGCCAGTAAGGGTCAGAGTCAAGATTTGTAATGAGGTCTTCCTGACCCCAAGTTCAGGATTTAATCCCCTACACCACAGTCTTAGACAAAACTGAATTTGATATATCATTATAACTCTGGTCATTGAGTCCCTTGTTTAATATTTACTTCTAGAACATAAGATTATAGAGTGGGAGGAGACCTTAGATATGATTAGACCAATGGTGTCAAACTCAAATAGAAATAAATCCCTGCTGACTGCATATGGACTTAGAAAACCACAATTTGACATCACACATATTGTGTTGTATTTTTATTTATTTTCAAAATGTCCCAATTACATTTTGTCTTTTTTTTGTGTGTGTGGAGCAATGATGGTTAAGTGACTTGCCCAGGGTGACACAGAAAGTAAGTGTCAAGTGTCCAAGGCCAGATTTGAACTCAGGTTCTCTTGAATCTAGGGCCGGTGCTTTATCCACTGTGCCGCCTAGCTGCCCCGCCAATTACATTTTAATCTTGTTTCGCTTCACTCAGGAATGATCTAGACTAGTGCATTCTAAACTTTCTTGATTATACATTTCTATTAGTAAAAATACTTTGAGCACACCCTCAATATTGCATTAATATATAATTATAATATATGGTATAATATATCTATTTATGAATTATATTGGTATATTACCTTATATCATATACATACATGTACATCATGTATGAGACAAAGATAAAAGAAAATATTTAAAAATAATATTTTATTTTGTTAATGGCTCAAAACCTTTTTACCCTCACAAAAAGATTTTATCAATTGAATAGGTTTTATATTTTTTAAATCTTACTTTAATACTTTGTGATACAGTAATTTTGAAGGTTTGATTTTAAGTTCAATTTGTTTTAGTACTTTATTTTAGTTGCTCTGGTGGCTGAAAAAGATACATCACAAAGATACATTGATCCAAATGGGGAAAGGTGCCTTATTGACTATGCTTACTAAATCATGATACTCATTTCTTTTCTTTCTTTCTTTCTTTCTTTCTTTCTTTCTTTCTTTCTTTCTTTCTTTCTTTCTTTCTTTCTTTCTCTCTCTCTCTCTCTCTCTCTCTCTCTCTCTTTCTTTTTTGGTGGGGCAATGAGGGTTAAGTGACTTGCCCCAGGGTAACACAGCTAGTAAGTGTCAAGTGTCTGAGGTCAGATTTGAAATCAAGTCCTCCTGAATCCAGGGCTGGTGCTTATCCACTGCACCACCTAGCTGCCCCAACGATACTCATTTTTCAGTCCCATCCACCAATTATGCAAATATTTTTGTGACATTTGACTAGTAAATTTCCCTTTTTCCTTTCAGTTCATGTAAAATAATCAGAGAGTGTTTCATTTTTATGTTTTTTAACAAATGGGTTCAAAATCCCTTGAAACTATTTGGAATTATTTTTTTCTTTTCTTTTCTTTTCTTTTTTTTTTTTTGTGAGGCAGTTGGGGTTAAGTGACCTGCCCAGGGTCACACAGATAGTAGGTGTCAAGTATCTGAGGCTGGATTTGAACTCAGGTCCTCCTGAATCCAGAGCCGGTGCTCTATCCACTGTGCCACCTAACTGCCCCCAGAAATTTTTTTTCAACAGGTTAGAATACTGTTTCCAAGTTTTTAAAGTTTACATCTATGAAAGTTTTTACAGGTGACATAGAAACATTATTTTCATCAGCAAAGTCACATAATAGTGGCAACATTTCCAAACATTCATTTTCAAAATATTTTTCCACAGCCTATGTTTCTTTCAAAGATCAATTACTTTCTCACTCACTGTTAAAGAATCACCTTTACTTTAGAGACAGATCAACTGTGCTTAATTTTAAGAAATGTCTTCTAAGTAGTATATTACTGACAGCTGCTTGTTACCACAGATAAAGATCTACAAATCTTCCTTCCTTCCTTTCTTTTTTTTTTTTTTTTTAGTGAGGCAGTTGGGGTTAAGTGACTTGCCCAGGGTCACACAGCTAGTAAGTGTTAAGTGTCTGAGGCCGGATTTGAACTCAGGTACTCCTGACTCCAGGGCCAGTGCTCTATCCACTGCACCACCTAGCTGCCCCCTTTCTTCTTTTTAAAGTAACTTGTACAAACTTCTTCATATCCAACAGCTCTTCTTCACCACTTTGCCACAAGATGACTAACGAGCCTCTGTGACATCAAACCTTTCCTGGTCATTCCTTGTCTTCCTACAAAGCATTCTGCTACTTAAAGGTCTTGCTTTTATGAAATTAACACATTGATGACATCCTCTGGAACTTTGTACATCTCTGGCTCCAACTTGTTCCTGCAATGTTTTGATTGTGAATGACACAGTGAATGAAGAAGGGAGGAAAGGCAGAATAAACACTTATTAAAAGCCTGCTATGTCCCAGGTCACTGTGCTAAACATTTTACAAACATTTCATTGGATGTCATGACAACTCTGAAAAGTAAGCTATAATTATTCCCATTTTACAGTTGAGGAAACTGAGACAGAGATTTATTATTATTATTATTATTTTGTATGTGTGCCACACAACTACTTATTGTCCGAGGCTAAATTTGAACTTGAGTCATCCTGACCTCAAACCCAGCACTCTATCAATTATTCGATCTAGCTGACTCTAAGTGAATGAATGAATTTGACATCTAGTGCTACTTCTCTAACCTTTCCATGGAATCCTTTTTATAAAAGTCCAGTCAAAGCAGTTACTCCCTACCTTAGTGGCTACATAGATTTATAGAATCTTCTTACTGAAGAAATCACTTGCTATTGAGAATATATCTTCTCCAAGACATCTGTCCTTTAACAGCTCAAAAAAGTATGGTTGTTTTTTTTTTTTTATATCTCATCATTGCAAGAGAATCTAACAAATACCATATGCTGAAACATGTTAGAAACATCTGTAATTTCATCTAACTGTTTAGCAAACCTCTTACATTGTGTACTATTTTTCTGATACCTTTTTCATCATAATACACTTTTGTATTGACTATGTTAATGTATATGTCTTCTGACAGTGTTTGTTGACAAAGAAATTCATTCAGCTTGTTTTTAGCTTTTTGTTTTTTCTTTTTTTGCTATGGCTGGAAGGACAAGTGTTTTTCCGATGGCATGCAGCCTTTTGTTTTTAGCTATTAAAAAATCTGAAAGGAGATCCTAAACATGTATCATTAAGTTTAGTGAAATTTATAAAGTACCAGATTAAATACAATCATCTTTTTTTTGGGGGGGGGCTCATAATGTGGCTGAGAATGAGCTCATTCAAGAAGTAGAAGTGTCTTTTTTTTGTCCATTTGTGCTCAACATTATTAGTATTCTCTTCAGTCTATGGTTTTGTTAAAATATTTTTGTTGCTATTGTTGAAATTTTAATTTTAATTTAACTTTAATTTTAAAATTTCACCAAAATGTAAGCCATATGTCTGTTTTGTGAGGGTTGGCTTAGTTCTAATTAGATAACATGGAGATCCACTTGACTAGGCACAGGTAAAGTATGATATGTTGTAGTATGCTGAAAGTGTTAACCTCTCATTGTGGAACTCCTGTTGTATATGTGAGACATGACCATCTGATATGAAAACCCACCCTGTTGTCAATCCACATGCTTGGATCACCACTGGTCTAAAACAATCTCTTCATTTCACAGATGTAGAAAGTGAGGCCTAATGATGTGTCAGTGTCCTAGTTTGTAAATGACCAGCCAGAATTTTAACATGGTTCCTTGGAATCCAAAGGCAGCATTCACGTATCTGATCTAGTGGCAAACTGCACCTATAATATGGTACCAGGCAGGTGGAATACATTAGCAATTACCCGATTTAGTTCCTTTATGCAAGAACCTGTTGCATTGATTACAGGCTCAGTTACATTCATCATGCATGAAACAGTAGAATAAAATAAAGAAACAGAGAAGACCAAAGCATTAGTCACATTACCTTAGGGGCCGTCATATGTTGTTGCTTATGGCTGGGAAGTTGAACCCCCAGGGGTCACCAACTGTTACCTACTTTTAAGGTTTTTGCTAAACTAGTTTGGGACATGTTCTTCTTGGCAAATCCCAACAATTAGCCATAGCAAAAACCTGATATACTCCCTACTGAGAGGGTTTTGTGGGGGGTTGGGGTTTTTTGGTCTGTGAGTTGACCCCATTTACTTCATTTGTAAAGTTCTTTGAACAAAACAAATGTTTCCTACTTTTGAGTAAATTCTTTCTATTTTTCTCTCCCCCCCTTTTTTTCTTTTGTTTCTTTTTCCTTCCTTTATCCTTCCATTCTCTTCCTTTTTTTCTTTTTCTTTTTCTTTCTTTCTTTCTTTCTTTTTTTTTGCAGGGCAGTGGGGGTTAAGTGACTTACCCAGGGTCACACAGCTAGTAAGTGTTAAGTGTCTGAGGTCGGATTTGAACTCAGGTCCTCCTGAATCCAGGGCCGTTGCTTTATCCACTGTGCTACCTAGCTGCCCCCCCACTTTCTTTTTTAAAATCCCTTTCCTTTTTCTTCCTCCTTCTCCTTTTTTCTTTCCTCATTCCTTCCTTCCTTTTCTACTTTCCTTCTTTCTTTCCTTCCATTTTTTCCTTTGTTCTTTCCTTTTCTTCTTTCTCCCTCTAGCCCCTTTCTCTTCCTTCCCTCCCTTCCCTCCCTTCCCTTTTCCCTACTTTTCTTTCTTTCCTTTCCTTTCTTTCATTCTTTCCTTCTCCCCCTTTTTCTTCCTTCCTCCTTCCCTCCTTTCCTCTCCAAGTCATCCTGGAGAAAACAATAATAGCACTATTTTGATCAGACTAGAAAAATATAATACTGGCAAATTACCTTTGAAATAATTTCAGGTATTAAGGTCAGGGAAACACCAGCTTGTCCTTCTAGAACAAAAAAAAAAATCTTAACATATTTATACTTTTATGAAGACAGATTTCACTACCAGATTTTCCTTTTGAATATTTGCTTTGAGGCAAAAATTCTGTTCTGACCTTATGGGGTTGGTTGGGTTTTGTTTGTTTGTTTCAGTTGGTTGTTTTTTTGGTTTTTTTGTACTTAGAATGCCATAAAATGTTACCACTAGAAGGAATCTTATAGGTCATCTAGTCTAACCCTCTCATTTTATAGAATAGGAAAAAGGCCCATAAAGGATTGAGTAACTTACCCAAGGTCAGTCATTTAGTTAATGTCAGAGCTGAACCAAGTCTCTTCACTTCCAATAGTGTATGCTTTCCTCAATACCACCATCTTTGCCCCTACTTATCACATTGGTTCACATTGGACACACAGTTCTTTCTATGTGTCCTCTTCCCCTCCACCCCTTTTCATTCACTGCCATCTTAGAGAACAGTCTGTTTGAAATCAGCTTGGGGAACTTTTGTTTATATAAGCTGACCACATATGAGGACATCATTTGCTCCAAAAGGCAAGAAAAATCAACAGTGTTTTTTAAAAAAAATAAATAATGTTTCAGGGGGCAGCTAGGTGGCGCAATGGATAAAAGCAACTGCCCTGGATTCAGGAGGACCTGAGTTCAAATCCAGCCTCAGACACTTGACACTTACTAGCTGTGTGACCTGGGGCAACTCACAACCTCCTTTGCCCCGCAAAAAACCCCAGAAAACTAATAATGTTTCTATTTTTTTAATTGCTAACTTAAAATTCATCAACAAACACAATCATTTCAGTATACATAGAAGAAAAAAGAAAAATTACATAAGAAACTGAACTGTTGTTATATTTAGTTTACCTTTTAGGAAATATGTTAATATAACTAGAAAAAGACTGTAATTATCTATCTATCTATCTATCTATCTATCTATCTATCTATCTATCTATCTATCTATCTATCTATCTAGTTATCTAATCTATTGAGAGACAGGCAGTGGATAGTGGATAGAGCACCAGACCTGGAGTCAGGAAAACCTGAGTTTAAATCCGGCCTCAGACACTTACTAGCTGTGTGACCCTTGGCAAGTCACTTAACCCTGTTTGCCTCAGTATCCTCATCTGTAAAATGAGCTGGAGAAGGAAATGACAAATCACTCTAGCATCCCTGACAAGAAAATCCCAGTTAGGGTCACAAAGAGACTGACATAACCAAAAAACAACCAAAAAGAAAAAACAAAACCACTTCCCTGTCATGCCACTGAATGCTGTTTTCAAAAAAGTGGGGAGGGGAACTTATTTTGATTTAAGAATTACATGTTGGGGCAGCTAGA
The DNA here is from genome assembly GCF_019393635.1 of Dromiciops gliroides. Classification (NCBI taxonomy): domain Eukaryota; kingdom Metazoa; phylum Chordata; class Mammalia; order Microbiotheria; family Microbiotheriidae; genus Dromiciops; species Dromiciops gliroides. Next base: position 159,739,106 of record NC_057866.1, on the reverse strand, counting down.
TGGCACAGTGGATAAAGCACCGGCCCTGGAGTCAGGAGTACCTGAGTTCAAATCCGGCCTCAGACACTTCACACTTACTAGCTGTGTGACCCTGGGCAAGTCACTTAGCCCCAATTGCCTCACTAAAAACAAACAAACAAACAAAAAAAGAATTACATGTCACATCTCATAGATTCACCAACTTCTGTCAAAGTTCAGTTTAGCATCACCTTCTATTCAAGGCCTTCCCTCCCCTCACTTCTTCCCCCTCCTTGCTAGTACACTCACTGCCTGAAATAATTTTGTATACATCTTGTCCTGATTTATCTACGTATATATTATTTCTCCCTAATTAAATGTAAGCTCTATAAAGGTAGGGACATTGTCTATCTGTCTTCCTTTCCCTTCCACTTCCCTTCGCCCTCCCCCCTTTCCCCTTCCCCTTTCCTTTTGTTTCCTTTTCTTTCTTTCTTTTCATCTTCAGAATCCAGCACGATGTCTTCCATATTGTATGAGCTTGAGAAATGCTTGTTGAATGAATGAATGTTGGTTTTTCTGTGAGAACTGGAGGATTTCTATATCTCTTACCCTTAGGAAGACAGCACAAAGGACTAGTAGGGGATTTCAAAACCAGCACACTCCCAGAAAGACACTTTGTACACCTGGATTTGAGGATTGCTGAAAGAGGCAGATTCCCACTGGAAAAGTTGCCAACCAATCACACAGTGGAAACCTACATTGATTTCTACAGGTCTACACTTTGATGGCAGAAAACAGTTTTCCACATGATGATTTTTGTTCCTTGGGAAGGAAAGAATTTTTTTTTTTTTAATGTGGGAAACTGATCAGGATTGAGGGTGGGGGGATTAGCCCCATAGGCTGGAGTTGCCCTATCTCTATCTGGTTTCCAGGGTTTGGTTTAACTCCCCTCTGTCCTGGTGACCTGGGCCACTTTGCTGCTCTATAAGTGTTAAATATTAAGTAACTCAGACACCTGCAGGAATCAGGTTCCATACCAGGAAAGCCCTTCTGTGTCTGACATAGAATTGCCTGTCTCCTGGGATAGCATACTGAATGTTCAGGCTTTTTGAGGTCATCCAGGTGAAAGGCTGGTTACTCTGAGATGGTAACAGTTCATTGATAGCTTTCCTAGAAATCCTTCAAGATTTGCCCTGATGAAAACTTATATGAACTGATGCGACATGAATACGCAGAACCAGGAAGACAATATTCCCAAGGATTACAGTAATTTAAATGGAAATAAAATAGGAACAAAACAATCAAAACAGACAAAGTTTGGCTCTAGAGATGGGAGAAAGCACTTCTCACAAACCTCTGTTTCTTAGCAGAGGCCCAGAGGACTATGGATGTGGAATACTGTAAATATAGGGCCTGACTTTTTTGATATATAGGTTAGTTTTGCTGAATGCGTTTTTATTCTTTGATTAAAAGGGACTGATTGTTCTATGGGAGAAGGAGGAAGATTGAATGACTACATTGGGAAATATGGGTCATGCAAAAACTAAAGATATTTTAAAATTTCTTAGGGAAAAAAAAAAGATTGAGAAAAACATTTTCCCCTTGTCAGAAATACAACTTCTCAGAATCCTGTTTCTTTACAATTTCATATGGAAATAATTTTTTTGGAGCTTAGACCATCCCTCTGTAGACTTCTGGGTCAGCTAGGTGGCTCAGTGGATACAACACCTGGCCTGGAGTCAGGAAGACCTGAGTTCAAATCCAGCCTCAGACACTTACAAGCTGTGTGACCCTGGGCAAGTAATTTAACCCTGTTTGCCAATCATAATGGGCAAAGCTTGGCCCTAAAGAAGAGGTGGGGAAAGGTACCTCCCCCAAATCATTGGTTATAATCTCTTTTCCTCTATACTGATCTAGTCATAGTTTTCTTATGGCACTACTAGCCTGCCCAGTATTATTGCTATTCATGCCCTTGTTCAGAATCACTGAGTGGAAATTTGATTCAATTTAACGAACATTTTTTTTGTTTGTTTGTTTGTTTGTTTTTTTAGTGAGGCAATTGGGGTTAAGTGACTTGCCCAGGGTCACACAGCTAGTAAGTGTTATGTGTCTGAGGCCGGATTTGAACTCAGGTACTCCTGACTCCAGGGCCGGTGTTCTATCCACTGCGCCACCTAGCTACCCCTTAACGAACATTTATTAGCTTCAGCATCGAGTTTTATTAATCTTTCTATCCTCTGCAATCTGTGATCCTTTAGTGATGCTAAAGAGTGAAAAATGCATTCCTACTAGAAAGTGAATATTATTTGTTAAGTGAATATAGGATCAAAATAAGGAATTCCTTAAAGAATTTAATAGTCTAATGAGTTTTTACTTCCTTATTCATATAAAGAGAGAAAAACATTATTAAAGCAATGCTTTATTACTTTTTCCTTGGAGGCCATGACAGTTTCATGATAGGGTCTGTGAGTCACAGAACTACTACTCCAAAGAAACTTTGTCATTAAACAGTACTCCCAAACATAATTACACATCACTATCTTAAAATTTGATTCCTTTTCTTTCTTTTTTTTTGTGGGGGGGGGGGGGTGGAGCAATGTTAAGTGACTTCCCAGGGTCACACAGCTAGTAAATATTAAGTGTCTGAAGCTGGATTTGAACTCAGGTCCTCCTGAATCCAGGGCCGGTGCTTTATCCACTGTACAACCTAGCTGCCCCAGTTCCTTTTCTTTAAAACAGACTTGATTAAAAAAAAAAAAGACTCGATATTAAACATCAGTACAACTAATTGAGCACACTTTCTAATTATTGAGAGGTGGCTAGGTAACACAGTAGATAGAGAACTGGACCTGGAGGCAGAGAGACCTGACACTGGCTAGCTGAGTGACCCTGGGCAAATTGCTTAACTTTTGCCTGCCCCATTTCCATCTGTAAAATGTGGATAATTATAGCACCTACTTCTCAAGATTATTTTATAGATCAAGTGAGATAAAATCCAGCCTCTCACACTAGTTAGCTATGTGACCCTGGGCAAGTCATTTAATATCTGCCTCAGTTACTCATCTGTAAAATAGTGCCTACTTCCCGGTGTTGTTGTAAGGATTGAATGATATAAAATGTGTAAAGTGCTTTGCAAATCCTTAAGTGCTCTATAAATGCTAGCTATTTTCATTATTTACATTTTAATCAATTAATTTCACTACCTACAATGCCCTCCCAACTTTTCACGCACTGCCTATAAATCTCTGTCAGGATTCTTTGTCCATTCACTCTCCCGCACTATGGGTGTGCTCTATATTTTTGCCTCTGATTTTTCCACTCTGCATTGTTTGGTAAAGGTCTTTCTACATTTCTTTGTGTGTTAGTCTTAATTGTATTGTAATATTCCATTACATTAATGTGCCCCAGTTTATTCAGCCATTCCTCTATTGTTAGACATTTAAGTTGCCTCCACTTCTTTGCAATTACAAATAAAACTCCTGTGAAAAGTTTTGAACAGATGACCATTTTTCGTTTGTGTGTTTGTTTCTGATAATAACCATTTCAGGGTGCGTTCCTAACAATGGAATGACTGGGTCAAAGGATATGATTATTTTTGTAACCTTTACCATGTGATACTGCCAGATGGCTCTTAAAAAGATTCTGCAATTTTCCAATTTCACAAGCAATGAATGAATGAATGAATGCACAGTTTTTCCATATCCCTTCCAGGAAGCATTGATTTTCTTTGCTTGGAACTATTCTTGCCAATTTCATTGGTGGGTACTAGTTACCTCTGGATTGTTTTAATTTTCATTTCTTTGATTCTTATTGAAGTTGAACATTTTTTTTCAGGTGATTATTGACAATCTGTGTTTCCTTTTTTGAAAACTCTGTTCTACCATTCTTTTCTACTTTTTTCCTATTCTCCTATTACATCGGGAGGAGGCTCTTAGAAGATTGATTTATTTAAAAAAAAAAAACACACAACAACAACGTGTGTGTGTGTGTGTGTGTGTGTGTGTGTGTGTGTGTGTGTGTGTGTGTTAAGAAAGGGAAGAGAGCAGACTAGGCCTGGATGTATAGACTTGACCCCAGGGGTGTGGGAGTCTCAACTGGGAGCCTAAGTTAATAGTAACACAGCTGACTTCATTCAACTCTAGCTTATGTCAGCTTGTCCCAAGCAAGGAGGAGGCAGAAGGATGCAGGATTAAGTGGGAGGTGCAGAGCTTACCCAGAAATAGATGGTTTGAAACAAAAGGCAGAACTGCAAAGGTCAACCTGACTCTAATTTTAAGTTTGTGGCCTGTCCCAAAGTCCTGGATGTTGGACATCTGTGGGACAGAACTGCTTGCTCCATACACCACCTGAGATTCACACTGATCCTAGGGCCCTCTTTTCCAAAGGTTCAGGCCCAACGCAAACAGGAAATGCTTTCTTTCTTTCTCCCCTTTGATGCTGATTCCACCCTCTTTGGGCGATAACTAGAGTTTGGCAAGAACTTTGAGGAAGGGGGGGGGGGAGGGGAGGCAAGCCATTAAGGCGTGGCAGGCTGGTTGGAGTGGAGAAAGCTTTTAGATTGTAGTAGGTCCAACTTGCTCTTTGAGTCAACCATAGAAAACCCCTTTTCTTGAGCCTGGACTAAATCAGGTAGATTGTGAATGGTGGAGATTTTTATCGGTGTTTGTGCATTTTTTTTAAAGGTCAAGAGTTGTCACAAGAGAGCACAGAAAGCACTTCATGTAAATCGTTCTTGGAATCATCCCAAGTAGCTTTTAAGGCTAGCTTCATGTCTTGCTGTGCTTCAGATAGCAAAGCCTATGAGCGCTTTTTTATCGAGATAGGAAAAAACTGGGGAAAGGAAATGGAAATAGAAAAGAAGAGAGAGCCAAGTGTAAGGCATTTTCTGTCTTATTCTTTGACTTTGGGGAGATTTTGTATTATCTTTCAAATGACTCCCTTTCTGTCTGTGTTTGGGCCTAATAAAGACTGGCTAGTTTAGGGGCCTATGGCATTATTTAAGCAGTCTGTGATAAAGGCTTCTGTTGTTAAAGCTCTAAATATTAAATAGTTTAAGGGAAGATGTACAGGAAGAACCAGCATGGTGGCTAGACCTCCACTGGCAATCAAACTGGGATCCAAGAGAGTCGTTGACATTTTATGAACTCTCTAAGGAGGATTCTGAGGGGCCCAAGGTGGTTGCTAAATGCTTAGAGAGCTAGCCTAGCCTTGGTGGCCACTGAAAATCCTGGTTTGAGGTCAGAGGACCCATGTTCAAATCCTGGCTCAGTTCCTTATTGCTCACTTACATGACTTTGGACGAGATTGTTGTATTCATCCAGCTTCGGTTTCCTCATCTCGGCTAGCAAGCACAATACTTGTAAAGCACACAACACAGTACTTGGTAAGCAGTAGACACTACACAAATGCTTATTTCGTTTCCACCCGCCCACCCCCACCCCCAGCTGCTTCATGTCTTCCCAACAAATTTTAAATTCCTTAAGACATAAAACACGTTCTACTCCAGTTATTTGCCTCATGGTTTCTGACACAGGTGCTGGGCATGCAGTAAGCATTTTTAAAATGCTTGTGGACTGGAAACCATGCGATCTTATATTTAAGTTAACAAAGGATCCACCTTCATAATTGCACCTCAGATTTAACCCAGCTGCTAGAAGTTTTGCCACAACCCTATGAGGCACCTAGCCCAAGCATTATTACCTTCCTGTGAAGTGAAATTCAGACTCCTATATCCAACCCCTCCTAACCCTCTGCACTTTGCTGCTTCTTAAAATGTGACCAGGAACAAGACCCTAATTAAGGAAAACATGGATTGCTCAAGCACATTGTGAACATTTTCCCATTGTAGCTAGGAAGCAGGCTTATCTACTCATATGAGTTTTGATCCTGCTTACCATATGCATATGTCCCATATATACATCTATATGTACTCACATATATACACACACATACATATACGTACATGTGTATGTATGTATATGATTGAAGACCAAACAACTAATATCAATAGCTGAAGGAAGAATAGGCAACTAATTGCAACATCATCATAACCTATAAGATTGTTGTCTTTCTAAGTGTAAATCTCTCCTGCATTTAACTTTGCTTCCTAGGTGGTCTTGGAACTCAGATTCTTCACTAACCACCAGCAAAATATTCTCATCTCTGATGAATATGCATTTAGCACCACTATAAGGTGATGAACTTACTTGTCTTTTAGATCTTAAACACAGTAACACAAAACCTTACACACACACACACACACACACACACACACACACACACACACACAGACACTCCTCCAGCTCTGAGTTCTATCCAAGCATTCTTTTCCCCTTTGGAGATTACTGAATAATCAGAACTATGTCACTCAGATGCTTCATACCTGCCAGGACTTTATCAGATAGGTGGTGGTGTGATGGGTAGAGCCCTGGAATTCCTGAGATTGAGTCTTGCCTCATACACTTTGTAGCTTTGTGATCCCTGGGTTAAGTCCTAACCTCGTTTGAGTTTTCTCATCTGTAAAATGGAGATGATAACAGCACATAACTCAGAGGGTTTTTGTGAGACTCAAATAAGATAATACATGTAAAGTATCTTGCAAACTTTAAAGCCCTATATATGTCAGTTATTTGTTGTTGTTGTTGTTATCCTAAATACTAGAATCTCTCCATCAGCCTTGGGACCCCAGATTCCTCATTCTTGTGAGCTGAGGGAGGATAGGGGTGCTTGCTTCCCTGTAGGGACTGAGTCATTCCCTAAATTTCCTCTAGTGTGGAGTGGTAGAAATAGCCCTGGATTTGGAGTCAGGAGACCTACATTGGTATCCTGGCTCTGCCTCTTCCCGCCTCAGTGACCTTAGACAAGTCACTTACCCTTACAACACACCCTCTTGAAATTCATGTTCCTCACCTCTTAAATGATCAGATTAGATGACTTTCTAAGTCCTATGAAACTTAGGGCTATGCAGCCTCTGAGGATCTATATCCACAAGACCCAAAAGCATCCCAAATGCTTAGGGATTCCCCCCAAAAGATAGGTCTCCCTTTACTCCCTCCCTCCCCTGTCCTGCTACTCACAGGCACTGCCGTGGATTCCCCATACTCTGCTTAACTCATTATTTTTTCTTCTCTTCAAACTAAACACCATCTTCCATATACTCAACTCCTGTCTCCACTTGTCACAAATACAAAAGGGTCACCACCTCACCTATTACCAGTGTCATGGTCCTCACTCACTAGAGACAGCTTCAACTTGACCTCGCAGCAACTACTTCTTTGAATGCTGTAGCCCATTTGCAAATTACATGTGTCCTTTCCAGTCCTCAGTTTGTAATTCTAGTCAGTTTTGAGACCATTAGAGTTTAAAGTTTTTAGGGCTCATATTTTATGGTGTTTGTTTACATTGTATACATCATCCTGACTCAGTGAATAAAATGGTGCTATGCTAAAAAGGATTTGTTCAAATGCATATGAGTGTGTTTGGATTATGGACAAAGGATTGATTTTTCTTTTCAATATGGAATTTCAAATCCTTGAAAGCTCTATAATTCCTCCTCTTTCCCTCTCACTCTATTTATTTGTTTGTTTGTTTATTTATTTAAGTGAGGCAGTTGGGGTTAAGTGACTTGCCCAGGGTCACACAGCTAGTAAGTGTTAAGTGTCTGAGGCCGGATTTGAACTCAGGTACTCCTGACTCCAGGGCCAGTGCTCTATCCACTGTGCCACCTAGCTTGCCCCCCTCTCACTTTATTTAGAAGTATATATATATATATATATATATATATATAAAATTATTTTTTAGAGTAAGTATATCAGAGGCAACAGATATTATTGCTGTGCAGTTTCTAGGGTCCATAGAATATTGGGGGAAACAATGGACATTAGTGGTTGGGAGCTACAGCTGAAAAATGGTTGCATGGGATGTGTGTTTCCCGATGGAGTCAAGAAAATGAAGAAGGTGTGCTATCTGTGACCCATGAGGATCTAGGAAGAGTTTGTACTGTGTGTGCTTTTCCCTGTAGAGTTAAGAGTGTACATGTTCATTATCTATGAGGATTTACTTGCTAAACTATTGGGGGTGGGGAGGGTAGTATACTTAGTAAGAGGGTCAGAGTTTTGAGAGAAGCCAGAGAGAAGCTTCCTGTTGTTGCTGGTAAGAATCTGAAGAAGAGATGGAGAAATCTGAGAAAGCTGTTCTCATCTCTGCCTTCCAAAGAGACACTAAAAGGAGTAATAATGAGTTATCAGAAAAGGGAAGAGGAATTCACTATTGATATTTTAAGGGTTGGAGGTGACGGTGGTGGAGATATCCGTCACAGGCAAAATATTATAAATAGTTGCAAAGAGAGAAGATCATAGATTGAGAGCTGAAAGGGAACCTAAGAAGCTAAAGCCATTGAGTCCAATCTACCCATTTTTCAGATAAGGAAACTGAGGAAGAGAGAGGTTAAATGACCTGTGTGGTTAAGTGAAGGAATGTAATTAAATGAATTACAAGTCACATAGCCAGAAAGCATCTAAAGAAGGATTATAACCCAGTGCTATTTGTTATATCAACAGCATTACCCTATAAATATGGTAAACATTTAGTATTTGTCTCAATTGCTAATAAATTATGTTGTCATTTTAATACTTATTTAAATAGAGATAAATAATAAATTTAATTAATTAATTATTAATTAAGCCCCTCACTGGTAGGGGTTTAAGAGCCACAGGGTCAAGAGTGTAGCCTACTACTCGAATTGTTACTCCCTCAAATCTGAAATAGCAGCCATCCTTCTGGGGGACTCCAACCTATGAGTGTGAATGTGATTTGGGGGAAATTGAGTCAAGAAGGGGTAATACATAGTAGTCAAGACCCCAAATCAGTATCTTTTCAGGTCAGTGTGTTGCTAAACTGAAATTCATTTCATCTTAATCTTATCTCTCTTCCTTACTATATGTATGACCTTAGAAATGTTCAATGTAAATGTAAAATGTAAAAATGTAAAATGATGAGATTGGACTAAATGACCTTCTAAGATCCCTTCCAATGTAAATATGTCAATGACTTGTTCCTTCCCATGAGAAGGAATATGTACATAGGGTCCTCTGTGTGTGTGATAATAGAGCTAGTTGGAAGGGACCATCTCATCATATCCCCTCATCATACTGTGAGGAAATAATGGGATTTGGCAGATACTCAGAGGCCCCACCTGGAGATTAATCTAAACTAATTGAATTAAGTGAGAGTGATTGACTTTGCTGATTAGCCTACTTAAAGTTAATTAGATTGTAACCACACCTGTCCAGCCCTTAAGTAGGTATTGTTCTCAGAAGTTAAGGACTCTGAACTCAACAGAGACCACCTTCAAGTCCAGTGAACCAATGGATTTGTATGACACCTACCAATCAGCTTGAAGCAGTGTGTAAGGACCACCTCTGCTCCGGACCTATAAAAAGCTTCCACACTTAATTTGAGGAAAGTTCGTGGTTGAAGCAGACTCATGGTAGAGGACTTGAGGAAGAACCCCACCAGGCTGGAACTCTAGGCTGGATAGGCCTTTTTTTTTTTTTTTTTTTGCTGGGCAATGGGGGTTAAGTGACTTGCCCAGGGTCACACAGCTAGTAAGTCAAGTGTCTGAGGCTGGATTTGAACTCAGGTACTCCTGAATCCAAGGCCGGTTCTTTATCCACTGCGCCACCTAGCCGCCCCGATAGGCCTTTTCTTAACTTTCTGAACTCCTTTTTACTAATACCTAGTATGCTTTAATAAATGCTTAATGCCCAAGGACTGGTGCTAAAGCTTCTAATTTAAGGTGACCACATATTAGATTTTAAACATCACAATACAAATGAAGAAACTGAGGCCCAGGGAGATTAAGTGACTTGTTGAAGATCACAACTACCATGTGAATTTAAGACTTGAACTCTAGGCTTCTGATGCCAAAGCCAGTGCTCTTTCCGCTGTATCTTTTGGCAACAGTCGGAGCCCTAAAAGGTAAAATAAAGGGAGCACTGACATAGTCCCACTAGCAGTGATGTCCCTGGCCTTGCTTCTTTGTGGTCCTGTGATACATGCTTTTGGTTCCTGGTCTTGGTCCCCTGCCCTCACTGCTCTGACTCTGTGATGAGAAATTGTGTCTTGTTCAGAATTACAAGATTGTGGTGTTTTTGTTTGTCTTTCTATGCTCATTTTTAGCTGAAAGCTACAAGGAGACACAGGCAGTGAAGATCAAAGAGGAACCCATGGAAGTTGACATCCATGACTCCCGGGCCTCAATATCACCGAGCCGGAATGTTGGCTATAGCACTTTATTAGGGCGAGAGAAAACTGAACCCTTGCAAAAGATGCCAGAGGGCAGAATGGGCCCTGAAAGAAGCCTCTTCAGTCAGGATATCTCTGTGAAGATGGCTTCAGAGCTCCTCTTCCAACTGTCAGGTAAAAATGTTTAGCGCTCCTGCCAATAGATTGCTGGGAAATCTCACTGATTTGGAATAATTGGGAGGAAAGCCAGTCAAACAGTGAAGACTTTGAATTATCTAATATTTTTTACACAGTTTTATTACTTTAGGTCCTTACAGTGACCCAGGCTAACAGCTAACAAGTGTTGCCAAGTGAAGTCTAGCCAAAATCACTATAATTAATAGTTAAGAATCATTTGAAATTAGAATATTAATTATTCCCATGCAAACATTGTTGATTTCTGAATAGGCTAACTACCCTATTTTTAATCTGGTTCATGCTCTTTGTTCACTCGACAAACCATTTTTTCCCTTCCATAGACAATGAAAAAATCAGCTTCAGCCTAGCCTGGTTTAGGGCTTGAGTTATCAACCCAATGCAAGAAGTATTTATTCAGTGCTGCCAAGCCCTGGGGTGGGGGGGTGGGGTACAAAGACAAAATGGCAAATTGGTCCCTGCCCTCCAGTTGCTTACATTCTGTTACAGTGTGCCAAGAGGTCTGAATTCCCAGGGTCTGAATTAGTGACATTTTATATTACTTTGGGAAAGAATGAAAAGGAGAAAGCAGGAGGTGGGGGTGGGGGTGGGGGGCTGGGGCTGGGGGGGTGAGGTGGGGGCAGAATGTTGACAAATTTTTTTTCTTTCCTTTTTGTTTTTTTTCTGAGGCAATGAGGGCTAAATGACTTGCCCAGGGTCACACAGCTAGTAAGTGTCAAATGTCTGAGACCAGATTTGAACTCAGGTCCTCCTGAATCCAGGGCCAGTGCTTTATCCAGTGCACCACCTATATGCCCCAAATAATTTTTAAAACAAAGAAAATAGAGACAACATGATGCAGTGGATAGAGCTGGCCTCACAGTTGGGAAGACCTAAGTCCAAGTCTTGCCTCTGACAAACTGTGTATGATTCTGGGCAGACTGCTCAATCTCTCAGGGTCCCCAGGCAACTCTTAAGACCATCAGTTTCAGAGCAAGTGATGCTCTGAATTGGTAGATGGGGTTCCCTATTCTAGTGAAATCAAAGGACTCATCTAAAGTCTAATAAGAGCTAGTATTTATACAGTGCTTTAAGTTATCGGAAGGGTTTTACAAATGTTCTTTCATTTGATTCTCACAACAGTGCTGGGAGGTAGGTGCTATTATTATCCCATTTTACAAATAAAGAAATTGAGGAAAACAAGAGTTTAAGTGACTTGCACAAGTTCTATTAAATCTGAAGCCAGATTTGGACTCAGGTCTTCTTGACTCCAAGTCTAGTGATCTATCCACTGCACCACTTAGCTGCCTTCGAGGACAAACTGCTTTCCATGAACCAATTATATTTTATTCAGTTAGCAAGTATTTATTAAGTTCCTGCTATGTGCCACACACTTTACTAAATGTTGGGGATACAAAGAAAGGTTAAAAATAATCCTCCCAAGGCCTTTGATAGCCCCTTATTACAGGGCAGATGCTTAAGAAAGCATTATTAACTCTTTCGAGCTACTGCCTAATGTTAACATGAAGAAGGAAAAAAATTGCCCAGAAATTAACATCCTTTCCAAATCAGAAAGCTTCACCAAAACCCATGTCTGCATATGAACCTGAGCCACGTGTTATGGTGTGATACACAGCATCTGTGCTAAGAGACAGAAATTTGCCCAGAAGTAAACACAACAGACTCCTCCTCATGCGGACACCCTGTGCACGTTAAACAGATAACGCGGTGCTTGCTCTTTAAAGCAGACAAATACAGGCCTAGTTGCTGAAGAACATAAATCCACATCAGCCAGTGTGCTTAAATTAGTTATACTCTGGTTTCTTCAGGGTGACCGTTTTAAAACAAGCCACGTTGCTGAGGTTTTCCTATCAACCTTTTCCTCCCTGCCCTCCTGTTCCCCTGCAAAGAACAAAGAGAGAGACAGAGACAAAGGAGGGAAATCAAGCCTGGGAGAAAGGAGCTTAAGCCTGCATGGAATTCATGGGTCACTGGCATAGCGACTCAAACCATAGCTCTGTGACTATCGAAGGTTCCTAAAAGGGTTAGCACTGGTCCTTTCAAACAGAACTTGTACTTTCATAGATTCACTTGGCTAAGGAAAAGTTAGTTAATTCATTTACCCTAATAGAATTTAATAGAGATGATTGATTTTGCATACACTTAGGAGCCCTTTACACGCACACACAATACAAAAAATGGCCTGCGTCTCCAAAAGGCAATTCTAGGATTTGATGACACTTTAAATATGGTGATGTGTATGTGTGTGTGTTATCTTTCATACTTGGTGTATGTCAATATGTTTTCATAATTTTCAAACAACCTCCCAGGAGCTCTAGGCATGAGCCCTACCATAGCCTTGCCCTTGTAACCCTAGGCAAGTTAGTTGTCCTCACTTCTCCCCTTCTCTAAGAGGACAAGAAGCCCCAAGCTCCAAATGTTGAATTCCCTCCGCTTGTCATGTGGAATGGACAGGAATTATGCATGTTGACAGGGAGGCAGCATCTTCAGACTAGCATTGTAAAAGTGTGGGGCAGGTAGGTGTTATACAATCTTCATTTAAATAATAAAAAATTTCACAAAATGATCAACTTTCAATTTGCTTCCCATTTGAAACCTGCAATCCTAATAGACTGGGCTGAGATCTCTATAGGTACTTCAAAGAAGCTATTGAATGCTCTGACAAGTAGGGGCAGGGGCCGAGCATTTGATCTGGATTGGAAAGGCCAGAGTTCAACTTTTGTGTTCCAGAGAGCTAATTAAATAATTTCTGACAGCCACTAGATACAGACCTCAAGACAAAGTAAGGGAGAGTTTACCCCCTTTCTTGTCTAATGATATTTTTTGTCACATGTGACATTTATCAGAATAAGCACTCCTTGGCTGCAGCATCGAGAGGGCTTGTGGCTGGGGTTTTGTTTTGTTTTTTTTAGATAAGTCCCTTCTCGAAAGAGGGCTGATGATACAGAACACTTAAAGGTTGTCGTTGTTGAAGTCGGGTGCTGAACGGGTTGCCGCCAAGGCAGTTTTCCTGCTGAATCAGAGCAATTCAGAAATGTTCAGCCAGGGGGAAGAATCTAGCAAAAACCACCCTTATCTGCCCAAGATGAGATTACAATCAGTTTCTCTGCTGCCCCCCAATTTTTTTTTTTTAAGTAAGCTCTGTTACCTTTGGATTCAGGTTCAAGGAGGTGTCTAGGCAGGTAGTTTCTAACTTTATTTGACGGTTGACATATTAGCCTACCAGGATAATATGTTCATGTGTTTTAAAAGAACCAACTATGATACTTTCCAGTCCCAATCATCATTGACAAAAGAGAGAACTATTAAGACAATATGGAAAGCTGCCATGATCTAGTGGAAATCATGGAGTATTTCGGGTCAGATGACTTAGTCTCAAATCTCAGCTGTGCTATTTAATACCTTTGTGACCTTCAGCAAGTTGCTAAATCTCTCCCCTTCCTGCTCCCTCAGTCTTAGTTTCCTCATCTGTAAAATGCTGGTTTCTGAGGACCCTTTCAGTTCTGAATCTATGATAATATGACTCTTTGATCTTATTCTTGTCAAAGGTTAGGAGGAAAAGTCGAGTTACTCTCTCTATTTTTTTTTTAAATGTCCCACTCTTTCTTCTTACAGAAAAGGTGAGCAAAGAGCACAATCACACCAAGGAGAACACCATCCGGACCACCACCAGGTAAGTCACCCACGAGGGTAATGCTCATCTGACCGTGGCTATCTTATGCACTCAAGCATTTTATTCTTATGTCGTGTACCTTAACACTGCCTCTGGCGCCTGGTTAATTGTTAGTCTTATATCCTGCCACATCTAAGTCTGTGGCTAGGTACCAGTTCTGGAGTCCAGTCAGAAGAGCAGAGTGATAGAGGCCCAGGGCCATAGCCTCAAGCCTGCAACTTCACCTCAATTCAATTCCACAAACATATGTTTAGTGCCTACCAGACTGGGTGCCAGGCCCCGGTGAAGAAGTCCTTTCACTCAGACAGCTTACAATCTACTGAGGGGAAAAACAAAAAAGTAAATGCCAAATAAATATAAAATCAATCCAAGGTAGCTTCAGGGGTGAGGGAGACCAATGGGTGGTTAAGCCGAGTCACTGAGAGATGAATGTGTTAGCTGTGGGACTTGAATGCAGAGTCAGAGTGTTGGAAGAAACCCTGACAGCCCCTCAGTACAACCCTTATTTGAAAGGAATCTTCATTTCGACATACCCAGCAAGTAGGGATTCAGACTGTGGAGCGAGACCTTCAAGGATGGGGAGCTCACTTTTGGACATCTCTAACTGTTAGGAATGTCCCCCTGACATCAGACTTGAATCAGCTTCTCCTCTGGTTCTGCCTTCCGAATCCAAACAGAACAAAGGGAACCCCCCTTCATGGGACATAGACACTTGAAAACAGCTCTCATGGCCCCCTTGAATCTTCTCTTTTCCAAATTAAACATGCCTAGTTCCTTCACCTGGGCCTCGTGGGACTTGGATTCAAAACCAGGTCACATCCTGGTTGCTTCCTGGCTTATAAGTGTCCTTCCCACTCCAAAATGGCCTGTTGCATCTCACAGAAGACGGGCAAATACAGAGGGATCAGTATCACCATCATGAATAATTCTGGGGATAGGTGCCTCACGTAGGTCTTAGTCAACTTTGAGGAACTCTTCCAGCGTGAAATGAAGTCTATCACCTGTGAAGGTGGAGACCTCTTGTCACGCGGTCGTCAAGCGGTCAAGGAGTTAACTCCTCCAGGATGATGCTGGGCTTCTATCTGCCATTTTCCTTTGCCTCAGACCGGACCCATTTATACTTAGTTCCTGGATGCTGAAAACTTTCATCCCTGTCATAAGCAATCACCCAGCATTCATCAGGCATCTACTCTGTGCTAGCCAATGTACTGAGGAAAGCAGAACCCAGCCACCAACCTTATGGAGATCACAGTCCAATGGAGGGATAACATTAAACAACTCTTTATGACAAGGAGAGATGCCAGATTAATCGGGCGTATTCTCAGAGGGAAGGCACTAAGATTTATGAGCGCTGGGAAGGGCTTCTTAAAGGTGAGGCTTGAAGGAAGGGAGACAGGGAATCAAGGAAACACAACTCTTCACTACTGCAGGCCTCCGAGGAACACCAAGCCACAGGCCCTTTGATCTTGGACATCAACCCACCAAATTCTAAATTGGCATAAGAAAGGTTGCTTTAAAAGGGAGGGAGTGCCCAAAATAAGCAAGGCTCACTATAAGCCACTTGGTAGTAGTGGCTTTGTTTTCTAAGTACAGTCAAAGAGGGCTAGAGGGAAACTGTTTTAGCTTTTTACTTATTTGTTTGGTTTTTGGGCGGGGCAATGAAGGTTAAGTGACTGGCCCAGGGTCACACAGCTAGTGTCAAGTGTCTGAGGTTGGATTTGAACTTAGGGCCTCCTGAATCCAGGGCTGGTGCTTTATCTACTGCGCCACCTAGCCGCCCCCTCTCTTCCATCTTCTTAATACCAGTATTCTCTTGCTGCCAGGTATAGAGGTATCTACACATGTATTATATATGTAATATACATACATATATACATGCATATATGTGTGTATACACACACTGATGTCTGCAGTGAGATGTATATACACACATATATGTTTGACTATATATACACATGTATACGTGCATACATATATGCATGTGTATACATACACACTGATGTCTGCAGTGAGATGTATATACACACATATGTGTTTGACTATATATATACATATATACGTGCATACATATATGCATGTGTATACATACACACACTGATGTCTGCAGTGAGGTGTATATACACACATATGTGTTTGACTATATATATACATATATACGTGCATACATATATGCATGTGTATACATACACTGATGTCTGCAGTGAGATGTATATACACACATATGTGTTTGACTATATATATACATATATGCATGTGTATACATACACACACTGATGTCTGCAGTGAGATGCTTATACACATATATATGGACTATATACATATACACACACATATACATATATATGGGTGTGTATGTGTATCTCACTGCATACCATAATGTACTAGGTAATCTTCATCCATTTGGGTTTCCTTGGGTAATTTGTTATGCCAGACCCTTTTGGGTAGGCGCTGGTTTTGTCCAGCAGACTACAGTGATCCAGGACTTGCTGTAACCGGCACAAGGACATCTTCTTTAAATGTTTAATATAAAACATACTCTAACCGTGTGGTGAATGTAAGAAATATCGGGTGACCAGCCCTTGTTTTCCTATTCTCCCTGCAACATCAAGAGAAAGCAAGGAAGATCTCTACCACATTAGGCAGACAACCTGCAGCTAACTGTAAGTTCCAGAATCATAGATTTTGAGAGCAGGACAGGACTTCACCAGCCATCTAGTCCAACCCATATAGAAAAGAATCTCCATGATAACCCATCGAAGAAATAGTCTGTTTGAAGACCTCCACAGCTGGAGAACCTCCCACCTCTCAAGGCAGCCCATTTCCACTTTTGTACTGCCTGAAATGTTAGGATGCCTTTCCTGAAATCATGTCAAAATTTTCCTCTTTATGACTTCTACCCACCTTTCCTGCCTCTGCTCTCTGGAGCCAAACAGTATAAGCCTAATTTCTCCCTGTGACAACCCTTCAACTGCTAGAACACAGCTCACATACCCCTTCTGCATCTCTTCTTTCTGAACTCTACATGTCAGGTTCCTTTAGGGAATTCTCATATGCTATAGACACAAGGCCCTTTATCCTCCTAGCATCCCTTCTCTGAATGCTTTCCTGTTTATCAACGTACTTCTCAAACCATGGTGTCCTAGATTGTACACCACACTCTAGAGAAGTTGGAATCATCCATATTAGTGACATCATAGATGATCCATTTGGTCCATCCTCTCACTAATGCCAAATGACTACAAATCATAGAACACTGCTCTCTGGAGAACCAAAATAATAGATGGTTCAGAGGGCAATGGCAAAAGCGCATTGTTAGCTTTAATAGGATTAAGCATATTACAAATGATGGTCTATTCAAAAGAAATGGTATAAAACAGTTTTACCAAACTCAAATAGAAACTGGGACCCACTAATCCATACTATCAGCATCCTTTGGGGCCACATATTGACTTTAGTTTTAAAACATAATATTAATATATGTTTTATTATATTTTTATTTTTAAATGATATTTACCAAGTACATTTTAATCTGGTTTGGGCTGGACTTGGGAGTATTTTAGGTTCCATATTTGAAACAGCTGGTGCAAAATACATCGTCAAAAACATGTATAACTGGGGGGAAGGGATAGCCAATATCCTAGTGAGAGTGGAGTACAACAGATGCATACCCCAAGTGTTGCGCTGTATCCAAGAATTAGTATGTAACCTGGAGATAAGCCTCTAGTGCAGTGGGTAGATTTCCTATGGAGAATTTAATGGAAGGATATTGGCCAGAATAGCACTGGACAAGAAGCCATGGAAGACATGGATGGGCTGAGATCTATACTAGTGAAGGGAATTCTCTTAACAAAAAGATGACAGATACACTGAGTTTCCACCTGAAGTAGGCTTTAGTTTCATCCCAGAAGTTTTGATGTGTTGTACAATCATTCATTTTCTTTCATCATTTCTGTAATTTGTTCTTTGTTCTAGTCTTTATATAGAGTTTCATTGTAAATTCTCCATTTGGGTCTGTATCTTTTCTTTGTGGTCTCTGAACCAATTATTATTTTTATTGTGTTATGCTCTGCAAAGGATGCATTAACTATTTCTTCCATTTCACATTTGTTTGCCATATCTCTGTACCCTAGTACATGGTCAGTTTTTGTAAAAGTTCCATGTGGTGCTGAGAAATAAATAGGTATGTATACACACACACATATATACACATATGTACATAGATATTATACATATGTATATGCATATATATTCTTTTGCTGTCCTACTTAGATGTTAACTATTTTAATTCTATTTTCTCTAACAATTTGCTCAGTTCCATATTTTCCTTTTTCTTTATCTTTCTATTAAACTTATCCAAAACTGAGAGAGGGATATTATAATCGCCTGACACTATTGCATTACTGTCTATGTCTTCTTGTAGCTCGGTTGATGTTTCCTTTATGAATTAGGATGTTAAGGCATTTGGAACATATAGGTTTATTACTGATGATTGATTTGTTGTCTGTGGTTCCTTTTGGCATAATGTAATTTCCTTGTTTATTCCTTTTTGGTTTTGCTTTGTCGGTTAGCATGATTGAAACTTCTACTTTTTTGGATACAAGTGATTCATAGTAAATATTTTCCCATCTCCTCAGTTTTATTTTGTGTATATCTTTATTTTAAAATAACATTTATTTTTAACATTTTTTTCAATTGAGTTCTAAATTCTCTCCCTCCTTCCCAATCCTCCCTCACCCACTGAGAAGGCAAGCAAAATGATATGAATTAATTATACATGGGAAATCAATGGAAAACATGTTTCTGTAATTAGCCATATAACAACAAAAAAAAGCAAAATAAAGCAAGCAAGAAAATCATACTTCAGTTTAACACTCAGATATCATCAGTTCTCTCTGGAGATGGATAGCATTTTTTGATCATGAGTGCTTAGGAATTGTCTTGATCAGAGTAGCAAAGTCTTTCAGAGTTGATCATCATTACAATATTGCAGTTACTGTGCACAATAATTTCCTGGTTCTCACCTCACTTTGAATTATTTCATAGAGGTCTTGACAAGGTTTTATGAAACACCCCCCCACCCCGATATTTTCTTATAACAGAATAGTACTCCATCACAATCATATGCCACAACTTGTTTGGCCATTCCCCAAATCATGAGCATCCTTTCAATTTCCAATTCTTTGCCACCACAAAAAGAGCTAGTGCTCTCTCTCTCTCTCTCTCTCTCTCTCTCTCTCTCTCTCTCTCTCTCTCCTCCCTGTGTGTGTGTGAGTATATGTTTACATGTAGGTTCTTTTCCTTTTTAAAAAAAAAAATCTTTTTTTAAATACAGACCTAGTAATGGCATTGCCGAGTCAAAGGGCATGCACAGTTTTGTAGACCCTTGGTCATACTTCCAAATTGTTCTTCAGAATGGTTGAACTAGTTCACAACTCCACCAATAGTTTATTAGTGTAACTTTTTTTCCCCTCATCCCCTGCAGCATTTGTCATTTCTGAGATGAGTGAGGTGGTTCCTCAGAATTGTTTTAAATTGCATTTCTCTAATCAATAGTTATTTAGAGCATTTTTTAATATGACTATACGTAGCTTTGATTTCTTCTGAAAACTGCCTGTTGATATTCTTTGACCATTTACCAGTTGGAGATTAGCTTTTGTTTTTATAAATTTGACTAACTTTCCTATATATCTGAGAAATCAGGCCTTTACCAGAAAAATTTTGCAGTAACATTTTTGGATATTACTTCATTGTCTATGGTAACTTTTAGAAAAATGTAGTTTCCCTGATTATTTCTTTTAATTAGATCTAATTTTGCTTTGTCTGAGATCATAACTGCTGCCCTTGCCTTTTTTATTTTAGTGGAAGCATAACAGATTCTGCTCCATTCCTTTATCTTGATACTGTATGTGCCTTTCTGTTTAAAGTGTGTCTCTTGTAAACAGCATATTGTTGGATTCTGGTTTCTAATCCATTCTGCTATTTGCTTTCATTTTATGGGTATGCTCATCCCAATCACATTCATGTTTATATTTACTGTGTATTTTCTTCCATCCTATTTTCTTCTGTTCATTCTTTTCTCTTCTTATCCTGTCCTTCTTCCAAAGTCTATTTTGCTTCTGACCAGTGACTCCTTTAATCCACTTTCCTTTTTATCATTCCTGCCCCCCCCCATATCTTTAGTCCCTTTCCCCTCTTATTTTCCTATTGGGTAATTTCTATACCCAATTGATTATGGGTATGTATATATGCATATATATGTATACACATACATATATATACATATATGTGTATATTTATATCTGTCTATCTATATCTATCCCCACTTCCTCTTTGAACCAGTTCCAATGAGAATCAGGTTCAAGCATTGCTCACCCCCATTTTCTCCTCCACTGTAAAAGCTCTTCCTTGTAATTCTCTTTTACATGAAGAAATGACCCCCATTCTATCTCTCCCTTCCCCCTTCTAGTGCTTTTCTCTCTCACCCCATTTTTTTATTTTTGCTGGAGGTGGGAGGGGCAGAAATCATCCCAACATAATCAATTTACCTTGATGTTTTCTGTCTATGTAGATTCCTTTTTAATCCCCTAATAATGGTAAAGGTTTTAAGAGTTACATGTATCATCTTCTCATATAAGGATATACAAGAATATAAATGGCTTAATTTTGAGTTTCTTAGATAATTCTTTCCTATTTACCTTTTTTATGTGTCTCTTGAATCATGTATTTAAATGTGAGATTTTCAATTCAGATGTCATCTTTTCATCAGGAATGTTTGAAAGTCCTGTATTTCACTGAATGTCCATTTTTCTCTCTGAAGGATTATACTCAGTTTTGCTGGGCATATAAATCTTGGTTGTAATCTTGGCTCCTTTGCCTTCTATAATATCATGTTCCAACTTCTCTACTTCTTTAATGTGTTGTTATTGCTGTTTTTCAGTATTATCTGGCTTTTCATGACCAGTGGACCACTGTTCATGGGGTTTTCTTGGCAAAGATACTGGATTGGTTTGCCATTTCCTTCTCCAATGGATTAAGAAAAACAGAAGTTCAGTGACTTGCCCAGGGTCACACAGCTAGTAGATGTCTAAGGCCAAATTTGAGCTCAGGTCTTTCTGATTCTAGGCTTAGTGCTTTATCCAATGACCCACCTGCCTGCCTCCTTCCTTTAACATTGAAAGCTACTAAATCTTGTGTGATCTATGATATTTGAATGATTTCTTGCTGGCTGCTTGCCATATTTGACTATAATATTCCTGGGAGTTTTCATTTTGGAATCTCTTTCAGGAGGTGACTGGTGGATTCCTTTCATTGCTATTTTATCCTCTAGATGTAAGATATCATGACAGTTTTTCTTTATATATATATATATATATATTTTAAATATGATGTCAAAGCTCTTTTTTTGATCCTGTCTTTCAGGCAGTCCAATAATTCTTAAATTTTCTTTCCTCAATCTATTTTCCAGGTCAGTTGTTTTTCTGATGAGATATTTTACATTTTCTTTTATTTTTTTTTCATTTTTTAACTTTGTTTTCTTATTTCTTGATGTCTCATGAAGTCATCAGTTCCACTTCTCCAATTCTAATTTTTAAGGAATTTTTTTCTTTAGTGATTTTTTTCCCTCTTTTTCCATTTGTCCATTTCTGCTATTTAAGGAGTTCTTTTTATTAGTGAATTTTTGTGACTCTACTATTAGGCCAATTTGGTTTTTTAAGGTTATTTTCTTCAGCATTTCTGTACCTCTTTTACCAAGCTGTTATTTCTCTTTTCATAATTTTCTTGCATCATTCTCATTTATTTACCTAATTTTCTCTCTAACATTTTTATATCTTTCTTCAACTCTTCCAGGAATTCTTGTTGGGCTTGTGTCTAATTTGCAGGGTTTTTTTTCCTATGAAACTTTGCTTGTGGCTATTGTCATATCCTTGTCTTCTGGGTTTATGTCTTGGTCTTCCTTACCTCTGTAGTAGATTTTTGTGGCCAGGGTCTTTTTGTTGTTGTTTTCTCTTTTTTCCAGCCTATTTCTTGACTTTGAACTTCATGTCAAAGTTGAGCTCTGCCAACCTGGAGGTAGGGAGGCACTGTTCCAAGCTTCATGCTTTTTTTGTGCTGTTGTTTTCAGAGCTAGTTTGGGGGTTCTACAAGTTTTTGGTACTTCTGAAGAGAGGGCCAAACTCTCCTGGTCTGAACTTTGGTGTTTACCCAGGAAGGGTCCCTGTTCCCTTGCAGCCACAAGGGCTAGTACTCCTCTTGTCCCTGGAACTGTGATGAGGTCCCCTGCTCTCCTGAAGCTATAAGGCTAGTGTTCCTCTTCATCCTGAAACTGTGACCCAGAACTCCTTATGGTCAATAGAATTGCCAATCAGCACCAGCTGCATCCACTGCCCTGTAATCTTTCCAACCAGTTGCCCCATCCATCCCCTTATGGTCTCTACTGAAAGCTTCCTACCCTACTGTATTCTGGAATGGCTTCCACCCTGGTTTTGCAAACCTCTCCTGCCAACCTCCTGAGTTTTGTTAGGCTGAGAAAATGTCTCACTGTGACCTTTTGTTGGCTCTGCTTCTCCAAAATTTGATTTAAGGACTTATTTTAAAGTTGTCTGTAGGGTTGTGTTGGGAGAGTTCAAACAGGCTGCTGCCTGTATTCTGCCATCTTCACTATACCCCCCCATCTTTGATTTTAAATGTCTTTCTTATAAGCAACATATTGTAGCATTTTGTTTTCTTATCCAACCCATCACCCTTTTTTGTGTTTTGTTGAATTATTCAATCAATTCACATTTAAAATGATGAAAGTTAAGTTTATACTTTCCTCCATTTATCTCTAATATTGGAGTTTTTCAAGTTGTTTTTTTTCTTTTAGTACTGTTTTATTTCAGTTACTTTACCTTAATCTTTTTTTTTTAAAGGTGACCCTATTCCCATTGGTTCTCTTCCCCATATCTCTGATTCCTTCCTCTTGTTGGTAACCTCTTTCCCTCTGAGATTTTACTTAATTACTTAATTAGTTCCTTTTTCTTGCTTGCTTTTACCTGGTTATATAATTTTTCACCCCTTTCGTCCCGCTTAAGCAAATAGATTACCCTTTCCTTTTCTTCCCCTTCAACTAGTGCAATTCATTGGTTTGTTTGTTTTTTTCTTAATTTCATTTTTGTGCCCCTTTCCAAAAAGGATTTCTCTCACGTTTTTCATTATTGATCTTCTCAGAAACCCTCACTCTCTGACTCGTGACCTCCTATAATTAATTATCTAGTCTTTCTCTATTCTCTGTTTTCCTCATGTAATGGAAACTTTCAAAGTATCCCTTCTTAACACTGCCCTAAAGGTAGTTTCTGCTACTGCTTTCTAGATCTTGCCTTCCGCATTCTCCTTTTCCATTATGCCTCACTTTCAGAACAATGCTGATTATTTCATAGGACAGAAAGCATAATACCCTATGGTAGCACCCCTCTTCTGCCATATCCCCAATTTTGCAGTCCACCTCTGATCTTTACCCTTCCCCATGACCTTTATTTCCCCATTTGCCCCAAAATGTCACTTGAGGTCCTTCCCTTCTTACTCCACGGGTGCCAGTTGCCCATAAGAGTTCTACCTCCCTCCCTCCTAAGGCAGGATGAGTGGACTTTCCAAGCACCAAATCCCTCAGACCACACCCAGCTGAAGGTCCCCATTCCCTTTGGTTTTTTTGTTTTTTATTTTTTTAGTGAGGCAATTGGGTTTAAGTGACTTGCCCAGGGTCACACAGCTAGTAAGTGTTAAGTGTCTGAGGCCAGATTTGAACTCAGGTACTCTTGACTCCAGGGCCCATGCTCTATCCACTGCACCACCTAGCTGCTCCCCCCCCCCATTCCCTTTGGACCAGCTCTTTTTCATTTATAGGAGAATGCATTAACAAGACGCCCTCCCATCACCAAAGCAAATCCTCCTTTATTTTCTCCCCTTTTCAGTCTTTCCCCTTTTCTTCCTCGACCACATCCTTGCTGACTTTTTTTTCTTACTGAGACCATGTGGGTCACCTACCCTTTATTGCTAGTCCTCAATTTGACCCCAGCACATTATCCATTTCTCCCTGCCCCCTTTCCCCACCTTTTTATGTACACTCCCATATCATGAATAAAACAAAACATGGATTTACCTGTAGGCGGGGTGTTGCCAAATTCTGTCCATGATGCCTCAAGCCTACTTCCTTACTATTACCTCCACCAGACTTTTGCTGTTATCCCTGTGTACATTTAGAAAGAAATCTTTTAGTGGTCTCTCTATAGCTGTAGCTGTAGCTGTAGCTGTCCTTGACTACTGCTTTCATTTCTCCTGGATTTCTGATATTTGGGGTGTTTGAAAAGCAAATAATCTCTTCAGATCTGCTTTTCTTTCTCAAAATGTTTCAAACATCTCTGTATCATTGAAAAATCTATCTTTTTTCTTTTATGGTTTAGTTCAGATTTGCAAAGTAGATCACCCTGACTTGCGCCCTTAGCTCAGTTGCTCTTAAGAACACATTATTCCATTCCCTCCTACGTTTTCTGGTGGGTGCAGAATAGTCTTGTGTTATTTGAATTTCCTTTCATTTGTATTTGAAGGTTTTTCTCCTGATGGCTTGCAGAACTTGTCATCTTTTAAATGAATTGTTCAATTTAACCACCATGTATCTTGGATCATGCAGCCTTGATTTGGGGGTTTTGTTTTTTCCTCGTGGTAATTTATGAATTATTTCAATTGATATATCATTTTCTATGTTCAGAAATTCTGGGCAGTTCTCTTCTATTATTTCATACATTATAGTACTGTTTTTTGTCCTGTCATGTTCTTCTTAGATACTTAAACCCTAAATCCTTAGGGTTTTCTCTTGTGCATCCTGTCTTTGAGATCAATATATTTCACTTGCAAAGTAAGCATATTTTCTTCTAATATTCTTGCTTTTTGCTTTTCTTCTTCTAAATTGTCCTTCACATCTCTATATTTGTGTTCCCAATCTATTGTTTTCTCTTTTGTTTCATTGGTGAGATGTGCTTTTGCAGATTGCAGTTTTTCTATTCTGCCTGTTATTTTTGCTGTGCAGGCTATAAATTCTGATCTTACAATTCTTATTTCTATTTTGTACTATTTTGTACAATGTCTTGTGGTTCTGTGTATTCCTCAAATTCCACAAGGTCTTCTTTCTCATCAAGTGTTGGATCCTTTCCTTTGTTCTGCAATATTTATTCATGGCTGCCTGAACTCGTTTCCTTGATTTGGAGGCCATATTTCTTTCTGCTGGTAATGATTTCCTTGTTGATTTATTTGCTTTTGTTCAAGATCTTTGAGTTTTCTTCCTCCTGAGATCTTCAGTAATTTCAGTCTTTTCCCCCTTATTTTCCCCAGTTACTCACTTTTTAAGTCTCTTGACTCACTCCCAGAATCTCAAAGCGTCTCAGCCTTCTCCTGTGCTGGCCAATTCATGGAACATTGGTCTAGGGCTTTGCCCCAGGTGTCTTTTGAGTGGACAGAATTAGCCCCAGCTGAATGCTTTCTCTCAGCCTTACTGGCGCGCCACATAGCACCACGCTCCCCCCACACACTCCCACATGGTGTTCTGTCTTGGTGTCCTGTCCTGCTCCCCGTGTTCCTCAGTTCTTTGGCCCCGGACAAGCAGCTCAGAGAACTGCCACACCTCTAAGGCTGGGGGATGGGAATAGCAGAATGGGGGGACATGATGGTGAGTTCTGTTTCTAGCCCAACCTTCGGCAAAGATCTTTTGTAGCACAAAACCCTGTCCACCACAGTGCTAGCTGTGTGGCCCCAGTGAGCACCCGTAGGTGGGAGGGCTACAGAGGCCCACTGGCTATCCTGGCCCAAGCCAACCTCCAAGACCCTGCAGAGAGGGAGGGGAGATGGGGTAGAGGGTGGAGTTTTGTTTCAGATCCACGTGGGTGGGCTAATGCCGCCTCGCTGAAGGGAGTGTAGAGTTTGGGGAAGGGATTTTGAGCCAGCTCAGTGTAGAAGTCAGTGCATAGGCTGGTGGGTTTGTTTGTTTTTAACCTTCTTTTGGATTCCACATGTCCTAAACCACAGATAGCTGAAGTTTCTTTATGTTTGGTGCATAGGAGAAGGTTGGGAAGCCAATAAGATCAGAGAAAATGTCCCCACTTCCCTCTTGTTTATCACATGACCCGGAAGTCTCCTTCATAGACACACTGAGGTGCCCAAGGTTGGTTCCTATGGATGTAAAGAAATCAGAAGAAAAGACTAAGCTCCCTTTCTTGGGGGAGGGGAATTGCCAGATGATGTATCATCTGTGCTTCCTATGGCTCCTCAGGAATCGTAGACACTGTCCTGTTTTCATCTTTGTATCTCTGCCACCTAGCACATAGTAGGTGCTCAATGAAAGCTTGTGAACTGAAAAAGGACACAAGGTCATGTAGTCCAGCTGCCACTGTTAGGAAATTGAGGCCTAGAAAGAACCGCCTTCTTCAACCAAAGTCACACAGGGAATAAGTTGGGTGGCGTTTTTTGTTTTTTTTTCAAAAGTCTTGGCTTGGGTTCTATTTTAATTGGAATTTTTTATTAGTATCAAATAACAGATACTTGATACTAATCAAATAAAGCAGAATCAACTTGCACAAAAGAGGGCCTTTCAGGGCAAAGGACCAGGTAGTTATGCAATAAAAGCATGGTGATAGCCTGTTCCCAGCAGCACACACGTGGACAGTAGTCGTGGTACTAATCATTCATGCTTAGTTGGGAGAGGAGTACAATCAGCAGTTATTCAGTTGGCTCCCCAACTGGCTCTTTGGTACCACTGTGAATTGCCATCCCCGACCCCAATCTTAAAGATCCCTGGTAAAGGAGCCGCAAAGAACAAAGGAATTGTCCAGACTGGTTGATCAGGTGGGGAAAGAACTACTTTTAATTTGCCTCCATATGATTCTCTCCTCACTCCAATTATATTATGGGATATTTGTGCACTATTGATAGCTATGCACCATGATATTTATAAAACTTGGTACAGTTTTATGGTTATTGGAATGAATGTCCCCTGGAGGAAGGAAGGAAGGAAGAAGGAGCCATAAGTGGCCCTGACAACATGCTGAATTGGTACACTGAATTGCTTTGACAATGGGGCTGCCAGAGATATTCTTTACATTTTTTTTTAATTTTTTTGCAAAACTGAGGGAATCCTTAAGTTCTTTTGTTTCTAGAGGATGATGAATAAGGAGTAACTCAAAGTATCCCTTTTCCCAAAGTTTCTAAGGAAAAAGGAGAATCTGACAGATTTTCATTTCATTGTAACTGAATTCTTGATCCACTAAGCCTTGCATATGGTCCAGCCAGATCTGTGATTTTTCATATGTGCGTGAGGCCTCCAATGTGGAAACTTCTTACATCAATGCAAGTCAGCAACTCCTTTGTAACTTACAGGCTTAGAGAACTGCTGAGATTACTGAGAGTTTAAGCAACTTGCCCAGTCACATGGTTCACATGGATCAGAGGGTAGACTTAAACTCAGGTCTTCCTAATTCCGAGGCCAACTCGATCCACCATACCACATTTCCCCTCTTCTCACACATATTAAAGATTCAGTAAATGTTTGAATGGAATTGACTTCTCAACAACATCTCCAGTACATTTTTGTTTTGTTTTGTTTTTTGTTTTTTGTTTTTTTGTTTTTGTTTTTTTGGTGAGGCAATTGGGGTTAAGTGACTTGCCCAGCATCACACAGCTAGTAAGTGTTAAGTGTCTGAGGTCGGATTTGAACTCAGGTCCTCCTGACTCCAGGGCTGGTGCTCTATCCACTGCACCACCTAGCTGCCCCTCCAGTACATTCTTAAAATCACTCTACGGCTTTACTTTTCATTGCTAAACTGATTCCTAGCTCTCTCCCCTAACTACTCATATTCTTTCCTTTAATTTCACCTTTTCTTTTTCCATGTGGAATAAATTATCTGGCCACTTGCTATTAAAAAGCCTTCTTTATCCAGTGTCAACTAATATCGGGAAAGAAAAAAAGTTCCAATTCTTTGTGTTACGGTGTCATGTTTTGGTCATTCTGTAGGGATATTTTAAGGGCCTTTTGGAGGGTGATTTCTGATTGAGATCAGGGATTCTCACTGGACACATATCAGGGACATCTTAAGGGACAGCTTATAATTCCTTCCAAAAGAACCTTGAGCAAACATCAGAATTTCCATGTCTTGACTTCTTTCAGTGTTTCGTCCAGCATAAAGGATTTCCTTTTTCCAGTTTCTCAAAAGAAGCTGCTTGTTCAGAAGCACTGACGGGGGTAGTTGGTATTTTAGTTTTGATTTCCATTTTGTTATTGGGTTTGCCTGGATACAGTTATGAGAGTATAGGTTTGTTTGTTTTTTAAAGTGAATCCCTGAAATTCGACCTCAACAGAGTCGAAAAAACCTTGCCATATGTTAAACCTTGAACTTCTTTTCTTGGTGAATTCTCAATCAAAATGTCCAGGAGGAGTGAGAAGGGTCTTTGATTAATGGGGGGGGGAAGACATAGCATCTTTCCCTTCCACTTTAAATATATATATATTTTTTTTGGTGAGGCAGTTGGGGTTAAGTGACTTGCCCAGGGTCACACAGCTGGTAAGTGTTAAGTGTCTGAGGTTGGATTTGAACTCAGGTCCTTCTGAATCCAGGGCCAGTGCTCTATCCACTGCACCATCTAGCTGCCCCTCCCTTCCCCTTTAACAAACATTTTTCTTTCTCTACAATTGTTTACCTCTATCCTAAGATTCTAGTTACCAAAAACAGGACAAAAAGTAATTAAAGATGAAATGGACATAGCTTGGTTTTCCATTGGTCCCTTACTAAGGTGTGATTAAGGTGGTAATGACTTCATAGGATTTAAAGCTGGATGGCACATTTTAGATCATCTGGTCCAACCCTCTTGAATCCAACAAGCATTGAAACAAAGCAAAACACTCTATATTTATGACAACCAGTCCCACTCCCTGAGTAAAGAAAATAAAATGTGCCACCCTCCTTTCATTGAAGAGGTAGAGGACTATGGGCTCTGGGATGATGCATACCCAGTGAGATCCAATCAATGCATTGGTTATTTTTGCTTAACTGGTTTCCTTTGTTACAAGGGAAGTAAGGCTCACTGATGCAGAGGTTGGGGAAGCTACATGTAGAAATAGATATGTTCAAACAAAAGGCATCCATAAAAACTTTCTTTAAAGTTCAACCTTTTCCTCATTTCACAGAAATGGAAACTGAGGCTCAGAAAGTTGAACTGACTTGTCCAAGGTCACACAGGTCAGGTTGAAAGTAATAGAGGTGGGAGTTCCAGGTTCAGGCATCAGGAATACAGGAAGAATCTAGACAGGCCTGTTCTAAATGGTCCATTGTATAAGGGTCAATCATCCTAGCCCTTAACTTCACTGTATCCTGTCTCTTCCTGGTGCTCTTCCCCCTCTCTGCATTTGATAGGTTATTAACACCAGCATCACATAGTGAAAAGAAGACAAAAAATATTTCATCCCTATGTTTCATTCTGCTACTTGATTAACAACTTTGATTTTATTTATTTTTTAATGCTGGCAGAGATAAAAGTTGAAACTAATAACTCCTAAGTTTAGGGATTACCTGTGGTTTTTATTTACCCCTGGCTTCTCTAAGCACAGATAATTATTATCTTGCTTGTACATGGTTCACAATTGGCAGTGTTCTGAGAAAACCGATTTGGAAAATTCCTGAGTTTTTGCTCCCTCAAAAGGTTTTGCTCTGCCACAGAAAACAGGATTCCTTCACTGAAAGTAAAGGAGCAAAGTGACCCACCCGAGTGAATGATGTGACTTAGCCACATAGCAACAAGAATCATTGAAATGCATGACAATGTACAAGAATGCCACATTCTCATCCCTTCCTGGTTTGTGGCCCCTGTAACGGGCACCTCAGCTGAAATAACTATCTCATCAGGACCTGGATGTAAATGCTAAAACAGCAAGACCTTTGCTATGTGACCTCAGTGCCCAGAAAATCCAATCAAATAGAAAGAAAGTCGAGTTTCCTTTGAGACAGTATACAGGCAGAGCTAAGAGGATGAGTGTTCTTAATGCCATTCTATCCGACAAATGAGATGGGGTGGGATGGGGGAGGGAAAATAACCAAGTGAAAACTGCCAACAAAGTTCATAAATTCAGGGCAATCAGGACATCTTGAATTTGCTTCCTTTCCCAATGTAAGCCCAGACCCTATGTTCGATTATAGACGAAATACATAATATGTGATGTCCTAAAAAGATCCACAACTTTTTATATGGACCATCACCCCAGCAGATGCTGGATAAGATCAGAATAGGAAAATGGAACCCTAGAGAAAGAATAAGATCAGATAGCTCCTGGTGAGTGAATGGGACATGCTTAGTGTTGTGTAACACTGTGAACAGCTAGTGATCACTGCCAAAAACCTCTCTTTGTTACTTGTTTTCGTTTTCCCCATTAATAATTCAATGTTAATGTGTGTATAAGATTGCATGCCTATATTTTCTTATAGGCTTTAGTTTTAAGTTCTTAGGTGTTTATCTGACTCTTCTCTCCATAGCTAGATGAAGGAAATAGTTCAGTTAAGGAGAAATCAATAAGGATCATCCTTTGTAGACCAAAATTTAAATTTCCCGATTTTTAGAAATCGAAGTAAGGAATATGTTTTCTGTGCTTTGGATAATATTTTCTTCTACATTACTTACTAAACTCCAACATTCTCTCAAAAGTGTTCCTATAATGTTTTCCTGTGGGCTGGATGTGATAGATTTTTTCTCATATTGATGATAAGCTAACAAGAAAAAGTGTAATTCACAGACACAGAATTTTGGAATTGGACAGCTCTTCAGTGACTAGCCATGACATACCACCTTACTTCCACTCAGTTTCTCTCAATAATTTCATCAGGAGAAATATAAAACAGTGTTCCATTGTCTTATAAGAGGCAAAGGTCTTAAATTGGGCATGTGAAAATATAGTAGTTAATCATGGTTCTAGAAGAAAGATGATAAAGCACGCTTCTATACTCTTAGTAGATAGATGGGAAACCAAGCATTCAGAATGTAGCTCATGTGGAGAATGTGTTGGTTGGTTTTCAGTGTGGGGCTTTCTTTATTACAAGGAGGAACTATGTGGACAATGGGCCTGTAATCAGGAAGAGATGAATTCAAATCCAGCCTCAGATATTTACTGGCTGTGTGACCCTGGGCAAGTCACATAGCCTCTCTATCTGCTTTAGTTTTCTGAACTGTGAAGTGGGGATAATAACGGAACCTACTTCTCATGAGGTTATAAGGGTCAA
The DNA here is from genome assembly GCF_019393635.1 of Dromiciops gliroides. NCBI lineage: Eukaryota > Metazoa > Chordata > Mammalia > Microbiotheria > Microbiotheriidae > Dromiciops > Dromiciops gliroides. The sequence goes on along the minus strand of NC_057866.1, from coordinate 159,707,753 downwards.
ATGAGATATTTTAAAATGCTTAGCACATAGTAGGTATTTAATAAATGCCTGTTTCCTTCCTACAAAGGGAAAGTTTAAGGGGTGAGATGTGGGAAAAGATATAATGAGATCACTGGTGTAAAAATCAAAGTGTCAGTAAAACTTTTTTAATGCGTTGAATTAGTCAGTTAGGTTTAAAGGCTAGAATGCAGGATTGGATTGGATTGGATTGAATTAGTCATTTAGATTTAAAGAACACAGGATTGGAGTCACAAGACCTAGGGTCAATTTGGGGCTTTAATACTCACTACCTTGGTCAAGTCATTTTACCTCTCTGGGCCTTATTTCTGGCATTTTAAAAAATTAAGAATGACCTTTAAGGCCCCTTTATTAATGTGTAAAATAATCTAAATTTGTACCATATGAAGTTTTCTTCCCTTCCTCGGTTTTATATCTAAAAATACATATTCCATCAAGTTGTATCTACCCTTCTCTCTTTGGAGGTTCCTTCCCACAGTTACATTGGGGCCCACCCAAAGTGGCCCATCCTGTCTGACTCTTCCATGCCCTTCCATCAGTTTACCATGGTAGTCTCCAGGTTTATAAAAGCATAGAGAAGATGACCCAATACAACATACTGGGAGGCTTCTTGCTTTCGCCTGATGTTGAGGGCACCAGTGAAGCCCTTGTACCATCCGCTGTGCTCCAACACTCTTGCTACTTGGTGAGCCCATCTTTTTCTTTTCTTTTTCATTTTTTGGATCAGGCTGTGATCTCATTCCAAAGGGAAGGTCCAGTGAGGGAGGGCCACCCCTCTCTCTGTCAGGACAGATTTGTACCTTCTCAGTGACATCTGATCTGAGAAAGTTGTCTTGGGCACTGAGACGTGAAGTGACACAGCCAGCGTGTGTCAGAAGGGAGATTTTAACCTAGTTCTTCCTGACACGGAGGCCAGTTCTTCATCCTCTATGCCACACTCTCTCTTTCAAGCTCTTTTTTTTTTTTCCAAGTGTACATTTCCCTGATGACATCCATCCTCAACTCTGGATCTTCCTTGAAGTTCCTCCTCGGTTACAGACCGCAGCTTGCTCCATTCAGTGGCACTCTTTGTGGAATTCATCTAATTCTTCAGAAGCCAGTGCTGCCCAGCACTCCACAGCTCTCATCTGCTCAATGATATTAATATTTTTGAAAGCTGAAATGTGCTGAGGACCCTATTGCTTGAAAGTGGAAGCCCCCTTTTTTCTCAGGGAATCTGTAAGCCAGAAGTTCCAAGCATTTTCACTAACTGTCCCCAGAGGAACATAAAGATCTGAGACATCTTCCATTTTCAGGTGCCATCCCTTACCTGCAGTTCAAAATTAGCCTCTTAAATCGGGCTTTAATTTCTTATGCCTTTAGCCTTAAAAATCTTCTTTGTACATTAATCCTTCTTGATTTACTCCTCTTTTCATATCAGCCAGTGAGTCTTTCTCCTAGTGAGGCCAATACGGCACAACCTCAAACAAAAACTTTTCAAGAAACAGATACACCTTTGCCTACAACTCTAGCATTTATTAAGTGCCTACTGCATGCCAGGCACATGACCCTAGTTCTCCCTAAACTCTAGCACAGCTGAAGTGTGAGAGAACTTTTCCAGTCTACTGCGTCTTCCCTGGTTTCATGCACCTGTACAGAATATTATGGTTAGAAAATCACCTTATAATGTATAACCCATATCAAATTGCTTGCTGGCCTAGGGAGCGGGGAGAAAAATTTGGAACTCAAAAAAAATCTTTACATGTAATTGGTAAAAAGAAAAAAGAAAAGAAAATCACTTTAGAAAGTTATCAGCTCCTGTTAGAACAATGGAGAAAACTCAGAACTCCTTTTAAAGATATTGGAATAGACTTGGCATTTTCCCCCCTTATTCCACCTTTCCTCTGCCCCCTCCCTCCAACACACACACCCCCCAGGCCCAAAATTATTATCCCCTTGTCTTCCTCCCTTCTCTGGTTTGAAGCAATTATATTTTTTTACCTAACCCACAGATAGCAGGTGGCCAATTTGCAGACCTACAAACAAGTATTACAGATAAATACTGGCTTTGAGTATATTTTCCTAGCAGTGGTTTTTGTCTGAAAAATGTCTGGGCTTCTTAACCTGCAGAAAATTTAATAAATAGTAAGGCCGTGACCTCTGTAGCAGGGTAAAATAGCCATACAGTGAGGGGAGGTAGGCAAAGGGAAGTTTAGAAGATTTAGGGAGGCAGTGGCCAGGTTCGCTGGCATTCTGAGCAGACTTCCAAATGCCCAAGAGCCTTCCTCGGCGGCAGGAGGAGCCGATCAGCGCTCAGAGCCCTTAGCAGACTCACTGGCCTCATTGTCCAGGAAAGTGCGATTCCACCTGAGATCCAGGTCTCTCAGTCTCGGAGGCTGACCTTTAGCGTATCCGGGCCTGCTGGATCTGCTTACTTGGGCCTGCAGTTGGCACGGCCTCTCACACACCCCAGGCCTCCTCACAATGCTGCACTTGATTCAGCTTTGGATTGTGTTCCCTGTCCTGAAAAGTTTCCTGCTTCCACAATGGGTAAATGCTAGAGTTGTAGGCAAAAGGTGTATCTGTTTCTTGAAAAGTTTTTGTTTGAGGTTGTGCCGTATTGGCCTCACTAGGAGAAAGACTCAAGTGTAAGGCAACCTTACTTTTCAGAAAAGAAATTGGAAAAGATTGCCAAAATGTAGATGGACGTATCCTATTCCTTGGTGCCCTACCACACCATGCCATGAGAAGGCTGAAACTCCCTCCTTTCCCTTCCCTGAGCCTTTGGCCTTGTGAAGCTGGGACAGGTGTTACTGATAACACGTCTTTGATGCATTTATTCCTGCATCCTGCCTTTTAGAACAACGTGCCTTCCATTACAGGCCTTCTCAGATGGGTCCTTTTGGCTCAGAGTATTTTCAAACAGAAAATCGTCCATAAGGTTTTAATCCCAAATCCCTAGACCCTTCCACCTATCCCTTCTCTCTGAGCATCCTGCAGCCCCTCCCTTCCCACAGGCGCTGGGCTGGAGGTGTCAGCCCTGGTGCCCAGGCAGGAAGCCGTGGGAGTCGCTGCTGAGCTGCCATGCCTGGGACCATGGGTTCTGAGAACGACTTGGAGTCTCCGGGTTTCTTGTCCATAAATACAAATTAAGTTTATTTTTTAAAATGTCTTATTTTCTTTAAAAACAAAGACGCACACACTAGATGAGTGTCCACCCACATCAGAGCAGTAGAAAAAAGGTCCTCCTCCTTCCCCCTTGCCTCTTAGATACCTTCCAAAAATTAAGGAAGAAAAACAGGGTTTTGATACAACTACAGGTTGATGGAAGTCTGCCCTCAAGTGGTATTTAGAGAAACCACTGACTGAAGTTCCCCTCCCCTCACCCCCCCCCTCTAGTCCTGGATCAAGCTGGAGATAAAAGCTCTAACCTAGGATTTCCCAGTTGCTCAAGATTAATTAACATTTGAGTCACCACCTTTCCTATTTCTCTAGGGGCTTCCAAACCAAACAGTGCTGGGAACAAGAGGATTTTCAGACACAGTGAGGTCATAGGTTATAGAGAGCATCTTTAAATGTGTCCTTAAGTCACTTAATTTACTTAGACTTGGTTTCCATTTCTGTTGCGTGGCAATGTGGCTAAACAGTCAGACTTGAAGTTTGGAAGACTTGAGCTGCAGTAATGGCTCTGACACGTGAGCCTGGACCATTAACAAGATCTTTCAGTGTTCTAGGCAACTCTTTTAGATCATCAATTGCAGAGCAGATGCCCATCAATATAGGAGGCGGGCCACCTCCCCTCTTTCCTTCCCAACCTCATGAGGTCATCATAAGGCTCAAATGAGAAACTGTGAGAGTGTGGGGAATGCTTTGTCATCACGAAGACCCCGTGTTTGTGTGTGTGTGTGTGTGTGTGTGTGTGTGTGTGTTTGTGTGTGAAACCATTTCCTTATTTTATAAGATCCTCTTTATCCCTGCATTGCATTGTACAACCAGGCTACTTCCCAATGATTCTTCTCTGAGTTGATAGTTGCTCTTATTCTATGACTTTCTTCACCACCACCCCCCCCCCCCACCCAAGAGCACTGCCAGCCTCTTTGTCCTCCAAAAGTCAAGTGACAAACTCTCTTCAGGATTGGAAAGTCAAGTCGTGGTTGTACCCTCTGTCCTCTTATTTCACTCAGGATGGAAATGATTATCATCTCACCTGACCTGAGCTGCTATTGGGATTGAAGGTTGCCGGAAATTAAGAGGGGAAGAAGCTGTTGTTAAGGAGGGTGGGCAGCCATCACAGAATGTTCCCACCACCAACCTGGGCCTTCTGAGTTCCTGTTTGGAAAAACAGACATAGCTTCATCAGCTTTTTTTTTTCTTTCTTTTAAAAGAAAAAGCCCACAACCTTCCCTAAATTAATACTATAAAGCTACCCTGCTTGTCCCTGTATTTTCTCTGGCTATTTGAAACATAAGAGAGGCCCCGTTGAGGTATATAATTTGGCATATGTGTTTCAAATGGACAGATATCAGCTACTCCCACCAGATGAGAGAGATCATTTTCCAATTTTTCTCTTACTATGGAAAAAAAGAAAGGGGGCTTTGTTGGTAGATAAAAAAGTCAGAAACTAGTGGATTACTTCTAGATGATCTGCCTTCAAAGACAATAGAAACCACTCATGTTGAGCTCTTACTTGCAGTAGACATACTCAATTCTGGACCACTGCAGACCTAAACAAAAACCGTGACAGTTAAAACCAATATTGGTTTTTGACAATGCAAGTTTAATTTTGTCTCCCTTCCCCTGCCCCACCTCAGTTTTTATCCTGCCTTGCTGTTTTCAACCTGTGTCTCCATCCTAACCCAAGTCCAGGGTAGCCAGTTGAGTCATAATTGTCTTCTTTATACTTAGAGACCTGTGATCTTCTCCATGGGGACATCCTTCCACTTGTGCAGTTTGCCATCCATCCATACCTTTTATGTGATTCTTGTTCATGATGTCTCATAGATTCTCCACTCCTATCCAACATGCCAGGGGCCCTCCTCTAAGTATTTAGCATACCTTGGGCACCAGTACACTTTGGGCTGTTTATCGTCATCCCTTGTTTTTGCTATATAATTGCTCTCCCTCCTTTTGTGATCAAGTTTCCTGGATGTCCTTATACAACTTCCTGTATGGCATTATCATTGGGTTGATGCTGCAATTTGTTTGCTGTCACTCCATTTTCACTTATGAATGCTCTTGAGTTAATGCTATCTTATTTGGCATTTGTGCCAAGCTTACTGTAGGCTTGTTATTTTTCCTCTACTATATGTCATTGTTTTAACGAGGAGGTATTGCTTATAATTTTCCTCTATCATCCCCCCTTAATGTCTTACAAATGAGTTGTATTCTAAAGAATTATCCCACGTACCATTGTGCCTCTGCTTGGCGGGAGTACCAGTTGGTAGGACACTTATTTATATCAATTGAACGTTGGTAGGAAATGGTGATGATCAAGATCAGTATTTCTACCCTTTTCTGTTTCCTATTTTTCAATATCAGCAACTTGTTTGAATAGGCCAGGTGACACAGTTGCAGTTATCTATATTGTCTTCCTCTAGTTTCTATCCTGTCTTCCAATTTTATACTGATTCTGATCTTGGCTCTAACTATTTAATGGTCTAACTACACACCGAAAACATTCTTTTATGAATCTCACATCATCGATAACAACCTTAAGATACATGCAGTTTCATATTTTGTTGTATCTGGTGCTCAATGTATTCAAAGAAGCCTTCCAACCTTCTTCCTTAAGAAGTATTTCATAATATGTAGGTGTGTTTTTTCTAAGCACCAAACAAGCCTTTGGCCTCTACTGCTCCTGAAACCTGAAATGTATGTCAGGGAAATAAATAGAAAAATATAAAAAATAAATACTTTCTAACATACTTTTGTCCATTTTCCTTCATGTCCTTCAAACTAGGACTTGCAGAAGGTTATCATCTTTGGAAAGAAAAAAAAAGTCTATTTTGTCCGGATTTGTCCCTTAAAAAGTCATGCAACTGGGCTCTATATAATATAAATAGAATTTAGACTATAATATATAGTGGAGAATATAGTAGAGTCTCTTCTTGATGTTCGTCATTTTTATCCCTTTTCTTTACACTTGTGTCATGTACCCCAACTAGGTCATAACTTTTATGAGAGCAGAAATCAAATCTCATCTAAGTTTTACACTGTCTCCCCCCATCACCAAATATAGTGTTCTGCCTACTGTAGGTATTTAATGAGTGTTTGTCACATGTAACTATTTCATTTGGGAGGAGAGGGCTTCTTAGATAAGTGGTTGTTCTGCCCTGCAAGAGGATGACATCTATATTGGCACCTACATGTTACAGAATGATTTTTCTGCCCTCCTTGACACTAAATAGTGATTCATTTTGCAATGATCTAATATGAACTATTTTATCATTTAGTGTAGTAAATCCTTTGCATTCACATTACTGAGATCTACTGACCCTGTAGTCAGTATTGTATAGTGACCAAGAATTTTCCAGGAAAACGTACAAGGATTTCCCATCAATAATTTAGATCTTTCTTCTACAAAAGGGGGAAAAGCCCATCATGAAGCCTCTCCACATTTGTTAGGAACAGAAGATGACTCAATCTGTTATATAAGATTAACATTGGTGAAAAGAGAGGAGGGGGGAGATAGAGACAGAGAGAGAGGGAAACAGGAAGACAGAGAAAAAGAGAGGGGGGGAGGGAGGGAGAGAGGGAAGGAGGGAGGGAGGGAAGGAAGGAGGGAGGGGAGAGAGAAAGAGAGAGAGAGAGAGAGAGAGAGAGAGAGAGAGAGAGAGAGAGAAGTGAACCCTAGGTGCAGCCCTCCGTTTGAAGGGACTGTTTATTATTGAACAGTATAGTGTTTATGCCAATCAACTCAGTCTTACAGATAACCACAGTCCAGGGTCAAGGTGAACCTGTGATGTTGAGCATTGATTTTATTTACAAGGATCTATTGCTAGATTAAGTGTGAAAGCTCCTGGTTTTAAACATCAGCACCAACATTGTCCCCCTAATCCTCCAAACTTTTTTTTCCAAAGCTGCTAATGAGTGGCCCATTTGACAGATTTACTCTTTGCCTTTTTCATTTTCTTTTACTCACATTCAGAAAGCAGTTCCTTTTAATGAGAAAATGACCAGCGAACAGGAAGTTAAAAGGTAAAAGGACAAGGACAATGGCTGGTCTTCCCTTTAATAGCTTAAAGTGAATTTACCTATTGGTAGAGTCAACTGAGTACTACAGGTGAATGCTGCCGTTTTTTAAGAACATGGTCCACATATGTATTGGTGTAAGTGTACCAAGTTATTTTATTGATTCTTTCCCTCCCCCCACCCGTTATCTGCAAAACTTGTTTGACCTTGTTGAGAGGTAGCCCCTAGGACTTCTTCTCTATTGTTTTTCATCACTGTAAAGACCTGAATAAGGGAATAACTTAATCAGGACTTCTCTGTAGACGTGGAACTTGGGCAGAATGACTGGGACTTTGCCCAAGCCACTGGGTTTAGAGGATGCTAACAGCATTCACAGTCCTTCAACATCATAAATAAATCAAACTTGTCACCTGGTTAACAAGAATAATTAGTTGGAATAGGAAGCAACCAGAGGGTAGATCCTCCCCTCCCTACCCCCTCATCCTCTCCCTTACCCCCACAGAGGCTGTCCCAGCAGTAACCTTGCACCACTGTGCTGAAATCTCTATCTTCTGCACCCCAGCCCCCCTCTACCCCTTGTCCTGGGTGCACTTTTTGCTACTTGCTCCAGGAGCAAAAATTCTAGTTACAGCCCTGCTTCCAGAAAAATGGAATGTAGTGTATTTCTGAAGTTTGGGCCAGACTAGATAGTGCTCTTTCCTAGATCAGACACGATGACTTAGGAGGTGAAAAAGGAGAAAGGCTTAAGAAATGTTGCTACATCATCTTAAAAATTAAATTGCTTGGTCTTGCTAATCTAACATCAGAATTATAAGGCTAGGCCCTTCCGATCTCTCAAAGTACAAACACAGCTCAGGATAACCAAAGTTAACATGCAGTCATCAAGTGAGTATAGGCATAGCATGCTCAGAAATGTGTGTATGTGGTGGGGAGAGGGAAGTGTTTTTTCTACCCTCTCATCTCCCCAGAGCAATAGTTCTAGCATGGAGGGTATAGCAGGTGAAACATGAAATGACCGAGGAAACAAAGGTTCAATCTTCCGAGCACATCGATTTATTAAGTAATGGTTGCCAATTGCTTAACAAACTGAGATCAGACCTCTTCAACTTAGGCCTGGATCCTGAATACAGGGGGAGACAGACTTTTACACATTAAAAACAATCAAATAGGACCAATTAATTAAAGGGATACAATACAACATTAGGTGACTAATTTCTAATTAGATGAAAGGGACCTTCCAAGTTGGGAGGGGAAGAGCAAATAGGTACCAGAAGTCAGAAAAAGAGGTGTCCCATTTCCCCCCAAGTATCTGTAGACAATCAAAGGAACATGGAGACAATAACTGATTGATCAATACAGGGCCAGTTTTCAGATAAGAGATGGGTTGCTTGAGATGTACAGTTATGAGAAAATTTCTTGCATCAATAAAATAATTTTTTTATTTTTTATTTTTTTAGCAGGCATAGTTCAGTTTATTCATTGCATCAATCAATTTAACTCAATTCCCACAACTAACCGATTGCTGTCCAGATTCCCTCAATCCCCTCAGTTTCCTCAAAGGTCTGGGTCTTAATATTTCAGTACCAACCTACTTTTGATAGTATGAGAGTGATTTGGCATCCATGCCACATTATAGGATTAATTACATCTTTTTTTTCTTTTTCTTTCTTTCCTTTTTTTTTTTTTGATGAGGCAATTGGGGTTAAGTGACTTGCCCAGGGTCACACAGCTAGTAAGTGTTAAGTGTCTGAGGCTGGATTTGAACTCAGGTCCTCCTGACTCCAGGGCCGGTGCTTTATCTACTGCACCACCTAGCTGCCCCAGATTAATTACATCTTGCAACATCATTACTCTTAATGTGCTTGTCTTCTCTTGGACCCAATGCCTTGGGTAATATTATCTCTGTCCACAGAATCAATGACTGCTTATCATTAGGTCTAGGTGTGGATTTAACCTTAACTTAGGGCCTGGTCTATTCTAGAATGCCCAGATCCCAGGAATTATTGGCTAGCGATATATCAGAAATTTCCAAGGAGTCAAATTTTTGCATGAAGTCTTTTCCAATGAGCATTTATCAAATGCCTACAATCTCCTGGTCACTGGGGCTACAAAGACCCCCCCCCAAATAAAACCCAAACTTTACCCTCAAGGAGTATATATCCTTCTTCTTTTTTGTGGGCAAAGAGGGTTAAGTGACTTGCCCAGGGTCACACAGCTAGTAAGTGTCAAGTGTCTGAAGTCAGCTTTGAACTCAGGTCCTCCTGAATCCGGGGCCAGTGCTTTATCCACTGCACCACCTAGTTGCCCCCTAGGAGTATATATTCTTCTTGGGTAAAACAGCAGGGCCACAGGTAGGTATACACACAGTAATCAGAGTGGGTCAAGAACAGTGCTAACAATTAGGTCTCCAGACTGGCTTCCTAGATGGTAGCACACTCAGGATTTTTGTAGCTACATTTACTGCTTCCCTTGGTGCATTTATTTCAGATACCAAATGACTCCAAAGTACTCTGTACACTATAAAGCCAATGATTTCATCAATAGTAAAGGACTCAAAGCAGATGGAGAAGAGTTCTGACAGGACTGGTTTGCTTTGTCTGGTCCTCTGTTAATCACTCCCCAATGTGCCAGGCATTCCTACATCAGACTGAAGCCTTCTTGGGCTTCTGGAATTTTCTCCATTGACTCTCAGCCCTGTAAGACATTGGTGGCCTTTTTTTTCATAGTGCAATCTTTAGAATATAATATGACTCCTTTTAAATTTTATTTCTCTTCTTCAAAATTCTAGCCTGGTATCCAGTCTGGGATATTATTTGGGACATAATTACTTTATCCTTTTAAACAGTATCTATTCTGACCATTGCAGAGAAAACAGGACTTCTTCTTACATCAGTTAAAAAAACCGTATCTGCCTATAATTCCAGAGGCGTTTTTCCATGCTTACATTGCACAGAGCACAATGTCAGTACTGGAGAAGATAAGACCTGGTCCCTGTATTCATGGAGCTTATCCTCCAGAAGAGAAATGTGACACATACATCACTTGCTATAATGGTTTGTGCACAGGAGAGGTGCAAACAAATGTTCTGTTCAGGTCTGGAAAGGAGGGGAAGGTTATCATCAATTGAGGGAGAGATAGGGAAGATTCATGGAGAAGGGTGTTTAAGTTGGGTTTTAAGTGATGAGCAGGAATTGGTTTTTTTACCTCTTTAAAATGAACAAGTATTTATTTTCTCTCTCACCAACCCCAATTACGTAAAACAAAAAAAGACCCTGTGGAACAAATATTTGTAGTTGAGCAAAACAAATTCCCACATTAGCCATGTCCAAAAATAAGTTTCATTCAGCATATTGAGAAAGAATCCAATACGCAGGGGAAGTACCATCTCAAACATAATGAATAGTTTGGACAAAGGAACAGAGATGGAAAGTCACATGGTATGGATGGATCTTTGAAGGCTGTTCTGTACAGTTGGAACTTAGCTGAGAATACTCATTGAAAACTTTTGAGCAAAGTAGTGATGTGTCCATATACATCCATAAGGAAGATTAGTCTGGTGTGAAAGACTGGAAGAATGAAGGCAGGAAAAACTCTGAGGAGATTTCACTGAGGCTGTTAATGCGGGCTTACGCTAAGTCAATCAAAGTGAGACTAGAAAAGAGAGAGCTTACAAGAAATAGACTGGACAGGACTTAACAATTAAAAGACAACGAGAGAGGGGCAACTAGGTGACGCAGTCAATAGAGTACTGGCCCCAGAGTCAGGAGGACCTGAGTTCAAATCCAGCCTCAGACACTTAATACTTACTAGCTTTGTGACCTTGGGCAAGTCACTTAACCCCAATTGCCTCACCAAAAAAATAAATTTAAAAAAAGAAAGAAAGACAATGAGAGACCAACAAAGAGAAGGGGAAAACTCATTCTGAGCAGGGGCAGTCGGGTACCCGGGTCCACTAATAAAAGGTGTGGTCAGAATAAAAAGGAGCAGGTGGTGGGGAAAAGATTGGATTTGGACATGTTGAGATTGTGGCACTGGTGGATTATCAAAGTGAAGATATCCTGAGGGCTGCCGAGAACATGATGTGAGTTCAAAGATGGAGGCTATTGAGTTTAAATAGATCATTAGAGCATGCAATGCTGTTCTAATCCTGTTTGCCAGTTAAATTAAAAAAAAAAAAGTCATTTCCAGAACTATCTCTAATTTGTCTTTCTTTCTTTTTTTAAATTTATTTTTTTGGTGAGGCAATTGGGGTTAAGTGACTTGCCCAAGGTCACAAATCTCCCCCACCCCATCCACTGAGAAGGCAAGCAAAATGATACCCATTATACATGTAAATACAAGTGAATACCAGGATAGTTCTTTGAGGGATATTTGCCTTACACTGAGCCTAAATTTGCTTCTTGGAAATTTCTACACATTTCTCCATGTTACATTTTCATGGGCTGCAAAGAACAAGTCTAATCCTTCCATATGACAGCCCTATAAACATGTGAAAAGAGCTGTCACACACCTCAGAAGTCTTCTCCTAAAGCCAAACACCCCCATTTTGCTTAGTGAATTTGCATAGGGTTCTAATCCTTAAAAGTCTTTTGACATACTGGTTGGTTGCAGTCTTGAATATTCTAGAGCTTAACAGTGTCCCTCCAAAAATGTGGCATCCAGAACTGAATGCAGAATTCTAAATGTGGTCTTCCCGGTGTAATGTGTAAGTGATTGAGATCTGGGCCCTTGGCCTTTATTTGTTACACATGCTGGCTTCCAGCTTCTGTTCCTGTCCTTTTAAAATATAAAATTGGTTAATGATTATAGATCTAGAAATCAGAGGTCATCTAGTCTAACTCCTTCATTTTACATATGAGGAAACTGAGGTCTAGAGAGTTTAAGTGACATGCCCAAGGTCATGCACACAAAATAAGTATCATATATGAGATATAAACCTAGTCCCCTGACTCTAGATTCAAGTGTTTTCCACTGTACCTCGTTGCTTTTGTGAGCTTCCTGTGTTTTCATATCATTCTCTTTAAAGACAAGTTCTTCTTTTTCTGTTCATCAGAATTGATTGTGTCTTCACAATATAATTCTCCAGAGCTTTTCATTTCTCTTGGGCTGGGTTTTTTGGTGATTGAGAGGGGGTGCTTAGTGGTCAGATTATGCCTGATTTTTCTCACCTCTAATCACAAGTTTCAGCAACCAGGTCTTCCTTTTGCTGAGAAGAAATTTCATAATATCATTTCCCCTCCTTCACTGGCTTTTCCACCTACTAAAGGATCAAAATATCATTAAGGCAAGTCGAGAAATAGGAGCTCCTCTGTTTGAGCTAAACATGCTCCAGCAGATGTCTGAAAAAATTAGAGTTCTTCATCTTCTATATATAGCATGTCTCTGTGCTAGGCTTCATGCTCTGTTTTCACAGCTCTTTCATTTATGGCTTCCTTCTGGCTAGGTGATCTATAGTATACCCTCAGTGACTATAGTTTCTGCTGCCTTCATTGATCCTCACTTAAATGCTCTTCACCATGTATTGTCCCTTTGGTTCCTAAATGTCCTTACACAAGAATATGATTTTATTCTATAGTGTTGCTTTGTATACCTATCTCTGTTCCCTTTAGTTATCCTGGTTTTTTTTTTAAAACAAGGTATATAGGGGAGTGTGTGTGTGTGCGCGCGCGCGCGCATGCCTGCGTGAAAGTACATATGCTTACAAACACATGCACTCACGCACACATACATACACATACTTCTGTTCTAGAAATCATGAGTCCTGGTGCACCAAGTTTCCAAAATACTCATGAGTTCAAATTTGCCTCTTTGCTTTAGTATCTGTTCCCCAGTCTTTATGTGTTTGTACATAGACATGTTGGGCCATGTGACTTAGTGCCACTTCCTTTTTTGTATTTTATCTCCCATGAATTTCCAAGTGTCTCTAGGGCAATTCTTTATCCTACATTATAGCTACTCTCTATAATACCTAACTTGGTAGATAAATGTAGGTAGATTTCACCCTTCAGCCTTCCTTGACAGTTAGAGCCATTTTGATTATATTTGCAACAGTTCAGAAAAAAAAAATTTTTTTTTTTACCAGTCATTGTTAGGTTAATCAGTAGCCAAGACCCTGTCATACTTTATTCTAAGCCTTGATTTAAAAATTAAAAATCCATTCTCAGACATTATCTTTAAGTACCCATTTACTTCCTACTTCCTCTTAGTCATCAGGGGCCCTGCTTTCTGAATTCTTCTCTAATTCTTGCTTTTGAATACTGCATTACTGCATTTTAGCATTTACCATGCCTCTATTATTTCCTGTAGAGATGAGGCAAGGTAAGAAATGTTGCACTTCTAATCTGTCCCATGGTGAGGCAGGGAGGGGTTCTGTAATGGTCCTGTGCTGGTCCAAAAGGGAAGACAACGCCACATATTGTAGGTACCAGTTCCATTCTCGCCTCCCTCTTATCAGAATGAGGTTTAATTCTTCCTACCAGGGAGTGCTGGCAGAACTAATAGCTAGCATCTGTCTATTACCTGGTGAGTGGCCAGCCATGCATGAGGGCTAGCAATTTGTAATCCTCGTGGTAACTGCCCACCCAGAAACTTAGGGTGACACTTTATTACTCTGTACTTACAGAGTCTGCAGATGCAGATCTCTACTGATCTCTCTCAGAGGAGGTGGTGTGGAATTGTGCAAAGAACCACCAGCTAGATAGGTGACCTCGGGTAGGCTACTTAACCCCCTGGGCCATGGCAACCTCAACTGTGAAATGATGGGTTTGTGCCACATTATCTGGTTTGAACATTCTCTCGTTCTGCACAAGTAAGAATAAAACCTTGTAACTATAGTATCATGGCCCTCTGAAAGCCACATAGTTTGGGGTTTGTTTGGGTTTTCTTGTAGCAAATATGTATTTGTCACATCTTGCGGGGGCAGGGGGATTGCTCCTAACTGATTCTAGAGAATTCTTCTTTCCACTCTAAGATGAAATGATAGGCTTTCCCATCCTGCAGGAAAAGTTAGCCACATAATTGTTTAGGATCTATTTGGCCTAAGGGAGTCCTCTCCCCCGTATATCCACTCAGAAATGAATCCTCCAGCTAATCAGAGGGGTTTTTGTTTTGTTTTTTTTGTTTGTTTGGTTTTTTGGTGAGGCAGTTGGGGTTAAGTGACTTGCCCAGGGTCACACAGTAAGTATTAAGTGTCTGAGGCCGAATTTGAACTCAGGTCCTCCTGACTCCAGGGTTGGTGCTCTATCCACTGCACCACCTAGCTGCCCCTAATCAGAGTTTTTAAATATACCTGGTATCCAGTCTTTTCACTCACTTTTACAAGTAGCATTTTACATTTTAGGTATTAATAATCCTCAATTCCATAATCAAATGACTATCTACACTGCAAGGCAGCATGGGGGGGGGGCAGCCTTGACTCATAGTATCCATGTGATTGTGAACAAATCACTTACTCTCTTAGTGTCTCTAGCTTATTCTCCAAGAATACAAGTTACAGATGAGTCGTTGGTTCAGATAAAAAGAAGTTTTATATCCCAGCAGTTTCCTATGTTGGTGAAATCATTGTTCTCCACTCCCCTCCCTCTCTTTTAAAAATTAATTTAACTATGACCTCTCACCTCCTAGTTCCACCTTTGCTGTCCTCTTCTGCCAGCTAGAAATGATGTGACATGCTTAAAAATAGTATCTTCTGAGCCCAGTAATGAGCTTGAGGTTGCCTTGACTCAAATAAGGTTTAAGGTGGAATGGTGTAAAAATCCTTTCATTAAAGAGGATCTCACTTTTTTCTGTTAGTTGTGACCAGTTGGTTTAGCTGTTGAGGGCTCCCAGGGCTATGGTGTCAGGCTCTGCAGGGACCAGTTAGTGTCTCTCAGCTCCAAGGCCAAACATTCCACCCCTGACCCTCCCCAGCCATCTTTCATGCATGTGCTATTGCTCACAAGAGGATAAAGTGCCAGCCTGGGTGAATCAGGACAAATCCAGAAAACAAAGTGTGTGCTTTGCCAGGATTGTCTGCTTATCCTAAGTAAAGGGAATTCTTTGCACAAAAGAGAAACAGATATTCCCAACATGTGTCTCAGCATATCGCGCTAAAGAAGACACTTCAAAGTAGATGTTTCCTATTATAACCTAAGTCCCAAAGCCCATTGGTATAGGACTCTCTCCTCATTGGTGGGCATGAATGCCCCCTGCCTGTGTGAGGGATGGGGCAGAGTGGGAGAGGGGAGAGATCCAATCTCTTCAGTTTCCCCGACTCTCATCAGCTTCTTCCCAGACTTATTCTCCCTTCAGCAGCCTGAAGTGGGGTGGGCATTGTCCATCCCCTCTCTCAAAGCTAAAAGCCAGAAGTGGTTGCAGAGCCCAAAGAAAACTTAAGATATCTGAAGATTTTCAAGACACTGGAGAGACTTCAGGAGACTGAAAAGACTGGAGTTCTCCTCTCTCCCACTCTTAAAAACTCTGTCCCAACCCTCCTGCAGGTATAGGGTATTGAACTCCACCAATGAGGACAGTCCCATACCATTGGGCTTTTGGATCTGGGTTATGCTATATTTACCTGTCTCAAAAAAAAACAAAAACAAAACCTTAAGGAAATAGACAAGAGGTGTCTGACTGACTGATGAAACTTGATTCAGCCATCGATCTGCCCCAGAACCCAGTTCTTCTGCATACTCTACAATGCCATCTCCTCAAAACCCATTGACCAAAGTTTATGTATATGTCTGGGGCCACGTTAGCAACCTCCATTTACAAAAGCTTACTTTTTTTCCCCCCTCCCAGCCCTTTCTTTTCGGAAGATTCATTTAGACAATCACCATTCACCTCCAATTCAAAAGATCTGCTGCCCAGCGAGTCTGTGCTCCACACGGGAACATCAACCCCAGGTATGGAAATAGTCTTAACTTTGCTTCTGTTGTTTGTTTGGGAAATGACTTCTGCACTGCAATGTGTGGATTATCAACTGCTTTCATCCTTCATAGTCCACTGGGGTTGGGGGGGGGGGTTGTTTCTTTAAGCCAGATTCAGACAAAATACGATGGCTCACACAAAGGAAACTAAATACAAACACTCACAAAAGCTTAATGAAGCAAAATTCAGGAAATGTCATCTCTCCTTTTTTTCCATTCCTGGTGATTCATTTTCTTTCCCGTATGATCCGCCTCTGTAATGAATTCCTCTTTCCTTGAAGATGGCTCACCACGGAGCAGAGCAGGATGTGCTTGATAAGTTGTGATGGCTTTGGGTGGCTTGTTGAACTGTTGGGGAAGTGTGATGGCTTCCTTGGGGCTGCTCAGCAGGTGGATCCCAAGAGATGAAAAGAATTCAGCAGTAGCCATGTAACTCATTTAATGTTGCCTTCTTGTTCCACATTCTCACCATGGCTCTCCTCCCTTCTCAGCCATAAGATCTACTTGTTTCCTGGTCCTGTCCCCTTGACCACCTCATCCCAATTTCAAGTCAGTACAAGTATTTACTATGAACTGTGCCAAGTGCTGGCGATATCAAAACAAAAACCGACCAGTCTCTACCCTCAAGGGGCTTTCATTTTACGGGATTCCAGTAGACTTCTTATCAGATAGGTCTTGGGTACCTGCTATTTGAGTCATTGTGCTAGGTTCCTGGGGAAGGGAGGACACAAAAGCAAGTCTCTGTACTCAAGGGGCTTGATATCTGGTGTGTGCTATGTATTGATAACTACCCCACAGACAGAAGGTGACCAACGCTGTAAGTGAGGTGCAGGCAAAGGCCTTTGCTTAGGGGATTGGTTTAGCAGTCAGAGAAATCACATTTGGCAAAGGTCTCCCAAAGGAAGTAACATTTGATGAGTGCTGGTTCTTGAAGAGTACAGTTATCTGTTCCATATTCCAACTTTCTCCATTGTGGTTTTGATATATCACTGGTCAGCATAAGAAATCAAATGGGAATTGTCTGAGAGTTTTACGGAAACTGCAGATGACACATGCCCCTATCCCCGACAATGTGGAAGGGATAACTATAGTTAGGATTTCACAAGTGGAAATGGTAGGAGAGAACTGATCCTTTACCCAGGCTCAGGTGGGAGAGTGCCCTGTGTACTTGGAGAACAGAGGAGTCTAGTCTGGCTGGAGCAGTGGAGACCTCTTGGGGAGCAGTGGAAGACAAGGTTGGCAAGATAGATTGGGACCATATTGCAGAGGGTCTTGAATCCCAAACTGGGGAGTTTGTAATTCATTTGGTAGACAGTAGGGACAGAAGAAGATTTTTTTCAATAGAGAGAGTGACAAGGGTTGCAACCCTTCCCTGTCCATCCCTTCCTCTTGATTTATCTTCTCTGAAATCAAGCAAAGACTGATAGCTTTCCCTTTCTAGCAGATCAAAAGCATGGAAATCTGACTCTAGAACATATGGCTGGTTCCATGTGTGTGAAAGGACAATGGAAGTAATTTCTTTTTTGTGGGCAATTTCTTGGTGTGGGGAGCTTCCTCCACCAACGCAGAGCAGTAAACTCATTTGTAATTTATAATTTTGGACAGTTGCCTGGGGACACTAACGTGCCCAAGACTTCCTGATTCTGAGGCCAGCCCCTTACCCACCGTGCCATGGGGGCTCTCAGGGAAGGCAAAGGAGCACACAGCACCATAGATACAAAGCCAGAAGTGACCATAGAGGTCATCTGGTCTAATCTTCTCATTCTGCAAATTAGGAACCTGAGACCAAGTTACCCTTTGAACTTCCACTAAGGAATTAAATGAAAAACTTGAGGACCATTGTCCCAATTGTCTAGTAATGACACCACCACTTTCCTACCATCTTCTTCAGGCTCCCCTGCACCCGGTGTACCCCCGTTCCATTCTCTAGGAGCACAGGAGATACCACTGTTGTTTTGGGGGGCTTTTTGAAGCCTCATTTCCATGTGTTCATAGGTGTGATTATTGCCCTAGTTGTCCTATGAGGCTTGAGGGGGAGACAGACTCAGGAGACACCAGAGAAAACTACTTTGGAATGTATAAAGTGACAGCAAGTGGAAAACCTCCTGGAGACCAAACTAGTATCACTGTATGTGGGGTCCCCAAGCCTCTACTTCAGGGTTCAGTTCCTGAACACAGGATACTTAAGAATCTAACCAATGACATCAAAGGCTCTAGGAAATCCTGAAGTTTCCTGAAGCATCCACTTTATCTAAGCCCTCTGCATTTCTGAGAGCTACCCACTTAGGATTGGAGACTCTTGGAACTAGAAAGGGGACTTGGGAAGATCAGCTATGATAAGCTCCTCATTTTTCCAAATAAGAAACTTGAGGCCCAGAGAGCTTGAGAGTCTTACCAGAAGCCAGGGGGCTAGTTAATGGAAGGCTCCTGACTTCTGGGCAAGTGGACTTGACTAGACCGGCTTAACTGAACACTGATTGCTCATATCATCCTGCACTGAGAGGCAGTGTAACCCGTGTAGCACAGTGGGATGGAGGGCCTTGTTCAGACTCAGGAACACCCGGGTTCAAAGCCTGCCTCTGCACATGCTGACTATGTTGAGTTATTCAGTCATTGACTCTTCACAACCCCATTTGAGGTTTTCTTGACAGAGATACTGGAATGCTTTGCCATTTCTTTCTCCAGCTCATTTTACAGATGAGAAAATTGAGGCAAATAGGCTTAAAGGACTTGCCCAGGGTCACACAGCTTGTAAGTGTCTGAGGCTAGATCAGAACTCAGGTCTTCCTGACTCCTGGCCCAGCACTCTCTCCACTGTGCCATCTAGCTGCCCCACTGGCTGTGTGACTCTGGACAAATCAGTAAACCTCCCAGTGTGCCAGGCAGATTTTTAAGGCTAAGGTACAGAAAGGAGTTTGCCGGTCTGCTGCCTTGGAGAGTGTCCTCAAATGACAAAAGCATAACTCTGGGTCTGGTCCATCGCCCTCCCATTAGGCCTCTACAGGTAGCACTTATAAGCCTCCCGTGTGCTTTGGTAGCCTGCTACTATAGAGATACTGGAGGGGGTTATTTTGCAGTTAACAAAGCATAAAGTGACTTCTTCTGTTGAATTCTGGAAACCATTATTAAGTACCTACTGAGTTCCCATGATCACAGCCATTATGCCCAGATCCATCTCTCTACTTCCCCAGACATCTGGATTAGAAACCAGAGAGGCATCTTATCCAAAGGATATTCACTTGGTTTCTACTTGAGCTTTTCAGATATTTCCCACATTTGTTTCTATTTCACCCACTTGACATGAGCCCCTCTCATCAAGAAGATATATTCTCCGGTAGCTGGCTATAGAGGTGTAAAGGGATTTTTGCTTAGTTTGTGCCTTTATTTTCAAACAGGGGCTATTTGAACTACTGTCTCCTTCCCACAACGTAAGTCTGAATGGCCAGCTCCCCCAGCACCCTCAGGATTATTGCTCTGCCGTTAAGTTGATGGATTGTGACTTCCTAATGTCAAAGTAATGCTTAGAAATTGTTTGTCAGTTAGTGCTGTGACCCGTGCTGTCAGTAGCCACATGAAACATACATACACACATCACTTTGCTTGCATCAGTGTTTGTTTTGGCACCATTTAATGGATGGTGTTTACTAGTTAAGTTAAAACTGGACCTCCAAGTGGGACATCGGAATGTCTGTTACTATGAATACAGAATCTACATCTTTCTGGGTTATCAGGTGGACTTGAACTATGAGCTGGATGAAAGATTGACTGATTGACTCAGTTATTTTTTTTTTGGGGGGGTATCTGTTCAGATTTTTAAAAATGTAAATCCCCCCTAGTTTAGGCTCTTGCATGCTGTCTTTTGAGGATGTGTGCACACATACATATATACATATATAATATACACACACACACACGTATATGTAAAATTACAGAATTTATATTCTAGAGGTAAAGGACAGATGAGTTCTTCAGTATGGATACCCCACTCACCAATGATGGCTTTTCTTGAATGTCTCCATGAATTTCTCTGGCCAGAAAAGCTCAGCACCAAGTGGCCAAAGTGGCGCTAAACCTCCCTGGATGTAGCTAGGCGGATCTTCAGATGACAGACACAGTGTCTCTCAAACATACTCAACAGGCCTTCCAACTGGATGGGACTGGCCAGAGTTTGCACTTTGATAACCCAGCAGAGGGTTATATTTATATTTCTATAAATAGCAAAAGGAAATGAAAGAGTTGTCTAGTTCCGTTTTGTTTCAGTTTGTTTAACAAATAGAAATATCTTGGAGAATGGAGCTTAAGGTTGGAAACACTATAATGTCCCTGTTAGGCAGATGCTTTTGAGTTTTATCATGTGTGTAAGGTTTTAAGGCATGGAACTACATAGAGAGAGAGCTAACTCCTTGGACTAATTGTAGCAAATGTCACTCTGAATCAGTGAGAGGTCTAAATTACAGAAAGCATCTAAAGAAATCTGCTGTTATATTTTCAAGGCTGTTTAGTGATTTAAGTTAGACAAAGTATTGCCTTGTAGAAGGTCATTCATCATTCAGCCAGCGTTAAAAGCCCGTAGACAGTCCAATGTATCCTAGACACTTCATCAAGTTAAAACAAAAATGGGAGATACAATCTCTACCACTGAGTAGCTTATGGTCTTTTTTTGGGGGGGGGAGTTATCTATAAAGTCTCATAATGTAATTTTGGGAAGATAATCTGGTAGGAGTGTGCTTAGTGGAATGGAAAAGAAAGACACAAGGAATAAAAAGCCAAGTCAGGAGGCTATTACAGAAGTCCAGACAATGAAGGATGGTGGCAATGAGAATGGCACATGACATCAAGGGAAGACTGGGTGCACATAGAAACATGGGGGGAAAGGGGAAAAATCAAAAGTAACCCACAAATTGAGCCTGAAATCTCACTCCATTGGCAACAGCAACAACCACAAGTCAGTTGAAAAGAGGGATGAAGCAGCAGGATTATATATGAGAATAGATGTTGGTTGTACCCGACATGGAGAGTTAATTTGTTTCTATGTTAATGGAGGCTTCTGCAGACTTAAAAACAATTCTGTTCAATAGCTTCAACATTTTTGCTAAAATCTCAGTTACTTAGCAAACCATTCCTTTATACAGATAATGCAAATGTAAACTTCATCCTAGGGCATTATCACAAATTTCCAGTTAGTATAGACTGTAATTAATGAGGTTTTCTTGTGGTCATGTTCTGGGGTTGAAGAAGTCCCGTATTTGCTCATACTGGAATAAATGCTAAATCTATGATATCATTTCAGCAATGAAAAAAGTATGAATGAATGTTTTTTTTCGAAAGGACTTTAGATAAGGTCTCTAGGTTGCCTGGGGTGTCCTTTGAGGATCACAATATCCTGAAGACAGAGTAAAGCAGGATTAAGTTGAAATAAACAAATCCAGACAGACAAGGAGTTTTGCAGAGAAATAATTGCAATGAATATGATTCATTCTTTCCTCATGTGCTTAGTAAGTATCTACTATGTGCTAGGCACAGTTCTGGATGCTGGAAATAGAAACAAAAAGGAGCAAGTTCAAGCCCTCAAAGAGCAGATGTATAGACCGTTAAGTCAATACAAAAGAATGCAAAGTGATTTCAGGAGAGAGAAGACCGTGATCACGAAAAGTCTCCTGTAAGGAATGATTCCGGAGCTGAGTTCTGAGAGAGCCAAAGATTCCATTTCAGGGAAGTGGGATGGCCTGTGGAATGGCAAATAGGCTGGAGATAAGATGCCACCCAACACCACATGGGGCCATGGAGACGGCCACAGAATAACAATGATACTGTGGAGGGTGAGGCCTATGATAAAATCCAGGGTAGCCCAAATCTGGATACCCACTGCTGTCGTAGAGACAGTATGAAGTCCAGAACTTCATGTGTTCTAGATAGTTGGTCTTCTCTAGTGTTTCTGAAGACCCGCTCCTGAGAAGAACATCAGTGTCTCTGAACCTGTAAGGCACCACTGGACAATATTGCCAAGTTGTCACTTGCTATAAAATCCCTCAAGAAACAAGATGTCAGTGTCTAATTCCAGCTACAATGGCCTCTTTGGTGGAACAGGTCGTTGGGGAGAGGCGGGGTGGCTTGGCAGCATGTCTAGAAAATGGAACCTACAGCCCCAAGTAAGTTAGTGAATCTAATTCTACGTTGTGGTGGGGGTTATTATTTTAGAAAAGAACTGCAGCTATATGAAAGGTACAAAAAATATTTCATAACTATTACATTTGTAATATATTTGCTAATAACATGGTGTGTTTTTTCCTCCTCTCGTGGTCATTCACTTTTTAAGATTTAAATTGGAAGAATATTCTAAAGTCAGTGATTTTCCAGAAGTCAGGCATTAGGGAAGTATTTCTACAGTGATATTCAAAATCTCTAACACATATGTGCACATTCTTTGGCACTTGATGGATCCTTGATCTCAGTGAAGCAAGTATTCCTTCCAGCAGTACCCATCTCACCCCCCCCCCCCACAGCCTCTCATTCTGTGCAACTCTGAGTCTCCAAATAAGGCACACCCAACACACAGGGAGTCCTCCTCTAGAGCTCTTAGATTTGGATCTCCCTCATTCTTACATTATAATTGATCCATCTCCTTTTTCAAGCATCCTTTTCATGAATGATATCAAGACGCATATGTGGTTACCTTTAGGGTTTTTTTTTAATAGCTTTTGTTGATTTTTTGTTGTTGTTGTTTTCATGTGACCTAGCTCTTCCCTCTCAGAGAACCATTCCTTAGAACAAACGAACAAAAAAAAATTTTAAAGAAAAACAGGGGCAGCTAGGTGGCGCAGTGGATAAAGCACCAGCCCTGGATTCAGGAGGACCTTTGTTCAAATATGACCTCAGACACTTGACATTTACTAGCTGTGTGACCCTAGGCAAGTCACTTAACCCCAATTGCCCCACAAAGAAAAAAGAAAAACAGTAAAAGAGAAAATTCAGCAAAAGTGAGCAACATATAAAAACAATCTGACGTTATATGCAGGGTTCCACACCTATAGACCTCACCTTTGCCTCCTCCCTCCCCACCTCTACAGAAGCATGGGAAGAGGTATTTTCTCATATCTCTTAGGGTCCAAGCTTGTTCTTTATAATTTCCTAGCATTCATTTTTTCAGTTTTCTTGCAGGGATTGTTCTTTCCATTTATATTATTGAAGTCCTTGTGTATCTTGTGTTCTTGACCCTGCTTACTTCAGTTAACATCAGTCCATGTAGAGCAAATTGAACATGCTCAGTGGATGTCTTTGTAAAATATGAAATAAATGTAAGTTTCATTATTTGTTGTTTACATGCCCCCCTTGTGGTGTCTGAATACAGAAGTCTCCCAGTTTTTGCAATATAAAGCTGGTAACATTTTTGTTCTCTACCTGTTGGTCTTGCGTGAACTTCTTATCTTCTTATGAGGCAGTTTTTTATTTTTTATCGACACATTTTATTTTGACATTTCAATCCCTCTCTAACAGACACTACCACTTGCTCCCCACACACAAGCTTTCCAATAAAAACTGCCTGATAGAGTTGTTGCAAGCAGCCATCCAAGTCATTTTCCATTTTTGTAACTTGCCATTTGTTATTGCCTTAAATAATTTTGAACTGGCATTGACCACTTTATTTGACCTAAGTTTCATTGATCTTTCCTATGGTTTCCATTTACACTGTTGGAGTCATGGTGTATACTGTTCTTTGGACTTTGCTTTTTTCCCCACTTTGTATCCATCTTTTTTTTTTTTTTTTTTTGGTGCGACAATGAGGGTCAAGTGACTTGCCCAAGGTTACACAGCTAGTAAGTGTCAAGTGTCTGAGACCAGATTTGAACTCAGGTCCTCCTGAATCCAGGGCTGGTGCTTTATCCACTGCACCACCTAGCTTCCCCTGTATCCATTCTTTTTTTTCTTTTTCTTTTTTTAAGTGAGGCAATTGGGGTTAAGTGACTTGCCCAGGGTCACACAGCTAGTAAGTGTTAAGTGTCTGAGGCCGGATTTGAATTCAGGTCCTCCTGACTCCAGGGCTGGTGCTTTATCCCCTGCACCACCTAGCCGCCCCTGTATCCATTCTTAAAAGAATTTCTCTTTCTCTAGATCCTTCATATTTGTTGCAACTTAAGAAACAATAATACTTCATTCTACTCATATATACAAGACAACACTGATAGTGGCGAGAAGGGCCAACCTTAGACTCAGAAAACTGGGTTGGAACCTGACCTTCCCTGGCAGTGGGATGGGAGCAAGCCAGCGGTGTCAAACCCAAACAGAAACATCCTTGCAGGCAGCGTAATGACTTAGAAAACCACAACTTAACATTATTTGTATTGGATTCGATTGTTATGTAGTTCACTATATATTTCCTAAGTCCATTTTAACCAGTTTTGGGCAACACTCAGCAATGTCGAAGGCTCTGTGTTACCCAAGGACCACAGATTTGACACTTTTACTCCAAGCAGCTCTCAAAGAATAGAAGTTAGGTGATTTCCGATTACCTCCATAAGAGAAGGTTGTCCAGCTGGCATTCCCTAGGTTCATGAAATGACTTATATACATACATATGTGTATAGATTGTGCATACATCTGCATGCTGTATGCATGCATAGTCTGCTTTCTGTATACCTGTTTTAGATGCTTTAACCTGAAGCAGTGCTAGGGACTCACAGACAGAAGTGAAAAAGAACAGTGATTTAGCCATTTGAATGTTTCATCTCATGCCTCCAGGCCATACAGTTAGAGCCATCCAAAAGAGAAATCCAGCAGGAATGACCCCTCTCCCAATGCCATTATCAGAGATCTCATCATTATCAGAGTAAAGGCCAGCTGACCCCTTGTCAGGAATTTTGTCCAGGGACTCCCTGCTGGGTTGCCTGTTCTCCCAGATACCCTTTGAGGTCCTTTCTAACTCTGGGATTCTGCGACTCTAGAAGACCCATGGGCAGATAACTTGGGATTACAGTGAATAATCAGCATTTTCCAGTTCATGCCTTGGTGGCTTCTCTAATTTCATGATTGGATTGCCCCACTCTGTAGCTTAATAGGTAAGTCTTAGGTAGTTACTTGAGACCCTGAGAGGTTAAATAAGTTGGCCAGGTTTATCCAGCAAGTAAATATCAGGCCCCACCTGAAATCAGGCCTTCCCACTCCAAGCCCAGCCACTCTGCCCTCTCTACTGCATCTATTTCATTAGAAATGACAAAGGGGGTGGAGAGGGAGAGTCCTTTTAAATTCAATTTCTGGACTTTGCTTTTCCGGTGAAGTTACGCTGCTGCCTTGGTTGGTGTTTATCTTGATCAATGTCCTCCTCTTAGTACAGTGGTTGCTAATATACCAAAGTGTGGGACCTAGTAGCATTTCCAGGGCCTTAGCAATGCCTGTGACTGAATCGATATCTTGAGAATGAATGGGACTTTAAAGGCCAAATTCTCTTGTATGCATAATAGCTGATGAAAAATGTTTGTTTGGAAATCACAAGGTAGTAACCCTGGTCTCCATCTGGGGAAGGCTAATTGATTCTGCCAGGCCTTCCTCTTTTTATATCCTGGGCTCTTACACTCCTCGTTGTAAAATATACATCTATTCTCAGTTCTTTTAATTCCTCTCCAGGGCAGCAAATGCCCTCAGGTTGCTAGGGTTTTGTTTTTAAGTCACTTCACTCATAAACCTTTCCTCCCTGGTTTCACCCAAACCTGTCCACTTTCTCTTCCCACACCTGGACCAGGTGAATCCGTGGCCATGTAGAGAGAGACAGTGAATTGATCGTAGTGTTTGAGGGAAAGTAAGGACCTTGGTGAGAGCCTGGTTCTCTCTCTTATCCTATTGTGTTTACCTCATCAAACTGCTAAACCTGTCTTCAGTTTCTCATCCACAAAATGGGAATAACTATGAACACAGAGTGATTTTGAGAACCAGCAATTGCTGAAAAAGTAGCAGCATCTTCTCCCTGCCTTCTTCAGGCATGGTTGGGGTCTAAGGTGGGTGGGTTACCTGGTCTAATTGCCTTCACTGGCCCGCTGCATCTTTTTTTTTTTTTTAGGCTATTAGAGTTAAGTGATTTGCCCAGGGTTACAGAGCTAGTAAGTATCTGAGGTCGGATTTGAACTCAGATCCTCCTGACTCCAGGGCTAGTGCTCCATTCACTGTGCCACCTAGCTGCCTTGGCCCACTGCATCTTATGAGAAGCTGCCATCTCTCTTTAATTAAGGAGATGTCGAGCAAATTCCTGGGACTAATTTCATCAAAATCATGCCACCTACAACCTACTGAACGTGTACTGTATAATAAGACTGATTCTTTAAGCTATTAGATTAAGTAGAACAGAATGAGACCCGAGAGAAATTGGCGGGACTTGAAAGAAACATGAGTACACAGGGGTTGGTTTGCAAACAGAAAAACTACAAATGCTGAACGGGGCTTTAAAGCCTATTTGCTAAGACAGTTGATTTGCAAAAGTCACACCCAATGTAGACTTAGAGTTGCCGTGTTCAAGGGGGTAAATAAGAAGAAAAGGATTGAGTTTATTACTAGCTGTAGGAGCGTTTTGAGCTTCAGTTTCTCCCATATGAAATTGGAGATCATAGTATATTCACTAACCACCTCATTGGGTAGTTGTGAGAACAGGCTAATTTTATATACGTGTGTGTGTGTGTGTGTGTGTGTGTCCTTGGATCAGTACAAAAATTTAAGACCCTTTTATTTCATCAGAGTGGAGGATTCCTAGCATGAAAACTCCCTCCAATGATGCAGCAATCCCTTTGTAATTTATAGTTTTAGAGTGGCCTGGAGGGCACTCTAGTGACTGTTTAGGTCACAGAGCTAGTATCAGTCAGAAGCCATACTTGAACATGAATCAAAATAAATGCATCATAAGTCCATCCTGATTTGGTAATAAGCCACTGCAAGCTTAGCTAGGATGGAGATTCTTGATCAGGTATGGATAGTACTAGATGGTACTTGGGGTTTTGCAGTTCTTTTGGTCCTCAAATAAATGACATACTACACTCTGTCACTGGGCTCATCCTTAAAGTCTTTCCAACTGGGTTGGTAGGACTATCTAGAGCTTGGAATCCTCTGGTATATCTTTTTAAGAACCCCAGGATCACTTCTATGACCCACATAGGACATTGGAGTAGACTCAAAAGTCAATAATCAATCAATATTTATCAGGCACCTACTATGGCTGGGCACCGTGTTAAGTTTTGGTCATACAAATTAGAAAAAGAAAGACAGTCCTTGTCTTCAAGGAGTTTACCATCTAATGCTGGGGGTTTATGGAGGGAGGGATGGATGGATGGGAGAGAGAGTAGTACCCAGTGTGGGCATGATGTTCAGGGAGTCAGAACCAAGCGGAGCCTCTGGTGGAAAATGAAGAGTTGACTGAAAATTGAGCCCTCTCTAAAAGGAGACTCTGGGGGGAGCCTTTTGCTCTACTCTCCAAAGTACTGAGGAGATGTTGAGCCCCAAAGCTAAAGCTGTCCCCAGGATGGTGAAATTTCTGGTGATGATCTGATCTTGCAGAAAGAACAGTGTTTGAGGAAATCAAGCAGAGCCGCTGGTGGGAAACAAGGGGAGGCATCAAGTCACATCAGGGGCCCTCTTGTCCACATCCTACATTTTATAGATGAGGAAAAGGAGCTGGAGTGACCCGGGCAAGTCACCCAGGCCCTAACCACCAGAGGCAGGACTGGAATGAATACCCACCCTCTGACCCTAGCCAGTGCTCTTCCCACTGCATGAATAACAATTAGAAGAAAGTTTAAAAGAACCAATTTTTAAAAACTTTATTATTTTGCTAGAAAGCTATGCTTTGTGTATGTGGAGAAATCACTTTGTATCTCCACATTTGAAAATGAAAACACCCTTAAACAGAACATAGCACAGTTTTCTAGCAGAGATAATAGAAAGCAATTTCCCCTAGGTGAATAAGTCCTGTAAGTGAAGACGCAGCTACGACAATTTCTGAAATCACCTGCCAGGCATTTTCCAAGCAATGACAAGGACAAGTTTAATAGCTGGTAAGACTCTCCCCAAGATTTGATCAGTTCCAGAGGGAGAGAGACAGACAGACAGATAGACAGAGACAGAGGGGGAGAGAGAGGAGGGGGGAAAGAGAGAGGGGAAGAGACAGTGACAGAGAAGGGGATGGGGGGAGGGAGGGAGAGAGAGAGAGAGAGAGAGAGAGAGAGAGAGAGAGAGAGAGAGAGAGAATGAATCTTAGAGGCTAGAGTCTCTTTCTAGTTCTGTGTACTCTAGTCCAGTGTCAAAGTAACATACAAAGAGCTCTCACTTCAAAGAATCATGTGGAATGTGAAAGAGGAAAGGTATGTGACCACTTGGAAACAAGATTTGGAATTTTCTGAAGTGAAGTGAGATGCTCGCCAAAGTCACTTCAAGAATTATATTTTTGTTTGTTTTTTGCAGGGCAGTGAGGGTTTAGTGACTTGCCCAGGGTCACACAGCTATTAAGTGTCAAGTGTCTGAGGTCGGTTTTGAACTCAGGGCCTCCTGAATGCAGAGCTGGCACTTTATCCACTGTGCCACCTAGCTGCCCCAAGGAATATATTAAGACCATGTTGGAGCCAGGCTGTGAAGGACTCTGAAGGGCAGTCTGAGGCATTTGGACTTTGTTCAGTATTTAATGGGGAGCCATAGAAGATTTATGAGCCATGGAGTGTTAGTATGGGATGGGACCAGATTGATGTCCATGTGTAGGCAGGATTACAATGACCAAGAGACTAGGAATAGGGAGACCAGGTG
Source organism: Dromiciops gliroides (assembly GCF_019393635.1). Lineage (NCBI taxonomy): Eukaryota > Metazoa > Chordata > Mammalia > Microbiotheria > Microbiotheriidae > Dromiciops > Dromiciops gliroides. The sequence goes on along the minus strand of NC_057866.1, from coordinate 159,678,891 downwards.
GAAAGTCACTACAATGATGTAGGCAAGAGGTAATGACAGCCTATCTTTGTGTAGTAGCAATAGAAATGGAAATGAAGAGCAAGTGTAATGTGGGCTGAAGGTTAAAGGAAGAGGCTGTAGCTGCTTAATTGAATGGAGGGAGTGCCAAGGATTACACTGAAGTTTCCAGCCTTGGTGCTGGGAGCGTGGTGGTACTACTAGAGAAGTGAATAGCTAGAAGTCAAAGAAAAGAGGATGTTTGGGAGTAGATGGAGGGAAGGAAGATGATAGAGACGAGTTTCACATATTTCCATATTCTGAGTGTATGGAATTAAAAAATGTTGATTTCTCAACCTGGTTGTTAATATACTGCCTGGCATCATTAGTTATCTGAAAGGTTATTGAGAAATACTCATGTTAAAATTTCTTAAATTAATTTTAATCCACTTAAAGTGTGCATATATGTGTGTATACATTCATACCTATATATGCATTTCTAGGCAACAAATTGGAGATTTGCAAAAAAATAATAATAATAATACAAAAACACCACAACACATGTTGATCTCTACCCTCCTCTCTAAATCAGTGAGGTACTACTGGGGCAGAGTGATGTATACATATAAAATAAGATTTTTTTTTTCTTAAATGTTTTTCTTTTTTAAAAGGTAGGATCCACTTCTGAGGGCAGAGGAACAAAGATCAAGCCATGAGTATTCCCAGAAATGATTTGCTGTAGCAATGAAAGGCATAAAACTTATTTTAAAAGAAAAAAGGGGAAAAAACCATGCACATGATGTTCTCCTTAATGCCTCACTCTCACTCACCCACATAGACAATCTGGTGCTTAGTCGTGTTATTTCTACCCTCACAATATTCCTCCTATTCAGATACATCCCTCTGTCTCTATTCACATAGCCATGATCTTGCTCAGGCTCCCATCACCTCTCTTCTGGACTGTTGCAATAACCTCCCAACTAGTCTCCCTACCTCTTCTCATTTAAAAAAAAAAAATGTTTTTAAATTGTGGGGCAATGAGGGTTAAGTGACTTGCCCAGGGTCACACAGCTAGTAAGTGTCAAGTGTCTGAGGCTGGATTTGAACTCAGGTCCACCTGAATCCAGGGCCCCATTCTAATCCATTCTCCACTCATCTGACAAAGTGATTTTCCTCAAGTATAGATCTACCTATATCACATACACCCCCATTCATAAATCCAGCTCCACATTACCTATAGGATCAAATACAGTTTTCTTTTCCACATCGCAGGGCTTAGGGATGCAACAACCCTGTGACCTGAAAAATCTGCGTCAAAATTTTTGGCCCTCCCATTGTAGCAGAGAAGTCTGAATTCTCATGGTATTAAGAGATAAAGTATGTTGATATAATACAATACTATACTCATATTTTATGCATTTCTACATTTCTAAACTTTTTCTGTGTCATCTGCAGCTTCTGCAAAACTCCCCCCAAATTCCATTTTGTTTCTTAGGCTGACCTGTGACATATCTAATCACAATAGGGAAAGTCACTATGCAGAAGGAAAAGGTGTATAACCATTCTGTGACGTAGCTGTACTGGCCTACTTGTACTTCCTCACACATAACACTCCACTCCCCCTCTCCCCTTGCCTTTCCATTGGCTGTTCCCCATACTTTCAATTCTCTCCCTCCCCACCTCTCCCTCTTCACTGCATGGCTTTCTTTCAGACTCAGCTGGGATCTCACCTTCTGCAGGAAGCCTTTCCCCATCTTCCCAATTGCTAGTGTCTCCTTCTCCAAGACCACCTTCCACCTATTTTGTGGATATCTTACACATACCTAGTTATGTTCTGCTTCTCTCCCTCATTCGATTGTAAGCTCCCTGAGGGCAGGGTTTGTTTTTGATTTACTTTGTATCTCTAGCACTGAGCCCAGAACCTGGTCCAGAAAAAGTGCTTAATATCAGCATGTGAACTGGCTAGTTTAAACAGAGCTTCAAGATTTACAAAGCACTTTGTTCACAGTGTTCTGTGATAGAAAGTCCATTTATTATTTCCATTTTACAATTAAGAAAACAGGCTTTGAGAGATCAGATAGCTGGTCCACAGGCCTCCCCACAACAAAATGTTTGGGGCTGAAAAATCAAACCTAGGGCTTTTGAGATCAGTGTTTATTCCAATGCCTCATACTGCCTGGTGGCCAGTCCTAGAAAAGCTAGACATCACTCAGGCAATGCCCTCGACCGTCACTTTCTATTGAAGTAACAAAGTGTTACTGTGTCCATGTAGTCTGCACATCCTGGGCATCCTGAGCCACCCCCACCCCCAGAATACAGGATGTTTAAGCTCTTATCTCTTCAAACTGCACCAAGACTTTAGGGATGCCCTGTACTCCTTTCATCTCTCTCTACATTTCCATCTCTGCGGCTGCATCTGGTTAAAGCACATTTTCACTGGATTAATAAGCATGAAATCTGTTAGACTTAAAGTGTCCTGAAGTCAAGGACTATTGCTACTTATCTTTGTATTCTTAGTACCTGGCCTTCTTCCTGGCATATCACCATCCTCATTATTGTTGTTATTGCTTACTACTACTACCACCACAACTACAACTACCACCACCATCGCCTTCGCTGCTACTACTACTGCAAAGCGACAAGTATATAGTGCTCTAATGCTTTCAAAGCCCTTAGCATATTTGATACTGGCAATGATAAAGTAGGCACTATTATTATCCTCATTTCTCAGATGAGGAAGCTAAATCTAAGAAAGATTAAATAACTTGTCCAGGGTCATACAGCTTAAACTCAGATCTTTCTGATGCCAAGACACTACCAAGCTACTTCTAGGTAATAAATAAACATTTAAAGTTTTAAATTTTAAAATCAATTAAAATTATAATCTAAATTCAAATAGCTAAATGTAAATTTTTAAATTAATTTAAGATGTAAATTTAAACACATTTCTGTTGAAAGGCTCTGGAAGGATGTCACTACCACCACCACTACCACCAGTAACAACAACAACAACAAACATTTATTAAGCAGCAACTGTGTGCCTACTTAAGGGCATTGTTAAGTAGCAGCAATAGCCACTGGCCTTTCCTCTTACCTCTCACACCATATTTGGCGTGCCCTTCTATCAAGTCATGAATCACCTTTATTTTTTTCATTGCTACCTATGCTCATTTTCCTCCCAAGTTTCTAAATACCTGCTGCTACCCTTTCAACCAATCCATTTTCTCTGCTCCCTGGCCTGGTCTTCCCTTTTCTTTACTGCTTGCTACCAGCCCTGAATTGCCAGTTTGCTCCTGCATGCCCAGCTGAAGGCTTTTCCAACAATGACGACGCTGATCAGCCTTTGGCCAAGCACAACCCTTGGTCTAGGTGCAAGACCAAAGGTCTAGCACTTTTGCACATTGCTCTAAGATGAAATGCTCAGGGTGGGGGGGCAGCTAGGTGGCACAGTGGATAAAGCACAAAGTGGATAAATCCAACCTCAGACACTTGACACTTACTAGCTGTGTGACCCTGGACAAGTCACTTAACTCTTATTGCCCCACCAAAAAAAAAAAAAATGATGAAATGCTCACATTGCATCTTCACGTCATGACCTATTCTAAGAGGCTCAGCCCCAGAGGCCTCCAGTGCCTGAGCAGGCAAACACAAGGGTTGTTGAGGCATAGTGGGCTTAGAAGGAATAGAAAATGTGCCCTGAGATTTGTAAAAGAATTGATAAAGTTCCAGGAAGGCAGTACTTTTTATTTAAGATTGGGAAGGACAGTCAGCAGAGGCATGCCAGGCAGGTGACAAGGGGCCTTGTTGGATGCTTAGATTAAAACGGTGCCCATCCATCATGGCTTCTAGAAGGACAGCGGGGATGGGATTACTTGTATACATTTGTGAATTGTTTGGATCATGAAGACAAGGTGACCTAGTTAAGCCATTTGTTTCTTCACCCATCTTGTCTGTGCCAGAGATAAAATATCAACAGGGGAAACCCACACATTTAGATTTTTTAAATTCAGGCTTCTCACAAATACTTTATCCTATAGAAATATTTTCAGTGTCTGAAAGTCATTTTTAAACACTACAACTTTTAGAAAAGAGAAGCAACATGATTTAGTGGCCAGCCTTGGAGTGAGGACACAGCTTGCTAGGCTGCACCATAGTGCATAGAGCGCTGGAGTCAGGAAGACTCATCTTGAGTTCAAATCCAGCCTCAGACACTTACTAGCTGTGTCACCCTGGGCAAGTCACTTAACCCTGCTGGAGAAGGAAATGGCAAACCTCTCTTTAATAAGAAAACCCCAAATAGGGTGATGAAGAGTCAGACAGCAACAATGACAACAAACTTGGAGCCAGGAAGACCTGGCTTCCAGCATTGCCTCTGGAAAACACTAGCCATGGCAGGTAGGCCTCCAAGACTCTACAAGTTACCTGTGAGTTGCCCATCTGCAGCAGTGTAGGCTGCTTCCACAGCAGGACTTCCTCCACTGATGGCATCAAAAGTCCAGTTCAAATGTGAGGAAGAGAAGGGTTTTCAAGCTTTTTATGAAAAAAATGCTATCCATGTTTAAAAGGCTTTTGACCTCCCTCAAAATTCTCAAACCTCAAAGGTTTGTTTTGTTTTCTCATAGAAACAAAATACAGTATTCTGAACCCCCTCACTGGCATATGAGTAAAGTTTACAGAGGCTCAGATACCTTTATCTGCTCAGGAATTTTTGTGAATTAAGACAATTCTTGGAAGGGGACCAGAGAAGCTTTTCTGTGTTCTGAAAAGTGGAAAAGAAACAAAATTGGTCAAAGAGACCAGCATAAGGTGAAGAGTCAAGAAATCCAAGTCTTCTTCCCAGACCCAAGGGATCATAGACCTGGATTGAGAAAGGTCCTCAGATGTCTTCTGGCTCAACCCCTGCTTTTACAGACGAGGTCTCAAGAGGCCCAAAGAGAGGAAGTGACTTGCCCAGGGTCTCCCTAGTGGCAGAACCAGGACTCAAACTCAATATCCAGCTGTCTTCCACTGCACTGTGCTGCTTTTGTGGCATTCTGGGGAGTGCATCTCATCTCTTGTTTGTAACATTTTCCCAAGTTTTTGCTGTTATTAGACTCCATCTCCTGTCAAAACTGAGTTAAGTTGTAATGACTTCATTCATCTGCAGAATACAATTGATTATAATCAAGGTACTCTTGAGTTATGGGAATAAGGTATATTTCCTTTTGCCTCAGAAACTGGGCAATTAAGAAATGGAAGGGGAGGGGGAGAAAAACAAGGGAAAAATTTACATGATAACTTTATTATATATTTAAAAGGGAAAGCAAGTTGCATAGAATGGATTTGCAGTTTCGTGTGCAATCACCTTTTTATTATACTATGTTATGGAAATGCTTCTTTTATTCCATTAAAGAAAAAGGGAAAAAAATATTGTTTGGGAGACACAGCCTGGTCTAAGGAAATCAAAGTGTGTTTTATTCCATTTGGGCATCGCTCCCATAGTTTCTAGTGGAAAGGGGAGTTATGGAGTGGGTTGTTGTTTTGGGGGGGCAGGGTAATGAGGATTAAGTGACTTGCCCAGGGTCACACAGCTAGTAAGTGTCAAGTGTTTGGGGCCAGATTTGAACTCAGGTTCTCCTGAATCCAGGGCCAGTGCTTTATCCACTGCACCACCCAGCTGCCCAGGGAGCTGTAATCTTGAATCGCATCATATTGTTTAGTTTCACATATCATTTGCTCCTATCTAATTATTAATAATAGGTAGCAAAGGAGTAACGGGATGAGCCCCGAACTTGAAATCAGGAGACCTCTCTGCGTTTCCCATTCCCTCATCTGTAAAATGAGGGTAATAATACTTGTGGTGTTTGCCTCCTTGGGCTGATCTGGAGTGGGTGCTTTGTAAAAGCTTATTTTGCTATTGAATTATCAGTCGCTATTACTGGAGAGTCTCATGTATCACTCACTTCTGTATAATTAGATACCCATTAGCTACTGCTAGAAGCCATATACTGTAGTAATCTCCAGAATGTTAAAGGACACTCCAATTTCTATTGCATTTCATTTCCTAGGCTGAAGACATCAGTAGAATTCTTTCCATGTCTAAAGACAGGTTTGTTAGATTTTTTCTCAGATTGTACTTCTACTTCACCTCTATTAATTACAGAATATATTGAAAGGCTATAAAGTAGAACGTTTAAAAAGGAAAAGATCAATATGGGAGGGGAGAGACTGTGAAATGTACCCCCAGTTGAGATAGAGAGAAAGTTAATCTGGCTGGGTTGGTTTTTTTTTTAACCTTTAAAGTCCTAATAAAATATTTCCATTGATTCGATAGAAACAAAGATGCCTGAAGACAGCAGAAGTAAGGAATATAAATTCTATTCTTTGAGCATTATTATCACAGTAGCAGAAATTTGTACTGGTGCATCTAATAATTCTTTAATTATTGGTGTTAAATTCTAGCCAAGATTTCACCCACTTTATTTATTATTTTCTTTCTTCCATCAAAGGGTTTTTTGTTTTGGGGCCTGGCCCTGTGACTTCATCAGCGTGAGGAAATTGTGGTGTGGAGATTCCTTCCACTAATTCATATTTGTAACTCGTCTTAGAAAGTTGCTCAGGGCCCCCTTGAGAGGTAACGTGATTTGCCCATGGTTACAGGTAATGTGTGTCCAAGATGGGATTTGAACTCAGGTCATTCTGATTCAAAGACCATCTATTATACCGTCCTGCTTCTTACCATTAAGTGATGAAAGTTGAATAATACCCTTGGGTAGAAATAGAGAATGTTTAGGCCTCATCAAGCCAACAACCACCTTTCCAACATTTCAATGGGAGCTGTATGGAAAAAGCCCATGGAGCTCATCCTGAAAAATAGAAAAGGCCCAGAAAATGAACATCTATGAAATCATGATCTACAAACCAAGAAAACCCCATTATTTGGAAAGAGGATGAATGCAAAAAGAGGGTGCTTTGCTATAAAGAACCATGGAATGGAAATTCCACTTTAAAAACTGGGGCTGAATCTAATGATTGCATCCCAAATATACCTGGATGCTATTGGGTACTTTAGGTCTTCTGCCACTGCTAGTACTGAAGAAATGATTAAAATGCCAAAATTTCTCATCACAATCTTCTATAAATGAGACAATGTCCTGTAGCAGATCGGATTGTTGGACCCGGACACAGGAAGACCTCAATTCAAATCCTGCCTTTGCCCCTTACTGATTGGTTAGCCCTCGGCAATTAACCGAGCCTCCTTGAGTCTTAGATGGGTCCTTAGTACTTACCTGCTTTGCCCTACTCAGGGTAAAGAAGTCTGGCCTTGGAGCCACAGGTCCTGCCTTTGAATTCCAGCTCTGCTACTGCCTTTGTGGCCTGGGCAAGTCCCTTCACCTCACTGGCCTTTGTTTCCTTATCTGTTAAATGACAGGTTGGACCAGATAACCTAGCTCTAAGTCTCTGATTCCCTGATCTACAATCACATACTTTGGTGGATAGTGGAGGGGTTTCCCATATCTGGGATGAAATTATGGGTGCTTCTCACATTTGTGTATATTGCAGTCTGCTTTGGTGGAGGGACTTTCCCACACAGATAAAAATCACATCATCTTTGGGTATTTACGTATTCTATTTTGCAAGACAACAGAATTCTTTTTTTAAATAACAGAATTCTTAAATACACAGCATATTTACTTACCACTGATGGTCACCAGGTCCTGTATTTGCTGGTGTATGATTTTTACCATTAGGAGTAGAACCATTGCCTTGTGCATTGACATAGCCCTAAACCAAGAATTTCTTGGCCTCTGATGCACAGAAGTGCACACTCCTGGCTGGCTAGGCCGGTGGTGCTATCAAATAGTCAGTCGCTAAACTAAATTAGGGGATAAGCATTGATAGTCATAAGTTCATAGGAACCCTTTGGCCTGAGTCCGCTGCCTACTGGCCTGTCAACGAGTAACCCGGAGCTGCCGAAATCACTTTTGTATGTGTTTAATTAGACACACTTCTGCAGTCTCTGAGACAACTAACATGCTCAGCTCATGGAAATGAAGCAGAGAGTTGTCATATCTCTAATCGTATAATGACATTGGTTGGTTACAGATGGTAGTTTTTTTAGGCATTTACCAAAATTGCTTTACAGTAGAGTGGAGTGGTCTAGTTTATACTCATTATTGTATCTTGCTGGAGCTAAGCGGCTCAGGCAGTGTGAGGCTGAGTGTTTGGTGAGATAGTCAGGGGGTGAGATAATGCATTTAAGTGATAAAATAGAAAAGCCATTCCTTGTTGGCAAGCTAGGAGGTTGACCACTTAATGTGGAGGCTAGATAAGAAACCTGGCCTGTAGGATGATACAACCTGGGGCGGGGGAGGAGGGTAGATACTAACCAGGTCCAACCAGACGCTTCTTTCACTACTCTGTGTCCTATTTTCCTTTGAGTCTGAGAGCCAACAGATCGTGATCTCAAAAGGGGCTTTGGAGTTCAACTCTCTTTTTGGAAAACCTCCGTGTAAATATCGGAAATCCCTTGCTTGTCTAGTTTGCCTTCCTGCAGCAGTGCTCACTCACTTATCTGGAGTAGTGAGACTCTTTTGTTTCTTGGCTTCCTTGATGTCTTTCGGGTTTTTTTTTGTTTGTTTGCTTTGGGGGGGGGGTGGACCAAGACCAGATCCCAGCTTCATTATCTCATAAGAAAACCCATTAACAAAAGAGTGCTTCCAATTGTTAGAGCAACTAATATTCAGCATCCATAGCCCTTCTCCCTCTTTACAAAGCTGAAGGAGCTACCTGTCCTGGAACCAGCCTTGGCCATTGCATTTCATCTGAGTTCAGATGCCTTTTAGCGTGGTTTTATTTCATAGCATATCATAGAGCGTTATAACTGTAGTGCTAGAGAGGACTTCAGAGACTAATAATATTTCATTTTATACCTGAAAAGACTTACATGAACTGATGCAAAGTGAAGGGAGCAGAACCAAGAGAACACTGTACACAGTAACAGCAATACTATACAACAAACAACTGTGAATGACTTAGCTCTTCTCAGCAGTACAGTGATTCGAGACAGTTCCTAAGGATTCAAGATGGAAAATGTTCTCCACCTCGATGGAGTCTGAGTACAGATTAAAACATACTATTTTTACTTCATTTTTTTTTCTCTTGGTTTGTTTCTTCTTTCACAGCATGACTAATATAGAAATATGTTTAAATGGTTACACGTATATAACCTATTAAAAAATACCTCATTTTACAAATGAGGAATCGGGGTCCTAGAGAAGCGGGTAGTAAGCATCAAATTGGGGACTTGAACCTTCATTCTTTGACTCTACCAGTATTCTTTCCACTTTGTCATCTGCATTCACATTACTAAAGTAATTCATTTCAACTACAGTGTGCTAGACACTGGGAAATAAAGATACCAACAAAAACAAACCCTCATCCTGCTCTCAAGGATTGTTCTTCCAGTTCTGCTTTCTTTATCCTGCTTCAGTTTATCCAGATCTTCCCATGTTTCTCTGAACTCCTCCAATTTGCCAAGTATAGTAGAATGCTATTTTGTTACACCTTTATCCCACAGTTTATTAAACTATTCTCTAATCAGTAGGCAACCCACTTTGTTTCCAGTCTTGTCCTACCCCTAAAAGTGATGCTATGACTGTATTAATATACGTAGGGCTTTCTGTCATTTGCCTCTTTGGGATATAATTTTGGTTGAGTTTTGTTCCAGAAACATCCACATCTATTAAAGCAAATTGCAACGAAGAGAAATAAATCTAAGTAAAAGCTACAATCTTATTTCATAGAGATGAGTTTTGGGTCCTTGTAAATAACCCAACAAAGACATCCCTACATACTTAGTGCGTTACTGAATGTATTTAAGTCTGTTTCTTTTTATTGGTTAACTGAAATAAACCAGCAGTTATGCCTTTGGGAAATCACTTTACTTGCTCAACCTAAATTATATTGCTGACTCTATTAAGTGCTTGGAGTAGGGGGTGTCATTATATGTATTGATTCATAAAGAACTTCTTGCTGATCAATTTGAAAATCTTTTCAGTGCTCTCTGAGTGAGGGCAGAGGAGGAGATGAGCAATTCACAGGCTGGTCAGACTACGGTTATCAAGATGATGATATTAACCCAGTCCCTTTAAAGCACACCATGGTACTTTCTAAGGCCTTTTCAAATAGCTGCCTTTCACTGTGACTGCCATTATTTGAGCCAATTGAAGAACTAGCAATGATACTGATACACGACAGTTTTTCACCCCACCAAAAAAAGCGTCTCTCCTCCCCTCCTGTTGAACCATTCAGGTGTCATTTTTTATATTCTTGGGTTTCATGAGAGCAAAGAAAAGTCTCTGAAGAGACTTAAAAAGCAGCCTTTGGGAAAGATTCATCGTATTAAGACTTACTCTGCTTCTCAAATCCCCTTACTTCAGTGAAGAAGGTTAGACTTGCTAGTGCATAAGCAAAGAAGTTTGGTTCTTAAATTGAGTTCCTCACACTGACACCAACCTTGGGATGCCCCCAGCCAAGTCACTTAACTCCTCCTCTCTTCTTCCTAAGACTCATTTTTTCCTAATAACCTGCTCAGCTCTGTGTGTGTGTTGGGGGTGGGGGGAGAGGGGGGGCGGGGAGTATAGTTCTCACCCAATAGTTAACCCCTGACTTCCTGGGAACTCTCTGGAACTAGACTACTCTCCCTATAAAACGACTGAGCTCACATAAACTGAACTGCTTTTAAATAGCAACAAAGCAACTGTGGCAGTGCTTAACTTCCCCAGGTGAACTCCTTGTGGGCAGAACTATTTCTTTTTTGTTTGAGACTCCCCAGAACCCAGCATAGTACCTGGCATATGGGAGGCAACCTCAGAGAGGGACAATGGAAAGCATGTTGGATCTGGAGTCAGAGGACGTGGGTTCAAATTCTGCCTCTATAGCTTATTACTGTAAGGCAAGTCACTTAACATCCAGGCCTCAGTTTCCTTATCTGTAAATTGAAGGTACTGGCCAAGCTGACCATTAGGGTCCCTTCTAACTCTAAATTATAATCCAATGATTGAACAATTACTCTGAGGGACCTGTTGTCTCATCGAGGTGGTCATTTCCCCCAGTTGGGCAGCTTGCAGCCCTTTCATGTTTTCTTAACATGGGCCATCCTTCTCCCCTTCCCGCTGAGCTTCTGTCAATATGTTAAGGGCCTTCATTTTTATTCTTCGTAGGCACCAATAAATATTCAGACTGCCCATCTTTTATCTCCTTTTCTTCCTGAATAACCAGACCATCTCCTTTTCTGAGCTTGATTTTCTCAGTGACATCCATGCCACTTCCTGCATGTGTCTGTCGTCGTTGGAAATATGCTAGAAATAGAACAACAAACTTTATGGAATACAAATACAGTTAAATGAGACAGACACTTCTCTCTCAACCCTGAAAATAGCCCATCCTCTAGCTCAATGCAAGGGGGAAAGCAGTGGTGTGTGTTTTTTTGAGTGCATCTCCTTGAATTGGAATGACCTCTGAATTACTTCTTAGAATTTCAAAAATAATGACCAAATGGGCTCAGTTAAGTCCATGGGAGGAAGTGGAAACCAAAATTCTCAAGTCTGTCTTTCGTAATCATTTGACGTCTTTAGTATCTAAAGATTATGTTCTTGACTCTGTGATGTCTTGTATGTCTAAGTATAGCTAAAAAGAACAATTCACCAACATCAGCCTCTCCACTGCAATTCCATGTATTTGATAAAGGACAAGATGACCCCACTGAGCATGTGTCATCTTTGATTTGCATCACATAATATGGTCTTGTCCTATGAATAGTTGGGAGTTTTTCCCCTGTGAATTATGGAACTTAGAGATTGAAATAATAGTTTTTTTGCTTACTTAAAAATGACGGACTACTTTCACCTCTTTGTCTAGCTATGATCAGTTAAGATTTTAAAAGCTTATGTGTTGAGAGGAAAGGAAAGCTTGTCATAGATTCCACCCACTCAAGAAATCAGCAACAACAGAATTCTCTCCATTAAGACATAATGTAATTTCCATCCCACCCCTGGGGCATTACTTCTGCTGCATTGATGAAAATTAACATGGTATTGATTGGCCTCCCACGCCCTGACAGTCATTAATTATGGCAAAGCTGCTGAGGACCTTCCCAAGGAAGTGAAGTGATCTGAAAGGAATTGGAGCTGACAGATCCCTCACCCATGGTGCCACATCTCAGAGCAGGTGATGGACCTGGCAGGGGTTTTACAACACTCCTCTTTCCCATTCTTATCTGGGCAATGAGCCTTTGAAGATGGTGTTTCTACAGAGTAAGATAGTATACAAAGAACTCAGATCTACAGAGTAGACTGTATCCATTCTCATAGAAAGCATTTGTTGAGTCCCTACTGTGTGCCTGAGCTAAGGCACTGGAAATACAGAATGAGGTGTAGAAAGTGGGAGCAAGAGATGTTTCCTTTTGTTTATTCGTTAAGGAACTAGTAATTTTAAGGAGAGGCAAGACATGTATGTGAAACAAATAAGGAACAAATTTAAATGCAATATATCCACCACAATTGTAGGCAATAGGACTTGAAAAATAGTTTGAGTTGATAGCATTAAAAAAACCTTTAAATATTCTGCATAAAAATATGTTGCAATCAATGAACAGCATTTATTAAGAAGCACTATATTAGGCACTGTGTTGGCCACTCCTTTAGGTGCTGGGGAATAAACACAAAGAATAAACAACCCTCTTTTTTTTTTTTTTTTTGGTGAGGCAGTTGGGGTTAAGTGACTTGCCCAGGGTCACACAGTTAGTAAGTGTCAAGTGTCCAAGGCTGGATTTGAACTCAGGTCCTCCTTACTCCAGGGCCGGTGCTCTATCCACTGCACCACCTAGCTGCCCCACAACCCCTCTTTTTTAAGGAGTTTACATCCTAAAGAAAGCATGATTGTATAATAGTATTTTGTATCATCTCATTCCCTAAATCTGTCTTCCTTCATAGATCTATTCCAGAAATTTAGGAAACTGGTCTATGACTACTAGTGGTAGCATGAGAGACCACATAGCAGAATGGAAAAGATGCTAGATGTGGTGGCAGGCATTGAATCAGGGTTCAAATCCCAGATCTGCTATTTAATATCCATGTGACCTTCACCTCCCAAACCCTCAATGGATAGAATGGGTATAAGGAATTTCTCTAATTACACAATCTACAGTGAAGACAAAGATAATAGCTATATTTATATAGCACTTTATGTCTTACAAATGCTTTGCACATTAATATATATTTACATATTAATCCTAACAACAATCCTGTGAATTAGGTGCTATGATGATCCTCCTTTTATAGATGAGAAAAACTGAGACAGGGAGAGGTTGAGTGAATTAGCCAGGGTCCTACAGATAGTACTGTCTTGCATCAAGATTTGAACTCAGGTTTTCCTGATTCCAAGTTCTATAGCTCTAGCCACTGTGACAAGTTAGTAAGATCAGTTACCTACTATATTATCTTGCTTTTAATAGTATGCAAGTATTTAATGAAGGTTCACATATAAGTTTTAAAATTCTAGTATCTCGAAAGAATTTTCATGAATCCTCTCACTCCCCTTTCTAGAGCTCCTCTCTATTCTTAGGACATAATAATTAATAGTGTGACTCCCACCTCATCCCATACCCAGTGAGTTTGAACAGTGGTGACTCATTTTAGTATTCCTTATTTCATCATAGTAGCATCAGAAAAATTATAAAGCAAAGAAGTCATAAGATCACGATTCTATGATTTACATGAAATAAATTAAACATAATTTAGAATAACATGTCATCAAATTGTTATGCCAGTGTGGCTATAAATTTTAAACATCTAGGAATCATGTATGCTTAGAATGTTTACTTAACAATAGTATGAGATAACTCAGAAAAAAAAATCATTTCCATTCCTGCTCCCAAAAGGTCTGTTTTGCAGAAATCCAGCCTAATTAAGCCAAAAGAAATGTCTTAAAATGTCCAAACCAGAACCACCCCTCAAAAAACAATACTATCCCACCTCTAACATCTCTGTTCCTCTTATTGTCCCATTAAGTTTTATTTTCCCAAATGACATGTAAATACAAACTATCCTTCTTAAAGGTACCATGATATTTCTGTTGTTGGTCTTCATTTGTTTCATTTGTGTCCGATTCTTTGTGACCCCATTTGGGGTTTTCTTGGCAGAGATACTGAAGTACTTTGCCATTTGCTTCTCCGTATCATTTGACAGATGAGGAAACTGAGGCAAGGAGCACTAAGTGACTTGCCAGGTTCACACAGCCTATAAGTATCTAAGGCCAGATTTGAACTCATGAAGATGAGTGTTCTTGCTTCCAGGCCCAGTGCTCTATGCAATGTGGCGCCATCTAGCTGCCCCATGATCTTTCTCATCATCCCATTAATCGACCAGTCACTGAGCATTTATTAATTTCAGATTTCATACCAGGCACAGCGAAGACACTAGAGAAACAAAACATAAAAGTGAAACAGTCCCTGCCTTCAAGAAGCTTACAATTTTTCAGAGGAGAAACATATGTATATAACTATATAAAAAATTAAAAACAGGGCAGCTAGGTGGATTCAGGAGGACCTGAGTTCAAATACGGCCTCAGACACTTAACACTTACTAGCTGTGTGACCCTAGGCAAGTCACTTAACCCCAATTGCCTCACCAAAAAAAAAAAAAAATTGCAGTGTTCCTTCAGTCTTCTCTCCACTCCCACAGGTATTCAGTTGTCTAGTCTTGTTGATTCTCCCTCCACATCTCTCAGATCTCTACCTCAATTCAAAACCTCTTCAACCTTAGCCTGGATATTATAGTAGTCTCTGAAGTGGGCAGGTCTTGTTGCCCTTAAATGACATTCACTCTCTCGTCCTTATGACTTTACACAGATGGTTCCGCCATGTCTGGCTCTTTCAATCCCCAGGAATTTCCATCAAAGCAAAATTTAGGTGCTATCTCCCCTATGAGGCCTGTTCTGGTCCCCATGTGCCCTCCACAGCTCTTAGTTCTTTCCCTACTTGAAATTAATTTGCATTTACTCCTCTGTGCACACATTACAACCCTCAGATAGAACATGGAGTCCGTGAGGGCAGAGACTGTTTTATTTTGGTCTTTTTATTATCACCAAAGCCTAGCCTAGAGAACAGCTCATAGAAGTCACTTAATAAGTAAATGCTTGTTGAATTGAATTGAACTCGAATTTTCCTAGGTGAAAAGAAAGAAGGATTCTAATCTTTTCAAAAAGAAAGCTACTGGAAATTGCAAGGGCATAAACAGATAGAAAAAGAGAGACTTGCATCCTTACGCTGGTGAGCAAACACCCTGGCGAGGCGATGCAAGCATGTTTCCGACAAGACAGGGTAGGTGAGAAGGGGGGTTGAGGATAATCTGGGGATGGGCAGGGATGACAGAAATATCCCACGTCTCCTGACTGACCAACCGTACATTGACTGAGTACCGCCTTCAAAGTGTTAGTCGAATGTTCCAGCACTTCGGGCAGACAGTTGTAACTTGATACAACACAAGGTTCTTTCCATTCTTATATTAGTTGCACTCCAGGAAGTTCCTTTAAAGGTCAGCACAAAGCTTTCAAAAATAAACTCTCTGCTTTGGGATAAAATTCTACTGGTGAAAGGTTTTGGAGTCAGATGGCTAAGCTGCATGTCATTCTCTTCCACTGCCTTTTCTCTGAGGCACTGCTGCTCCCCCTCTGGCCCTGTCACTGAACTCCCTCCAATCCCCATCATTTCTGTAGGAAAAGATTGCATGCTCCCCAGATATGCGGTTCCAGAATTCCAGAGCTTTAAGCCTCTGATCCCCCAAGGAGCACGGGCTCATGTATGGTGAGCTACAAGGGACCTTAGAAGCCATCTTGTCAGAGTCCCTCATTTTACAGAGAAAGAAACTGAGGCTCAGAAGAGGAAAAGGATTTCTCACCTGTTACAGGTTTAGTAAATGGCAAAGCCGATATGTGAACTCAGGTCCTCTCACTCTAGATCCAACCCCCTTTCTACCACTCTAACAACTATATAGTAGAACATTCACGATCAACAAATAAAATTAATACAAACTTAAACAACTCTGAAGTTCTACCTCACACCCACTGGGTTGGCAAAGACGACCAAAAAAGGAGATGTCCCTTGTTGGAGGGACTGTAGGAGGCCAGGCACCCGGGTACACTGTGGGTGGAGCTCTGGAAATCAATTTGGAAGAATGCTCCAGAAGCCAGTAAACTATAAATACCTTTGACCCAGAAATGCCACTATAAGGCTCATACCACAGAGGTCAGAGACACAGGGAAAGATGGAGTACTGAGAGAGATACTTTTAGCAGCATTTTTTATTATAATGCAAACCTGGAAACAAATTGGCTTTCCATTCATTGGGAAACAGCTGAACAAATTATGGTATATGAATGTAACGGAACATCGTGTCATAACAAATTATGAAAATGATGGATTCAGGGAAAAGACTTGTATAAGCCTTTCTCTCTTTTGTTATCAGAAGGATATGTGAGCTCTTCATCGATTGTCCTTTATTCTCATGTGACTAGCACCTGCATTTTGATTACATCCTTTATAAACATTGATTTAATTAAGGGGATTAGAAATTTGGTACCTGAAGGGAACTTAGAGACCATCATCTTTACCCCCTTCATTTTAGAAAATAGGAAATTGAGGCCAACAGTGGTTATAACTTGACCCAATGTCATCAGTAATAAGTGGTAGAATTAGGATTCAAACCTACATCTCAGAACTCCAGATTGAGCATTCTTCTGAATGCAACGCACAGGCTCTCAATTATTTATACTCTTAATATAAGATCTTAATGTGAGCAGTTGAGTTGGTATGCTACTAAAGGAACTGATTCACATTCATATTGACATTATCATTACAAAAGAAACCAGGAGTTAGAAAGGCATTATAGTTAAATGGAAAGACAACTTGTAGGTTCTCCTCAAAGAGACAAATAAAGGAAAGATAAAACAGATAAAGAAAAAAAATAAAGATGAACAGATATAATTAAAACCACCTCAGCCCAACCTCTTTTATATAAAAGCTATTGACTGAAAAATGAGAAGTGGATAAAAGCAAAGACATTGACTTTGATTTTGATCATGACTTAGAGAAGTTTAACAGAATGGCCAGGCACATTATAACATTTCTGGTAGAATTATGGATCTTTTTGGCAAGGAGTCTTCCTCCTAGAACTATACGGTACACTAAGGAAGTTATGGATTGTGGAAGGGAGAAAAGGGGAAAAGAACCATTTGTACTAAAATACTCCTACCATTGTCATTTGTAATAACAAGAAATCCAAGTGTACATCATTAGAGATGTATGAATTTAATACTGGAAGACATATGTTGTTGATGTGGAGTAAAGAAAACAAAAACAAAAAAAACCAAAAATATGTATGTTGGCCACAACTATGTACTTAAAAGTGCAGCAAAAAAAAAAAATATTCAGAGGAAAAAGAAATTTAAAAGAGGGGATGTTCAATTGCTACTTTGTTATACCTAATTTATAATTTCTAATCAAACAATAACAAGAAGCTTATGGTTTCATGTACACTATTTTTTATTCTTGTGTTTTGCTTTGTTGATTACTATGTTTGTAATAAATGAGATGGGGAGGAAGATTTTTAAGCACCCAGACCCCACCTGATCTGCAAATGCTTGATGTCTTTTCCAAGCAGCAAGACATGTCAGGGTAGGGCAGCTTTAGAGTACAAGTTAATTTGCAAAGCATTACAGAGGAAAATAACAGAAAATTATGAGCAATATCACCTCACAAAAAAGGTTGAGCAATTACAAGAGATAAAATGAAAGGTTTTGATTATATAAAAATAAGTTTTTGCACAGCAACAACAACAAAAAAAACCCAGGATATACAAGAAAAAACAAATGGCAAACATATTTGAGAAAAATATGACAACCGAAATTTATTAAGACTTGACTCACACTTACAAGCATAATGTTCCTTTAAAGGCTATGAACAGGCAGTTCTCAAAGGCAAAAGCACGAATTATAAATAACTCCCCCCAAAAATTGTTCAAACTCTATAAAAACAAGGTATACAAATCAAAACAACTCTAAGGTAACATTAAATTGACAAAATTGTTTAAAATAATAAAATTAAATGTTGGGAAGTTAGTGGAAAAACAGGCACCTTAATACAGTGCTGGTGGGGCAGTGGCATGGCAATGTATTTTTGGAAAACACTATGGCCATAAGGATTGAGGATTCAAAAACTGGCGATTCTGCTGCTAGAACTATGTCCAGCAGCAATGGTGTCGACTTCAGATAGAAATGGGGGCCACTAAACTATGCAGAATGATCCTTACAGGTCTTATATCGACTTAGAGAAACGTATAGTAACATCATCTATGTTCTATTGTATTTTTATACATTCTGTTAATATTTCCCATTGTATTTTAATCTGGTTTCTGCAGAAGTGTTGCTGGCTGAATATTTGACACCTATGCCCCACAGATCTTATTTAGAAGAAGAAAAAAGATCTATCTGCATAAAAACATTCATAACGGGGTGGCTAGGTGGCACAGTGGATAAAGCACTGGCCCTGAATTCAGGAGGACCTGAGTTCAAATCTGGCCTCAGACACTTGACACTTACTAGCTGTGTGACCCTGGGCAAGTCACTTAACCCCCATTGCCCTGCAAAAAAAAAAAAAAATTCATAACGTATTTGTAAAAAAGGAAAAAATATTTTAGTGGATTTCTTTTTCCTTTTACTAATAAGACAGCCTAAATCAGGCTGATTCTCTGGGAGTTTAGGTCCAATATTAGAATTACATGAGATCCTTCAACAGTTAATAAAATGAGTTTTACTTAGCAAGGACACAGCACAGAGCTCCGGTAAATGTGACCCCTTACCTCTATACTGTCTGATCAGCAGGACAGGATATGGTAGAACATGTGGCCTTGAATATCCACCAAGTCTGACGGACCCCATTTCTAGTGGGCAGGCCTTTATGCCATTAAATAACCAGGAAGTCACCTCAATTTGGCCCGAGACCAACCAGAATGCCATTTAAGGGTTCTATTCTTGGGGTCAGCTATCTTGCCTTTAGGCAAAGAATTAATCTAAACTGTATAGGGGAAGAGTGTGTAGAACTTGGTAGGTAGTGACCCTATTGCAGTTATGTATTAGCAAGTCATGTACAATCCCCCAGAGATTGTAGTCCAATACTTTCTGATACTTGGGGTAAAAATAACATGTGTGTCATTGACCATGTCATCATAGAACCCCGCTATGGGAGGAGAAGGTCCATTCATTCTCTCTCTCTCTCTGTCTCTCTCTTTTTCTCTCCATCTCTCTCTTTTTCTCTCCATATGTGTGTATACATACATACATGTATATATATGTATACATATACATGTACATATATACACATATACATATACAAATGCACATGCATGTACATATATAATTTTAGAGAGAAAAGGTGATTACAGGTTCAGGCACTTTATGCCAATAGCTGTTTATTTCATGGGCCTTTTGCCCTGTAATGAAGCCTTGGAATAGAATCAAAGTGGAAGAAGACATACACTAATAGCCATGATAGCAGGCAAAATGTGTCAAGTACCCTAGAGAGATGCACAGTGTTGGGAGAACTGAAAGGCTAGAGAAAGATCCCCCCCAGCTGGGGGAGTTAGGGAAGGCCTGAGGAGATAACACTTGCGATGTGCCTTGAGAAATGGTCAGAGTTTCAACAAGCAGAGATTGGAAGAGAGACAGGGATGGAGGTGGTGAAAGCATTTCAGGCCAAGGGAATAGGGTGAGCAACAATCCTGAAGCAACACCCAGAATTGAGCAATACCGTGAAACTAGAGGGAAAAAGGATTAGGATAGATCAAGGGTCCTGAAATTCTGGCTTCTCGAGGTGTCTTACCTGGCAAAAGTTTGTGTATTACCGACTCTCATTGTTCCTTCCTAGTTTGCTACATGCATGCATGCATGTACTTATGAACATATATTTCTGAACAGTTCTGAGCATAGTGTCTGGCATGCAGTAGGCACTTAATAAATGCTTATCTAAAAATACACAAGACAGAAGCCTTATGGGGAAACAGAGAAATGTCACAGTGAATCTTTTGTCAAGCCCAGCTTTATACAGGGAGAAAGACAGGGCAGTCCTTGGATGCCATGGCCAGGTAGGGCCAGGAGGATGCTGTATACTGAACATTTCAGCACCCAGGGAGAAGCTGTGCACTAAGGCATGAGGAGGGTCACTTCCAGACCAGGACACTGTGATAGGGACAGGTAGCAACTGGCAGGTTTGTCATTCATCACCCAGTTCTGGGTCACATATCGCAGATTGAGAAGGAATATCAGAGCACAGACAGGGGTGGTGTTCTGGGTAGGGAGGCCTCTGGAGGGTATACCAAGAAAGGACGTTCAGAAGCCAGAACACAAGCGGTCTAGCTCAGAACCCAGACTCAGAGCAGGGTCTCAGTTCCAGCATTTAGCCCAGCCTGCAAAGGAGTAACCAAAGCAAGAATCCTAGACTAAAGGAAAGCCTACAATTCTGCCACTCAACCAATGGGGGTGGGGGTGCAGTGGGGGCATCAAGCAGTAGTCTACTCTTTACATACACCCAACCCAGGTTAGGAACTTGCAGAACTCAGAGCAGGGGGACAGCAATCAGACTGTGCCCTGGATCAGAAACCCCTTTGGGAGCACTCAAAGCTTGCAGGTCCCTAACTTATCCTTGAGATCCTAGAATAACACAACACTCAATACCCTATGCCAAAAAACAGCAACAAAACCAGCCCAGACTCCCTTCAGAAGTAAGGCAAAGCCCAGGTCTAACTTAATATCAAGCCAGAAAGAAGTCTGGAAGAATGGGAAAACAAGAAAAGAAACTCACCACACTGAGCTATTGCGGTGGCTGGATGCTAGATACCCAAACAGAAAAAAAAAAAAAAGTGACTGGGGGTAAAGGGGAAGCACTTTAGACACAAGCTTCACCAGAATTTCTGGAAGAGAAAAAAACAAGAGTTTTTTTAAGAAGTTAAAATATTTTGGTAAGTAAAATGAGAGTGCTTGAGGAAGATATTGGAAAAGAAATGGGAGCTATAAAAGAAAGAATTGGAAAGGGAAGTAACAGCTTTGCACAAGAGGTGCAAAACCTTGTGCAAGCAACAAACTTTTCCCCGTAAATGTTTATTGACTGAGATCCCGTAGAGAAAGTGATGTAGTCATTCAAAGTTATGATCCCAGGGTCATAGAGCCGGAGGAGGAAGAGATCCCAGCAACCTTCTAATCCTACTCTCCCATTTTGTAATTGAGAAAACTGAGACCCAGGGAAGTAAGTGATGTGTTCAGGTCATGCTGGTCATAGGTGTCAAAAGAGAGGCTTGAATCCATTTTTCCTGACACAAGAATTAAGTACTTTTTCCACTATGCCTCTTCTGAGGCATAATTTACATTTTTGTTGTTGTTATTTTTCACTCTTATCTGACTCTTCATGACCCCATTGGGAAGTTTCTTGGCAAAGATACTGGAGTGGTTTGCTATTTCCTTCTCCAGCTCATTTTATAGATGAGGAAACTGAGGCAAATCGTGTTAAGGGACTTGCCCAGGGTCACACAGCTAGTAAGTATATTTATTCAGGCCAACAAAGAAGAAACTCTTCAGTAGGACTAAACTGGACTTCATTCCACTCTCATAATTATTCCAGTTAAGATATTATTGGTTCAAAAAAAAGATGTTGGTTCTTTAGTGTCACATATGGGCTTGCTAAAATGACCTGTTTCATTCCCTGGTGACCAACCGTCTGCTGATGAGCCCCCTGGACTCATCTGGGCTTGTTCTGGAAGTAGCCTCTCTTTAAGACTATTTAGAATTATAAGATTTGGCCCTTGAAGGAACCTCAGAGGACTTTCAGTCCAAAGCCTTCATTTTATTGTTAAGAAAACTGAGGCCCAGAGAGGTTAAAGGACTGGCCTGATGTTGCTCTGCTAATAACTCCAAGAGTCAGGATTCAAACCCAAGATTTTCTGGGGTCTAAGGAAGCACCAGTACATGGGCTCTGCTTGGTGTAGCCTGTGAGGACGTAGGGTCACCTACACACCATCACATGGCATAGGAGGGCGACTGTAGTGATGTAAAAGACCATGAAGGACAAATGTGGCCTGGCAGGATAACAAGTGGCCAGACAGCCCGGGAGCTATGCTGGTCACTTTGGTAACATAGAAGGACCAGGGGGAAGCCTGCCCTGTTGGGCTGATCCTCTCCTGAGGATTTATGGGAGAGTATAGAGGAGGACTTCAGAGGATAAAAAGGCCTGAATGGACTGCAATCAGTACTAGTGAAAGGAGTGCAGGTACTGATAAAAATCCGAGTTGTGTTTCCATATAGAGTGATCATGAATTCACCGGAGCTTTTGTTTGCTTATCACATTATGGTATGTTTGCAGAACAGTGAGTTGGAGTCCGGTCTGACTGAAGGGGTGGTAGGGTACAAGGAGAGAGTAGGAGATGTGTTCAAAGGTGATTCACACTAAACTGCGGAAGGATTCTGAGTTTCAACTTCATTTCTAATAGGCAATGGGTAGCCATTAACGATTGTGAACAAGGGGCAGCACATGATCAGAGCTGTCCTTTAGGAAGGTTAATCTATGGAGGTAGATAGAACAAATTCGGGGAGGAGGGAGAAGATGGGAGATAAGGAGACTAATTAGAAATCTGTGGAATAATCCAGACAAGAGAGAATGATCTTTTTGTAAAGCTGGTCACTGAAAAAATAGTTTTTCCCTTTTCTATACTTGAGATTTGGTATTGAGTTGCTTGTTCAGCCTTGGTGTTGTTGGTATCATTAACAGGTGTCAAAAAAGCCACTTGAATTGGGTCTTGGCAGGTAAAGAACTTTTCCATTGACCTTTAAGGGTGTTATATGTGTGTGTATGTTTTTTTAATGGAAAAAAAAATGTACATTTCTCTAAGAGCATTAGCGGGTTTTATCTCCTATAAGATGAGAATGTGACCACATTTTCAACTCTGGAGAGACCCAAAGGACCTTGAGCAGATAGATGTATGCTGTTGAAATAAGAATGCAGTAGTATTTTAATGCTAAGGGAACGATTTGTAATTGCCCATGAGTACCAGATGCAGAAATCTTAGTTCATGCCATGTTGAGGTGGCACATTTATTTGCACTTGCCCCAAATTGGGAAATGGCAAACAGTAAGACACTCTTGGTGGTGCAGCGCATAGAGCTCAGTCCTGGAGTCAGGAAGACCTGAGTTCAAATCCAGCCTCAGACACTTACCAGCTGTGTGACCCTCTGCAAGTCACTTAACCCTGTTGCCTTCAGTTTCCTCATCTTTAAAATGAGCTGAAGAATGACTAAGCTAAAAATTAAGGAGACTTAAGATGCAAAAGAACTGATTGTTAGAACTGTGGTGGAATTTAGCC
Organism: Dromiciops gliroides; assembly: GCF_019393635.1. Classification (NCBI taxonomy): domain Eukaryota; kingdom Metazoa; phylum Chordata; class Mammalia; order Microbiotheria; family Microbiotheriidae; genus Dromiciops; species Dromiciops gliroides. The sequence continues at coordinate 159,655,476 of NC_057866.1, read as the reverse complement.
TATCCCTTCATTGATCAGGCTAGGGAACTGATGACACAGATTAACCGATGTGCCCAAAATGGAGCAGCTAGCAAGGGAGCAGAGTGAGGAACAGGGAGTGGTAGTTGCAAAGAAGCCGTTTTACACTCTATATGTGGAAAACTTCCGAACAATTCATTCAATCTATCCCCCAAAGTGGAGCAGACTGTGCCTGAGGAGTCAGTGGGTTCCTCTCCCAGGAGGTTTCTAAGTCAAAGCTGAAGGACCGCTTGTCAAATGGAATTCTTTTCTTCAAACTAGACATTTTCAAGTCCTTGGACCCAATGGCCACTGAGGTGGGCCCCTTTCCCCTTTCAGATCTGAAATTGTGTGGTTCAATGACTGGAATCCCAAGGCTTCTAACTCAAATTCCAGCATCCTTTCTGCTAAACTAGGCTGGGCTCCCTCATCCAGGAAGTCAATTACCTCCTATGTCCCTTGAATTCTTTGTCACCCCACCTAGGAGGAAAGGTAAATATTGCCTGAAGATAATATCTCTGAAGCACATTGAACCTTTGGGGTCAGAGGTAGTAGGTAGGACAGAGTGGCTACAGCTCAATGTAGTCTAAGGCTTTCCAGTCCTTAATTTATACAGATGATTTGCATCGATTTGCATAAATCAGCTCTATTTTCTTAGGCTTCATGAAATTTTTCTCATATTAACAGATGTTTTGAGTGCCTGCTGTGTGCAACATCTCTTTATAGAAAGGAGAAACTGGCAAGATGTGGAACCCCTGTCAAGTCAGGAAGTTTGAATACATAACGGAGAGGAAATCCATACCTTTTGTACATCTACCCAAATAACCTTTTTTTCGGGGGTGGGGGTAGTGTGGGTCTGGATCTGGGATTTCATTGGATCGAGGGAACTCCCTCTACCAGTACAGAACAACTACTGTTCTTTGACATAATCTAAAATAACTTGTCTCAGGGACAGACATGTCAGATCAAGTGACTTCTCCAGGGTCATACTGCCAGTAATGCAAGCATAGGTAGGATTTGAACTCAGGTTCTCCTGATTCCAAGGCCGGCTCTCTCTTCACTGCCACCTCCCATCCAATGACCAAACAGTATATAACACTCAAACTTCCAGAGCTGCTATTTTTCATTTTCACCACAGATCAAAGGTAATCTATGTTTACAAAGTTATGATTTGATTTTTTCATCGTTCCAATTTGTAACCAAAATGTTACATTGACATTTTGGTATTTAATGTACTTGATTTCTTTTCTGTTTGTAAAAGTGAGGGGAAAGGGACAATTTCTTTCTGCTTACATTTTCTCTCCCACTCCACAGCTACTTTGGAGAGCGGTTATCATTGTTCCCAAGCTCTAAGGATGTTAAAGGGCATCGCTCTACCACTAACACTCCAGATTTCCCCAATTAATTTTAGGGAAGGTGGATCTCCCAATCCTCAAAAAAATATTGTAACCTTGGATGTTCCTTTCTGATTAGGAAAGGGTGGTTGCCACCAGATTTGTCTAGCTGGAGAACTAACAATCTTTCGCGTGTTCTAGAGCCCTGGAAATGGTAGTCAGTTTTTATAGGAAGTAGCTATCCCCAGATGACACTCATGATTATTTCTTTATTTTTAAATATTATTTAAAATTTACAGATTTTATTCTACATAGAAAAACTTGTTCTATCTAAAATTGGATTTTTCCCCCATTAGCGTCATTCTCTGTTACATGACCTCAATATGCATTTTTTGAGAACTGAAAAATAAACATTCTTCTCATTAAAAATGACTAAGCATTATATACATTTTTCCTTTTAAATTTGTGAAATAGCAAGCCTTTCCATAATATAGTTAATAAAAAAAGATGATCACACATGAAACTGCAAATCTATTCTGTACAACTTGCTATTCCTTTTAAATATATAATCAAGTTATCACATAAATTTCTTTTTTTCTTCCCCCTGCTCTAGAGATGACTACCATTAGACACAAATGTGTGTGTAAAATCATTCCAAACAAATTTCTATTTATCAGTTCTTTCTCTGGATGCAGATGGCTTCTTCTTTATAGGTCCTTTGTAGTTAATTTGGGTATAATAGTCAAAATGACTTAGTAACTCAAAGTTGTTTTTAAAACAATATTGCTATTACTATATATGACTTTCTCGGTTCTTCTCATTTCACTGTTTATTTTCCATGTGAGTCTAGCCATGTTTTCTATAGTCAACAAGCTCATCATTTCTTATTGGTCAGTAGTATTCCATCATAATCATATACTACAATTCATTCAGCCATTCCCTAATTGATGGGCATCCTCACAATTTCCAGTTCTTTGCCACCACAAAGAAAGCCACCACAAATAGTTTAGAACATATAGTTTCTTTTCCTTTTTCCCTAATCATCCTGGAAAACAGACCTAGTAGTGGCATTGCTGGGTCAAAGAGTATACATGTTTTTATAACTCATTGGGCATAAATCCAGATTGGTGTCCAAAATGGTTGGATTGGTTCACAGTTCCACCAACAGTAATTAGTGTCCCAATTTTTCCATATCCCCTCTAACATTTGCCACTATCCCTTCAATCATTTGAGCCAAACTGATAGGTGTAAAATGATATCTCAAGTTGTTTTAACTTGCATTTTTCTAATCAATAATTATTTAGAGCATGTTTTTATATGACTATATATTGTTAGTATGCTAGGTGCGTGTGCGCACGCGCGCGCACACACACACACACATATACACACACCCTTGGCTTAGAGGAACCACCTAGCATACTAAATAGAAGAACTTGGAGTCAGGAACACCTTTGTGTGCTTTATATAACTAACTCCTTAGGACTTAGTCTAATGCCTATGGACTTAGCTTACTAAGCCATCTGCATAAATGAAAGAGGTTTCCACACACCCTGACACAGATCCTTCCCATGAATGATCCCATGAAGGAATAATTCAGACCTCCAATGGGTTCCTTTGGGGATCCACAGTGGTATTGTCATCTGCCAGATACAAGATAAATCTACTGATGCATTGATTTGTGTAATGAAGGGCACTGGGTCTTACACGCTGTTCCAAGCCATCCACCAGGTCATGTATTTGCAAGACAGTTTATAAGGACAGAATTACAGTCTGCAGCCTTGGAACTCAGTGAACTTAACTAGGGTGCATAAGAACCAAAACCCTCATCATGCCCTTTTAAGCACCATACTCTAACCCACCAAGCCCAGGCAGCCATGGACCATTAGATTTAGCCCAGAAAGGAGCAAAGGGTTGATTTGGATGAGGGAGAGCTATGCTTTCATGGGTATTTTGCAGCAACCCCATGAAGAAAACTTTTGCCAGTGTAGATTAGCGACCATTCTACAGTTTTAAGTCTTATGTTAGTGTTGCTTTGGGCACTGAGTGACTGGTCACACAGTCAACGTGTGTTGGAGCTTGGGCTAGAACACCACTTCCAACATCAGCTTTCTTCATAAGCCATACTGCCTGTCTAAAAGAGAAAAAGAATGGTATTGATCCATTTTTCCCACAATGCACACTTTAGAGGTACCTCTCAAGCGCCTTTCATATGAGCCCATTGGCTAAAACATTGTATCTGTGTATCTGCTTAATTGGAATTCTATAAACCAGTCATTTTTATTGGGTAGAAAAGCGTGGGGAGCAAGAGGGTTTATTAACAAAGCTGTCTTATGATTTCAAGTCCTCCATAAACAACCACATGTTACACATGAGGGTCAAGGGAAAGGTAACAAAGAAGTGTTAGGATGCATTAACACACAGTGGAATGGGATGGAATCAGATTCAAATGGACACGGCCTGTGCTCATGAGTTTGTCCTGCAACTCTCCCCCAAAGAGCATCCTGTGGAAAGAAAAGGAGAGAAGAGGTAATAGAGACGAAATGAGAGCCACCAGCATCCCCAGCCCCTCTATCAAGAGCTTTTTAGGAACGATCCTTATTGGATGGGTATTCATGAGTCCTTTCTTCTCCTGGTCCTGCTCTGCCACTGACTGAGTAAGGGACCTTGAGCTAGTCACCTCATTCTTCAGGCCTTAGTGTTGTCATCTGTATAATGGGGGCCCTGTTCTGAAGGATAGCTTAAGATACTTCTCAGTCAGGCCTATCCTGGGATCATAGACTCTGCCTGCAAGGTCACCCTCTGAGGCTGTATGATCACAGAGACTTCTTCTGGATGGTTGCTGACTACTGGGAATCTTGAAACAGGGAGAATAAAACATCGGATAAAAGAGAAGGAAACTTACGTAAGGATTTTTCAGTGTGAGTGGTCTGGGCTGGAAGTATGAGAAGAGCCGGTGATGGTAGATTGTCCTAATATCCATTGTCTGCCAAAGCTAAACTAGTGAGATGGGAACCAATTAACAACAATAATTATAATAATACTCAGAATTTGTAGAGCACTTTTAAGATTACCATGTGCTTTTTCTATGTTATCTCATTTTAGCCTCAACAAACTGGTAAGGTAGGTAGTTAATGTTGTTCAGTCATTCAGTCATGTCTGACTCTTTGTGACCCCACGGACCATTGCACAGCAATACTGTCCAAGGAGTTTTCTTGGCAAAGATACTGAAATGTTTTACCTTTTCCTTCTCCAGTGGATTGAGGCAAACAAAAGTTAAGTGACTTGCCTGGGGTCACACATCTAATAAGTGTCTGAGGCCACATTTGAATACAGGTCTCCCTATCTACTGCACCACCTAGCAGCCCCTGTGAGGTAGATACTATAATTATTATTATTCCCATTTTACAGATGAGGAAACTAAGGCACAGAGGGGTTAATGTTGTAGACTTTTAATTAAGTGCCTTGCCCAGGATCATAGAACGAGTGAGTGTCTGGGGCAGAACTCAACCCTTCATTTTTCAGTACTGACTTCTGTGCTAACCAGTGCAATTAAAAATGTTAACCCCTGGAGAGCACTGGTAGATCATATTCTTGTTAGGGAGGAGAGGAAGGGGCCACACAAATTGTAAGTAATGACCTCTAATGGCTTCAGGGGCTGTAAAACAGAGAACAGTAACTACCAGGATGAAGATAACACCTCAGACTTTATTCCAAGCTCCTCCTTAGAGCCATTCCCCAGCACGGGCAGGGCCAGGAATGGTGGCCACGAGGGGCTATTGATCAGGAAGAGTCCTTGGATGCTAGAGTGCTTTGCTGGGGTCATTGGACTTTATGGAAGCAATTGACTTTGGGTAAAGTGCTTGCATTGATAATGTTTAGGTCAGAGTACAGTATTCCTTGGTACAGGCTCCCAAGTGGCCCCAGAGTGATCTAAGCAGTTACCACTTGTTTACCCAGATTAACACAATCACTTTGGGCAGCTAGAAAGTGCAATGGATAGAGCACTGAGCTTGGAATGAGGAAGACTGATCTGCCTTCACCCTGTTTGCCTCAGTTTCCTCATCTGTAAAAGGGAGATAATAATAGCACCTACCTCCCAGGGTTGTTGTGAGAGCAAATAAAATAATATTTTTAAGGTGTGTAACGCAGTTCTAGGCATGTAGTAGGTGCTATAAAATAACTTACTGTTGTTGGACAGATGAAGCTCAGATGAAGGGGACTTGCCTAAGGTCACAGGACTAAGGAGTAGAAGCTCAGGTCTTTGATTCTTTGTTGGATATTCTTTCCATTAAACAGATGGAAGGGAGGTTGAAGTGGGCAGCTAGGTGGAGCTGCAGTGGATAGAGCACCAGACCTAGGGTTGGAAAGACTCCTCTTCATGAGTTCTAATCTAGCCTCAGACACTTATTAGCTATGTGACAAGTCACTTCACCCCATTTGCCTCAGTTCCCTATATGCCAAATGAGCTTGAGAAGGAAATGGCCAACCACTCCAGGATCTTTGCTAAGAAGACCCCAGATGGGGGCATGAAGAGTCAGACATGACTGCAAAGACCCAAACAAAACACGATCACTGCAAATGTCATCCACACATCTCACGTACTTTCCACAAACAAATAGGGAAGGTCAGTGTGAGCACTCAGTTAAGAAATGGCTAGCTAGGCCAGCTTGGGGAGAGCTCTCTCCCACAATGACACAGTAACCTGGCATCAACCCTGAAGCAGCACTAATCAGCTGTGCCAGCTCACCTCTTGGGGCCTCAGTTCTCCATTTAGTAGAAAAAAATAGGGAAAAGAAAGACAGATTGACCCTTTCAAGCCCTACCTTTGATGATTCTGTGACATAGAGGAATGGGTTGCCACGGCCAAAGAATTCATCACCAAGTTGTCAGCCTTTCTGTACTTACCTAGGCTGAGGCTTTAGAAAGAAGAATCACAGAATGTTAGAGTTGGGAGCGACCAATGGGGTCACAGAGTCCAACCTCCGGCCCAAAGGAATTCCCATTATAATATACCTTAGAAGTGGTCATCTGACTAGATTTGCAGATGAGTGACGTTTTCTCGACATAGCCAAATGTGGGCATTCGTTTTGCGTGACCGTGCACATTTGTTTAAAGGGTTTTGTTTTTCTTTTTCTAGTGGGGGATGAGGAGAGGGTGGAGAGAGAAAAAAGTTCTTGTTAAATGAACGATTTTAAATGGTCGTCCAGCTTCTGCTTAAAGACCTCCAAGGAGAACTTAGTACCGACCCTAATTGCTAAGAAGATTTTCCCAAGCCAAAGTTTTCTATAAGCCTAAATTTGGTTCTTTGCAATTTCCATCTTTTGCCCCAGGTTCATCCCTCTGAGGCCAAACAGAAATGTCCATCCCCTCTTCCATCTGACGACCCCTCAAAAACTAGCATCTAGTTATCCTATCCTCCTTGAGCCTTTTCCAGGCTCAACATCTTCAGTTTTCTCACAAAAACCTGGTACGATGATGATCGTCCCTCTGGTCATTGTACTAGAGTTGCACAGAAGTGAGCTGCAATTTGTACCTTTGGAGGGAACATCCACATTTAGATCCCAGCTCTACTGGAGTATGACTGTGAGTGGCACATCAGACTCAGAAGTCACACTTCTGGACATGCACAATTACCACCATGAAGGGTCTTCTCTTTTTTTTGGGGGGGGGGGCAGGGCAATGAGGGTTAAGTGACTTGCCCAGTGTCACACAGCTAGTTAAGTGTCAAGTGTCTGAGGCCGGATTTGAACTCAGGGAATCCCGAATCCAGGGCCAGTGCTTTATCCACTGCGCCACCTAGCTGCCCCAGGGTCTTCTCTTAAAATGCAAAGGACTATAACTGAATGGTGCCTTGAATCTCTCAAGCTATGGGAAAGGAGGAAAATCATCAGTGTCTCCTGTATCGTCATCTAAAGGCTGCTTCTCTTCGGAGCATCCTCTTTACTGACCTGCTAGCAGGTGTAATGCTGATTTAGGGAATCTGCACAGTTATTTATGTATTCAGGTCACATTCTGTCCTCATCTTTGCTTATAGCTTCAACCAAATCAAGTGTCTTCGCTCAGCATTTCTCAAGCTGAAGTCAGGTTGAGGGGTGCTGATGTGAAGACATCTTCAGGCACTGAAAGGTGGGATATTTATTCTCAGGACAAACAGCAACGGTTTTAAGTCGTAAAACCCCAAATCAGAAGCAGCCTGTACCATATACCTGCCATGCATACAAACAGCCGTAAGAAGAAAGGTCAAAAGGCATCCAAATTCTACAGACTCCTGAAAAGAAGTAAACCTTCGTTTTCCCCACATCCCCCTCCTGATTTGAGCTGTCTACCACAAAATACCATGTTGAAAAGTCACAGAGAACAGTTCCCAATAATAAATTTTGTCCCTCACAGCCCCATTTGGGTGCTAAGTTTTTGAAATTGTGTCTATATAAACTTCTTCCTATTTCTTCTTCTCCCAAGGTCACAGACTTAGAGGTCATCTGGTGCTAATACCCCTGCCTCTGTTTTATGCATAAAGAAACTGATTAAGTGAGACTAGGTAAATTGATCAAAGCCATACAGCTAGTAAGTATCAGAGCCCAGATCCTAGGCTATTCATTAGCATGAAGCATCTTGGGGCTAATATCACCAGGATGAGATTTTTTTTGAGGGACAATGAGGGTTAAGTGACTTGCCCAGGGTCACACAGCTAGTAAGTGTCAAGTATCTGAGGCCGGATTTGAACTCAGGTCTTCCTGAATCCAGGGCCAGTGCTTTATCCACTATGCCACCTGGCTGCCCCCTAGGATGAGATTTTAAAAGGTATCCTAAAACCTATGGAACAAAGATGGATTATGTCCACTTTTAACTAAGAGTATTAAAAATCTACAATAAAGAGGGGAATACACTTCTTTGTGTTGGCATAGAAAAATAAAAAGATTTGTTATAGATTTATATAGGGAAGATGAGGAGGGCTTGAAACAATATTTTTAATCTAATCCAGACTCAGCTATTAACTCTGCATCCTTGGACAAAGCATTAAATTGTCTGAACCACTTTTCTTATCTGTGAAATGGGAGAGGTGGACCTGACTATATTGTGAATTGGTAAAATATCTCAGTTTTCTAAAGTAGAGCACCAGGCTGGCACCAAGATGGTGGAGTAGAGGAAACAACCTAACTGAACTCTCTGAACATTCCCCTCCGAATGACTTTAGAATAACTCCTCAAATAGAATTCTGGAGCAACACAGCCAACAAAAGGTCAGGGTGAGATATTTTTTCAGCCCAAGACAAATTAAGAGGTCTGCAAGAGAGGTCTATGATACCAGGATGGGGGCCAGCCCTGATTATACAGAGCAACAATGCCAGCTCTGGGTCTTGAAGGTGGCAGCAATAGCAACAGCTGCTGCAGGGACTCTCAGCCCAGAGATGGTAAGGGGGTCAGACAACTGGTCAGAAAGAGATTAAAGGGGACCCTGAGCTGACACTGGATGTGGTATTCAGCACTCTTGGCAAATCCATTGCCGATAGGCAGTTCTCAGTCTCAATTCCAGGGTGGAGAGAAGTGCTTGTGGTCAGTCATATGGTAGCCAGGACCTTGGCTACAGTTCCAGGACCAAGAGGAAGACTAAAGCTTTCAGCTGCAGAAGAGCAGGGGCCCTTTCTAGGTAAAGACCAGAGTACAGACTAGGAGGCAGTGACCATCATACCTCTTCCAGGATAACATGACCTTGCAAACACTGAAAACCTATAAACACCCAGAACTAACTTTGAAAGTCTAAGGAGAGGTCACTAGGTCTAAATTAAAGGATGTCTGTGTGAGAGAGAAGCAACACAAAAAGCCTGAAGCTGGAGACAATGCCTCCTCACTCCCAGGGGAACAGAGCCCAACTTTAACATAAAGTTCAAAGTCAAGAAATAGGCTGGAGGGGCAGCTAGATGGCGCAGTGGATAAGCACTGGCCCTGGATTCAGGAGTACCTGAGTTTAAATCCAGCCTCAGACACTTACTAGCTGTGTGACCCTGGGCAAGTCACTTAAGCCCCAATTTGCCTCACCCCCCCCCAAAAAAAGGGGGGGGCAGCTAGGTGGCGCAGTGGATAGAGCACCGGCCCTCAGGAGTACCGTGAGTTCAATATCCAGCCTCAGACACTTACTAGCTGCGTGTGTGACCCTGGCAAGGTCACTTGACCCCAATTGCCTCACTTTAAAAAAAAAAAAAAGAAAAGAAAAGAAATAGGCTGGAAAAGTGAGCAAACAACAACAACGACAAAGAACCAGACCATAAAAAGCTACTATGGTGGCAGGGAAAACAGAGACAAACAAAAAAGGAAAAACACCTATTAGCAAAGCCTCATGGCAGGGAAATGCAAATTGGACCAAGTCCAACAAGAATTCATAGAAGAGCTAAAGAAAGAGATGAGTGGTAGAGGAAAAACTGGGAAAAGAAATGAGAGTGATACAAGAAAATGATAAAAAAGGAATTAAAAGCTGGGTAATTGGAAATTAAGGGGATGCCCATTAATTGGATAATGGTTAAATAAGTTGTGGTATATAATTTTTCTGCTTCCATAACTTCTTTGTTAGAACTTTTAAATATCATATTTCATAATGTTTTTATTTATTTTAATAAACATTTTTATTTTAAATTTTGAGTTCCAAATTCTATACATTTTTACATCCTTTTCCTCCAACTTCCCTGAGGTGGCAAGCAATCAGATATAGGTTATATATATGTGTAATTATGTAAAACATTACCATATTAATAATTTTGGACAAGAAAACTTGAATAAAAGAAAAAATGAAAGAAAGTGAAAAATAGCATGCTTCAGTCAGTGTTCAGTCAACATCAGTTCTTTCTTTGGAGGTGGGTAGCAAGCTTCATCATTAGTCCTTTGGGATTGTCTTGGATCGTTGTATTGCTGAGAATAATTAAGTCATTCACATCTTCATCAAACAGTATTGCTGTCACTGTACACAATGTTCTCCTGGTTCTCTTCACTTCACTATACATCAGTTCACTTAAGTCTTTCCAGGTCTTTCTGAAATCATCTTTCTTGTCATTTCTTATAGCACAATACATTTTGACAATGATAAACACAGTTTTGTTTGTCCATTCCCAACTTAGGGGCATTCCTTTGATTTTCAATTCTTAGCCATCACAGAAAGAGCTGGTATGAATATTTTTGTATAAATAGGTCTTTTTCTGTTTTGGGGGATGTCTTTGGGATATAAACCTAGCAGTAGTATTGTTGGATTAAAAGGCATGCACAGTTTGATTGCCCTTTGGGCATAGTTCCAAATTGCTGTCCAAAATGGTTGCATCTTTTCATAACTCCACCAACAATGGATTAGCATCTGAGTTTTCCCACATCCCCTCCAAAATCCAACATTTTCCTTTTTTATTTTATTTGCCACTCTGACAGATATGAGGTGGTACGTCAGTTGTACAAGAAGTAGAGATGCTTTATGAAATGAATTATGATAATTGTCTTACAAAAACACAGGAATTAAACATAATCTGTGTGGTCATAGATGTTCTTTTGTATTCCCAGAGGAGTTAGACCAGACACCAACTGATTTCTTTGCTTTTACTTTCCTGCTACCAAATAGTCTCTTACAACAATTCAAAAAGCAATTATGTATAAAGCTTCTACAAGTGGGTTTTTTTTAGCTAATAAGAAATTTTCAAAACTCTTTGTCATTTCATTTTAAAAGATTTTCAGTTTTTTAAATTCATCATTCCAATCCCACAAGCATTTAAAGGTGTCCTAGCCTTTGGGGTTACAAAGTTAAAACAAAAATTACTTCTTCCCCTCAGGGAGCTTACCTTCTAAAGGGAGGATGCAACATGTAGAGTGTTAAGAATATACATGATAGGGGCGGCTAGGTGGCGCAGTGGATAAAGCACCGGCCCTGGATTCAGGAGTTCCTGAGTTCAAATCCGGTCTCCGACACTTAACACTTACTAGCTGTGTGACCCTGGGCAAGTCACTTAACCCCATTGCCCCTGAAAATAAAATAAAATTTAAAAAAAAAAAGAATATACATGATAATTTAAAGACAGAGGAAACACTAAAAATTGGGGATGTAGGACAGGTATCTTAACGTGTGAACTGAGGAAACCAGGGATTCTAAGAAGCCAAGGCAAGGAAGGAGGGCATGAGGGACAGAGTATTCCAGGTGTTTTCTGGGCATGGAGTACAAAGGGATGGAGGTGAGAAATGGAATGCTACATTTGGGGAATAGTAGGTAGTGCTATGGGGCTAGGTCTCTTCATAGTATCAAAGGTTGAAGTGGAAAGGTGACAGAACAGATGAGAAGAGAACAATTAGCAGGCTATTGTCTAGTCTAAGGAAGAGGTCACTAGGGTCTAAATTAAAGGGATTGCTGTGTGAGGGGAGAAGTGACAGATTCAAGGGAAGTTGGATGTGTCCAAGCCCAGAGAAGTTAGATAATTTGCCCATGATCAGATGGCTATTGAGTGGAAGAGGGGAGGCTTGAATTCAGGCCTCACAGGCCTTTCATCCACCTCAGGACTTTTTTTTTTCCTTTTTTATTTTTTTTATAGGGAAATGAGGGTTAGTGGCTTGCCCAGGGTCACAACAGCTAGTAAGTGTCAAGTGTCTGAAGCCAGATTTGAACTCCAGGTCCTCCTGAATCTACTGTGCCACCTAACTGCCTCAGGACTTTTAATAAAATGAAGCTTTTCCTCCTTAAGTACATATCCAGAAAGCAGAACAGTCAATATTTATATCTGAATCATTAATCCTTCCTTTAGGTCATCAGAACAAGGTCCTTTGGATTCCCATCAGCAGGCATTGTTATAAAACTGGCAGAGACCCTAGAGGTGACCTAATTCAACCCTGGCATTCAAAGAGATAAAAAGGACTTGATCATTCATAGTTCCTATAAAGGGCAAAGTTGGCATGCCAGCTCAAGTCTTCTGATTCCAAATTGAGCACCCCTTGCTGCCTCAGAGCAGGAACTTGACTCCCTGAACTGATTGGGAAACCAGAGGTTAGGGTCTGTTGAAAAGTCTTGGCCTAGACCTAAGTTCTCCACTCGGCTCTGCTACTGCCAAGCTGTGACCCTGGGCAAGGCATGATCTTCTCTGTGCCTGTTTTCCCATCTGTAAAATAAAAATCAAAGCTGCCTCCCTATGTCTGCCTGTTAAAGGCAGATAGTGAAGACACTAATGGTAAGGCAAAGATAGGACAGAAAGTGGCATACAAATCAAAGACCATGGGAGTAGAGAGGAAAGATTCAGAAAATCTGATGGTAGCCTGTTCAGAAGACAGATTCATAGGAGCAGGTTCTGAATATCCCAAAGGCTAAGGGGAGAAATTAAAACTCTATAGGAGAGCTTGCTTTTGAGTGGGAAGAAAGCATAAAATATTACCCAAATGTAAGCTTTATTGAGTGAGCTTTATAATGGAAATGAAGTTTGTAATGAAATTGATGAAATGAATGATGAAATGAATGAATGAAAAACAGGAAGGTCAACATGAGGCAGTGGCTGGGGTTGGAAGACCTAGGTTCAAATCCCTGCCTCCACCATACCACCTTTTTGACCTTGGGCAAAAGACTTTGCCTCTGCAGCCTCAGTTTCCTCATCTATAAAATGGGAAGGTTGGACTAGATTTGAGGTTCATTCTAATTCTGAATTTCTGATAGTGGTTTTTTTGTGGGAAGGAAGAAAAATATTGAGGGGCAATAGTAATGAAAGAAGGGTTGTGTGGAAATGATAGGTGTTATATAACCAAGTCTCTGCTTGCTTTATGTCAGAGCTTTGAAGTAGGTAATTGAAATGGATGTGTGTTCAGGCTGGTAGTATATTCATTAATTATATTTAACTAAAGTGGAGGTCTCACCATAGGATTCTGGAGTTTGTGAGTAGAAAACAAAAGCTTTAATAGTAACAGTAAAGAATTATCAAGAGAGAACTGCTCTTAAATGGAAAAGTCACACTGGTATAAAGAAGAAGCCAGGGACCTAGAGGAATTGCCTTAACCCACAATGATTTCTTTTTTTTTCTTTTCTTTTCTTTTTTTTTTTTGGTAAGCAAATCAAAGATGTTGCATAGAACAAAGACAGTGATTTGTGGAATCAGAAGCTCTATTTGAACCCTAGCTCGGTCTCTCTGACTGTAAAATGGGAATGATTCCTGTTTTCTCCTGATCTCATGTGGATGGTACTGGGACTCATTTACACCCAGAATAAAAGCTATAACTATTATGAGTTCTTTGCTCTACTTATTTCACTATGGAATAAGTGCTAAACAGCCAACTTGGCCCTCTCCTCCAGGCTGAAGCAGGCTCAGCATACTTTTCCCAAGAATAAATAGTTAGGGGAGAATCACCACTTCCTTTCTCCAGGCCCAGGGCTGAGAAGGACCCATTGCCACAGTACTGATTTTGTCAGTAGAATTCCATCTCTTAGCCCCCATTCTTCCCTCATATTTGCTAACATAGCAGTTTCTAAACTTGAATAAAAGGAAGCCAGTTCTATAATATTTTACTTTTTCTTGATTTAAAAGCCAACTGCTAAGATAACTAGGAGGCTTTGACACAATGCAGGAAGAGATTCCTTACATCCTATTGGGCAAAAGAGAAATCCACCAATAACTCCAGTGTTGTCCAAGGGAAACTGAGCTAAGTGTCAAGGAGAGGTGTCCAAAGAGTTATGGGAAATTGTCAAGATCACATCCAATAATCATTAAAAATGATTGGCCCTTATGACAGGCAGTGTGGCACGGTGGGAAAGGCAGTGGAACTGATGTAAGAGGACCTGGGTTCAGATCCTTCCTCTGACCCTTACTGCCTTTGTGCACTTGAGAAGTCCCTTTATCTTTCTAGCTTTGTGTCCTTAGCTGTCAAATGAAGTGGTTGGATTGGATGCACTCTAAGGTTTTTTCTAGTGCCAGGCACCATGTTGCTTTATAGATAATCTCCTTTGATTCTACAACAACCCTGGAAACTTACTACATGATATTATTATGTGTTGCTGTTATGCCATTTTTACATTTGAGAAACTGAGGCAGATGGAAGGTCAGTGACTTGCCCAGGGTCACACAGCTAGGAAGTATCTGAGGTTAGATTTGAACTGAGGACTTCCTGCCTTCAGACATCACAGAAAGAGGATGTAACTTGCTCCAGGTCACGTGGGAATCCAGTGGAAGAGTTGGGATCCTGGTGTTTCCTCCTCGTTGGCTCCTGCTTACTTCAATTTTATCCTTGTGTTTTTGTAGTAGATTCATATCTTTCCTTTTCATTGCATAGTGCTGGTGTTATTTTTCTGAATTCAGTAAAGGAAATCAGACCCTTTTTAGTGCAACATTTCAACTTCTGGGAGTGCATAGTAGAGCTTGAATGACTAATACTTAGAGGAATTGTTAAAAGACTTATTTACTTTTAATTGTGTCTACTTGTTTGGTATGTGACCCAATTAATTCATCCTTATTGTGAGTGTATTGGAGGACCCTGTACCCTCTTGACCTTCTCCTATAATTATTACCATATTCTTCCTTTGAAGCTATGTTTTGATTACATACTTAAAAGGAACCACTAAAATATCACTATCATCATGGCATGGATGAAATGCCCACTGCTTGAACTCGAGGGCAGTAATCTAATGCACAGCTCTTTACTACTCGTGTCTGGCCAATAGGTGGAAGCCATGCACCCCTCTCTCTGTGCCCCTTCCTCCCCAACTTGGAGTTCTTTGTCTAATAAGGGGAGAGTCACCATCTAAGGCTGGGCCTGGGAAATCCCTTTCTCCCAATTCCCCTTTCCTTTTCTTCTTTGCTCAGTTATGGGGTCTGATAAGTCTTCCTTTAGCTGAGAATTGGTCCAGATGCCTCTCGTGAAATAGAAGTAGGAAGTCTAACCTTCCTTGTGGCTTTGAGCAAACCAGAGAAAACAAAACTCTTTCTTCTGTTCTTGGCTGGGGACCATGGTCTGCTCAAGACTAAGGTAGAATTCCATGCACCACTGAGCCATCACCATATGATAGCTAATCCTGTTCTGCATTTTGAACGGCACCTACAGAGTGTATAAATGTACGGTGGCCCAAAACCTGGACAAAACTCTTGCTGGAGCTCTGTGATCTTTTGTTTCCTGTCGTCTTCGTCTTCTTCTTCTTCTTCTTCTTCTTCTTCTTCTTCTTCTTCTTCTTCTTCTCCTTCTTCTCCTCCTCCTCCTCCTCCTCCTCCTCCTCCTCCTCCTCCTTCTCCTTCTCCCTTCTCCTTCTCCTTCTCCTTCTCCTTCTCCTTCTCCTTCTCCTTCTCCTTCTCTTCTCCTTCTCCTTCTCCTTCTCCTTCTCCTTCTCCTTCTCCTTCTCCTTCTCCTTCTCCTCCTTCTCCTTATCCTTCTCCTCCTTCTCCTTCTCCTTCTCCTTCTCCTCTTTCTCCTTCTCCTTCTTCTTCTCCTTCTCCTTCTCCTTCTTCTTCTTCTTCTCCTCCTCCTCCTCCTCCTCCTCCTCCTCCTCCAATTGTTTTTCAGTTGTATCCAACTCCTTATGACCCCACATGGGGCTTTCTTGGCAAAGATACTGAAGTGGTTTGCCATTTCCTTCTCCAGCTCATTTTACAGATGAGGAAACTGAAGAAAACAGGGTTAAGTGACTTGTCCTGGGTCACGCAATGAGTAAATGTCTGAGTCCAGATTTGAA
Source organism: Dromiciops gliroides (assembly GCF_019393635.1). NCBI lineage: Eukaryota > Metazoa > Chordata > Mammalia > Microbiotheria > Microbiotheriidae > Dromiciops > Dromiciops gliroides. Next base: position 159,639,496 of record NC_057866.1, on the reverse strand, counting down.
CTTAGAAAAAGGAATCTTCCTGACTCCAGGCCCAGCACCCTATCCACTATGCCACCTAGATGCCCTATTCTTCCGGACTTTCTGAAAAAAGAGGATACGATGCTCATACAGTTTAGCCTGATCCTATCCACTGGTTTCACATTTAGGGGGAAACAGGCTCGGAAGGGAAGAGAGTTTTGCCCAAAATTATAAAGGTACTCTCTGTGTACTAAAGCAGAAGTTGATGAAAAGGACAAAAGAAGATAAATTGCTGAAATGATTATCTCTTAAGACTGGAAAGAGACTACAGGCTATCTGCTCTAGTTCACTGGTTTTACATTATGAGGCCTGTCTTTGGACATGCCACCAGTTGTTTCACGTTAGGGCACAATATCTGTCATCCCTCCTGGCCCTCTCACCAGTAGAATGTAAGTCCTTGAGATCAGTGAATGTTTTACTTTGTCATTTGATTTCCAGCTCCCAGCGTGCTGTCTTATACACTCTAAACGCTTAATATATACATGTTGCATTGCTCTCGGTCAGGCACGATTGTGAACTCGGGGTGTGATGGCAGTTAACTCGTTCTTTCATTCACTGTGTATCTATTGAGTAAGTAGTTGGTTGGCTCACCTTTAGCCAAAGAGAAAAAGAAAAGGTAGCATGGTCTGGTAGAAAGAGCCCAGGATTTGGCATCATGAAACCCAGACAACTCACTTCATCCTTTGGACCCACATTCCCTCATCTACAAAATGAAATGGCTGGATGAGATGATCTCTAATATAAACCTGGAGTCTATGAATGTATAGTTAACTACTGTCTTTGTCTTTTCTAGTCCTGTACATTTTATTTTATGCATTTAGAAACTTCATCCTGAAAAGGACTACAAGGTCTTCAACCAGACTGCCAAAGGGGTCCATGATTCAAAGAACGTTAAGCACCAAATTTCAGAATCAATATGGCAGCTCAGTAGCCAGAGAGTGCAAGTCATCCCTGTACAAGATGCCTAATAAGGTGTCATTCGGCCTGTACCTGAAGGCCGCCAGTGAGAAAGTCCACTGCCTCCCAAGGCTACCCATTCCACTGTAGAATAGTTTCCAGTTTGTAGGTTTTTATTTTTCCCTTCCATCAAACCTAGATTCCATCTCTAGGCCCTGTATCCACTAGGAATTCACCTAGATTTGATATTAATTTGCTTTTGCTTTCAGGAACAGTTTCCTATACAGGAAATAGTCTTGCTGGACAGGCTTGGGCCAGGTGCTGCTTAAGTCCCGAGTCATATCTCCAAAGAGAGCTCTGTGCAGGCCTTAAGTGTAACTAATTTGTTCTGTATCATTTTTGTTTGTTTGTCCCGCTGTGTTTTTGTTTTGTGGCCCAGAGAACAGAAAAGATAGGGCTGGAGGCAGGAAATGGATTACCATCTTGGAAGTTTAATGACAGCTTTTTCCTGCGACGACGTGTTGGGAAAGTGTTTGGCCGACAGCAGACGTTGTCCCGACATCTCTCACTGCACACAGGTAAAGTGAATCTTGAGCTTCTCTCTCTCTCTCTCTCTCACACATACACACACACACACACACACACACACACACACACTCACCCCCACCCCCACCACCACACCAAAGGTCCTATTCAAGCCTTTCCATCACCCCCTCAATCTAGCACCATCTTTCTTTAGGAGAAATCAGGAAAATTGATGAAAGCCCATTTCCACTTTCTATCCCCAAACTTTTTTCCACGTGGAATAAATTAGTCATTGAACAAAGTGCTAGAAGAACCAAATGATCTGTGCTTTATTTTGAAGGGTCCTTTTTTCCTCTGGATATTTTGCAACAATTGGGTTTCTCTCTGACTTCACAAAATCAAATTCAGTGGATTTGAATCAAGGAAATGTTACTATCAGAACTATAATCCAGTTCTGCTCTTTGTAGTTTTTCCCATTTAGATTTAAACCCTTAGGAATATGTTTTGAGGGGAACGAGTTGGGGAGGTCCTGTCACACCCACACACACACACACACACAACTTCCAGCTCTGCTTAAGAGAAGAAGAGAGGAAAAGGGGGAGAAAAAATTCAGTCTATCAAAGCCAAGTACCATACATATATTCCCTTCCCACTGGGATTGGTTATCAGTAAAAAAAAAGGATTAGGAGAGGAAGGATACCTGGAAAGAGATGAAGAGAAAAAAAACGCAACCCCTCCCTCTCATATTGGACATGGGATCACCTTAGATCACCCCTCCATCTTTGTGGTCCCTCTCTCCTTACCCACTTCAAGTAAGGGAGAATTTACTCTCATCCTACATGTACTCTTTGAGATCTTGGAGGCAGTTAGCGAGAAACAGCTAGGGGAAACAATGATGGCCTAGTAGACAAAACTAGGTACTTTCTGATCTTGGGCTAGCAACGTGGCCTCTTGAGACCCCAGTTTCCTAATTTATAAAATTACAAGATTGGACCCAGTCACCCTCTAATTACCCTTCCAGCTCTGGTCCTGAGATTCTCTGAAAAATGGAAAAGGGAGACAGGAGCAAGGAGGGAGGAAGGGAGAATAAGTCCATCAAGCCACCAATCCACCAGCCTTGCTCCCTCCCTCATCCTCCACAGACATCAGATTCCCTCCTTAATCCAGAGCTCCCCTTTCTGCTGATCCTTGATCTCCATTCTTACCCAGAGCCCCCTCCTTCCACAGCCTTAGCAGCTTCCAGGGGGAGATATGTGCTCCTGTTGCTCTGAGTTGAAACTCTTGGTTCATTTTCCCATAGAAACACTGTTAAATCATGGTGCTTAGTTTCTGTGATACCATTAGTACAATACATGAGGTGGGCTTTGACAGTTGGCCTGGGAATCAAAACCCACCAAGATGACATAGTTTCTTCAGGTGATGCTATATAAATGATTCTGACACCTGCTTTATTTGTAAACGCGGGCACCACCGGGACAATTATGGTGCTGATAGGGTTAGAATAGGGATAGGGACTCAACTGGTGATTCCTTCTATGTCCGTGTAAGTGTATTTCCTTACACTTTGGCATATATAGTAGAGGTGACTCTTGACAAGGGAGCCCCTTCTACCAATGCAGACTGGCACTTCTCTGCAGCTCAGAGAGCTGCACTAGAGCAACAAGAGATGAAATGTCTTGTGCCACAGGCATGGTCTGAACCCGGATCTTCCCTGGTTTCCAAGCCAGCTCCCTATCCACTACTCCACACTGCCTCTCTGGTCTTATTATTAGTTTTAGAGTCTCAGTGGCTAGCATTCTGACCTTGGCATCAGTTTATAAACGTGCCTCAGATACTCACTACCTCTCAGCCTCAGTTTCCTCATCTGTAAGATGGGGGAGTAGGGACTTAATGACCTCTAAATTGAGGATGCTCTAATACTAGTAGAAACCATAATGGTAAAGCACAAGTCTCCAGTTTTCTCAAGAGGCACTTTTCCTCCTTCTGTTAGCTTATTTGACTCTCATAAGAATCAAGTATGGCCAGACTTTCTCCTACTGCTTGGACCCAGTAACTCACCCAGCAGAGAGGGGAGAATTAAAGAAGGGCCTTGGCCCTCCCACTGTAGCACAGTCAGACTTATTCTTCTGGACCTCAGGAAAATGAAGCAGAATGCCTTCATTTTCAGACGCTGACGAAGTAAATGAATCCAAAATGACCCCAAGGAATAATCTGGAGCCTTTGTGTCACTTGCTTACTGGTCTCTACCAAGTAACTGACTGTATACTTTCCATTTTATATATTTGAAATGAAAAGAAAAATGAAAATTTTAAATAAAATGTTCCCGAGTCAGACTATTTTTATTTTTTTACTCCCGTTCAATTCTTAATTCTCTTGGCTGACCTAGGCCTGAGCCTTGGAAAGTGGCACAGCTTGTCCCTAAATTGTAATTACTGTGGCATCGTCCCTTCCCTCCCTCCTCCTACTCTGGTTTTTAACCCCTAAGAAGCATGGCCACAAATACGCTGAGTGATGTAGGAGGCTGGAGGCCCCCACCCTTCCATCCCCACTGATGGTCCACAGGACAAGTCCCAAAGGGTTACAAAGATGGGTCCTCTTCAAGCCCTGGAGCTTTCTTGCAGTGCCCATGTGCCTGCTTGTTGAGCAAAGCCTCTCAGAAAATCATCCTTTCAGGTGGCTCTGGTTTCCTCCTTTGAAATGACACTCAAGCCTTCCTTGCATGTACCCAGCAGTGAGGCATTTAAGGTGATGCAATTGAGTTTCTGACTTGGGGCTGAGAGATTGCTCTCTTTGCTCTTCCTTGTCCTGCAGAGGAGCGAAAATTCAAAGGCCACTTGTGCCCGTATGCGGCTAAGTGCCGTGCAAACCTGAACCAGCACCTGACTGTCCATGCCGTGAAGCTGGTGATGCACCGACACTGAGGACATTGTCAGCGCCGTCACCTCGAAGGCTGCGATGGAAGGAAGCACCCTTATTATTACAGGTGAGGACGGCGCAGGCTCTGCCCCCAACATCCCTGTCTCCTTGGCTGGAAAACCATCCGCCAGCCTGCTAGCCAGCTACAGTGAGTGGCCTGGTCTGCTGCAGGGGGCTGCCTGTACCAAGCCTCGGACTTCCCCCTCTCCCCTGAAATGCCTGAGTCCTGCAGGCGTAGGTGTCCCACTTCAGGTCTTGGCTCAGCAGCTTCTTCTCTCTCACCAGTGACTTTGTGGGGTCCAGGCCCCAGGTGCTAAGTCTCTTGTCTGAGAATAACATTGATGTACCTTCTGAGGGTGGGAGGAAGAAGAATGAGCAAGACTGATTCTTGAATCCCAGATAAAGGGAGACAATGGTACCTTAATTACCTTAATTACCTGGTTTTTATTCTTTACCCCACCCCACTTAAGAAGAAGATTCTGAGAAGCAGCTAGATGATATATTGGGACTGAAGTCCAGAAGGCCTCAGTGCAAATTCTGGCTTAGATTACCTCCTTCTGTGAGCTCGACCAAGTCAATTATCCTCTGTCTGCCTCAGTTTCCTCAATTCTAAAATGGGATTATAATAGCAACCTATCCGCCCAGGGTTTGTTGTGGCATCCAAACAAGGTAATGTTTGTAAATCGCTTACTTAGCACAGTGCTGGCACGAAGTAGACACTTCATAAATGCTTATTCCCTCCCTCCCTAGCCACAAGCACACATAGATAGGTCTGGGAGCTGGGAGATTGTTCAGTTGCTATAAAACCGAAGTTTCTGGATCCTTCCTCTGTCTGTCTAAGCCTGGGAGAAGGCCAAAGAGCCTGGCTGCCAACATGCCTTTATCCCAGTCATTTTCACAGCTGGATAGCTTCTAGCAGGTCCCATGAAAGACCTGCCCCGAGTTCTGGCACACCATGCAGATCTGTGTGCATTGGCACCGTCGTCCTGACCCGGGGGAGCTAGCCAGAGCCAGAGGAGGCTCTGGGCTTAGCACAGGCCCTCCAGGTTGCTCGGTGTAAGCCGCCCTACTCAGCATCTTGGCAGGGCTGCAGTACATCTTCCTGCCCAGAGGAATCGGCTAGGTTGGGCAGCATCTGGAATCTGTAGTTTTTAATTAACTTTATGATTATTTAGCATCATTATAGCATGTATGGATTGTTGTATTATGCCAGCACGTAATCCGTTTGGCAAGGTGGCTGCTTTTTCAGAGACATTTCAGCGTGAAGAAAGAAAGGATGTTGCTGGTGGAAAAAGCCCAAGTCTTTTCTGGTAGGGAGAAAAGGCATGGGTAAAGTTCAGGCCTCCTGAGCACACTCAATGGAAACTGATGCTCTCACTTGGTTAACACAGAGCCACGGGCAACAGCAACACAGAACAAGGGAAACTTACTGGTGCAAAATTATGACCAAGCGTGGCCCCAAAAGAAAAGCCAGGAGAAGCAACTTCTTTGCAAAATCGGGAGACTTGGGGTACAAGTGCTGCTCAGAATAATATTCAGATGCTTTTTAACGCTTCAGTTTTTTATAAACTTTGCTTTTTTTGCTTTTTATTATAAGGCATCAGAGGCAACGCAATGTAGTGGACAGAGAAACAGCCTTAGGGCCAGGGAGAGCCAGGTTCGAAACCCACCCCTGCACATACTAACTGTTTGACCCTGGGCAAGTCATAGCACATCAGTCAGTGCTCAGGTCAGCGCTCTGCTGAGTCTTAGAGAAGGTGTCCAGCCCCCATGGGCAGATGGGGAGGTTCCTCTTCTGAGAGTTCCCTTGGTTTGATGAAATCACGGGGTCACACACCTGTCACTTGCCTGAAAGAGATAAATGCAGAATAAACACAGATGAAGTAAAAAACCAAAAGATTCAATAAACAATGAATTCTTTTTGAAAAGCTGGTAGTATTCTCATTCTCTTTCTTTTTTTCTCTCCTGTCCTCTCTTTCTTCCTCTTCTTTTCTTTTCATTCTCATCTAGTTGTCATGTGTGTGGATTTGAGACTGAGCTTAACGTCCGTTGTCAGCCACATGTCCCTCCATGTGGACTAGGAGCAGTGGATGTTTTCGATCTGCTGCACCGCCTCGGACTTGTCACATGGAAGAAGCTGATATTAAGGCTCACATCAGCACCAGCACACAGGTGACCATTCCTTTTGCTTCCTCCTCACCCAAACTGTTTTATTTCCATTCTCTTTTTAAAATATTGCTCACTCGGGGCGAAGTGGTTAAGCACCGGCCATGGATTCTGGAGTACCTGAGTTCAAATCCGGCCTCAAGGACACTTGACACTTACTAGCTGTGTGACTGTGGGCAAGTCACCTTAACCCCCATTGCCTAAAAAAAAAAAAAATATTGCTCACTCCCCAATCACCACCACCCCTTCCCCACTATCCTTCCCATAGGACCCTCATATAACCAAAGAAGTACAAGTAAGCAAAATAAATAAATGTAAGTGCCACATCTGGGAAACCAAGTATGCCTCATTCTATACCTCTAGTCCCACCACCTTTCTTTTCTGCCAAGATGTGGAAAGCATGCCTCAGGTCATCATCTTAATCAGTTCTTTCTTTTCCTTTTCTGGACATCTCTTTCTCCCACCCCCCCACCCTCCCACCCCCAGCCTCCCCTCATCTTGTGAAGGGAAATCAGAACCCCTATGACTTTTCATCTGGGTCCCATCTCCACCAAAAAACTGGCATTTGCTTCCTCTTAAATGCCTTCACCTGTGCAGATGCCAAGCAGAGGATCATGTTGCATGCTCCCTGCAAAGCTAAAGCGTGGTCCAAAACTTTGAAGGACGGAGAGCACCACATCCCCTTGCAGCACTGACTCCAGCTGCCGGGAGCAGACTGCCAGGCATAGATTGTCCTGCTTGGTTTGAAAGATTGCGAAGCTGCAGAAGCAGCCTGCTCAGGCCGGTTAGAGGGCTGCTCCCCGGCTGCTGGCTTCCTCCAGGCTGGGTTTGGCTGGCCGAGGCCCAAATGAAATCCTCCATTCAATGGTGAGTTCCAGACTTCTTTGGAGGTTTCAGCGGCCCTGCTTCTTGTAGCTGTGAGAAGTTTTCAGCGGTCGCCGGGGACAGCCGTGGGGTCAAGGGGGCGGAGGAGAACACCCCAAACCTCCCGGAGCAAGTCTGTTTCTCTGGCAGGCCCAGTGAAGAGCTGGCCAGCGACAGATCCCCTTTCTTTTTCTCTCTCGCCCCAGTCTGCTTAACTCCTCTGTTTAATGATCTTAAACATTTTGACTCCACGATGCAATTACCATCTCAGAAGTGATGGTTACAAATGACACAGACGTGGAAGTCATTAAGGGAGAAGGGAGATGAGCTCCCTGCACACGGGAAGTGCTCACACATTAAACCCGATTGTGTTAACCGCCAGCCCTGCGTGTTGGGTCAGCCCCTTTACAGCCAGGCATCTGTCCAGGAACCCTGGGCTGGAATTTCCCTGGTGGTCCTGTAGATGACTACCAGGCCAATGAGAATCAGCCCGGTGCCTCCGAGGCCACCTGGGCGCTGGGCTGCCAGAAGGAGCAAAACTTGTTTGTGGCAGCAGTTGAGGGGGGCAGAGGCAGAGAGAGTATGTGAGGGGGGAGGGAGAGGGGAAAGGAAGGAGAGAGAGGTGGGGAGAGAAAGAGAGGGGTCAAGGGGTGGAGAAAGGAGAGGGAGAGAGGGGAGGGTAAAGGGGTGGAGAGAGGAGAGAGGAGGAGAGGAGTGTGAAGAGTGGGGGGTGGGGGAGAGGAGAAAAGGGGAGAGAAGGAGAAGTAGGTGGAAGGGGTGAAGGGGGAGAGGAGAGGGAGAAGAGAGTGCTGGTAAAGGATAGGGATGGGGGAGAGACAGAGAGAGAGAAAGAGACGGAGAGGGGAGAGATGAGAGGACAAAGAGGAGAGGGAGAGAAGGGGGGAAGGGAGAGGAGAGAGGAAGATGGGAGAGGCAGACAGAAAGAATAAAGGAAGAGGAAAGGAGCAAGAGATACAGGAGGGGGAGGGAAATACAGAGTCAGAAGAGAGGATGGGGAAGGAGAGAAACAGGATTGAGGGAAGGAGGGGGAGACAGAGAGACAGATAGGAGAGGGATAGGGAGGACAGAGACAGAGTCTTTCTTTACAAGTTTTCTGACCACAACTGGGTTAGTATTTTGCACAGGAAAGTGAGCTGGGGTGCCCATGTGAAAATTAAAGTGAGCGTTTCTGTGATGAGTGGAAGAAAACCAGATTTCCCCAGTGGTAGTGGCTTTTTAACATCCCAGCTTCTTTCTTCAGCTCATCACCCTCTCTCCATCCTCTTTTGTACCCTTACACAATATGGCTGTCCCCAGCAGGAACTACCTCCCAGGGGACCCTACCATCTGTTATTCCTAGGGTGTGTGTTTAGGCAAAGTTGGGTTCAAATTTAACCTGTCCATAGAGGACATCTGTCACTAACCACTGACCAGTTTGAAATGTGGTCATTTACCAAGCACCAAAGCCCCAGACCTCTCATCACTCCCCCCACCTCCCTCACCTCCCCTTCCACCTCAGGAATGATGCTCAGGGACAGTGGCCTTGCTCTTCCCTTGGGCTCTTCGCTGAGGGGCTGAATCATCATCAGTTTGTGTTACCTCTGCCTCTACCACTGTTCTGAATTAACCTTTCTTCCAGGTTTTTACAAAGTCCTTTCCTCACAATAACCCTGTGATGTAGGCATTGCAGGTGTCTTTATCATCTACATTTTAAAGGAAAAGAACTGAGACTCAGCATGGTGAAGTGAGAAGAGGCCTTCGATTTGGAACACGGACCTCATTCAGATGCCCGCTCTGCTCCTTGGAGCATTAGCTTCAGTCTTCCTCTCTGTAAAATGGGGGTTGTTGGACTAGATGACTTCTAAGGCTCCTGCCTGCTCTGACTGGTTCTTTGATGAAGCCTGAGCCATGATTTCAACCATCTCCCCGGACTCTTAAGTCCAGTGACAGCTGGACAGCTACTGGTTGGAGACATTTTTAGAGATTTCTTGATCAACATGCTTTGGATTCATGGACTTTGAATCTCATCTTGGAGCCTTTGTGCCCCCTGTCCATAATGCATAGTGTTATTGTCCCACATTTTATAGATGAAAGAAGCACAACTCTGAGATTTTAAATCCAGGCTCCTCATTTTACAGATGGAGAAACTGAGACCCAGGGAGGGCACGTGACTTGCCTACCCCCAGACAACTTGTTAGGGCACGAGCAGGGAGCTAGCATCGTGGTCGGCTGGCTTCCCCTCCAGTGAGCTCCCTTGACATTGCCCTCACTCTTCTACCAGAATTCGAGATTGCATGGTTTTTAGAAGTGGAAAGGTCATCTAAACCACTTTCATCATATGTTATGTGTACTCTGCATATAGATCAGTATTCTGTTGATACATATGCTAGCCCTACTATGTAACACTGTATATTCTGTTTATGTGCACATGCACAAACATGCATGTGCATGTATGTATACACGTATAGCTCATTTATACCTGCTACCCTTACAGTGACCACATGTGTGTGTGCATATGTGCATGTGCATATACATATGCATTTGAACCTGCCTCTCTTTTTACGTAAGCTCCTGAGGGTTAGGGATTGTCTCACCTTTTGTCCTTGTATCTCCAGCACCTGGTATATGGTAGGCATTTAATAAGCGATGTTGACTGATTGTATAAATGAAGATTGGGTGGCCCTGATTCAGTACTGTAGAATACCTTCGTGCCTGAAATGAGCTGGCATGTCCCTGCCAGCGTTAAGGAAAATGTTAGTCGGCACCAAGTGCACCCCCTTCCCTGACACTTGGTCAGTACTCGATAAATGTCACTTGAAATGTATAAAGTGAACAGCAGCATCATAAGGCATTTTATCACTTTTAAAGGGTGTTATGAAGATGTGGCCCTCCCCTTGATATCTGGCTCCCACAAAGAAGGCAGGATAAAGATAGAACCCTAAAGAAAGAACAAGGGGCAACTAGGTGGTGCAGTGGATAAAGCACCGGCCCTGGATTCAGGAGGACTTGAGTTCAAATGCAGCCTCAGACACTTGACACTAGCTTTGTGACCTTGGGCATTTCACTTACCCTCACTGCCCCCAAAAAAGAAAGAATATTAGATTTTGAGTTAGAATAACCTGGGTTGGAGTCCCAGTGAATGACCGAAGGTTTAAAATTATTAACCTTTCCAAAATTTAGTGTTCTTGTTAAAGGGGATAAGTATTTGTGCTACCTGCCTGCCAGATTGTGAAAGAAAAAGTCTTGTAGATCATAAAGAACTATAGAAATATAAGTCATAGGCTTAGGGAAGCAGGTAAGATGACATAGCCAGGACGATTGGGTCGAGAACGAGGAAAATCTAGGCTATTTTTCCTTCTTGTGATAGCATTTGACCCCAGCACTTTTATGTATTTATTAATTTGTTAACATTTGGTAGCTGTGTCTAATGTCAGTAAGCTTTAGGGCATACAGGCCTATTTTTAAAGATAGTAATTGAAATGTTTTTTTTTTTAAAAAGTTGTTCTCAAAAGCAATTTAAAGCAATCATTTACTGTACCCTGTTGGATAAGCTAGCCTCAAAAGATGGATTTGGCAAAATTCTAGAAATGTATTCAGTACCTCACAGAAAATGTTCTGTTCATTTCTAAAATACAGCTATACTGGTAAATAGAGTCCATAATAGATGGCAGTATTTGTATTAAATTAAATAACCTTTCATATACCCTAGAGCCCTAATTTCCTCTAGTATCTTCCAAAGAGTTAGTCCCATCCTTGATATTTAGAAAGGAAGAACCAAATGCCAGAAACAAAGGCCCATCTTTTTAATACCAATACTCTACTAATGTCGGTGCGTCGCTATATCCTGTAATACTAATCTCCAAAGAACTAAAATGAGTATCACTCAGAAGACAAGGGAAAAACCCATTTGGGGTATGAGCTGCAACATATTACAAAGAAGAAAGAAGTAGAAGAAAAGAAGTCGTCAAAGAAACGGATGGGCAAGACTGAGGAATGACCTCAGTGTGCTATATTCGTGTCATCCAAATTTCAGGAGAAAGGCAAGAAAAAAAACCTCAACTGTTGAGTGGAACCATGATGAATTTAAGGGAAGATATGAACAAGTGTGAGCCAGGATAGATGGGCAAGAATTGGTAGCAGTCAGGAGCATTGGAAAAGTACCACTTTGGCATCTGAGAATCCTAAGAGTACTGAGTCTGCTCTTCTTTGTTGTATATCAGTGATTCAAGTGTTGAGGGGTTGTGTTCCCAGAACATGAGGTCAGGAAAACACCGCACCTAAGAAAATACTGTGAATGAGTAGTTTTTTGTTGTTACATGACTGCCACAAAGCATTCAAGCTACTCACACTTGGATATGGTTTGATCCATGAGGTCCCAAATGTGCCCACATAACCTTTTTCACCAGCCTACCACAGGCCCGGGCTTAGCAGCATTGGTGATACTCTGCTATCTCCAGAAGCTCCCTGTTAATGCACCATGCTCCATAGGAAAGGGGTCTGGTAACACATTTTTTTTTTTCTGGTGACACATTATTAACCTGCTCACACCAGGGGTTACACGGCAGAGAAAACTTGGGCTACAGAAGGGTCAGTTTTTATGGGGGACGGAAGGAAGTAGAAAGAAGTCATAGCTGAAAGCACATGAGGACGCAGGCTCTCAATTCAATAATTTATTAGAGAGTTTATGGCCAGTTCTGACATAGGAAGGACTAAGGGCGGGACAGATGTCAAAGGGTGAGGGCACCTCTAAAAAAGCCTTGTTTCTTATTGAACAATTTGGTCTTAGTCTGACCCAGGCTATCAGGAAAGAGAACTAAAAGAGAGCCCATTCTGCAGAAAGCCACTAAATGATTTAGCTTCAAGGTGCTTGAGTTCAGTCCTTCTGTGGAGCTGTGATCTCAACACTATGGGTACTCCCTTGGAGAGAGATCTAGACTTGAGGCAGAACCAACGGAGTCCAAACAACTTCATGTATTGGACATTCAGTGAGTTTTATTGAGTTGAAAACATTATTTAACCTCTCTTGGTCTGTCTCCCTCATCTGTAAAATGGGGGGTAATAGCACCTCACAAGGTTCCTGTGAAGATCAAATGAAATAATGTATGTAAAGTACATTGCAAGTTATAGCGTCCTTCATAAATGCTAACTGTTGTTGTATTGCACATAGCACAAGCCATCTATGCCTTCTCGTCCTGTGTGATTCTTAACCACATACTCCACATATGATCTATTCAGTGTATTGGAAGCCTTCCATGAGGCTCTCTTACATTTTGTTGGTACTGCATTGCATTTAGGCCATCATCTCTCATTCTTCCTACAAGATGGGCTTTCCAGTGCTTGTGCCTAGAATGGACATTTCAAGAAAGCAGTATTTGAGCTTAAAGTGCCAGCTGTAGTTTCTTCTATCACTGGGAAATATGGTTTAGGTGGTTCTTGAGAACAAAGCCCCAGGTCACAATTTCCTAGGCCTCTTAACCTGGATCAAAGTTTCATCAACTCTCATTTTCCATCAGGTCTCATTAATGTGGCCCTCAATTAGGAGAGGGAAGTTCTAGTAGGTACAAAATCAAGAGTCAGAGAGGTTATGGTTTTTAAAAGGGGTAGTGGGATTGCAGGTATAGAATGTTGTATACATTGTCAGATACAGTAACTGTGTCCCTCACTTGCATAAACTGGTTTGGGTTATGTTGTGGTTGTGTTGTGGTTGTTTGCTTGTTAGTTTGTTAACGGGACTGAGGTGGATGGGGAAGAGTATATATCTAGAAGTGACTGAAAAGGAAACAAAAGGCAACAACAACAAAGCTTATTTTTATAGAAATACACAGAAGAGAACAGGAAAAGTTCAAAAGGAAGCACAGACAAGCAGGACAGTTTTGAAAGCAATATGTTCAATTTATATATGCTTTTTTTAAGCACTATGTACATAACAGTTAGGTGTTACTTTGTATTTGGAAAATATTCATTTGGGGCAGCTGGTGTTTTGTAAAGTTTGGAATGAAAAAGTGAAGAGCTACGTATATGAAAACTAAAAACAAGAATAGTGGAACTGCAGCCGCGTTCCATCTTCAGTAGAGAGCTAGAAATGGGCATAGATGCTTTTATGCACCATGGTGGCGCAGAACCAAAACACCTTTTGTCTGAGGCACTTAAACCTCTTCGGTGCCCTGTGCCCTTTTCAAGATCCCTTCTCCTTCACGGGGGATCTTTTTTCCTGTAACTGTTTCTGTTCACTTCGATATAAATCCATATTCAGCTACTTGTTTGAGTGACCTAGGGCAGATCCCTTCGTCTCACTGGGCCTTGGTCCCCTCCACTGTAAAATCAGAGGCTACCTTAGATGACCTCTTTGGTCACCTTCCAGCTCACCATTCTGTGAGCCTCCTCTTAAGTCCTCATCCCCATGGCCCTCACCCTCCTACTCTTCCATTTGGTGCCACCTCCTCGTGCCCACTTATCCCAAACTCACCCAATCAATGTCTAGTGCCTCCCAGACATTGAGAGTAGCACCACACAAGTATTCCTACTGTGAGGCTTGAGGAGGCATGGAAAGAGATTCTGGGAATGATGTGGCCTGGGCCAGTGAAGCCATGTCACAACCAGGAAGCTAGGTGGCGTAGAGGAAGATCTCAGTTCAAATCTGGCCTCAGGTACTTACTAGCTGTGTGCCCCTGGTCGAGTCACTTAATCATTGCCTGCCTCAGCCTCAGTTCCTTCAACTGTAAAATGGGGGTATTAAATTTACTTGTCTCCCAGGGCAGAATGAGATCTGAGGACCAAATGAGATTGTATTTGTAAAGCACTTAGCACTGCCTGGCACATAGCAGGCATTTAATAAGTGTTTATTGCCTTCCCTCCATTACATTAGTTGTCAACATCCTTCTGGGCTTTTAGGACACTGGCGTCTTTGTATGGACTCATCCTTTATCCACTTCTCTGCCCCAGGCCCCAATCTTCAAACCAGCAGAGGCAGGGAAGACGCTTGCTTCCCCGCCATCCTCACCACCAGTTTTCCCGGTGGCCTTCCCCTAAATCAGTTTGCCTGCAGCACTGATCGTCAGAAACCTACTGCCTATTTTATGTGGCTGTTTTCGTTTTGCTTTGTTCTGTCTTGTCTTGCTGAGTAACTGGGCATTTGCTTTTCTTATCGTTCAGGGGAAGAGAGGAAGACTCCCAGTGAATCCAATAGTCCTTCTTCATCTTCTCTGTCAGCACTTAGTGACTCAGCTAACAGCAAAGATGACTCGGACGTCACCCAGAAAAACAAGGGAGGGAATAACCTTCTGGTCATTTCCGTAGTGCCTGGGAGCCAGCCTTACTGAACACCGGAAGAAAAGTCAGAGAAAGGTAAAGAGAGATGGGACACCCTGAGCCCCTTCTCTCCCCAGCCTGTTGTTGTCAACCACCATCCAGGAGAGTAACGGAGGCTTGAAAATAAGGCACAGCCCACGGACAGAGGCAGCAGGCCTGGGAGACTGAAGGGTCCATCACAGGGGATGTGTGTTGTTGAGGGGCTTTGTGTATAGGTGCAGGTCGGACTAGATGGCCTCCAAATTCATTCCCTTCCAGCTCTGAGAATCTAATTTTGACCACTTTGGGTTTTTTAATTACTGTCTGGGTTGCTTCTTCCACAAGCCAGTATCTGAGGGCGAGGGAGGATGCTCGATCGAGTCCTGTGTTGGTCTCCTTTCGGCCTTGTGACCTAGGGAGGTGTGAGCGGAGGTGGCAGCTTAGAGCAGGCAGGAGGAGGGACACTGGGGGGGTACCAGTAGGGGGACCGGACCCTTCTCATGCTCTCCTCTCCACCCCCAACCTACACACACGTTGGTCCTTCCAGGGTTCGAATGTGTTTTCTGCAACTTCGTCTGCAAGACGAAGAACATGTTTGAGCGGCACCTGCAGATCCACCTGATCACACGGATGTTTGAGTGTGACGTGTGCCACAAGTTTATGAAGACTCCCGAGCAGCTGCTGGAACACAAGAAATGTCACACTGTCCCCACTGGTGGGCTCAAGTAAGGAAAGCAAGTACCGAACCTTTTACTGCGTTGTTCCATCCCCTACCCTGTGGGCAGAGAAAGAGGGGCTGGTGGGGCAAGGGGAGGCGGAGGCAGGTCACACAGTCCATTCTGCCCACTGTGGCATGGGTGGGGGACTGTCCTGGGGGGCCTTAGATGGCCACAGGCCCCTCTTAGTGTCCCGCTTCTGCAGAGATCTCAGGAACAGGCCAGGTGAGGGACAGAGGGACGGGCGAGGCACCTTGGGTCATTTCAGCCATCCGCTTGTAAGGATGAAACCATTGAGAGAATCATTAACTTAGAGCTGGAGGGAACCTTAGAGGTCATCTAATCCAATCCCCTCATTTGACAGATGAGGAAACAGACCCAGGGAGGTTAAGTGACTTACCCAGGGTCACACAGCTAGTAAGTGTCAAGTGTCTGAGGCCAGATTTTAACTCAGGTACTCCTGAATCCAGGGCCAGTGCTTTATCCACTGCACCACCTAGCTGCCCCCTCCAATTGCATTTTAATATGGTTCCTGGAGCACTGCTGACTGTATATTTGACACCCCTGGCCCAGAGGTTAAGTGACTTACCCAGGGTCCCACTGGAGACAAAAGCGAGGTCACTGCCCGGGTTCTCCCATTCTAAATCCAGTGCCCTTTGCCCTAGACAGTGGCCTCTCTCACTCCTTATACTAGTGGAGTTCTAATGGGACAGAGCTTTAGTGATCCCAGGATACAGTGTTCCTCCTATTTCTGTGAACGAAGTAGCCTTATCTATTTCATTGCCATTGTCATTGTCTCTCTCTCTCTCTCTCTCTCTCTCTCTCTCACACACACACACACACACACACACACACACACACACACACATGCATACACACATGCATACACACACACAATCCCCCATTCCTTAATGCATCTTCCCTGTCTTCTGGAAGGCCTGACATTATCTGTTGACAGGTAGGAATGGGACTCGGGGGCAGCCATTCCTATTCCTCCCCAAGAAAGGAAAAGCCTAGACTCAAGCATTCAAAGAGATGTCACTTCCAGGCACACCCTCCCAAGGGTTCTTGGTGGTATTTATCATCATTATCCAGAATGGTCTATGGGTCTACTGGGTGCCAGTCAAACCAACAAATAACCATGGGCCTACTGTGTGTCTGGCCTTCTGCTGGTAGTAGGCCAATTGCTAACCACAGGAAGGCCAGAGAGGATTGACGATAGTCCTTATCTTAGAGTCTTAAGGTCCAAACCCAGGCTTTGATACGAAAAGCATAGTCCCTGCCCACAAGATGTTCCCAATGTCTAAAACAACCTAGAAAACAACCTAGACAAAGGTTTGAGATGATCAACACAGGACAAAAACACTCCTCTACCCTTCTTTAAAATGCAGCCTGACTCCACTGGCTCGTGGGAAGGGAGGAACAAAAAACACAGAAGATGAACAGAAGAGGAATCGGTGGTCAAGCCAAGCCCTGGCCACGAGCACACACACACATACACACATGTACATGATGCATGCCACATACCCATGCGTGCACACACACACACACACACACACACACACACACACACACGCACACACGCTTTCCCCAGGACTTCCTCCCTTGCCCGCCTGGCTGGCCCAAGCAGAGCCCAGGATGAAGGGTTTTTTCTTAGCAGTTACTTCACCTGTCTGTCAGCACATAGGAAAAGATGTACAAGGTTTTTTTTTTCTCAAGCAAGATTTTGTTACCATGGGTGTGGGAGTGGAAGGGGAATTGGGGAAACAAGTCAGGGAGGGGGGGAGGGGAGAGGAGTTAGGACGGTTAGTGGATGGAGAGGGCAGTTTTAAAGGGACCTTTTGTTTTGTGTTTTAAGAAAACTGAGGGTTGGAGGGTAGGTTGTCAGGATTATGCCCAGAGCTTGCTCAGGAATGGGCTGCCTGTATACACACACACACACACACACACACACACACACGCACACGCACACGCACACGCACACGCACACGCACACGCACACATGCATATACACACCTCCTTCCTTTTAAGTATGTGCAAACATTTTTTTTCTCTACCCCCCTTTTTTTCTGTGATTGGACTAGTGTTCACTACCCTCTCCCAGTAGCCCAATCCCACACATTAATATGTTGGCACCTGCTCTTTGTGGCTTTGCCTGTTGGCCTTCTCAGAAAGGCCTAGTAATCAGGAGCCTCTGGATCCGATGGGGGAGAATGCACAATCAACTCTGATTCTTCTGTTGAACAGACACTTCCCGGGCGCTGCTAACAGTCCCCTGTGCAATAGTTTATGTTCTAGGATGACCAAGTAGAAGAATTCTTTGAAAAAATTGCTAATGCCTTCTGGCTATACAGTGAGTCTCTGTTTTTGTTTTTGTTTTGTTTTGTTTTTTTCTTGCCATGCCAGAGAATTAATTTGCCTGAGAAGGGTGTCTTTAAAATTAATAATGGGAGCACAGAAGGAAAAAAAAACCCAACCTTATCACTTTGCTTGAGCTGTGAAAGATTGAGCTCTGTCTGGGTCACAGAAATGTCCTCGAAACAAAATGTACAAACATAGAAATTGGCGGGGGGGTGTTTGGAGATGGGGCTGCTGTTTTCTGTATGCTATTCATGTTGCGGGTCCGATACAATCATTTTATTACTTTTGCAGATCAAATTTGATGATATGATTACTTTTGTAGAGGGGCGGGGCCTAGCTCAGAACCATGGGCAGTTTCCAGCTCCTTCAGGGAAGGCCTAGCTTGTGGTTCAGGCTCATGTGGGCCCCTCAGTGTGGAATGGGCTTTTCTTTCATATGCACTTGAATTCAACAGCCAGCCATGGACTGCATCCTATATACCAGAAATTGTGCTACACCCAGGAAAGGCAAAGGCAAAAGCCAGAGTCTCTGCCTTCAAGAAGGCTCTGCTGCTATAGCTTCCTTCTGGGGGGGGCAGAGACTAGGCAGCCAGTTAATTATAGAGGGCACTTGTGTCTGAGCAAGGGCCCATCCCATGAAGTTGGGCAAACCATCCATCCCCCAGCAGATTCGGTAGGAAGCCGTCCCCTGGCCTTACCCCTCCTCAGAACCTCTCTGAGAGGCAGGGGAGGGAGGAGGCAGGACCTGAAGGATGAGGGACCCAAGAAGGACTTACCTCAGGACACCCAGCTTCAGCTGGAGAACTAATGGAGCTGGGCTTGGATCTCATCTCTCCCAGCATCCAGTTCAAAGAGCTTAAAGTATTTCTTTCTGTATATATGTAAATATATAAATATATGTGTGTACACACATATATACATACACACATAGAGATAGTACCTCCTCTATGCTGAGAACTGTTGGGATGGAAAGTCAAGCCAAGGAAAGACATAGAAGTTAAAAAAAAAAAAAAGTATGGTCCCTGCCCTCAGGAAGCTCCCAGTGTAGCTGACATAATGTAGTTGAGTTGGGAGCCTAATACCCTGAGCCTACCAAACAGCAGTGGGAGCACATGTGTGGCTCCCCTTCTTTTCTCCTTCCTCCCAGACTTCTTGCTTCTTTTCTCATCCTTCCCCATGAGAAAACCATGGCTCTAACCCCTGAGTCTTGTGAGCACGCACAGAGAAAGTGTTCTGCCTCTAACAGTCCCTGTAATAAGCACGATTCTGCCCTTGGTGTGACTTTCTGGAATGCTAGAAGTAGCCTTCCCGCTGTGAGCTCTCCCCTTCTGTCTGTGCTTGGTGTGGTGCATGACAAGTTGATACTGTGTTATTCCCCCTGCCTTGGAGGACAGGAGGGGCAGGACACCTGTTGTGGGGGGTGGGAGTGGGGGAGAGCAGAGAAGAGGTGAGGGAGGGAAGCTACCAGCATCCGTGCTCAGTACTTCCTTTTGTCCCCCTCGTGATGTCCAGGGTTGTCCCCTTGCAGCCAAGAGGCCCGACTTAGTCCGAGCTTCCCCGGGTCAGGGCTTCTTTTATTAGCAGTGAAAGATGAAGAGAGGGAGCCAAAGACAGTTCACCCCAAGACGCAGCTGGGCGGGGCCAGAGGGGTTGGAAGGGGGCATGTAGGAAAGGGCCGGGGAGGTTTGGGGATAGAGGCAGCCCCAGCTGAACCTGCCCTGTCATCTCATCCCTTGGCAGGTGCCCATTCTGCATTTACTCCACCAACCGCCCCGCAGCCATGGAGTGCCACCTGAAGACCCACTACAAGATGGAGTACAAGTGCCGGATCTGCCAGATGGTCAAGGCCAACCAGCTGGAGCTGGAGATGCACATTCGGGAGCATCGCCTTGGCAACCACTACAAGTGCGACCAGTGCGGCTACCTGTCCAAGACAGCCAACAAGCTCATTGAGCACGTGCGCGTCCACACCGGCGAGCGGCCCTTCCACTGTGACCAGTGCAGCTACAGCTGCAAGCGCAAAGACAATCTCAACCTGCACAAGAAGCTGAAACACGCCCCGCGCCAGACCTTCAGCTGTGACGAGTGCCTGTTCAAGACCACCCACCCCTTTGTCTTCAGCCGCCACGTGAAGAAACACCAGAGTGGGGGGGACTGCGCAGAGGAGGAGAAGAAGGGCCACAGTCCGGCCCCCAAGGAAACTGCTCCCGGGGGCCCCCTCCTCGTGGTGGGGAGGCCCCGGAACCTTCTATCTCCCCTCTCCATCATGTCCGCCTCCCAGGCCTTGCAGACAGTGGCACTGTCAGCTGCCCACGGCAGCAGCTCAGAACCCAACCTGGCGTTCAAGGCCTTGGCCGTCAATGGCTCCTCTTTGCGCTTTGATAAGTATCGGAACTCGGATTTTGCCCATCTTATTCCCTTGACGATGCTTTACCCCAAGAACCACTCGGATCTCACATTCCACCCTCCCCGACCTCAGACTGCACCTCCTAGCATAGCCTCACCCAAACACTCCTTCCTTGCCTATCTCGGATTAACAGAAAGGGCAGAGACTGTCTGAGGGCAGCCTTGTTTCTGAACCAAAAACCAACACACACACACATGCACACGCACACACACACGCACACACACACACCCATGAAACACAAACTCCAGCAGGTATGTTGCTGCAAAACCCAGAGACAGACGAGGGTCTGCACCGTGTGTACTGTATATCGTTCATGAGGTCTAGAGAAGCGGCTCTCTGAGTGTACTTATGGCGTTGACAGGAAAGCTGCTTGATTCAGCCTTCAGAGAGGTGACCTGTTGCATTCTTCTACCTTCAGAGGCATGTCTTCCCCCCAGCCCCCTCCCCTGCCCCGTGCTTTTATCTTGAAGAAATTTTGCCTCGTCAGCAAAACCCTGACGAGTGTCCTCAATGGCAATCAGCACTTGTAAGGTGACATACTGGTGCGCTTTCATCTTGTTTGGGTGACTTGGCTGTGTGAGTGAGTGTGAGTGCCTGTTGGCAAAGAGAGTGCGTTGGCTCGTGGGCCATGCCATTTCTGTTGCCGTTCTTTGTCCCGGCTTATTTCCTAAGGAGAAGCTCCTTTTCCTCCGTGGGATGGTCCATTGCCCTCCCCTCTCTCCCCAGGGTACTTCAACGCCTCCCCCCTCTATGTTTCTGAGCAACAGGAATGTAGGACCCAGGGCTCGAGTTGACGAAGGGATGACTGGCCTCTTCAGTATTGCCTGAGATTTCTAACAGAACATCGAGGCTTATCCTCTGATCTTCACTGGCTGTGAAGCTGAGGGGATCAGGCGGTGCATCTGGAAGAAATAACTCAATACTGCAGCTGATGCCACCCGACGCACCACCCGTGGGTGTACGCGCACACACCCACGGGTGTACGCGCACACACGTGTATACTATCTTTATGGCAAGGGATCCAGAGAGTGCGACTTTTTGAAAGGGCCAATCACATACGTCCCACATTAATGCAGTGGTTATCTTTGTGTTTGCGGGAACCATTGGTATGAGTGAAAAATTGGATGTTGGTTATAACCAGCCAAGGGGAGTAAAAGGGGGTTTGGATAAATTCTGGGTATAAATGCTCAGACTAAAAAAAAAAAATGGCAGGTTTGCACAGTGCTTTTAGCCTTGCACTAGCTTGTGTTTCTCATCTGAAAAAACGAAAGGAAAGCAAAGAAAAAGAAAGGAAAGGAAAGGAAAGGGGAAAAATGGACCTCTTCTCCAGAATGGAAGACTATGTTAGCAAAGTTAATTTACAACTTCTTTAAAATATAAAGACACAACAAAAGGTGCTGTTTGAACATTCTGTTCAGTTCTATGCCCCTCCCCATCCCGACCCCACCCCCAGCAAAACAAAACAGAAAAATAGTCTCGGTTGTTTCTGCGGATCTTCTGGCTGTATCTATATCTCCATGTTATCAGTAAAAACTGTATTCCATTTCGTTAACGCCTGGTAGGACATACCCTGCTAGGAGGCTAACTTTAGACTTATTTAAAGCTCTTATTTTGTGGTCATTAAAATGACAACTTCTACGCAGCACTTTATTGTAGCAAGAAGCAGATGTGGATTGGTTGCAAAACCCTTTGTTGATCTGGGAAGGCAACGGGTGATTTTAAAAGAAAATCTTTGGCTGAGTATTTTCATTGCTTTTGTATTTTTAAGACAACAGGATTTCCAGTGTGAAACAGGCCTAAAGAGCAGGAAAGAAATGTGCTTTGTATAGTAATGGGAAGTCTAGAAAATGATTTTTTTATATATATATATTATTTATCTCTTGAAAGGAGCTGGTGTACAGGAGGGATGCTTTCTTATTGTGTTGTTTTCCCACAGTGTGCTAGCCTAGATTTGGGACTTGGTTTGAGTTTGGTTTTTTTGTTTTGTTTTGGTTTGGTTTTGGTTTTGGTTTTTTTCATCTGTTTCACCAGGAAAAATAAAGTAGCTCTAATTTTTTTCTTCCTCCAGGCAATTCCCTTTACTGAATGCCACCTTGAACGTGGTACAGTTGTACAGGAAGCCAGATGACCGTACTGTCTAACCTTCCCTGTAGGCTGCCCTTCCCCAAGACTCCTGGCTCCCCCCCCCCCCCCAGGCATGTTCCAGTCCCCTAGGGGGAAGGCCTGTTCTGTGCACTAGATGAGCCTGTTTACACTAAGGAGAAGGGTGGATGGGCAGGAGGGGGCGCTTCAGAAGGTAAGGAGAGTGAGACTCCTGTCTGCTCTTCCTTCTGACCACCCCCCAATCTCCCTCAGCCCTTTCAGCCCTTTTCCCTCAGTTTTGTTCTTGGCAAGTGGCCGTAGGAGGCCTGGGATTCGAACTTGCCACGGTAATGTTTCTCAGTTGAAGATGCAGTCCATACACTCCAAGAAATCCCGGGGCAGCTGGGGCAGAGAGTGGGTGGGAGTGGGGGTAGGGGTGGGGGTGGGGGGGAAGGTGGAGGAAGCCTTATTTTTATGAAGCAATTCTTTGAATTCCCCATGTAATGGAGGAGAACTTGCCACTAGGCAAAAGCGACCCTGATCGGTGGCCAAGGCTAATAAGAGAGGGAGGGGCCATGCCCGGGGTCTTTCCACAGAGGCAGATCACACTACCCCCACTGACAGGGGCACCCTGAAAAGGGGAGACCTGGCCGGCTAGGATCGTTGGGAGCAGGTCTGACCGCACCCCGGCCGTGCAATAGGAAGTCGGGCCAAGAGGCAGAGCCTGAGCAGGAGCAGGAGCTGGAGGGGAAGGAAAGAGACAACGTCAACACTCAAATGCCATGCATTTCTCTGTTTGCCACGGAACCCTATTTTTGAATGGCCTAGTCACGCTTGATGTAATTGGGCAACTTTGTTTAGCACTTTGGAAAGATTCCCCCTCCCCTTTCTGATAAATTATAAAAGTTTTCTGAGTGAGGAAAAAAAAAGGTGTGTTTGGAGTTTGTTTTTTTATATTATTATTATTATTGTTGTTGTTAATAAAGGAGAGTATTTACAGAAATTTTCAGGATTCGCCTAGAAAAGCCGTCCCATGAATTGGTTTGCATTTTGAAGCTCAGGGAAGGCTGTGTCCCCACAGAGAATCCTTTCCCTATTTAAAAAATAAATAAATAACCCACAAAAAACACTAACATTTTGGGAGGAATCCAACCACCAACTAATGTCATCCCTGTTTTCACTATGCATTCTTTGATGAAGGCTAACTTATTTTTCCATACGGTAATGCAGTTAAAGTTCTCAGCACTTTCTTTCTTCCTTCGGTCCTTTTTTAACTTGTATTCTGTTCAAAAGATCACGCTGTCGAGGTTTGTGTACATTACTGAAAATTTGTATTGTATAAAGCTTTTTGCATTCTAAGGCTGTACAGGGTCATTTTGACAGTAACTGGTATATTCCTACGTTGCATCTTATGTTGCATTGCCAATTTATAGTGTATCCAGTTTGGAAGTACAATATACTCTAATTAAAAAAGGTTGGCTATACCCTGGCTTCTGTTTCTTTCTTAGGCTGTAATCCTTGACTTGAACTTTTCAGATTATTCTGAAAAATTAGGCAGTCATAGATTTAAAGGTGGAAGGTTAAATTCGGTGTCTGGCACGTTAAAAAAATACAGTGCAGGAATATCAAGTAGTTCATAATTTTGGTATTTGAAAATTTCATAATTTTTGATTTTCCAAAATGTTAAATTTCTCAAATTCATAAAGAACTTATGAAAGCACCTGGCACATGGCAGACAATAGATGATTGTTCCCTATCATTTGCCCTTTTTCCTCCCTCTCCCCTCTCCCCTCCCACCATAGGAGCCATTCCAGCTCTTACTCTATGAATCCCCTCACTTTGCAAATAAGGAAACTGAGGCCCAAAGTAGAAGGTCCTCTGAGTCTAAATCCTAAGCTCTTTATTTGGTACCATATTGCCTCCACATTACACTACACCTTGCTAAATCATCTTGGTAGATGGGCTAAATCAGGTTGAGGCTAAGTGATGGGGCCTCAAACTCATCCGTGAGTTAGAGGGTTGTCTACCCCAAGCATGTGAAGACTTCCCCCAGTGGAATGGTTGGTTGAGAACAATTTGTTCCAATGGCTATAGAGGTGAATGAAGCAAGCCCCTAGGAGTGCTTAGAGCTTGGTTAAGCATCAAAGAAACCAAGTCCATCCCATGCATCCCAGGATGTTGCAAGTCATCCTGATTTTTGTCTTGCCAATGGACTTTGATGACTCAGGAAGAGTGACTGAGGCTGATGACTGTGTAATTCTGCCTCACTTAATATCCAAGCCATGATGTCATCAGTCATCAGTTCTCTTAAAAAAAACCAAAAACAAAAAACCCAGGACAAATCTCCCCTTGTGGTATAGTAACTGTAGGATAGACACAGTATGGTAACTGTATATAAGGCATTACATTTGGAATCAGAATCTTTTTGAACCAGGGCAAGTTGGCTCAACCATGGCCCTCACTTTCCTCAACTGTAAAATGAGCTGTAGAAGGAAATGATAAACCATTGCAATATCTTCGCCAAGAAAACCCCAAAAGGGGTTACAAAGAGTAGGACATGACAAAAAATGGCTACACAACAGCCACACTCAAGCCATAATATCATATACTTGAGAAAAACTAGAAAAGGGATTTGAGACCTGCTCATAGCTGCCATATTGCAGAAATGAAAAGCCAGTGGAGCACAGTGGCAGCTTTTTAAGAAATACATCCTAAAATACCACCAATCCAAGACAGTCCCTGCAAATCCATGTTGGCTGACTACTGTCTGTAAAAGAGGAGAAACACTCATTTTTGACCAGGTCTCCTTGATTTAGAAGCACACAGGGGTATCTCATTGGGTCCTCTACTTGTCAGACTGCTTCAGTTAAGCAAATAATGTAAATATTTCCATTTCAAAAGTGAAAAATTTTCCCAAATGAGATTACATACATTAAAGCACTTGGGAAAGTACAAGACTGGACATTGAAGTTAAGCTAGAGAATGTCCAGAGTAGAGCAGCCGGTGGGGAAAAGATCCTCAAAGTCATTTCAATGAGGAGCAGTTGAATGGGAGGTGGGGTTCCTTTTAGCCTGGAAGGGAAGGTTCATTTGGCCCTCCCAGTTGGCATTTTGTGATTCTGTGGAATGTAAGGTAGGAGGTGTTCTCACTGAGCTGATTAAATAGTGGCTACTCAGATATTTTAGACCACTCTCTTTCATTGGGGCAATAGGCTAATTTTGGTGTCTGATAGCCTCATTCTTCTGCTACTACTAATAAATAACATTTACATAGCACCTACCATGTGCTAAGAGCTTTACAAGTATCTTATTTGGTCCTCACAACCACCTTGTTATTGTTGTGTTATCATTATCCTCATTTTACAGATGAGGAAACTGAGGCAAACAGGTGGTGACTTGCCCAAGGTCACACAGCTATTAAAGTGTCTGAGGATGGATTTAAACTCAGGTCTTTCTGAATCCAGGCCCACTATTATACACTGCACCACCTAGCTGCCTCTATAAAATACAAATTGCATATTGTACAAACTACATGTAGAACCGAGAGGAGGAGAAGGGAACAGACACCTACTATGTGGCAAGCACTGTGCTAAGCACTTTACAAATATTGTTTTATTTGATCCTGACAACAGCCCTGTGAAGTATTATTATTTCCCATTTTTATTGTTGAGGAAACTGAGGCATCCTGAGGTTAAGTGACTTAACCAGGGTTACACAGCTAAGAATTGTCTGGGGCTAGATTTGAACTCAGATCTTCCAAACTCCAATCAATCAATAAATATTTATTAAGCACCTACTATGTTCCTGGCCAGGGATACGAAAAGAAAGAAGGCTCTGCCCTCAAGGAGTTTACAATCTAATAAGGGAGACAACATGCAAACAAATATGTACAAAGCAAGCTGATGAATACATTCCAACCTGAGGAGCAGCCTGGGCAAAGGCAGAAAGGCAGGAGATGGAATGAATGCCTCTTTCAGGGAGTGACAAATAGGCCAGGTAGACTGGCACCTGGAGGGCAAGATAGTGAGGCTCTTCCCACTCCACTCCATCTTCCAGCTGCAAAATGGTCAGATCTGAGTCCCCTACTAAGTAAATACCACTGGTTCTCAATCAATCAATATTTCTTAAGTGCCTACTATCTACCAGGCATTATGCTAAGGTCTAGGGATACAAAAAGAGTCAAAAGATAATCACTGCCCTCAAGGAACTCACAGTCTAATGGGGCAGACAGTATGCAAACAAATATATACAAATCAAGCTATATCCAATAAAGAGAAGATAATTAACAGAGGGAAGACACCAGAATTAAGAGGGGGTGGGAAAAGCTTCCTGTAAAAAGGGGGATTTTAGTTGGGACTTAAAGGAAGCCAGAGAGGCCAGTACTTGAAGTGGAGAAGGAAGAGCATACCAGGCATGAGGACAGCCAGAGAGAAGAGCCAGAAGAGAGATGGAGTGTCTTGTTTGTGGAACAGCCAGGAGGCCGGTGCCACTGCACTGAAGAGTCCATGTTGGGGAGTGAGGTATAAGGAGACTGGAAAGGTAGGAGGAGACTGTGTCATCAAGGACTTTGAATGCCGAGGAAATGGTTTTTCACTTAATCCTAAAGGCAATAGGGAGCCACTAGAATCGATTTAGTAGAGGAGTGACGAGGTTGGACCTGCACTTGAGGAAAATCATTTTAGTGCCTGAATGGACAATGGATTGGAGTGAGGAAAGACGAGGTGGGCAGACCCACCAACAACTATTGCAATAATACAGATGGGAGGTGATGAAGACTTGTACCAAGATGGTGACAGTAGGAGAGGAGAGAAGGGGGCATGTTGGAGAGATGTTGCAACAGTGAAATCGACAGATTGGTTATGGGGGGAGGGGAGGGATAATGAGGAATCCAGGATGACTCCTAGGCTGTGAGCCTGAGGGACTGAGAGGAAGGTATTGCCCTCTGTAGGGATAAGGTAGGAGAGAGGAAGATTTAGGTGAAAAGATGGTGTTTTAGATATTGAGTTGATGTCCACTGAATATACAGTTCAAGGTGTCTTGCAGCTGGCAAGCTATGTGCTATTGTTATTGCCATTTTACAAATGAGGAAACTGAGGCAAGTTAAATGACTTGCCCAGGGTCACACAGCTAGTAAGTAACTAAGACCAGATTTGAACTCAGGTCTTTCTGACTCCAGGCCCAGCACCCTCTCCACTGCATCTCCAACCCAAAGGAAATAATTGGAATAGACAGACCCAAAAGTAATAATACAAATGCAGACCCCACAGCATTTTCTTAGGCTCTACAAACTAGTTGACATTTCCATTTGGTTCAGAAGAACCAGAAAGAAAAAGAATGTGAATGGTCTCTTTTTGTAACATTGGCCATCCATAGATGCTGCCCTTTCGTGTGCTGAAATAAAATCTTAGGATGTGTTAGTGCACAAGGTTGTAGTGATGGGCCAACTTCTCATGCTTTCTCAGGTTACCACAGAATCCTGATTTGCCCCCACGTGAGGGCTCTCTGGAAAGGTTGCCTGTTTTATATCTAAGAAAGTCTACTTTTCCCCTTGCACCTTAGGGGATTTTAAGGTAAGACTTAAAACCCAAGTCTTTCTATAACTTGTTTGTGGCTAATTAAAAAATTATATTAATAAGACCAAACTCTGTTCTATAGTCACAAATTCACCTCAAAAAAGGTCATAACTAAAAAAGAAAAACTATCTGGCCCTCAATTTCTCTATATAAAATAAAAAGAGTTGGAGTATAGAATTTTATATTGTATGTATATGCACACACACACACACACACACACACACATATATATATATTTAAAGCAAGCAGTATGAAATGGAAATTCACAGTTTCATATAGAAACCTCTTTTGTGTTCTATGTGCATGGAAGTGCTTTTTATGGTGTCTAAGTTCAGAATAATTTTTTTTTAAATAAAGGGGTTGAACCAGATGGCCTTTACAGTGTCAGCTAATAAAAAGACTCATCTCTGCTTTGAACACAAATCCATGGTGACTACTGGGAAATCATTATTCAAAGTTCATTTCCCATGGACAGTAGGCCAAAAACATCCTCTCAGACTAAAGATCCCATGTGCTTCTGCTTTTCAATCAATTAGGAGGGTCAGTTTTAAGTTTGCAGGAGTTGGTCTTAAAGACTTCCTTGCCTAAGCCATGAGGCCAATGGCTATATTCTTTAATGTCGATGGATGGATGGATGGATGGATGGATGGATGGATGGATGGATGGATGGATGGATGGATGGATGGATGGATGGATGGATGATGCACAGGGCTGCAGCCGTCACCCTCCCATCTCAGTCTGTAGCCATCATGGGCTGACTAGGCATAATGCTTGAATACCTGCTTCAGAGACAAATTGCACTATTGAGACATGGAATATATGAACATATTCCATTTTGCCTCCTAAAAAAATTACACAGAAGTCATTTTAAGTAGCATGACCTCTCTGGGTCTCCGTTTCCTCATTTGTAAAATGAAAGTGTTGGCTGAATCTGATCATCTCTAAGCACCTTTACATTTTAAAAGTTATGGTTCTTTTTTTTTTTTTAATCGCTCAGAAAAGTCATTTTAAGTCAGGAAGCATTTATTAGACTCCTACTATGCCAGGCACAGTGCTAAACTCTAGAGACAAGAGATAGTAACTCATCAATTTAGCAGAATGCCCTTTCCTCCCTGCCCTGGCCAATACACACATATACCCCTTGTCAAAGTGCGGAAAACATTTTAATTTTGGAAAGCACAATAGTTGTCTGACCTCCACCCCCTTCTCCCAATCCCATTGAGGTGGACTTTTGTCTTTCTTCCCAGTAAGCTCTGGAGTTTGATGGATAGCTTGATATCTGTTCCCTTTGCACTGAGAGAGTTGATAGCTCTGACTTTCTTTGCTGACCCTGTCTATTTATCAACCATGGAACTTTGAGGGAGGTATTCAGTTCTCTGCCATTGCCCTGTAGTAGAAAGGGAGCTCATAGGAGCATAAAATAAGAGCAGCAAGGGACCTTAGCAGTCACCGAGTCCAACCCCTTCATTTTACTGATGAAGACACTGAGACTCCGTTTGACTTACCCAAAGGAAAGACACAAATGACAGAGTCAGCACTCAAACCCAGGGCTTCTGGCCTGATCATGCAGAACACATAGGATTGGCACGGAGGGCAACTCGAGGCTCTGCATAGGACTCTGAAGTCTTCACCAAAGGGTGTCACTGGGATAATGACACCAAGGGACACTGTATGTATTCCACCTAAAGGCTGTGAATTTGTGCTCTCTCTTCCAAGAATTTGGAGGGGAAGTAGGGTTTGGTTAAGATAACTGAACTGATCATTAATTTATGAAATTATGAAATGAGGGCAGATGCACCTGGTTCTTTAGGTACTCACTGAGAAAGACCACAATTGGCAGCAGGGAAAAAGGTGGCGATCGCACTGTAATAACCACAAAGGGAATGAGAGAAAACAGCACAGAAAATGCAGAGACGAAGGGGAGACAAGTAGGGATGAATCTAGGGATGAAGGGAGGGAGGCAGATGAGGAAGAGGATGGAGGGGGACTTGTCACTTAGGTAACCACAGATTGGAGTTGGGATTCCTCATGCTGGACAAGATGGACAAGGGCTCAGGGCCAGGGTTGGGGTGGGAGGGAAGAGTCTGGGTTCTCATTTTGTAGGAGTTTGGGGGGAAACAGACCAAATACTATCTGTTCTATCTTAGTAATATTTTATATATATATTATATCTTATATATATTATGTTATATCTTAGTTATGTTCATTAACATAACTAGGTCATTTCAAAGTTATCGGTAAAATGTCAACGTCGTCATGTCAAAGTTATCATCATCATTTTGACATCCTGCCGGTCTGGCATTGGGGAGGTCTGTAATTTGTCTGGAACTTACATGTCACAGGATTAGAATGCTGACAGCAGCCGCTAGATGGCTTCTGCTGATCCGGCACATTACCAGGAGGCAAATT
The DNA here is from genome assembly GCF_019393635.1 of Dromiciops gliroides. Lineage (NCBI taxonomy): Eukaryota > Metazoa > Chordata > Mammalia > Microbiotheria > Microbiotheriidae > Dromiciops > Dromiciops gliroides. The sequence goes on along the minus strand of NC_057866.1, from coordinate 159,609,278 downwards.
CTGGCTAATATATGATACAATCTATAAATTACGTTCCTTTGAGCTTTGAGACAGATTGTCCATGACTTCCAGATTCCCCTCTGCCATCTTGTTTCCTGCTTATTGCCCCTTGGTGCTGTCTACTTAGAAACTGACTATATTGACTGGAAGTGGGGGGAGTACTCAGGGGAACCAGAACAGGATGCAATGTTAACTCATTAATGAAGGTGAAAGCCTCGTGGCGGGCAGGAAGTATTTAAAGGGGGGTAAATCTGCCTGGTACTTCCAGAGTGAACGACATCATCAGGTCCTCTGACTCCCACAATCTCAGATCGGGAAGGAACCTTGGAGACCACATGGTCCAATCTGTACCCAACCAGAAATCCCCTTGATTGACATGCCTGATGTCTTTGCTAGGAGCCCTCAAGTGATAAGAGAGGAGGGCAGCCCATTCTACTTTTTAGAAAGCTCTAATTGCCAGGAAGTTTCTCCCTTTATTGAACTGAAATCTTCTCTGCAGTTCCCACTCTTTTCCTCTAGGGGAATGGGGTTTTATACTGGACTTAACCCACTTGCTACCTGTGTGACCCTGGGCAAGTCATTTAATCTATCTGGGCCTCACCTTCCCACCTATAAAATAAGGGGGTCGGATCTGAGTAGGTGACCTCTAAGGTCTCTTTCAGTGCTAAATGTGACCTACAGAACTCATAATAATAGCTCACATCTATATCGCACTTTAAGGTTTACAAAGTGCTTAACAAATAGGAACTCATTTGATCCTCACAACAACCCAGGGAGGTAGGTGCTATTATTAGCCTCATTTTATAGATGAGGAAACTGAGGCAGACTGAGGTGCAGTGGTTTGCCCAGGGTCACACAGCTAGCAAGCATCTGAGGTCAGATTTTAACTGAGGTCTTCCTGACTCCAGGTTCAGAACCCTATCTCTTCACTTTGCCCCCTAGCTACCCAGGTCATCTGCATATCAGTCTTTCAGATCCTCCATGAACCACCCACATTTCTTACGAAGGCTGAACATCTTCAGTTTCTTTAGGAGATCTCTCATCTCCTACATCATGTTGGTCACCTCCTCCAGAGCGGCCCAGCCTGTCAATGTCCTCCCTAGCCACACATTTTACAATAAAAACTCATCTGCATATATAGCACTTTAAGGCTTACAAAGCATTTTCCTTGCAAAGGCCTGTGAAATACTTTGTATTCCCCTTTGATCAAAGGAAAATGAGGCTCATGACTTGACCACATGCACACAGTAAGTAAGAATCAAAGCCTGGATTCCAAAGGGAGAGTATGTGACACTGAGGCTAGTTTTCTTTCCACCACACCCAGTGTCTCATCCTATGCTGTTATCTGTCAGGAAGAAAAGCACAAAGGGTCGAGGAGAGTCCCCTAGGACAAGGCAAGAAGCCAGGAAGGTCACTGGTTACACGTGAACTTCTGGTTGACAAAAGAAGTAAGATTGGAAGCTCCCCCAATGGAAATTGAGCATCCAGGAGCAAAGGTGTAGGGGAACCTGATTGCCTTTCAGGTTCAAGTTCTATTGACAAGACAATCAAAGAAGATAACATGTAAAGTGCTTTGCAAACCTTAAAATGCTCTCTACATTGATGCTATTACTATGATTAGCCTCCATATTTCCTCCAGGACTGAAGATGACTTTTAGTTTAGTTCAGTCTTCAGTGGAGATGAGTCCTAGAGAAAGAAGTGTGGTCACCTCTAAAGGGGGAAAATGTCATTTACTTTTGAAACAAATCCCCAGAAACATCGCCTGCGATAAGATATCCTATATTGGACTCAAGCTAAAGTGGAGCTAATAAACCCGACATTCTTCTTGGTACGCAGCCTTCCTTGTGCCCACAGGCTCTGGGGTTAATCTCGGCTCCTCTGCACTGAGCTCTGACTGCCCTCCGAGCTGGAAGACCATTTCCCGACTGTCTCTGCCTGGAAGAAGGTAAAACACAAAGATTTACTCAGCCTGTTGCAAACAGGGAGGTATGTATGACCCCAGGATTGTGACAATAACAATAATCCCTCACATTGTGTGGTATGTTAAAGTCAGTCAAATGCACAGCATACTTCAACTCAATTTGAACTTCGTTACCTTGTGAGGCAGGTAAAATGGTAGGTATTATCATCCCCATTTTAAAGATGAGGCTTTAGTGGGCAGCTAGGTGGTGCAGTGGATAAAGCACCAGCCCTGGATTCAGGAGGACCTGAGTTCAAATCTGACCTCAGACACTTGACACTTACTAGCTGTGTGACCCTGGGCAAGTCACTGAACCCTCATTGCCCTGTCCCCCACCCCCCAAAAAAAGATGAGGCTTGGAGAAATTAAGTGTCTTGCCTGGGGTCACAAAGCTAATAGGCACTAGAATTGGGCTTTGGGTCCAGTTCTTCCTGACACCAAGTCCATGCACTATGACCTGCTACCCCTTGGGGTCTAAGATGGCCAGATCTTTTCCAATCTAGCTTATTCCAGTACTGCTGAACTACTCACTGAAAACTCTCTGGATTGTTAAGTATAATTTTAGAATTGGAAAAGATGTTTTTGCCCTGATTCCAGACTGGCTTTATTCCAGTTTCAACTGCAACAAACATTTACTAAGTCTGTTATTGGTGACCAATCTTTACTCCAGGGAACTAATGATGGAAACTAGCTCTCTTCTCAAGAGAGAGGGGATGGACTATGGGTAGGGAATGTCAGATACAATATTCTGTTTTGTTTTCTTTAGAGTACTTTGTAATTCATCAGCATTATTATTAACCTAGCCCTTGTTCCAGATTTCTGTGATTTAAAAAGGTCAAATAGACATTTCCTCCTGATAAAGAATTTTAGGGTGTGTCCTGGGATACCTGTGGCTGAGAAGCTAAGTGCATCACTATGAGACCCTGGGCAAGCCCTTTATCTGCCTTAGCTTCCTCATATAAATAAAGGGGGTAATGCTACCTGAATAGATATATATTTTTTGGTGGGGCAATGAGGGTTAAGTGACTTGCCCAGGGTCACACAGCTAGTAACTGTCAAGTATCTGAGGTCATATTTGAACTCAGGTCCTCCTGAATCCAGGTCTGGTGCTTTATCCATGCACCACCTAGCTGCCCCCTACCTGAATAGATATTATTACTTCACAGGGTTGTTAGGAATATCAAATAAGATTGTACATAAAAAGCATCCTGCAGACTTTAAAGTGTTCTATGAATGTCATGAGGATGGTTTTTATTTATGACTCACCTACTATGTGCCAGATATTGTGCTTAGTGCTAGGGATAAAAAGAAAGGAAAAAGATAGTCCCCGCTCTCAAGGAATTCACAGTCTAATGGGGGAGACAACATTAAAAAAACACTATGTACAAACAAGCTGTATATGGGATAAACTGAAGGTAGTCTCAGAGGCAAGGCACTAAGATAAAGGGACATTGGGGAAAAGGCTTTTAAAAAATAAAATTTCTCATATAAATATTTTATTATTTTCCAGTTATGTATAGAGATAGTTTTCAACATTTGTTTTTATAAGATTTCTTGTTTCAAATTTTTCTCCCCCCCCTCCCCAGGGAAAAGGCTTTTGCAGAAGGTGGGACTTGAAGGAAGTAAGGGAGGGCAGGAAATAGAGATGAAGAGGAAGAGCATTCCAGACATAGGGGACAGCCCAGGGAAAATGATCAGGAGATGGCATGTCCTATGTGAAGAAAGGCAAAGAGGTGAGTGTCATTAAATCATAGAGGTCATGGAGGGAGGTAAAGTAACAATAATGATGATCAATTTTAAAAACCATTGATGATTTACTGTGTCTACATGAAACAGGGACCCTTTTCTAAGCTGTGTTCCACACAGCTGTGGTTCCTCTCACCTTTGTTACCTTGTATCTTTGGAGTTCATACTTACTCTTCCTTAGCCTTATCCACCCACCACCACACTCCTTCTGTTTGATCAAAGTCAAAGGCTTTTTCTCTTTCCCTGTTGACTTTTCAACATTTGACAACGCAAATCACTTCTTCTTCTTCTTCTTCTTCTTCTTCTTCTTCTTCTTCTTCTTCTTCTTCTTCTTCTTCTTCTTCTTCTTCTTCTTCTTCTTCTTCTTCTTCTTCTTCTTCTTCTTCTTCTTCTTCTTCTTTGGTTAGAAGTTAGTTTTTTGTTTTTGGGGGGTTTTTTGGTGAGGCAATTGGGGTTAAGTGACTTGCCCAGGGTCACACAGCTATTAAGTGTTAAGTGTCTGAGGCTGGATTTGAACTCAGGTCCTCCTGAATCCAGGGCCAGTGCTCTATCCACTGCGCCACCTAGCTGCCCCTAGGAGTTAGTTTTTAATACATTAGAATACATCCAGAATCAATGGGAGTGATTAGCAATACAAGCAGAATTCAAATCTAGTTGTGTGCAAAATCTCTCCATAATTTTACCCAGCTGTTCCCTTATTCTTTTTTAATAGTATTTTATTTTTTAAAAAATTTTGAGTTCCTAATTTTCTTCCTCCCTCATTTCTCCCCATCCTAAGACAATTAGCAATTTGATATAGGTTTTATATATATATGCAATCACATAGAACATATTTCCACATTAGTCATGTTTTGAGAGAAAAAACAGATTAAAAGGAAAAAGAACATGAAAAAAAGTGAAAAGAGTATACTTCAATCTGCATTCAGACCCCCATCAGTTCTTTTCCTAGATGTGGAGAGCATTTTCAATCATGAGTCCTTTGGAATTGTCTTGGATCATTGTACTGCTGAGAAGAGCCAAGTCTATCACAGTTGATCATCATACAATGTTGCTGTTACTGAGTATAATGTTCTCCTGGTTCTTCTCACTTCCCTTTAAATCTCCTCTACTTCTTGAAAATCTCACTTTTATGCTACCTCGGATCATCTCCTCCCTCTCTGATCTCACTTTCTTTGATTCATTTGCTGGTTCTTCCCCTTCCCAGCCTAAGTCTTTGGCTCTTTGATTATTACTCGTCACACTCAATCCCCTAGAACAAACGTTTTGGTCTCAGGACCCCTTTATATTTTGAAAAATCACTGAGCACTCCAAAGAGCTTTGTTTTTTGTGGGTTAGATTTATCAGCATTTGCCATATTAGAAATTAAAAGTTGCATCAGTATTATTGTGAAAATAGTTTTGACCTTCTGGACCCCCAAAAGTCCTCAGACCACACTTTGTGAACCCCTGCTTTAGAGAAATCATGCTTTTCCAAGCCTTGACTCTTATAATTTCCATGATGATGAATCCTGAACCTACAACCTCTTATCAAATCTCCAATCTCAGATTTCCTGCTTAAGGATGCTTCCGCTTGTATGTCCCATTATTACCTCAAACTCAAAATGGCTAAAACTAATCTCACCTTTTTTCCTCTTCCCTCCCACCCTCTAATTGGTTTTCTTCCTAAATGTCTCCATTTCTGTCAGTGGCACCACTATCCTTCCAAAGTTCCAGAATTTAAAAATCTTAGAATCACCTTTTTTAAATTAAATGTTTAGGGGCAGCTAGGTGGCGCAGTGGATAGAGCACCGGCCCTGGAGTCAGGAGTACCTGAGTTCAAATCCGGCCTCAGACACTTAACACTTACTAGCTGTGTGACTCTGGGCAAGTCACTTAACCCCAATTGCCTCACTAAAAAAAAAAAAAATTAAATGTTTAAAAAAAATAACATTGGACATCAGTACAACCAACTAATTAATAAAGCACTTCAAGGTAGGTGCTATTATGACTCCCCATTTTATAGATGAAGAAATGGGCTGAGAATGGTTAAGTGACTTGCCCAGAACCACACAGATATTAAGTAGCTGAGGTAGGATTTGAACTCAGGTCTTCCTGAGTTCAAGTGCAGAACTCTATCCATTGTGTCACCTAGCTTCATTGCTTGCCAAAGTTGCTTAGTCATTATTTAAATTTTAATCAATAATTATCAATATATTAAGTAGTATAGTAACTTTTCAGTTACTTTCTCTAAGTCCTCATCAAGATTTTTCATGCACTATTCATTTTCTCTCCCTATTCCCAATATGGTCACTGTTCAAGTATATTCCATTCTTCTATTTCTACTTTTTCACTTTACATCATTTCATAAAAGTCTTTTCAGATTTCTCTACATTCTTCATACTTGTTCTCAGTGACATTATAGGATTACATTACTTTAATGTAATGGTTAGCTTGTGATTAAGCTGTCCATTCTTCTATATTAGAACTTTTAGATTCATTCATTCCTCCCTCCCTCCTTCCCTTTCTTCCTTTCTTCCTTACTTCTTTTTGTCAGGATCCCTATGTCAAGACCACCTCTCTCTTTTTATTCCTCTCTCCTTTTTACTATTAGGATCCAAGCTCAGGACATCTTGGATGACACTGTCAGATAAATCTTTCTATAACATTGATAGAATGTAAGCTACTTGAGAACAGGGATCCAATACCTAAAATGATGTCTGGTACACAGGTGATGATTAGAAAATGATTGCTGGTTGATTGATTCATCAGTATAAAAGAATAAGTACCAAACTTGGAATGAAGAGACTGAAATTCTCTCTCTGTCTCTGTTTCTGTCTCTCTGTCTCTCTGTGTCTCTATCTCTATCTATCTATCTATCTATCTATCTATCTATCTATCTATCTATCTATCTATCTATCTATCTATCTGTCTGTCTATCTGTCTATCTCTGTCTCCCTCTCTGTCTCTCTCTCTTAACTTATGATTGAGCTTAACCTCCCAGAGCCCTAGTTTTCTCACCTGGAAATTGAGATGGTTATACTAGGTGAACACTGAAGCCATTTCCAGCTCTGACACTCAACAATTCTGATTCCCCAAACTGTCAATATTATCTTCATCTTCTCATTATCTTCCCATATTATATAAACTACTGTCTTATTGTAAAGGTTTTCTATCATTTCACCTCACCATGCCTCTCCAGTTTTTTTATTCCCAATCAAGTTCATCTCCTTGCTGCCCCTCCCACTCCTCTATGTTCATTCTTGCTTTCTTGTAGATCACTTACTGCTGCTAGGCTCAGTTTTCTCATCTATACAATGAGAAGACTGGAATAGATGACCTCTGAAGTCTATTCCACAACTCCTACCTTCCCTTCCTTCAAGGTACTCTTCCTCCTTCCCTATACTGATGGCTTCCCTTCCCCCATTCTGTTTATCCATATTCTACCCATCCTTGAAGATCCCTTCTGACTCAACTCCTTCATGAAACCTTCCTATCATATATTTCCCTTTTCTAAATCCTTATACTCATAATTTGATGAGTTCTGTGCTACTAGTCTATTCATTGTAAATTATTCCCTTATGGCACTGACCCACTGTACTGAGGCCCCAGGCTAATGTAACCTAGGCATACCAAGGAATGTATCTTGATGTAGCAGTAGACTCCCAGTGTTGTTTCAAAAGAATTATAGGATTTCAGGGTTCATGGGATGGCCTAGAAAAGAATCCCCTTTACAACATATCTTTACAACATATCAGCCATCCTTGGCTTAAGAACTTTCAATGAAGGGGAAGCCACCACTTCTTGAAGTTGCCTTTTACGCCTTAGGCACACTTTAGGTATAGCTGTTAGGAAGGATACCCCAACATCAAGTGTAAATTTGTCCTTTTGTAACTTTCACCCATTTCTCCCAGTTATATCCTCTGAGGTCAAGCAAAAGAACTGTAATCCCCCTTCCTTTCAACAGCCTTTCAAATATTCAGACACTACTTCCTGACTAAGGCTTCTGTTTTATAAATTAAACATCCCTACTTCCTTCAGCCCAACCTCATAGGACATAAACAAGCCTTTGACTATCCTTCCTGCCCATCTCTAAAGTTCTGTGTCCTTTGTTAAAGACATTGTCCTTCATTAACCAAACTCCAGGCACATTCTGGCCAGGTGAGAGAAGAGCACGACCATTCCTTCCTTATTCCTAAAGCACTCTGCCTCTTTTCATACAGTTTAAGATTACATTCCCTTATTTGGCTGCCATGTCAAATCTTGGCAAGCCATTTGGCTCAGTTTCTTGTTCTGTCAAAGAGGAAGAATAGTACTACCTGCACTACCTACCTCACAGGAAATTGTTTATAAACTGCAGAGTACTGCACATATTGAAGCTGTGATCATTGGAAAGAGCATTCTATTGTTCTGGGCACTTCACCTTCAAAAGGAGAATGGAAATAGACACAAGTGAGTGTAGAGGTTGTGTCCTAAGACACCCTGGGAGAGTAGTCTGATTGGCCCTTATCCTAGGGGGTACGGGAAGCACCAATGGGAATGTTCCCTCTGGGTTGTGCCAGCATACCAGGCCCACAGGCTATAGAACCAGACAAAATGACAACAAAAGCAACTGACAATCTAGGAAGGAGGAGGATCCATGAAAAGAAAAGTGGAGGTGAGTGGGAATAGCCTGAGAAGATGAAGACTTAGAAAAGTCTTTAAAGTCTTGAAGAGCATGGACAAAGTAAACAAGAATTATTCAACATATTTCAGAATCAGAAAGACCTATGTTCAAGACCTTGCCTGAGGGAGTTTCCTCACCCCTGATTTCCCCTCTATTCCTAGACATATGGAATATGCCTCAAAATGGGGTGGAAAATAATTTTAGGACTAATAAAATGAAGTTTCACTGTCATTTAATTTAGCAAGAATCTAGGGGGGGCAGCTAGGTGGCACAGAGGATAAATCACTGGCCCTGGATTAAGGAGGATCTGAGCTCAAATCCAGTCTCAGACACTTGACACTAGCTATTTGACCCTGGGCAAGTCACTTAACCCTCATTGCCCTGAAAAAAAAAAATCTAGTATTAGATGTGGAAAGCTAGGTGGCACAGTGGATAGAATAGAGAGAGTGCTGGCCTGGAGTCAAGAAGACTCATCTTCATGCGTTCAAATCTGGCTTCAGACACTTACTAGCTGTGTAGACCCTGAGCAAGTCACTTAACCCAGTTTGCTTCCGTTTTTTCATCTGTAAAATGAGCTGGAAAAGGAAATGGCAAATTACTACAGTATCTTTGCCAAGAAAACCCCAAATGAGGTCATAAAGAGTCAGACACGACTGAAAAACAACTGAACAAGAGTCAACCGCTTAGTGCAGTGGACAGAGAATGGTACCTGAAGTAAGGAAGATCCAAGTTCAAACCTGACTTCAGACACTTCTATATGAGCCACTTAACCTCTGTCTGCCTTCAGTTTCTTCATCTATAAAGTACCTTCCAAGCTTGTTGTGAGGACAAAATAAGATAAAACAGCTAGATCCCAATAAGTGTGAATTGCGAATCCTTTGCATGAAATCCAAGTATTTGAACTTTTATTACCCAAAGTTGTAATTATGTAAAATATGGTAATTGGTTCCAGCTCAGTGGAAATATGCCGTATGAATTTGAATAAAGTGACCACTTTGCTGGATTCATTATTCACATTAATAGGGACCTCACTGTATTTGTAAAGTGCTTTGCAAATCTAGTGATATATATGTTTTTGCTATTTCATTAATTACCCAAGTTCTACACTACACTAAGCACTGGGGATAAAAGGATAGAAATGACAAAGACCCTGCCTTTCCCTTGAAACATATGCACAGATAAATAAATACAAAAGTAAAATATAATCAGAATAAATCTGATCCATTTTCCTGGTGACAATCCTTCGAATACTTATAGACCTTGCTGTGGTCAACTTATTGAACTCATGATCACCAGAGATGGCATAGAATAAATATATATGCAGATAGATAGATAGATAGATAGATAGATAGATAGATAGATAGATAGATAGATAGATAGATATAGGTTTCTATAGGGCAGTGGTTCCCAATTTTCCTCCCAGTGGGCAAATACTTATTTCAGCAGGCAAAACCAAAGTTTGCCAACCACTTACCCTTCCCATTCCTGCTTGTCCCCCTCCCACACACACACATACATATCCAAACACCCCCTCCCAATCCTTACTAACAATCACTGGCACTAATATTGAAGAGATGCCCAAGTGATGTCTGGTTTTTATTAAGATTCATAAATAAATTATTAATTCATTCCAGAAACAAAGTATAAATGCTGTCATATTAAATGCATTTGTACTGGAGAAGACCACCCAAAGACCATCTGGAGGAGACTCAGAGGCCGTATTTTGAAAAGTACTTGATGTAGTTTATGGAGGTGGCCGGATAAGCTTTAGGCATAAAGGCAAGATAAAGCTAGGAAGACAATTTGGGCTGGACAGAGGAAAGAACACTGACTCCACAGTCAAAGGCCTTGTGCTTAAATTCCTCCTCTGACACCATGTGTTGGAGCAGGCAAGTAACTTAGCCTCCCCAGGCCTACGTTTTCTCATTTATAAAATACAGAAGTTGGATTAAACATCCTCTGAGGTTTCTTCCAGCTGTAGATGTCTGATCCCACACTATTCCACTGAGGCAACAAATCAAGTCCAAGCGAAAGCCACAGGGTTTGGGATGTGGATTTCTGTGAGCGGGAGGGCACCTTCACATTTTCCACAAAACATAGCCTTCCATTTTAAGGAAGTGTGTCAGAAAATCTGAACCTAGAATTTTTGTTCTAACCAACAACATCATTAAGAGAAACAACCCTGATCGAGCAATGACCGACCACAATTTGAGACAACCGATGGCCATCGTAGGAATTTCTTTTCCTCATCTACAAACATTTGTTTCAGGGGTTTTGTCTTCTTTTTTTCCAATGGGAGGGTGGATGGAGAGAAAATAGATTTTTTTTTTGTTCATTGAAAAAAATTAATTTTAAAAATTACATAATGTTGGACTTATTTTTGTCACTTACTGTAAGGGGGTCATTGTGTATGTGGTTTTTCTTATTATGCTTACTTCACTCTGTATCTGAACCCTCTTTGTTTGTTTTTTAATCAGATAAAAATAATCTTTAATTTTTTTTAAATCAAGGAGTTTTCTCTTTATAAAAATACCCTCCAGCCTACCATTTAATTCAACAAACATTGGTTAAATACTGATGACTTCAGAGCCCTGGGATATGGGCTCAAAGCCATCAGGTCATAGAGCTAGAGCTAGATGGGATGTCAAAGTTTATCTAGGACAACTTCCTCATTTTACAAATGAGGAAGCCAGTTAAGTGACTGACCCAAGGTCACACAGCCAGGCAGCTAGGTGATACAATGGATAGAGGACCAGGTCTAGAGTCAGGAAGACAAGTTCAAATCCAGCATCACTTATTAGCTGTCCAATGTTGGAGGAGTCACTTAACCCATTTGCCTCAGTTTCCTCATCTGTCAAATGAGGATGATAACAACAATACCACTTACCTCCCAGAATTGTTGTGAGGGTCGAAGGAGGCAGTCATTATAAACAATTAGGAGTGTGATTAGAAGCTACAGCCTCTGACTCTAAAGCCTTTGCTCTTTCTCTATTTTATAGTGAGATATAAAGTTTATATGACAGGGTCCCTGGCTTCAGGGAGCTTACAATCTTCCTTCAGATAACAGGACTTAGAGCTCTGGTAGAAATTAGGAGCCTCATTTGATCCCCAGATCTTTATTTTGTATATGAGGGAATTAAAGCTCAGGAACATTCATGGCTTTCCCAAGGACACTTGTGGTAAGGAAAGGATTTGAACCACCCCCTGTGGCTCCAAAGCCAATGCTGGGTTTCTGTTATACAGCTGTTTGCCCTCCCTCTTTTATCTGTTGTCTTTTTTAAAAAAAGAAATATAAAGGGGCAGCTAGATGGTGCAGTAGATAAAGTACCAGCCCTGGACTCAGGAGGACCTGAGTTCAAATCTGGCCTCAGACACTTGACACTTATTAGCTGTGTGACCCTGGGCAAGTCACTTAACTCTCATTTCCCTGCAAAAAATAAATACAAAGAAATAAAAAGAAAAAAGAAATTTGAGTATAGCATCATAGGTTCATAAATTTAGAGCTAAAAAGAGACTTTAGAGGACAAGTCCCTCATCTTATAGAACTGGAACCTGAGGCTCAGAAAGGTTAGTGCTTATAAGCAGAAAAAAAGGAGCCATTGGATAAGGAAAGATTGAAAATCATGGAGACAAGTATGCCCATTGGTTGGGGAATGGCTGAACAAATTATGGTATATACATATAACAATATATTATTGTACCATACAAAATATTATAAGAGATGGATTCAGAGAAACCTGGCCAGACATCTATAAACTAGTACAGTGAATAGAACCAAGAGAACAATTTATATAGCAATGATATTATTAGAAAAAGAATTTTGAAAGACTTAAGACCCCTGGCCAATGCAATGATCAGCCATGCGTCCAGAGGACCAGTGATGAAGCATACCACACTGACTTCTGGACAGAGAGGTGACAAATTCAAGATATGAGATAATAGGACCAGGGGTCAAGGGACTAAGTGAGGTCCTCAAAGCTAAAGAAAGGTACAAAGTTGAAGTATTTAACTATAGAGTTAAGATTTCAAAGGGAGGAATGTGAGCAGAAGTGATGACATTGAACAACATGAAGGGGGGAAGTGAAATTGTAGTAAAAATGGAGAATAGGTATGGGGAGAATAGGGCACAGGGAGAATGAAAGCTGAGTCAAGAGTCCTCCGTGTCTGGAGAACATAGCAGAGCCCAGAATTGATGCTCCTCTGCCTCTATCTACAAAAACAGCTACTGTTCAAAAGCCATGGCTGCTAAGGTGAGAGGTAGGATCCTGACCACACTGAGATCCAGTCAGAGAATGAATGATGATTGGGTGAGATAGACTCTGTTCTTCCCTACTTGTCTTAGAGCTGGGAAGGATGTTGCCCTTTTAACTTGACTATTCATCCAAAATCACCATGTTCTCCTCTCCCTCCACAAGGCAGAAAGAGATTGAACTAGTACTGGTCCTGCTGCTGCAGTCAAAAATATTTTGCATCAGCTGCTGTCATTTCTAACAAACTGGACCACTTTAGCCCCTTTGTTTTCTGCTCATCCCTTTGCTCCTGCTTACTCCTATTGTCATATAAAGAAATTTGCTGCTCCTGAGTCTTGTCTCATATCAACCACAGTGATGGAGTTTGGGGAATGGGGGGTTCTGGATAAAAGCAGAGGACTCATCTAGCACCTAGCATTAGGCACAAGATGGAAAAGATGCAAAGTAATAATTTTCCCCCTAGGAGATCAAAAATCTGATGCTGCTGCTTTGCTATAGCATTATCAAGGTGATAAGCAGAAGTAATAAGAAGGGGAAGATTAAGAATCCTATGAGAATGAAATAAATTTCCCTTAGACTGGTAGACAAGGTATTTATTTGTTTTTGTTATTTTTTGTGAGCCTACCTGGGACAAAGAGTTAGGAATGTACCTCCTATGGGAACCGTGAGTGAATCTCATTTTGGATTCCTAGGTTGACGTACAAATTGTTATTCCCTATTATAGCTAACTCCCATGAAATTACTCTGTCTTTCTTTCCCAAGTAGACCAGTCTGTACAAAACTTAGTTTGAGAAACAGGGCAAGGCTAATTTTCCTAATGTTTTCATTTTAGAGCAACTATAACACAAATCCCTTTAATTCCATATTATACACAATATCATATTCCTTTGCAGTTTACCCAGAAGTTCTGGCCCAAAACACAATCCTCCTCCTACCCCACCCCCAGCAATTTCTTTCTTGTCTTTAAAGCTCTAAAAAGTGTAGACATGGGAGAACCTATTTCCTATATGACCAAAAGCATACATTTAAATCAAGAACTGGTGGGGCTTGTAATGGAGAATTATAGAAGCTTTCCCAATACAAACAGGGATAAAACAAAAATGTCCTCTCTCCCCACTATTATTTGCCATAATTCTAAAAATAGTAGATATGGAACTAATAAAAGTGAACAAAAATCAGGGTCTAAATATTAGCAAAGGGGAGACAAAAACTGGTTTGCTTAATTGCTCTTCTTGTTTAAAAGCGAGACTCCAATGGGGATTAACTGCGGTGTAAAAATAGGAGACATTAGTAAGACTTAAAAATGAAATAAAAGCAGAGTCAAGCTGGTATCAAGTGATCTTTCTAATAAAACTTGATAACAGTACACAAGACTGTCCTCAAGCTACAGATGCTCACTGCCTGGCACCTATCATCACTATGACGACTCCAGTCAGCTTGAGGAGAGCTGGTGAAATGTTGTGGGCTAGTAAGAATTCTGGCAGAGTGGTTTTTTTTTTACCCTGCCTACAGAGTTGAGATAAATAGATAGCTCAGTAGACAGGCAGACAGATGGATGCAAAGACTGTGAGAATCCAGACCTGCTGAGGCATTCAGACTTCCAAAGTAACTGGCCTGTGATTTCTTAGCCAATGAGAGAACTGGTGTGAAGATGAAAGAGAGCCCTATGGCAGTAGAATCACAAATCTCAGGAGAGGGGCTAGTAACTCAAAGGTTTTAGGCTCTATCAGGAATTCAGCTGAGAGGCTCACAGAGCTATTGCCCATGTCATATGCCATGAATTTAGGGCTTGGAATCTCTCACTTGAACTTTTTTCCCCCCTGGTACATGCCAAGTGAGTGCTGCTGCCAAAAAGCAGACGTTTTCCTGTCTCTAAAAATAAAGAGCTGGCAGAAACTCAGGCCTCTGTGCCAGGCCCTACCACTGCTCAGGATAAACAGTAGGTGGCCAAGCTGGCCCGAGCCAAGCAGTGAGGCCCGATGGGTCTCATCACTGCCTAGCATAGCCTGGATTTGAGCATGTGCGGGCTATAAGGACAAGGAGGCAGACCGTGTACCTCTGCCACAACCGGTCAGCTGATAGAAGGGCTGCTGTCAGATGGGCAGGGAAGCTAGTGCTCTCTCCTCAAAGGAACCAAGTGCTCAGAGAGAGGAGAGAGCCAAGGGTTTTGGTGTACCATAGGGAAAGAAGGGTTGGTTTTAAAGCCAAGGGACCTGAGTTTCAGTTCAGACTCACTTACTACCTCTGTGTCCTTGAGCAAGTCAGTTCATCTATCTCAGCCTGGTTTTTTTTCATCTGTAGAATGAGAGACTCAAACAAGGTGATGTCGGAATCCTTTCTGGCTCTTCACATACAACCTATGACCCATCAGGGACTCTGACTCAGGTCCTGCCAACAGCTTCACATAGCCCATCCTGACTCATTTTCCCCTAGCCCTACAAAACATGGCACCAGACAGGAGTGCCTATGAGATGTCGATCATTGGTATCCTGAAGGAAGACTGCTACAGGGCATCTCTGTCCATCACCCAAATCCATGCTTATCAATGAGCAAAATCCGTCATAGTGTGATTTGTCTCACTGGGCTAGGGAGAGGGAGTTGTAAATGTTTCAGTATCTATTTCTTTCTACTATTTGTCTTTCAACTTTTCCAATGGTAGATGCAAAATGGAGTTAAGGATATTTCTACTATTTACCTCACAGGGTCAAATCATAGCTATGTGCACCTGACAGTTGATTTTGCTAATACTACTTGTCCTGCCATAATTTGAGAGGAATACTGGGGGATCCAAGTAGGCCTCTGCAGGATGTGGCAATGGAGCGGAGACTTCAAATGAGTGAAGGATCGAGAGAAGCAGAGGTGAGGAGAGAAGACTTCCCAGGCATGAATGATGGACTATTCAAAGGCAAGGACATGGAAGAAGGAATAACATGTAAGAGCCAGTCAGTTTGGCTGGGTCGTAGAGTGTATTAGGAGAGAGTAAAGCTAAATCTGTCTGGAAAAGGAAGATGGAGACAGATGATGAAGAGCCCAGCTGAAGAGTTTATGTTTTATCCTAAAGGCAATAACAGAGAGCCGCTGGAGTTTGTTGAGGAATGACATGGCATGACCAGTGATTTAAGAATATCAATTTGGTGACTATTTGGGGGATGAAATGGAGATAAACTGGAGAAGAAAAAATAATAATTCC
The DNA here is from genome assembly GCF_019393635.1 of Dromiciops gliroides. Lineage (NCBI taxonomy): Eukaryota > Metazoa > Chordata > Mammalia > Microbiotheria > Microbiotheriidae > Dromiciops > Dromiciops gliroides. The sequence goes on along the minus strand of NC_057866.1, from coordinate 159,593,490 downwards.
AAGGCTATTGCAATGGTTCAGGTGAGAGACAATAAGGGCCCGGACACAAGTGGTAGCCTGTCTGTGGAGTGGACAGAAGGGAACAGATGCAAGAGAAATGGAGGCAGAAATTATAGTACTTGGCAACAGATTGGATGGGATTGGGGGGAGGGAGGAAGGAAAGGAAAAAGTCTGAGAGTCACTTCAAGGTTTCAAATCTGGTGACTGGAAGAATGTGAGTACCCTTAGCAGTAATAGGAAAGTTAGGGAAAAGATAATGACTTCCATTTTGAATGGGTTACTTATGATATCCAAGTTGGTGATGCCAGACTGAGGGTCAGGTGATCAACTAAAGCTCGATCCATAGGTCTGTGAGTCATTTGCATAAATATGGTCATTGAGCCCTGAGGATCTGATGAGTTCAGGAAAGAGAAAAGGGTGGAGAAACAGATCTGAGAGCTCTTAGACCAGCAGATCTGCTGACTTTGGGTTTGGGGAGCTTAGGGGCTGCAAGTGGGAGTGGGGGGGAGCATTGAGAAGGAGAACGAAATACAGCCTGCAGGTATAATCCCTTCACAAACATGCTACAGTGAAGCAGAGGGGGAGGGGGGGCAGTGATTTGTGTCACTCACACAAATGCCATGTCATAAATAAAAACCTGAATGAGGCCATTCTCTTCCATAACCAGGGTGCTGGCTGTTCACACTATAAATATTTACAAAGTCATGGGGCCTTCAAAGACCCCATTTTTCCAGGTAAGTAGAAGTTAATGAAAAAGCTAAGCAGGGTCTTTCCTGCAATTAAGGGATAGTTACAGCAGTTGTAAGGGGGTTGTAGGCAGTGGTGGTGGGGATTAAAATAGGCATTATATGAAAAAGAAAAGGGGGGTAGAGTAATTTACCCAGTGGAAAACTCATTTATGCCAATGAAGATTCATTCTCCTTCTGAAAGTTGTTATTGTTGTTTGTCCTTTGCATTCAAAGAGGACCAGTGACTTCATGGGTGATGTCTTAACTCACATGTGTCTTTTGGATTAAAGTGAGGCAGAGTTGCACAAAGTCGTCAGCCTCACTCTCTCTTCCTGAGTCATTGAAGTCCAGTGGCAAGACAAAAGTCAAGATGACTGAGATGCAATGAATGACCTTGGCATCTTCCATGTCTGACCAAGGTCTAAGTGTTCCACAGCAGCTGCTTCAGCTGCCTTCATGGCCTTTGAAACAAATAGTTCTCATCCTCCCATTCCTCCAGGGGTATTCTTCCCATGCTCGGGGCAGACATCCCTCTAACTCATCAGTGGATTTGAGGCCTGTTGGCTAAACTCAACCTGGTTTAGTCCTGTCTGCTGAGACAGTTTGCTGAGGTATGGCTGCTGCACTTGCTACAGCTTCGGAGCCACAGGTGAGAGTTGATGCAGGTAGACACTAAAGGTGGATGAGCAGCTATGAAAATGGCTCAGTAGCCCTCCCAGCAGAGGTGCTACAGCTGCTAAGGAGCAGAATCAAGCTCTGAACTGGGTTCTCTGACTCCACATCCAAGGCTGTTTAAGGGAAGTGTCCAGCTGTTGTCTTAAAAATAATAGGTGTTGGGGCAGCAAAGCACTGGCCCTGGATTCAGGAGGACCTGAGTTCAAATCCAGACTTAAACACTTGACACTTATAAGCTGTGTAACCCTGGGCAAGTCACTTAACCCTCATTTCCCCACCCCCCAAAAAAAAGTAGAACTGGCAAAAAATAATAGGTGTTAATCTGTATATTACTTTCCATACAACATAATTCATTCTTTGACAGAATTCATCAAGATCTCTTCTCTACCTTCCTGGCCCCGTAAGGGTCTGAAGCATTTCTCTTTCCCTGAACTATCTTAATGCCTGGTGTTCTGGTCCCCAGGGGTATTAGGCTGAACTGGCTAAGCCTTGAATCATCAAATTCAAGAAGCCCACAGTAGGAACGGACCTCAATAACCAGCCGTTTTGTCCAGCCCAGAATTAAAGACAATCCCCTACTTGGTACACCTATCAGATGGTCAGCCAGGTTGCTTAAAGACTGTCAGGGAGGGGAAAGCCTCTGCCCTGCTAGGGAGTAATCCACTTTGGGACAGTTCTAATTGTTGGGAAGCTTTTCCCTTACATCAAGCCTGAATTTATCACTTCCTCACTTCTCCCTGTTGCTTCAAGTGTCACCCTTTGGGATAAAACAGAACAAGTCTAACTAAGCTTTCTTCCACATGAAGATCCTTCAAAAATTATCAGGCCTATGGGTATAAAAATAGTCATAATATTATAGTATAGTCACTCTTTTTTTTAGGGATGGAAGAACTGGAAATTAACTAGGTTCCATCAATTGGGGAAGGGGTGAATAAATTCATTACATGAGTGTGGTGCCATAAAGAATGACAAATGGGATGGGTTCAGAAAAACCTGGGAAGATGTGTATGAACTGATGCAGAGTGAAATGAGGAAATCAGAAAGGCAGGAAGGCAGGGAGGGAAGGAAGGAAGGAAGGAAGGAAGGAAGGAAGGAAGGAAGGAAGGAAGGAAGGAAGGAAGGAAGGAAGGAAGGAAGGAAGGAAGGAAGGAAGGAAGGAAGGAAGGAAAGCAAAAAAGCATTTATTAAGCACTTACATATGTCAAACATTTTGATAAGCAACGGGGCTACATGGTAAGCATAATTCACTGTGAATATAATAAAGACCAACAACTTTGAAAGCCTTAAGAATTCTTATCAATGCAATGACCAACTCTGATTCCAGAAGATGGATAATGAACTCAGCTACCTTCAGCCCGACAGAAAAGTGATGGATTAAAAATGCAGAATAAGACATATCTTTTGGGACATGAACAATTTGGGAATTTGCTCTGCTTGACTACACATTTTTCTTATAAGCGTTTTCCTTTCCCTTGTTAAATTGGGGGTGAGGAGGGAAGGAGAGCAAATACATGCATGATTGAAACATTTTTACATGTAATTGGAGGAAAATAATATATATATGTTTTTTTTAAAGTGAAACTTTTAAAAACAGCATTGAACAAAAAACCTAAACTCCAAACTCTGTTAGGCTTCAGGCATATAGACTGAATTAGAGCTTATTTCCAAGGCCCTCTTCCAGCCCCCCAGAAGAACAAGCTCTGTCTGGCCTGGTAAGGCCAAATCAGCCTGCTCTGGGCTCTTTGCCGCCTACTTCTGTGATTTGCTCAGTGAGCTGTTTTTGCCAGGAGAGCCTGAGTCATGAACCCAGCACATTCCACAGGGGCTGCACAGCCTCTCCTGATTATTACTTTGCCTTTGTTATATGCAGCACCTGGTTTCAGTTTAAAGCCCAAATTAAATCCTATGGCCAAGAGGGGAAAGGGGGTGGGAGCCAAAAGCCAACAACAAAAGAAGCCGGAAACAGACTGAGTCTAGGCTGGAGAAGGAATAAAAAAGTGGTAACTACATCTCTTGAAACAGTGTGGCCCAATGGACAGAGTAAGCAGAAATAATTGTCCCGTGTTAAAGGAATAGGGCACATTTTTGTTCCAGTAAAAGCCATTTCAGTACTGCCCTGATCTATGCTAGGGTTAGTGGAGAGAATGCTGGACTTGGAATCAGCAAAGCCTTGGATTCAAACCCCAGCTCTGACAACTGTCAGGTATGTGACCACACACAAGTCATCTAAGCTCCCAGGCTCAGTTTACCATCTACAAAAGGAGAGCAATAACAACACTGCAAAGACAAACAAGTTTGAAGAACCCCAGACCCTTCATCAATTCGGTGACCAAGGATGATTCCAGAGAACCAGTGATGATCTAGACTGCCCATCTCCTGCAGAGAGATGATGGATTCAAGATGAGACATACATTTATGGATGTAGACAGTACGGGAATTTGTTTTGCTTGACTATCCATCCTTATTGCAGGGGATTTCTTTTTGTTTTGTTTCTTTTTCTTTTAAATTGGGGTGGTAGGGAGGATTGAAAAGAAATACTCATTAATTTAGAAATATATTCAAAAGGAAAAAATAAGGATGACTAGTCTAGTGGTAGTGCTCTTACTACGGAGTTGCCAGGAGGATCAAGTGAGAAGGTCACAGAAGCTACAAATAGGAGAGCCAGGATTCCAACTGATGCCCTCTCGCTCCAAATTCATTACTCTTTCCATTGTGACCACACTGCAAAGCTACGAGGCCCTATATCAATGTCAGCTGTTATTATGAAAGGTTCTTATATTCATTCATTCATTCAACAAATATTTATTAAGTACCAACTGTGTGCAAGACACTTCACTGGACATCAGGGAGACAAAAAACTTTAGGAAAGACATAATCTCTGCCCTCACAGAGTTTACCATCCAGTAGGGGAATAAGAAACAAATCGATCCATAACACACAGCATTACATGCTAAGTGCACTGGGAAGGTCCAATACAAAATGCTACGTGAAGTCTGAACCTCATTACCAGCTAGGAAGAGAAAGACGAGAAAGTGTTGGGTGGGAATCCATCCAGCAAAGAGACAAAAACTCAATTAGAGAGAAAGGAAATAGAGTGTGTGTTCCTCTGTGTATGCACATGTGCATGGTCAGAAAGTTGCGTCATACAAAGGGGAAAATGGAGAGGAGCAAGACAAGGTGTGACAAATAAATCGAGCTGATGGTAATGAAATCCTTTCTGTCCTCTAGAATAGAGCTCTGAACAAGATTCCTAAGTCCTAAATCAAACCTTGAATAGTGGGTTTGCCCATTGCAAATCAGGAAATAAGACTTGAGAGACAGTAGGATTTAGTAATGAGGACACTGGCCTTTGAGTTAGAAGGACTAGAGTTCAAATCTTTCCTGATATACTTCCTGTCTGTGTGGACTTGGTCAAGTCACTTAACCTTTCAGAGTCTCAGTTTCCTTATTTGTAAAATAAGGAGCTGGACTCTATAGATTTCCAAGGTCTTAAATAGCTACGATTCTATGAGAAAGTAATACATTCTCTTGCTGATTTCTCGTTTCTTGGTTCACATATGAAAAACTATATCTAGAAGATTGTTTTGCCATAGGTAGGTATTTATGTTCTCCTATAATCCCCATCAGCAGCTACCCTTTTCTTCTTACCAGGAGGCTGATAAATGTGGGCAAGTCCAATTTTGCAAATTTTCTTGCAAGAAAATAGAATTTTTTGTCATCTGGCAGTTGAAAATTATCAGCAAAACTCTTTTTTCCCCTAAGTTTTTTAAAGTTTATTATTTTTATTCCTCAAGTAATAAATATTTTTAAACAAATCATCCCAATATGCTCCTACATTTGAGTACATTTTTAGAAGTGAATAATAAATCCCTCAATATTTATCTACATAGTCCTAAAAAACAAATTATCACATTAGACAAGTCAAAAAAATTGAGATCTCTTAAAAGAGATCTTCTCCCCTTTAAAAAAGTTTTGGTATCATTTGTTTTTTACAACCCACCATCATTTTCTAACTTACCCTCCCCCACACTTTTTGGGGGTGGGGATGAGGCAATGAGGGTTAAGTGACTTGCCCAGGGTCACACAGCTTGTAAGTGTCAAGTGTCTGAGGCCAGATGTGAACTCAGGTCCTCCTGAATCCAGGGCTGGTGCTTTATCCACTGCACCACCTAGCTGCCCCTATCCCCCACATATTATAATGAAGAAAAACAGTTTAATCAAAATCAAAATTACCTTATCTTATAGCATACATAGCCCTCTACTCTCATAGCCTGCCCACCCACCCACTTCTCTACTGAGAGAAGAGAATTGTGTTTAATTATCTTTTCTCTGAGATTAAGATTGATCATTGCAATTGATCTGATAAAGAATGATTTTTTGAAACTAGAACTATTGTCCAGTTGCAGAACTGGGATTTGTAAATGACAGAGGCTCGATAAATATCTATTGGATATTTGGAATGGGCAAATGAATGAACCAATAATTATCCTCAACACCGTGACTTCCTTTCCTTTGCAGGATCAGACACGTTCCTGAACATATGAAATGTGGTGGTTAGAAAAAGGTGATTGATTATACCACTCAGTCAAACACTGAGCTCTGTGACCAATTAGGCATAAGGTTTCATATCTCTGTCTGAGATTCTCTAAGAGTTAGGGTCAAGTAATGGTAGAACTACCTGATGGAAGGACCCCTGAATCTTATGTATGCTATATGATGAGGAATCTTAACTGAAACCATATTAAGGGATCAGAGCAGTTAGATTGGCTGGCTTACAAGAAATTCATCTGGACAGTCCTGGACAGTCATCTGGATTTGGGGCAAAAATCCATCCAGGATGGCATATGATTTTTTTTAAATGCTTTCAGTTCTACAAAGCTCATTAAGAAAAAACAGAAACTGTTATGTTCCATTTATCCCAAATGTGAAGGAGAGAGAGATTCTTATCTGTAGTTCAAATGAAAAAAATTCCTAGGAACAAGACGAACAGATTTAGTTATACAATTTTTTCTAAAATTCTGCACAGTGAAAAATAATATTAATGATCATTATGATAAAATGAAAATTAACAGAGTGGGGGGAAATTGTAACAATGGTTTCAGATAAAATTCAAAATCTAAAGGAATTGATAATATTCTCTAAAGGCAATATCCAGTCTTGAATGGACAAAGAGTAAAAATATGCAAAATGACAAAAAAAGAAAAGAAAAAAGGAAAGAAAAGATAAAAGAAAGGAAAGGAAAGGAAAAGAAAAGAAACAGCTTAGAAAGAAACCTTGGGAAATAGTTTAACCTCACTAATAATCAAAGAAAACAAGAAAAATAGGCAACTTCCAGATTGTCTTTTTGACTTATGATCCAAGCCAACCTTTCCAGACTCATTTCAATCCTTCCCTCACACTACAATAGTAGTGTCTGGCCACTTGTTATTCCCCAAACTCAGTATTCTATTTCCTGCCTTCAGGCCTTTGCACAGACTGTCCCCTATTGCCGAAATACACTCCTTCCTCATTTTTTTTTCCTCTTAGATTCCTTAGCTTTCTTCAAAGTTCAGCTCAGGCCCCAGTTCCTATGGAGCCTTTTTTGAATTCCCTATTTGCTTATGTTCTCTCACTTTCCAAATAATATCATATTTATCTGTTTACACATTATATACCTGAGCAGAATGCAAGATCTTTGAAAGTAGAGAATGGTTTTTGGTCTTGCCTTTATATTCTTAGCACCTAGAACAGTGGGATTTCTAGATCTAACTTTATTAATATAGCTCACACAGAATAATAATGGTAACTATGTGTTGGAAAATCTCTCCTCCTTAGGAACCACATCAGTCCTACAAGTAGGCAAGGCAAATGTCCACCTAGGTATTGTGATTTGAGAACTGTTGCACAGTGTTAACTGCTCCAAATTATTTCCTCTATCAGGTTACAATGATATTGTACTAAGTGGTGTAGTGGATAAAACACGGGCCCTGGATTCAGGAGGACCAGAGTTCAAATCCAGCCTCAGACACTTGACACTAGCTGTGTGACCCTGGGCAAGTCACTTAACCCTCATTGCCTTGTAAACACACACACACACATACTGATATTGTACTTCCTTCCTATTGGACCTGGAATTCTCTCTGTTAAAAGAATTTACTTGAACTCAAAGATAAGTGATCTTTGGAGATGATTGTGAAAAATACACTTGTTATCTGAGGCTAGAAAGAGGCTGAGTAAAACCTCTCTTACTAGCACAAAGAATTTCAGAGGTTAGATAGCTGATACCTTGATTTTACCCTGAGATGGCCCTGACTATGAGACATCTCTTAAAAGAAGTCATTGAATGGAGGTAATTTCGGTAGGTCAACAGACATTTTAATAACCACAAACTCATAGTATTCTCATTTCCAGAAAATCAGGAGATTTAAGAGTCTCCTCCAAAAATAACCTATCAGAAGGGTCCTCCCTCCATTCTTTGTTAAGGTGGGGAACTATGGGTATGGAACAATTCCAATGAGGTCAAACTTTTTTTATATGTTGGTTAGGTTTGCTGAACTAGTTTTCCCCTTCTTTTTTATTCTTTGTTATAAAGGAGGGATTGGAAAGAGGTCTATATTGGGAAATAAATATAAATGATATAAAAACAAAAGATAACAATAATTATTTTTTAAAGATTTATGAGGAAGTGGCCTATGATGCTATCAGGAAGTTTACTTCATTAAGAAGTAAGCTTCTGGGGCGGCTAGGTGGCGCAGTGGATAAAGCACCGGCCCTGGATTCAGGAGGACCTGAGATCAAATCCGGCCTCAGACACTTGATACTTACTAGCTGCGTGACCCTGGGAAAGTTACTTAACCCCCATTGCCCCACCAAAAAAAAAAAAAAAAGAAGTAAGCTTCTTGAGGGCAGGTACTAGTTTTGTTTTTTCTTTGTATCTCCAGTCCTTAGTATAGTTCTTGGCACATAGTAAGGGATTAACAAATGCTGGTTGTTGAGTGATTGCTCAGGCAGGATGACCCAAATTTCCACTTGACTATAGCTCCTCAATTACCTTGATATCTCTCCCCTCTTCTCCTTTCCCACATTCCCCACCTCCACCTCAAACACCATATCATGAGGAGGAAAGGATCCCTACTTGACTTGATAAGGCTCTCCTTCTTGGAGTTGAGCTCTTCACACTACTGTATATTGCTGATCTTGCTCGCATATCTAGGATAGAGATGAAATGATTATTTATTATGAAAATATTCAGGGATTATGGGATCAAATGAAATCTATCCAGGATCCAAAATTTGATTCCAATACGTGCTTCCACTTCATTTTATCTATTTTGTTCTTATATCAGCCCTTGTCGGAACATAGTATATTATCATTCCCATTTTACATGAGGAAAACTGAGGCTCAGAGTGGGGAATGATTTGCCTAAAGCCATATAGCTGGTAAATGGCGGAGCCCAGATTCAAATTCTTTCCACTCAATTTATACCACCTCAGCCATAACAAATCGATAGTTTCACCTTCTTCCCCCAAACCAAACTTTTATTCAGAGGTCTCACCTCTACTATAAGCAGAGATGTAATTAGCAAGTTTTGCCCCTTAGACAAGCACCACAAATTATTTCCAGGGCAAGCCTCAAAAAACATACTATGGGAAGGAGGACCAGAGTGAGGAGTTGTCCATATAGGGCAGGGTGATAATGTTGGGGAGGCAAGGACGCTGTGCCATTGAGTGGAATTCTATTTGCACTAATCATTCTTGCTGGACTATTTATTTTTCTATTTTGCTGAAGAGCTGCAGATGTTATTAGCACTCCCAAAATTCAGCCCCTTAGGATAAAACCTGACTTCCCTACCCTAGGTCCAGCTCTGGGTAGAGGGACTGATGGGCCGTGAAATGGGCAACAGGAAAGAAAAGGAAGTAAAGCAAAAAGGCTTGGACTACCCCTACAATGGATGACCAACTTCTGCATACTCAGTCATAGAAAGCATAAAATACCAACTGGGGTGATGCTTGAAATTGAAGCAGAGAATGGCAATGAAATAGATGGTGAAGTCGAGTTCTGAGCTTACCAAAATTTTTTCCATGTGCAGGAAGGCAAATATCAGGAGTCACAACTTGGTGCATCTAGGGAAAAGGGGATAAATCAGTAAGGATTTGAACTCAGATAGAAAATCACACATAATTCTTTGTCCATCAATTTCTCATGCCAAAAAGAATGTCCCTGATGGAGGTTCCCCTCAGGCTCTGTTCTGGGCCCCCTTTTACACATCATCTCTTTGGTGACCTTATTAGCTCTCCAGTGAATTAAATTATTATCTCTATTAGGCTGACTCTCAAACCCCATTTATCCAGCTCAAGTCTCTCCTGAGCTTTTGGCGTATGTTATCCACTACCTACTGGACATTAGAACTGGATGTCCCATAGGTTTCTCAACTTGTCCAAAAGAGAGTTCATTATTTTGCCCCAAAAATCTACCACCCTTCCAAACTTTGCTATTTCTGTCAAGAGCACCACTTCGACAACTGTAAACAAAATCTTTCTTTTTTTTTTTCATTATCGGGGGAAGTGGATGTGAAGTGGGAGAAAGAGAAAATCTATTTTCATTCATTGAAAGAATAAAATTTAGAAACAAAGGGGTGGAGCCAAGATGGCAGAGAGAAGCCAGTAAGTTGTCTGAGCTCTCCCAAGTTTCCCTCAGAAACAATATTACATCAAGCCTTTAAATGGATTCTGGAACAACAGAACCTACAAAAAGACAGAGAGACACAATATTTCCACTTGAGATCATTTAAAATACTTCAGGAAAGGTCTGTCTCACTTGGGCAAAAGTGAAGCACAGTGCAGCATGGAGGGGGTCTGGGCAAGTCAGTGAGAGGCTCTTGGTCACAGCACAGATCAGCAGCTGAGGCCCTTGGTCCTGGCTCAGCAGGCTGGTGGCACAGTAGAGCAGTTGTGAGACCCGCCAGCCCCTGTTGAGAGGGCAAACTGCCAGCTAGAGGGCCACCCACAGGACAGGCACAACTAGGCCAAGCCATCCCAGCACAGAGAGCAAACCCAGGGCAGTGAGGATTCCACAAGCCACAGAGGCATCAAAGCATAAAGTCAGTGACCAGGCCCCTATCCTCCAGCAGAAGAACCTTGCAACAGTAGCCCCTGTGCCCCAGGAGCAGAGCTCCACTTTAAAAGTTAAAAAATAGGCTACAGAGGCAGGTAGGTGGCTCAGTGGATAAAGCACCAGCCCTGGATTCAGAAGGACCTGTGTTCAAATCCAGCCTCGGACACTTGACACTTACCAGCTGTGTGACCCTGGGCAAGTCACTTAACCCCCATTGCCCCATTTTTTAAAAATAGGCTACAATATGAGTAATAAACAGAAAAGGGGCCTGATCATTGAGAGCTTCTATGGCAACAGGAAACACTAAAACACAAACTCAGATAAGGAAAATACTGTCAAAATGCCTACATGTGAAGCCTCAAGGGGAAGATGAATTGGTTTCAAGACCAAAAAGCTTTCTTGGAAGAGCTCAAAAAGGATTTAAAAAATCAAATAAGAGAAGTAGAAGAAAAATGGGAAAAGAAATGAGAGTTATTCAAGAAAATTATGAAAAAAGAATCAACATCTTGGAAAAGGAAGCCCAAAAATTGACTGAAGAAAACGATTCCTTAAAAAAATACAATTTCCCAAATGAGCGGGGGGGGGGGGGGGGAATCACTGAAGAAATTAACTCCTTCCAAAGTAAAACTGGTTAAATGGAAAAGGAGGTACAAAAGCTTACAGAAGAAAATAATGCCTTAAAAATTAGAATTGGGCAGATGGAAGCTAATGATGCCATGAGACACCAAGAATTCACCAAACAGAATCAAAAGAATGAAAAAAAAATAGAAGAAAATGTGAAAGAATAAAACAACTTAAAAGAAAAAAAATCAGTTCTAATCCCACCTTCTGCGGGAGGTTTTTCTAATTCTTTTCAGAAATCCCTATGAAATTACCTTCCTTCTAGTCTGTATCTATCTTGCATGTACCTTGTTAATTATTTATATTTGTCTCCATCATTACAATGTGAGACCCTTGAATGCAGAGACTGTTTTAATCTTTCTTTTCCCAGAACTTACTATATAAATCCTGGCAAATAGTAAGCCTTAATAAATGCTTGTTGACTATTTAACATCCAAACCGACCTTCTATACCATTAACTTCTATTGTATAAAAGAATGATGAGGGGCAGCTAGGTGGCACAGTGGATAAAACAATGGCCCTGGATTCAGGAGGACTTGAGTTCAAATCCAGCATCAGACACTTTACACTTACTAGTTGTGTGACCTTGGGGAAGTCACTTAACCCTCATTGCCCCACAAAAACAAACAAACAAAAAAGAATTATCCTGTAGTACTCAGTTCTCAAAATCCAATCTTCCCTAGACTAGACTGGTTAATGTAGGAAAATAGACTGATCCTTTCCGAAATGTGTCCCAATATCCATTCCCACTGGCTAGGTCTCCAGAGAGTGGCTAATACTTCTCCTTGGAGGTCTAGAGGTAGCCCTAAGGGATTGGGGCAAGGGTTGTCTTTCTAGTATTATAACTCCAGAGACCCCACTAGTGTATTAACCCTTGTTTTTTGTCTCTTTTCTCTGTTAAAGAGAATGATTTATGGGACTGGAAAGGAAAAAGAAGATAAAGAGATAGTCAAAAACCAAGGTAAGTTGGGAGATAGCAAGAAAGTACCTAGGTACTCTCAAGGCATTCAAGTCAGCAGACCCAGAAAAATTGCACCCTAGGGTAGAGAAAAAAAAATTAATTAATGTAATTATTTAGCTACATGAGTGGTCTTTGAAAGAGAACAGTAAAGATAGTCCAGGACTGGAGCAATGAAAATCTTGCCCTGATTTTCAAAAAAGTGAAGTAAATGAAGTTTTTTCAAACTCTAGGTCAGTGCCTTTGAATTCATTTAGATTTCTAACAAAATTCTACAGCATACTCATTTTATTTTTAAAAATATTTTATTTTTTTAATTTCCCATTTACATGTAAAGCTATTTTTTCTGAGTTCCAAATTTTTCTCCCACCCTTCCTTCCCTTACCCCCTCCCAAAGCCAGCAAGCAATCTGATTATACAGTATACATTATAATCATGTTAAACATATTTCCACATTAGTCATGTTGTAAGAGAAGAATCAAAACAAAAGAAAAAAACACAAAAAAGAATAAATAATAACAACAAAAAAGCAACGACAAAAAGGGAAAATTGTATGCTTCGATCTGCATTCAGCCTCCATAGTTCTTTTTCTGAATGTGGAGAGCATTTTCCACCATACAGCATACTCTTTTTTTTAAAGTATTTTATTATTTTCCAGTTACATGTAGAAATAGTTTTCAACATTTGTTTATATAAGATTTCCAATTTCAAGTTTTTCTCCCTCCCTCCCCTCCCTTGTCTCCTCCCCTAGACAGCAGGCAATCTGATATAGGTTTTATTTATTTATATATATATATTTATATATAATGTATAATATATATTTATATATAATGTATTATATATATAATAACATTAAGCATATTTCTGCATTGGTCATGTTGTAAGAAAAGAATCAGAACAAAAAGGAAAAACCTCAAAAAAGAAAAACAGCAGCACCAAAACCAAAAGAAATAGTATGGTCCAATCAGCATCCATATTCCACGGTTCCTTTTTTTTTTCTGGATTTGGAGAGCCTTTTCCATCATGAGTCCTTTGGAACTTTCTTGTACTGTTGTATTGGTGAGAAGAATCTAGTCTATCACAGTTGATCAACACATAACATACAGCATACTCTTAAAGAAATATTTTGCAAACATATAGAAAAAAAAGCAAAAATCACAAAGAGCCAGCACAGGTCCTCAAATATCAGATTAACCTCATTTCCTTTTTACACAGGGTTAGTAGATGGTAACAGGAGATGTGTAATATCAGGAGAAGGTAATAGACATGGTTAATCTAGATTTTAGCGAAATACAAAATGGAGAGATGTGGGGTATATGATAGTGAATTTAGGTAAAGTTAAAACTGATTGAATTATAAGACCTAAAAAGGAAGTATTTATTTGTGGTTCAATATCAACATGGAAGTGGGTCTCTAATGAGTGCTTCTCTCCTAAGCCCTATTCTGCCCAACATTTTTATCATTTCCAGGGATAAAGGCATAAATGGTAAAATTGTCAAATTTGTGGCTATCACAAAACTCATAGAACACCAAATATGCAGGGTGACAGAGTCAGGATCCAAGAAGATTTCAGCAGGTTAGGACTATGGGTCAGCTCCAGTAGCATGAAATTTAATAAAGTGTGCTATTTGGATTCAGAAAATCAACTTCGCCAGTACATGAATGGGAAGATGTGGCTAGGCAATAGTTCAGGTGAAAAGAATCTGTCAATTTTAGCGGGCTGTGAACTCAACATGAGGCAACCACATGAAGAGCATCCCAAAAAGCCAATTCCATATTATGCTACATTGGCGTTGTTCAGGGTATCACACTTAGGGATGATATTGACATCCCTAATATTGTCAATCGACATCCTTAATATTTGTCAATATATCATGATATTGACAAACTGGGGGTGGAGAGAGAGAGAGCAAGCAGAATGGTGAAGGACAACTTGAGCTCATTCCTAAGCAGGATCACTTTTTGAAGAAGTGAAAGTGTTTAGTTTGGAGAAGAGAAAATATAGGAGGGACAACTTTTTAGCAGTCTTCAGGTATCTGAAGGGTAGTCATGGAAGAGAGATTAGAAGTAGGAGGAATCCGTGCAAGTTACAAGGAAGCAGATGTTTGCTTGATATCATGAAAAATTTCAAGACAAATTTTTGTTGTTCAGTCATTTCAGTCCCTTCAGACTCTTTGTGACCCCATTTGGGCTTTTCTTGTCAATGATAGCTTCCCGTTTCCTTCTCCAGCTCACTTTATAGATGAGGAAACTGGGGCGAATGGGGTTAAGTAGACTTGCCTAGGGTCACACAGCTAGTAAGTATCTGAGGCCAGATTGGAACTCAGGAAGATGAGCCTTCCTCACTTCAGGCTCAGCCCTCTATGCACTGTGCCACTTAGCTGCCCTATCTGTTCAAAGATGTAAGGGTTTGCCTTGGAGAATAGCAGATCCCCACTCACTTTAGGTGTTTAAGCAGAAGGCTAGATTACCAGATATTAGGAATTAAATTCACTGCAATTCAGAAACATGGATTAAAAGCCTACCTTATGTCAGGGGCTGTGCTAGACTCTGGGGATATAAAAACAAAAATAAGACAGTATCTGTCCCTAAGGAACTTACATTCTACTGGGAGATATAGCACATAACACAAAGGGGATTTGTGTATGGGTGATTCTTATGCAACAAGTGAGACCCCTTTCAATCCCCGAGGTTCTGTGATCTGGTGTTGGCAACAGGGAAGGGACAGGATCAGAAAGTAAACATAGAGGGGGCAGGTAGGTGGCGCAGTGGATAGAGCACTGGCCCTGGATTCAGGAGGACCTGAGCTCAAATCCAGCCTCAGACACTTGATACTTACTAGCTGTGTGACCCTGGACAAGTCACTTAACCCCAATTGCCTCACCAAAAAAATAAAAAATAAAAAAGTAAACATAGAAAGAAGAGTGTAGAAGCAAAACAAAGATCAGCAAAACTGATGAAAAAGGATAGTGACAGGTCAAAATTTTGTTCATAGGCTTTGTTGCCATTTCTCCTGCTCAACAGGACTGGAGCCCCATTGCCACCTTAAACCCAAGTACAGAGATTATTTCTGTTCATTTTGTCTCCAACAGGTCACGATGGTGGATGGATCAGGATTACCTCCAGTCCCCGCAGAACAGGAGAAAATCAGGAATGAGAGCAAAGAGGTATTCAATATCCACCAATGAAGAAAAAAAAAAGGTGTTTCAATTAATCAGAAAATTTAATTTCCCTGAATTGGCCATTCTCCATTGTTGTTAATTGAAATGTTACTGTGCTGTTTCCCACCTCCCAACAGAGAAGTGATGGAGTCAGAGTGAAGATGAGGACAATTTGGGAGAATTGGTTTTGCTTTATTGTGCATATTTATAATAGGGGTTTTGTTTCTCTTTCTTGGGGAGAGTGAGAAGAAAAGGTAGATTTTCATTGTTTGGGGAAAAAATGTTTTTAAGAAATATCAGTGCAAATAGAAGGCATAGTTCCTGTCCTCAAGAAATCTTCAGTCTAGTTAGGGCAGACCGAGCACATGGACATGCAACAGCTCTTGTTTTTTATCTGCCAAATGAGGGGATTGGACCAGAAGGTCTCTAAGGAATCTTTCAGTTCAAATTCTTGTAGTCTCTAAAGAATTCTTTTACTGAGCAATAATATAAATGTTTTGTTAGAAATGCTTAACTGAGTCTGAAGTGAAAATGTTCTTGGACCTTGGGTAAATCACTTAACCTCTAAGGGCTTCCATTTTTCTGCACATATATTTGGGAGAATAATCTCCTCTTCCTACCTATCTCAGAAGGGCACTGAGAGGCAAAATAAGATATTGAGCCTGAAGTCTTTTTGAGCTCTTTCCAAGTAGCAAAGTGCTATATAATTACACTCTGTGCCATTTCTTCTTGAGAAATAAGACTGAAAGACAGCAAAGGGGAAAAGGGAGTGAAGAATCCCCAGTACTAGATTAGTAGAGATGTTTGAAGCTGTGTCCTCTGTGGGTCTGGAGTATCTTCAGCCCCAAAGATGCCATGATCCTGAAGAACCCCTCCCTCATTTCTTTCAGCCCCAACTCTAGCTCATAGGAATGATCACTATGTCCTGAATACCACTTGCCAATATATTGTTAAAATGTCAATGGAGAGATACATGGTGGATATGACTAGGCTACAATACACAACAAATAGGGGACTATGCAGTGATATTTCTTTTAAATTTTTTTTCAAATGATGAAAATCTACCTTTTCTTCTCACTCTCCCAAGAAAGAAAAACAAAGCCCCTATTGTAAATATGCACAATAAAGCAAAACCAATGCTCCCAAATTGTCCTCATCTTCACTCTGACTCTATCACTTCTCCACTGGGAGGTGAGAATAGGTGTATAATAGAAAAAGAAGTTGGGTTGGTCATGCATCAAGAGCAAGGGATGGCCAGCCTATGTGCTCCACCAGGATTCTTGTGGCAGAGAGATAGAGACAGGAGAGACAGACATAGAGAGAGACAGAGAAACAGAGACAAAGACAGAGATAGAGACAGAGAGACAGAGACAGAGAGAGACAGAAAGACAAAGAGAGACACAGACAGAGACACAGACAGAGACAGAGAGCATTTGTGAAGTACTTACTACATACTAGGAATACAAATAAAAACAAGATAATTCTTACCCTTACATTCTAATCAAGAAAGAAGATGCATAAAGAAAAGCTGGAAAACGGGTGCGTGGTGGCAAGGTACCAATTCTTGGGGCAAGGTGGATGGGGCAAAGAGGCGAAGTCTGAAAAGTGAGTTGAGTCAAGAATAATACCAAGAGAAAGAAAAAGACAGACATAGAGACACACAGAGAGGCAGAAAAAGACAGAGATACACAGAGACAGAGACAGAGAGTGACAGAGAATTCCAGGAAAAGCATTTGGAGGAAACAAAATGTTGGATATAGGCAAGATTTAACTAATGTTAAATCTTGTTTCCATAGAAATTATACTTTAAACCAGTTTTGTAAAATATTTATTTTTCAATAAAGGAATGGTTTGAGGGTAAAAAGAATAGAGAGAGAGAAAGTAAAGAAGGCCCTTGAAAGGTTGGGTGGATACCCAGAGGTGAACTTATTGGAATATACACACAAGAATCACATAGGATGGGCAGACATTGGCAGGAACATTCATATTAATGAAATCCCAGATCCATCTGAATATTGAAATATGCCAATTTATCAAGTTCTTACTGCCTTCTGATCAAGGCTCCAAAATGTTTGCAATCTTGCCTCCCAATTTTGAATAAGATCAGAATTTGATTAGCAGACTCTCTACTCAATTTCCAAGTCATTATTAGTGGTCAGACCCATTCCATGATTCCTCTTGAGCTGAGACTAAATCAGTAATAATTAGTTGGCTGAGGATTTGATTTTAACCAGTTGGAAATTCAACTGAGACTGGGAATATTCTATGTACCTTAGATTTATCGTGAGAACGTCATGTCAAATTTCTTGTTAGTGTTCAATTTTACTGCAATGAATGAGACACATATTTGGATGGCCAATGTGAGAATATGTGTTGCTTCCCTATGCGTATTTGTTACAAAGGTTTTTTGTGTTTTTCTTTCAGGAGGGAAGAGAGGTGGGAGGGGAAGAAAATAAATGTTTCTTAATTGAGAAAAATCAAATATAATACAAAATAAATTATTCCATAATTATTTACTCACTGAATTTGTTTTCCCGTTAAAGGAAAAAATGAAGTGAATTATTTTTGGTTGATGAGTATATGTTGATCCTATTTATCATCTTATTTTCTTCTTCCACAAATTTAGATAGCAGTTATTTTTTTAATATTAAAATGATTTTTAACCACATTTGGAGGTAAAATTGACTCATTAGAACTGCTATTAGAATCTGTTTTATTACCTTTAAATGTAGGGTTTGAATTAAGCTTCAGTTGGACAGAGTGACCTTTCTATACCTTCACCTATGTTTGCCTCAACTTACAAAGTCCTCCTGTGTACCAGGTCCAAACTTATCCTAGGACTGAGAACTAGAGTGGGGTCTGAAGACCATCTGGACCAGTTCCCTCATTTTTACAAAGCAGGAGACTGAGGAAAGTGACTTACTCATGGTCAAATAATCAGCAAGTGCTACAATGCTTTCCACTAGGCTATACTGCTCTGCTTCAAAGACCTTCTCCTAGATATTCCAGACTGCTTTACTTCCCTCCTTTATTTTCTCCTACTCGTGCTCTAAACATCACTAGCTAGTAAATGCTCACCATTCTATACCCTTTACTCCATCTTGAAAACTCACTCGATGTCCCCAACCCTTCTGATCCAACTGATCCCGCCTCCAAAGCCCTATCACCATTCTAGGTCTTGAGTTGTTGAGGTACCTTTGTTCCTGAAATCACCACACAATCCCATGAAGCCTTCCTTGACTAACTCTAAGATGGAATCATTTGTTCAACCTGTGTAAACATAAAACTCCATGACACATCCTTCATCACAGCTCCGGCAAAACAACCACCATAACTTTCCTTGACTTGTTTGCGATGTTCAAATTCACTCAAAACTTTGCTCTTGTTTTACATTCATTGGTTTTTAATTCTACTGTATTTTGTCTGAATTAGTATTACCTGCCTTTGTCAGGAAGCACTATTTAAAGGGCTGGCTGTCTAATTTGCTTTGTACAGGACATAGTCCATCTACTAGTGTTCCTTGTTGCCTCCTCTCCCCCCCAAAAAAACCCCTATAATTTATTTGCATATATTTTGCATTTGTTCATCTGTGTACATGTTGTAAACCACCACCTCAAATAAAATGTAAGGTCTTCAAGGAGAAAGGTTTGGGGATTTTTTAATATTCCTAGCACCTATTACCATGTCTGACACAGAGTAGTATTTTAAGAAATGCTTAATGAACTGAAATGGATGAAAACACCCAAGATTATAAATATTTTTTGCAGATAGTGAAGTTCCGAGATGTCTGACCCTTTGTTGTTGTTTTAGCTCCAGAAAACATTGGGGGAAAGATTGGGAAAAACAAGCCTTGGTCTGTGCTAAATAAAACTATTAAGGCTCCAACAACTGCCAACAGTTTAGATAGAACCATTGCTATGGATGGAACCCACCTTTGGAAAATTCACTAGATAAGATAAGACTCACATAAGAGCAGGAATATTTATATGGAGAAAGTCATAGATACATCCAAGTATGAATGGGAAAGAGAGGAAGTGGGGAACATCTGAAAATACAAGTTCTTCTGATACCTAAAGTTGGCTGGATTTGGTTGGTTTGTTGGTTTGGATTTGATTTTTTGTTTTTTTTTTTTTTGTCATATCAAATAAAGGAAATCATATCAAATCAAGGAAAAGAACACAGGATAATAACTAGGGAGTCAGCCTTGAAGCTAGGAAGTCCTGGGTTCAAAGTTCAACCTCTGACACATATTGGCTGTGTGACCTTGGACAAGTCAACCTAACCTTCTCAGTGATCTAAGCACCTCTCTAAAACTACAAGTTGCAAAGAAATTACCAGGTTACATTGGTAGAAGGAATTTCCTCACCCTGGAGTTCCCCATACCACAAAATAATAAGTTCAAAACCTACCTAGTCTCAATCCCTATAAAGTAATAAATATCTCCAGCTATCTTTTCAAGCACTTTAATCATTTATATTATTGATTTAAGTAAATTTATTATTTAAGAATAATAAAGAATTCTATTTTTATGTTCTTCTTTAAGTTCTGTCCCATAAAGGATGAGTAACAAAATGTTTCACTTACCACTCGTCGCTTAACATTCATTGAATCTTTAAAGAAACTCGTAATCTCAGGACAGGGAACTAGAAGACAAATGAAAAAGAGAAAGAAGGCTGGCACTAAACTCACTGTTTCCTTGGAGCTCCTCAAAATTCTCTTGGAGGCTCCTCCCAACAAGTGTTAAATAGCATTTTCACTGTTTTAGAGTATAATCATTGGAAGGTACAGTTAGTTCTGTAGGATAGAGATGTTTCAGGGAAAACAAAAAACATTTCTGGGAGTGGTAAGTGTTTTTATGACTGAAACTGATGTGATATTCAATAAGCCAAGGGGAGAAGAATTCTAATAAATGATTATACAATTGTTATCATACAATTATTATACAATTGCTATCCATGTTATAAATTTTTTTAAATCAGATTTTATGGTTGTTTCTTGTTTTTGTCACTTACATTTCCCAATCCCTTTCCTCCTTCCCCCTCCCAGAGAGTCATTCCCCACAAAAATGAATAAAATGGTTGCAAAAAAAGTTAAGCAAAAAAAAGTATGTCATTATTTACAATGTTCTATAATCAAACACCACCCCTGAAAAGAAGAAGGAGAGGAGCCCTTCTCATATTCCATCTTAGGGGCCAAGATTGGCCATAATAATTTTGTGGCATTGTTTCCATTGTTTTGTTGTTATTCTTTCCATTTACATTATTACACAATTTCTAACATGAACGATATACTGAGGGTTTGCCCCTCCATAGTGTTCTTAGGATCATAGAATTCTATATTTGGAACTGGGAGAGAGCTTCAAGGACAGGGGATCTTAGACTTAGAAAGAACCTTAGAGGCAGTCTGGTTAAACACTGTAAATACAGGTAAGAAAACTGAAGAAAACAGGTGAGGAAACTAGAGAGCAGAAGAGATTTGTCCACAGCAACATAGCTAGTAACTATCAAAGGCAGGATCTGAATAAAGGTCTTCCTGACTCCAAGTCACTCGTGCCATCCGCTAGACCATCCTGCCTTCCTGAACTAAGGTATTCAAAATGCTGGCACAGTTTTGAAGATGGGCATCAGATGATGACAAGGGCTAGGGGCAAGTGAGGACAAAAACCAAATAAACTTCTAAAAGAAGAGTCAGGAAAATGAGAGGATGACTATTCACTACTATGGTGTATTACAATTACATGTGTTTGTGCCTTGTTTTTCTTTTATACTGTAAAACCCATGAAAGAAATGACGTGTTATGTAAATACTGATTCTTCCCCAGCCCATTGCCTAGTCCAGGACTGCCCAAACAGTAGGTACACAATCTTCAGTGAATAAATAATGAATATAAATTAAATAGTATGTATAATTTTATTACAACCTTCTGACTTTTTCTTGATTTACTATATTTATTCAGTAAGAGATAAAGAATTAAGAAGTGGATTTTTTTTCTCTAACCCCTCAAGAGACTTTTCCTGATTCCCTGAATTGTTGCTTCTTACCCTCATACACACTCCTGAAAAATTATTCTGTATTTATTTTGTATGTTGTATGTAACCCTGGGATTAAGCTCATCTGCACAAGACTCTCTTCATTGGTAGAAACTCATTACTTGATACTCCATGCCTGGGGTGGGAAGGGAAGGGAGGGTGAAGTTGATGAGAGTTCAGAAGAGAACTCTCAGTACTTCTGGAATTGGATACTGGGATGTGGTTCTGTGTTCTCTTCAGCTACCACGTAAAGGAGCCTGCACCTCAATCATGCCCCTATCCTTAGATTACTATGGGACGCATTGGAGAATTTAGCCATAGATGAGATTCGGGTCTCTCTCTCTCTCCCTTATGGCTGAAGTGAGCTAGCTATCTTGCTACTGATGGGAGAACTCATTCACTCTGTATTTTCTGGAATATTCTAAACTGTATAATTTCTCTGATTTCTTTTGTTATTGGCTTGCATAAATGGGTCTATTTTTTATTCACTATATGTCTTATGTAACTGACATTTGGTGGGAAGGAAGTCAAGTCTTTGAATATATAGCTTGAAGACTTCCTTCCCCATTAGAGAGAGAGAGAGAGAGAGAGAGAGAGAGAGAGAGAGAGAGAGAGAGAGAGAGAGAGAGAGAATTCTAGCCCAGCACTCTCTTCTAAGGAGAGTGTCCCTGCCTTACAATTTCCCTACCACAATAACATTGAATTCCTAGCCTTTCAAGGATTAGAAGACTAAGTCCCTGGGGCAGCTAGGTGGTGAAGTGGATAGAGCACTGGCCCTGGAGTCAGGAGGACCTGAGTTCAAACCCGGCCTCAGACACTTAACACTTACTGGCTGTATGACCCTGGGCAAGTCACTTAACCCCAATTGCCTCAAAAAGAAGAAGAAGACTAAGTCCCAAGGCACTGGCAGATGCTTTAACTAGCTTAGCACCTCACAGTAGAACAACATGGCCAGAAGCAGAGCAGCACAGTTCCTGAGGCAGTGACCTCTCCCAAGGTCCAGATCCAAATTTCCAAACACCTAATGAATGTTGAATTATTTCACCATCTCTAGGATTAAATATGAGATTATCCATGTGGCATTCAAAGTCCTGCATAACCTCCTCCCCTACCCCCTTCCAGTCCATCACCTTTCCAATCTTCTAAAACCTATTTGATTACCTGGTACTCTTCATTCCAATGACACTCGCTTCCTTGCCCCTGCACTCCATCTCCAACTCAGGGCATTCTTCCGGGCAGCCCCCACTCCCCCACCCCCCTTGCTCCATGCCTGGAATGCTTTTTCTCCTCTTCTCTGCCTCCTGCCTTCCCTGGCATAAAATCCCCCCCCAACTGGAAGCCTTTCCAAATTCCCCTTAACAATAGTGCCTTTTCAAAAAAAAATTTAAAAAGAAAAAAACAAACAGAAAAAAAACCAATAGTGTCTTTTCTCTGTTGATTAATGATTTCCAATTTATCCTGTATACAGCCTTTTCATACATATGTAGTTGTCTCCACCATTATACTGTGAGCTCCATAGAGACTGTCTTCTACCTTTCTTTGTATCCCCAGCACTTAGCACATTGCCTGGCACATAATAGTTGCTTAGTAATGTTTGTTGACTGATTAAATGATTGAAATCAAGTGGTCTAGTCCCAAACTCTGGTTCAACACTTACTTGTTGTAGGACCTTGGACAGGTCTCTTCACCTCCACCTTGAATATGTGGCTAATAATATACTCCCTAGATCACTAAGTTTTTTATTAGGAAAATGTTTTCTAACACTAAAGAAAGAAGCATGAACTATTATTATTCAACATCAAGTGCAATGATTCTAAGACAGTTCCAAAAAGCAGAAATGACTGTTTCTTCTCTCACTATCAATTTTGTACTTGGGATCAATGTTGAAAATAACATTGAGGGGAAAAAAAGAAAAGATTATTGAGAATTTATATGTCTAGGTCTTGACATATAGTAAAAGACAGATGTGAGATCTCTCATTTTGCTCAACTTTTCTTTTTGTTTGTACATTCATTCATTCATCCACTTATTTATTTATCTGTTTGTTTGTTTATTTATTTATAGTTTTGAGTTCCAAATTCTATCCCTCTCTCATTCCCTCTCTCCCTACCCTTGCCCCTCCCCAAGGTTGCAAGCAACCAGCCTAGGCTATACATGTGCAATTATGTAAAACATTACCATATTAGTCATTTTACAAATAGATTTTTTTTTTTTGCGGGGCAATGAGAGTTAAGTGACTTGCCCAGGGTCACACAGCTAGGAAGTGTCAAGTGTCTGAGGCTGGATTTGAACTCTGGTCTTCTTGAATCCAGGGCCAGTGCTTTATCTACTGAGCCACCTAGCTGCTTCACTCAATACTTTTCCAGAGATAAACAGAAGTGAGTCCATAATCACCCAATTATTGATGATGATAATAAAAATAACAACAACAATTTATTTTGTTGCACTTTAAAGTTTACAAAGCACTTTGTAAGTATTATCTCATT
Organism: Dromiciops gliroides; assembly: GCF_019393635.1. Lineage (NCBI taxonomy): Eukaryota > Metazoa > Chordata > Mammalia > Microbiotheria > Microbiotheriidae > Dromiciops > Dromiciops gliroides. Next base: position 159,569,740 of record NC_057866.1, on the reverse strand, counting down.
TAATCCTCATATCAACCCTTGGACATAGGTGCTATTATTATCTCCATTTTATAGAAGAGGACACTGAGGCACATTAAGTGACTTTCCCAGGACCACATAGCTAGTAAGTACCTAAAGTTAGATTTGAACTCATGTCTTCCTGATTCCTGGTGCAGCATTCTATCCACTGCAGCAACTAGCTGCCTAGTAGATATGGTGTTTTAGCTAATAATTTCCCTTCAAAAATTCAACTTCCAAGTTAAAGCCTCAATGTAGTCTTTCTGAAAAGTATCCTTGTTTCGGTTTGCTTTTCATTAAGACTGTGATTTACTGGCATTTCTCTACCTCTCTGCTTTCACTTTCCAGTCCAAGAACAGTCATGAGATTGGTTGACATCATTCATGAAAACAGAAGGCATCCTGCACATCGTAAAGATGGAACCTCTTTAGTCTTCCAGTGAGGCCTTGAATGCAGGGCAGCTTCCTCCACAAGTTCTGATTGGGTTCCATCCACTCCTCATCCTGTGTGTTTCCCAGTCCTGTTTTCCCATAGATGACCTGCTTCTTCTTTCAGTAATTCATGGATGAGTAGAGCATGGAAGCTTTCCATCGCCTGCCCCTCACTTATGCTGCATAACTGACCCAGCTGTTTTTCAGATCATGCATATCCCTGAAATACTTTATGATACTTCCCGGGGTGGGGGGAGGGGGGGGGATTCATCATGTATAAGTTCCAACAGCTTTAAGGAGGATATAGCATCATAGCCTTAGGGAATGTCAAGTCCAAACAATTATCTCAATGTACTGATGAAGAAATGGTCCCAGGTGAGTTAAATGACTTGGTCAGCATACAGTGGTAGTAAATAGCAGCGCTGGGCTTCAAAACCAAAGAATCACACAATTGCAGAGTTAGACTTCTCAATGACTGCAAAGTCCGTGGTCTTTCCACGATACCACAGCACAAATGTCAGCAACTACCAGGAGATTCAACTCTTCTATCCCAGGGACCTGAGATATTTTGCAAAGATAGAGTGAAATACCCAAATTAACCACAAAGGACATATAAAGAAAAACGCTATCTCCATCCAGAGAAAGAACTGAGAAATAGAAGTATGGATAGAATGATTTTACATATGTGTGTGTGTGTGTGTGTGTGTGTGTGTGTGTGTGAGAGAGAGAGAGAGAGAGAGAGAGAGAGAGAGAGAGAGAGAGAGAGAGAGAGAGAGAGAGACTTGTGTCTAATGGTAACCATCTTTAGGGCAGGGGAGGGAAGAAAAAAAAGAAATTGTGCATAATATACGGTTTCATGTATGATCATCTTTGTTATACTTCTATGGAAATGTTTGTTTTATTCCATAAAAATTTTTTTAATTACTTTAAAAAGAGTTACTCGGTAGAGTAGTATGGGTCACTGGAAGATAGAAGGACAAAAAATCGGCAGACTGGGCATCTCTCCTTTCTCTTCCAGTCACTGGCATGTGCAACAATGGAAACCCCCCTTCCTCAAAGTGTTGCTGTGCAACTTCCTACAAAATAAGGATCATATTCTATCCTTTCCGTTTATCTTAGGGATCAGCTTTGAGCTCCTTGGAAAGAGGCTCTGTAAGAATAAGTAACCCCAAAAAGCTGATTACTGGATGATGGGGACAAGAGGAAAAACGTTTCATTTGCAGATGGGAGAGAATTGAGAAAAGACATTAAAAGTGGGCCTGCTTTAGAGTAAGAGTTGTTAACAAACCCTTGGGACAGTTTGCTGAGGAAGGTTGTAAAATTTCTTTCCTTAAAGGTCTTTCAGAATAAAGCATATCTTCATAGCAGCACTTTTTGTAGTAGCCAAGAGATGGAAATAGAGATGGGAGTAGGGGTGGGGTAGAGGTGCAGGTGGGAGGGAGACTATCAATTGGGGAATAATGACTGAACAAGCTGTGGTGTATCAATGTAACATCATAACATTGTGTAGTACAGAAGGAAATATGAGGAATTTAGAAAAACATGGAAAGACTTGTATGAACTGATAAAATACGCAGAAACAAAACAATATACTTTAGTACTGCAATGTTATAAATGAAAAGACCACTAAAGGGAAGTTAAGATGCTAGGTTCAAATTTTGTCTAGGTAATAATTTTGGTGTGACATTAGGTGATCCCTAAAATTAAGGAGAGGGGAACATGGGTAGCAGAGTGTATAGAGTGCTGGGCCTGGAGTCAGGAAGACTCATCTTTCTGAGTTCAAATCTGGCCTCATTTACCAGCTGTGTGACCCTGGGCAAGTCACTTAACCTCCATCTGCCTCAGTTTTCTCAAGAATTCACCAAATACCTCCCAGAAAAAAACCCAAAAGAAAAAGTCTTAGGAATGTCATAGTTCAAAATCCCACATCAGAGACAAAATATTGCAAGCATCCAAAAAAAAATCAGTTGAAGTAGCAAGGAACCACAATCAGGATCACACAAGTTCTGGAAGCTTCTACTTGAGAAAGCTGTCTACAATAGAAACCTCCACTTCCTTTTCACTCACTCTCTTCTTACCCCTTTGCAGTCTGACCTCCCACTTCATCACTTAACTGAAATTGCTCTCTCCAAAGTTATGATCTCTTAATTGCCAAATCCTATGGTCTTTTCTCAATCCCCTTTGTTCCTGACCTTTCTGCAGGCTTTGACACTATCAATGACCCTTTTTTCCCTTGATATTCTCTTCTCCTTAGGTTTTCATAACACTGCTCTCTCCCGGTTCTCTTCCTACCTGTCTGACTGCTCCTCCTCAGTCTCCTTTGCTGGATCTTCATCCAAGTCTTTCCTGCTAACTGTGGGTGTTTACCAAGTCCCAAACCCCAGTCCATCTTCTCTTCTTCCTCTATATTATTTCATTTGATCTCATCAGATCCCAGAGATTCAACGATCATATCTGTATTGATGATTCTCGGATATACTTATCCCATCCTAACCTCTCTCCTGACCTCTGGTTTTGCATCTCCAACTGACTATTAGACATCTTAAACTAGATGTCCTGTAGGCAGCACAAACTCAACATGTCCAAACCCAAACTCTATCTTTCCCTCAAATCCTCGTCTCTTCCTAACTTACCTATTACTGTCGAGGTTAATGCTATCCTTCCGGATACCCAGACTTGCAGGTTCAGTCTCTCTCTCTTTTACCCCCCAATCAGTTGTCAAGTTTTGTCATTTCTATCTCCATATCTTTCTTAAATGTCCCCTTCTCTCCTTTGACACAGCAAACACTCTAGTATAGGTCCTCACCACTTCATACCTAGACTATTATAAAGGCCTGCTGTTTGGTCTCCCTGCCTCAAGTACATCCCACTCTGATCCACCTTCCACTTGGCTGTCAAATTGTTTTTTCCTAAATTATGGGTCTTGTCATATGACAGCCCCCCCCATTCAATAAATTCTAGTGGCTCTCTGCCCCTTCCAAAAATCAAATATTAAATTCTCTAGATGTTTTTTTTTTGAGGGGCAATGAGGGTTAAGTGACTTGCCCAGGGTCACACAGCTAGTAAGTATCAAGTGTCTGAGGCCAGATTTGAACTCAGGTCCTTCTGAATCCAGGGCTGGTGGTGCTTTATCCACTGTGCCACCTAGCTGCCCCTCTAGATGGCTTTTTAAAGCCTTTTGTAACCTAGTCTTTTGCTGTCTTATATTTCCATTCTTCTTGCAACTTAATTTCCCTCCGTGCTCTCTGTCCCCCAATTCCACTGGCCTCCTTCATATTTCTTATACACTATCCTCCATCTCTAGACTCTGAGCCTCTTCAATGGCTATCATCTAATCATAAAATGTTCTCCTTCTTCATCACTACCTCTTAGCTTTCCAACTTTATTCAAGTCCCAGTTAAAGCCTTGCCTTCTGCAAGAAGTCTTTCCCAGTCCATGACTATCCCTAACATATTTTTTTGAGGGGGTCAATGAGGGTTAAGTGACTTGCCCAGGATCACACAGCTAGTAAGTGTCAAGTGTCTGAGGCCAGATTTGAACTCAGGTCCTCCTGAATCCAGGGCCAGTGCTCTATCCACTGCACCACCTAGCTGCCTCCCTGACTTAATTTTAATTTATCTTAAATATAGATATAGATATAGATAGATAGATAGATAGATAGATAGATAGATAGATAGATAGATAGATATAGATATAGATATATAGTTGTTTGCCTTCTGTCTCCTCCATTAGATTGTGAGCTCCTTGAGAGCAAGGATGGCTTTTGTTTGTTTGTTGCCTTTCTTTGTATCCTCAGTGCTTGGCACAGTGCCTGGGACATAGTAGGCACTTTATAAATGCTCATTGATCTGCCTTTACTTGTCTTCTATAAATGAGAACATTGAAATACAATCATCTAAAGCACAAAAGTTATGGGTTTACAACTAAGAATAACACCCTGAAAAAAATGAGTATACTCTTACAGGTGAAAAGATGAACCTTTAATGGAATTGGAGAAGTTGCATGTATTTCTGGTGAAAAGACCAGAGCTGAGTATGAACTTTGAAATAAAAACACAAGTCAAGTAATACCTAGAAAGGTAAATTTATTTGAGGAATTGGAAAGAACTGAAGGTTGATGTTAATATTAACATTCTAATAGAGGGAGAAAGATCTAGTGTCCTTTCAGAACCTGAATGTTTCCAAGAGATGTAGAGTTAAATCAAAAAATAGAGGTTTGTAGGTAGGTTGGTTCTGTTAGTTTTTGAAAAAGAGAAAGAGAATGGAGGGTAAAAGGAAAATCAGGCATAAAGAAGGAAAAAGTGTATAGAATTTATTTCTCACCATTGAAGGGAAGTGAAAAGAACAGCACACAAGCATGGCAGAAGGGGTGGAGGTAGCAGATATTAGATAAGCCTCACTTCTGTGAAATGAACAAAAAGAAGGTTGAACAAACACAATTTGGCGTAGAAATAAATCAAACTCAGCAGGGAAATTAGCTGGTAGAGTCATGTGAGGAAGATATGTTGTTAGTATGGAGGTTCATAGAAAAGCCCCAAGCAAAACAAACATCTGATCCTAAAGTGGAGGGGGGGCAGGGTTAAAAGGTTGAAAAAAGAAAACTAGGAAGACCTAAAATTCTCAAAAGGTGCCCATGAATTTGGGAAATCGGCTGACCAAATTGTGGTATTATATGAATTTTATATCATTTTATGTCATATAGTTTATCAAATAATATAAATGTCATGTCACTGGTTCATAAGAATGACAGAGTAGATTTTAGAGAATACTAGACAGTATGAACTGATTCAGAGTGAAGTGAACAAAACCAGGTGAACAATTTATGTGACAAAATTTTAAAGAAAAACAATATTGAAAGACTTAACAACTCTGATTAATATGAGCATACATGTTTTATAATAAAACACATCACTTAGCTCTTGACAGAAAGGTGATGGGCTCAGGGTTCAAAAAGATACATTCATTTTTAATATGTCCATTGCGTGGGTTTGTTTTGCTTAAATATATTTTTTAGTTTTTGGTTTTTTATTTTTTAAACTTAAAACAACGAAAAAGAACATTTCCAAATACACAGCAGAATACAGAGACAGATGAAATCATGAGTTTCCATTTCACGTTGCTTCCTTTTTAAAAAGTATATTAGAAATTTTACACTTTTTTTGCTGGGCAATGAGGGTTAAGTGACTTGCCCAGGGTCACACAGCTAGTAAGTGTCAAGTGTCTGAGGCCAGATTTGAACTCAGGTGCTCCTGAATCTAGGGTCAGTGCTTTATCCACTGTGCCAACCAGCTGCCCCGACTTTATTTTTTAAATATTAATTCTTTACGGGGTAATGAGGGGTAAGTGACTTACCCAGGGTCACACAGCTAGTAAGAAAATATTAATATTTTAAGAAATAATCTATTTTCTCTCTTTCCCACCTCTTCCCAATGAGAAAAAAGCTCTTTAAATAAATATACATTGTTAAAACACATTTTTAATTGACCATGTCTCATTCTGCACCATTTTCAGGAGGTAGGTAGTATTCTTCATCATTGAGCCTCTATAATCATGGCTGGTCATGGTATTGATCAGAGTTCTTAAGTTTTTCAAAGTTGTTTGTCTTTATACTATTGTTATTGTAGAAATTGCCCCCCACCCTTACCCCGCTCTGTTAATGTCATTCTCCTCCTCTTCATGCAAGTCTTCCCAAGTTTCTCTGAACATATCCATTTTTTCATTTCTTACAACACAATAGTATTCCATTATGTTCATGTGCCAGAATTTGTTCAGCTGTGCCCCAGTTGATAAGCGGCCTCTCAATTTCCAGTTTGTTGACATCCCGAAAAGAGCTACTATAAATATTTTTGTACGTATATATGTCCTTTTCCTCACCCTTTGATCTCCTTGGGATGTAACCCTGATTGTAGTATTTCTGAGTCAAAGGGTATACACAGTTTAGTAATTTGTTGAGAATAGTTGTGAAATAGCGTTCAGAATGACTAGACCAGTTCAGAGTTCCACCAGCAGTGCATTCATGTGCTTCTTTTCCCTCAGCCCCTTCAACATTTGTCGTTTTCCTTTCCTGTCATTTTTGCTAGGTCTGGAGGCTATGAAGTAGAATCTGAATGTTACTTTAACTGCATTTCTCTACATTTTACTGATTTGGAGAATTTTTTCATATGGCTAATTACCGCTCAGATTTTGTTCCTTAGAAAACTATAGGTTCATGTCCTTTGACAATTTATTAACTGGGGATTAGATTTTATTCCTGTAACTTTGAATCAATTCCTTATGTATTTTAAAGATGAGACCTTTATCAGAGAAACTTGCAGGCTATGTTAATTTGTTAAAAGGATTTTTTAATTTAAATAAGGGGTAGAGGTTAGCAATAATGATGAAAAAAGTGTCAAAAAACATTTTTTAAATGCACAGAAGAGAACAGACATTCAGAAGAAAGCACACGCAAGAGGAATAGCTTGGAATATAAATGTTGAATTTATTACATACATATATATTTTTTAAAGTAAGCAATAGGGACCAGCACTGGTTCTGAAGTCAAGAGGATCTGAGTTCAAATCCAGCATCCAGACACTTACTAACCATGTGACACTGGGCAAGTCACTTAACCTCAACTGCCTACCAAAAAAGAAAAAAGCAAGCAATGAGGTTTCATATATGTGCAGATGGCTAGAGAATGGGGTGAAGGCCTGAATTCAGGCAAGATATGGAAAATCTCACCTACTGGAACAGAACTCAGGGAAGGATCAGAGGTACAATCCAATTGGCTGGTTGGGATAAAAGCCAGAGTAGAGATTACAAGGTCTGGAGATGCTCTGAGAATGAATTGAACGCTCAGATCCATCCTAGCAAGATAAAATCATAGCCCCAATAGTTCCAGGGACTGAGTCCAAGTTTCCAGTGGGGAGTAGGAAGGAATAAAGGCCAGAGAGGAGGCAGTATAGGTTCAGGCTGTTCTTTTCTTTCTTTCTTTCTTTCTTTTTGGTGAGGCAATTGGGGATAAGTGACTTGCCCAGGGTCACACAGCTAGTAAGTGTTAAGTGTCTGAGGCTGGATTTGAACTCAAGTTCTCCTGAATCCAAGGCCGGTGCTTTATCCACTGTGCCCCCTAGCTGCCCCCAGGCTGTTCTTTTCATAAGAGCAAAATAATTGCATTATTTTTTAATAACTTGGGTTTCACACTTGGAGATACAGTAATTTTAAGACCTAGTTGTAAGTTCAGTTTATTTAAATACTTGGCTCAACAACAACAGCAACAGAAAAAAACAAAAACAAAAAACTCCCCAAAACATGGCAAATGAAAGAAGTACATCATTGATTATACTCAGTAAACATGATACTCATGTTTCAAACCCATCCACCAATTATACAGAAGTTTTTGTTGAAAGTAGACTAGTAAATTTCTTCCCTGATATCAAACAGTTGTTCTTAAAAACTATTGTAGGTGTGGCATTTTTATATTTTAACAAATGGGTTCAAATTATGCTGAAATTGGGGGCAGCTAGGTGGTCCAGTGGATAAAGCACTGGCCCTGGATTCAGGAGGACCTGAGTTCAAATCCGAAATCAGACGCTTGACACTTACTAGGTGTGTGACCCTGGGCAAGTCACTTAACCCTCATTGTCCCGCAAAAAGAAAAGAAAAGAAAAGAAAAAAGACATGTTTAAATTACACTGAAATTGTTTGGAAGAATCTGAAACAGTTTAGAAAATTTCAGTTTCCAAGTTTTCTTAATGTGCAGGTAGGAGAAGTTTTAGAGGTCACACACAAATCATTCCTGCAACAAGATCACATAAAGATGGAAATATTTCAAAATATCAGTTTTTAAAATGCTTCAACGAACACTTCTTTTGAAAAGGAGCTTCTTTCTCACTTTTTAAAAAAGTCACCTTTACCTTGAAAGGACATATCAAGTGTGTTTGTGTATTTGGTTTTTTTGTTTGTTTGTTTTTTGTTTCTTGGTTTTTTTTGGTTAGGCAATTGGGGTTAAGTGACTTGCCCAGGGTCACACAGCCAGTAAGTGTTAAGTGTCTGAGGCCGGATTTGAACTCAGGTACTCCTGACTCCAGGGCCGGTGCTCTATCCACTGCGCCATCTAGCTGCCCCTGTGTATTTGTTTTTAATATCTGTTAGGTAGAATACTATTAACAGCCACTTGTATTCACAGAAAAGGTCAGCAAATTTGGGTCACTTGTCTTTTTATAAAAGAAAAATGCAAAATTCATCTTTAAGCTTGGCAACTCTTTTGAAGGAATCTTTTTAACTTACTTGAGCAGTCTATGAAGGTTAGTTTTGTTAAAACTGATTAATATAATCCATTAGGTAGAAGACCTCCCCCTCCTTGGCAAACTTTTGGGAGAAAATGGACAAGAGTGATGGGCAGCATGTATGGGTCGCAAGATGGACCACAATTCTCAGATCCATTTCAGTGAACTCCATAAATGAACTTAATTCCGGGATATATAAACCTGTGATATGTTGCGATATGCTGAAAAATGAATGAATGAAGATGAGACCTTTATCAGAGAAACTTGCAGACTATGCTAATTTGTTAAAAGGATTTTTTAAATTAAAATTTAAAAATTTAAAATTTCTTTCAAACCCTGTGTGTTATAGAATCCCTACTCTGCCCTCAGGAACTTTGTGTTTTGTATGTTATATATGCCCATCTGACATGCAGTCCCAGGGAAAGTATGTTCAATATTAGTGTCTCTTCTGATCAGGAAAGAGGGAAGTTTGGTTTTTCCGGATAGAAGGAAGGACTTAAGGATCATAGGAGACAGAAGCCACTTGGATGGGGCAACACTGGAGGCTTTGGAGCCCTATAGAGAGTAGAGGGGTTGGGGAGGGAGGGTGAAAATGGGCAGCACAATACCTGGCCAGCCAATTACAAGTGAAACACAGGTTACTCCATAAAAACTTGGAGTCTTGTTTGCCTTAATCCTTTTAAGGAACAATCTGCCTAGACAAAATTTTGTGGTTTCCCTGACTGTTACAGCTGCTGCTGCTGCTGCTGCTGGGGCTGCTTCTAGGACCTGGTAAATGTATTCCCTTCTCTACTTCCTCCCCTCCTTCTGCATCATTGCTCCCAGATAAAGAGGCATCAACCTCAGAAATTCCCTGCTTTTTTTTTTTCAGGGCAATGGGGGTTCACTGACTTGCCCAGAGTCATACAGCTAGTAAGTGTCAAGTGTCTGAGGCCGGATTTGAACTCAGGTACTCCTGAATCCAGGGCCAGAGCTTTATCCACTCACTGTACCACCTAGCTACCCCCCTCCCCGCCCCCGCTTTCTTTAAACTTTGTTTGGTGTATGTACTTTTCTAATTTTTCTCCAGTTAAAGATAATCTGGCTTTTATTACATTTTGAGTAAGTGTTTGCTCTTTAGAGGTGGACCAGGTAAATGGGAAAAGACAAAAGTCTTGGCCAATAGCCCTAGACTTAACCATAATTGAAGCTCTCTCCCCCCCTCTTCTCTCCCTTTTCCCTCCCTCCCTCCTTCCTCCCCCCCTCCCTCTCTCTCTCTCTCTCCCTTGCACAATGGATCCTAAAAAATTATGTTTATATTACTCTCTACCATCCCTTCCTACTCAAAATCCTATGACCCGGGTCATATTCTCTGCACCTTATTTGAGATAGAAAGCCATCCAACAAATAGTTAAATGTTGCAAGAAAATATTCAAGTTCAAGGTAGTTATTTCTAAATTCCCTGTAGAGACTAGACACAGGGAACATGCTATTACTACAAAGGGATCTATCTGGCAGACAATATTCTAAATTAAGTGAGGGTAAGAGCCAAAGACTGATCCAAGAACTTTCTTCAAAGTTTTGTACCTCTCTTCTCTTTCTTTTTATATTTTATTGTTTTGTTTGTTAAATATTTCCCTATTATTTTTGTAAATAGTATTTTATCTTTGCCAATACATATATAGTTGTCAACACTTAATTTTTATACGATTTTTAGTTTCAAATATTTTTCCCTTCCTACCCCCATCTTCCCTCCCCAAGATGGGCAAGCAATATAGGTTATACATGTTCATGCCTCTCTTCTGCTCATGTAAATATACCCCATGCCTTGAAGAAATGCAAAAGCCCAGTACACAAGCCCAGGAAAATCATTCTGTTGTTCCATCTTCCAAGTGGATGGGAGGAATCAAGCCTGGCCCCTCCTCCTGCCACGTGAGGCTTTCCTATTAAGATGCTCACAGTAACAGATGATGTCTTGTGACCTTAATAACAGCTCTGGCTGCCAATGTTCCCCTGTGTCCCATCTTTGCGGGGAATTTAGAAACAGTTGCCTTTCACTTAAATATTTTCTTGCAACATTTAACCGTTCATTAGGTGCCTTTTGATCTCAAATAAGGTACACAGAGCACGAAATCGGGGCTCCATGGCTCCAGGCATTTCTAAACCCTAGCTTCCTCTGGGCAAGCTTGGCTACAGCAATCGAGGTTGAAAATTTCACAGCCCAAGTCAAATTGCTAATTATCCTACCTCAGTTGATCAGAGGGCAGTGAACTCGGATAACACAACTGTTCTATTTCCTATCTTAAAAAAAAAAAAATGTGTGTGTGTTACTCACATCAAGGCAAAGCACACATAATCATCAAAATCCAGGCAATCCTGACATGTTACCCCCAAAATCTTGGTACTGTTTTAAGCTATTAAATGCCCGGTGTGTAATAACTTACTGTGTAGCACTTTCCCTGCAACAGTTCTGTGCGAAGCAAGTATTAGAAGTAGTATTCTTCCCATTCTATAGATTTGGAAGCCGAGGCTCGAAGAAACGAATAATAAGCACTTTCTATGGAGTGTGTATATGCAGTGAAAAAAGCTTCAAATTTGGAATCTTTGGAACCCGAATTGAGACACAGGCTCTTCCGTTTTCTTCCTGTGTGACCCTCGCAGCCTCAGATTCCCCATCTGAAGATGAGGGGGTTGCAGCATATAACATAGACGGTTCCTTCTAACTCCAAATTTGTGTTCTGATGAAGCGCAAGTACAGTCAGCTTAGAAAACCTACGGTTTGGGAGAACCCAAAGGGTTCCTCTGAACTACAGGGACCATTTTTTTTTTCTGAGAACTAGATGGCTAGCAGTGGTCACAGCTGGGACGGGAGAGGGGGAATGGAGATGGGGATAGGACCAAGGAGCAATGTTCCTAAGACATTTCACTAGTACCTATGTTCCCGGTACTTCAAGTGCCTCTCAGCCCAGATTTTGCCTGTCAGTAGTTGGAGATAAGAAAGGCACACCTTACACAAATCTGGGCATTAGGTGAAGACTTTGGGTATACTGGCACACCCACCCCTAGCACTCCCACAAGCCCAAATCAGAAGTGAGGTGGAGAGAGCAGAATTTCAAATGAGCCTGAACAGTGTGCAAAAACCATGTGTGTGGTGGAACTATAAATGTATGTACTTACATTTGTGCATGCATGCACGTATCCATGCATGTGTGTGTGCGTGGTGGGGGGGGAGTGCCTTCACACTAAGGGGAAAAAGCAGGGGGCCTTTTTTGAGACGTTTCATTCTGGGGATATCCCTTTGTAAACCGAGGGGGTTGTTACTAGTCCCTAATTAGGTGTTTTGGGTTCTAAGCCAATCAGTTGCAGTGTTTTAACTTTGGGATCAGGAGGTCCAGCCCCTGGGAGCAACAGAACTCTGAAACAAAAAGGGTTTTAGGGTATGACTGGAAGGGTTGAGAGTATAGGAAGTGGCCCACTCTTCCACATTTACTGCTATGGACCAAGCCGGATGGCAAATGTGATGCACTCAAGAGTCCGTTTCAGCCAAAGCTCGGGGGAAACCTGGAAATAGTCATCCCCCCCTCCTTGTCTCTACCCCATTCCAGCTGTGGCTGCCTTCCTTCTGCACATGGAGGGCTCTAGCCTTCACTAGAAACTAGAGAGCAAATGGCAGGGGCAGATTTTGATCCCAAGCCCCTGACCAAATCAAGTGCTCTTTCTACTATACTATACACAGGATGTTCCAAAAATCTTAGCGCTGTTTTAAGCTATTAAGTGTCTGGGATTTAAGGTTTGCAGAGCACTTTCCCTACAAAAGCTCTGTGTAAGGAAGGGGCATGCTTTTATCCCCATTTAGAGGTGAAAGAAACCTTGCAGATTTATCTAACCCCCTCAGAGCCGTGTGTATGAAAATGGGGGCAATAATATTTGCACTCCCTACCAAAGAAGATGGTTTGTTCACAGGAGAAGTGTTTTGCAAAGCTTAAAGCGATAGGAATGAGAGAATGCTGCCAAGTTATAGAGAGCAAGCTCGGCCTCAAAGAAAAGATAAAGAAGACTTTTATAGATATGAGAACCCTATTCCTTTGCAGAGGGGAGAATCTATGGAAGAGGACAAAACATTTTTGATGCATTTTTGCTCCGTTTTGCTCATTCGTTTTCTTCTTCCCCTTTAAAAAATAGTACTTTAGGGGCAGCTAGGTGGTGAAGTGGATAGAGCACTGGCCTTGGATTCAGGAGGACCTGAGTTCAAATCCGGCCTCAGACACTTAACGCTTACTAGCTGTGTGACCCTGGGCAAGTCACTTAACCCCAACTGCCTCAGCAAAAAAACAAAACAAAAACAAAAAATAGTACTTTGAATTTAATAGTACTTTTTTAAAAAATAGGCTCTCTGAGAGGGATAAGGAGAAAGATATGGTGGGAAAATCTAGGTGATGCAAGAACAAAAGATATCAATTAAAATTATTTTTAAAAGTCACATAAATTTTATTGTCATAGATGAAGAAACTGCGGTTCAAAGAGTTGGAAAAACTTACCCAGGGTCATAAAGGCAATAAATAGCAGAGTTGGGGATTGAATTCCTCCTCTTCCTTCCAATCCCTCCTCCTAAATACATTTTTATCTGAAGTCTTTGGGAAACACCTTAAAACTCCCGATAACAGCAAAAATCAACATTGACTACCCTATAAGTCATGGACTTCTGTATCACATTGCTGGTCTTTTGTCTTGCCCTAGCATAGTACAGGTGGGTTGTGCTTCAAAAGTTCATCTGGAAGTTGTGTTTTTGGTGGTGGGGTTTCATGTGCAAGCTTGCCCAGAGGAAACTAGAGTTTAGAAATGCCTTTATTTTTAGTTTTTATTTATTTTATTCTGAACTTAAAAAATAAAGCAAGCATTTCCATAACATAGTAGAATGGGTGCTTAATAAATGTTTATTGTTTGATTCATTTAGTGTGTGTCTTTTTATAAGTAAATGTGATCTTACAATGAAAAGGATCTTGAAAGTTCATCTCTAGTGTTACTTTATTTAACTTTATGAAAAAATATTTGACACTGACCTAATTCTTTGAGTGTCCTACATGTTTAGCCTTGCTATTTCTAAGCACACACACACACACACACACACACCCTTCCTCATTTGTCCAGTCCCTTTGAGCTCTAAATCTTTGCTTCTATAATCTCCAAGCCCTGTGATATAGAAAATGGCCAGGAGTCCCTCTGAAGTTAAATTTTAGAATGCTTATACATTCTGCTCTCAGCAATTCTTATCCATGTTCTCTTAGATATTTGCTTTCATGTTTAAGGCTCAACATTATAAAAGCAGAGCTCTCTATTAGATCCTCAAAATTTCTTAAGTTGGCTAAGAAATGGCTTTTTCCAGTGTTTCATTGTTTCCCCGGTTTTCAAATTTGAGTTTGAAGGCAGCACCACTATAGCAAACCATCTCAATGATGGTCCACAATATAGGCTATCATAATATATTTGATTATATATATATATATATATATATATATATATATATATATAGAGAGAGAGAGAGAGAGAGAGAGAGAGAGAGAGAGACAAAAAAAATATATATATATATATATGGGCAGCTAGGTGGTGCAATGGATAGAGCACCGGCCCTGGATTCAGGAGGACTTAAGTTCAAATGCAGCCTCAGACACTTGACACTTACTAGCTGTGTGACCCTGGGCAAGTCACTTAACCCCAATTGCCTCACCAAAAAAAAAAAAGAAAAGAAAGAAAGAAAGAATATAAATAATTTTGTGGGAATTTATTTTTATTTGGGGACCCTGCCTTTGGGCTGAGATTTAAAAGCCTTAGGCACTCAGGGGGGTTTTCTGTGTAAGAGGGGCTGGTACCCCCTCCCCCTCTGCTTTAGCTGAGCCAAAAAGCCCCACGGGCTTTACAGGATGCCAGGTCAGATGGCTGGGGGAAAAAGCCCCAGCTCCCTCCACCCTGGGGGGATCTACACCAGAGATCCTGGGCTCACGCAGGCTGGCCTCTAGCACAGCTCATGCAGAGGTCCCAGGCACGCAGCAAGGGGCACGGGCCCTTCAAGCCCCTGGCCACAGCACTAGCACAGCCAGCGAATTAATTTGGCATGTGTGGGGGCGCAGGGAGCCCGAGGTTTGAGGGGAGAAAAGGAAAATATATACAGGGGAGAAGACAGTGAAAGAGGGAGGCCAGAATACTGAAAAAACAGAAGGGATGCCAGAGGATAGAGAAAGGGAGAAAAGGCAAGAGACACTGAGAGGTCCATGAGAGAGAGAAAGCTAAGGATAGAGAAGACGCAGAGGGGCGGCCAGACAGGAAGGAGCCGTACAGAGTAAGGGGATTTTCAGAGTTCTGCGGCAGTACAGAGAGGAAAGTTAGACAGAAAGGGGGTTTGCAAAGGAGACTGAGGCTACAGTAGTGAGAGAGAAGTTAAAGAGTGAAGCAAGGGGCTTTTCAGTGAGGGGGACACTAGAAGAAGATCAGTTGTTACAGAGGTGCAGGAGAACACTAAAAAATTCCAGGTGCAGCAGGAGGAGAGATGCGCCGGAAAGCATTCAGGTTGTACATTTTATTTCCCTGTCTTTTTATGTTTAAATTGTTTCTCATAAATAAACTCTGCTTTGATTATTTAGTTAAGATGCTTCTTAACCATTTGCTTATCAATTTGGGAGCAGAGCAAGTGTGGGGGAACTTTATAAATAGCCCATATTAAATTAATAGCAGTCAGATAGCCAGCCAGTCAAAAGTTCCCAGATTAGTCCTCCAGTCACATTAGTCCCCAGTTAGATTAGGCCTCCAGTTAATTTAGGCCCAGCAGTTAGTAAAATTATATATATATATATATATATCCCTTTATAACTTTATCTGGAGACTTTATCCCCCCCTTAACACTAGAAGGACCAAATTTAAAGATTACCTTAAAGAATAATCAAGCTATATGATTTGACACTATGCATTTGTCATCCATAGGTAAAAGAAAATAAAGATAGCTTGAAAATTTTAATTCAAAGTAAAATTGAAATAAAGTTTTGCATCAATTGACATATATAGTCCATCTGATGTTAATAGTGGTGGGTAAAAGGGTGAGAAGAGGAAAAGAGAAAAAGGTTCTGATATCATATTTAGGTTATATCCTATATTAAGACAATGAGACACAGTGAAAAAAATTAATGAATTTGAAGTCAGAGGAAATGTTTCAAATCTCAGTTCTGCCACTTACTACTTGTGTGAACCTGGCACATGGTAGGCATTTTATAAATGCTTGGTGATTTGATATTGAGCAAATCACCAAACATCTATGAGCTTCAGAGTTTTCCTATGCATGGCATAGTGTGGGGGGAATTGACCAGGTAACCTCTGAGGTACCTACTGACTCCAAAGCTATGATCTTTGATTCACTTGGTTGCCTCTGAAAATATTTTTAAAATAATGATACAATATCCATCACAAGACCTGCTAGAACAAGTTTGGGCAGAGTTAGGGGATGGAGAGAGCACTGAACAACTTAGTGACTTCGGTGTGCTGACAGTTGTAGTAAACCTCTAATTAGTTGCTGCTTGGTCCAACTTGTAGAATCATTGAGAACCATTCAAAACCAAATCAGCTGCAGAGATGCAGAGGGAACCAGGAAAACAAAACGGACAAAGATTATAAATGTGTAACTGGAAGAGAACACTGATTAGCTATATGATTATAAAGACCTGTCTTGGCCTCAGAAAAAGTTGAAGGAAAGTCACCTTCCTTCTTTCTATTCACACAGCCGCCATCCTTCTTCAGAACTCTGTCCTGGACTCTTTCAATAGCCTCCCATATGGTCTCCCTACCTCAAGCCTTTCTCAACCTCAATCCATCCTCCACCAAGCTCTCAAAGTGATTATCCTAAAGCACAGGGCTGATCATGTCACTTGGTAAACCCAAACAGGTTCCCTGTTACCTCCAGGAGTAAATAAAAATGCCTCTTTGGCATTGAAATCTCTTCACATCCTGATCTCCTCCTCCATTCCCTGTTTTCTTACATGGCATGACCCTTCACAAATTCTGATCCAGTCATAATGCTCTGCATTGCTCTCTGTTCTGCACCATGATCCATCTTCCATCTCCACACACCAGCTACCCCCCTCCCCGGCCTGAAAATGCCCCCTCCTCACAGGTGCTTCTCAGAATTCTTGGTTTCTTTCAAGTCTTAACTCAAGTACAGCCTTCCACATGAAACCCTTCCTGGTCTATCCAATAGCTAGTGCCCTCCCTTCCAAGCCTACATTCATTACTTTACATTCATTTTATATATGTCCTATATGTACTTAGACATATACAGGTTGTCTCGTTAGAATGTAAGCACCTTGAAGGCAAGGCATTGTTCCCATTTGTTCATTTGTTTGGTTTGGGGTATTCCATCCCCAGCACTTAGCATGTAAGAGGTTATTAATAAATGATTTTTTATTGATGACAGCATTTCTAGCCCTCCCCTAAAAGTACTTATTTGTATGTCCCTTTTAAAATGTAGTAGTAGCAGCAGCAGCAGCAGCAGCAATGGTAATAATGGTGGTAGTAGTAGTTGCACCAGCAGGAGGAGGAGGAGGAGTAATGGTGGTGGTGGTGGTAGTAGTAGTAGTGGTAGTAGTAGTAGTAGTAGAAGAAGAAGAAGAAGAAGAGTGGTGGTGGTAGTGATAGCAATAGTGATAGTAATACTGACAGCATTGGTGGTAGTTGTAATAATGGTGGGGTGGTAGTAGTGGTAGTAGTAGTAATAGAATTGTGGTGGTGGTGGTAGTGGCAGCAATAGTGGTAGTAATAGTGGTAGTGGTAACAGTACTGGTAGTCAGTAGTAATGTAGTGGTAGTGGTGGTAGTAGTAGTAGTGGTTGTGGTGATAGTGGTGGAGGTACTGGTAGTCACAGTAGTAATATAGTGGTAGTGGTGGAAGTAGTAGTAGCAGAGAAGTAGTGGTGGTAGTAGTGGTAGTCGTGGTGATAGTAGTGGCAGTAGTAGCAGCAGTAGGAGTAGGAGTAGAGTAGTGCAGTGGGGGTGGTAGCAGCAGTAGTGGTAGTGATAGTAGTAGTATCTGTTACTGGACACTGCCCCTGTGAAGTCTTTGGAGCTGCTATAACAACAACAACAACTACTACTACTACTACTACCACTACTACTACTACTACCACCACCACTACTACTACTACTACTACTACATACACGCCCATCACATCTTCCTTTTTCCCAGCACATTTTTACTGCTAAAGAGAAGAGGGCTAATCCAAGGAGATGATCCCTGCTTGGACAATTGTGGCTGCTTCATAGAGCTCAGAGCATTGTTGGCCCTACTCCCAGACAGGCTATTTAGCTATCAGCACCAGGGTTCCACCTCAGAATGGGTCTAAGGTGATTAGCTGGGCTAATAGCCACATAAATGTAATAGGATTATACTTTTCTGGTGCCTAGACTAGACTCAATGTCCAAGAGTGAAGCTTTCAAGGGTTTTCACACCCTATTACCTAGTCCTGACTTGTATTGGAGAGAGCTACAATCTTAACAATAAATGAAAAAGAATGGTGCAGAAGGCAGAATGAGAGTCAAAAACCACTAGCTCTGTAATCAAGAAACCCCGGGTTCAAATCCCAGGCCTGATACTTATTACCTGTGCAACCTGGGGCTGGTTATTTTAACCTCTCGGGCTTCAGTTTGCTAATCTACAAATTGAGGGGGTCAGACCCTTCTGGCACTAGATGTATGATTCCATCTAAGCAATTCCCTTGAGTCATCTGGTCTCAAAAAAGCACAGAAAAACACTCATTTCCAATGGGCTTGTGCCATGAATTTAAGCTTCCTCAAGAAGCCGGAAGACTAGAAACCCTCCAGGGCAAACTGTTAAAAAAAAAAAAAATACATGGCTCTAAAAAAAAATACATGGCTCTGTTATTTACAAAGGGCCTGTGAGGCAGCAATCTAACTTTTGTTCCCTTTAAATTCTAACCCTCTAGGTACTGCAAATGGGTAAGAGTTATTACAGTGACTGGCCCTATAAGACGCTAAAAATCCTGATTTGGATTTGCAAGGGACTGGTTCTCCCAAGCCTTCACAGGGTGAAGACTTGCCACTTTTGAGAGAAGCAGTCCATCAGGAGAAAGCACATGGAGAAAAATAAATCATCTATTTTATGCCCACAGTCGGCAGGGGGAGGGATGGAGGATAGAATATAAGAGTAGAAAACATGTAGGCTGATGTTGTATATGTGATGAGTAGGTTTCCAATCACATTTGCTGTTCCTTCACTAAGCTTGCACTATTGCCTCCTTTGCCTTTGCTGTGTGGGCTCCCCAAGCCTGGAATGTACTTTCTTTATTGGGCTTCTCAGGACCCCACATTTATTCAAGGCTTAGCTCCTTCTTGTAAGGATGGCTTTCCTTATCCTGGTCCTGATTTGTTAGGCAATTGGCACTCATGGCTTAATAAATCAATATGCTCAGAAGATCAAAGCTTCGTTTTCCTCAGTCATTTCATTTTTTTTCCACCACACCCCACTCCAACAATCATACTGAAACTTATTGGTTTCTACCTTGGATGGCTCACATAAAACATAAATTCCATGAAGGCAGGTCTTAAGTTCCTCCAGAGCTCACCTTCTGTATGAGGTCTTTCCTGTGCCCACAGTTGTTAGTGCCTTCCCCTCAAAACTCTTTCATATTTCTGTATCTGTTTGGTTTATATTTCATTTTTGTTTGTATTCTATTATATCAAGTGTGCAATAGAATATGTAAACATTATATCTTTTTATTATATTACATTGTTTATATTTGTCTCTCTCAATTGGATGCAAACTCTGTGAGGATGAGAACTATTTCTTTCTTTTGTTTTTGTGTCCCCAGTACCCAGCATTTAATAAATGGTTGTTGAATTCAACTTAAATGGAAGTAGATTGAATTATGCACTTAAAATAGTTGTCATCTTTTAAAGAAGCAGGGCCCTAAATGGACTGCCCCTTCTCTCTCCTCATAAAGACATCATCGTCTTTATGATATACAGATGAGGATTTGGGAGTCACCTTAACTGAGTATTAACACAGTCTTGCTAACTAAATGAATTGTCCCCAGAAGAAATGTTCACATTTACCTTTATTTTTTTCAGGCTCTGGAGCTTTAGAGTTGTAATATCCAGGAAGATAATGGATTTTGTTTACCAGAAACAATCTGGAAAAAGGAAGATAGAACAAAAGAATTATGTCTTTTTTTAATTACAAAGGATTATGCATTTCTATATAACTGGGAGCTCAAATTACTTAAACAAAATTCTTCTGCGTCTTCCCATTTTTCTTCCTAATAAATCAGGCCAAGTTGGGCCTTCCCATTCGACCATTAGTGACTTATTTTTTCCCTCATTTGTCATAAAGGGGTAGCATCTTACAAACATTACATGAGGGACAGGAACATTAAATTCATAATTGTTTCAATAGGATTTGTAAGTGCCTCTCTGCAGAGAAGTTTTCAAAATAAGATAAGTGCTCAGAATGAATCAGGAAAGATTATAGTAATTATATTTGTTTCCCTCTACAACTTTTAAAAATGCATATAAAACGTATTAGTCATAGAGCTTTGGGCTTCTGGAGGAAATGAGAATGCTAACAGGTGTGGGATCTGCTCCTCTGAAGACCTCTGGAGTTCATTCATTGAGGATTCAAGACCTGAGTCCCTGTCCAACAAAGCTATGGACAACCAGCTCTAGGGAGCTGGGTAGGAAATATAGCAGAGCAAACCATACTCATTCTGTATGAGACAGGGTCATGCCCTGAAGAAGTCTCTCCATTCTTTGGAGGACCAGTTTAGTCTAAAAAAAATAAAAATAAAAAGACCAGATGCGGTTAAAAACAATCTAAATAGGGGGCAGCTAGGTGGCGCAGTGGATAAAGCACTGGCCCTGGATTCAGGAGTACCTGAGTTCAAATTTGGCCTCAGACACTTGACACTTACTAGCTGTGTGACCCTGGGCAAGTCACTTAACCTTCATTGCCCCCACAAAACAAACAAAAAAATCAGCAATCTAAGCAGAAATCCTCTTTTTCCCCACTTCTCTACTGTCAGGTAGGTTGGGACACTGACTGATAACTTCTTCCACTCTTTTTTTAAAATGTAAACTTTCTTTTTTATTATGAACTTAACAGACATCAACAAAACAAACATTTTAATGTAAAAAGAATAGAAAAGAGAATCAGATATGAAAGCCTGAGCTTTTGTTACATAGAGTTTGGGTTTTTTTAAGTATATCAAATGATTTTTAAATTGACTTGGTTTTGTCCCTATCTAAATTCTTTTCATTTTGTTGTCGTGTTACTGGTTTTTTTTTCTTGTTCTCTATCACTTCCCATTAACTCACATCTCCTTCTTCAAATATAAATAAGTACAGTAAAGCAAACTTTTACATCTTTCCACACACATCCCCAAGGACTGGGTACTGGTTTTCTCTCCTTTCTTTTCCTTCCAAGGCTGTTCTTGATTTTTACCTTATGCTTTTCAAAGTTTTATTGATGCCTTATATTTTCTACATCATAGTCAACCCAATATACTCTTCCCTCTCCTCAATCAAGCATATACTAAAACAAAGAAAACCAGTTAACAGCATAACTGCCACAGCACCTACATCTAATGGTATGTGTGACATTCTGCCGCCATGGGCCCCTACCTCTTCATTGAGAAGCAGGGAGTGGGTTTCTTGATATTCATTGTAACCAGATTTCACTCAGATAACAATGTTCAATGGAAGTTGGGCTTCATACAATATATTCTTCCCCCTGATCCATGTCCCATAAATCCAGCTAATGGAAATTCAAGCTGTCTTTATATGAAAAAATTTCATATTGCCTAGTCTAGGGCAATTTGTCGATTTAGTATGAGCTCGAAACTATACAGCAAGCAAGTTTTCCTGCAAGTTATTCATAATGCTGCCCTCAGTGACAACTGAGATGCAAAGTGTGTTCCATGGTCCTCTCCCCACAACAGTCCACTCAGTTTGGGGACTACATCATAGGACTGAGCTGTCATTTGGCAAGTGAATGAATGAAAACTCACCTAACCTACTTTAACTATCCAGCCCCAGAGTAAGCTTCACATCTCATCCAACCATCCACCTAAATATAGCAGGTACCATTGAGAAGCATCTTGCCATCTCCCTTTCTAGTGTCATATTCCTCCCCATCTTTCACCTGCTTTGGGAACAATAATCAAATCAATATAACCACTGACCACTGCTCCCCTATGTGTGTTTGAATCTCCTTAGTACATGGATTCTTGGCTTGGGATTACATGAGATCTTGACCTTGTTTTCATTTTTGTTTTTTAACATTTTGATAACTGTGTTTCAATATAATTGTTTTGCTTTGCCAATCCTTTGTACTTTAGACATTTTACAACATTCTCAAAAGGGGTGTATAGGCTTCTCAGACACAAAAAAGGTTAAGAACCCTAGGCCCAATAGAATGTGACCTCCTTGAGCACAGAAACTGGTCCAGGCCCAGTAGAGGCCCTGAAAGGTACATAGTTAGCATTTAATAAATATTTATTCAATTCTTCGTTATCTTCTTTATCATTTGATACCACGGCATCACAAAAATGCCACAGACCCCCTCAAAAGCTTCTTGGCTATTTAACATTAATAAAACAAAACAAAATTAGAGACCTAAAGCTGCTTGAGCTTAAATGGCTAAGAGTCTGAATGCAGATAAAAGCATGATGTTTTCATTGTTTTTGTTGTTTTGGGGTATTTTTTTCTTTTTGTTCTAAATCTTCTTTCACGACATGACTAATGTGGAAATATGTTTTAACATGATTGTACATATATAACCTATATCAGACTGTTTGTCATCTTGGAGAGGGGAGAAAGGGAGGGAGGGAGGGAAAGAGGGAGAAAAATTTGTAACTCAAAATCTTATTTTAAAAATGAATGTTGAGGGGGAAGCTAGTTGGTGCAGTGGACAAAGCACCAGCCCTGGATTCAGGAGTACCTGAGTTGAAATCCAGCCTCAGACACTTGACACTTACTAGCTGTGTGACCCAGGGCAAGTCACTTAACCCCCATTGCCCCACAAAAAAAAAAAGAATGTTGAAAACTATCTTTACATGTAATTTGGAAAAAATAAAATACTATTTATCAAAAAAAGAAAAAAATTGTAAAGAAAAAATTAAATGGCTTTCTAAAAATGAATATTTCAGATTTATTTTAGTCCTTTTCATTTTCCATGTATTTTTTAGTTAAATACTTAAATTCAATAGAATTAGGTAAAAAATTTAATAAAAATAATAGGGAGAATAAAAAGAAGCAAAAAAACAGAGCATTTTTTTTTCTTCAAATAGATTGGTTCATTACAGCTCTCTAAGGGAGCAACACTGAGACTCCATGGTGGTAGCCTCAATGGTAAGCATCTAAGTGAGTAAAACCAAATTCATGTCTTGCTGTATTGTAATGACTAAGCAGGTTATTCACGGGGTGCCGGCTGAAGTCAGAGAAAAGTTTAAGGAGGGAGCCCCTGGGACACTGTGCCTATAGCAGAGAAGTGACTATCTGTGCAGTAGAAGCAGGATTTCCCTAAAACTCCAATAACCTCTTCCTTGATGGAAAATAAAGAGCCTTGTTGGCCACAGGTCAAGCTGAAAGAAATCTGGAATGCAAAGAGAAATGCAAGTTCTGTATCCCCCCTTCCCCAAAGCCTCACCTGCCACCCCCACACACCTGGTTCCTAATCAGTTAAGGAGTAACTGGCTAGAAAAAAGGAAAACAACAGGAAAGGGAGAAGTACTTATTAACTAAGAAAAATGAATGAAACGTGGTTGTTTTTTACCTAGGGTTCATCCTCTTTTCCTTACCAAGACAACAAAAGTAAAACCTCTCATAGCAAAAATGATAAGTGCTCAAAACTGTAGACAGGGTCAAGGATTTTCTTCCTCATGTTCATTATTGTTTCCACCCACCAAATGTCCTTTCCCCAATGTCCTTATTTCCATGAAGGACAGCACCATCCTTCCAGTCACCCAGGTTCCCAACTTTGAAGAATGATTTTTCAACTTCTCTTCCTTCCTCTACCAATAAGGTATCAAGTCTTGTCAAAACCATTTCCTCAATACTTCTTGCATGCATTCCATTCTCTCTATTCACAACATAAATACCCTGGCCTAGGTCCCTCTCTGTCTTTAGTCTGAAGTATTACAATAGCCTCTTAACTAGTCTCCCTACCTCAAGTCTCTCTCCTCTCCAGCCCATCTTCCCCTTAGTTGTCAGATTGATATCACTACAACACAGATCTGATCATATCACTCCAGTGGCTTCATATTACCAGTAAGAGGCTAAACGTGATGGTACATGCCTATCATCCCTGTGACTAGGAAAGGTTGAGGCAGGCAAGATTGCTTGAATTCTGGGCTGCAGTGGCCTAAATGGATTGGGTGTCCACACCAGTATGGTGAATCCTGCAAATAGGGTTCCACCAGGCTGCCTAAGGAAGGGAAAGCTGGTTCAGGTCAGAAACAGAGCAAACCAAACAACTCCCATGCCAATCATCAGTGGGGTCTGGACCATGAATGGCTTCAAGACTTCCAAACTGGGTGGGATAGGGAGACCCAGTCTCACAAAAACCTAAATACAAACTCTCCTATTTAATATTCGCAACCTCATTCCAATCTACCTCCAGTCTTATTAAACATTACTCTCCTTCACATACTCTGGTCTAGCCAAATTGATTTTCTGGCTATTCCTCCCAACATTCCATCTCCAATCTCTTTGAATAAGCACAGGTTGTCCCATGGGGCCTGGAATTCATTCTGTCCCTCTATTCCTTTCAATTTTAGAATACCTCATTTCTTTCTATGATCAGCTTAGATTCCAGTTCCTAAATGAAGACATGATTCTACTCAGCTGCTGCTCCCCCCACCATTCTAAATTACCTTGCATTTATTTTGTACATAGAAGGGCTATATAGTGCTGCCATGGATGAGCGGAATGGAATTTTAATTTGAAGTCTTAGGCAAAAAATAGATCGCCATACCCTTCACAGTGGCAATGGAGATGTTGATTTGATTATCAACACCTGAATGAGAGGTTGAAAAGGGGGGATGATGGGCATAGCTGTTGGGTAAACAGCAAATCCTTGGTCCTGCTTGAAGCAGATGGATCAGTGGAATCCTCTTCTCTTTATACTTTCTTTTTTCATCAACTCCAGTGATTCAATTATCAATTTTATACAGCTGACCCCCATATCTGCATATTCAGTCCTCATCTCCCTCCTGACCACTCATCCCACATCTCCAACTGCCTGTTTGACATCTCATGGGAATGTCCTATAGACATCTCAAAGTCATCATGTCCAAAAAGGAGCCTATTACTTTTCTTATTAAAATAATCCCTACTTCCCTACTTCTGTCAAGGTCATCACCATTTCTTTGATCTTCACTCTCTCACTCTCCATATCCAATCAATTGCCAGGTCTTGTAGAGTCCATCTCTTCAAACATGTCTCACATCTATCTTTTTCTCCCCACGAGTACCACAACACCCTAGCCCTGGTCCTTATCACATCTTACTTAGAATATTATCAGAGTCTCTTAATTGACATCTCCAAATCTAGTCATTTTCATCTCCAACCCATCTTCCACACCATTATTAAAATTATATTCCTCAATCAGATGAATCACTGAGAATTAATTAAGCACCTACTATGTAGCAGGCAACGTGCTAGGCATTAGACATACACATATAAAAAATGAAACCGTTCCTGCTCTCATCTATTGAGGGGACAAATGGACACACAACATGTACATATATAAGGACATATACTATAGATACATGCACAATGGTTAAATACAAAATAAAAACAAGATAACTAAGGATGAAGGGCACTAACAATTGGGATCAGTAAAATATTCATGTATGGGGCAGCTAGGTGGCACAGTGGATAAAGCACCAGCCCTGGATTCAGGAGGACCTGAGTTCAAATCTGGCCTCAGACACTTGGCACTTACTAGCTGTGTGACCCTGGACAAGTCACTTAACCCCCATTGCCCCACCAAAAAAAAATTCACGTATGAGGTGCTGTTGTTTTGTTTTGTTGTTGTTTGTCCTTCATATTTTAAGAAAATCAATGACATTGACAATCATACATTGACTTGCGTGTGAGTTGGATTTAAGTGAGGCAGAGTCATCAGCCATGAAACAAGTCATCAGCCTCATTCTCCCTTCCTGAGTCATTGAAGTCTAGTTGGAAGATAAAAGTCAAGATGACTGGTGATGGCCTGGAATGCAGTGGGTGATGTTGGTGTCTTAATGACTCTACCTTCACAATATTTCTTACATTATCCCCTTTTCTTCACTCATCAATCATTACCTCGGTTTATTCCCCTCCTCACTTCTAATTTGGATTTTCATAACAGCTTCCTTCCTGATCTGCCTAACTCCAGTCTCACTCCTATTAAATCCACTTTTCAGAGAGATGCCAAAATAATGTAATACAATAATAAACATATAGGCTTGAACTTGTTATCCCTCGTCCCACTCCACTAAAAAAGCAACAATGGTTTCCTTTTGCCCATAGTACAAGATACAAATTCCTTAGCCTAGCATTTAAGATGCTCCATAATCTGACTTCTATCTAACTTTCATGCTTTATTTCACATAATCTTCCATCAAGGAGTCTATCTTTCTGACAAAATAGCTATTTTTTAAAATCTTCATGCCAACTCCTATCTTCTTGCATTAATGTGTGCCATGCATCTAGAGGACCATCCATTTCCATCTTTCAGACTCCCTTTCTTTCCAGGCTCAGCAGCTCTGTAAAGCCTTCTCTGGTCCTCCCAGCTTAAAATATTCTCTTCCTGTTCAAATTTTCAAAATATACTCTGCAGATCTTTCCTTTGCCACATCTGCTTGCTGTCTTGTATCATATTGAATCCTCCCCCTCCCCATTGAATAAAATATAAGCTGCATGAGGAAATAGACAATTTCATTTTTAGAGCAGAGACAGTTTCATTTTTTCTTTGTGTCCCCACCACCTAGCATGGTGCTTTTGCACATCATATGCACCTAATAAATATTTTTTGAATTGAGTGACATTGAATTGAACATGGGCATCAGTGCCAAGAAAAGATCAGACCAGGAGATTCAATCAATGAGCCAAAGGGGAAATGGGAAGCTATGGGGACAGACTAAAACCTATAGATTCTAAAAGCATAAATTATTCTTTGTTTACTAGAGAGCTGTTGGACTACAAATGCCACCATTTTTTACCCACATAGGGATGATAGCACTCATATTCAAAGTCATATATCTCTCTGGGCAATGCTGTTTCCATACTTCTGTGTTGTTTCTTTTCCACTGAAATGATTACTATTCTAAATTCAAATTTGGAGCAGGAAATTACACCTTTCTGAGTCTGGTCAAAAGGCTAAGCTCTGAGCCTCCATTATTTCTATCTCTACTTTCAATTCCTCCTAATATGAAAAGGGAGTCTTTGGTCATCATAGACTCTGGAAAGCAGCCCAATAGACTGACAGAAGAGGCCTAGGTTATGTCCCCTAAAATTTTATGGGAAAACTACTTCCCAAGAGTAGGAAAATAAAGCATTATTTTAAACAAATTAATAAAATTTAATGAAGTACAATTTTTTTTTAGTGAGGCAATTGGGGTTAAGTGACTTGCTTAGGGTCACACAGCTAGTAAGTGTTAAAGTGTTAAGTGTCTGAATCCAGATTTGAACTCAGGTCCTCCTGACTCGAAGGCCAGTATGGTAAAGAAAAGACAGGGACTCTCCCCCAAACCTCTCCAGACACCTTTAAATAATGCCTCAAAACAAATTCTAGAGTGGCAGAACCCACAAAAGGATGGAATGAAACAATTTTCTAACCTAAGGCAACTTAGAAGGTCAGAAGGAAAGGTCTACTGCACTGGGGTAAGTGTCCAGCACAGGCAAACCAGCAATAAGCCTTGGTAGGATGACTGAATCAGTGGCAGCTGTGGTGGTTTTCAGACCTCTTAGCCCACAATAAGTGGACAGACAACTGGTAAGAAGGAGATTACAAGGATCCCTTTGCTGACACCAGGCACAGGACTTTGTTGCATTAGCCATACTTAGAATTGGGTCAAAGTCCTGGGTCTCAGTTTAAGGGTGAAGAGGAGCACTAGCACACCAAAGGAGAGTAGTAAATATACTTCTCCCTAGATTATACCACCTTGGAAGAATCAAAAATTTATAGGTCCCCAGAATTACTTCTGAAAACAGCTGCACAAAAAAACTAAAGCTTGGGACAGTTCCCCCTCCACTCTGGAAGCAGGGCCGCATTTTAGTATATAGTTAAAAGAATTAGGCAGGGAAAGTGAGCAAACCAAAGACAAAACCTTGACCATAGGAAGTTACTATGGTGACAGGGAAGATCAAAACACAAACTCAGAAGAAGACAACAAAATCAAAATTCCTACAAGTGAGAAAGAGCTTCTTACTAACAAATTTGGCTCAGGCTTTTAAAAAGTACTTTTTTCTCGACTAATATCAACCAGGGAAAAGTTTTTATCCAATAGCAAATAAAGAGATTATCACTTTTGATTATATAGACTTTTTTTTTTGGTGGGGCAATGAGGGTTAAGTGACTTGCCCAGGGTCACACAGCTAATGTCAAGTGTCTGAGGCCGGATTTGAACTCAGGTCCTCCTGAATCCAGGGCCAGTGCTTTATCCACTGTGCCACCTAGCTGCCCAAGATTATCACTTTTTAAATGGGAATGGAAACAAAGAAAAAGCCTTTGACAAAAGATGGCATTAATGCTAAAAAAAACTCTACACAACATAGAAATAAAAGAACCTTTTAAAAAAAATGATAAAATGTATATATCTAAAGCCAAAAGCTAGCATTTTATTCAATAGGGAAACACTTGAAACTTTCCTAATAAGTAAAGGAGTAAAGCAATGATGACCCTTCTCCTTGCTGTTATTTGACATAGTTTTAGAAATGCTAGCGATAGCAAATAGCAAGAGAAAAAAAATTAAAGATACAAACATTTTTCTTAGGCTTTAAATAGTCATTTTAAGTCATTTAAAAAATTTTTAAACAACAAGCAAAGAGGAGCTGATGTGATTTGTTTTGGTTAGCAACATAATGATTTACTTGAGAAGTGAGGAAAGATGAGAAAAGAAAAGATAAAAAGGGGAGCTGATTCTATTCATTCACATTTATTAAGTAACCACTATGTTAAAAACATTATGCTAGGTAATTGAGGATATACAAATATAAATGACACAGACCTTGCTCTCGAGAAACTTACCAGATAATGGGGGACATGAAAATGAGCAGTATGGTGTAGTGGAAAAGGCAATAGATTTAGAGTCCAAACACTTGGGGGCCAAACTCTGGCTTTATGCTAGTTACCAATATGACTTTGGGGAAGTCACCTTACTTCTCTCAGCCTCAATTCCCTCATCTGTAAAATGAGGCAGATGACTTTGAAGATCCTTTTCTTAGAATTTAGAGTTGGTAGTTCAAAAAGAAATATAAGGGACATGACGTACGAACCTGGGAGAAGGACTAGCAAAATGATGTGAAAAATCTGAAGCAAGATAACTTCTACTGGGGACATTGGGGAAGGCAAGATGGTGATGGTATTTGAACCATAGGTGCCACTTTATAGGATCATATAGATTTAGAGTTGGAATGGATCTTAGAAGTATAAGGATGAAAAAGTGAGGGCTAGAGAGTGACTTGCCCAGCGTCACATAGATCATAAATGGTAGAAGAGATGGGCTTTGAACCCAATACTCTTAGGCCAAAATCTCAATGCTTGAAGGTTTTATAGATAAAGATATACAAGAGAACAAGTTCATTTCAGGCCTACATATCACTTTCTTACTTCTTCAAACTTGGTAGTGCTCTAAGCATAGGTATATGGGGAAATGTTATTAGCTTCCCCAGGGATCTAGAAACAGATAAACCTCAGTGGCTTTTGCTTTCTTTTGGTTTATGATGTCACAAGAACCTTTTGGCTACAATGATTCCCGTGATGGTCACATGCTCTAGAGGAAACCAGTTTGGAAGCTCTATATTTTCTACTACCGTATGGCTACTTCCACCCTGACAGGAAACAAAACAAGAATTCCCCTCATTTTCCATGCCGATGAATAAGTGGGAATATGTGTAATTAGAAAATAGAAAATGAGTCACCTGAATCACAGCAGACAGCAAGAAGTCTGGCCCCCATTTAGGATCATTCAAAACTAACTCAATTCAAGCATCATCACTTCAGCAAATGACTATTAGTCATGCAGATGTCAAGTTCTCAGCAATTGGAGTAAGCCAAATAAACAGAACTGTGACTTGGAAGAGCCTTTGGAGGACCAAAAACTTTGCTCTGGTGATTTTGGGAAGAGACCAGAGAGCCAGTTACTATTTGGACGGGGATTTGTTTGTTTTTTCTTCAATATTCTGTATAGGCCAGTGGTGGTAAGTGGCCCTAAATAATTCTCCTAAATCTAAGTGGGCCTGATCAAGTCATTAGCAATGGACACGCTATTAACCATATTTATAAAAACCTTAAAACATTCAGATGTTATTAGATGGGGAAAGGGAGGAATGCCATTTATCAGAGCCACAACTAGGAATTTTTGCACCTTAAGTGAGGAATAGAAAACGGGCATCCAGTATATCCCAAATTACCATCTGTTAATTTCCTACCTTAACCAATTATTCTGAGAGATGCTATGGAGTAACTAGGCAGAGAAGAGGCTTAGGGCATTGGGCCTGGAGTCAGGAACACCTTAGTTCAAATCCAACTGCCAACCCACTGGGCAAGGCACTTAATCTCTGCCTACCTCAGTGTCCTAAACTGTAAAATGGGAACAATATTAAAACCTACCTCACAGAGTTGTCCTAAGGATCAAATGAGATATTTGCAAAGCACTTAGCTTTTACACAGTGAATGTCATATAATAGGCACTTAATAAATGCTTGTTCCCTTCCCTTTTCCATTGGAGCCCTAAATCAGTACCATCCAAATTTGGATCCCTCCAAATTCTGTACTTTTGGCCAAAGTCTTGTTCACCCCAACTATAACTATGTCACCTACTTTCTCTTCAGAGTGTATTTTTCAAACCTTTAATGGCAAAGAAAACAAGGTAAGAATACAAAATGAAATTCTCCAGTACCTAATTAAAGAGAACATCAACATTTTCCACGGCTTGTGCCAATGCCACCACCCAATAGTATGTCTAAGGACTGAGGGACTACTCCAAGACCATCCATCTGTAGCATTGCTTTTCAAGATCCTAAACTGGAAAGCCACATTAAAATCTGGTTCATTCCCAAGTCTCAACACTGCGAGATTTTAAAAAGTCTTATTTAATCGATCTGACACATCCAGCTGCTATGACAAAGAAATCTTACTCGTGTGGATGAGGGTTGTTTAGTCTCGTTTCAGAGAACGGTTGGATACGTAGGGGTTCATCCAATGTTTTGCTCCGGTAATGGGCCCCGTATGTTGTTGGACATCTATCCGACCATCGAGTTTCATTCTTCCAGGATTTTTCAGCCGCATATCTAATCTTGTTGAACTGTTCAGAAGACAACGGGCTAAAGGGCAATACTATTTCTGGAGCCAAGAAAAAAAAGTCTGCCATAGCCACAGATGACCTCTTCTCAGTGGCAGCTTTTCAAGTTCTTTGCATGATTAAAAATTAATTTCCTTATGGTGGCAAAGGGTATATGACCACCGAGATCCCTAACTAGAATGTCTTACTAGAGTGCAAACACTTCCCATTGATGCCAGTTGCTAAGCAACAGGTCACAAAAAGTTTGCTAGTGATACACCCACCAAAAAAAGAAACACTAACTAGGAAGAGGTTTATGAGTTTTATAACCTCATAAGTCTTTCTTATTATGTAGAATTTTGTTATATAATCGTGGTAAGGAAGTAGTTAGTCAAATGACTTTTGTAATAATGCAAATAATCAGTTATATAGTGGCTCCAAACGGTGGTAGCATAAGGCTTAGGGGACTAGATGGAAAGAGAGAGAGAGCTAAGTATTGGCCTCACCTAGAGTTTCTAGTGCCTTTATTTGTCCAGAACATGAAAACAGGAACTGTTGTGATGTCAACAATACCATGTGACTCAAGTAACTTCTCCTATGTCACAGGGAGAGAAAAAATACAATTGAAGTAAGACTGCTTGACCATTTTTGCCATAGAGACGTTTCCTAATTAGTCATTTTTAAAATAAGTGTTTTCAGTGAGCAACTTTTATCTTGATATCACAGTCATTTCAAGACCTCCACCCTCCAGATTCAACCTTCCCTTGAGAAAAAGGAAAAATAATGAAACAAAAACATACAACGTCATAGTCTTTTTCCACCAATTAGTATTCAGTACTGTATCTTCCCAAACAATTTCTTCACTTTTCATCTTGATATTCTAATACTTCAATGGGTTCTATGATCTCATCAATGTGGATGTTCTCTCCAATGATGCGGATCACAACTCACTGGAGTCCGCCCATCCTGGGTCACATTTGTTACGCTTGTCTACGTTGCCCCATAAGCTCATCACGGAGGGTCTACCAGTGTACTGGAACCTTCCTCATTTTTTCTTGACAATGTGAGGGTGTCAAATGGAGCACAGGGGCTTTTTTCGGATCCTCATCTGTCTTTGCCGCTCCCCACTACCCTCAATAGCCTTCACGAATTTCTAAAATTCTCAGGTACCTTAGTAATGGTTGTTTAATTGTGTCTGACTCTTGGTAACCCCATTTGGCATCTTCTTAGTGGCTCACCATTTCCTTCTCCACTTCATTTTACAGATCAGGAAACTGGGGCAAAGAGGGTTAAGTGATTATTTGCCCAGGGGCACATTGCTAATAAACATCTGGAGCTAGATTTGAACTCGGGAAGATGAGTCTTCCTGACTCCAGGCCCAGAACTCTATCTGCTGTACAATCTAATTGCCCATGCTTTAGTAATAGACAATAAATTTATCCAGAATTAGGCTGTGATCACTGGCAAAACAGATTACAATGTGTTACAGAGCTCTCACTATTAGTTGAGAAGGAGGAGGTCAGTTATAGAAAGAAAGGTCCTACATATATAAAAATATTCATATTCAGCATTTTTGTTGTGGCAGAAAATTGGAAACAAAGTGTGGCCATTGATTAGGAAATTGCTAAACAAATGGAGGTATGTGAATGCTATGTTATATTATTACATGATAAGATAAAAAGAATATGAGGAATTCAGAGAAACATGGAAAGATTTCTATGACTTGATGCACAGTAAAGTAAGCAACACAAAGTAAACAATAACTACAGTGGAAAGAACAATAAAAGAAAACTGAACTTTATGTAATTTTATTGACCAGGTTTGGCATTGGAGGAGAAATGAAAAAAAAAATGCACCTTCCTCTTTTCAGTGAAGAGGTGGGTGACTTTGGGTGTATCAGCAATCGGCAAGAATTGTGTCTACTGTATGCCAGGCACTTGGCTAGGTGCTGAGAATACAATAAATAATAAAATAAAAATAAAACTGACCCAGTAATCAAGGGGTATAGGGAATATTGTGTTAACACATACATTCTGTGTGTGTGTGTGTGTGTGTGTGTGTGTGTGAACGGCTGTAGGGAATTTTGTGTAAACACACACATTCTCTCTGTGTCTCTAAAGAAATACAAGGTAATCTGGGGAGGAAGAGGACAGCCTATATCATCTCATATTTTTTTTTTATATCATCTCATATTATCAATACCTTGACTGTCATTTTTTTTTTCATCTTTGTCACAAGAGACAGATAACTGGGGAAATAAGAGTGGCGTAATCAAAAATGAATGCAACTTAAAAGCAAAAAGAATCAATAAAACAAAATAAAACTTAATTGAAATCCAGATTACCTCTTGTTTCAGAGGATCACAGAGGGGAAAAAGATCTTGGAGGCATTTAGTCCAACCCATACTTGATCAGTACTTTTCTGTGGTTACTGGAGCCTCTGCTAAGAAACCTTGAGCATGGAGGAATCCATTATATCCCAAACAAGTTCATTCTTCTTTGGGATGGTTCTAATGGTTAAAAGAGATTTTGGGAGGGGCAGCTAGATGGCAGAGTGGATAGAGCACCGGCCCTGGAGTCAGGAGTACCTGAGTTCAAATCCGGCCTCAGACACTTAACACTTACTAGCTGTGTGACCCTAGGCAAGTCACTTAACCCCAGTTGCCTCACTAAAAAAAAAAAAGAGAGAGAGAGAGAGAGATTTTGGGGCAGTTAGGTGGCACAGTGGATAGAGCACTGGCCCTGGATTCAGGGGGACCTGAGTTCAAATCTGGCCTCAGACACTTAACAATTACTAGCTGTGTGACCCTGGGCAAGTCACTTAACCCCAATTGCCTCACAGAGAGAGAGAGAGATATTTTCCTTGAAGACAGCTGAAACCATCCTCTTTGTCATCATATTTACCCATTGTTCTACCCCCAGTGCTAAGCCAACCAGGTTTCATCCTTTGTTCATCCAGAGAAGTTCTTTGCTAGGACATCTTTAAATCTGGTAATTAAAATGAAACTGAAGTACTTACTTGAATTCACAATATACATTCTTCTGGGTATATCAAGGGGTAGCATTCCTCTGTGGGGGAAAGCTCATATGACCTACCTTGCAACTTTGGAAGAAGCTAGTGTGTGTGGATCATAGGTGTTGAAAGGGGACTTCAGACTAGCCAGTAAAGCCAACTGAATCAATTCAGTTGATCAGTGGTGATGACATGTGGAAGCTGCATCACTCCCCTGTCTAATAAACCAGGAAGTTCTCTTTTGGGTCAGTTGCTGGGTGCTTCTTTAATGTAAACATTGTCAATCCACTGGAGAAGGAAATAACAAACCAGTTCAGTATCTTTGCCAAGAAAACTCTGTAGACAGGTATGGTCCACTTGATCATGAAGAGTTGGACGTGACTGAACAACTGAACAAAGATAAACATCCCAGTGAGGACAAGATGTTCTCTATTTTAATAAGGCCAAGTGGCCCATTGTATCAAAGTAACAAAAAAATAGTGACACGGTGAAAAAAATAAAAACATTTAAAAACTGTTATCCTCAGTAATTCAAAATGTATACAATTCTCAAAACATTATGAGGATAAAAGGAATGTATAATAGAAAACAGACAAGTCAATATGGTAATAAAAATAATGAGAATTGCTTTTACCATGAAGCATAGTGGTTAGCCAGACCATGTTTGGCTGAGACCACAGTGGCTGGGGACCTGTACTAATCTCTGTTCTGCATATGTCATTGAGATTTTCATTGCTCTGCAGTTGCCTGACTTCCCCATGAAAGATGTAGGGTTCCCATTTCTCACATTCACCGTCTCTTGACCTTCATCTTGGCTCCCCAGGGAAAGTTGCTACTTATGGGTTCAAAGTTTAAGAGTTCTTTCTAGCAGAGGGAAAAGGAAAAAAAAAAATAGCTAGTCAGGGTACAAATGTGAATCAAGTATGTAACAAATAGGTTATTCCCACACAGATAAAGGGAATACTAAGGTAATAAAATGATTAGAATGGAATCCAATGATAGATCACTTTGAATACAATCAGTTGGGAAGTCTCATTGGGATTCGGTTTTTTCGAGGCTGCTAAATTAGCTGGTTGAAAGTTGTCCTCCACTGAGCACTGTCCAATCAAACACTAAGTGGGAAAGAGGCTTCGCTCTCAAATACTGAAGCAAGCCTTGGCACAAACAATTCTGCTGTTGCTACTGAAACTGTCACTGATAGCTGTTGCCCTTGTCACTGGAGGAAACACAAAAGGTGAGGCAAGGTATGTGGGTGAGGGGTTGGGGTGGTCTAGTAGAAATGCAGCTAAAAATTTAATCCAGAGGTCGCTAGGTGGGACAGTGAATAGAGTGCCAGCTCTGGAGTCAAGAGAACTTGAGTCCAAATCCAGCCTCAAACACTAGGTGTGTGACCCTGGACAAGTCACTTAACATTGTTTGCCTTACTTTTCTTATCTGTAAAATGATCTGAAGAAAGAAATGGTCAACCACTCCAGCATCTTTGCCAAAAACCAAAACAAAACACAAATGGGGTCACAAAGAGTTGGACATGACTGAAACAACTAACCAATAACAACAAAATTTAATCCATGCTCCACCTGGAGAGCAGAGACCACAAAAACTAAATTCCCATCATTATGCTAGAGTAAGGATAGACCCTTTTTTTCAATACACCCTCCTTGCCCCCCCACCACAGAGTTACATCTCATCTTCTTGAAAGGTGCACCCAAGGGAGCCACCAGCCAGAAGCTACTGCAATACTTCTCTAACTCTTCTTCTGCAAGCTGTGGAACTTTTTTTTTGTGGGACAATTGGGGTTAAGTGACTTGCCCAGGGTCACACAGCTAGTAAGTGTCAAGTGTCTGAGGCCATATTTGAACTCAGGTCTTCCTGAATCCAGGGCCAATGCTTTATCCACTGCGCCTCCTAGCTGCCCCCTGCAAGCTGTGGAACTTTTATAAAATAATCTCCTGTAAAAGCGAGGTCTCCTGATTACTATACTCTTTATATATCTTTTCTCAGAAATGATTGCATTGTGATTTTTATCAATAATTGTTTCATAAAGAACTAGAGGCTGTTTCAAATATAAATGTGGAAACATTCAGAGGGTAAACTTTGGGTTCTCTAGATGTTGAGTACGGTTAAAAATCAATTTGAAATGAAAAAAAAGAATAAGGGAATTAGTTATATATATTTTTAAAAGTCTCTTGATCTGTCAGAATCCTAAAGTTCCAAAAGATCAACACTTATTCTTTATCTTAGCATTTAATCAAATACAGGTGCAGATTGTGCATTGTATCAGGACAATATTTGAGCTTTGGGATTACACAGACTTGAAAATTCCACCTTATAACCTTCCATGCCTAGCATGTTCTCCCTCCTCACTTCTGTCTTTCAGTCGGATCCTCTGGCTTATTTCCAGAATCAGTTCAAATCCAACTTTCTGCTGAAGGTCTTTCCCAGTCTCCACCAACTCCTAACCCCATCAAGCTGTTAGAGAACTCCCTTTTACGATTATTTTCTATCTCCTCTGCAGATATCTTGTATGTTCTAAGTTACTTGAACCTTATCTCTCCCACTAGAACATGTACTCCTTGTGGTCAGGTTTAATTTCTTTGTACCCCTAGAAGTTTAGCACAGTGTCTGGCATTTAATTAGTGCTTAATGAATGTTTGTTGAGTAACCAAACAATAAATAAGAGGGAAAATGAATTTTGTGGTTGTGGTAGGAATGCTGGGCAAGGGTTAACAACACTCCCCATCTTCAAGGTACCTCTTGGAATTATTAAGGCTTCAGGGTAACTAAAACAATCAAAAGTGAAGGTTGCAAAATTATAAAGAACAAGAATGGCCCCCAAGAAGAAATATGAGAAGGTACCTCCCCTACTGGGAGCTCCACAAATATGAAACATTTAATATATTTTCAGGGTCTCTTTAATGTATTCATCAGTTTCACTGATTGTTTTTTCTCTTCTCCCTCTTCTTAAAAAAAAAAATATTCTTTGACTCATAATGGCAAGTGCTTTCCACATCCAGAGAAAGAACTGATGGAACCTGAATGTAGATCGAAGCATACTTTTTTAAACTTTATTTTTTCATGTTTTTTTTCTTTTGTTCTGTTTCTTCTTTCACAACATGACTAATATGAATATGTTTTACATGATTGCACATATATAACCCCCTCAGGGAGGAGGAAAGGGAGACAGAAAGGGAGAAAATTTGGAACTCAAAATTTTATATTAAAATGAATCTTTAAAACTGTCTTTACATGTAACTGAAAAAATACTATTTAAAAGAAAAAATATTTCTGTTATATAGGATTGCTCTTTGGAAAGAATGAGGGGAAGGGATACAGGGGAGATTTTACGTAATATAAAAACAAAAGATAACAATTTTAAAAATATTTTTTAAACCTTCAAGTCCATCAGCATAGTCTAGACATAATCTGTCAGAAGTAAAGAAATTCAAGTATCCTTCTCTCCCCAGCTAGGAACATGGGTTGGGAGCAGAGTGGGTGAGTCAAGGGAAAAAATTCTTAACAGCTATTTGAGAGGATCTTTTTGTCAATGGTAAGGACTTCACACACACACACACACACACACACACACACACGTTAAATATGTGTTGATTGGCCCAGCAGTCTTAGAAAAGAGAGATTAAACCCTTCTCCACACCCCCAGGAAGAAAAAAAAATAACAGAATTACAGCAGCAGACAACAGTTTCAATAGGTAGCAGTGGCAATTTTATAGAAAAAACAACACCTTCCCAGGTGGAGTGGAAAAGTAGCAGTAAGGGAAACTTCAGGACCATTCTGAGACAGCTATAAGAGGAGAAACTAAGAAGCAGCGAGGCACAGTAGGTTTGCCAGGAGACAGAAATATAAGGAATGTGCCCTGCCTCACTTCTGCCCATGATATGATTCTTCTTTACCTTGGAGTTGTCTGAGAGTGGACAATTTTCCCCATCCTCATAGGAGTCTATGGGAGGCTATACCCCTTTGTGTGTGTGTGTGTGTGTGTGTGTGTGTGTGTGAGAGAGAGAGAGAGAGAGAGACAGATGTAGGCAGGAGGAGAGGTGAAGAAAGCTATGAATAACTGTAATTTCTTGATTTCCTTTTAGTCACTTTGCTATTGTGTGATATTTAAATGTTTTGCCATTTGATTTATGATTCCTGCCTAGTCTATTGGTAGAGAACACACTACATGGGGGGCCAACACCATAATTGCCTAGTTACAATCACTCCAACACCCCACGGGGAACCTTGGATAACAAAGGGGCTCCCAGAGTCATGGGAGGTGGTGCTACACATAATTCATGCAAATTGTAAGATATAGAGAGGATCAATGCTTTACTAGTCAGAAACCATGTTTATACAGAGGCTGAAAGATGCAGCTAATTAAAATCTGATTTTTATAAGAAGGGGGTCTATATGGAATGAAGGTTTAAGGAATAGGGAAAAAGGAATTTAAGGAAGTTGGTAAGGAATGTCCAAAAGAAAGGTTCAATTTTGTAGCATTTTTCTTTTGCTCCAGTCTGCTTTCCTGTGGTTCGTTTTTAGTTTTTACCAATTGAAAACTGAAAATTATATAATTCTAGATGTACCAAAAGTCTTGGTGCAGTTTTAAGCTAAGGCTTTTGGAATACCCTTCATGTCAACTTCCAACAATGCTCTAAAATCTTACAGGGAATTTATTTTCTGTTTAGTCTTTTTCCTTTCCTCTCAGGACATTTAAGAAAAATCAAGGATACCATAGAATTTCAATCAATAAGACTCCATTTTAGAATCCTTCATATATTTTTAAAGCTGAAAATAAATGCTATACCAATCAAACTACTGAGGGAATACTTTCCAGAGTTGCAAAAATAATGACAAAAGTCATTTGGAAAAATGAAAGACCTAGAATATTAATGAAAATGGAAAAAAATGAAATGAAAGGGAACTAGCACTTCTGGGACTCATTTTAAAACAGTAATCATCAAAACTATTTTATACTGGTCAAAAAATTATAAAAGAGGATCTGTGAAACAGACTACACAGGGAAGAATCCCTTTTGCTGAATTTTCATCCAGTTCATGACACTAACCATGGGTTTCCCAAGACTCTGTCCTAAGACCTCTTCTCTTCTCTCTCTAAATATTTTGCTTTGCTCATTAGCTCTCATGGATTCAATTATCATCTCTGTGCATATGATTCTCAAATTACTTATTCAGCCCTAATATCTCTCCTGATCCCTAATCTCTTCTCCAGCTCTCTAATGAACATATTTAACTGGATGTCCTATAGACATACTAAATGCAACGTGTACGAAACTAAACTCAATATCTTTCCTCCCAAACCCTCCCATCCCCTTAACTTTCTTGTTACTATCATGGGCACCACCGTTTTCCCCAGCACTCAGAGTCACAATCTTGGTGTCATCCCCAATCCCTCCCTCTCCTTTCCCCCCCACCCCCCGCCATGTCTAATCAGTTGCCAAGTTCTGTCTATTTTACCTACAAAACATCTGTTGTATATAATCCTTTCTCTATGCTACCACTACCACCATCCTGGTGCATGCTTTCATAACCCCATGCCTGGTCTACTGCAGTAACCTGTTGGTTGGTCTTCATTCCCTGCCTCAAGTCTCTCCCACACTCCAGTCCATCTGTCACCAGTCTGTCAAACTGATCTTCCTAAAGTGAAGTCTGACCATATCACTCCCCTTTGACAACAACCTCCAGTGACTACTGTCTCTGGATTTGAAAGCCCTTTATAACCTGCCTTCCTCCTACCTTTCCAGTCTTCTGACATCTTACTGCCCTCCAAATACTCTGGGATTCAGTGATGCTGGTCTCCTTCCTGTTACAGGCATAACACTTTTTTTCCCAACTCTGGCCATTTTCACTGGCTGTCCCCCATATTTGAAAATGCTCTCCCTATTCATCTCAATCTCTTGATTTCCCTGGCTTCCTTCAAGTCCCAATTAAATCCCATCATCCTTAACACTAATGACTTTCCTCTATTGATTATCTCCAATTTTTCCTGCATATTTCTTGTTTGTGTACAGTTATTAAATTAAAATCATCCATTGACTTTGAGCTCCTTGAGAATAGGAACTGGTTTTTGGTTTGGGTTTTGCCTCTTTTTTGCATCCCCAGGACTTAGCACAAAGCCTAGCACCTGATTGGTATTTAATATTTATTGAATCTACTTCAATCACAAATAATTGAACTCAATAAACCAATTTCGGATAAACACAAAAACATAAATGACCTAGGAAAGAATTTCTTATTTGAAAAGCTGGAAAACTGTCAGGCAAAAATTAGGCTTAAATAAACATATTATGCTATGTAACAGAATACATTCAAAACGGATATATGACCTGAATATTAAAGATCATACCATAAAAACATTAGAAGAGAATCAGATCAAGTGCCTTTCACAGCTATGGTTAGGGAGTGATTTCTTAATTAAGCAAGGGCTAGATGCAATTACAGGAGATAAAACAAATTATTTCAATTATATTAAATTGAAAAGCTTTTGCATGAACAAAATTAATGCAACTAGGATAATAAGGGAAATTAGGAAAAACCTTAATATCAAATATTTCTAATAAGGATCTATCTAAGCCCTAGAGGCAGCTAACAGAAATGTAAAAGGATTGAGCAATACTCAGTATACAAGTGGTCAAAAGAAATGATAAAACAGTTCTCAAAAGAATTGCAAAAGAAAACTTCTGAAGGGTCTGTGTGGAAGCAGGTGTTTTAATGCATTGCTGGTGGAGCTCTGAACTGGTCTGGTCATTCTGGAAAGCAATTTGGAACTGTGGTCCCCAAACTGTTAAACTCTTCATACTCTTTACCCAGGGCAGCTGGGTGGTACAGTGGATAAAGGGCCAGGCCTGAAGTCAAGACTCATCTCCAAGAGTTTAAATCTGGCCTCAGTCACTTACTAGCTCTGTGACCCTGGGCAAGTCACTGAACCCTGTTTGTCTCAGTTTCCCCATCCATAAAATGAGCTGGAGAAGGAAATGGCAAACTGCTCCAGTATCTTTGCCAAGAAAACCCCAAATGGGGTCACAAAGAGTTGAATGTGACTGAAAACAACTAGACAACAACTCTTTGATCCATTGATACCTCTACTAGGCCTATACCCTAAAGAGATCAAAGGAATTGGAAAATAACCTATATGTACTATATGTAAAGAACCTGTATGTACTCTACATATACATAATATGTATAAATGTGTGTGTATGTTATATATATATATATATACATATATGTGTGTGTGTGTATTCTGTAAGAAATTATGAAAGGAATGAGTTCACAAAAACCTTTGAAGACTTGTATGAACCGAAGCAAAGTGAAATGAGCAAAAGCAGAAGAATGTATACAGTAATAACAATATTTTAAAGCTAATCCATTTCTGTAGATGAGAAAGCTGAGGACCAACTATTTTAAAACATTTTTTAAGTTCTATTTTATTTTCAGTTCCAAATCCTTCCCCTCTCCCCCACTCATTAGAGGCAAGAAATTTTAAATATTTTCAAAAAAAAGAAGGCAAGAAATACAAAACTCATTAGAAGCTGGGAATCAAAGGGCTGACGTGACTTACCCAAGGTCACACAACCAGCAAGTAGCAGAGACAGGGCTTGAATCCAGTGTATTCTGGTTTCAAGTTCATTGTTCTTTCTATTCGTTTCTGTGTCTTCTAATCTTTTCTGCATATTTATATGTGGGTTTTGCTGTTATTTTTATTATTTACAGTTTTATTCAGTGTACAGATTGTACTTTTTGTTTTGCCTTCGATCTATACCACTTTCAATGTTTTCCCATATTTGTTTTCTTTGTACTTGCCATTCATCTTTTAAATTAAATGTTTTATTTATGAGCTTATGCACTTTTTTTTTACAAAGCTATTACTTCTTTGCAACTGCCCACCCACCAACAGAACCCTCCCTTGTAACAAGGAAATCTAGTTAAGCCAAATAATAAAATAATTGTATGTACCAGTACATTGGTATTGTTTGACAATATGTGCTCCATTCCACATCTATAGCCCACAACCCCTACAGAGAGAAGGAAGTCAGGCCTCTGATATCAGCAGTTTTCCTTTATGTAATTGTGATCATGGTGTAAGTTGTTTCTCCAGGTCTGATTGCTTTGCTCAATTCATCTGTCTTCCCAAGTGTGACCAAGCCTACATTTCCTTGATACATCCTATTTCCTCCCACCCACAACATTGGGACTTGAACTGAAAGAAGATAAATCTGTCTGGGATCTGACTGAACTACACTACTGGCCCCCGTTTTCCTCATGAAGCTTCTTCCTTCTTTGACACCCTGCCCCCTTCCTCTCCCTGGCTAATCTGAGATAGATCTAGGACAAAGCTGTTTCTGGGACATGAAAGGCCCCAACTTCCCTGACATGGCCTTCTGGTCGTCCAAAGCCATGAAAAGTCCCATTCGGGGCAGTAGGTGGCCCAATGGATAGAACACCAGCCCTGGAGTCAGGAGGCCAAATCTGACCTCAGACACTTACTTAGCTGTGTGACCCTGGGCAGTTTACTTAATCCCAATTGCCCCAAAGAATAAAATAAAATAAAAAGCCCTGATGTCATAGAATTTGCATTCAGCACAGTCTTGCTGACCAGACCCATTTCCATATGATGATGAAACAGGACATATCCAAGTGCCATTATATCTTTGCTGAATCTCCTTGTTGTATTTGTTGTTGTTGTTGTTCATGACCCACGTGGGGTTTTCTTAACAAAGATACTGAAGTGGTTTGCCACTTCCTTCTCCATCTAATTTTACAAGTAAGGAAACTGAGACAAAAAAAGGATTAAGTGACCTGCCCTGGGTTACACTGGGGAGCAAGTGTCTGAGACCAGATTTGAACTCAAAGATAAGTCTTCCTGACTCCAGGCCCAACACTCTATCCACTGCTCCACCTAGCTGCCTTGTTATGTTAGTGCTAAGTAAATCCCTTTAGGTTAAATGGTCAGTTACTTTAAGGTGCCTCATTCTGGCATGAGAGCTTTGCCTGTGACACCAAATTTCCCCAAATTCTTCATATTCATCAGTTCTTATGTTTCTATTTGTCTATATCCATATACCACAATTTTTTTTATCATTCCCTAATCTATTGGTACCTACTTTGATTACAATTCTTGGCTGCCACAAAAAAGCGCAGCTATACTTTTGTACATATGGGACCTTTCCCCTGCCTTTTAATTCCTTGGGCGTACATACCCAGTAGTGATCTTATTTGTAATCTCTTAAAGTGCTGAAATATCCCATTCTATTAAGATGCCATCGTTATTTTCAGCTATTTCCCCAACAGTTGGAGGCTGATGCTGGTGGTTTGGTTGGATAGATTTCTAAGTCGCACTATGACCCTGGGGAGTTTGTAAGCAGGAAGAAATTCCATACGTGTTGATTTGGGGTATAAAATATTTTTAGAAAGGAAAATCACCAATGATCCAGGTCACCACGCCAAGTTCCAAGCCTGACTCCTTTTGGCATGTTGCATAAGGAGAGATTTCTGATTTAGTGATTACACAAGTTATCTGGCATTTTCCATGGTATTCTGAAAAATGCATAAAGCTGAGACACAAATATATTTATAGC
The DNA here is from genome assembly GCF_019393635.1 of Dromiciops gliroides. Taxonomy (NCBI): domain Eukaryota; kingdom Metazoa; phylum Chordata; class Mammalia; order Microbiotheria; family Microbiotheriidae; genus Dromiciops; species Dromiciops gliroides. Next base: position 159,525,933 of record NC_057866.1, on the reverse strand, counting down.
CCTATATTTACCCATTTATCATTTCACCCCACAAAGCTGAGAAACCTTATAGAATTGTTATTCACACAGTAGAACTTGGTCAATTATATTATGTGTAGTCTATCCTTTGGACTGCCATTTCTTTACAGAGACCAGTTATTGTTTGTGGTTTTTACTCTGTCTCAGGAAATTTACAACAAATTTGTTCAAAATGAACCATGCCATCCATTATTATCTACCCACGGGTCTATTTTACTTTTGTCCTGCCACTGGACTTTGATGACTCAGGAAGAGAGAGTGAGGCTGATGGCTTTGTACAGCTTTGCCTTACTTCAATCCAATTCACATGGAAGTCAAGACATCACCCATAATGTCACCGGTCCTCTTCAAAAAGAAAGGATGAACAACAGCCCATGGGTCTATTTCTTATAAATATATTCCTGTGCTATATTGCTTGTGTGTGAATTACAACATAATGGAAAAAACCACTAAAAAAATTCAAACTCTAAGCAATTGAAAAACCAATAATGCTCCTATAGAACAGATAATGGAACATACCTACCTACCTTCTCTTGGCAGAGAAGGGGGAAACTACTCGGGGAGAGATGCTATAGACATTGTCCAACAGGGCCACAGCAAGGGATGGATTTTGTTTAAATGTTTTCCTTCATACAAGGAAAGGTTCCATTTCAAGGGGGAAGGGTGTGGGACTGAATATTTCCTCAAATTACTCGTGTCAAAAGAAAAGGCATCAATGAAAATTTTTTTAATGTTTTGTGAGCTTGACTATAAACCCATGTCACTTCTCTGACACTCTGAGATTAGCTTACAGTAGAGCATCTGCTGAGGCAGGAAAGCAAAATTACAGAACATCTTACATAATCTTTTTTTTTTTCCCCAGCGGGGCAATGAGGGTTAAGTGACTTGCCCAGGCTTACACAGCTAGTAAGTATCAAGTGTCTGAGGCCGAATTTGAACTCAGGTCCTCCTGAATCCAGGGCCAGTGCTCTATCCACTGCGCCACCTAGCTGCCCCCTTCATATATATATATATATATATATATATATATATATATATATATATATATATATATATATATATATATATATATATATATATATATATATATATATATATATATATGGTGAGGCAATTGGGGTTAAGTGACTTGCCCAGGGTCACACAGCTAGTAAGTGTTAAGTGTCTGAGGTTGGATTTGAACTCAGGTCCTTCTGAATTCAGGGCCAGAGCTCTATCCACTGCACCACCTAGCTGCCCCATAATCATTTTAAAATACAAATAATTTTTTTTTTGCTTTCTCATTATTAGTAGAGAAACTAATGGTGTCAATATAGGGGTTTTTAAGAGCAAACATCCTTCAACTATTTTGACAGATCTTTGATGTCTTCAGAGCATTCACTCAACAAATGCAGGCCGTAACTAAGCCCTCCATGCCTTCTCATCCTACTTGTAATTAGTATCCAACATTTCCATAAATCATCCTTCAAGTTGTTACTAAATATACTGAAGGCCTTCTTTCGGTCCTTTGGATATTGCAAAGATGCTAGTGATGCACTGAGCAATCCATCTCTTATCCTAACTCTTGCTACGTGACTATCACCTCCTTTTCTGGTCCCATTAAATCCATGATGTTGTCTTTCATGCCACTAATTACATGCATGATGGGTCTAAGTAGGCTTGCTGCATATTACCAAACAGGACCTGCATCTTTTCACTAGTGTTTGAGGTGCCTAAAATTATGACCTTTCAGGAACATTGGAGTCATATGATTCATAGTCACAAAGCACTGTTGAAAGAATATTGCTTTGGGGGCAGCTAGGTGGCACAGTGGATAGAGTACCGGCCCTGAAGTCAGGAGTGCCTGAGTTCGAATTCGGCCTCAGACGCTTAACACTTACTAGCTGTGTGACCCTGGGCAAGTCACTTGGCCCCAATTGCTTCACTAAAAATTAAAAAAAAAAAGAAAGAATATTGCTTTAAAAGATGGGCTGAACAGCAATATTGTAAAGATAATCAACTGTGAAAGACTTAGTAACCCTATTCAACACAATGACCCACCAAAATTCCAAAGAACTTATGATGAAAAATACTACTTCCAGAAAACTGATGGACTTAATGCAGACTGAAGAATATTTTTCTCACTTTTTTTTTGGAAGGGCAATGAGAGTTAATTAACTTGCCCAGGGTCACACAGCTAGTAAGTGTCAAGTGTCTGAGACCAGACTTGAACTCAGGTTCTCCTGAATCCAGGGACGGTGTTTTATCCACTCTACCACCTAGGTGCCCCCTTTTTTTCTCACTTTTTAAAAAAATATGGCTAATGTGGGAATTTGTTCTGCATGACTTCCTATTTCTAATAGGTTTTGTATTTCTTGCCTTCTGAATGCATGCGGGAAAGGAAAAGAATTTGGAACTGAAAATAAAATTGAATTTTAAAAAATTGAATGGTTAGTCACAGCAGTATTATGACAATAGAAAAATGCTCCGGTTTTCCAAATGTGATGTTACCTGATCTCTTTCTATTCTATTCTGGGCCCAGGTCATTTCTAACCACAGCACATGAATTATAAATATCTATATATCTATGGATAGACAGAAAAAAATAGTGCAGTGGGCAAAATGCCAAGCTTATAGTCAGAAAGTCTTGACTTCAAATCCCACTCCTAATGTTTACTACCTGTGTGAAAATGGGCAAGTCACTAAACTTCTAAGTGCACCTGAAGATCTTTGCAATCCGTAGAGAATCCATCTATTTGGACTCCACAAAAGCTCTCTCCCATAACACTGGTAAACACTTTAGGTAAGCATATTTCTTTCATATTATGTTGATTCTTTTTTTTTTTTTTGGCGGGGCAATGAGGGTTAAGTGACTTGCCCAGGGTCATACAGCTAGTAAGTGTCAAATGTCTGGGGTCAGATTTGAACTCAGGTCCTCCTGAATCCAGGGCCAGTGCTTTATCCACTGAGCCACCTAGCTGCCCCAATGTTGATTCTTAACAGATCCTGGAACAGAGTTTTCTCCATGATCATATCTGTCATAGAACTTATATATGACGTAAAAATTATATTTCAAAATGCCTCATTTGAAGATAGCCTTTAAGGTTGTTGTTTTTGTTCTACCAAATCAAATTAATTTTTGAAAGTCAACAATAAACAAGAATCTTGCACTCTTTACATTTCTCAGTCAGCAGTATGACTGGAAGATGTTGTCTACTTAAGATTTTTTTTTTGGATGAAAATAAAAGCCACATTTTTTTGTAGTAACAAAGAACTGGAGAACTTGGAACTGCGCACCAGTTTAGGATTGGCTAAAAAACAATGTGATACATAAATGTAACAAAATAGTATTACAACAGAGATGTATGGGAAGACTTTTATGAACTGATGCAAAGTGAATTAAACAAAATTAAAATATAAACAACGATGTGTAAACGGAAAGTACAACAACAACAAAATGAAATAGAATGCTGTGTGATTATAATGGCCAACCTTGACCCCATAAAGGAGATAAGAGAATATGCCTCCCTTCTTAGTTTACAAGATGGGAGTGGCTCTGACTACAGAACACAGCATTTACTGTCAGACTCAATGTATATTAGTTTGGCTGAACTGTACTTCTCCCCGCACTCCCTCCACTTCTTAAAAATTTCTTCGTAACAAGGTATAGAGTGAGAAAGGAAGAAATATTTGGAAAGGAAGGTGATATGAAAAATTGTATATATACATAAATTTGAACACAGATTTTTTTTAAAAGAAAAAAAAGCTAAATAAAAGCTTGCTTGTTCCCTTCTGTTTTCCTTAAGAATATCTTTGAGGGATACATACACCATTCTCATAAAGACTTTGTAGTATGAGTAATTCCTGGTGTTTTTTACATTGTTCTTTTTTTGGCTAGGGCTGGGAGCAGGATAGCAGAGGGACATTCCTGATCTTTTCTATTAGATTCTTTTAGAATCTCTTTGACATATTTTGAAAAATGATTCTTGAGTTCCCTTACAATTGTCCTCTCCAGCATGGGTTTTTACTGTTTGTATTTGGTTAGGTCCAGATGTTCTTAACACTTTTATCTTCTTAAGTTCTATATCTTCTTCCTGACATAGTAGTAAATGGTAGAGTTCAAATGTTGTGATTCAATTCTTATTACTGAAGAGGCTAAATTGCTAGAGAAACACTAGTAGAACTGTTCTATTTCATGTCTATTTGTCATAATATCTTCTTTTTTTTTTTTTCAACAATCTCAGGATGATCTGAATTAGCTGGATCTTAAGTCAAGATTTCTGTAGGCTTATTTTCCCCTCTGCAATGTTCCACCAATGATCTAGAACAATGTTATTTTGGATTTCACACCTCTCTTTTTTGGTCAAGAGATCAAAATACAAAGGATTAATTTGGAAAAAATTATCTTTGGCCAAAACATGTTTTACTATACCATATGGTACTTCTCTGTTCATTTCAAAAAGAGATGTGGCACAGAACATTCTTCTCACAGTGATTCTGATAGTTTTCTTCTCCAATTCCGTAAAGAAAGGTAGGAAGGACATTTGGTATCATCCAAGACTTATCAAATCAGAGAATTTTTAATATTAAATTATATGAGGGGGGCAGCTAGGTGGTGCAGTGGATAAAGCACCAGCCCTGGATTCAGGAGAACCTGAGTTCAAATTCGGCCTCAAAACACTTGACACTTACTAGCTGTGTGACCCTGGGAAAGTCACTTAAACCTCATTGCCCCACAAAAAAAAAAAAAATTGTGTAATAATTTAGAAAGGGAAGAGTCAAGAAAAGCTGAATGATAACAGGAATTAGATAATTTTATTAATAACATATTTTTAATCTTATAGCTCTTTATATAATTAAAAGAAAGCCTCAAAAATTAGCAAAAGCCCAGAGGTTTTTTTTTTTAAAAGCAAACAAGTTCCACTTTTAAAAATTAAGTTATTTCCAAAAGAAATTAGACTCTGGCTAAGTTAAGAATTCTAGTTTTATGACTCAAAGCTTTATATTGCACATTTCCATCCTACACAATACATCCTCTCTGCAAAGACACCTGAACATTTATTAGGAAGACTAGCTGTATTTCCCTACCTACAAAGCTGGATAAAGGAAATATAATTCTGACCAAGAGTAGTCTTCTTACATAAGAATAAAAAAATAAGTGACAGGCTAACAGTGAGAATATCCCATCACTAGGCTGGAATAATTTAAGTTATCCTCTGTTTGTCTTGATTATAATACTATCACCAAGTAATGAAATGCTAAGTGGTATCCTTTGTTTTATATATATATATATATATATATATATATATATACACACATATACTATATATCTACATGTAATATTGTTCTTCAGTTGTTTCAGTTGTATCTTACTCTTTGTGAACCCATTTGGGGTTTTCTTGGCAAAGATACTAGAATGGTTAGCCATTTCCTTCTCCATGTCATTTTACAGATGAGGAAAATGAGGCAAACAGAGTCAAGTGGCTTGCCCAAGGTCACACAGCCAGTAAGTACTTGAGACCTGATTTGAACTCAGGAAGATGTGTCTTCCTGACTCCAGGCTCAGCACTCAATCCACTGTGCCACCTAGCTGAATATGGGTTTAATGTAATATTGTTATATTTATTTATATTTATATTTCTGTAGTTAATGATATATTGAGACATTTCTAAATAGATAAAAAACTAAATAAAAAACTTACCAGAAATTCAAAAACAAAGGAAAACCAGATTGTGGAAACCCTTTCCAAAGAGTGAAGTGTAATTTATTTGCAGAGGATATAAAAAGGATAGACTCTTAAGAGTTAAAAGACTGGCATGGATGTCTCAACTGAATTAAACAGGTACTCTACTAATAATCTCCTCTGAAAAACTCATTTATTCTCTCTGTACCTAGATTCTCCAACTTTAAATTAAGGATAACATTCTCTATCAAACTATCTTTTGGAAAGAATGAAATAAGGTTTGTAAAATACTTTCAACTTCAAGGCATTAAAGTCATGTATACAACATACAGAATTTACCTTCTAAGAGTCTCTACTTACTATCTTTTGTAACTTGAGATTAAGTGCCCTTTAGAATTGTGCAGTCACACAATTCTCATTACCTTTAAAAAAATCACCACCAATTCAAACATGAGCATCCTAAAAAATGTCCCTTGACCTCACATAAACCAAATGCTTATCTAAGTCTCATACACTCTTACAAGAAACTTTATATGTCCTATGGCTCACTTTAGAAAATTCATATTGCCTAAATCTTCATGAATTAAAGTAGCTCAAACTGAAACTTTTTTTTCTCTAGAGAAAACTTTAGATAAAATAGTCATTCATTTACCACTATAATATTTTATCACTATAATATTTTGTTATCAAACATGGTACTTGAAACACTAATGGTAAATATGCACTATTTAAGGTACAATTGTGGTTAGCACAGTAATTACAAATACTTTGGGGAAGGGGGATGCCTCACTATTATCTACTATAAGTATATGTTTCAAGTGGAAAAAAATGAGTCCATGAATTCTAATAATTAACTAACCAGAATTCATTGGTGGAAAGGGGGGAAAATTAGGCTAAATGCTACTTCTGATTGTTCTTGGACTACCCATCATTTCCTCTGTCTTCCATAAAATCAAATTATGGCGGGTTGTGCCACAAGGCAAAAAACTGTCATTAGACTGGAAAGTTCAACACACTAACTTCACTACTTGCAGGATTCATGTTTTCATTTGTGTGAACATCCCCTCTACTAATGCATCCCATAATGTTATGGTCTAATGCATTTCATCACCTGGTGGCTAAACCTCTGCTGATGAGCTTCTACAGACTTAACTAAGCTGGAGCTCAGCTGATAAATCATCACTAGGCCTGTATCATTGCAAAGAATTCACCATAGAAAGGACTTAAAAACCACCATCAAATTCCTATCAATTATAAGAAGAGCATTACAGCAATAATAAGACAGTGGGAAAGAAATGGAAACACAGGAAAGAAAACAAGGCCATTTGGCTTTAATAACTTAAAAGGTTTAAAATCTCAAAACTAAACTTAAAATGCTATTATCTTTAATACAAAAAAAGAAATGAAATTTTTTCTACGAAGTCTATACATCATAAAATGTTTTAAGCTTCTAACCCAAGTAGCAAAGAACTAAAAGGCAAGTGGGAGAATGAAGGAATAAAATTTAAATTGTCATAAATTGAGTAATTAATCCTTAAGAAATTAAGGATTAGCTAGAATTTGGGGGAGTACCCATGCTGTCCTTTGGGAGATTAATTGGAACCGGTAGATTACCTGGCCCATATAGGTTACCATGGATTTCCTAGTCTTTGGTATGGTTCTCTTTTGAGATTGGTATTCAAATCTGAGCAAATACCCTATAATTTAGCCATCACATTTTTTCCCCAAGTCTTTAGCTACTATACACAATATGTAATCATTTCAAAAATTCCTCAATGAATCTGATCCTCAAAAAAATGTCAATCATATTTTTAAGGTTTTCAAAAATGACTATGTTATTATTAGCACCAAACAGAATTTTTTGGGTGGAAGGAAGAGGGGCCAGGCAATGAGGGTTAAGTGACTTGCCCAGGGTCACACAGCTAATAAGTGTCAAGTGTCTGAAGTTGGATTTGAACTCAGGTCCTCCTAAATCCAGGGCCAGTGCTTTATCCACTGTGCCACCTAACTGCCCCCCAAACACAACTTCTCAAATGTGGTCACTACTGAATGTTTTACCTAGAATGAAAGAAAGTATTTCTGGGACAGCATCTCCTTTTTGCCTCCCTCAGTTTCCTTTGTTCCTGACTAAGGACAGAAGCCAATCCTGCATCGCCTCTGCACTCATGGGCAAGAGCTCAGCGAGTCCCACTTCTGTGTGCCAAGAACAGAAAAAGAATATAGTTAGTAATGTATGGTAGGAACTTCTTAAGTGTTGTGAAATTGCCTCATCTTTACCATGGATAACCATATTTAAGTTTACCAAGTGTGAGTCTTAAATATGGGGATCAAATTTGGCCATAAAATAAATGACAAATTATAAAATATCATGAGAGAATTTTAATATTAGAATATTTTCACATATTGAAGGATCACATAAATTAGTCTCAGATTTTAAAAGCTTTCAACAATATATCTGCTGCTAGTCCTGGAGATAGACCCCCACTGGCAACCTTTTCTTCCAGAAGAGGAATTTGGTCCTTCACTGCTGAACAATTTCGGAAACGTTCTAACACACTTTCCTGGATCAGGTTCCACATCCAGACTTTCTGCTGCTTCTGTCTCCTGGCAATGAGCTCATGACTGGCAAGCATGAGCTCCTGGAATTCTTTCATTCTGTCCCACATCTCAGTGATTCCTTCTCCAGTTTTTGCAGAAATGCGTACTACCTATAGAAAAATGAAGAGGGATCTGTCTCATTTCATATCGAAGGAATGGCAAGCATTCTTCTTGAGTGGCTCATTCTTACTATCTCATTATTCAAGTAAACAACAAATTCAAGCTGTATTTTTAAAATGTAGAAAAGTAGGTACAAAGAATAACTTAACTAGAATTACTTAGTAAACTTTTTATAGAGCCAAGAAATAACTGGAGATCCAAATCTTTGTTTGGTAATTTATGCAGAGCCAATAATTATTGGGGAGGGGGGGTCCTAAAGATAAAAACTGCAAAGCTAGGAAGGGTTTCCATGTACAAGTTGGTTTGGGGACCACAGCCCCATTAATAGGGAAAAATATCCCCGATTGAGCAAATAATAGGTACAGAAGGTAAATAGTGAGGAATGTCCCATTAATGGGACTGGAAGCTGAATTTGAGAAACATGTTTTCAATATTGGATGTTGGAGGGGATGTGGGAAAGCGGGGATGCTAATCCACTGTTGGTGAAGTCGTGAAAAGATCCAACCATTCTGGAGAACAATTTGGAACTATGCCCAAAGGGCTATCAAACTGTGCATACCCTTTGATCCAACAATACCACTGCTAGGTTAATATCCCAAATTGTGGTGGCTAAGAATTGGAAATCAAAGGACTACCCATTAATTGGGGAATGGCTAAAGAAATTGTGGTATATGATTATAAATGGATTATTATTGTGCTATAAGAAATGACAAGCAGGATGATTTCAGAAAGGCCTGGAAAGATCTGTATGAACTGATATATAGTGAAGTGAGCAGAACTAAGGGAAGATTGTGCATACTGATAGCAATATTGTTTAATGAAGAACTGTGAACGACTTAACTATTCTTAGCAATACAATGATCCAGGACAATTCCAAAAGACTAATGATGAAGCATACTATCCACCTCCAAAGAAAGAACTGATATTGATTGAAAATTCACTGAAGAATTTACTCTTTCATTTTTTTTCTTTTATTCAAGTTTTCTTATACAAAATGACTAATATGGTAATGTTTTATATAATTGCACATGTATAACCTATATCTGCTTACCACCTCAGGGAGGGGGAAGGGAAGGTGGGAAGGAGGTATAGAATTTGGAACTCAAAGCTTTAAATAAAAAAGAAACATGATTTAAAAGCTTTAAAAAAAAGCTTTTTTTTTAAAAGCTTTAAAAAAAAAAGAAACATGATTTCACTTTCTTATAGCTGTCATGTTTGTGGTTTATTTCTTTAAGAACACAATAATCTTACAGGCAAAGCTGGAGAAGTCAGAATTATGACATAAATAGATATAGGACTACATCTTTTTACTGCCATCTCCCCTTGTTACTAACTTCATAACATGCTGAATGGGAAGGAAAGTATAATTTTATAAAAGCCTTTACTCTTTCACATTGTGGAGAAACTAATCATCAATAACTCTATAATCTTGGAAATAGGTTGCTTTCAGAATGGATTTGCCACCATCTCAACATGTTCAAAATCAAGCCTTAAGTACCTTAATCTATCATTTCATATCTAGAACCCTTCCTTTTGACATGTAGTAAGCTGGTGATAATTTCAATACTCCTGCTACAGACTCTACCTTTGTCATAATTTTTAAAACTGTAATCTTCACATAAAAGCTAAGATTGATTATATGTCTTGCTTAGGATTGACATCCTTTTATAAAATGTGCACAGTCCATTCAGGAGGAAAAGCTTATAAATGGAATGGATACTCACCTTTGGCTTCCAGACTTTTGAGCGCTTGCGGAGCAATTTTAATGCACTCACATACTCTGCTTGTATCCTTCGAGCTGGCACAACCAAGTCCCCATCAGCTTTAGTTACAGCTACCAGATCAGCCATTTCAATTATACCCCGTTTGATGCCCTGAAGAAAAAAAGGAGGAAAGAAGAATAAGTATTAATTTAACACTGGTCAACTAGTCAATGCTGGGCTCATAAGGCAAGATGCTTCATTAATTTATTCTTTCAGCTGAAGTATGAAAATGCCCCAAGGCTCTATCCTATGCCCCATTCTTTTCTCTCCATATACTCTCTCCTTTGTAAATCTTATCTGCTCACATATGTTCAACTATCAATTCTATGCAGATGACTTTAAAATCTGTACACTGAGCTGTTGTCTCTCCTCTGTAGGAGAACTCCAGTAGTACTCCAGTCCTGTCATCTACCTACTGAACACCTTCATCTAGATGGCTCACTGACATATCAAACTAAATAAGTCCAAAACTAAACTTACCATCTTTTCCCCAAACCTACATCTTCTCTAAGATTCCCTATTGTTATTGATAACACCATTTATTCAAAAATTATTTATCCAGTGACTACTGTGTGACAGACACTTATATCCCTAATACTACTCTATGCCATCCATAATTATTTTTTGGTTTGGAGAAGTGGTAAAGACAGAATGGAAAGGCACAAATGGAACAGCAGCCCCTGTCCTCAAGGAGCTTACATTCTAGTGGGGGTAAACAATATATACAAGAGCACTAGCAACATAGAAGGAAAGCAATCCTTCAACAAATATTTACAAAGTACCTAGAACTGTCAGACACTGTACCAGGTGGAAAGGACACAAAACCAAAAATATAATAGTCTCTGTTCTCAAACAGCTTGAGGATGCTCATCATTGTATAAATTGTTCTCCTAGTTCTGCTCATTCCATTATGCATCAGTTCATAAAGCTATTCCCAATTTCTTCTGAATTTTTCCATTTCGTCATATATTATAAAATAATATATTATGTACCTATACCACATTTTGTTTAGCCATTCTCCAATAGGAAGATCTTAGTTTCCAGTTTGGGGTTGTCATGATTTTTATACATATTTTTTCTTTCTTTGATTTCTTTTGGGTATATGCTTAGTAGTGGTAACTGGGTCTGAGAAGATGCACAGTTTGGTAACTTTAATGAAATAATCCTGAATTACTTTCCAGATGGGCTGAATTAATTCACAGCTCCATCAACAGTGCAGTAGTGTATCGGTTTTCCTACATCACCTCCACAGTTGTCATTTTCCTCTTTTGTTATCTCTTCCAGATTGAATGGTATGCAGTATAATCTCAAGGTTGCTTTAATGTGAATTTCTCTAATTATTAGTAATTTAGAGTATTTTTTCACATTATTATAAATAGCTTAGATTTCTTCTTTTGAACATTACCTTTCCATTTGATCATTAATTGGAGAATAGCTCTTACTGTTCAAATTTGAATCAGTTTCCTTAAATATCTTGAAAATAAGACCTTGATCTCAGAAGGTTGTTACAAAGATTTTCCCCCAGTTACCTGTTTTCCTTTAAATTTTTACTAAAACTTTAAAAGACTTAAGAATTCTGATCAAAGCAATGAGGAGCCATGATAAAAATGTTACCACCTCTTGATGGAGAGGTGATGGACTCAAGGTGTGTAAGAAGGTACATATTTTTGGACATGGTCATTATGAGGATTGATTTTGTATGACTACGCTTATTTTTTTCTTTCTGTTTTTAATGGGATGGCAGGAGTCAAGGAGAGGAAGGAATAGTGATTTGAAAAGAAGAAGAGAAGAAACCTACTAGAACACTTTAAAAAGTATTCTGAGAAGAATAGAATGAAGTTCAGAACTGAGCACGGATAAGTAGGAGAATTTTGAAAGTAACAAACTCAGCCTCAGACACTTGACACGTACTAGCTGTGGGACCCTGGGCAAGTCACTTAACCCGCATTGCCATGCCCCACCAAAATAAATAAATAACACTTAAGTTTTTTTTTAAAAAGAAAGTGACAAACTGTTAAAACTCTCACATACTTTTTACAAAAGCAAGCAGTATGGAATAATAATTCACAATTTTATATAAAAATTATTTTTTGGTATTCACCTTTATATAAAGAAATGTTCTTTTGTGTTTAAGTTCAAATTTTTAACAATTTTAACAAAGGATTAATATAATCAGATCAGTGCTTTAAGAATATCAATTTGGCAGTAATGTGGAAGATGGATTGGAGAGGGAGAGACTTAAAACTAGGAGGCTACTATAATAGTCCAGGTGAAAAGTGATGAATGCCAGAACTCAGGTGGTAGCTGTATGAATAGAGAGGAGACAGAAGGGAGAGATGATGTGTGAAGGTATAACCAATAAGACCATCATACTCCCAGTCACATATGTCTTAATACCTTGGAATTTCCTTGACTCTTCCCTCTTTTTTTTTCCCCTCACCCCTAAAATATAGTCAGCTGCCAAGACTTACTGATTACACTTCTGCAGGGCCAATACTACATCACCTCCCATCACCTTTTACACCTGTACTATCTATCATTCACTGGACTGGGCTAGTAATTCATCTCCCTGCCTATAGTCTCCTGACTCTCTTACTATACACACCTTCCAAAATAAGCCTCTTAAAGCACAGTTCTGATGATTCAGTGACTCTGTGCTACCCACAGGATGAAATACACGTACCTAATAGCCTGTTTAAGGCTCTCCATAAAAGAGTTCCAACCAAGCTCCCTTTTGGGGGGAGGGGGAGCTATTAATTCTCCTCCTGCTTTCTACAAAACAACCGACCTGGACTACTCTTTTTTTCTCCAGGCTCACCATGCCATACTAGGTTTCACGTCTCTACATTGACAAAAGCCATCCCTGCTACCTGAAACACATTCCCTCCTTTTCTAAATGTTCAGGATCCTTCCTTCAAGGCTCAGTCCAAGTGCTCCCTCTTCTGTATAAGCTTCCCTAGTGTTCTGCCTCCTCTTCAGCTCCTTGAGGGTAGGGGCTATATTGTTTGTATTTGTATCCCCAGTGTTTTTCACAGTGCCTGGCACATAATAAGTGCTTACTAAATGCTTTATCTGTCTTGAATTTGCAATTATCCATCATTATGTTGCTCAGAAAGATAACACACACATCACAAATATGCATGTTGCTATTTTATGCAATTCTGACACTTAAAATCGCTGGGAAAGCTGAAATAGTACATTTCTGGAGAAGAAATCTTGGCTCTCTGAAATATCCCTCTAATATATACATATGTATATGAATGAGAAGTTTTTCTCTTGTGTATTTGGAAAAAAAATACCTTGTAATTTAAAAGTAAATTGAGGTCTGAAACTTTTAAGGATCTTTTGATCCAAATTATAGTAGGTAATTAAATGTCAGTGTCAAAAGATGAAATCCAGTGGTGACTAGGCTATACTTGTGGGAAACAGTGGAGAAGTTATTTCTAAAAGAATGATAAAAATTGCAATTTTTCAAACACCTTTCATTAATAAAATTTAATGGCTCATAATTTTACACTCACTATAGCAATCCAAAGTTACCAGTAACAACAACAATAAAAAATTAAACTATCCAGATGATTCCTAAAGTAAGGCTAGAATTCTATAAAGCAGAATCATGGTTTCCCAGAAAAATACATAATCAATTCATTTAAAGGACTAGCTAATAAATAAAAGTTTTGAAGTAAGTATAATACAAGTAGCAAGACTTCAACTGTCTCTGTAGGTCAGAGCTATCCTATTTCAACCACTTCTGCCTTACTAATGGAGAAAGTAGTTCTTAAGACTTATGACTTGTTTTAAGGTCACAGAGTAAATCTATGGGAGTTAGGAATAAAAAATAAACCATTTCATTTAGTCAAATGTTTTATCCACTAATCATGCTTCTCTGTCCACTTATTTTTATCATTTTAACTTACAGAGGTATATCTTCAAAAATGTTACCTTTCAAATAAATTACAAACTTCCCATAACATTAAAAAACAACAACTGCCTAGGTAAAAAACTGGATAAAAACTATGGAAGTGACTTGCTCATTACCTTTTATAGAACCAATTTATAATGTTAAATGGGGATATACCTACACAAGCAATAATGAAAATTTGGAATTTCAGGGATATGTCCCACATTTTCCAATTAAGAAAGAGAGAACAATTACCTGTAATTCATCTCCTCCTGCTGGCGGTAGTAATAAAACAAACATATCAACCATGTCTGCAACAGCAAACTCTGACTGCCCCACACCTGAAAAATGTTAATCATAAGCATATTTTCAAAATGTGTTCCTTGAAGCCTCTCTGAAAGTCAAAAGCAGAACTACTATAAGTAAAAATTCATGATGGTCTCTATGCTTAACCAAAGAAAGTCAAGTCTGGGGAAGCCAAATATATAACCTAACTTCATATGGGTAAAACTCCTTAACACATAATCTCAATTATTTTGTTTCAGAGAAATTTGTTAAAATTAATAAATTTCTCCTGACAGAAAGGCTGATGGACTCAAGATGCAGAATGACATATTTTTGAACATGGCCAATATGGTCATTTGTTTTTCTGTGATTTGTTTTCCTGTTATTTTCAGTGGGGTTGACAGTGTTTGTTTCTCTGTTATTTAGGTGGGGACCTGGGGAGAGAAAATAAATATTTTGTTGTTTAAAAAAATTACGTATACAAAAATCATATTTCTAGTATGCATGATTAAGAGATGAAACAAAGCAGACATAAAAACCCACTATGTTAAATTTCAATTCAACCTTCATTATGTGCTTATGGATATGCACAGTACTGGGGATATAAAGACAAAACTCAAACAGTCCCTGCCTTTAGGGAGTTTGTATTCTTTTAGGGATTATGGTAGGGTAACTAGGTGGTACACTGGAAAGAGAACTAAACCTGAAATTAGAAAGACCTGAGTGAGTTCAAATCTTGACTCAGACACAAACTAGCTGTGTGACCCTGGGCAAGTCACTTAACCCAAATGCCTTAAATATCTGGGGCCATCTCTAGTCATCCTAATATATATCCTACCACTGGACCCAGATGGCTCTGGAAGAGAGAGGGAGGTTGGTGACCTTGCACGGCCCTCCTTATTTAAATCCAAGTCAGTGCAAGTCATGACATCACCTCCCAATGTCATAGTCCTCTTCGAGAACAAAGAACAAACAACAAGAAGGAACTGTGGTGGAAGCTACAGGTACACAAATAAGTCTTTTTTTTTTTTTTTTTAGTGAGGCAATTGGGGTTAAGTGACTTGCCGAGGGTCACACAGCTAGTAAGTGTTAAGTGTCTGAGGCCAGATTTGAACTCTGGTACTCCTGACTCCAGGGCCGGTGCCCTATCCATTGCACCACCTAGCTGCCCCAACACAAATAAGTCTTACACCAACAAAATGGAGGAAAAAGAACACTAACAATTTGGAAGTAGGGAGAGAATGAAAGGATTCATGTAAGAAGTCACATCTAAGTTGAACCCTGAATGAAGTCAGGGATTCTAAGAAATAAAGATGAAAACAGAGCACATTCTCAGTAAATGAAATAACTTCTTCAAATTCATTGAGTCCTAGGGTAATGGAGTACTGAGTCCAGAGAATGGTCAACTGTCCAGTTTGACTTGACTGCAGGGTTCATGAAGGGGACTAGTAAAAAATAAGGTTATAAAGGTAAGTTGACACCATATTGTGGAAGGCCACAAATGTCAGGTTAAGGCATACATATATATTCCTTGTGCAATGGGTAGTTATTCACTAAAGGTTTTGGATCATGGGAATGACAGTCAGACCTGTGTCTAGGAGTATTATTTTGACAATGATATAGAGGCAGTGTAGAAGAAGGGAGAGGCTGAAAACGCAGACGTTTAGACTCTATTATTGTAATCCAGGTGAAAGGTGATGAGGACCTGAACTAAAATGGTTAGCAGCTGTGTAAGTGGAAAAGAAAGAGATGCTGTGGAAGGCAAATCAACAAGGTTTGGCAATGGATTGCATGTGGGTTGAGACAGAAGGAATAATCAAAGCTGAACCAAGCTAAAATAACTGCCTTGAATACAATAGGGAAAGCCATGAATAAGCTGTCCTCATCCTTTTTTCCTTCTGTATTTGTGTGTTTTACGGATGGTTTTGGAGCTTAAACAATTGCTAAGTCTCAATTAGAATAAGAGAAGAAGTAGTAAAGAAAAACTGCTTTTTGAACAAAGGAGAAAAGAAATAAAACAATCAGAACTTTAGGGCTGAAAAGGACCTTAGAAATTATTTTAATCCAAACCCTTTATTTTATAATTAAGGAAATGAAGCTAAGAAAAGTTAAATGATTTCCCAGTATCACAGAATGATAGTCAGCACTAGAAACCAGGACTGCTGACTTCTAGATGATCGTTCTTTCTACCACAACATGCTACCCCCTCAAGTTCAACCACAGTTTTGATCAGATCTCTTTTTTTCACCTACAATTTGAACAATATAATCACATTCATTTTTTCTAGCATGTTACAAGGAGAGGTAATCAAAGTACTTGTAAAAGATGATTATTATTTCAAAGCACTGTTCCAATGAACCTTTTTGTTTGAACCACTTATGATATTTATAACATTATTCTGTATTATAGTTACTCATGAATATGGTGTATCTTGCCATTAGAGTGTGTTGTTGTTCAGGTATTTCAGTTGTATCTGACACTTCATGACCCTATTTAAGGTTTTCTTGGCAGAGATACTGGAAGGGTTTGCCATTTCCTTCTCCAGCTAATTTTACAGATGAGGAAACTGAGGCAAATAAGGTTAAGTGACTTGCCCAGGGTTACATGGTTAGTAAGTGTCTGAGGCTATATGTGACTTCAGGGAGATGAGTCTTCCTGACTCCAGGTCTGGTACTCAATCCACGGCTCCACCTGGCTGACCCTTTTAGAGTTGAAGCTCCTGGAAGGTAGAAACAGTGCCTGATAGATTTTTGTTTACTCCACAGTGCTTAGCTCAAATGTCTGGTACCTTTAAGAAAATTTTATTGAATGAATTATAGGTAAATAAATTCATTATCTAGATTTTGTCTTTATATAATACAATATTATTTTAGATACTTTAATAAAATTTTAGATAATTTAATAAAATTGATATTAATATAGTTAATAATCAATATAATCATCAATTAATAAAATATTATTAAATATATTTTACTTTTCTATCATAGAAAAATGTACTTACCTACAGTTTCAATAAGAATGATATCATATCCTCCTCCTTCACAAAGAAGAATCGCTTCATTTGTAGTCCTTGTCACACCTCCTAAAGTTCCTCTAGTAGGAGATGGTCTGATGTATGCATTCATGTCTTTTGACAACTCAATCATGCGCGTTTTATCACCTAAAAGTGAACCTAAAAGATACATTTTCAAAAATTTGTAGAGAAATTATATAGACCAAATAAAAAGTAGTCAGTTCCCATGTGTATTACACTTCATGACATTTTGTTCAAAATCACAAGTTTCCTTCGTATTACTGTACTACAATCTATCCTAAACGTGAAACTCCCCTTTTGAAAAACATACAGTAATAGTTCTTTGTCCTTAAGATGCAGCAAATCTTAGTAGACAGAGAGCTAGTCTTGGAGCTGGGGAAGCCTGGATCTGACACACACTGGCTTTAATGACGGCAGATAAATCACTTAATTTCTCAGTTAAGTGAGGTAACAAGACCATAAATAACAAGCCAGAAGATGATCTTTATGACAAATGGAGTTTCCTCATAAGCAACTCCCTAAACTAATGAAATCACGGATTGAGTAAAAAGAGTTCTCTCCTGACTATAGCATCACCTAAGTTCTTAGCATTCAAAACCCTCCATAATCTAGACCTATGGTTCAATTTCATCTGCCACATTCTCCAAACAAACCATCAGGCTGCTGTTTTTAGTATCTCTTCAATATACTCCATGTTCATTTCCCTCTCTCTCTTCAAACCTGAAATGCTCTCCTCTCTCCACTTATCCAAATCCAAGGAATCCTTTGAGGATGAGATGATGTCCAAACTCTTTCATAAAGCCTTTCTCAACCACATGGTCCCACAATGAACACTTACTGTTGCACTACGAGGTTTGAAAAGTCATCATATATTATCTTTCTATTGTTCTCTGACTTCTGCCTTATTTCCCTCAAGAAATTCTAAACTGCTTGAGGACACAGACTTTGTCATATTCTCTAACATACTAGCTAAAGTGTATGCATTCAACTGTCGGCAGAATTTAATTCAGTTTATGAATTCACTGTGATACACTGACGCTTGCTAACTTGAGAAGGAAAGACTTGAAATGCTAGCGATTACTCTTAGATACTTAGCTTTAGGAGAGTTATTTGAGGACTCCAGAGGATCTTCGTCCTAAATTCTCAGTTTTACTTAGCTTAAGAGAACTCTGTTATATGTCCCAGGGACAATGACCAGTGAAGGCACAGTGCTTAGAGCATGTACAGTATGCTCTGCC
Organism: Dromiciops gliroides; assembly: GCF_019393635.1. Taxonomy (NCBI): domain Eukaryota; kingdom Metazoa; phylum Chordata; class Mammalia; order Microbiotheria; family Microbiotheriidae; genus Dromiciops; species Dromiciops gliroides. The sequence goes on along the minus strand of NC_057866.1, from coordinate 159,507,314 downwards.
TGGTATCAATTCACATGGAGGACTGGTAAGTCTGCTTCAAAAGTATGAGAACACAGGGGCAGCTCCTTATTCTTCACACAGGTATTCTTTGTTTCCTGTAAGTGTCCTATGCGGTAATGAAAAGCCTCTTAATTGGCAGTCAAACCAGAACTCAGTGTCCATATAAAAGGCATAAACAGACAAAATATCTTTTTCTTCCTAGTGGTTTTTGATGCTGAAGAAGAAATGCCGTTAGTCCCCTCATGAAAGAGCCCTTACCCCCAGTCATCATGCAGCCATGTGTGCCTATACTTGTTTGTCCCTCCTGTATTTATTCTATCAGTATCTGAGACAAAAAGGACTACATTATGACCTTGTTAACTTCAAAAGGTTGGAAGAACCACTAAAAGTCTACCAACTGGAATCCATTGCACAGCAGGACAAAAGTCTTAGTAGCCAGCCCCAGTGAAGAGTCAGCCCTGAGCAGCTACCTGTTTGACCTAAGATAGCAGAAAACTGACCCCAGCAGCTGAGACACTGAACCTGCAAGAAAAGGAACAATTTGTCTATTAGCTATGCTAAAACCATAAGTGAACTTGGTGGAGGGATTGTTTTGTAACAACTACTTTATGTTTGAGCCCACTTTCCCCATGGACAAAGTGGACATGTAAAGGGGAAAGCATGCCCCAGTTTGAGGGATGTTTTATACTTCTGTCCTCACTATCTATTTTGTCAATAAATATCCTTTTGTAAAAGCTCACTGATATTTACTGCTTAATTGATGATGAGGAAAAATCAAGTGGTAAGTTGGTCACATGATATTAAGAGAGACATTAACTAGTAATGATAATGGGAGGAATATACTGGTTTGGGAAACATGAGCTATAATACTAGAGAAAGACACTCCCAATCCCTTCAGGATTACCTTTAGAATCCTAAAGGAAGTAGTAGCCTTGCTCTGGGGATCCGACCTGGGTAGGCAGAGTGTGCAGGAGCCAGAGATGAGTTGATAGCTAGCTAGCTAGAAGATAGATAGATAGATAGATAGATAGATAGATAGATAGATAGATAGATAGATAGATAGATAGATAGATAGATAGACAGACAGACAGACAGATAGATAGACAGACAGACAGACAGACAGATAGATTTATTTGAGAAATTTCCTTAGTCTTTTTCATCATCTCCCCTCCAATTTCAGTCTAAAATACCTATCGTATTAATTAAGCCTCATTTTTTTCTATGAAATCTTTCCTGAATAAGGTCTTATTCTGAACCTCTGGTTCTCTGGAATCAGGGTTGATCATTGGATTGCTCAGACTTCTTAAGTCTTTCAAAATTGTTTTTCTTTCAATGTTGTAAATAAATAGCTTCATACTGCCTTTTAGAAACTTGTTTTATGTATGTATATTGTTTTTGTTAACCTTAGTTATAACAGGATCTAGGACCTATGGAAAGACATGAACCACGTGTTAATGTTCCAAAGGAAATATAAGATAGTAGTAAAACAAATCACATAAGTTAAGTTTTTTAGATTATCTTCTTTTTTTTCAGGGCAATGAGGGTTAAGTTACTTGCCCAGGGTCAGTTAGTAAATGTCAAGTGTCTGAGATCAGATGTGAACTCAGGTCCACATGACTCCAGGGTCAGTGCTCTATCCACTGCACCACCTAGCTGCCCCCCACATAAGTTTTATTAGAGAAAAGCTTCCAAGCTTGAATCTAGTCTGTTAGACAAGTGATCATCTGACACCTGAATTAGAGACTATTATATAGAATTAAATTCATTCAGATACTGGGTTGAAGAAAGGTAAATAACTGTATAGCTATTTTTATAGTTTATGGTTGAACTATGTTAATAAGGTAAAAATGATACTAACTAAATTAATTTCTAGTCTTAGTGTTATACTCTACCAAACTACCAAGGGTTATTTAATATAACTAGTTAAAATAACAACAGAAGTCTTATGGAGGAAATAAAAGGTCAAGAATTCCAAGGGAGATCATTTTTTAAAAATAGGAAGAAGGGAGCCTAGAATTACTAGATGTCAAATTTATTGTAAATCAGTAATCATGAGGATGGAACTAGGTTTAGGAACATAATACATAGGGAAATGTGGAATGATAAAAGAAAAAGATCAGTTAATGACATTTAAGAGCTCTTGAACATTAAAATGTAACACTGAGTAAAAGCAAGATGAAGGTTATGAATTGTTTTGTGTAGGATAATGAATTTGGGTAATGAAATCACAAACAAGGAAGGTGAAAGTTCCAAGGGATAGTGGGTTAGGTAAGTAGATAATGGCCACCAACCTCAAAAGAGGAGAGGCTTCTGAGTAATCAGGTAGGAGAACAGTGTGGAAGTAGTAAAGGGGAAAAAGAAGTATTTCAACTGGACAAGACAGAGAGTATGAGAGAAGGTGTAACCAGTTCTAGAAAGCACGGCCAGAAAAGCAGTGCCAATTGGGAAAAGCCAAGTCTCAGGCAGTGCCAAAAGACAGAGCAAGAGATGAAGTCCTTAAATGAAAGGAAGCTTATTATCAAGGAGAACAAGCTCTAGAGGGCACCAAGGAAGGGCTGAACAGGTTTAAAGGGAATGGAAATGAAGGAGTAGGTTGCAGAGGTTGGGGAAGGAAAGTTGGGGAAGTCCAGAAGCACTGGACTAGGAAGCACAAGAGGGGCTAAGGTTACGTTAACCATTAAGGAATGAGTCCAAGAAAGTGATTAAAAGGTTCAAAGTTTCCAGGTACAACAGCCCTCAAAATCTTAGTCTCAGCATAGCACTCAACTGCCTGTCCTTGAGGTAAGTGATGCTTTGTCATTAAGAAGTCCAAACTCTAGGATGGAAGATGCAGAATAAGATACATTTTCAGACATGGTCAATATATTGATTTTTTTTTATTCAGCTATACTTACTCATCATAAGAAGGTTTCTTTTGAGGAGAGGGGGTTGAGTAGTGATAGAGATGCAAAAAAGAACAATTAAACAACACACAAAATCAGAAGGGAACACAATTTGGACAAGGTGTTGAATTTAGCATGAACTTCAAGAGGTTTTAAAAAATCAAATTGCATCTAAAAGAAGTTCATGGTTTCTTATAATCCTCTTTTTGTTCTCCTTTGTATTCTGAAATGCCCATGTATGTTTATTAAGTTCATAATCCAAAAGAAATTTTTTCCTCAAAAAGCAATACAATCATTAAGCTATACAAATGCCCTTTGGCACTGGGCATATATCCCAAGAAAGTCAAAGACAGAGGGGTAAAGGCATATACTTGAAAAATATTTACAGAAGCACATTTTATGATACCAAAAAAATTAGAAGCAAAGCAGATGACCATTGATTGAAAAAATGTATATATGAACTGTGGTATATAAGTTGTATAAGATAAGAAAATTCAAACCATGGTAAAATGATAATAACATCATAAAGGAAAACTGATTATTAGAGTGACCAATATTAATTTCAGAGAACCAGAGGTAAAGCATGCCTCCATCCTCTCAGAAAAGAGGTGGCAGATTATAGGTATATCTTGTAATGATGTATATACTGTCAAGAATAGCCACTTTGTTGGCTTTTTTTTTTTTTTTGCTTGACGATACTTCTTTGTTACAAAATAGGATTTTAGGAAGGGATATCATTGAGAAGCGTCAATTATGTTTTTAAAAAGCATTACTAGACAGATAAGAACTATGTATGAAGAACTGAGTGTGTAAGAACTATTAAAAAGCCCAGCTAAAGTAGAATTCATTCTACCATATTTCAAAATGTTTTATAAAGCAATAATTTTAAAAATTGTCTGGTACTGAAAAAAAAAAGTACTGAGAAACAGATCACTGTGAGAGAAAATAGAGAACCTTGAAAGGGAAGGAACCTAAGGAGATTGGTGCTTGAAAAATCCATGAGTAAAAATGACTGGGAAAAGAAATTCAATAAAAAACTATTAGAAAATAGAGTGAGATCCATATCCAATTCCAAGCAAGTTCTAACTGGATCAATGAACTAAGTTTTCTAGTTAGAAAAAAGTTAGAATAAAAAAGACATGTTTGTCTTACTTATGGAAAGGAAGACAACTTATATAAGTGATGGCAAAATTGATGGATTTGATCCTATAAAGATAAAAGGATTCTACATGGCAAAAACAGATACAGATATATTATCATTAAAACTATCAGATGATGGTATGAGGACCAAATGTCAAAAAGAACTGATACATACCTATAAGTGTAATACACGAATAAGAAAATTTTAAGGTAAAAAGACAAACAACAGTCATATAAAAGAGATACTAAAATTATCTAATAATCAGAATATAAATCAAGATAATCTTAAGCTATCACATCATATTCACTAAATGGGCAAAAATATCAGTAGGAGATACTTAGTAAGAAAGGTAAGGATAGAGGGTTTCACTTCAATTAAATATGAAGAATGGGGAGAATTCTGCAGGAATCTACATTAAGGAGGTAATGTTTATATTTCCATCCCAATCGAATCACAGCCTTCCATGCTTAAAATGCAGGTTAGGTCCCCTCTTAGGAGAGAGGGTCAAGGTACTCAAGGAATAACTTCTCCATTCTTAGGTTATCAGGGAGAATGAAATTTTTTTTATAAAAACAGATGTCAAGAACTCATGACATGGGGCAGCTAGGTGGCACAGTGGATAGAGCACTGGCCCTGGATTCAGGAGTACCTGAGTTCAAATCCGGCCTCAGACACTTAACACTTACTAGCTGTGTGACCCTAGGCAAGTCACTTAACCCCAATTGCCTCACCAAAAAAAAAAAAAAAAAAAAGAACTCATGACACAATCGCTCCAAAAAACATCCAAATAAGGTCATAGGAAAATGTCTGGAGCAGAAAAACTCACAGAAGAATGTGCTGAAATCATCTTCTAACCAAGAACGGCTTGGAAGGTCAGAAGGAGGGAGCTGCTGTGCTGATACAGGAGTCGGGCCCAACTCCACAGTCACCCTGACACAGATCCAGTCTCAGGAAGTCCTCACCAGAGAAGGAGACCCCCAGAGCCTCTGAATCAGCTGAACAGCACCAGTGTCATCTGGAACTAAGCTCACAGTCTGGTGAGTGGGCTGAGCCCTGGGCAGGGGGGAGACTACAGGGATCTATGCTGGTGCTAAGGCAGAACTTGGATTTTACACCCCTACTGAGAACCAGGTGGTAGGCTCCAGTAGAAGTGGCCCAGGTGGGGGAGGGGCACAGGCTCTTCGGAGCTACCAACCACAACACACAAAGCTGGTTGATTAGCAAGTTGGTCTGGGGTCATCTAGGACCAGGAAACAGGTCGGGGGAGGGAAGAACCTGATTCTCCTTAAATCATACCACCTGGGACTTCTTAAGCTTGGGATACTGCAGGCTGGAAACATTGCCCCACTTTAAGGAGCTAAAAGTCTAGTAAAAGAAAGGCAAGATGAGCCGACAGAGAAAGGTGAGGACCATAAGAAGTTTCTTCAGTAACAAGGAAGACCAAGGGAAGACCTCAGAGGAAGATGTCAACATCAGGGCCCCTATATCTAAAGCTTCCAAGAAAAATATGAATTGGTCTCAGGCCATAGAGGTGCTCAAAAAGGACTTTGAAGATAAAATTAGAGAGGTAGAGGAAAAAATGGAAAGAGAAATGAGGGTGATGCAGGAAAGACATGAGAAAAAAGTCAACAGCTTGAAAAGTCAAATTGGCCAAATGGAAAAGGAGGTACAAAAGCTCTCAGATGAAAATAATTGCCTAAGAATGAGGATTGAACAAATGGAAGCCAGTGACTTTATGAGAAACCAAGACACAATAAAGCAAATCCAAATGAATAAAAAAATAGAGGGCAATGTGAAATATCTTCTGGGAAAAACTGCTGACCTGGAAAATAGGTCCAGGAGAGATAATTTGAAAATTATTGGTCTACCTGAAAACCATGATCAAGAAAAGAGCTTAGACACCATCTTCCAAGATATTCTCAGGGAAAATTGCCCTGAAATTCTAGAAGAAGCAGCTAAAATAGAAATTGAAAGAACCCACTGATCACCTCCAAAAAGAGATCCCCCCCAAAAAAACCTCCTAGGAATATTATAGCCAAATTCCAGAGGTCACAGGTCAAGGAGAAAATATTGCAAGCTGCCAAAAAGAAAGAATTCAAGTACTGTGGAGCCCCAGTCAGGATAGCACAAGATCTAGTAGCTTCTACATTAAAGGACCAGAGGGCATGGAATATGATATTCCAAAGGGCAAAGGAAATGGGATTACAACCAAGAATCACCTACCCAGCAAAACTCAGCATTATTTTTCAGCAGAAAAAAATGGGACTTTAATGAAAAAGAAGACTTTCAGATATTTGTGATGAAAAGACCTGAACTGAATGGCAAATTTGACTTTCAAATATAAGACCCTAGAGAACCATAAAAAAAAAAATTGGAGCTGGGGGACATACCTGGGATCGTACAGTAGGCGACTGTCTTGTGTCTAAGGCCAGGTTTTGGCTGGGATCCCCCTGGGTCCAGGGGTGATGATTTGTCCACTGTGTCACTTAGCTAGATAATAACATCTTTAGGGTTAAATTGAGGGGTGAAGGGAATTCATTGGGGGAGGGGGAAGGGCAGAAGCGAAATCCTACATGAAAGTAACAAGAAAAGGCTTATGGAGTGGGGGAAGAGATGGGAGAGGAGCAGGGCAGTAAATGAAATTTTACACTCATCAGAAAAGGCTCAAAGATCTTAAACTCATCAGAGCTGCCTCAAGGAGGGACTAATAGACACACCCAACTGGGTGGAGTAATCTATTTAATCTGGGCAGTAAATAAGCCTAACACTCATCAAAATTGGCTCAAAGACCTCAATCTCATTAGAATTGGCTCAAGGGGTAGCTAGGTGGCACAGTGGCTAAAGCACCGGCCCTGGATTCAGGAGGACCTGAATTCAAAACCGGCCTCAGACACTTGACACTTACTAGCTGTGTGACCCTGGGCAAGTCACTTAACCCCCATTGCCCAGCAAAACAAACAAAAAAAGAATTGGCTCAAGGAGGGAATAACATACACACTCAATTGGGTGGAGTAATCTTTCTAACCCTGCAGGAACATAGGAAGGGAAAGGGATAAAGAAAGAGGGGCAAAAGAAGGAAGGGCAGAGTGGGGGAGGAGACAGACAGAAGCAAATCCCTTTTGAAGAGTGATAGGATGAAAGAAGATGGATAATAGAATAAATATCATGGGGAAGGGAATAGGATGGAAGGGAAACAATTAACAATAGTAATCATGAAAAAGAGAAAAGGGAAAAAATGTACAAAAAATATTTATAGCAACTCTTGGTAGAGGCTAAGAATTGAAAATCAAGGGAATGTCCATCAATTGAGGAATGATGGAAAAAGCTGTGTTATATGATTGTAGTGGAATGGACTTGTGCTACAGGAAATGACAAACAGGATGATCCCCAAAAAACCTTGAAAGACTAATGAACATCGATGTATAGTGAAGTGATCAGAGCTGAGAGGACATTGTGAGTAGTGACAGCAGTATTGTTCAATGAGTAATTGTGAATGACTTAACTACTCTCAGCAGTGCAATGATCCAAGACAATCCCAAGGAACTAATGAGGAAGCTTACTATGCACCCTTATAGAAAGAACTGATAAAAAGAACACTTGTGAATTGTACATATATAACCTGATTTTGATCTTGTGGAGGGGGGAGGAAAGGGAGGGAGAAAAATTTAGAACTCTAAATCTTATGAAAATGAATGTTAAAAACTACTCTTACATGTAAATGGAAAATAAAATAAATGTTTGTTGGGAAAAAAAACAGATGTCAAAAGATATGAAAAGTTTTCAAAAGAATAAATGTCAGTTTGTTATTGTCACGTCAGACTTTTCATGTTCACGTTTTAGGGTTTTCTTGGCAAAGACACTGGAGTGGTTTGCTATTTCCTTCTCTAGCTCATTTTATAGATGAGAAAACTGAAGCAAACAGTTAAGTGATTTGCCCAAGGTCACACAGCTAGTAAGTGTCTTAAGTTAAATTTGAACCCAGATCTTCCTGACTCCAGACCTGGTGCTCTAACCACTGTACCACCCAGCTGCCCTAAATATAAACTATAAACAACCATATGAAAATATGTTCTAAATCATAAATAATAATAGAAATGCAAACAAAAACAACTCTGAGGTTTCACCTCATACCTGCAAATTAGCAAAGATGACAGAAATGAGAATGGTGAAAACTAAATGGGAGTGGTGAAAGTTAAATGGGCTGTAGGGAGACAGGCCCTACTAATGCACTGTTAAGATAGCTCTGAATGCATCTAACCATTCTGGAAAATGACTTACAACTGTACAAGAAAAATTACTGAACTCTTCATACCCTTTGACCCAAAGATCATACCCATACCACAATAGTATGAATACATACCTAAAGGAACTCAAAGACAGAAACAAAGGTCCAATATATACCAAAATGCCTCTTGTGTGGTAGAAAAGAACCAGAACAAAGAGGGTGCCCATTAATGGGGAAATGGCTGAATAAACTGTGGTATATGAATATAATGGATTATTTTTGTACAGTAAAAGAAATAACAAATGAGTAATTCAGAGAAATGTGAGATTTATATAAATCAGTGGAAAGAGATATAAGCAGAACCAGAAAATATGCACAAAAACTATAACAATGTAAATGAAAATGTCACTGGAAGGAAATTGAGCTCTCAGTAACTAAAAAGTCAATAATGATGCGAGGGAAGAACAAATAATGAAATATACCTCCTCCTCCTCTCAGCAGCTCAGGCAAAATATGGTACACACTGTCAGATATGACCACTGCTTTGGATGTTTTTGCCAGATCTTTTTCTTTGTTACAAGAGAAGATTCAATTCCCGAAGTTGGAGTGAAAGGGAAGAAATGGGGAGGATATGTCCAGAAATTACTATGAAACAAAACAAAAACCACTAATAAAATTTATTTAAAAAGCAAAACAAACAAACAAAAAAGAAAAGACATTTAAATATCAAATGAAGAAAAAAGATCTAAAGAAGAGGGAACCCTGACCTACAAAGCAGGAGTTTAAAGAGTAGAAGAATGTCACACACAGGAAAAAAGGAAGTACCACTAAGAAGTTGGAATCAAAATATAAAACTCTTCCCAAAGAGGAAAGAACTAGATACTGCTCTGAAGAAGCAGCAAATGTTAGTCCTCTGGGAAGGATTTTATGGAACCACAAATGTCGTAAATATATTAGTTCTTCCAGAAGGCTCAGAGGAAGTAGAGATTGAATAGTGACTCCTTACTAAGAAATACAGAAGTAGCTATTTGTGGTCCTCATAACACCACAGTGGTCCTCCTGCCTATAACAGAGAACTTCCCAAGAAGTTATAAAAGGTTATGTATGAAACCAAAGGACTACTACTCACTTCTGGTCATCCACAGAGCCCAAAATCTAACACCCCCCAAAAGTTCGGAAAGTATTATCAAAGATTACAAAACCTTGAGTAAAAAACTGAGAACCTCATATTCAGTTTGACAGGGTTTGGGTTTTGGGTTTTTTTTTGGCATTTTGTATTTGGTCACAAACTTTATAAAAATTTAAAAATTAATATACTTACCACCACTTGTAGAGGACGAAGGGTCCACTGCCAACACAGATACTTTGTGTCCATTTCCAGTAAGCATCTTCCCCAAATATTCTATAAATGTTGATTTCCCAGCACCTGGGGGACCAGACAATCCTAGGATAAAAAGAAACCCTCTAATTCAGTGCCATAAATAACAGCATTCTATTAAGTCCAACATTAATATAGCTTCTATTTTACATGATTTATTAGGACTTCTATTTGTCTATTTTATCACTTCCAAACTTCATTAAAAGGAACTATTTCTTTGGTTAATTCCTGCATATCAGGTTATAGCAGAAAACAACTTTTCATAGATCTTCAAATAAAATTCAGTGACTAAAAATAATAATCTAATGCCATTATTTGATAAAACATATTTAAATATTTTTATAATTTCAATCTTTTTCTCTCATTCTCACTTAATTTCTAAGCAGTTAATGGTGAGTTTCCAAAACTTATACCCATTTCTCCCTCCAAATAAAAAAATAAACATCACCATCATTTACTGTTAAGCATGGTAAGCAATCATCCTAAGTTTGCCTTTAGTCTTCCCAATGGTAAAGAGCCTATAAATGTGAACACTCCGGTAATTAAAGATGTATATTCTCACTTTTAAAAAGCAATGTGTATTTAGATTAAAAAATAGCCCCCTTTTTTCTTCCTTTATTCAAAATGCATGAGTCTCAGTTCAAAATTTTAAATAAATTCTAGCAAAAAAGATACAGCAATGTATCAAAAAAAATTATTCACTATGATCAAATTGAATTTATTCCAGAGGTGCAAGCATGGTTTAACATGAGGAAAACAATTAACATAATTAACATTAAAAACTAAAATGCCCCAAACTACATGATTATTATAATAGTGCAGAAAAAGCCTTTGAAAATACACTACATTAATTTATCTTCAAAATCCTACAAAGCTAGGGGGCAGCTAGGTGGCGCAGTGGATAAAGCACCAGCCCTGGATTCAGGAGGACCTGAGTTCAAATCCGGCCTCAGACACTTGACACTTACTAGCTGTGTGACCCTGGGCAAGTCACTTAACCCCAATTGCCTCACCAAAAAGAAAAGAAAAAGAAAATCCTACAAAGCCTAAATACATCAAAGCCATTTTAATGTGACAAACAGTACATATCTAAAATCAAAAGAAAGCATTATTTGCAATGAAGCTTTCTCAGTAAATACAGGAATAAAGCAAGGATGCTTCCTTTCCATAGAGTTATTTGACATAATTCTAGAAATGTTAGTGATAGCAATAAGAGAGAAGTTAAGTCCAGAAGGACAGGCAACAAAGACAAAATTATGCCTATTTGCTCATGACAAGATGATTCTCTTAGAAAGTCCCAGAGATTCAGCAAAGAAACAATAAATTCAAAAGTAGCTGGATACAAAATAACACCCCCCCCCAAGAAAAATTTAATAGTGTTTCTATATAATTATAACAACTACAGAAGAACATACTAGAAAGGCAATCCTGATTCAAAATAAATACAAAACATATACATATCTGAGTAAACCTGCTCAAATACAATTATGACATTTCTCAAAGAACAAAATGTATAAATCACCTAAATTGAATTCTAACAACATAACTAACTTTTCCATTAAGGCTAAAAAATTATCCTGAACAAAATTTTCACAGTAGGCATTTCGATTATTAACTTTTCTTATGATCAAACAAGCATTTAAGTATCTACTGTGTAATATACGCTGTTCTAGGTTCTGGGAATGCAATGACAAAAAATAAATACTTCTTTACCTTAAGGATACATATGATCATTAATTTATAGCTGGAATGGACCTTAAAGATCATCAGTCCAATCCTCTGATTTTTATAGATGAAGAATAGAAGTCAAGAAAGGTTAAAGTGCTTTGTGAAAGGTCATAAGCAAGTAGCTTGGTTCTGTCACCACTGTTCCTTAAGGACAAAAGCTACAGATAGCTTTATAAGTTTCCCCATGCCTTGCATAGTCCCTTGCACATTGTACAGTGGTTCAATGTACATTGACGATAATGATGATGATAATCTATGGTGTCTACAACAGAGACTGCCATACTAGGTTTAATATAACTAAAATAAGTGGAGGTTATCAGAAAAAAAAAATTTTATTTCGATTAAGTTGCAAACCAATTCTGACTGCTTCCTAACATTTCTAGGGCATTTATTAGAAAGAAATCTATCTCCTTAGTCTAACAACTAAAGTCTTTCATCCATCTAGAATTTGTTTTTATAAATAAGTAGTTTGCTCTGCCTTGGTGCTAATAATATAAAGGTGATTATCATGGATCATTGTGCTCTCTCCAAAAAAAGTACATACAGAGCTGGTAATATGCTGGTTTGGGATAGGGATACAGGTAAGTGAAAAATCATGGGCTATTTCAAATACTTTTAGATAAGTTACTTTTTAGAAATTACTTCTAAAGCATCTAGAGCAATGACTCCCAAACTAAGAACTAAAGATTATGTATTAAACTAAGTCTTCAATGAAATGTAATGGAGTGATATAAATCTAAAGTAACCTCAGGCCACTTAGGGCACAATACCTTGTTACTTTATTCACAATTGTAGTGATTTGATCACTCCTACATGGTCACAAATCTGACTTGTGCAATTCCCTTTATGTGGTCAGACACATATACTTACGCAGTGATTTTGCCATTCCAGAAATAAATGAGTTTAAAGAAATCAAATAGGTTTTTCTGGTGTTCCAGGCTGGTAACAAAAAGGATGCACACCCTTAAAAATATATTTAAGGTCAAGATGACTAGGTTTAAAGTTACTCCTAGACATCCTTAAATGTAACAGAAGGGCTCCAAAAGGAACATGTTTTGCCCACTGAAGAAAAAGGAAACTGAAAGTGTTATTCTTAAGAGTAATTACCTAAGACAAACACAAAAATTGGACAACTCACTCATGGCTCTAAATCAAGAAAATAAAGGACTCTCAGAAAATAATGTTAATATTATTTAATGGATTTGTGGGTTTCTATTCTACATGTTAAACCTCTCACTTTGAGCAAGGAAGATTTTTTTATTCTTCTCTTAACAAAGCCATGATTCATATGAGCAGGACAAAATCTTTTAATTTAATAATACCCATGATCCAATGACCTAAAGCTGACCGTCAAAGAAAAGGCATTTAAATTCATCGAAAAAAATCCTGAGTTAAAAGCTTTTTTTTAATATTAAGACTAAGTATCTAGGATCATCTTAGTAGCAAAAAACAAAATGCAGAATTATTTACTGGACAAAAATGACTGACCCACTCTAAATGCCAGTGGCTTTCCTTTATTTAATTGCTCTTGTTCTCTGTGGTAGTTTAAAACCATTTGAAGAAGCACCTGGGCTAACTCTCTTTTCCTGCTATGAGTGGATTCTATAAGAGTAATAGATTCTGCTAGCGAGGCCCTTTGCCCTTTGATTAAACCGGTGTAAAGTTTGTTCACAAATCTTCGTTCTTTGTCAGAAAGTCCCTCTGTGTGTAGCTTTATGGTTGTTTGTATGCTTAGTTTTCTCTTGAAATCACATGATGGTAGCATCCACTTTGCACGGTGCAATTCGACAGAGTTAAGTGGTGGAGTGCATGAAAATCCAGATCCAAAATGTGTTCCTGAGTGAAAGATGAATTGGTAGTTTTGGAAAGATGATTTTGAAAGGCTCCTAAGAAAATGATGGTGAGGAAATAGTAGCAATGTGGATATTTTCATTTTGTTTTGAATTGAAGATACACTGAAGTTTGGGTTCAACTTGATTTGTGACCTTCCTAAGGGAAGAGAGAGAAGGGAAAAATTTTTACTTTATTTGACAAAGTAAATCATGACATGAAAAAAGTAAATGTGCAGTGATTTCAAACAGATCAGCCACTTAATTCTGACTTACTTAAGAATACAAAACAAATTTCTGGAAAGCAAACTGGGTTAAAGTATTCTTATATAAAAAGTTATATTTGATTTTATTAAATATCATCACATGAGACTAACAAGTCAGTCTATATATTAGATATGGGCAGGATCACAGAATCTAAGAGCTGGAAGGGAATTTTGAAGCTATTTAGTATGACTCATGCAAGCAAACTCTCTACAACATTCCTAATAAGCAACTTCCACACCTTTGCTTGTACACATTTAGTGAGAAGGAAGCCACTACCCCACTGAAGCAGCTCAACCCACTGTTTAATATCCCTAATGATCATAAAGTTTTTCCTTGCATCGAGGTGGATTTTTTTTTCCTTTTCAATTACCATCCACAGTTCCTAATTTTTCCCTCTGAGACCAAACAATTCTATTCCACACGACAGTCTTTTTTGGTTTGTTTTTGTTTTTGTTTTTTTTAGTGAGGCAATTGGGGTTAAGTGACTTGCCCAGCTAGTAAGTGTTAAGTGTCTGAGGCCAGATTTGAACTCAGGTACTCCTAATTCCAGGGCCGGTGCTCTATCCACTGTGCCATCTAGCTGCCCCATGAAACACTTCTTAATAAAGGCCTAGAAAGATAAACTGCTAGGTCATCATTTGCTGCAGATAAACTTATAAAATCTCCAAGCATCCATAGTTTAGCTATAACCTTCTCCATCCTATATTTGTGAAGTTAATTTTTTGAACTCTGATGTAGAATTTTACATCAATCCTTGCAAATTTTCAGCTTATTTTAATAAGCTAATAAATAGGGCCCATATTCTAGTTTGTCTGGCCCTGTTTGGCTTCAGATTATAATCCAATATGTTATCTATTTCTCTATAACTTGTGTCATTTTCAAATCTGACCAGCATAATTCCTAAGCCTTCATTCACATCAATGATTAAAATGTTAAATATGACAGAATCAAAAGTAGATCTTTGGGGTATTTTCTCCCTTCACACTGTTGTTATTCCAATGATACCTACCCTATAGATCCTGACATTCAACCAGTTCTAAATATATCTTACTATATAGTTATCTGATATATGTCTTCATCATACCCAAAAGCATAGTATGAAAAGTTTTACTAACTGTTGATGAAATCTAAATATAATGTAATAACATGGAAATGTCTTAATGAAGACTAAGACATGTACTTTTTTGGGGGGAGGATATAACCAATGCAGGAATTTGTTTTGCTTGACTATACACACACACACACACACATATATATTTGCAATGGGGGTTAAGTGACTTGCCCAGGGTCACACAGCTAATAAGTGTCAAGTGTCTGAAGCCGAATTTGAACTCAGGTACTCCTGAATCCAGGGCCAGTGCTTTAACCACTGCGCCATCTAGCTGTCCCCAACTATACATAGTTGTAACAAAGGTATCATTTTTACTATATATATTTGTTACAAAGGTATTATTTTTCTTCCCCCCCCCCACTGGGGGGAAGGGAAATGGAAGAGGTGGATTTTTAATCATGGGGGAATATTCATTTAAAAACAATTTATCAAGATTTTTGTTAGTCAAGCATACTGCTCCAGTTTACAGAACTTCACCTTCCCTTTTTAAAAACAGTATTGATACTTGCCCTTCCCCAGTCCTACAGCATCCCTTCATTTGCTTTTTTTTTTAAATCACTAACAATGGCTCAACAATCACATCCTTTCATTCATTTCTGTATGATGAATATCTCAACAACATCACGTGAATTTATGTACACACACACACACACACAGAGTTTCCCCAATGGACTATATGCACTTTGAAGGCAGAAGCTATTGCATTTTTGCCTTTATGTTCCCAGCTCCTAGCACAGTGCCTACACACATAGGAAGCACTTATGAATGCTTGATTTGTTCACAGAATACTGGGATCAGAGATTCAGAACTAGAAGGTCCTTTAAAGGCTATCAAGTTGAATCTTTTCCCTTCCCTCCCCCACCCCATTACAGATAAGGAAATTGAAGCCCAAGGAGGTTAAGTGACTTGCACCAAGGCACAAAGCTAGTAAGTAGAAATGCTAGGATCTAAACCCTGGTTCTCTGACTTGAAATTAAGTGCTTTTCCACTGTAATATGCTAGTTGTTTGAAGGCAGTTGGATGTTACCTGACCATCTCACCCATTATCTTGGGTTTTCATTCCCTGCTAAACATTTTTGGTTTATTCTTCTCAACCCAAAAAATCTCTACTAGCAAACAGGCACAAGAGTTTAATAGTTCAGTCTTACCATCATTACTAGTCTATTTGCCCTCAAGCAGCAATCTTATCTCTTCTTCGATCCTTCTCATCCCAAAAAATAGCCTTTAAAAATTCCATTTTCATATCCTTGGCATTTATTATCAGTTTCTGCTCATTCTGAGTTTTCGTTTATCTGTTGCTATTTTTATTGGATCATGTTACCTTTCTGTATTCCTCAGTTATTTTCCCTTTCTTCTATATCCCATAAATGTCTTTAAAACCAAGAACAGAAGGTTATAATCATAATGTCCAAGTTTAGCATCAAAGGAAAACGGAGACAATGTACCTCTTTCCTTCTTTGCATAGGTATGTGAAGGGATGCAAAGAATAGGTTTGGCTCTACTGAAAAAAATTTTCAAAGCCCCCATCAATGGTGAAAAAGAGGGGACAGGAGATAAAAGGAGAGAAGTAAAAAGAGGAGGGGCTGCAGACAAGTTAAAAATCTTCACATAGGATTTGTATTGATTTACCAAATAAAGTAAAAAATATTCACTGCCTTGTATACAAATAAAACAGGATAAAGCATTTCTTCTTTTTTTTTTTTTTAAGTGAGGCAATTGGGGTTAAGTGACTTGCCCAGGGTCACACAGCTAGTAAGTGTTAAGTGTCTGAGGCCGAATTTGAACTCAGGTACTCCTGACTCCAGGGCCGGTGCTCTATCCACTGCGCCATCTAACTGCCCCTAAAGCATTTATTCTTAAAGAACATATAAATATAAAAAAATTTTAACACAAGAAAAACTTAAAGCCAAAATCAAAATATATTACATCATTATAACTTAGTATTTCTGATACCTAGTGAATAGCACAAAGGAGGCTGATTAGTTCATAGGAAAACTGGATCAGATTTAGAATTTCTAAGGAACTTCTGTGGGGGGCAGGGCAATGAGAGTTAAGTGACTTGCCCACATCACACAGCTAGTATGTGTCAAGTGTCTGAGGCCAAATTTGAACGCAGGTCCTCCTGAATCCAGGGCCGGTGATTTATCCACTGTGCCGCCTAGCTGCACCCTCTAAGGAACTTTTAAAGACCATCTAGACCAACATCCTCATTCTACAAATGAGGAAACTGAGGTCCTGAGAGGTTAAGTGACTTGCTCAGGGTCACACAGCTATTAAATGTATCCTCTCAAATTGCAACCCTTGTATAATAAAATGATGAATATTTGTACATATTAAAAACAATTAAATTTGTACAACACAATGTATATTAAATACTTGTATATCTAGAATTAACTACTCAAAAATGCAACTGCCTTTTGTATTTCACTATAATTTTAAATATTTAATTTGTATAACTTTAACATAATCTTATTACAAATGAAGAGAAGGGGCAGCTAGGTGGTGCAGTGGTTAAAGCACCGGCCCTGGATTCAGGAGGACCTGAGTTCAAATCCGGCCTCAGACACTTAACACTTACTAGCTGTGTGACCCTGGGCAAGTCACTTAACCCCAATTGCCTCACCAAAAAAAAAAAAAAAAAAAAGGTCTAAAAAGTGAAGAGAAATTACAATTAGAAATGTTTTCAAAAGAAATTGCACCTGTTGTACATACATAGGTAATTTAACCTTTTAATTAAAAAACAAAAATTGGGGGCAGCTAGGTGGCGCAGTGGATAAAGCACCAGCCCTGGATTCAGGAGGACCTGAGTTCAAATCCAACCTCAGACACTTGGCACTTACCAGCTGTATGACCCTGGGCAAGTCACTTAAGCCCCATTGCTCTGCCAAAAAAAATCATCATTTTAAAATATTTTATTAATAAATGCTATCCTCATCTTAATATTTAAATATATTATCAATAGTGACATTTATTATTTTATTAAAACAAAATAAATTATATCCCAAGTTCCTAAATTGTAATTTTGTTCATAAAAGGCTGTATTTTAAAAACAAATTATTCAGGAAAGTTGTCATTGCACATAATGAGATTGCACTGTCATACTATCAAAGCCTGGGAGCAAATGTTCCAATAAAGTCAGAAATACCTGGAAATGCTCAGTTCATGGCAGAAGTTCACAAGCCATTGTTCAGAACTGTTCATGGACTAAACATAAGATGTATAGATGGATGGATAGGGAGATATAAATAGAAATAGTTAAGAAGCATATAATTGTATATATCTTGTTCTTAATATGTAGTCAGTAGTTTTTTGGTTAGAGTCTATGTTAGTCAATAACTGACCAAATTTTGTATGTCATTATTTTCTTTGAATTCACTAATTTTACAATGAATGGCAAATACAATTGACTACACAGAAAGATAAAAACATATGCCATACTTGAACCAGCTTCCTCAGGTCCTCTTCTCTGCCCTGACTACAAGTATGACACCCTGAAAATACTTCCAGACTTGAGATGTTGACAAATTTAGCTAAACCACTTTTCCCCCTTCTTTTTTGCTCACTAGTTAGGGATATAGCTCAGAGAGAGACTTTTGAAAATGAAGGTGAGGGGGTGGCTAGGTGGCGCAGTGGATAAAGCACCGGCCCTGGATTCAGGAGTACCTGAGTTCAAATCAGACCTCAGATACTTGACTTACTAGCTGTGTGACCCTGGGCAAGTCACTTAACCCCCATTGCCCGGCAAACAAACCCCTCCAAAAAAAAAACAAAAAAAGAAAATGAAGGTGATATAAAACAAAAATACATCTATAAATATTTGTTACCTGAGTTTTTGGTGAATTCCCCAACCACCCACACTTTAACCAGTTTCTCCTTTTTCTTCCTCAATGGAGTAAGTCATGTGTGCATCATCAATATTTAATTAAGAACCCAAACAAAATACTGGGCCATTGGATCTTACATATCCTTTTCCTCAACCCTTTGAAATCTGTTTTCTCAAAATCTAGAATCTCTTATTCAATCATGAACAGTGGTCGCTTGTTTTCCAAATTCCTGCATTTCTATTTCAACAACCAGTTTTTCTTTACTGTTTAGAAGTCCAGAACAGCAGTTCCATGTGTTGCTTCTTTTATTTTCCTCTGTAATTAATAACTTTCATTAAATATCAGATGTGTTTCCTCAATGAATCCTACCTTGTAACGACAAAAATATAAACAAAACTCAACTAAAGTAACATCTAAAAATATATGCAGGGCAGCTAGGTGGCGCAGTGGATAGAGCACCGGCCCTGGAGTCAGGAGTACCTGAGTTCAAATCCGGCCTCAGACACTTAACACTTACTAGCTGTGTGACCCTGGGCAAGTCACTTAACCCCAATTGCCTCACTAAAAAAAAAAAAAAAAATGCAACCTTCCATACTCAGAATCTCCTACTTCTCATGGAGACAAGGGTGTTATCTTTCCTCCTAAATATCCTGGGACCAAAAGTGGTCCTTTAATCCCAGTTTCAATTAGTGTGGTTTTCATTTATGTGACAGTCATTGTATGTGGTGTTTTTCCCCAGTTCTGTTCTCTTCTGTTTTCTGAATTTCTCATCATCACTTCTTATGGCATAGTAACAATCCATATGATTAGAAAAGGATAAAATTATCATTAAGGCTAGTCACAAATCTAACAGATGCCCTGCTTCTGTCACAGGGAAAGTGGCAGAAAATGTCTACATAGGTAAAGTTCCCCATTATTACAATATGGTGCTTCCATGCTAGGTATGTGATATTTTCTAGTTCACATCTATCGTCTTCTTCTATTCAAGTAGTCTGTAGTGTATGCCAATAATATTTTTTCTATTTCCATTGATCTTCACCCAAATGCTCTCCCTCCCTGCTTCAGGATACTGTATTTCCTTTTAAGCATGAAGGAGTAAATCAAATGAAATAATGTATATAAATCACTTTGCAAACCTCAAAGAACTATTTAAATTCTAGCTATTATTAACATATGATGCCACTGATATTTTTTGCACTCTATTTCTTCTGAATAAATTATACCCTTCCAGAGTCAAACACCAGTCTCAAATTTAATCCCACTAAATTTTAATATCAAATTTGCCTCCTTGTGTTAATCTCTAGGTCACCCTACTTATTTCCCATATTTTATGTGCACTTACATAAAGATATTCCAGGCTCCCTTCTTAGATACTATCTCCTATTAGTCCTTTTTTCTTCCTTCTAACACTGTACCTGCAGTTCTTTAGTACCAAGTTTATCAGATCTATGTGAGTAGTTTTCTCTTCTTCATTTTCAAGACCTCTTAATTAGATTTTCAAGACTGCAGATAACTACTGACTTTTTTTGGGGGGGGGGGTGACATTTGTTAGGTATACACCATCCCTTGTCATCACCTCACCTTTCCAACAGTTTAAGCCATGGCTCAAAAATCCAAAACTAGCTCTCACCCACCCTTGCCTTAGCCAGCTGTTCATTTCCCATATATGCCTTTCTTTTCTGAATTCTCTACTGTCAATCAGTAGTAGTGATAGAAATAACATCCATGCTCCAAGGGCTTTAGCTTTTTGCCTAATTCTTTATAATGCTAAGCTATACATTTTGGTTTCTTTGGGGTGACATTTGTTCACACACGAATCATAAGACGCAGGTAGTAGTCATCAGATTTGACAATTCTCAGAATGCTCCATTACAATCCAGATACACATCCTGGTAGAAGTGGATGTTTCTATCTGTTCTACAAACAATTGCCTAGCTACTCTTCAGGAGTCACCACCCACCACTACTCTGCTTTTCCTCTATTACCGAATGACCTCTTACCTGGCAGACAGCAATATTCCTTGAAGCCCAATAAAGCTTCTTCCTCCAGGGACAGTTTAGTTCCCCTTTCTACAAATATCATCTTTATTATTATACCTATTATGCCCCCAATGGTCCTTCCCTTCCTTTTTTGCCAACTTCCAATCCCCTCATACTGATGAGATTTCCCTCCTGTCTTTATTCTTGTTTCTGCCTTGAAACCTATCTTACTTTCTTTCAAGGAACACTTCAATTTCCCCATAACCTAAAGAATAAAAATGTGCTCCTCCAACCCTTTCACTTTCTCTTCTAGAATACAAATAAACTTGAATTTTACACACACAAAGGTATTACAGGGCAGAAACATAAGCATATCACGTCACAGAAAAATTCTCTTTGCTTTCCATACTTACTTGGAGAAAATTCCAACTTTTTATCTTCTTTCAGTTTGATCCCATAATTAATTCCCTATGATTAACTACAATAACAAACTTCACATATGTGAGAAATGAGAATTGAGACACAAATATAATTAAATTCTTTATTTTATTTTAGGACTCATCTCCAGGTACTTCCTTCTACTTCCTTGGACACCAAGCATTCTGCCCCAATTTGAGACTTAAGGTTTAAATTTATTTAGCAGTTAGACAAAACTACAAGGATACTAGGTACAACATAATGTCCATTTAGTTAGTAAAAAATCTACACACTTTATCTCACTGGGGCTCTCTGTCCCTTTTGGGAATTAAAGAGCCTTTGTTGTTTTTGTTCAGTCATTTCATCATGTCTAACTCTTCATGACCTCATTTAGGATTTTCTTGGCAAAGATAATCAAGTGGTTTGCCATCTCCTTCTCTAGCTCATTTTATAGATGAGAAACTGAGACAAAAAGGGTGAAGTGACTTGCCCAGGGTCACATAGCTAGTAACTGTCTGAGGCCAGATGAGTCTTCCTGACTCCAGGCCAGACACTCTATCCGCTGCATCACCTAGCTGCCACTGAAGATGTTTAATAATATTTTTTAAAAAATAGAATAAGAGGCCCAAGAGCAGAAGAAACAACTAATTATGTAATGAATTCTACAGCTTCATTTCACCCCATCCATGCTCTCCAGAACATCCTCTCTACTTCCCTGAATGCTAGCTCCTATTCATAAATGACACCTACAGTGCCAGGATAGAAACTACAATACTTCAGTAGATCTGTGAGTTCACTGATATAAGGGTTCTCCCTTAAATGGTACAGATCACAACCACCCATGCTTTCTTTTTTTTTTTTTTTTGGTGAGGCAATTGGGGTTAAGTGACTTGCCCAGGGTCACACAGCTAATAAGTGTTAAGTGTCTGAGGCTGGATTTGAACTCAGGTACTCCTCACTCCAGGGCCAGTGCTCTATCCACTGCGCCACCTAGCTGCCCCCATGCCTTCTTATCATACAAACCTATTATCTGTATCAAGATAAGAACTTTTCTCTAGATTTCTTGACATTATGTTGGTACCAATGAAGACACAGACTGGCCATTTGTTATCCCTTGCTCTCACTATTTTGACCAGCTCGCCTATTCTTCTGGTCATTAATCTCTTTTATATCTTTTATACTGCTTTTGATGCACAATTTATCATTGCTAATATGTTGCAGCCTATTCACACCCACCATGCATCTCTCTCCAATGCCCTTTGGGTAGAGACCCAGAACATTAATTCTTTGAAAACTGTGGTATTATGACTTATAGCTATATAACATCACTACAAGGGCACTGGTTTTTAAAAGATGGGTTTTTGGAGGCAGCTAGGTGCACAATGTATAAAGCACTGGTTCTGGATTCAGGAGTACCTGAGTTCAAATCCAGCTTCAGACACTTGACACTTACTAGCTGTGTGACCCTGGACAAGTCACTTAACCCCCATTGCCCTGCCAAAAAAAACATGCCCAACATACTCTCTTATTTAATTTTGGACCCCACTCATCATCCATCTGTACTGAGATATAAGTGCTACAGTAGAAATAATACCAAATGTTGAGTCATAAGAACTTAGTTCAAATCCTAGCTATGTTACTCTATGGCCTTAGGTAAACTACTTAATTATTAGTCTTTGGTTTCTTCTTTGTATAAAATGAGGGTGTTGGATTAGACAGTTTCTATGGCCCCTTCAAAATCTAAACCTATGATGGATCACCTCTAAGGATTATCAATCTAACTTCATGTTCTGAACAATAGGCTTGTTTTTTCCATGGAGAATTAGGCCAAACTTCCTTGAGTGACTGTGGGTCTCATCTAGAAAGCTCTACACACCATCTACAAACAGGAGACTATGGAAGCTCTCACAATCTACTGAGAATCCTTCCACTTGGTCTCTGCACTGAACATTTCCCTTGATAGTAGCAAATATCTCTACTGAGGTTATGTCTCCCTGTTTTATACCTTGTTTCATATTAATAATCAAAGGGTCACTAAACAAAGTTCTGTTATTGCCTCTTTCAAGGACTCTTGTGGAATTTTTATAGGAAAAAAAGTCTTTAAGATAGCATTTTGCCCTACTAAACCAAATGATTTTTTTAATAATCAAAAAACAAACACACTGGGATCTTGTATTCTCCATGCTTCTCAGACACTGTGTAATAGAGTATAAGAATGTTGGATACTTTGATGCTTCAATGAATTGATCGACCCAGAAGCATTTAGTAAGCACCTACTATGAACCAAACTCTATGCTAGGCACAGGGGATACATATACAAAGAACGAACAATACCTATTCTCAAGGATATTACATTCTAATGAGGAAGATAAGAAGTAACTATGTAAGTATATTAAAAAATAAAAAGGGAATAAATGTAACACATACAAGTTTTTTAGTGAGGGAAACATTCATAGTCGAGTCACTGGTATGGGGAAGAGGAATGGCTTCATGTAGAAAGTGGAGAGATGAGGGAGAATCTTTCATCAATTTGGTTATTTCCTTCAAGATTTAAGATCACAATCTATCCATATGACTCCTATTCATGTCCTCTTGCATACAATCCAAAAAAAAATACACTCCTTCCTTAGAAGTACATGGATACCGGGGCAGCTAGATGGCGCAGTGGTTAAAGTACTGGCCCTGAATTCAGGAGTACCTGAGTTCAGGTCTGGCCTCAGACACTTGACACTTACTAGCTGTGTGACCCTGGGCAAGTCACTTAACCCCCACTGCCTGCAAAAAAAAAAAAAAAAGAAGTACATGGATACCAATGGAATACACAGATTATTCTTTAGTTATCCTTTGCTCTTGCCACATGACCAACACACCTCCTCTTCTAGTTACAAAACACTAAAAGGGATCTCAGGATCAATGACTTAAAGCTGGGAGGTATTGTTAGCAATCACTTAGTCTCAATTTAGTCTCTATTCAATCTGCTCTCTATCTTCTTCAATTTTATAAATAATGAAATGGAGGCCCAGGAAGATTTCAGTGACTCATCCAAGATCCAGAAGTAGTCAGTAGCAGAACCAAATTATAAACTTAGGCTTCTGATTTCAAAGTTAAAGACAAAAAACCCTTTGCACTGTACTTTATGTTAGGATTTGAAATACACTGTATAAACTGGAGGAGGAAAAAACTACATTCTTAGGTATGGTTTTGCTTAGGCTTATATAAGGATTAATTTACATCTCACATGTTGGCAGCTGGTATTTACAAAAAAAGGTTGAGTAACCTTTTGATAGTAACATTTTATTATGTAATCCACAAATAATAGTTTATGCACAAATACCCAAGAATTCTTAACATATTCAAAATCAACCTAAAAGGAGCCCATAAAAGAAAAAAGACAAGGCTTCAGTATGGCCTTTCCAGATTTTAGCTCCTAGCATACATGTTACAGACAGTGAGGAAGTAAGGGAGATGATCGTCTGAGTTGCAGGAGAGAAGAACTTCACAACTGTTACACAAATTAGCATCTTGCCTTTTTATGTAAAGACAGAAAAGTTCCACCAGATATAAAATTAAAACATTTTAACTTGTTTTCACATTCAGTAAAGACACTGGAATCATTTGACAAGTGGTAAACCAGAGCTCTGTTAGATTACAAGTAAAATCAAGTATAAATCAAGAAATTCCCCTTCATTTGTTTCATCTAGTAAACAGCACTCTTAAACAATTGTTTGGGAGAGGGAGTTTGTTTTTAAAGATTCACATCCTCCTGTCTTACATGGGTTAATGCCTTCATCATACAGAATAAGCACAGAATCAATGTTTTTAAAACTTACATTCTTCTAGATTTTCTAATAAAGGAATATTTTTAAACTTTTTGATTCCATGACAAAGTATAGATTTGTATTGCTCTTAAAAACTTGCTTGGCAACAGTTTTTTGTGATATGTGATTGAAACTGGTCCACTGAATATTCTCAATTTCAATAATTACTCAGGCATGAAAATGTGTATGGGATTTCCAAAATCAATACATTAGGTCAATGATTACAGAACTGCAGTATCCAAAAAGGTAATATGATTTTACACCATGTGTTACCATTTCTGAATGCTAACCCACTTGTAATTTGGAGATAAATTGCCTGATAGCATGAATCTACTATTTGCCATATTTTTCTCCACTTTAAGGAAGATTAACTTCATTCTTAATAATCTCATGATGTTTTTGTGTAATTGTGCCTTTTAAAAAAATCAATACAAGTTGGCTATTGTTGAAATATGTCACTCTAACAGTGCTAATAGAAAATATATTGGCTTTACATATGTTTCTATATACACACACATATATGTGGTGCGTTTGTATTCCCTTACTCAATAATCTCCAGTAGCTCCCTATTGCTAGTAGGATCAAATATAAACTCCTCTGCCTTTTAAAGTTCTTCATACCCTGCCCTCAACCTACCTATCCAACCTTATTAAACATTACTCCCCTCACACCACTCTGTGATCCAGTCAAACTAGCTTTCTTACAGTTCCTCACACAGCATATTTCATCTTCCATGTCTGTGGTTTTGCAATGACTCCAAAACTGGAATGCAATCCCTCCTCACCTCTACCTCTTCAGGTGCCCTATCTCCTTCAAAACTCAGCTTGTGTCACCTTCTACATAAGGAGTTCTTAACCTGGAGTCTAGGAACTTTTAAATTTTAATTAATTAATTAAAGGTTTCCTTTGTAATTCTATGCATTCCATTTTATACACATAAAACAGTATTCTGAAAAAGGGTTTGGAAGTTTTAACATTACTGCCCAAAAGGTCTATGACATTAAAAAAAACTGAGAATCTCAGTTCTGCATAAAACCTTTTCTAATCCCCCCCAGCTGCTGATGCCTTCCCCCTCCCATAAAAAAAATACCTTAAATTTTGTATAAATGTAGTAGATATTTACATATGTACATGTTGTCTCCCTCAGCAGTGCGGGCTCCTTGAGAATACGCAATTTTATTTTTCTCTTTGTCTAGCTGTGATAGGATTCATGAGACTTTCCCTCCAATTGTAACTTTTTCCACCCCATACTGAGTCTGACATTTTCCAAAAGTTGCCAGATTTCCTCAAAACTTACCAGCTGTGTGACCCTGGACAAGTCCCTTAACTCTGAGATGAGACAAATGAGCTAGAGAAAGAAATGTCAAACCATTGCTGTATCTTTGCCAAGAAAATCCCAAATGGAGTCCTAGAGTGTCAGACACAACAGAAATGACTTAACGACTACTTTTAAAATTCAAGCATTCCCTGTCCCCCAGTCCAGAAATGCTTTCTCCTCCTCTACCTTAGTATTCCTATCTTCTTTCTGAGCACAACAGAAGTGCTCCCTCCTACATGAGGCCTCCCCACCCCACCAAGTACCTTTCATTTGCTTTTGTATTTTATACCTACTTATATGAGTACATGTTGTTCCCTCCTCTTCCTCCTCCTGTACAAAGTAAGCTGCTTGGAATGCCCGGATTGTGGTGTCTGTCTTTTAATGCCCAGAACCCAGGGGCAACAAGTAGAGATTGATGGGTAGATGGAAATGGCTTAAATCCAGCCTCAGACACTTATTGTGTGAGTGAGCCCCAACTCCCTGCAATACCCTTAATCTCTCTGAGCCTGTCTCCTCATCTGTAAAATAGGAACAATAAGGATAATTAATTGCTTAGATGTAAAATGGGGGTGACAGTATTGATTTCAGGACGGGGTTCAAATTAAGTCATGGATAAAGAGGTTTGAACATGTGTAGACATAGATAAAGAAAGATGAGAGGTGGAGGATGGAGGGCTAGCTTGGAGAAGCATGAACTCGGGTTCGAGTCCTGCCTCTGAGCACGCCAGAGACGGATCAATAGATCGTCGCAGTCTAGATCTATGTGTGTATAGAGAGGGGTGTGTGTGTGTCTCGCGGCCCACCAGGCCACCATCACTAGTCCCTCTGGCTCTTACCCACCCACCCGCCAGGCCCGGCCCCTCCCGCGGCCAAGTCCAAGGGCACTAAGTTTGTAGGGTGGGCGGCAGGCCGAGGTGCCCCAGGGCCCCGAGGAAGGAGGCGGGCGAACTTCTGATCGGGAAGATTCCAATCTGCCCGAGGGAGTTTCAGGTTTTTTTAAAACGTTGGTTTTATGCAAACGCCTCCCCTCCGCAAAGAGACAGCCGCACGCGGAGGCCACCGCACCAAAGCCCAGCTGTGACCTAACCTTGGCCTGACTTCCTTTTCCCACTCCCCTTCCCATGCCCCTCCCCCACCCAGGGTCCGGGAACGCGCACGCGCACCTCTCCTCCTCCCCCCCCCCCCATCCGAGTCTCAAAGAGGGCGCGGGCAAGAGGCCCTTTCCCTTTCCCATCCCACGCCCCTCCTCAGCCCACAGCCGCCGACGCCTGCAGCCGCGCCACCACCACAGAGAGGGGAAGGGCGGCCCCAGAGGCCGGGAGAGCCCTCGCACCGCCAGCCCCTTTACTCACACGGGACGGCTGTCATAGAAGCCGAAGCCGCGCCTCTTCCGCCCCGCCCCTCCGCTCAGGTGCAGGCGCAGGCGCGGTCGCCGTCTCCAACTGGAAGTGCCTTTCTGTATGGGGGGAGGGGAGGTCGCGCGGCGGCAACGGAACGGCGCGAAAGGATGGGAGGGCGAGGCGAAAGAGGCGTGGCCTCAGTCCCTGCGGACGTGGCTTGTGGGAAACAGAGAGGCGCGCGCATACGCAGAAGTCAGCTCGCGCTGACTGGAACTACTATAAGTCTTGTGTGGGGATGAGGGGAGGGATAGTTTTCGGGAGCCAGTTCCCTAGTGGGCGAGAGGGGAAGGAAGTCAGTGGAGGGGAAGGAAAAAAGGATTGCGTTTCTTTCTCTTTTGCTCTCGCTGCTAAAGAACTTGGAGTACAATAATTTTGGAAACAAAATCCACACGGGACCAGTAATTCATTTCTGGGCTCTTGAAAGTAACTGGATGCTCTGGCCAGAGTTCATCTTTCATTAACTTATGCTCGTGTTTTCCCGGCCCCAAGTTCACGCTCGGACCCATTTACAGCCCTCAAAGAAAACTGTTCATTTCCCTCCACCTAGTGACGTGGAGATGTACGCATTTGTGTGCCCGTCATCCTAAGGATGAGCTGGCATGAAGTTCATGCACGTCCGGGAATGATGACCATTTATAAAATTGTATATACGCATACATATATATACACATGGATGCATATATGCGTGTATACATACACGTATGTATGTATGTATACATGCATGCATACCACTATAAGTCGTTATTCCCAGACATGAATGAAAATTTAGCAGCAGTTCATCTGAAGGATGGGGATTAAAATACACCTATAGACATAGACTATAAAACTAGCTCACAAAAAGCCTGTGAAGTTGTTTCTGCAAGTGTCATCACTTTTATAAATGAAGAAACAGGCTCAGGTGAATTGATTTCCCTTTGTCACACAGCGAGTGGGAGGCAGGACTCGAATCTAGGTCCTCTGCCCTTTCCCTTATATAATATTACCAGACACCAAACAATACCCATAAAGGCACCGCTCGATTTAGAGATTAAAAGAACTTCTGAGGTCAGTTAGTCCAAACTTCTTATTTTGTAGATGAGAAAACTGAGGTTCAGAGGGGAGATTATTTGTCCAAGTTTTAGGCATTAATCTTAGATCCTTTAAACCAATATTTTTTTTTAATCTCATAGGGAGGGGCAGCTAGATGGCGCAGTGGTAAAGCACCAGCCCTGGATTCAAAAGTACCTGAGTTCAAATCCGGCCTCAGACACTTGACACTTACTAGCTGTGTGACCCTGGGCAAGTCATTTAACCCTCATTGCCCTGCAAAAACAAAAAAATCTCATAGGGAGATCTCACATTATCCTTCCTACATACAAGTGTTACCTCATGGTGTGACTTTTACCACTTAATTCAACTGTACAAATTTTAGGAAAAAATCCTGGACCTCTTGAGTGAATTTGTCATGACTTATAATAGTTTCCATTTCCCTTCTGTCCCTCCCCCCTTCAAATCAAGAAGCATTTTTTAAGTTACTCCTATGTGGGAGGCACTGTGCTAGGTATTCGATATACAAAAAAGAACAAGCTTAATTCTGACTGGGGAAACAATGTATGTAAAAAATTAAATATACAATATATACAAAGTAATAAATCAAGCAAACAAGCATGTATTAGGCAATATCATGTGCCAGGCATTGGAGAAGCATGTAAGATAAAGCAAATTAAATATTTTGGCCTTTTATAAATCATGAACAGTTGGATGACAAAGCGGATAGAGTGCTGGGCCTAGAGTCAAGAAGACCTGAGTTAAAATCCAGCTTCATATACCTACTATCTGTGTGACCCTGAACAAGTCCCTTATCCATGTTTGCCTTAGTTTCCACCTCCGTAAAATGAGCTGTAGAAGGAAATGGCAAACCACTCCAGTATCTTTTCCAGATGGGGTCAGAGTCAGACATGACTGAAAACTATTTAACAACCAGATTATATGTAATTCTACATGGGTCACTGCAATGTTTTAGATGTTTAAAACTCTATTGAAAGGCTAGTGGTCATATTAGTGTGTCGTAATGAAAGGGTTAAATGAGACCTCCTTCCAATTTTTTTTTAATTCACTCAAGATGCAGAATTTTTTCCTAAAATTTGGACAGTTTAAATTAAGTAGTAATGGTCATACCATGAGATAACAGTGGTAGGTGGGAAGGATAATGTGAGATCTCCCTATGGTTTTTTTTTTTATAATATTGTCTTAAAAGGTCTAGGACTTATGCCTAAAACTTGGACAATAAAATTAAAGTGAATGGGTCACGCCAGTAGATTGTGCTGGGAAAGGTGAAGTGAGAATTCCCTCTGAGTTATTTTTATGGTTCAAGGAAATCTGGACTTGTCCCTAAAATTTGGACTCTTGGAGGGACAAATCACTAGCTAGGGGGCC
Source organism: Dromiciops gliroides (assembly GCF_019393635.1). Lineage (NCBI taxonomy): Eukaryota > Metazoa > Chordata > Mammalia > Microbiotheria > Microbiotheriidae > Dromiciops > Dromiciops gliroides. Next base: position 159,477,584 of record NC_057866.1, on the reverse strand, counting down.
AAAGGACTACACTGGGGAATCCCCTCACCCCAAATCACTGCAGTTATTAAAGAAGTACAGAAAAAGAACATGATTTTTAAATGAAACTTTATTAAGTACAGCATAGGGTCTTTTTAAGTATATGTGTATGTAGCATCCCAGGACATTCCTTCTAGGAATCACCCAGGCTTACATGGGCAAAAATGTTACATATTAAATTTTTCTAAATAGTTCCAATACTTCCCTGCTTGTCTTTGTCTACTTCTAAACTTTGTTCCATTTTCTTGTGAATTTTTTAATGTTTCATTGGCATGCTTTTCATTCTTTTTTTCATTATTACAACTGCCCCTCAAGCTCTTTCCCTAGAAAATAAAAAGACCCCAAGTAAGCACCTAGAAGGCCACATCTGGAACTAGCACCTATTGGAATCCCACTTCCTCTTCCCCTCACCCAAACCACCTCTCCCAACCTTCCTGTCAATGGCCCCTTCCTTTTTTCCCTTCCTGGCCTGAAACTGAACACACATCATCACCCCTGGCAAAAATCCTCCTTCTACTCTGACCCTTAGACCCATACCCTCAATTCCAATGTGGAAGATATTCCCAATGAGCTCTTCCTGTGGGGCAGACCCCTCCATGCATCATAAGGACCCTTGTATTTGACCATCTGGCTATAGCTGTACCCTTAGGGATTCTAGGATTTTGCATCCATCTCGTGGCTCTACCCTCCTAGACGTATTGTTTTCTTCACCAGTTAGAGTGTCAGTGCCTTAAAATCAAAATCTCTCCTTTTTTTTCCTTTGAATCTACAGTTTTGTTTGTTTGTTTGTTTGTTTTAAGTGAGGCAATTGGGGTTAAGTGACTTGCCCAGGGTCACACAGCTAGTAAGTGTTAAGTGTCTGAGGCCGGATTTGAACTCAGGTCCTCCTGACTCCAGGGCCGGTGCTCTAACCACTGCGCCACCTAGCTGCCCCTGAATCTACAGTTTTGCACAGTGCTTGACACATAGTAAGTGCTTAATAAAAGCCTTTTCATTCATTCATTCATATAGTCAAGCAAAACAAATTCATCTATGTCTGAAAATATGTCTCATTCTGCTCCTCTAATCCAATGGCCCCCTGAAAAATAGGAAGCATGATTTATCATCGGTTTTCTGGAACCATGATTCGTTGATGTTTTCCTTTTTTAATTATTGTAATCATAGTACAAATTGTTCTGTATTAGATCATATAATTTTTTTCAGGCTTTGCCATTTCTTATGATGAAGTAATATTCCATTACATTCACATACCATAATTTGTTTAGCCTTTCCACAACTTTCTACATCACCCATTTAAATTCCAAAAAGTGCTATAAATGTTTTCTACGTCCGGGTCCTTTCCCTGTGTTCTGTCTTTGACCTCTCTGAGGTACCTGCCTATTAGTGGTATGACTAGGTCAAAAGTCTGCCTACTTTTTAAATAGCTCTCCCACCTCTACCACTCTGCAATTATAAAAGCTACCTCCCTACTTCCAAACCCCATCACTTCCTGTCTGGACTACTGATTTTGGTTCTTTGCTTCTAATCTCTTCCCCATCCCCTCCATCCTACACCCAGCTGCCCAAGTAATCCTAAAGCATAGGAGTTCTTTCTGCTCCTGCTTCTTCTCATTGTTTCTATTCAAATCACTCCAGTGACTCCCTGTTGCCTCACAGATCAAATCTAAACTATTCTGTTTGGCATTTAAAGCCCTTCACAAACTGGCTGCAGTCTTCCTTTACAGGTTTATCACACCCTACTCACTACATTCCACCCAAACTGCTCTGCTCATATGTAACATCCCATCCCCCACCCCAGTGCCTTTGCTTAAGGTGTCCCTATGCCTCGAATGCCTTCTCATTTTGTCTCTGCTTCATCGGATCCCTTTGTTGTTGTTCAGGATTTTTTTCAGCTGAGTCTGACTCTTTGTGACCCCATTTGGGGTTTTCTTGGCAAAGATCCTAGAGTGGTTTGCCATTTCCTTCTCCAGCTTATTTCACAGGTGTGGAAATTGAGGCACATAGGGTGAAGTGACTTGACCAGGGTCATACAGCTAGTAAGTGTCTTCAACCATATTTGAACTCAGAAAGATGAGTCTTCTTGACTCCAGGCCTGGTACTCTATCCACTGCAATGCCTAGCTCCCTTCAAAGCTCAAGGTCCTCATCCTATGTAAGGATTTTTAAGTTCTCCCTAGCCACATGTGGTCTCCCTCTCCAGATTTCATTGTTTAGCTAAACTTCATGTTTATATTACGACACATCATATGCTTTGTTTCTCACAACAGAATATGTAAGTTCTTTGAGAACACTATTTCCTCCCCTCCTCCCACCCCTCCACTTTATATTCTGAGTATTAGCAAGTAGCAGGAGCTCAAATCAAATCAAATTCAATGAGAGAATATTTGTGGGGGCAGCTAGGTGGCTCAGAGGATAAAGCACTGGCCCTGAATTCAGGAGGACCTGAGTTCAAATTCAGCCTCAAACACTTGACACTATCTAGCTGTGTGACCCTGGGCAAGTCACTTAATCCTCATTGCCAAGAGGAAGAGGAAGAGGAAGAAGGAAGAAGAAAATATTTGTAAAGGGCTTAGGACAGTGCCTGGCTCATAGTAGGTGATATTTAAATGCTCATTCCCTTCCTTTCCCTTCCCTTCCCAATTAATAAATGTCCATTGATTTATTTTTTCCAGAGTGGCAGAACAAAGATTCAAACCTATCTCTTTATTTCCAACAACTCTTCCGCTCCTATCAATTTACACCTTCATTTCAGAGGTCTAATTGATCTTCTATTACAAAGGTTCTTTAGCTCAAAAGTTTCTTTTACCAGAGTTATCTTAGGCTCAAAGGTACAGTAACTTGTCCAGGGCCCCTCATAGCTAGGGTAAGAGGAATGCTCTGAGCCCAAGTTTTCTTACCTCAGAACCAGGAATTCAAGTATTCCCCTTGGCTGAGGCTAGTCAAGTAGTTAATGGTCACTAAACCAACATCATAAGAGTATTTATATGGTACCTACCATTTTAAAGAATCCCAAATTTATCTAGCTTGTAAATGTACATTTTCATATTCAGTATCCATTTGTATTCAAGCTCTGCACTCCCCTTCTCCCATCCTGATATTTTTAGGCACAAAGGTGATTGGCTTTTCTTTCCAATTTTTAAAATTGATAAACTTCATTTTGATACAGCATACAAATTCACAGCTGGAACACTCCTCTTCCCCCATGAAAAGTTAACAGAACAGTACAAAAGAGTGACTGGAACTGACAAGGCCTACAACCTTACATTTTGGTAGTTTCATCTTTGATAAAAGAAAAGAAGTTGCCTCTACTCCATCAAGAGAAAGGCCCAGAACAGCATATGAGCATCCTGGGCTTGAACCACAGCAGAAGATACCACCAATCTCCCTCACAACCAGTGAGGGTCTTCCCACACCACCCAGGGTACAAGGCTCTAAACCAGACACTGAGGCAATATAAATAAATCTAAGAAAATACTATAAACAGGAAAGAAATACACTAGGTCACAATTAGTGCAAATAATGAATGTCATGAAGATGTTACATGTATTCAAATTCACACTGTGCTATGTAATTATGTCAACCATTTTAATTGGTTCTAGTCCAATGGAAAGAATGCAGTTTGAATTCAAATGATGAAACCCCTTCACTGTATAGTCAGACCTAGCTGAACCTCAGAATGTGAGATACCCAAGAGGTAAACCCAGAGGAAAAGAGTAATTCCAAAAGTCCAAGTAGAGCCTTAGAGGGGGAAAAATGGCCTGGCCACAGGGACTTCATGAGCACATGGGAAAAATGAAATGAGATAAAAAATGGAATATCTGGGGAGGAAGAGTGACAGAGAATTGATACTCTCCAACACATGGTGGGAAACCTTACTCAAGAACTGGAAACTAAGATGGTGGACAAATTGCAGCATATGCATGTGATGGAATATTATTGCACTATAATAAATGACAAAATGGACAGTTTTCAGAGAAAGCTGGAAGGACCAATGTAAAATAACCCAGAGTAAAGTGAAAAGAACCAGGAGAACAATTTATACAGTAATAACAATATTATAAATAGAATAACTTTGAAGGACTTTAGACCTTCTGATCCACAAGTCTGAAGAACTTCCTAAAGGAAGGTTATGGACTCAAAATGCCAAATGAGACATTCATTTTGGGACAGGACAAATAAGGGAATTTGCTTTGCTTGAATGTATATGTTTATTTTTTGGTTTTTGTTTTTGGGGGATTTTTTGTTTGTTTGTTTTTCAGAGAAATGGGGGTTAAGTGACTTGCCCGGGGTCACACAGCTAGTAAGTGTCAAGTTCTGAGGTCGAATTTGAACTCAGGTCCTCCTCAATCCAAGGCCAGTGCTTTATCTACTACACCTCCTCGCTGTCCCTCGGATGTGTATATTTATTAAAAGGATTTTCTTTTTCTTTCTTTTGTTCAATGAGGCAGGAAGAGAAGAAAGGAAGAATAAATGAATGAATAGAGGAAGTTGGTGCTAACTTCGTCCACTGTCTTTGACCCAGAGTTTTGTTGCTGGTTAATGACTTCATTTATGTAGTTATAGTCATTGTGTATATGGTTCTTTTGATTCTGCTTCCTTCACTGGGCATCACTATCTACAAGTCTTCACATGCTTTCTATGAATTCTTCTTTCCTATTATAATCTCTACAAACATTTGTTCCCCAATCATAGACCACCTAGTTGTGGCTCTTCCCAACTTTTTTCTGGTGCTGCTCTGTTTTCATACAGAGATGCCTTTTCTCACTGTCAATGACTTCCTTCGGGGCACAGACCCTGTTGTTAAATCTTTGGGTCAAAGGCTAAGAACAATTTTGTAAGTTTTCTTGCATAATTCCAAATCATTGCATAAAAGAATTAGACTGATTTAAGCTCCACTTGCAGTGAACTATTGCCCTGTTGCAGGTTTTTCAAAACTATGATAACTTGTTTTATGGAGAAGGCAGTTTTGAAGTCACCTACCCTAAGAAACTTGAAGCCCATTCGTGCTTCCCAGCAGGTGGCAGCAAATCGATACCAGATAGGTAAAACAATTTAAACTTGCTAAGTGGGAAATTGAAGGAAGACCTGTAGCCTCTTAGTTAGAAGAAGAAAAAGCAAGAAGACTGTCTAAATGGGGAGAAAATCTTAAGCCTGCCTTTAAAAACTAATTTCGTGGTTATATTCCATTTCTGGGACTGAACTTTATAGTGCATAATAATTGTACTCTTACTTGCTAATTTTTCTCCCTGAGCTCTCAAGCAGAACTTCATGACCCTCACCTACCTACACACTCTTTTAAAAGATCTGTGATTGGGGCAGCTAGATGGCGCAGTGGATAGAACACCGGCCCTGGAGTTAGGAGTACCTGAGTTCAAATCCGGCCTCAGACACTTAACACTTACTAGCTGTGTGACCCTGGCCAAATCACTTAACCCCAATTGCCTCACTGAAAAAAAAAAAAGAAAAAAAGAAAGAAGAAAAGATCTGTGATTTATTTCATCATGGTGGGCTCTCCACCACTGGCCACATCTGTAAACCCTCTACACCTTGTAAAAGAGTTGTCATAGCCAATGATGATTATGCTGACAACGATGGGGATGACAATGACTGGTGTACTACCCCCTAATAATATGGTATATTTATGTCTGTTTGTCATTCATTATTATTAACTTACTAGATTGAGCCGCAGTTAGCCTACCAATTTGCTTATTTGCTCCCTTCCCCATTTCAATATTTCTATTGTGGCTCGCAGTTATGAATTGTAATTGTCTTTGATTTTTTGTTTTCAAGGCTGAATTTTATCTTTTTGTAGAAAGCGTATCATGTTGATTAGTTTTGCTGAATTACTTTTTTTTCTCCTTTTATATCTTTTTTTTTTTTTTTTGGTAGGATGGGGCAATAAAGGTTAAGTGACTTGCCCAGGGTCACACAGGTAGTGAGTGTCAAGTGTCTGAGGCTGGATTTATTATTTTTTTTTTTTTTAGCGAGGCAATTGGGGTTAAGTGACTTGCCCAGGGTCACACAGCTAGTAAGTGTTAAGTGTCTGAGGTCGGATTTGAACTCAGGTACTCTTGACTCCAGAGCCAGTACTCTATCCACTGAGCCATCTAGCTGCCCCTGAGGCTGGATTTAAACTCAGGTCCTCCTGAATCCAGGGCCAGTGCTTTATCTACTGCACCACCTAGCTGTCCCCTTTTTTATCTTTTGTTACAAGAGATGGAAAACAGTTGGGTTATTTTTAGGAATAAAAATTATGTCAAAATGAAAGATTTCAATAAAAAAATTTAAAGAAAAAAAATTATATACCTTATTAACCATTAACAAAAGCATCCAAATGAATAGTTTTAAAGAATGAACATAAATCACTGAAATTCTCATATTTACAGGGTTTTAAAAAATGCAGACATTAATAGTAAATGAGTTAGTAACAAAAAGCATCTTGTTTCCACATCACTTCCAAATTTTTTCCTTCTGTGCATTTCCTTAAACTTTGTTGCTGTTATTAATATTTATATAATTGTATTTGGTTTACATATTGTTATTTTGGTTCTTCCCTCTTTGTTCTGCAGCACTTCATATATCTTCCAATATTTTGTTATGTTCTATTTGTCATTTTTATGCATGTAATAAAATTCCATTACATTCATAAACCACAATTTGTTCAGCCATTCCCCAGACATGAATTGTTTACTTTTTGTTGCTATTATAAATAATGCTACTAGGAATATTTTTGCACACATATTTTAGGGCATCATCCTAGTATGATCACTGATTCAACAGGGATGAATAATTTTTTAGTTCTTATTATATAATTACATATTTCTTTCTCAAAAGATTGTGTAAACACAACTCCATCAACAGCATATTATGTTCCTGTTTCTCTTATAATCCTACTGCTGTTAAACATTATAATATCTGGGGGCAGCTAGGTGGCACAGTGGATAAAGCACTGGCCCTGGATTCAGGAAGACCTGAGTTCAAAGCCAGCCTCAGACACTTGACACTAACTAGCTGTGTGACCCTGTGCAAGCCGCTTAACCCCCATCGCCCCGCAAAAACAAACAAACAAAAAAAACCCATTATAATTTCTAACTATCTTTGTCAATTGTAAGGGGGTATATTAGAGTTTTAATTTGCATTATTCTGATTATTAGAAAATGTGAACAGTTTTTCCAGGTACTGTATCTGTCTTTTTTTTTTTTTAATTTTTTTTTTTTTTAGTGAGGCAATTGGGGTTAAGTGACTTGCCCAGGGTCACACAGCTAGTAAGTGTTAAGTGTCTGAGGCCGGATTTGAACTCAGGTACTCCTGACTCCAGGGCCGGTGCTCTATCCACTGCACCACCTAGCTGCCCCTGTGTCTTTTCTTATAAGAAGCTGTTTATTTCTTTGACCTATTCTGTTAAGAAGTATATCATATTATTACCAGGCACACAGTAGGTAATTAATAAATACTTTTCCCTTTATTATTAATTTACATTAATTCCTCATGGATTTAGAGTATCAGTTTTTTCTTTTAAGAATGTTTTGAGGGCAGCTAGGTGGTGCAATGGATAAAGCACCAGCCCTGGATTCAGGAGGACCTGAGTTCAAATGTGACTGCAGACATTTGAAACTTACTAGTTGTGTGATTCTGGGCAACTCACTTAACTCTCATTACCTACCCTGCAAAAAAAAAAATGTTTTGAGCAAAGGTTTTCTCCAATTCTGTTTTTTTCTTCTTGTTTTGTTGTTAGAATGCTTTTAGCTATGTGAAAACCTTTTTATATAATCAAATCAGTTTATTTTGTTTCCTATAATTTCTTCTATTTGCTAAATAATGAAGATTTTTCTTTCTTTTCATAAATTAGACAGATATAACATTGCATTATATTTTACTGATTTATTATTATTTTTTTGTTTGTTTTTGGTTTTTTGGTTTTTTTGCAGGGCAATGGGGGTTAAGCGACTTGCCCAAGGTCACACAGCTAGTATGTGTCAAGTGTCTGGGGTCGGGTTTGAACTCAGGTCCTCCTGAATCCAGGGCTGGTGTTTTATCCAGTGCCCCACCTAGCTGCCCCCTATTATTTTTAAAAGTAAGATAATTGACCCATTTTGAATATGTTGTATATGGTATATATGTGGATGTAATCCCATTTCCCTCAAAATCTAGTTTTCCGTATAGTTTTTATTGACCAATGAATTCTTTCCCCAGTATTTCATGATCTTGGATTTTCCAAACTTTAGCCTATTGGCTGTCTTTGGTTCAAGTTTGGGGACAGCTAATCTTTCCATTGATCTATTTTTCTATTTTTAAGACCATACATATACATGTGTATATATATATATATATATGTTTGTGTGTGTGTGTGTGTATAAATACATACTGTATATATATGCACATATATATGTATGTATAGCTTTATAGTATAATTTGAGATCTGGAAACTTAAGTCCCTATTTCTCCTCTTTTCCCCCATGATTCCCCTTGAAATTCTTGTCTCTTTCTCCACATAAATTCTGTTGGCTGGCACTGTTGGTCAAGGACTGTCCAGCCTTGAAGTCAAATCCTATCTGTAGCATGGTAGCTCTCTGATCAGGAACAAGACATTTGACCTCTCAGTACCCCAAGCAATTCCCTAAAACTATGACCTGCAATGGTAAAAGAAGCTTCTATATGATGAAAACACAAGTCCGTGCCAAAAATAATAAAATAAAATTTTATGTTTCATCTAATACTATGAAGTAGTATATTGATATTTTAATCTTAATCAGTATTGCATTGTCTACAAATTAATTTGGTTATTATTATTGTAAAGAATTAATTGTTATTTGAGGTTTTTATGCCTCCGCGTGCACTGGCCTGGGGCTCTGCAAACTGCACAGTTCTCTACCCACTGGTTGTAGCCATTGCCATGGCGCTGGAACCTCACGTCATCACCACTCGCCGCCGCCTACATGGGCCTGGCAAAATTATAATGATTGGAAGCCTAGTGAGGGCAGTCATGTGACTGTCAGAGCAGCCATCCCATTGGCTGGGGCCGTGTGGGGTTTTTCTGGGATTGGGGGAGGAGAATTGGACATTCTAGCTGGACACTGGAATGACAGGAGTTCTGCTGCGTGTTCTCAGTATTCTCAGCTGATTCCTGAGCAGTGGTATCTTTTGAGGTTGTATAATTTCCCTTTCCCCATTTTATTTCCTTTCCCTTGATCCTACTTATCGTGTTTATGTTTTTTTTTTTTTAAGTTCCTTCTTCTTAAAATAAATCCTGTTCTGTTTTGAGGGAGGCTGCTGGTCTCCTTCCTTGCCCCAATATTGCGGCGAGACGCTTAGCTAACACTCCCCAATTAAAAATTGCTCCCCACATTATCTATATTGGCTAGCACTGGGCATTGAGATTCTTTTCAATTATTACATTCTTCCTTTATTTCTGGTTAAGTTGTTTGGTTTTATGTGTGCCAATAGGTTAATGCCCAGATATTAGATACGTTCTGTTGTTATTGTAAATTCTATTTCTTTCCACTAATTTCTTCTGATTTTTTTGTTAGTGATATATAGGAATGCTTAGGATTGTTGTGGACTTATCTTCAACTCTAGGGCAGCTAGGTGGGACACCGGATAGCATGCAGGGCCTAGAGTCAGGAAGATTCATCTTCCTGAGTTCTAATCGGACCTCAGACACTTACTAGCTAGGTGACCCTGGGCAAGTTACTTAAGCCTGTTTGTCTCAGTTTCCTCATCTGTCAAATGAGCTGGAGAAGAAGAGGGCAACCCATGTCAGTATCTTTACCAAGAAAACCCAAATGGGGTCATAAAGTTGGACATGACTGGACAACAACAAATATGATACAGTACAGTTACTCTAATTCTGTGCCCTGTCATGTGATTGGAATCCCCTAGGCAAAAAAGAATTTAGGATTACCAAAGTATCAAGCATTCCATCGGTGTACGGTGCGTACCACCTTCACCAGTGTCCTGTATAGTTGCTCTTGATTTATAGTCTCACCTGCCATCCCCATTCAAATGGAGAAAAAACCCAGAATTGGTAGAGTATCCATCCCCTTCTCCCAGGCTGACAGGATCCATATGACTCACAGTACCAGTTAAATAGAAGGCTGTGTTTGTTAAGGGCATCCTCAAGGGTACAGCATTATTATATCAGCTTCCTTGCCTCTCTGTTGATCATGCTGGTATTGGCATCAGCCCTCAGTGAGAGCAAAGGGGCCTTCTCGTGGGCTGGCTTTTGGACTTAATCTACCAGGAAGCTAAATGAACAACCCAAGCCTTAGTCCTCCTAAACCAATTAAGTTTCTAGGTTGGTTTCAATACTTTCATAGTACTCAAGTCAAACTAGATCTCCCCCTCAGGGTTCTCAGGCACCCTGAGGGCTTTGTGGGTATCACTGTTCCCTGCTCTTGGCTCCAACCCACGCTGGTCATAACACTTCCATTTGTTAGGGTCCACTGACCAGCACTCCCAGTTCCATTTAACATTGAATTAGCTTTTACAAAGAGACATTTACTTCAAATACATCACAAGAACAAACATACCAGTGTTTCCTTCAATACCTAGGGGCATCATCTCAACTCCACCTCAGTCTCTTGAGGAGGATATAGCTCCAAATTTAGCTTGGTTCCTATATAATACATTGGTCTCACCAAGTTCATCTCTAGTAGTCTGCTGGGTGAACCTGTCTCTCCTGCTACTGCCAGGCTGGGTTCCTAAAGACCACTCCCAAAAGTCATTTTTGCTCATCAGGGCATCCATGCTCCATTGACTGTAAAACCTCAGCTCTGAAAGACTGTATGCCAAGGAACCCTGTGGACCTTTCAAACTTAAAAGGTCTTGGGCTCCATTCCCATCACCTGTTGCTAAGCACCTGCAAGAACACTGAGGTACAGAGAGGACACTGAACTTGATGGGCATGTTTGAATGGCTTTGCAGTCAATCAAAAAGCCTGCTTTTCAGCATGGGGTTAGCTGACCAGAACAAGGCACAATCTCTCATAGGCATTTCCCTTACATGTTATCACCATCCCCCTACAAACATCATCCTCTGTGGAAAAATGCCCTCTTCTCACTGTTAGCCTCCACATGCAGGTGCCATTTGAGGCACTCTGGACATGCACCAGACCCACATTACGATACTAAAAAGGCCTGCCCTACTTGGCAAATATTGCTTTTACAACATCCCTCTCCTCATGCTTTTGTGCCTCATTGCTCTCAAATTCTGGCCCTTGCCTTAGTCCGTGGGTCTAAAATTCCTTTCCACGCACTCTGATCTCTCTTCCTCCTTTAGGGCTCTATCGCCTCATTACGTCAGCCAGTAAGCCCAGCATTTCTCTTTCTTTCTTTTTTCAGCTTTGTGTTACCTATGCTCTGATTCCCATCTAGGTTTAAAGCCCCCTGTTTCTCTGCTATACTCACTCTTTCACTGCCTCTGTAGCCAACATTCACCCACTGATATTCTAGCCAATTCTGTAGCAAAATGTTACAGCTCTTTTTAAATGATACCACCAGGTCCAGCCAAGCAAGGTCTGACTCTTGTTAGTCAGACCTGCAGTCCCATTTAGCACATATAGACTGTTTCTCAAAAGATCCCCAGCCTTCAATTATATCTGAGTTAATGTGACTGAATTCCATTGACATCTTCCTCTCTCAGTTTTCTAACAGCATGATCTACACACAGAAAGTTACTCTCACTGAGGCTTTTTAAGTCTGAGGGGGAAAGGCTCTCACTCCCTTCCATTCACCCTTTCCAAATTTTGACTAACCTCATCTTCTCCATATACCCAGCTCCATCCTTTACTAAGATCATGAGGATCCAGATTGTTTGGAAAAGCCTCAAGAAAGTACCAGAAACACCATAGAGGTGGGCAACCCTGCTAAATGTGTAAATGTCACTCTCTATTACATACACAAGTATAATTCAATTTAAATTAAGAAGAAAGAGAGCATTATCAACTGGAAGCGCTAGGGAAAATTGGTCCTGGGCAGAATCAGAGCTTAGAAGAAGCCTTGAAGAAGAGGACTCTGAGGAATTGAGATCATTCTCAGATTTTGATACTGCAGAACCCCCTAATTTTACAGAAGAGGATACTGAGAGGTTACAAAGAAGTGATATCATTTGCCCAGCATCATACAGCTCTACAAACAGACTCCATAGACCTTCACGAGAGCAAGCAGCAGCTAAAGAGGCCCTACAAGTAAAAAGATTCACCAGGGACTGGAAACTAGGGGCTGGCCATAAGACACAACTTAAATTCTCATGTGCCCATGGCATCAGTCTCTGATACAGCCAAAACCCTTTCTTCTTGTCTGGCATCAGATCCTTGAAACCTAAAACATGTATCTGTGATTCCTGTCTCTGGCCCTTCCAGTTGGTCAACTCATTAAACTTGTTCTCAATTCTGTTTCTTTTTTTTTTCCCACCACAGTTATCCCAACCTTGGCTTGGCAGGACCTCCCTAGCTACCCCTCTTCTCCATTGTTCAATTAGCACCATGGACCCTGTTCTGTAGTGGCAGGGCAACTTGGGGTAGGGGAAAGTACAGTAGCTATTTAGTGGTAGAGTTTACGGCCCCATGTTAATTTGTTAATTTGTCAAAGTTCTCTTGATTCCCAGTTCTTTCTACCATATTGCCACACTAGAGTGAAATCTCCCCCTCCAAACTCTAGCTTTTTTGACCTTTGAAGCCAGAGCTTTTGTTCAAAATTTGCATTGAATGGTTCCTTCCTTATCAACTGTTACACATCTCCAAGATGTCAAGTGACTTCTGAGAGATCTGGAAGTTACAAATTAATTGGCTATAGTGAACAAGCTTTCTAAACATAATTAAAAGGAACAATGATTTTAAAAGAGTTATGTTTTAAACAGATTCATGTCTTTTACCATAGAGAAAGACATAAATGAAAGTACATGGCAACATTGAATAAAAACATATAGAGAGTTTTCAGCTTGCAAATGGTGTTTGAAATTATATCATCAGGGCAGCAACACCCATCAGGTAACTGGAGAAGGTATGAGGTATCTGAAAGCAGACTCCTGTTCCCCATTTATATGTAAAAAATGTTCCTAAATCAGATGATCTTAACTTAGGGACTACTTATACTTGCTTTCTTGTGCTCTATTTATGCAGCACTTAAGAGAAAAAAATTAATTAGGATAGTATATCAACTGGCAGAACAATTTTAGGCAAATATGTTAAGGTAGAAGAAGAGTTTTTAGAACCTCCTAAATCCTTACTATGGCTCTAATTTTAATGTTGTTTCTTTGTAGAGTGTCTCTAATATGGCATTTTTATCTTTACATTTAATAATAAATGACTCTTTTACACTTTGGGGATTTGTTGATTGGAAATCTTTAGTCATATACATCTATTGGTAAATGATTGTGAAACAATTTGTATAAATTAGTTGCAAAAAAAGATTAATATGATGAATACAGAGAAACATGGGAAGTTATATGTGAACTGAAGCAAAGTTAAATAAGCAGAGCCAAGAAAACAATATACACAATGACTACAATAATGTAAAAGGAAAGAACAACCATCACAAAACATTTGAAAATAAACACTGCAAAATTACAAAGAGCAAGCAAAGTCCCAAAAGAAATATGAGAACATACTTCTCCTCACTCCTTTGAATAGGTAGGCTATTCATAGATGTGGAATATTATATATATTTTCAGATTCCCCCCCCCCAATTTACCAATTAGGTTCATGGGTTTTTTTTCTCTTCTTCCTCTTTTTCTTTAGAAAAAAAAAATGTTTAGGTGGAACCAATATGGTAGAGTAAAGGCAGCAACCCAACTGAACTCTTTCAACATGCCCCTACAATCAACTTTTAAAAAATGCCTCAAATTGAATTTTGAAACAACAGTACCAACCTACAAAAAGGTCTAGATGAGACATTTTTCTAGCCTAAGTCAACATAGGAGGTCAGCAAGAAAGGTCTGTGACAGCAGGATCGGGGCTAGCCAGCCGGAGAGGCAGTGGCAACACTAGAAAGGAGACAACTGGGATAGCAACAACTGCTTTGGGAGCTCTCAGCCCAGAGACTATAAGAGTGTCAGACAACTGGTCAGAAAGAAATTATGGGGGATCCTTTGTTGTCACTGGATGCTGCTGGTGCTGATTGGCAAAACTATTGTCCATACACAGTTCTGGGTCACAGTTCTAGAGTGAAGAGGAGGGCTTGTGATTAGTCACAAGGAAGGAAGAATCCTGCTCCAGTTCAAGGCAGAGAGGAGCACTAGCACTTGTGGCTGCAGGAAATCAGGGAACCTGGCCACAGTTTTCAGAGCTAAGCAGAACATTAATACTTGCAGCTGCAGAGGAACAGGGACACTTCCTGGGACAATATCAGAGTGCAGACCGGAAGAGCAGGAACCACACATCTCCCCAAGTCACACAACCTTGGAAGCACTGAAAACTTATAGACCGCCCCACCCAGAACTACTTTGAAAAATATCAGCATGAAAAAGCCTAAGGCTTGGGACAATACCTCTCCAACCCCAAGTAAGCAGAACCCAACTTTAACATAAAGTTCATAGTCAAGAAATAGTCTGGAAAAATGAACAAACAACAACAAAAAAAGAATTTTACCATAAAAGGCTACTACAGTGACAGAGAAGACAAAGTCACAAACTCAGAAGAAAATAACGTATAAACATCTACAACAAAAATGTCAAAGAAAAATGCAAATTGAACACAAGCCCAACAAGAATTCCTGGAAGAGTTAAAGAAAAACGTAAAAGGGACAGCTAGGTGGCGCGGTGGATAGAGCACCGGCCCTGGAGTCAGGAGTACCTGAGTTCAAATCTGGCCTCAGACACTTAACACTTACTAACTGTGTGACCTTGGGCAAGTCACTTAACCCCAATTGCCTCACTAAAAAAAAAAAAGAGAGAGAGAGAGAGTTAATAACTCAGTAAAAGAGGCACACAAAAATACTGAAGAAAATAACATCTTAAAAACAGAATCAGCTTAATGGTAAAAGAGGCACAAAAATTCATTGAGGAAAGGAACTACCTAAAAAGTAGAATTAGCCAAATGGAAAAAAGAGATACAAAAGCTTACTGGAGAAAATAATTCCTTAAAAATTAGAATCAGGCAAGTGGAAATTAATATTTCCATGAGACATAAAGGAACAACAAAACAAAGTCAAAAGAATGACCTGGAAAACAGATTGAGGAGAGATCATTTAAGAATTATGGACTCCCTAAAAGCTACAATAAAAAGCCTCTTAGATATCATATTTCAAGAAATTATAAAGGAAAAACTGCCCTGATATCTTAGATCCATAGGATAAAATAAAAACAATCCATTGATTACTTCTTGAAAGAAATTCCAAAATGAAAACTCACAAGAATATGATAGCCAAATTCCAGTTTCCGAGTCAAAGAGAAAATACTGCAAGCAGCTAAAAGGAAATGATTCAAATATCATGGAGCCACAGTCAGGATAACACAAGATTTAGCAGCTTCTACAGTAAAAGACTGCAGGGCTTGGAATATGATATTCTAGAAAGCAAAGGAGCTAGGAATACAACCAAGAATAACCTACCCAGCAAAACTGAGTGTAATACTTCAGGGGAAAATTAATATTTAATCAAATAAAGGACTTTTAAGCATTCCTGATTTTTAAAAATAAAAGGCCAGAGCTGAATAGAAAATTTGATATTCAAACATGAGACTCAAGAGAAGCATAAAAAGATGAACAGGAAGATGTAAGATGGTCCCTCAGAGTTGTTTCATTTCTCCAATCAATAATGATTTAGATAATTTTAAAAAATGATTTCTTCTTCTGAAAACTTCATAAAAATGAAATTTTCAATAAAAAAATCTATTAAAAACAAAGAAAATCCTAGGTCAAATTCAGCATAGTTAAAGTGTCTGTAAGATTATGTAAATTTTTGAACTCATAAACAAAGACACTATCTGAATTCAAATGAGCAAATATATCTACAATCAGTGGTAATACTTTGACCCTCCTATGTTTGTTTGTTTTTTTTTAAAAGAAAGCCATATACATTCTGGATTTAGAGCTTGGATTTAAAGAAGAAATGTTGAGAAAATACTGTTGACCTCTTTCCCTTTTTGCAGAGGTGGTAGACTATGGGTATAGCATATTACATAAACCATAGGACTCAATTGATACGTTGGTTGGTATGGCTCACCTGTTTGGTTTTTTTCCTCTTTCTTTTTGTATACTTTGCAAGGGACAACTTGATGGGTAGGGGAAGGAGAAGGGTTCAGAAATAGAAGTATTCAGAAATAGAAGTGATATAAAAACAAAAGATAGCCATTTTTTAAGTTCTAAAAGCTAGGAAAACCTAACAATAAAAACTATCATATTCAAGGCTCTTACAAGAATTGTCTCACAAAAATATAAACTAACACAAAGTTATAAAAATCTTCCCCAAAAATACAGTGAGGGTATGCTGGTATAGTCTAAAGACAAGATTGAATGTTTTTTTTATTAAATATAGACAAACTAAATTAATTTTTAAAAAGAGATTATATCTTTCATTGAAAATATATTATACACATATTTACGGAATGAGAGGTACTACAGAGAATTTTTAAAATACAAAAAGATCCTTATTCTCAAAGAATCTACAACATAGGTGGATAGATAAAATATAAATTATATTTATATATGTGGTATATATATGCCTATATGTAATATATATATATAAATATAAATACCTATTCTAGCTTTTAGACACGTATAATCAGAAGTAGAGAAGACATGCAAACAAATGTTATAGGAACAGAAGAGAAGGCAAGGTTATTCCTTTGGTTTTGATTTTGGTTTTTTTGCAGGGCAATGAGGGTTAATTGACTTGCCCAGGATCACATAGCTACTAAGTGTCAGGTGTCTGAGGCCATATTAGAACTCAGCTCCTCCTGAAGGTTCAGTGCTTTATCCACTGCGCCACCTAGTTGCCCCCTTGACCCACCTTTAGAAGGATATTTCTTTGTTCTTTGAGTTGTTGTCCAGTAGCGGAATTGATTTATGCTAAGCCATCCACCATCTCAATCGAAATATTTGTTAATTTATTTATCAAACATTTATTAAGTTTCATTCATGTGCCAAGAACTGTGCTAGTGAGGATACAAAGACAAAAGACAGTCCCTGTCCTCCAGAGCTTATGTTCTACTGGATTGTGCACTATTGCCTAGTTATACCACACTTCCAACCCCATAAGTCAATTCAACAAACACTTATTAAGCATCTAGTGTTTGCAGAACACTATGCTTGGGACTAAGATCTAAGGTAAAAACATAGTTTCATGGATTTCACAGTCTGGTAGTAGGATATAACATTTACTTAAATAATTTCAATACAAAAGAAACATAAATGCATAAGACACTGGGCCAATGAAGTGCAGTATGAAGTCCATAGGTGGAAGTAATGTTATTATTGACCACAAGAGGAGGAGTTCAAATCCGGCCTCAGACACTTGACACTAGCTGTGTGACCCTGGGCAAGTCACTTAACCCTCATTGCCCCACCAAAAAAAAAAAAAAAAAAAAGGCAGTCAGATAGCCAGCCAAAAGTCCACAGATTAGGCCCCAGTTAGTTAAAATATTTTTACATTTGAATGGTGACCACAAAGGGATTTATGGCCCAATTATAATTTTTCTAAAGTTATAATTTTTCATGTAAGTCCAGTTATAAATTTTTCAGATTAGATTAGCTAGTTAATTTTTTTTTACATGAGAGAAGAAGGGAGGGCAAAAGGAAAGGAGAGCATTACAGACTTAGGAGCAACATATGCAAAGGTGTAAAGATATGGAAATATAGAGGCATACCAGATTGTGCAGGGCCTTGAATGCCAGGCTAAGGACATAGAGCTTTACTTGGAAGCCAATAAAATGCCATTGAAGAATTTCAAACAGAGCAACATCATGAGATCTATGCAGAATTAAAAGCACAGATTTGCAAGACTTCTGCTCAGAGTTAGGGGTGTTATTTGTGGCCACTGAACAGTTTTTCCCCGGTTTAAAGTGTGCTGATTCATTTAGAAACTAGCCATGGCCTCATTAGAGTCCAAAGAGCTAACCTGTCACTACCCTCTGAAATGGTGCCTTGGGAACAACCACCCAGGGAAGCCAAATGTGTGAAGCTACAGTGTCACAGCCTCACAGCCCATTTAAAATTCATAAGCCTGTTTCCATTGCTCACTTCCCCTCCCCTGCTGTCTTGAAATCCTGGTGAGATATCCAAGAACAAGACTGGCGATGTAGTTGACAAAACAGAAAAGCTGTTCCTGGTCAGCTCTGGATGAATTTAATAAGTGAAAAGATGATGAAAGTGGGTTGTATTTGCATAATGCCCTCAAAGGGCTGTGGAATAAGGCTGAATTCCTATGGGAAATGAAAGTTATAGAACTAAATCTTTAATTCTTCTTATGGGGAAAATTATCCATTTAATGAAGACATGTAAGGACACAGCCAACTATATAGACACCCACAAACTTAGAGCACACTAAATATGGCTTATTTCAAATACCCTATTCATTTAATTATTCTAATGGAAACTGGACATTTTTTCCACTATGCAGACAGACTATAAGCATAAGGGATTTTCAGGGATTCATATATTTCCCTGGCAGTTGACTCCTAAAGCCTCTTTTATCATAATTTTAAAGTCTCATTATCACCTTTTGTTTTTACACCATGGTTATTAATACCACCCCCATCCCCAACTCCCTAGCTATGCTGCCTACCACACTGGATCCCTTTTTATAACGAAGAAAAACATTTAAGCAAAGCTGACAACACATGATGGACTGCTTCTGACTGTATAGATGCATTCTGCATCCATCTGCGCACACACAAACACACACACATACACATACACACCCTTCTCCACCACTGAGAGGAGGAATTCTCAGTATCAGTTCTCAGGGACCCAAATGGCTTCAGAGTTCTAGTGCTTTTTAACAATATTGATGTTCGCATCATCATCATCTTCATCATCATTATTTTAGTGAGGCAGTTGGGGTTAAGTGACTTGCCCAGGGTCACACAGCTAGTAAGTGTTAAGTGTCTGAGGCCAGATTTGAACTCAGGTACTCCTGACTCCAGGGTCGGTGCTCTATCCACTGCGCCACCTAGCTGCCCCAACACATCATTATTTTTTTAAATTTTATTTTGGTTTTGTTTTGTTTTGTGGGGCAATGAGGGTTAAGTGACTTGCCCAGGGTCATACAGCTAGGAAGTGTCAAGTGTCTGAGGCCAGATTTGAACTCAGGTCCTCCTGAATCCAAGGCCTGTGCTTTATCCACTGAGCCACTTAGCTGCCCCTTTGTTTACATCATTATAATCATTATATAGATTCTCCCAATTCTATTTTTTTTTACTCTTTATCACTTACCATGTTTCTCTGAATTCCTTCTTATCAATTCTTATAGTGCACCACATTTATATACCATTGTTTGTTCAGCCATTTCCTGACTGATACATTTCCTCCACCCCCAAAATATTTTAAAAGTAAAACTATATTTCTATGCCTAGTGAAAGCAAAAGAGAGATTTGAGTAGTTCTGTCCTGTTTATTTATTTTGATCAAATTTCACCTTTTGATGTGTAAATATAGCTCGTGTCTTTCTCAGCTAGCATCTTCCTTACCCTTTTAGACAAGGTATTTGTTCAAATATTTTTGCTGTGCACATATTTCATATTTCTGGTTTCATTCTATTTCTGCGATACCTTGGGGGAAATGGTCACATTTTCCAAAAATTCTGAGAAAATCTCAGTGTGAGACTTCTGTATAGGACTACAGGGTCAACTGGTCAGCTGCAAGCTTTCAATAGTGATACACAGTTTCACCACTTGATGGTGCCAAGAAAATGAAAAGCTAGGTTAAAGATGGGCTTTGAGACCATCTTTGGCATCAGTCTCAGAACAAAACTGCAGTTGCTAATGGAATGGAATTAAGGTTGGAAAAGTCAGGAGGAATAAGAGATGTCTTTTTTTAAAATGATGAATGAAAACATGAAGGAGAAAAAGATTTTTGGAAGATGATTGACTTTTAAATATGGAAAGAAAAAAGAAAATGAGATCAGTAGTAGATAAAATGAAGAACTTTGATTATATAAAACTAAAATGTTTTACACAAAATTAGAAGAGAAACAGGTAATGGGGAAAAAACTTTACAGCAAATTTCTCTGATAAAGGTCTCATATCCCAGATATATGAGGAACTAATTAAAAAATAGTCAGAGTATGAATGGGCATTTTTCAAAGGAATAAATCTGAGATAGCAAAAATTATGTGAAAAAATACTCCCAATAATTAATAATTAGAGATAGGCAAATGAAATAACCTCACAGTCCGTCACTGGATTGGCAAAGATGACAAATGAGGAATATGACAAATATTGGAGGGGCTGTAGGAAAACAGGCAAGCTAATTCATTGTTTGTTGGTGGGACTGTGAATTGATCTAGCCATTTTGGAAAGTAATTTGGAATTATGCTCAAAAGTCACTGAACTGTTCATACTCTTTAACCCAATGACTACTTAGTTGTCCCATTACTAAACCTATACCCTAAAGATATTAAAGAAAGATGACAAGGACCCATATGTACAAAAATATTTATAACATATTTTTATAGTAGTCTCAAACTGGAAACTACAGTAGTAACCATTTCTTGAAGAATAACCGGACAAATTGTGGTTTATAATAGCATATATTTATATAGCATTTACTATGTGACAAGCATTGTGTTAAGTGGTTTAAAGATGAATAAGTCAGGGTTTTTGTGTATTCATTACAGCAAATCATTACATATTCTCTCACTTCTCTTTTAAAATCTATGTAAAAAAAATTCACCTTTGATGCCCTTTCTAAATATCTGGTTACTAGGGACAAGTGGCATCAAGAATACACTAAACAGGGGGTGGCTAGGTGGCGCAGTGGATAAAGCACCGGCCCTGGATTCAGGAGTACCTGAGTTCAAATCCGACCTCAGACACTTGACACTTACTAGCTGTGTGACTCTGGGCAAGTCACTTAACCCCCATTGCCCTGCCCAAAAAAAAAAAAAAAAAATTATTTAAAAAAAAAGAATACACTAAACACAATGGAAAAGTGTCACCTAACTTGACCTCCATAGAATGACAGTTTGACAATAAACATAATTGTAATTTACATTTTTATAATGCTTTTTTGAAATCTACATGCATGTATTATCACCAGTATGGGGGACCAAGGCTCAGAAAAAGAAAGTGACTAATCAGGGTTCCATAGCTCATAAGTTATAATATGACTCCAGACCACAGTCTTCTCATTCTAATTCACTAATTCATTTCTACACGCATGAAGGATCTACTATGTGCCACTCATTGTGCTAAGTGATTGGGAAACAAGGCTAAAAAGGCCAGGACCTGACCTCAAGAAGCTTACACATTCCTTTCATTCCAGATTCAACAGTCTTTCCACTAGACCACACTGACTCTCCACATGGATTCAATGTGAAAAGGATAACACAGGTGACCAGTCTAGAAATACCCACCCTCTCCCAAGTTAAGCACTACTTAAACTTTTTTAAAAATTTAAGTATCATTAGAAACTCAATTAGAAAAGTCTTCCCAATGAGACAAAATGAACCCAGTACAAGTATTTTACAGCAACAGCAGTTGAAGTAATGGGGATTGTTTTGTTAGTTATAAAGATTCTTTAAGGTCTTCGATATCATCCCTGTTGAGGCTTTTGCTGTCAGCTACAATAATGGCTGACTAGTTCATAGCAGTGAAGACCAATGAGACCCAGGGAACTGCAATGACTCGTCCATCATTATACCGGGAGTAAGTGTAAGATAAGATGTAGGATTTGAATCTAGGTCTTCTGACTCCAAAGCTAGTATTCTTTCCATTATACCAAGCTGCCATGTGTGTGATAAAAATAAGAGGTACTCATTTATAAGTGGACCAAAATTAACCTTTTAAAAACAATTTCACTTAAAAACATCCCTTCAAGTCACAGTGGAAGCACCTGGGAATTCTTGGCCACAGCAATGTGAGAATATATGCTTCTTGAAAGCAGCGTCCGTGTCATATCTAGCTTTGTCTTCAGTAAGAAGAATGTGTGTCAAGTGTTTTACAAAATTGAAATGGCTCTGTAAATGTGGGCTATGAATTCTAATTTGTATCTCCAGTGCCTTGCTCAGACACTGTTATGTGCAGAATCTGTGATTTTATCAACGTGGAAAGCTCCCTAGGGAGTTCCCTGAGGTACATGGAGGTTAAATTAGGGTTACAATACAGGCGGAATTTTAACTCAGGTCTTCCTGACTCCAAGTCCATGTACACAATAGATGGTTTGGTTTTGTTTTTTAGTGAGGCAATTGGGGTTAAGTGACTTGCCCAGGGTCACACAGCTAGTAAGTGTTAAGTGTCTGAGGCCAGATTTGAACTCAGGTACTCCTGACTCCAGGGCTGGTGCTCTATCCACTACGCCACCTAGCTGCCCCACAATAGATGTTTAATAAAGGTTAGTTGCACTAGTCATTAAATGGCAAACAAACAGTTCAATAGGAATGCTGTAGAGCCAGGGCAACCAATATTTTATTAATTCCCTAAAATATGTGGCTTTGTGGCTGGATTTGGAATAAAGAAGACCTGAGTTGGAATTGCCTTAGATACTTACTATATCAGTGTGACCCTGGACAAGTCACTTAACTTCTATCTGCTTCAATTTTTTCATGTGTTGAATAATAGAGTTGTCACTGTGAGCATTGAATGAAATAGCATATGAAAGGCACTTTGGAAACCTTCAAGATATATATGTGTGTGTGTGTATGCATGTCCATATGTATGTGTGCATAGATACATATATACATATAGGTGCATTTATAGATAATATTATATCAGTATATTAAATTATATTATTTCTATCATGTTATATAATTCACATTTAAATTTATTTGTTATTTATATTACATTATATATGTGTATATACATATAGTATGTATATAGGTATCTATCATATATATATATAGAGAGAGAGGGGCTATTTATTATTAATGGTAGCATATATATTGCCTTTAGTTATAATATGCAATACAAAGATAAAAGGGTAATAACACTCCAAATTCTGTATATGGATAATTCAATAATATGTGAGTACTTATGTGGAATCCATTCGTTTCCCGGTCAGGGAACTTCCCTTGGTTCCAAAGGTTTGTCATGCCGGGGTGGGAGTGGGGATAAGTTCCCACTCTCTATAAAATGCTCCAATAGCATGCGTCTCAAATAGCCTCTGACAACCCAAGCCCAACTCCTGGCCTTCTCGTGGCGGAACTGTTTCCACTAACAGGAGAAGGGGCGAAGGCGAGTCACTGGCGCCTTAAAACCAGTTGCTTCGGGCAGGTGGGGCTCGTTAGCCTTGGCAGGCAACCCACCTAGGGGAAGGAAACCCTGATTTTAAACCTCCGCTGCCTTGTGGCTATACCCATATATGGGAAAGGCTTCAGGAGTTAACCCCGAGGAAAAATCAGGAGTCGGAGTCCCTTAGGCAGTTGAATGTTGGACATCACATCCCTCTGGCAACTCCTGCGGTGGCACTGGTGCCAAACTGTATTGGCTCTGCCTCTCCTTTCGATCCACCAATGTCGCGGAGAGGGAAAAGCTGCTGCATGGGCAACAGCTTGTTTTCCAATTGATCCGCCCAGGCCAGCACCCTGGAGAGGACACTCCAGCTACTCCTCATGGGGTAGATACAACCTGGGATGCAGCAGTTACTGGTTATAAGTCACTCAGGAGCTCCCATATCAGACTGCACAGCCACACTGTGGCCTGTGGCTCTTCTAGGCGCTGATCCATGGTCGTCTGCAATTGGTGGAGGCCTACTACTTATGTGGATTTCTTTTTTTCTTTTTTGGTCCAGACCTCTATCTTCATCAATGTAGGGAACTCTCAGTATGGAAACTCCTTCCCTCCCCTATACTTCTAATCTTAGGGAAGCTGCTTGTAGCACCAGGGATTAAATGACTTATCCAGAGTCAGATAACTAGCATGTGTCAGAGGCCTCTTAGCACATGTGTGTTACTAGTCAGTAAGATGAAATTAAAGGCATAAAGATAGGCAAAAAGGAGGAAAAACTCTCCTTAATTACTAGTGACATGATGGTTTATTTGGAACCATTTTAGATTTGTGTCCCAGAGTTTTAAAAAGAAAAGGAAAAAAAGCAGGCTCTCATCAAATCACTGGGCTGGAAGGGACCTTGAGAGGTCATCTTGTACATGACCTTTCATTTAGCTTACCCTCCCTCCCCCCACCCCCTTACCTGATGCACCAAAAAACACCCTTGTCTCCACTTAAAAGTCCATCAGATGTGAGACTTGTGAGTCTCTCCCTCCCACTCCTTCCCCAGCCTTACTCCTATATTTAAGCTTTGCTAGTATCCCTGTCTCTAACTCATGCTAAGTAGCTCCTGGTATTTTTCAGGATAGTCTGAGCACAGAACTGAAAGGGGAGAATTGCTGAGTTGGACCAATAATTACAGGCTAGCCACACGTTCTGGTTTGCATGGCTGGTCACATAGAGTTGGCTTTTGTTTCTTTTATCTGTCATCACCAGCATACCAAGCTGGCCTCCAGCTCAGGACTTAGGTCAACTTTTGCATCTCTTCATTCTAACATTGGCCAACTCTACCTTAGCCTTTCTCCCCTACACCTCATAGAATTAACCAGATAAGACTAGTCCTTTTAGGATTGTAGATAAGGGGGAAGCATCATTATTCTAAAAAGGCTCTGTTCCCTTTAACTGTAAGAGAAAGCTTGGGAATGTCCACAAGTTATAGAACTTTAAACATGTCACCAACAGTCATAAACTTTCAGAGATCAACCATGGTCAAACAGCAATCATCTTGACAGTTTTAAATCATACCATCATAGAATAATGGACTTTTAGAGTTGTCAGAATGCTTACATACCATCTACATCAAGAATAATGGGTGACATTTATAGAGCATAGATGCTTTCAATTCATTATTTCCAAATTTTGGCCCTGTAAAAATAATACAGATATTTTTACTCCCATTTTACAAATGAGGAAACTGAGGCCCAGAGATGTTAAGTGAGTTGTGCATAATCACACAATAAGTGCCAGAGGTAGCATTTAAACTCAGGTCTTTCCAGACTGCAATGATAAAAATCCTCCAACTCAATCAAAATAAACTTTAATGAATTTGATATTTTTATATTTATATTTGACATATTGTCCTAATGTTTTCTTTTTTCTTTTCTTTTTTTTTTTGTTTTGTTTTTTTGTTTTTGGTGTGGCAATGAGGGTTAAGTGACTTGCCCAGGGTCACACAGCTAGTAAGTGTCAAGTGTCTCAGGCAGGATTTGAACTCAGGTCCTTCTGAATTCAGGGCCGCTGCTTTATCCACTGCGCCACCTAGCTGCCCCTTTTCTTTTATTTTAAAATTAATAACAGCATATTTTCTTCTTCCCTCCCCACCTTAAAAGAAAAACAACAAAAAAAGAAAAACAAAACCCTTGTATCAAACAACCAAAAAAAAAAATTCCCACATAGGCCACATCCAAAAATGTATGTCTCATTTTTCATCTTGAATCCATCACCTCTCTATTAAAGTGCAAGTTGCACAGACTGTAAAATGGTCCTCTGTAATCATGTTTAGACCAGTACTTAGCACAGAGCCTGGCACATATCTGAGGGTTAATAGATGCTTAATGATTGATTGATGGTTGGCCATTACATCGATCTTAAGTTTTTCAAAGTGGTTTGTCTGGGTAATTTTCTTTCATGATTTCTTGAAATACAATATTGTCTCTTTTTTTAATCATGGCTTTCAGATAGTACAATGCTTTTAAAATTATTTTTATTTTGGGGGCAGCTAGGTGGCGCAGATGGATAAAGCATTGGCCCTGGATTCAGGAGTACCTGAGTTCAAATCCAGCCTCAGACACTTGACACATACTAGCTGTGTGACCCTGGGCAAGTCACTTAACCCCCATTGCCCTGCAAAAAAAAAAAATTATTATGAACTTAAATATTCAAAAAAAGAGAATTTCCACCTACATAACAGAACACAAAAAGAGGATTTGATAAAAAACCATGAATTTCCACTTCATAATGCTTGTTTCTTTTTTATCTTTTTTTTTTTTTGCAGGGCAAAATACTATTGCTGATTCCTTCATCCCTCCTCTTTCCATCAAAAATGATAGTAGGAGGGAAAAACTCAAACCTTGTAGCTATTATAGGTGTCTGGTGCATAGGCAGACCCCATCAGCTTGTTCAAATGGTGTCTCCACATGGAGAACACTAGGGAGCAGATGGTGTCACCAGGTGGAGGATGCTAGGGAGCAGATGGTGTCTGCATGTGGAGGAAGTTTGGGAGCTGCTTCTCGGAGAATCATGCTGATTCATGAGGGAAATACCTTGGAGAGACTGGTGCATGTGTGGACATTTTATAACTGTTTCAGGCTGCCCTACCATGTGGTTGGCAGGTGGTTTTTCTTCCTTTGGTCATGTAGCTGGCGCCTTTGAAAGAGCCCGAGTCAACTCCCGCCATCTCTTTTGCTCCATTCACATCTGGGGAAGTAAGGTGACTCCTCTATTCACAGCATCTAGTAAGAAAACCATGTAATAAGAGAATGGACCCCCAGTCCAGCAGAAGGACTCATCTGGCAGTGATGCCACTTTTGTATATGAACTTGGTGGGACCAATGCTGTGTGTGAACAGAACTACAGTATGACTCAAATCTCTCCACCCCAGACAAAGGTAATATTAGGGAAAATATGCCCCTGAGGTGATAAGGGAAATGTTTTTATGTTTTTTGTTGCCATATCTTTTTTAAAAAATAATAATAAACATTTTTATTTAAAGTTTTGAGTTGCAAATTCTATCTCTCATTCCTTCCCTTCCCTCTCCCCTCCCTGAGGCTGCAAGCAATCAGATATAGGCTATACATGTGGAACCACATAAAAAATCACCATATTAGTCATTTTGTACAAGAAAACCTTATTAAAAGAAAAAATGAAAGAATGAAAAATAGCATGCTTCAGTCTGTGTTCAAGCAATATCAGTTATTTCTTTGGAGGTGGATAGTATGTTTCATCATTAGTTCTTTGGGGTTGTCCTGGATTATTGTATTGTTGAGAATAGTTAAGTCATTCACAGTTCTTCATCCAACAATATTGCTGTCTCTGTGCACAATGTTCTCTTAGTTCTGCTCACTTCACTATGCCTCTAAGTCTTTATAAAAGATGGGCAACTAAGGGAAAGTTGCTTCATCCAGTTTTCCCAGCAGTTTTTGTCTTCAGTGCTTATCCTGGTTCAATATATCTTTCTTTTTTTTTCTTTTCTTTCTTTCTTTCTTTCTTTCTTTCTTTATTTATTCATATAAGTCTTTCCAGGCCCTTCTGAAATCATCCTGTAGCTATATCTTTGAAGTAAAAATCCCTTTGCAAAAGTCGTAAAATTTTAAGTGGTTAAATGGAACTGAGGTGATAGACATTGGACCCTTATGCATGAGAGGTATGTAGCTAGTTGGGGCTTGAGCTACGATAGAAGAAAGACATGGTCAAAAAACCCCTAATGGTGCCTGGAAACTCTAAAGGGTGATATACTGGGCCTGGCCCTGAGAGAATGGGACCAGAGCATTCACATCACATCACAAATAAATATAGTTAAGCAAATTGGATCCACACAGTGGCCATGTCCAAAAAACACATGTTTTTATCCCTGCTGTCTATCAGCTCTCTGTCAAGAGGTTGGTCACATGCTTCAACATAGGTCCTCTACAGACATAGTTGGTCATAGCATTGATCAGAGTTCTTAAGTT
Organism: Dromiciops gliroides; assembly: GCF_019393635.1. Lineage (NCBI taxonomy): Eukaryota > Metazoa > Chordata > Mammalia > Microbiotheria > Microbiotheriidae > Dromiciops > Dromiciops gliroides. The sequence goes on along the minus strand of NC_057866.1, from coordinate 159,449,766 downwards.
TTTCAGAGTTTCTCTTTACAATATTGTTGTCTTAGTATAAATTATTTTGCTGGTTCTATTCATTTCCCTCTACATCAATTCATTCAATTCTTTCTGGAATTCTCTGAAACCATATAGTTCATCATTTCTTATAACATAATAATATTCCATTACATTTTTTACCATAATTTGTTCAGCCATTCCGCATTTGACAGATACTGCCTTGGTTTTCTGTTCTTTGCCATTACTAAAGGAGTGCTATAATATTTTTATCTATATGGTTCCCTTTTCTCTTTCTTTTTTTCTTTCTTTAGGGTATAGGTCTTGTAGAGCTATCACTGAGTCAAAGAGTATGTACATGCTAGTAATTTGGGAGCATAGTTCCAAAATGATTTCCAGAATGGCGGCACCAATGGCTGAACCAAACGTTATAGTGTTAGAACTAGCACATATGCCCTGAACACAGAAAGAAACACTCATCATTCTGCAAGTAATTGAGTTCTTACAGCATTAGTGTCAAATTATGCCTTGTTTCATTTGTGTTCAGTATAGGTTACCTATTGCTGAGGGCCATGATATTCAAGGAAGTGGCAATATCATTCTCTTTTTTCCTATATGGAGAGGAAATGCTGTTCAATGCATTTTAAAATTTCATTTTGGTGATGTATTTTTAAATCAAAATTGGGGGAAAGAAATCTTTTAAAATATATGTTACTTATGAGCTGTTGCCCTGACACATAATTCAATATTTACCAGAGGCTATCTGTTTTATGGCTGAGCTTGAAAAGAGGAAAGCTGTAGTATTTGTCTCAGATGACTTGTATTCAACTGGACACGATAAATATCCATATTTGCCCCTAAACCAAATTCAAGTGCACTGATTTTGTTGCTTTTCTATTTTAGGAGGGAAGGAGACAGACTGGTTTGCTGAATGTTTCTTTTAAAAAAAATTAAATATACTCCTTGAGTTTGTCAACATTAATGAAAAATGTCTGTTTATTCAATTAAAAAATAACTTATTGGCTATTTTAGCTCAATTTTTTATTGATACTGCTCATTGGCAATTGCATTCACAAGGAAGGCCAATGGCTTTTGCGTTTTTTTTTTTAGCTTTATTATGACTGCTTCTGTAGTGCATTGCTGGCCAATTCTCAGAGAATTTTTTTACAGGTTTGCTAAGAGGTATTTCCAACTTTCCCAAGGTGAGTTAGTTAAAGGGGAAGGGAAGAGAACAGGGAAAGGAAAAGAGAAAAGAAAGAAAAGAGTAGAGAAGTTAAAGGGGAGAAGAGAGGAGAAAGAAAAGGAAGAAGAATATAGTCGGAATAACATCCTAACCCACACCCCCATGCTGGAAAAGCCAGTTTTTTCCTTAAAAGGCATTAAAATAATCTTTGTATAACTTATTTTGAAATGCTTGAGTTCTAGTGGGTGGGGGGTGGGAATGGAGGAGGAAGAGAAGTTGGAACAATTTTTTTTTTAAATTGATGTTAAAATTTGTTTTTACATATATTTTGAAAAATAAAATTCTATTTTAAAAAAGGCACTAAAATAATCTTGGAGATTTGAATGGCTCATGCAACTAAAGGTCCAAACTATAGACATCACTTCTTGGACAACCACATACAAAACATCCACTGGGAGCTACAGTCATTCTCTCATGCTTGGTCGGTGGGAAAAGATGGGCAACTAAGGGAAAGTTGCTTCAACCAGTTTTCCCAGCAGTTTTTGTCTTCAGTGCTTATCCTGGTTCAATATCTTTCCTTTTTTTCTTTTCTTTTCTTTCTTTCTTTCTTTCTTTCTTTCTTTCTTTCTTTCTTTCTTTCTTTCTTTCTTTCTTTCTTTCTTTCTTTCTTTCTTTCTTGCAGGGCAATGAGGGTTAAGTGACTTGTCCAGGGTCACATAGCTAGTAAGTGTCAAGTGTCTGAGGTCGCATTTGAACTCAGGTCTTCCTGAACCCAGGGTTGTTGCTTTATCTACTGCACCACCTAGCTGCCCCCTGGTTCAATATCTTTCTGCAATGAACAAGTAACTCTCTGTTAACTTTGCATGACCTAGGGGTGTCTCATTTTGTTCCAATATTGAACATAACCTACTGGAGAATTGGCCTGAGTCAGGCCCAGCACTGAATGGAAGAGGTAGAAATGGAAGAAAGTATGAAGGAGAGTAAATAATAGCTGGGAAATAAAAAACAGGCTGTCAGAGAAACCTCGATAAGATGTTTCCAAATGAACCTGAAGGGAACTAGTGATTTATTTATTGATCAGGCAAACTATATTTACCAGTGCTCCTGGTATTGTATACTCACTGTGGGAACAGTTACAAGAGAATTCATAACAAAAGTGCTCATCCTAAAGAAGAACCCTTATGTGAAAGGTTCTTACATGACCCAAAACACCCAGCTACATTTCAAGATATTTTGTACATTTATAGCCCTCAACCAGTAATTCTAGAAACTTACACTAGGACATATCCAATATGTTGTCAGCAACATTACAAGCACACAGTCTATGAAACTCATTGGAGAAAAGTTTTTTTTTCCTTTTCTTTTTTTTTTTTTTTAGTGAGGCAATTGGGGTTAAGTGACTTGCCCAGGGTCACACAGCTAGTAAGTGTTAAGTGTCTGAGGCCGGATTTGAACTCAGGTACTCCTGACTCTAGGGCCGGTGCTCTAAGTTATTTTTAACTTGAAGAAAATGAAATGCACACAACAGATCTCATAATAATAAAAAAAAAAAAAAGACACCTGCCCATGAAAAACCCTTCCTCAGGAATCTCTTGAGGGAATTCACTACCTTCAAAGGTTCAGCTTGAGTAGGAACCTTAAGGGAAAGTGACCCCCTTCATTTTAGCATCTGTGATAGAGAAAGATAAGAAAGCCAAGCATAGACTGATATGCACCTTAGATTTTAAAGAAGCCCATTTCAAAGGGTTCAGGAAAAGGATAAACAGTCCCCGTGGTCTAAATTCTAGAGGAGAAATCAGCCCAGAAGGGAGGAAAGCTCTAAAGAATGACATTTTTAAGACACAAAGAGGAAAAAAGATTCCATGAGGAGGAAAAAAATTGAATAATTCTGAAACACAATGGACTCATCAACTTGCATTTTTAAAAAGAGATATATTACATATATTATAAATTATATAATATGAAACACATATATATTGAGAGAAAGAAAAATATTAATACTGTATTTTGTTTTTTAATAATTTAATAATTTAAAGTTTTGAATTCCAAATTTTATCCTTCCTTCCCTCCCTCCCCTGCCCCCCAAGCAATCAGATATAGGTTATTCATGTGCAATCATGTAAAACATTACCATATTAGTCATTTTGTATAAGAAAACTTGAAAAAAAGAAAAAAATGAAAGTGAAAAATAGCATACTTCAATTTGTGTCTTTGGAGGTGGATAGTATGCTTCGTCATTAGTCCTTTGGGATTGTCTTGGATCATTGTATTGCTGAGAATAATTAAGTCATGCACATCTTCATCAAACAGTGTTGCTGTCACTGTGCACAATGTTTTCCTGGTTCTGCTCACTTCACTATACATCAGTTCATACAAGTCTTTCCAGGCCTTTCTGAAATCATCCTGCTTGTCATTTCTTATAGCACAATAATATCCCTTCACAATTATGTACCACAGCTTGTTTAGCCATTCCCCAATTGATGGGCATTCCTTTGATTTCCAAGTTTTAGCCACCATAAAAATTACTGCTATAAATATTTTTGTACAAACAGGTATTTTTCTGTTTTGGGGAATGTCTTTGAGATATAAACCTAGCAGTGGTATTGCTGGATCAAAGCGTATGCACGGTTTGATGACCTTTTGGGCATAGTTCCAAATTGCTCTCCACAATGGCTGGATCTTTTCATAACTCCACCCACAGTAGATTAGTATCCCAATTTTCCAACATCCAATATTTTCCGTTTTTGTTATATTTGCCACTCTGATAGGTGTGAGGTGATACCTCAGAGCTGTTTTAATTTTCACTTCTATGATAAATAATACTCTAGAATATTTTTCATATGACCATAGATAGCTTTCATTTCTTTGTCTGAAAACTGCCTGTTCATATCCTTTGACCATTTATTAATTGGGGAATGACTTGTATTTTTATAAATTTGTCTCAGTTCTTTTTACATTTGTGAAATGAGGCCTTTATCAGAGATACTTGTTTCAAAATTCCGTTCCTAGTTTTTTGCTTCCCTTGGTTACATTAGTTTTGTTTGTGCAAAAACTTTTAAATTTTATATAATAAAAATTGTCTATTTTACATTTTCTATTGCTCTCTATATCTTCTTTGGTCCTAAATTCTTCTTCTGCCATAAATCTGACAGATAAACTATTCCATGCTCTCTTAATTTTTTTTTCTTTTCATTTTTTTTTTTTTTTTGCGGGGCAATGGGGGTTAAGTGACTTACCCAGGGTCACACAGGAGTAAGTGTCAAGTGTCTGAGGCTGGATTTGAACTCAGGTACTCCTGAATTCAGGGCCGGTACTTTATCCACTGTGCCACCTAGCTGCCCTTAATTTCTTATGGTATCCTTTATGTGTAAATCATGCACCCATTTTGACCTTATTTTAGTATAAGGCATGAGATGTTAGTCTACACCTAGTTTCTACTATACTGCTTTCCAGTTTTCCCAGCAGTTTTTGTCAAATAATGAGTTTTTGTTCCAAAAGCTTGGATCTTTGGGTCTATCATATACTAGATTACTATAGTCATTTATGTAATTTGTACATATCATATTCCACTGATCCACCTCTCTATTTCTTAGCCAGTATCAGATTATTTTGATAATTACCACTTTATAATACAGTTTGAGATTGGGTACTGGTAGACCACCTTCTTTCACATTTTTTTGCATTGATTCCCTTGATATTCTTGAGCTTTTGTTCTTCCAGATGAATTTTGCTATTATTTTTTCTAGATCTTGTACTTGATGTATTAACATAAGTCTGCCAGAAACAATTTTTATGTTATTTAACATTATGCCTCCCCACTTATCAGAAAAGTGATTGGCCCATGACCTCCCTAAGGGCACTGTCCTCTCTTTCTGTGAAGGTTAAATTTGGTTATCACTTTTAATCTGTGTCCCTAACAAAGGCTTCAACTTTTGTTCTACTGACTTTTCCAAAGTTCCCTTAGTCTGAAAAGAATTTTATGTTGTGGAAAATGTTACTTCTTAATATTTTGAGTTTTCCTAAAAAGGAAGTTGGGTTTTTTTTTGTTTGTTTGTTTTGTTTTGTGGGGCAATGGGGGCTAAGTGACTTGCCCAGGGTCACACAGCTAGTAAGTGTCAAGGGTCTGAGGCCGGATTTGAACTCAGGTACTCCTGAATCCAGGGCCGGTGTTTTATCTACTGCACCACCTAGCTGCTCCCCAGGAAGTTTTTTTTAAATGTTTCCACATGTATAAGATGGAATGGAGGGCAACTAATGAAGGATGAATACAAGAGAGTGGCCTTGTTCTCTAAGGGTACTGTGAGAGTCACCATAGGTCAGAATGATTTGAGACTGGATTAGACTGAAGACAACAAAGGATTGGAGTAGGGGGTTGCTACATTTAGAGAAAAGAGGAGGAGCAACAAAGTGAACGGATCACCATGGATAGGTGGAATGATGTTAATGGGTTCCTGAGAGAAGGAAGGGATGGTGGGCTCTTTGCCTCTGTCTCATCTTTGGGTTGGAATGGACAAAACTAAAATGACCACTAAGGAATTGATACAAAAGACAAATAAGAGGAGCAGCTAGGTGGCACAGTAGATAGAGCACCGGCCCTGGAGTCAGGAGGACCTAAGTTCAAATTCGGCCTCAGACACTTGACACTTACTAGCTGTGTGACCCTGGACAAGTCACTTAACCCCAATTGCCTCACTTAAAAACAAAAACAAAGGGGGGCAGCTAGGTGGCGCAGTGGATAAAGCACTGGCCTTGGATTCAGGAGGACCTGAGTTCAAATCCAGCCTCAGACACTTGACACTTGCTAGCTGTGTGACCCTGGGCAAGTCACTTGACCCTCATTGCCCTACAAAAAACAAAGCAAAACAAACAAAAACAAAAGACAAATAGGTTCCCAGAATCAGAGATTTAGAGCTAGAAGGAATCTTAGTGGGCATCTTAACCAAGTCCTTCATTTTACAGATAAGGGGTTAAGTAATTTGCCCAAAGCCACACAGGTATTAAGTTGACCAACTTGGATTTGAATCCAGATTCTCTGTCTCCAAATTCATCACATGTTATACTACATTTCACGTCCTTTCCAAGAAAGAAGCCAATAAAAGAGTACCTAATTACCCTTGATAAGTTCAAGGCACTAGGCCCAGATAAATTTTACATCATCAGATACCAACAAGTACCAGCAGATAGGCTTGCTGAGCCACTGCCAATGACCTTTGAAAAGATGGTGAAGTCCAAGCAGAAGTCCTGTAAGACTGGAGAAAGTTTCTGATATTCAAAAAAAAGGGAAGCAAAGAGAATAGGGAAATGAGAGACCATCGAGGTTACCTTAGATTCCTGGCATGATTTTTGAATGTTACAATTAAAAAGTTGTCTAGAGATCATCCAGAAAAGGAAGCCTCATGGTTAGTAGGATAATAGAGCGAGAGAATGTTATCGATACAGTTACCTTAATGTTAACAGAACAGTAGAAAATATCTCCCATATTATTATATTTTTGTAGGAGAAATGGAGAGACATTTAGTAGCAATGGAAATTTTTAAAAATGGTAACTGGGGGCAGCTAGGTGGTACAGTGGATAAAGCACTAGCCTTGGATTCAGGAGGACCTGAGTTCAAATCCAGCCTCAGACACTTGACACAAGCTGTGTGACACTGGGCAAGTTACTTAACCTTCATTGGTTTGCAAAAAAAAAAAAAAAAAAAAATCCAACGACTGAATCTAAAGAGGAGTCTTAGTGGTTCAACGTTAGCTCAGAAGAAGGTATCCAGTGAAGTATCCCAAGGATTTGTGCTTGGCCCTCTGAATGTAACATTTTATTATTTACTTGGGAAAAAAGCACATAAGGCATGATTATCAGATTTTCAAATGGCATAAAATTGGAAAGCATAGCTAATACTCTGGTGACAGAATCAGGGTGCAAAAAAAGCTCTTGACTGACAAGAACACTGTGCCAAATGTAAGATGAAATTTGGTAGGATAAATGCAAAATTTCACCACTGGGTTAAAAAAGTTGATTCTACAAGTACAAGATGGTCTAGATTAGGGGTCCTCAAAGTATAACCAAATCTAGTTTGGAATAGAATATTTTTTACATTTTAAAATAAAATTTTATTATATTTTAAAATGTAAAAACCAATCTTAGCTCAGAGCCAGGGAAGAACAGGCTCATCTTTCTATAGGTTGCTGACCCTTGGTTTAGCTCATCATTCATCTGAAGTTACAATGAACTGCCAACTCAATATGATTCAACAGTATGACACAGTAGCCAAACAGTGAATGTGATATTCATCTACCACAAGCAATATAGCATCCAGAACTAGGGAGATGATTATCTGCCTGACTGCATCAGACCACATCTGTGTACCAGCATTGTATACATTCTACACATTCAGAAGGATGCAAATAAAATGGAGAATGATCAGAAAAGTGTGATCAGAATGGTGAAGGTCACACCATCTGACTGATGAACAATGCTACCTATCTCCTGCCAGAGAAGGGATAGATTCAGGATGCTGGATGGATTCAAAATGGATGTGGCTGTTTGTTTAGCTTAACTGTGCCTATTTATTACAAGGATTTTCTTTTTTCTTCCCATGGTAGAGGAGTGGAGAGGAAATAAAAGATTATTAGTAGGAGAAAAATGTAATTTGTTTAAAGATCATATCATATGAGGACCATTTGAAGGAATTGGGGTTGTTCAATCTAGAGAAGTGAAGAAGTCATGGTGGGAAGGGGAAAAAGGTTGATAACTGTCTTCAAGTGTTTGAGGGACTGTCACTTGGGAGCACGGTGGACTTGTCTATTTGGCCAGAAGAAAAACATAGGAAAACAGGTGGAAATTGCAGGGGGGGAGAATTAAGTAAGGCTTAATGTAAAGAAAAACTTACCAATAATTACAACTATCCCAAAGTGAATTGGGCTGTCTCAGGAGAAAATTACACTGCAGGTCTTTAAGCAAAGATTCAATGACCAGGCTTGCTTGGGATGGGATTCATACTTGGGTTTAGGTTAGGTTTATACCCTAGGATTCTATGTGAATGCAAGAAGGCAGAAGAAAGCAAGATGTGAGTAGGAAACACCTGTCCATTCTCTTCAGCTGGAAGTAGAGTATGAAAAAGGCAAATGGTGAAGTGCGACTGCAAACAATCTAAATTGTAGAAAACCTTAAAAATCACTAGATGACTTCTCAGTTCTTTCCAAATTTAAATCTATGGTCTCTCATCCTATAATCCTAAATACAAGGGATGTTGAAATGTGGACTAACAGTAGATTTTGCAAATTTTCCTTGCACGGATATTATTGGTAGAAGGTCATGGCTTCCATTAAGGAGAATCATTTGCATGTCTACTGTGGGCCTAGTTTGGTGATGGATGCCATCAGGAATAAATACAAAGGAGGTACTCTTTCAAAAATCTGGCTCTTGATCTTGTGTTCCTCTGAAAGGACTTTCACGTTCTGAACAACCAGTGAGAAGTAATGCTATTGCTCAATGAGATGGAAGATTTCACGGGCTTCTCAAATCAGTTTTTGGCTGGGTTCCTGACATGGAGAAGATACAGAGTCTACTTTCTGAGGCTGTTGGAAAGGGCCTTAAAAATTCCAACATCTGAATCACTTAGGCTGCTCTGAGAGATTTGGCAGATCTTGAAAGGGTGAAGTTCTGTGGAATTCACAAATAGTTTCTAGAGATAGCTCTATGTTTCTTGAAGTCTGGGCTTTCATGCTTCATTGTTTATTCAATTGAGCCGATTCTTCTTGTTCTTAATTGGTATTTTTAAAAATAGTTTTGGATTCTGTCATCATATTGCTAATTGATGTAGACATAAATTCTACTCTGGGGTGATTATAACCAAGGAAATGTAGAGGCTGCCATATTTCTTTGGCTGTATCTCCAAAATTAGTTTGGCTTCTCACATCAAGTCTCTTGTTTCCTTCATCTGGGAGTTCTCTATATCAATAAAATCATAGGCCCAGTCCCTATCCTTCCTGACATCCCATTTCAGTAAATACCTTTACTTCAAACAAATCGCATCCTCTGGCTCATAATCAAAAAGTAAAGACATCAGTAGGGATTCATGAGGTCTAGTTTTAGGAGCATGGACCCATAGAGTATCCTGAATATGGGGTAATAGTCTTTGGAGGCACAGAAAGAAGATGGAAGATCCAGTTACTGTACCTCTACAGGGACAATGACCACATCAAGGGTATTCTGTGGGTACCCACAGATCTTAGGTTTAGAAATGGAGAGGACCGGGGCAGCTAGGTGGCGCAGTGGATAGAGCACTGGCCCTGGAGTTAGGAGTACCTGAGTTCAAATCCAGCCTCAGACACTTAACACTTACTAGCTGTGTGACCTTGGGCAAGTCACTTAACCCCAATTGCCTCACTAAAAAAAGAAAAAAAAAAGAAATGGAGAGGACCTTCCAAGTTATCTATTTCAACCCCTCCATTTTACAGCTGGGTTAAGTGACTTGCCCAAGGCTATTCAGGCCAGGATTATCACGTCAGGGTGGGGCTGGCAGAGGGCATCAGATCAACAGTGGGAGACCATAAATACCTACCTTCTCTTTTCTGACACAAGATTTGTCCAGGGACTGGAGAAGTCAAAAGAAGGTTGATAACTCATCCCCTGCTACATGTATCCTGTGCCCAGTCACAGCATACTCTCCTCTGCCATTCTGACCAGATGAAGTGAATTCATCATGTTGGTTTTGCCTTTAATTGGCTTGGAATTGACCTTTGTTTTCTTCTGAATAAAGTATGTATCTTTGTGGCAGGGGTATCCTCCAAATACAGTCATTTTGGCCACTGCTTCCTGTCCCCCAGAGAGAAATTCTCTGTCCCAACCTACTCCTGACAATCCCCAGCCAGGTGAGGACCACAGCTCAGAACAAAGGTCCAACCCCTCAGTTTTACTGATGAAAAACCTATATTGTAACATATCCAGATGATGAGATTATGTGTATAAAACACTTGCATTCCTAGTGGTACTAGGCATAAAAAGTTTTTGTTAGCTCTTGGGATTAAGAACATTAATACTAAAAAAAACCCCAAATCGCTCAATTTGGATCGACTTGAACAAGGCAGAAACAACTCTCCTATTTCCCTCATAGAACCTAGTGCTGACCACACTAAATGCTTGTGGAATCGCATTCCACTGGCTGAGTTTCATCTTCCCTACCCTCATCTCCTGGGTTTTTCCTGGATGGCAGGACAGCTAGTCTGGACCAATCCCACCCCCCACATCCTGCCCCCAACCCATAAAAAAAAAAAAGAGCAGGGAAACTCAGGCCAAACACATAAGATTCAAAGTGAACCTTCCCTGTAGCAGAAGTAAATCATGTTTAAAAAAAGAGGCAGGGGAAGTTAGATGGCCCAGTGGATAAAGCACTGTCCCTGGATTCAGGAGGAACTGAGTTCGAATCCGAGCTCAGACACTTAACCCTCATTGCTTTGCCAAAAAAAAGAGAGACATTTCTGAAGCATCATTAATCCACCCCAATCAGTTTAAAAACTACATTTAGTTCTTACAATCTGTTTTATGTAAAAATACTAATTATTTCTCTAGATGACCGATACTAAAAATAAGTACAAAGTATGATTGTTTTTTTGAGGGTGAGAAGTGGGAGGAAGATTTTATTATTTAACTTTTGGGGGGGGGAGTGAGGCAATTGGGGTTAAGTGACTTGCCCAGGGTCATACAGCTAGTAAGTGTTAAGTGTCTGAGGCCAGATTTGAACTCAGGTCCTCCTGATTCCAGGGCCGGTGCTCTATCCACTGCACCACCTAGCTGCCCCTTATTATTTAACTTTTTAAAATTCTGAATACTTTCTACATACAGAAAACAGAAAAAGATGACTTTATATGAAATTCTGAATTTCCATTTCACAATGCTTGCTTTAAAATAAATTACATAGTGCTTTCAAAACTGTCCTACTTGGTTCAAGACTCTACAAGGATCCCAGAAGATCCTTGTAGGCATCCCTACCATGCCTCAAAAGAATTTCATAAGTACTTCACAAAGGGGAGGAAAAGATTCTAGTAACCAGGAAATGTGAAGCCATTTGTATGAATTTGTGGCTGTGCCTCTGGTTGTGGAGAACATTTGTACTAAAATTCTTTTGTTGTTGTTCAGTCAATTAGTTGTGTCTGACTCTTTGTGACTTCATTTGGGTTTTTGTTTGTTTTGCAGGGCAATGAGGGTTAAGTGACTTGCCCAGGGTCACACAGCTAGTGTCAAGTATCTGAGGCTGGATTTGAACTCAGGTCCTCCCAAATCCAGGGCCAGTGCTTTATCCACTGCACCACCTAGCTGTCCCATTTGGGGTTTTCTTGGCAAAGATACTGAAGTAGTTTGCCATTTCCTTCCCCAGCTCATTTTACAGATGAGAAAACTAAGGCAAACAGGGTTAAGTGAATTGCCCAGGGTCGCATAACCATTGAGTGTCTGAGTTTGAATTTGAACTCAGGTCCTCTTGACTCTAGGGCTGGCATTCTCTCCATTGCACCCCCTAGCTGTCCTTCTAAATATTCTTACTATGACACTTAGTTCAATACTTCCTTCCAAAAGCTAAAAACAAAAATCCAACTGTTGTCCTCTGTGCATTAAAAAAATGCTCCAAAAGCCCTTTTTTGTATCACTATTGCCAGCTTCCTTTCTCTCCTCTTTCCCTCCAATAAAAAATCATAAAGTAGGATAGTAAGATTGTTGTAACCACTGTAGAGTGAAAGAGAGAGGGCTGGATTTGGTCTGGAGCACTTGGGTTTGAATGGTACCTAAGACACTTACTAGCTATATAACTGGGCAATTCACCTACCTGCTCTGAGCCTCCCTTTCCTCATGAGGCTAATAGGATCTACCTCATGGTTGCTGTGAAGATCCAATAAGATAATATATGCAGAAGTATTTTGTAAACCTTGAGTTATATAGATGTGGATTATTATTATCTTGTGGCAAAATATGCCTGAGTCTTGGCCAGGCTGCTTAGGAGAGGATTTGGGTAGGAATGAATCCTTGTAAGGGGCAATCAACTAATATTTATTGAGTGACTTTAATGCCCAGTTATACTGTGTTAGGCTGTGTTCAGCTAGAGTGGCATAACAGGATAGGTCGATTTCAAAGCCGTAATAATTATTGTTCAGTCATTTCAATCATATCTGATTATTCATGACCCCATTTGGGGTTTTCTTGGTAGAGATATTGGAGTGGTTTGCCATTTCCTTGTCCAGCTCATTTTACAGATAAGGAAACTGAGGTAAACAGGGTTAAGTGACTTGCCCAGGGTCACACAGGTATAAGTATCTGAGGCTGGATTTGAATTCAGGTCTTCCTGACTCCAGGCTTGCTGCTCTCTATCCATTATGATCATGAATATGAAGTGAACTGGATGGATGAGCTTCTGAATGGAGCTTTGACAGTTAAGGGTAAACTTTCACGTATGTGTATTTTAAATTTTTAAAAAATCACTCCATCAACTTGGCCAAACATAACCTCCTGAAATATAGACACTCATAAATCTGCAATAGGATCATCTTCATTTTCTCCCATTTGTAGGTTAGATGTCAGAACGTGGTGGTGGTGGTAGTGTCTCTGAGGTCTTTCTTAATACCAAAAAACTAGCTCCAATATGGAAGATTGCTCATCTATAAAGTGGAGATTATCTGTAGAGAAATTTCTGTAGCCTAGATGAAAATCTCATGTACTGAGTGAGCCTTGTGGTTAAATAAAATGATATCCCTCACAAATGTTAAATTTCCTTATTCTCCCATCCTTTTAAAAGAACCTGAATCGGAGGCAGCTAGATGGCGCAGTGGATAGAGCACCGGCCCTGGAGTCAGGAGTACCTGAGTTCAAATCCGGCCTCAGACACTTAACACTTACTAGCTGTGTGACCCTGGGCAAGTCACTTAACCCCAATTGCCTCACTAAAAAAAAAAAAAAAAAAAAAAGAACCTGAATCAATTTCAGTTTCTTAAGCATGAGGTGGGCTGAGGGAGGGTTAGCGGGGACGCCAGTGCATGGCTTTTACTAGAAATACAAGGGAGATATTAATATAGCGTGGCTGGTAATGGTAGACTCTGCTGTGTACTTAGGCAGAGGCCCAGGCTGAAGTGCTTGCCAGTTTACACAGATATGAATCATGAATCTCCAGGAGGAACCTAAGAGGCTTCAGTGCCCTGAACAGAGGGAGTAAAAAAGAGGCTAGTGATTCAGACTTTCAAAGTGACCCTTGCTGACCAAAGGAGTTGGGGATGTGGTAAAACATAAAAGAAATAAAAGGCAGGGGCAAGTGTTAAGGGGTGTGCTGAGGGTGAGCAGGACTCGGGGCCCATGGGAAAACCAGTCCTATCTTCTTTCAGTTGTATGAACTAGGACTGAGGAACAGGGCCCAGACTAGATCACTTCTGCAGTGAAAACAGGCATGACATAAGGAAAGACAAGAAAAAAAAATCCCTTCCTCAAAGCAAAATTGGTTCAAATCCACACACTTCAACATTAAAGTGGGTCCAGAGAGAGGGAGAGTCATAAATGAAAATTCACATGTGCAGGGGCACAACATAGCCAGAGACTCACAATATCCCAGGCCCATATGAAGAATGAAGCTCTTGTTTTAGCTTCTTTAAAACCAGAAAGCCAGCTCAGATATAGAGGAGCCCTTGGGGCTCATCTATAAAATGGAAATTATCTTTGGGGAAAAGATGAAAATTTCATGTAGTCAAGCAAGACCAAAGCAAAGACACCACATAGGGTAACGACAAGGCTGGGAGGGTGGAGGAATCCAAAGGCCAGTGAGCCACACAACATAGAAATCTAGAATGTAATGGGAAGTTGTAACAATCTCATCATCCTCAAAGCAGGAAGAAGCACTAGATCTGATGTAGACTGGGTGGGAGGGAAGATAACACAAAACCACATTGTAATCCACAGAAAGGGCTCCAGTTGGAAGCCTGGAATTAACAAGAGATTACTATTTTAGCATGGAGCTTAACACCATGAACATTTTTTGCCTTTCTAGGAAGAAGCAATCCTCAAAGCACTGATTGTGTTTTTCTTTACCGCCTGCAATAAGGGCGCAGGGCCCTGAATTCCTTCAAGACCATAGGATTGTAGATTGAGCACCAGCGAGGACCCGAGAGGTCACCAAGCCAAAACTCCTCATTTTGCAGATGAGGAAACTGGAGCTCCGAGTCCTTAGGAACTTGCCCAGGGTTAGGTAATGTTCAGGCTAACCTTTTCCGCAGTTACTAGACTTGCAGATCAAGGAAATGCAATAATTAGTTTACCAACATTTCACCTTTTAAAAAATTGTTTTACTTAAATTAACTAGCACAAGAGCATCCGGGCACACAACATTCAGCCTCTATGGCGCCCTTCCTTTCCATCTCTGCCAAGGTGGGGGAGTACATTTAGATTTTAGCAAAGAACTTGAAAAAGTTTCTCATGATATTCTTGGGGGCCTGAAATAAAAAGATGTGGGTTTGATAATAATATGTTAGGTGGAATTGGAAGTGGCTGAATGGTTGGACCCAAAGAACAGTGATTTTTGGTTTCGTGTCAACTTGAATATCTCCAGTAGTTCCCCAGGCATCTGTATTTGGCCCTATGTTGCTTAATGTTTTTATCAAGATTTCATGCTTATTTGATTTGCAGATGAGAGAAAGTTAGGAGGCATAGCTAATACATAGGATTATCCAATTAAAAAACAAATAGATTTCAACAGGCAAAAACGTTGGGGCAAATCAAGAGAAAATTTAATAGGGATAAAAATACACCTGGGTTTCAAAAAAGCCAAATTTATTGGTACCAGATGGAGGAGTGGCCAAATAGCAGGTTATCTGAAAAAAAAAAAATCATGGAGTTTTCATGGGCTGTGAGCTGATTTCAAAAATTATACTCCCCAAACAAGGCTCAGAAGAGAACCATATGAAGAAGTCATCTATTCTTTCCAAATTTCACCCCTGTACACATATACTTCCACTGGCCTTTCCCCCAAAACCTGCCTATTTCCAAGGGGGTAACTGGAAAAAAAAATGGCTCTTCCTCAGTCATCTTTTGCCCTTACATTCTCCAGTCTCCAGTCTCCATTGTAGCACCTACCTCTTTAGGTCACCACATTACCCTCCACTCCTAAGATCTGTCAGTTGTGAAAATACAGTTAGGAATGCTGCCTTCTTGAGGTATGGCTACAGTTCTTCTTAGTAAATTAAGAAAGCCATTGTTTTCTTTGACCTGGTGGCTCTTTTAGGCAGGGACAACCAACATTTCTTGGATCTTCTGGGTTGTTTCCCAAATGGATTCATCTCAATCATTTTCCTATCCCCAATCTTCCTATAATCCACATTGAGGTCTATTAAGGACAGGCTACTAATCAGCACTGAAGTATATATGTCTAAGTTTCCCAATCAGTAACTCTAAACCTGCCAGATTTGGAAACTAACTAGTTGGTCTTTGAGAAAATCAAAATTATTGTAATGTAAGAAAGAAATCTAATAGACTTGGCTAAGAATGAAAAATTCTCAGGCACCTTAAAACTTCATTATTATGGTGCCTTCCACATTTGTAGGCATTTAGTAAATATTGGTTGGCTAAATTTTAGACTGGAGGTAGAAGGAATCTTGGTGATCCTCTAACTCAAATCTTTTTATACAGAAAAAGAAGCTGAGGGATAGAGATCAAGAGATTTTCCCAAGGTCACATAGATTTGAAGTGCAGACAAATCAAAGCTATAAAGGTTTGTTTACATTTCTTTCTTCTGTTTCCCAGATATTATCACTTATCTCAGTGCCAGAAGAGGAAGTGCCTAGAGTCGGGAAGATCTGAGTTCAAATTCAGTCTCATAAACTTACTAGCTGTGCGACCCTGGATAAGTCACTTAACCTCTGTTTGCCTCCATTTCCTCAATTGTAATATGGGGAAGATAACAGCACCTACCTCCTAGGGTTGTCCTGAGATTCAAATGAGCTATTTGTAAAGTGAGGACCTAACAATGCCTGGCACATAGTAAGTAGTTAATAAATGCTTGTCTCCTTCCTTCCTTTCCTGCCTAGTTATAAGTAAGTAGTAAACAGAACAGAGCAAGGTGCCTAGAGACTAGTGGGAGCTAACAGAAATGTCTCCACAGTCCTAAGAAAGGAATGCCACTATATTTCTATGGAAATAGGAACAAAATACTTGATTTTATGTTTATTTTTTAAAAATTGAAGAGAGTTAAAAAAAGGGGCAGCTAGGTGGCACAGTGGATAAAGCACTGGCCCTGGAGTCAGGAGTACCTGAGTTCAAATCTGGCTTCAGACACTTAATACTTACTAGCTGTGTGACCCTGGGCAAGTCACTTAACCCCAACTGCCTCACTTAAAAAAAAAAAAAGAGAGGGAGTTAAAAAAACCACCACCACAAAAACAACTCAATACAGTATCTAATTTCCTCTAGGGAAAAAGATGCACCACCACAATAGTGGCATGGGGAGAGGGAAAGGAGAGACTAAAATGGATTTATCCAGACAACCACTCATCCCTTTATCGTGTACTCATGGATATCAATATGCTTTGTGGGGCACCTAACTCATTCAATCTGCAGATACTGTATAGAGTTAATTTGTTTCTCCATTCTTACTTTCTTCTTACAATCTTCCTTCATTGAAGTTATACCCTTGACATTTATCTGCAAATACTTATTTTGAGGATTCAAACAAGGACCACTGGTACTTTTGAGCTTACTGCAGAGAATCCCCCCCAATATCTTCTACCACTGTAATCTCTCTCATAAAAGGAAGCTAACTAAGATTGTAAAACCTAATGAAGGGGGGCAGCTAGGTGGCGCAGTGGATAGAGCACCGGCCCTGGATTCAGGAGTACCTGAGTTCAAATCCGGCCTTGGACACTTGACACTTACTAGCTGTGTGACCCTGGGCAAGTCACTTAACCCCCATTGCCCCGCAAAAAACAAACAAACAAACAAAAAACCTAATGAAGGAAGGCTACTGGCATCCTGGTTATTACATAAATAAAAAAATTTTTTTAAACCCCATCCACCAAAAACCCAAACTACCTGCAAAATGCCCTACTTCTTTATCTATAATTCAATGCTGCTTTCTCAATAGTGGAAATAACTCTGAATTTGGAATTGGAAGACCAAGGTTCAAATCCCAATTCTGCAATTTGCTGCCTTTTGTGATGCAACCTGAACCTTTTGGGAGCTAAATGTCCTCATCTGTAAAACGGTAGGGATGGGAGAGGGAGATTTCCAGTCCTTTCACTTTTTTTCTAGATCTATGAATTTAAGGCATCAATTTGAGTTCACACATGAAGATGTGGGCCATTACCTACTTTGAGACTAGTTCACACATCTCTCAGAAAAGTAGAAAACCTGAACCTCTTGAAAGGGCCCTTGGAGAAACTGATCACGCAAAATTTTTAATCAAAGTAAGCAATGACAGGTTTATTTAAAATTTCCAGTAGAGAAGACCCACTAGTTTGGGAATAAAAGTACTCAAAGTACTACAGCTTAAGTGAATATAAAAGATTAGCAGAAAAAAAAAATAAAACCAAACATAGTACAAAAAAAAACCACCTTGAAAATAAAAATAATTTTAAAGTTTGAAAGGGATTCAAAACAGGGGTGTTCTTTTAAATCCTCCAAACATTTAAACAGTGACTAGGTTTGGCAAAATAATGCATTTATAGATTAAAGCCAACTTGTTAACGTAAACTATGCAAAAATGCTCAGTCCATCCAAGCTCATTGTACAATGTTTTGAAGAAGAATCCATCTCCTGACTGGTAATTGGTTATTTTTTTCCCCAAAGATACATGGATTACTCAGTTGCATAACTGCTTATTTAGGGGGCAATGCAAAAAAAAAAAAAAAGGTTTAAAAGTAGGATAAAGTTACTATAAAAATTAAATGAAATGCACATTAAAAGTTCAGATATCAGTCTGTTTCTTTAAACTAAGAAACTGGGTTTACAGTATGGTCTACATTTTCAGTTGCCACATTCCCCTCCCCTCCCCCACCTCCCCCCTACCCCAAATACTCCTAAAATCCTCTAGTCTAATCAATTCTAAACTTCCAAATACACTGTACATACACATTTAGCAGAGAGCAGATGCTAACATTATTGTGACAGCAGTGTGGTCAGCCCACAAATTTTAGAAAGACTATTACACATTATATCATCGAGATTAACCTTTACTTTAAAAAAACAAACAAACAAGGGGGAAAAAAAACAACCCAGGAACTCTTTACTAAACAAATAAGTTTAAAAAAATATTGTGAAAAGCCCATAAAAAGGAGACTCTCATCATGGGCTCCCAACAGGATAAAAAACACGCTTCAGAGAGGCTTCAGAGAGACTAACGGCTTAATGCTAAACACCTGTCAAACAATGCCCTGGAAAGTGCCAAATACAAAAGGATCTCTTAAGGAACACGTGTCCCTCGGACGAATTGTCCCTCATTTGGCCAATTCTTCTTGAGCGATACACAAAACCCCACTGGAAGATTTGCATCCAGTCGACTTTACAAGAGAATGTTTCAATGTAAACGAAATGAGTTCTTGATACCGACAGTATGTTACAACGGTTTTAGGTTTTGAATCCAACAGTTGGTCACAGAGGTCAAGTATGATCAAGGCTCCTTTTTAGCCTGTTGTCAGTCTGTCAATGTGTCTGACTCATACATCCTTCAAGTACATGCAAGGCCCAAGAGTTCCAAAAGAGGCAGAATCCTGGGAATTGGGGGAGGGGGGAAGCGAAGTGGGGAGCATTTATGACACGGATGAAATAGGATTATGAGGTGAGCCCATCTGAGTAAGAACTTTATCCAACCACTGGAGAGGGCCATGTAGGTGGATCTCGATCCAGCAGGGAGTGCTGGTCACATCTTGCCGGTGGTATTCTGCTCCCCAGCCCTGAAAACAAAACAGAGTACACATCAGTCACCCATTCAGGTGTCCTGAACTATCTGAGCTTCCTACAGGCTGATGCTGAGTACTTGGCCACAGGAGCAAAAGAAAGCAAGAGGATGCCCCAGGAACCACATGAAATGGTTAATTAAAACAGCAAGTCAGTCAACAAGCACTTATTAAATGTTTACTAAGTACCATGGCACTGCCCTAAACATAGGAAAATACAAAGGTGAAAAAATACTGTTCTTACCCTCAAGGAATGAGTCAACATGTAAATAATTATGTAAGTACAAAGATATACAGAGAATAAATGAGAGGTAACCTCAGTGGGAAGGGGAATGGAGGAGAGACAGGAAAGGTCTCCTGTAGAAAGCAGGATTTGAGCTAAGGTTCAAAGGGAGCCAAGCAAACTATGAGGAGGTCAAGAGGCAGAGAGCATTTCAGGCATGGAGACAGGCAGTGTGAAGACACAGAGAGGGGAGGTAGAATTGTTTGAGCAACAATTCGGGATTTTCTTCCATTTCCTTCTCCAGTGAAATTAAGGCAAACAGAGGTTAAGTGACTTGCCCAGGGTCACACAGCTAGTGAGTATCTAAGTCAGGATGTGAACTCAGATCTTCCCGGTGCCCAGGCACTATAGCGCTCTATCCACTGAGCTACCTAGTCACCTCTCAATTTTTCCTTACAGCATTTTCAAAATGAAGCACAATTTTATGCTTTCACCAATAAACAGTTAAGGGTCCAGCAACCGCTGACATAGGAATGTCCCACACAATGAAAGGCTCAGGTTTTGCCAAAAGACCTATTTGTCACCGATGTTGAGAGTTCCTGACTTTTAACTCCCTCGAATTAAGTGTACCCTGTAATTCTTCTCTCCCAAAAGTCTTGTTCTTCACTTCCCCCTCAATTGTTCTTCTTTATCACGGACAAAGAAATTGTCTTACTGGTTCTATAGGATCCATTCAAGGGCTAGAACACATTCATACAAGAACAGAGATGGTAGCTCCCTAAAATGTATCTCCTCAAGGCTTTTCTACCTCACCTTGGAGGTGCTGCAGTACAGAGGAAGAGGAAAAGGCTGGGAGTCCGAGGACCTGGGTTCACATTGAGTCCCTATTAATTACTACCTGTCTGATACCAGGCAAGACACTCAATCTCTTTCTCTCGGGGGCATTAACTAACTTGTCTATTAAAAGGGAGTAGTTAGATTGCCTCTTTTAAAAGACACCCTCTGGCTCTAAATATATGACCTCTCAACCTACACACACACACACACACACACACACACACACACACACACACACACACACACACACACACACACACACACCCCTCTTTGTCCCAACAATTCCAGCTCACTAGCTTCTTTCACCCCTGGCTGGTCATTTCAGCAGCAATGACTTTCTGATCAGCTCCTGTGGAAGGATGCTTCTCAAGGAGGCTTGCAAAGACTGCCAAAACCTCCAGGAGAAGCCCTCTTCAATTCTCTCTCTATTGGAGATGCCAGGGTAACTGATAATGCTACCTCATGCCATGCCTTGGAACCCCAGCTTTCTAGTATTCTCACAGTGCTGGAAAGAAAAGCAGCGGCAGCCTCCCCACGCAGGTTCCCACCCCTATCACGTTACTAAATTGGCAAAACTGACATCAGGGTGATGGTCTTCGAGGGGGGTTCTTTAGGTGGATTGCAGGTAGACTCAAAAGGATTTGGATTTTTTTTTTTTTGCGGGGCAATTGGGGTTAAGTGACTTGCCCAGGGTCACACAGCTAGTAAGTGTTAAGTGTCTGAGGCCAGATTTGAACTCAGGTCCTCCTGACTCCAGGGCCGGTGCTCTATCCACTGTGCCACCTAACTGCCCCTGATTTGGATTTTTTTTAAAGCTCTTGGTTCAAAGGCAGATAGCACCAGGTGATATGTGGGATTAAGTTTTGCAGAAGTGCTTCCCTCTTATTTCATTTTGGGCTTTTTTTTTGCTATATAAGTGATGGCTCCCTGTGCAAGGGGGAGGTGTGGGGGGAAGCATGTTTTTGGAAACAAATGTTACATTAAAAAAATTTAAAGTATCAATTTAAAAAAATTTAAACTGCAAAACAAGTTTATATGTTGTCATCTTGACTCTATATTAAAGCACCAAAATGGGCATTTTAAAAAACTATCATCTAACGGGGGCAGCTAGGTGGCGCAGTGGATAAAGCACTGGCCCTGGGTTCAGGAGGACCTGAGTTCAAATCCAGCTTCAGACACTTGACACTTACTAGCTGTGTGGCCCTGGGCAAGTCACTTAACCTTCATTGCCCGGGGGAAAAAACCAACCAACCAACCAACCAACCAAACAAACAAACAAAAAAAACAAGATACTTCAGGAAAGTTATTCTTCCCCCTGTAGTAAGAGGGTATAGTATGAGTCTAACCAAACAGAAACTAGACAATGAACATGGAGTGACAAGAGCTGGGCTTCTGGCTCTGTCTGTGACACTTACTGTGTGACCCCTGGTCATTTAAATTCTATGAGCCAGGGGCAGCTAGGTGGAACAGTGGATAAAGCACTGGCCCTGGATTCAGGAGGACCTGAGTTCAAATCTGACCTGAGACACTCAACACTTACTAGCTGTGTGACCCTGGGCAAGTCATTGCCCTACCCCCCCCCCCAAAGATTAAATTCTATGAGCCTCAGTTACTTGATCTGTAAAATGGGGATTATGATGACCAGCACTATGCTTCACAAGGTTCTAGTGAGAAAGGGCTGTGTTAACTTTAAAGAGATGGAAATAAATGTGCATAATTATTATTAGGACCAAAATATCAGTTTCCAAAAGGGAAGGAGGAAAACTGCCCTGGTTACTTTTGTTATCATCTGGGGATTAGCTATTCTTCACAATACCAATAGGGCCTCTCCTTAGTCATCATCCTATTAGGAGACATTAAGACCACAAGAGTTGTCACCAAAGGCTTGTCAAGTGGTTCAGCATCAGAAAAGGATAGGATTTTATCAGTAGAAACAAAAGCCATTATCTATCAGCATTATCCTTCTACCCCGAGGGCCACAAGACCCTTTCTGGCTAATTTGTAGCTGAAACCTTCCATACGTGTTGGCCCCCAGTAGAGTCAGTTCCTTGGGAACTAGTTTTCTTATCCCCAGCATTTACAACAATGCTTTGTCCGTAAGAAGCACCTAATAAATGCTTCTCCCCCCATTTCATTTAATTTTATTTCATTCATTCATAAATTCATGCTATAAAATCCGGTTTTGCTTGGTTAAATACTCAATGTGAAAAAAAAAAACCAAAATTGACATGGTTTTTGGTTTACATTTTTTTTTATACAACCAATGCCAATTCAGAGTAATAAAGTTATGTCTTTCCAAACTGAGTCTTCAGAATAATATCCTTAGAGAAATCACACAATTTTAGAGCTGAAATGGAGGTCACATAAAAACTCAGCTTTGGCAAGAATGCTGAATTTTGAGGTTCTGTTACTTATTCCCTGCATAATCTGCCCCCCTCCAGTAAGCAAACATCTGTTTCCATATCTGCATAATTACAGGGTAGTGGCTAGATAGAGGATCTGTACAGACACTTCTAGATCTAAATCTTATCCAAAAGCCTATGAGAAAAAAAAAAAGCACCTCCTTTTCAAGGCCAGAGACATAAAGTGATTTGCCCAAGGTAACAGGAGCAGCTGATTTGCATATGGAGGGATTTTCCACTTGGGGATCTGCCCACACTGATAAAAATAACAGGTTGGGATGAAAATGTTTTAACAAAGCATAGAATTCTCCAAAAAATGTACATGAAATGCAGAGCCAAAATAGTACTTAATACTCATCAAAAATAAATTAGTACAGGGGGCAGCTAGGTGGCACAGTGGATAGAGCACCGGCCCTGGATTCAGGAGGACCTGAGTTCAAATCTGGCCTCAGACACTTATCACTTACTAGCTGTGTGACCCTGGGCAAGTCAATTGCCTCACCAAAAAAAAAAAAAATTAGTACAGTCTTAAGGGAGCAACACTGCACCGACATATTTAGTGGTCACCCACCTCTGAAAACCTCAACATCGAGATCCCTTGGAAAAGGAAGATTATGCCCATGTGCATGCATAAACAGAAAGAAAACAAGGGGCAGTCTGACAGAAGCCAGTCTGAGAAAGACAAGTAAAGTTACAGCCTACATGTAGAAGTCACTAACTGGTTGGTTCCAGATTCTCTTTCAAGAGAAAGCACACGAAGATTTAGAGATCCAAGGTATCAAGAAACTGCTTCTAAATGGCCAGAGAACAGGGGGGAAAATGAGAGAGAATGCCCTCTGCCTCACTTGAGAAAGGCTTCCTTACTGGCAAGGTAATTAACAAATAGTTCTCCAAATCATCTCCAGAAATAAATACCATTCAGAACAGGTTTAACAACAAGTGGGGTAAAGCTTCTGAAGACAGGACATCAAAGGCTATGGGCCAGGCCGGGGCCCCACCCAGGTGTATAATTAGGCAGAGAGGTTTCCCAAAGTAACAGAGAGCAGGCTGCCTTCTTCAATTTTCTTGATGCATCTGCCTCCCAGGGAATTAATTCAGGGATAAGAAGTCATTTTGCCTATAATCTGCTACCAAATCATGAAGAAACCTCAACTAGCATTTAAATACCCATTTAAAAACTGCTCTTAGAATCAAGAAAATGGGGTGGAAGTACCCCAACTTGGACATGCACACACAAACCTGAGGCCAAGGCAAGTCACAACCTTTCAGTGCCCCCAGGGGATTCCTTAAGAGTGCATCCTACAGAGTGACCAGAAACAGTAGGAGTTCCCACAGGGGCAGCGCCCCACACTAATAAAATCCCAGGTTCAGACACCCCCAAAATTCAATGCCTCTTCGAATTTTTATTTCCTGATGTCACACTTACTAAAATAAATTACTGCATAACCCTTTCCCACCTCAACCTCATGGCTAAGGGCATGAAGCATACTACTATTTGAAAGGTAAGTGGAGCACGGAACCTGTCAATAGTTATTGAAAATTATGATGACCTTAAAAAATAAGTCTGGATTTTTAAGAGATTTTTAAAAAAAACCAGAAAACAAATGAAGTCATTTATTTATCCCTGAAACCAAGATGTCAGTGTTATCTTTAGAGAAAATGCTTATGAGAGAAATAAGAAAACAAGGAGGGAGGTCTAGAGAACGAATTCCATCATAATTTATATATTCTGATCCAAACAGGCCTTCTACTGCACAGCATCAGCCTAGCACACAGGGTACTCCATCCTACCAGAGTATGGAGTTTATTGAGCCTTCACCTTCTCAACACTTTTAACATGAATACTTAACATGATAAGAAATGCTTCCATCATTTACACCTCTGAAAACTACCTCTATAAGTCAAAACGTGTTGGGGAGAAACTGTTAAAGATTCTGACCTTAAAGACAGACCTTTAAAATTATGAACAAGGGGCAGCTAGGTGGTGCAGTGGATAAAGCACCAGCCCTGGATTCAGGAGGACCTGAATTCAAATCCAGCCTTAGACACTTGACACTTACTAGCTGTGTGACCCTGGGCAAGTCACTTAACCCCCACTACCCTGCCCACCCCCCCGCCAAAAAAATTATGAACAAGGACTAAACTTTTGTTTGTTTTTGTTTTTTAAAGTATCCTACCATGGGGAGAATTAGATTTCTACAAAATAGCTAAATGAAATTGACAGGGGCTGAAGATCATCTCCAGATATGCAGATATGGAGACAGAGATAGATAGATGGATAGATAGATGGATGGATAGATAGACAGATGGATAGACAGACAGACAGACAGACAGACAGACAGACAGATAGATAGATAGATAGATAGATAGATAGATAGATAGATAGATAGATAGATAGATAGATAGATAGATAGACAGACAGACAGACGGACAGATAGATAGATAGATAGATAGATAGATAGATAGATAGATAGATAGATAGATAGATAGATAGATAGATGGATGGCTGTGTGTATTTATATATGCTTGTATAGAAAGTCATGTATGGGTAACATTTATATCCACATGGAGAACTCCCGGGAGGGGGCTGCCCACCTTCACAAAGCTCATCCTGATCGTGCACATCTTTGTGAGTTCATAGACTGTCTCAAAGCCGTGGTTGACTGACTGGGCCAGCAGCTGAGCAAACTCCTGGTTGTTGAAGATCTTGAGGCTGCAGCCACTGGGGATCTTGCACACGGTGGTGGGATGAAAACCGTGGTGGTAGTTGCAGTTGCGGCTCTGAACAAAGATGCTACTGTCACTCAGGCACTCCGCATAGACTTCTCCTCCAACATAATACAGGTGAACACCTGAAAGAGAAGCAAGAATCAGCAGAGCAAGGACTGGGAGAGTGGAGAGCAGAGACACTGTGCAGATGAGGTTCAGGGGAGAGAAACAAAAATCTGAGTGAATGGGCCAGGGAATAGAAAATGAAAACGTGCTTCCCTTCTCTTCACCTACATCAGCAGGAGGGCAGAATAGCATGTGTACATGGCCAATGAATATCTCGTTTTCTTTTTATTAAGGGGAAGGGAATAAGCATGTAGTAATGTGCCAGTTACTGTGCTAAGCATTTTTTTTTTGGTACAAATATTATCTCCTTGTGCATCCCCACAACAATCCTGGGAGGTGGGTGCTACTATCACCTGCATTTTATAGTTGAGGAAACAGGCAAATAGGCTGTGACTTGCCCAGGGACATACTAATGTCTGAATCCAGATGTAAACTGACCAGCATTACGGCCACTGCCCCACCAGCTGTCTCTTTATATAAGGGAGGAGTCACTTCTTGCAAAGGAGTGGAATTTGGGAGAGAGACAGAGAGAGAGGAGCAATATCCAGAAAGCACAGGGACCTAAAAGCAGAAAGCATCAACAGAAACTTTTCTTTTTAAAGAAGCCGTGAAGAGACATATTATTTTAGTTTAAAAACAGCAGCTCACACCTTGTTCATAAGTAGTAGTAATGGGGGCAGCTAGGTGGCGCAGTGCATAGAGCACCAGCCCTGGATTCAGGAGGACCTGAGTTCAAATCCGGCCTCAGACACTTAACAATTACTAGCTGTGTGACCCTGAGCAAGTCACTTAACCCCAATTGCTTCACCAAAAAAA
Organism: Dromiciops gliroides; assembly: GCF_019393635.1. Classification (NCBI taxonomy): domain Eukaryota; kingdom Metazoa; phylum Chordata; class Mammalia; order Microbiotheria; family Microbiotheriidae; genus Dromiciops; species Dromiciops gliroides. The sequence continues at coordinate 159,423,584 of NC_057866.1, read as the reverse complement.
AACCATAAGTAGTAGTAGTAATGTTATTTATATAGTGCTTTAAGGTTTACAAAGTGCTTTATCTCATTTGGTCCTCACAACAGGCATGTACTGTTATTAACCTCCTGATTATTAATCTTCCTGATTCCAGGCCTGGTACTCTATCTATTGCACCTTCTAGTTGCCCCTAGCTGCCTGTAAAAAAGGATAATTTTTCCAAAAAAGATACAACTGATGCCAAACTAAAAGTATTTAGGAGTATCATTAAATTAATAAATATATAAATGCCTGCAAGCACATTATCTAGTGTTGGACAAATGGATGCAAAGCTTATTAGTTATGGCAACCAAATGTCAATCTTGGTGTGGCTGCATCACCCTCTTAGAAAATGTTATATTATCCCCATCCTTCATTTTTATGGAATACCCAACACAGGAGCATTTCTACTCAACAAGTACTTATTTTGAAGGAACATCTCATACTTTCCATCCCTCCCCCACCCACAATGACTAAGGTGACTTTCAGCAGCCCTTGGCTGGCAGCTCTGCTGCATGTGTGTATGTGTGTGCATATGTGTTTACATGTGTGTGTGCGTGTGTGTGTGCATGTTGGAAATCGAGGTATTATTTGGGAGAGACAGAGTAGTTGAGAAACCAGAGAGGCCCAGGTGAAGGAAGTGCTGATGAATGAAAGCCACACTGATACCCGGTCAGGAAAAGCTTTTCTGACCTAGGGAGAAAAAATGATTCACACTGGATGAAAACTGATCTCCCTGAGCCCACCACCTGCTTCGCACACCTTCCTGTGAGAGCTCTGGTCCCAGCAGCATTAAGAAACTGATCTAACTCTGCTTTGAAAGTAAGCACATGACATTTTTTTTTCCCCAAAAAAAAGGAGAAAAGAAAAAAAAAGAAGGCTGGGGAAACATTTTGAGAGATCTGACCCCACACCTGTGTCAGGATGAATGAAAGGAGATTAATTTAAATAGGCTGCCCTGTAAATAGTCCTCAATCCAAGGTGTCTAGAAGTGAGTCATGCCCGTAGTTAACCAGAATCGGCTTAATTCAAGCAAAGGCCATTATTATGGTAGAAGAACCACTGGGTGTATAAGGTCAGTGGGGCCTGCAGGAATATTCACATGCCCATTTTCTGCAAAACTGCTAGAAAGTAGTATGGGTAGAAGACCACTTCTGGGCCTGAGACTAGAAAACAGACCCAATTTTTTAGGGCTACTTTTCAAGGGAACTTAAATGAGGGTCTTTTGCTAAGCCTCTAGAATCACCTAATCCAATCCCCTCAGTTGTACAAATAAGAATTCCCATTGAACAAATAAATGCCAGGCCCATCAGTAAGCACCACACAGGGGCTTCTGTGGGGTGCGTTATTGGTGCCGGGCAAATGGAGATTAGAGAGAGCATTCCTGGTCTGGGATCCAAAATTCCCTACAAGGTAGATGAAACCAAAGCTTAAACTAGAATGTGGGAAAACATCTGCAGCTCACACCTGATGTACTAAGAGTGAACTCTTGCATGTATTTTAATCAACTGATTTGACAGAACTCTGAAGTACAGAACCATCTGTTTCAATTAAGGGTAGGGAATGGGGAAGGAACAGGATGCTGTTCTCAGTCTAAATAGATTTTACTTATTTAAAAAATTAATGCTTGAAATAAAAGGGACAAAAGGAGATTCACTGTGAGAGAGCCTTCAGGCTTCTAGCAAGCATTTGTTCAAGTAACAGCCATTATCTTAAAAAATCTGGTGAAGTCCCAACCTTTTGACCCTCTCCTTAGATCACTGCTCCAAGGGACGCGGGGCTAAGCTCGTGGGGAAGGCCATGTTTTCCAACCACTCTATTCCAGTTTTTGGGAAGTTGGTCTAAATACAGCTATCACAGCATGAATTTAAATGACGTTTTAGAAAAAACTGAGTAGTTGTGAATGACCTAATTAGAATCCTCTCTTCCTCAACCCACCCTAACCCTCCACACAGCTTCACCAGTTTGTACTGGGAGGGTAGGGCTAGAACTATAGGGTCCTCGATCCCCAAAATTCTCTCTACTTAAACAGACTGGTAGGCCCCTTGCTTGACAGATAAGGAACTAAGAGGCCCACTGAGGTGAAGTAATTTGCCCTGGGTCACAGGTAGGAAGTAGCAGTGCTGGGATTTGAACTCATGCTTGCCAGACTCTCAAAGTTAGCAGTTTTCCAGTGTACCCTGCAACACTCCTGGGTCATAATCTTGACAGTTGCTTGGGGCAATAAGGTTATTATTATGTATTAGAGAATCACTTGGACCCTAGGTATGTCTCACTTCAAGGCCCACTCTCTCTCTCTCTCTCTTTTTGCAGGGCAATGGGGGTTAAGTGACTTACCCAGGGTTATACAGCTAGTAAGTGTCAAGTGTCTGAGGCTGGATTTGAACTCAGGTACTCCTGAATCCAGGGCCGGTGCTTTATCCACTGCTCCACCTAGCTGCCCCAAGGCCCACTCTTTATCCACAAGGCCACACATAGTATTTCAATTTAAAATCAGACCTGGGTTCAAATCCCACCTATTTCACTTACTAGCTTTGTGTGTTTAGGCAAATCATGTCACCCATTAAGGCCTCAGCTCCCTCAACTACAAAACAAGGAAACAGACTCTGCACAACTTCTAACACTGTTGGTATTGTATGTAACCAAACTCCAAAAGGGCAGGTAGGGGGCACAGTAGATGGAACAGTAGGCCGGGAGTCAAGAAGACTCACCTTCCCAGGTTAAAATCTGGCCTCAGATATTTACTAGCTGAGTGACCCTGGGCAAGTCACTTCACCCTATTTACCTCAGTTTCCTCATCTGTAAAAGGAGCTAGAGAAGGAAATGGCAACCCGCCCAAGTATCTTTGCCATGAAAACCCCAAATAGGACCAGGGATCCAGGGATGAGATCCAAAATTCTTTAAAAGGTGAATGAAACAAAATTGCTATGAAATAAGGCATTTGGTCCATACCTATGATTTCCTAAGTGTGGGAAAGGCTTCTGTGAGTCTTCTGGTGCTGAAAAATCTCTTCCCTGATAACTGAGTAACAAATTGGCTGCAATTCTAAGGCAGGGTGGTGAAGTGGATAGAGAGTAGCTTTGTAGGCAAGTAGACCAGGATTCAAGAATCTGATACATACTGGCTATATCACTAGAGGTAAGTCACAAATTCCTGGTATCTTGGATAATGCCTCTATTTTACTAGTTACTTTTCATCAAATGTGAGCCACAGGAAATTGGTCCAGAGTAGCTTGGCTAGCAATATGTATGTGAATTGGTTTTTGTTTGTTTGTTTTACAAGGCAATAAGGGCTAAGTAACTTGCCTAGGGTCACACAGCTAGTAAGTGTCAAGTGTCTGAGGTCAGATTTGAACTCAGGTCCTCCTGAATCCAGGGCTGGTGCTTCATCCACTGCATCACCTAGCTGCCCCTCCCCCCCCAACACACACACACACACACACACACGCGCACACACACACACACGCGCACACACACACACACGCACACGCACACACCTTTGCCAATGTGCCGTCTGGTGTTTTCAATAGTAGAATTCCGGTTAACGTTGGAGAGGAGCCCAAGGCAGAACCGGTTCTTGTTGTTAGAAGGATCGGTGAAACCATCCACCAACACGCTTGTGGAGGAGGCATGGAATGCTTCACCCACGCGGTTGTTGAGCTCATAGTAGACAATAGAGCACCAGTGTTTTGGCTCCTCATAAGCAACTGCCTGCACATCTACAAAGAAGAAAAGGTTATAGTCAGTCCCAGCTGCAATGAATGAGTGTCTGCTGCTTCCAAACTTGACTTACCGTCTTACCGTGCTATTCTAGATAAGCAAATAGTAAGGAAACAGTTTTGAGACATCCAAAGTCAGTCATTCTCACTCAAGGGAATGACAGCTGGAACGGACTTCAGAGGACATATCTGGTCTGAAACCTTTTTACAGATAAGGAAACAGAGGCTGAAAAGTTGAAGTGACTTGCCCAAGGTCACTTAGGTAGTTAAGCAGATGAGCTGGGATGCAACCCCAACACCAGGATCTAAATCTAGAGGTTCTCTCCTTCCACAATTTCCAATCACTGTCCGACAGTTGCAGATTAAAACTCCCTGATACAATTTAAGAAAGAAAGAAAAAAACATCTGGCAAACCAAAATGGGTGCCAGGCATCCAAGTCACCATATTTACGGTACACCAGCTGGATGCTATATAATGTACAGGATCCAAGACAGCCCCTGTTTAGAACCTGGCTTTACTATCTACATGAATCCAACAAGTGGCCAAAGAAGAAAAACAAAACAAAAAGCCAAGCAAGCAGGAAAAGAACTTTGATGGACACTCAGACCAGGAAACACGCCAGGAAATGCCAGTGTAAAAAGGATTAAGTTCCAAAGAGCCTTAGGATTCCTATGCTTCCCCAAAGCCATTTAAAACAACTTTTTAATTATTGGTAAGAAGTTACTCTACTTCTAAAGTTGCCAACGAACTCTCAAGGCCACGGCTTTGCCCCAATTCTCAAACTCAGGAAGAAATCTTGCCAGCTGGTCATTCTTCCAGAATGAATCATATCTGTCTCCCACAGATGTCACGCGGACTTCCTTACATTTGCTTTAAGTCATGCAGAGCAGGTGCGTTTTGTCTCTCCATTCCCAGAATGGGCCAACAATGGAAATTACCCAACTTCACTGACAGGATGCAGCTTGTTAAGTCAAGTCTCTTAAGACCAACAAATCTCTGTACCAAACAGGCTCCTGAACATTTGCAACTAAAAGGTTTTTAAAGAAAAGTCTCTATGTAGTAAGATTTCTTTTACCACTAACTACAGAGATTCCAGGAATATAAAATCCTCCAAGCACTATGTCAATACAGTGACCTAAGGTTTTTAAAGCCTTATCTATATAATTACCAGAAAGAAAGAAGCAGAGAAAGAGAGAGAGAGAGAGAGAGAGAGAGAGAGAGAGAGAGAGAAAGAGAAGTTAAAGGGTGGGGGGTAAGCCTTGTTGCCTTCAAGTCAACAGAGGAACCACAAATCATAAAATGCTTTCAATGACAGCATTTGGGGAAAACAGAAAAGAAAATGACAATACAAAAAAGGAGAAAGAAAATAATACTCAAAGTGTTTTTGGTGGAACATGAAGATATCTGAAACAGAAAAATGAAACCTTTTTTTTTTTCCTCTCCTAATGTCTGCTCCACTGTGGAAGGCAAAAAAACAAACAAACAAACAAAAACCCAAGAGGACAAGTGGAAAGAGAAGTAGACTTGAAGTCAGAAGACTCCAGTTCAAATCTTGGCTCTGTCACACCCTACCCATGTGACCCTAGACAAGGTTCACCACCTCCCTTGGGCTCAGTCTTCTCATCTGTAAAGTGAGCAGAAGTGAGGTGAGCTCTAAGGTTCCTTTCAGCTTTAAATCCACAATGTAAGTGGAACAATTACTAAAAGGAAACTGAACTCTGAGTAACTGAAAAAGCAGTAATGGTTCCAGGGAATAGATAAGTAATTTCCTGCTCTCAACACAGAGGTACAGAACTATCACACCAGATTGTTGTAGACATCATTTTACAGTGGAGGCTTCAATCTAGGTTAGAGTTAGGAAAAGTGAACATTTCCAGAAATAATTGATTTTTTAAGGCTATCAACAGAAAACACACACACAAATATATATGTGTGTATATATATATGTGTGTGTATATACATATGAGACCTATAGTAATAAAGAGATATAAAGATATCAAGCAACTATGTAATATCTAAGCTTCTTATCAATATAAAAGTGACTAGTGACTTCTGGGAAAGTCCAAAAGGTCCGCTTTCTTAATGTGAATAGTTAACATTTAATTTAGCACTTATGATGTGCCAGGTACTGTATTAGGAGCTTTGAAAATATTATCTCACGGGGCAGCTAGGTGGCACAGTGGATAGAGCACCGGCCCTGGAATCAGGAGTACCTGAGTTCAAATCCGGCCTCAGACACTTAACACTTACTAGCTGTGTGATCTTGGGCAAGTCACTTAACCCCAATTGCCTCACTAAAAAACAAAAAACAAAACAAAGCAAATTTTATCTCATTTGAAATCTATATCTATATATGTATATATGTATGTCTTATTGGTAGCCTTAAGATTAATTACATATTAAAAACTATATACAAATCTATATAATAGGCACATAAAATAATTATATATTATTAATATATGCATATTAAATTATATATAAGATCTATATTTTAATATTATTTTGGTATATAATATATAAAATATTATAGAAATGTGTATATGTTTATTTGGAAATGAAGTTAATATAAAAACAAAATATGTCATTAAAAAACCTATATTGAATAAGAGTTAGCATTATATAGTATGTCAAGGTTTTCAAAGCATTTCAAATATATTATCTCATTTGATTCTTACAACCCTTTGAAGTGTTATTATTACCTCCATTTTACAGATATTTGCAATTTTTAAAACTGAAAGAGAGCTGCAATAAGACGCAGATACTGATAAATGTGGGAAGAAAACTTCTTGAGCTGCAAGGATCAACTCAGAACTGATAAATGCTACTTAAAGGGCAAATTCATTTCCTGAATTCAGACTTCTTGGGCTTATCCAGGACCCAAGCACGACATTAAACAAGAGTTAAAAAGCTGTTACAGCTTGTAAACCCCCCAAGATCACCTGGCTAGCATGCTTACTTTATTCCCAGTCTATCTGTTCCCTCTCCACTTGCTGCTGTTCAACTATTTCAATGCACCCCCAAGAGAGTGCGTTAGGAAGAAGTTAAAATTTTTTCACTTCTTTATTCTGTAGTCTTTCGTCTTTTCATGTCTGAGAAGTGAATGCTGGAGACGATACACAAGCCACGGAATGAGTGCCCAAAGGAAGACACATAAAATCTCTCTCTGAGTGCAAAGCCCTATGTGGTAAACGCTTGTGTCAGAAAGGAGATGGAGCCAGTCCTCGGGGAGCCAGAGAAGCATCTGGAAATGCAACCTCTGGATTCCACATCGACATCAGCAGAGGCCTGGAAACAATTCCCATAAGGAGAGAGGTGCAAAGCCCGATTGACTGCTCTTCGTTTCTACAAGAGGGCCAAAGTGTAAGTCCTCTGAGTCTGTCAACAATTTTACAGATTCAAAGATATCCACAACCGTGTGATAACCAAGCTTAGTATCAATAGCAAAGGGACTCGTGAATCCTGGCAAAGTTCAAAAGATCCACTTTCTTCATGAGAATAGTTAGCATTTAATACAGCACTTACAATGTGCCAAGCACTGTAATTAGAACTGGACAGATATCATCTCACTTGAGCCTCACAACCACCTTGAGAGGTGAGTGCTTTTATTATCCCCATTCTGACAGATGGGGAAACTGAGGCAAACCGAGGTTAAGTGACTTGCTCAGGGTCACATAGCTAGTATGGGTCTTTTCATTCAAACAAAACAAAACGGGAAACATTACTGATGTCCAACACATGCCTAGTAATCAAACGGCGTTTTACTTCAATTTGCAACAACTACATTCCAATTGAATTAGCGATGTCTTGTGCCAAGTGCATCAGAAGACTCTCTTCAGTGAGATGCTATTTGGGGACAGGAGCTTATCCAACATGGCTACCATGGTTACTGATAATCACCTGCCATGATTCCCATGGAATCTTCCAAGGTTATTTGTCCCAATCTCGTACCCTCTTAGGCCTTGGCAACTTGGCATCTCGGACTGGCAAGAACACAGTCCTTGCCATCAGATGGCTCCAAACACTCCCACTCTCTTAGCCCCAGGAGCTTCCCAGAGCAATGCCAGTCCCACGGCCAGAGGATGGTGACAATGCAGAGATGTACTGGCAGTAACTTTAATTGGTTCAAAAGCAGCTATTGTCTGCGACCAGGGATACTGCTGGAGTCAGAGGATCTCAGATTCAGAGGTAGGAAAGTCTTCCAGGTCACCTAGTCGACCCTCTTCATTTTACAGATGTGGAAACAACTGAGACCCAGAGAGGAAAAAGAACCTGCCCCAGGTCACAGAGATACCAAGGCCAAGGCTCGATGCACACCCAGGTGTGACTAACTCCAGCATTTTTCTCCTGTGGTACAGCATGCTGCCCCTCCCCCCATTTTTTTTTTTTTGGTGAGGCAATTGGGGTTAAGTGACTTGCCCAGGGTCCACCTAGCTGCCCCCCACCTTTTTAAAAAAAAATAATGTTTATTTGTTTGTTTGGGGTTTTTTAGGGCAATGAAGGTTAAGTGACTTGTCAGGGTCATGAAGCTAGTAAGTGTCAAGTGTCTGAAGCCAGATTGGAACTCAGGTCCTATTGAATCCAGGGCCAGTGCTTTATTCACTACATGACCTAGCTGCCCTCTTGCAGAAATATGTTTGATGTGATTGTACATATATAACCTATATCAGATTGCTTTCTGTCTTGGGAAGAAGGGAGAAAAATTTGGAACTCAAAATCTTATAAAAACAAATGTTGAAAACTATCTCTACATGTAACTAGAAAATAATAAAATACTTTTATGATTTAAAAAAATTATACTTGTTCATTTAAAAAAGCCTTTTCTTTTCTGTTTGTTGCCTTTAACTGATTCTGAACATCTGGCTAGTCTTACCTGACTGATCAGAGATTACAACCACTCCCAAATAACATACTTTTCTCTGAATATGGGGAGAGCATAGTACACATGAGATCCTTTCACAGGGCATTGTGAACAAATGGACCAAGAAGGTAAAAGACTGCAAGATTAGCCATCATATTTTAGGGGACAAATTCCTCTTCTTAAATGTTCTTTTTTAAAATTGATACCTTTTCCTTTTATTTTCATGTTCATTTATGAGAAGTAGAGGGACCACAGTGGCTAGATCCCTGGCTTTGGAGGCTGGAAGACCACCTCTTACAAATACTGGATCTATGAACCCAAGCAAATCACTTCGCCTCTCAGTCCTCTAGGCCAGTAGTATCAAAATAGGGCCAGACTGACTAAAACCACAGATTAACATTATCTATTATGTATCCTAGTTTTCCTCATTTTGTTAAACATTTCCAATCACATTTTGATCTGTGGAGTTTTGTACCAACTCAGTTGGACCCCTTTGTACCAGCAACTGTCTCAGACTTGAAGTTGCCAAGAAGGTGTTGACTTGGATTGGTAGGAATTCATTTCCTCATTGGGGAGTTTCCTCTATCAATGAATTCGAAAGTCTAGCAATAGTTGTAAAAGGCTCAGCCTGGCACATAGTAGACACTTAACAAATGCTTATTCTATTCCCTTCTCCTAGTCTTATCTTTTCTAGATCTATATCTCCCTCTTCCCTACATACGGTCTTCTCTTTCTTTTTTTTTTTTCCAGCCTTCCCTTTCAACAAAGATTTACAAAAGGAAAGAAAAGAAAAAGAAAAAAAAAAAAGACAGAGCCAAACAAAAACCAACCAAAACATGGCCCACATCAGGCAATATAAGCAATATTCCACACTTTATGGTATGATTTCCATTAGTCTAATGTAAACACAGCTACAGAGTAAATTGATTTTACTGATGCTCAATATTGCTTTTAGAACAAATCATTAAAAAACACAAAAGAATATAAATGGGAACATGAACATTTATACTCGATAAACTTAGGCCTAAGGAAACCAAGTAGTGGGCATTGATTTTACCTCCTCTGTTAATTTCGGGAGGCATGGGAGGAGCCATCATGTTGGTATCCATCGGCTGTGAGCCATCCTGGGTCATGGGGTCTTCAGGAGGAAGGTAGGCAGGAGGAGGAGTATCCGCTACAAGGTTGGGGGAAAAGCACACAGAACATTATCCCTGCAAGGCAGATTAAATACATAGACACACAAACAGACACAGACAGACAGACAGACACACCCCCTTAGCCTTGACATACTTGCTGGATGAAGGAAGTTTCCACTTTCACCAAGAGAAGAAACCTGGGCTAGGCAAACGGGTTGGTTCCAGGTATTTTGAGTGTGAGGTTTGTTTCCTATGTGGGGATCATTTTCCCTAAGGCCCCATTACTGCTGAGCTCCTTCACCTTCTCAAAATGCTTGGCCCTCTGGGGGACAGGAGAGCTTGCCTCCTGGCATAACACCATTCCTGGTCAGACCACCCTATCCCTCATGCCTCCCTCTCCACCTTCCAGAGACACTAGACTTCCTAGTTACAGCTGTCTCTAGCCCCCACCTCCCCAAGACTGGCAATGGTACATAAAAGTCATGGGTCTTCATGCAACATGAATGTTACTAAGTTAGATAGAGTTTCTGAAAGTAATTACCGTGCGACCTTCCTCCACTCATGCCAACTTCAAAACTGGCTGCATTTCCCATTTTAAAAGCATATAGAGACATGGCTTGAATGAAGCCCCCTTGGGATCTTAGTTGTTCAGAGACTTCAGAAAGTTTGTTTGATTCAACATGCCTGTGCTCGGAGTTGCTGCATTCATCTCCACTGCAAGCTATCAACTGTGTGGTTAGCAGCAAAGCCTCCCCACGCATTCTGGGAACCCTGAGATTTAGAACTATCAGCCCCAGAAATCCTAGCTTGGATCCTTAAGGGTCCTTTTCAAAAAAGCAGCTAGCCGATTTGCAGATCAAAAAGCATGATGAGATGTTTTCAGCAATGAGAACTGTTAATATTTGTTTGTCCTGGGAGCAGCTAGGTGGTACACTGGATAAAGCACCAGCCTCAGACACTTGACACTTACTAGCTGTGTGACCCTGGGCAAGTCACTTAACCCTCATTCCCCTGCCTCCCCCCCCAAAAAAATTTGTTTGTCCTATATAAAATAAAAGAGGAGCTTCCTCCCATTATAAATCTTATCCCATCCTGAGTAGGGAAGAAGAAGGAGGGAAAGAAACTAATTTATTGTTTACTATGTGCTAACCATTTTATAAATGTTATCTCCTTTGACTCACACAACAACTTTAAGAGGTAGGGGCTATTATATTATATTATCACCCCTCGGTAGATAAGATTAGGTGTGGCTGCTGCCTTTGTGGCATGAGGACAGAGATAGCTTGAGAGATCCAGAATAGCCCCTCGCCCAACTTTTTCAGAGGAGGAAACTAAAGCAGACAGAGTTTGATTGACTTACCCAGGGTCACACAGCTACTAAGTGTCTGAGGTTGAATTTGAACTCAGGGCTTCCTGACTCCAGTTCCAGTGCTCTATCCACTATGCCACCTAACGGCCTCCAAACACTTCTCACGGGATATTCTGAGCTACCTACTATAATCTTTAAAAGGTCAACTAGTCCAACCTCTTCATTTTACAGATAAGGGAATTTATCCAAAGTCAGACAGGTAGTATTGGGATTTGAACCTAGGCCCTCAGCTTCAGATCTGGTGTTCTAACTATTACACCGTCTTCATCCAATCACCCTAAGTGTCCTTAGGGATCAAGTATTCATTAGGGCAGGCAGCTAGGTGGTGCAGAGGACTTGGAATCAAGAAGACCACTACTGGGGCGGCTAGGTGGCGCAGTAGATAAAGCACTGGCCCTGGATTCAGGAGTACCTGAGTTCAAATCCAGCCTCAGACACTTGACACTTACTAGCTGTGTGACCCTGGGCAAGTCACTTAACCCCCATTGCAAAAAAAAAAAAAAAAGACCACTACTATCTTTGTTTTCTGTTTCTAGAGATTTTCACGATGGAGGAGGTAGTACCATGCAACAGTAGTAAGATCAGAGGCCTGGGAGTCAGAAAGACCTAGGATAAAAACCTAAGCCAGTGTGTGAGATTCAGTAAGTCAGTCTACCTCTCTGAGAGGTCGGTTCTTCACAGAGACTAACGTGTGCCCCATTTACTTTGCTCTACTGAAATAGCATGCTTCCCAACTCCTTTCCCTGTATACTTCAAATCTTCCCGGGCAAGCTGCTTCCTCTTTTGCCTTTGTATCTCTGTATCCAGTGTCTGGCACATAATGCTTAAGAGTTATCAAATGAATGAACAGAAAAACAAGAAAGGTGGAAGCCCATCACAAGTATAAAGACTCACTATACTCCAGGTACACCCTGGCTCTGGCTTCCCATCCCACGGTGGCTAACGGGGTGCCTGCCTACAGAATGTTCAAGGCAATGACTCAAAGGCCTGAGTCAGGGCTCCAGGGCCTCCTCTGGACGCCTTTTTCACCCTCTCTCCGATTCCTCTTAATTCAATTTCTCCACCACAGCTGCATCGCTGACTGCTTCACCTCTGGCCAGGAATGCAGACAAACAACCTCCTCAGAGACCAAATTCAGGGAACTTCTACAAACCAGCTGGTGGGAATGAATCGAGAGAATTCTCTCACCGGGGACAGAAGAGCATACACAGAACAGAGCTGCTATGGTTTGCGGTGATTCATATGGGGAAAGGTTCAAAGACCCAGGCCAAAGCTAAGAAGCTGATGACTCCAGTACCAGGTTAATGGTTTGTGTCAATCATGGAGGTAGACTGCAAGAGACACTGGATTTGGATATCCCAGAGGACCTGGGATACTGGGATATCTGATGACATTGTGCAAGCCACCTGATCTCTCTAGGCCTTAGTTCTCTCATCTGTAAAATGGGAGGGTTGGATCAGATGAACTTTTGAAGTTGCTTCTTGCTCCCAATTTATGATTTCAGTGAAGAAGAATGTTATTCAGCTCTTCACAGAGCAGTGATAGGAGAACGAGACATAGATTTTTGGACACGGTCAATGTAAGACTTAGTTTTTCTTGACTATGCATATTTTAATAAGAGTTTAGTTTTTCTATTTTTTGAGGAAGTAGGTAGCTCACTGGGCACTGGGCCTGGAGTCAGGGAGACCTGAGTTCAAATGTGACCTCGGACACTTACTAGCTGTGTGACCCTGGTCTCTTAACCCTGTTTGTCTCAGTTTCCTCATTTGTAAAATGAGCTGGAGAAGGAAATGACAAACCATTCCAGTATCTTTGCCAAGAAAACGCCAAATGGGGTCATGAAGAGTCAGACACAACTAAATAACCACAATAACAGGTAGTAGGCAATAATGTTAATTTTTAAATGTTTAATTAAAATCAAGGGGAAAAAACCCTATATATAGCCTTAACAATTCTGATCAGAAGCATGTTTCTCCCCTATGACACTTCACCTCTCTGTTCCTTTTCCTTCCTGATGATCCTATCCCAGGCACCCAGTAACAATGGCTCACCCCAAGTGGAACACACTCAGTTTCTTCAGATCCCAGGTTATTAATTATTCAACACTGCCCATTCTTCTTCTTCTTAGAAAACCAGCCCTGCCCCCACTGGGCACCCAACTCTTAAACTGATGATTACATTCCTCACTTTCCCTCCCTCTCCATATGTCTGGGTGGACACAGCCCTGAGACAAAGGCAAAGGAAGAGAACCACCTCAAAAACCTCAAGGGACTATTTTTAGGGCACAGTCACCACTGGAGCTGAATTTAAGTGGAGAGGGGGATGAGAGAAAGGGATGGGAAGAGAAAAAGGAAGAAAAAGAGAAGGAAGGGAAGAAAAAGAAAGGAGAGAGGGAGGACAGAGAGACAGAGAGAGAAAGAGAAACAGAGAGAGAGAGAGAGAGAGAGAGAGAGAGAGAGAGTCAGTCTCTTTCAGTGACTAAAAATACATTCTTGCCCATTGTCCTTCCAAGAAAAGAAAATATTTATTGATGTCAAGTATATTTGGTGTATCTGTTTGTTCAGTCGGCCTTCTTGGGATCTAACAGCTACACATGGGGCCTTGATCCCCACCCTGCCTGGGCTGCCTCTGTAACTTAAGAAGGGGAAAAGGCGAGGATTTAATTCTTTCCTTTGACTTGATAGCACTAATCAAGACTTGGGCAGGGGAAGAGGGCAATAATAATTCTCTTGTCTCTAGGACGTTAAACAAGTGAATGGTTTCCAGGACCTCTGTTGCAATTGTTTCGTGGCTCTAGTGTATTTGTTTCTTGTGATTACATCACCATTCAAACAAATTTAATCAAACGGGGGCGGTATGAACTCTAGGGACACATCTTTCTTTTTGTGGAATAGTAACCTGAGCTTGAACTCACAACTGGGTATCTGCTGTATTGAGATCATGTGGAGGGGGGGGGGGGTATGTTTTTCATAACAGCAAATGCGTATAAAACATTTATGAAAAAACACACACACACACACCCCTCCCTCTCCCACTCCCACACAAGGACCAAAGGCTGCAACAACTACGCCACTCCCAGAAGGATGCAGCTGTTTCAAAACCTTTTAAGACTGAATTTGGGGGGGGGGGGGATGGGGGTAAGGGGGGGGTGGAGAGGAGAAATCTCCTTTAAGCATCTGTGCCTGATGTAGAAATTGGGCCATAAAACAAACCACTAGTCATTCACTTGCTTGGCTGGGATGCTGCTTTTTGCCAAAATCTGTGTTTCAAGATTACGGTTTTGGGGAATAGCGTTGGCCACCAGCCAGAGAAATAACAAGGGCTATACAAGGGTTCAGAATCACTACCTGGTCACCACAGCTAGCTGACTCAGCTCCTGGACGCTGGAGAAAAAGAGAAAGCTGACCTGACTTCACCCCCTCCCCCACCCCAGGAAGGAAGGAAGGAAGGAAGGAAGGAAGGAAGGAAGGAAGGAAGGGAGAGAAGGAGGGAAGGAAGGAGAGAGAGAAGGAAGGAGGGAGGGAGGGGGAGAGAGAGGAAGGGAGGAGGAGGAGAAGGGGAGAGAGGGAGAGAGAGAGAGAGAGAGAGAGAGAGAGAGAGAGAGAGAGAGAGAGGGAGAAAACAAACCAAATTCCATACCACAGAATCTCCACTGCCCTCAGTCATGTAGAAGCACAACTTACCTGGCATTTGGAAAGGACTTCCTGGGTCTGAACTGGTGGGAGAGTGTGGATAGGTGCTACTGCTGCTTCCCGGAGAGTTTGGATAGCTGCTGCTGGGCGAGTGAGGGAAAGGGTGGCTGTTGGGTTGTTGGAAAGAGTCTGGGAAGGTGGCATTGAGTGGCATATGAGGCTCATTTTGTCCCAAATTACGGAACTGAGCTAACAGGCTGTGCTGAGGGTTATATTCACTGTGTCTTGGAACCAACACAGGTGGAAGAACTAGATGGGGAGGAAAAAGAAACAAAAATGAGGTCAGTGATGCTCTGAATTAGTTAGCAAGGCTGAAAGAAGCTACACATACATAAATAAAAATACCAAACATAAGCTATAAATAAATAGAATCAGTTTAAATCTACTTATATAGTGAACACTTTAGGGGGTCAAAAGCTCTACTAAATGCCTGCCCTTGAGGGGTTTATAATCTAGTGGCCCTTTGTAAGACACACATACATGGAGAAAGGCAAAAAAAACCCAAGTATCATTGGAACTGAGGGGACAGGAACGGGGTACTGGAGGAAAGAGACACGAGGTAGAAAAGGAGAGATGGGCAAAGATGGGGAGGTAAAGAGAATGACAAAGGAGTAAAGAAGAGGAGAACAAAAAAAAATAATAAATTCTTAAAAAAGAATAGGAGAGGGGCAGCTAGGTGGCACAGTGGATAGAGCACCGGCCCTGGAGTCAGGAGTACCTGAGTTCAAATCCGGCCTCAAACACTTAACACTTACTAGCTGTGTGACCTTGGGCAAGTCACTTAACCCCAATTGCCTCACTAAAAAAAAAAAACCAAAAAACAAACAAACAAACAAAAAGAATAGGAGACACTTTGCTCTCAGTTTAGAACAAAGCTTCTTAAACCTCGGGTATAACCCACAGTAACTGAATGTGGGGGTCACGAAAAATCTGGCAGTAAATGTTTGATTTGTATACCTATTTCATATACCTACATACCCACAGTCACGTAAAAATTTTGCAGGCAAAAAGGAGTCTTGAGTGGAAAAGAGTGAAGAAGTCCTGCTTTAGAAGAGGATACATGGAAGGTTTACTATCAATCAGAAATAGGTAGTACTTCCGACCTGAGCTTAAAAAGACGGGTAGTAGTAATGGCTAACATTTATTTGGTGCTTTTAAGTTTTGCACAGTGCTTTATATAGATTACTAGGTTTTTTCACCAGCCTAGTCACCTAAATCTATCGTATTCTCCCCAATTTAAAGATAAGGAAATAGTCTCAGAGAGTTAAGGTCACAAAGCATGTAAAGAAGCACTAGAAAAGAACATTAGTCTTGGGGCGACCTGGGTTTAAATCCTGTCCCTGAAACTTGATCTGTGATCTTGGGCAGATCACTTTACCTCTCTTGGCCTCAGTTTCTTTATCTGTAATATAAGGACACTGGACCAGATGATATCTGAGGTCCCTTCCAGTGTTATATCCAGGAAACCTTTTAATTATGTGAAGTAGAATGTGAACCCAAGTCTCTCATCTCCAAGTCTGGAGCCCTTCCCACCATGCGATGTTGGAGAGAGGGCAGGATACTGTAGGTGTTTGCAAGCTCAGCCAGAAGAAGGAAAAGCAGTTAGGGAAAAGTGAATCCAATCTGGTCGAGGTCCAGGAAGGAACAACAGGAAAAGATTAGAAAGGTAGGCTGGATCCAGACTGTCAAAGGCCTTGAACAGCAAATTAAAGAATTTGGACTTTGTTTTGTGAACAATAGGGAGACACTGAAAAGGGGTTGTTTGGGGTTTCTTTTGTTTTTACCCAGGTGGGCTGTGATAAGAGATCTTCACAGTGGAGATGGCTATGGTAATGGGGAACAGGCTGGATGAGAGAGATGTGAGGCTATGAGAGCCTGGATGAAGATTGGGGGAATGTAAAGGGGGGGAGGGATGCAAAGTATTTTCTGGGTGGATAGAATAAAAATGACTGGTTACTGATAGATGAGAAAGGGAGGGAGGAAGAACAGTTTATCATCACCTCACCTCCTCATTACCTACTCACTCCACAATAACTTGTCATTTAGCTTCCTTCCTGACCGCTGTCCTTTAACTGTTCTCTCAGAGGTCACCAACAACCTTCTAATTACCCCATCCCAGGGCCCCTTCTCAGGCCCTGTCCTGCTCGGCCTTGGAGCAGCACGTGATGCTGGACCGTCCCCCTTCTACCTGGAGACTGTTCCCCCTCCATCTCCTCTGACTTCCCACCTACTCCTCTGTCTCTTATTGCAGATCCCTGTTCTGCAGCCCGCTCCTCCTTGCGTAGGATCTGTCTTTGGCCCTCTCCTCCTTTCTTCCAGTACTTTTCTCCCTTCACGGCTGCACCTCTTCCTTCCCAAGGCTTGAGACCATCATCTCTTAAAAATCTCATTCAGCACCCAACAGTCTTCTTAACTCCAGCCCCATTTCTAATTGCCTGTGAGACATCTCTATGTGAATGCCAGCACCCAAAACTCATCCTAAGAAAGAATTCTTTGGGGAGCTTGGGGCAGGGGCAGGAGAAAACAAGAGTATCACCCTTCCCTCTGCCTTCCCTTTCTGTAGTTCTGTAATGACACCAAGGGACTCATTTAAGAAACTAAGTTGTCCAGAGGGCAGGGATAGGCAAAGCTAATAGGTAGAGTTCTGGTGTGGAAAAGGTAGACATCATTCTTCCCCAGAAAGCAATGGTGCATGAGCATGCCTGTGTATGTGTACGGAGGGGGGGGGGGGAGGAGAGAGAGAGAGAGAGAGAGAGAGAGAGAGAGAGAGAGAGAGAGAGAGAGAGAGGCAGGCATGAAGTACGTGTGGGGTGTGGGGGCAGAACTCCCACAGTGAGTTTGAAATACTTCCTAGTAACCATTCCCACCACCCAAAGGGGCCAAAGACACAAAGAAAGCAAGGGTCAGAGGTACAAAGCCCAAATCTTGGTTCTACCCTTTTCCCTGTTTGGCCTTGGGCAAATTTTATTCCCCAATTTGGGCCTCCCTTAGATGAACTCAAAGGTCCATTCCTCAAGTAAAGGCAGGGCTCAGGTACAATGAGAAATGACTGATATATAAATAAAAGGCATCGATAACATTTATGTTAAAGGAGAGAAAACACGACAAGAGTCCCTTTGCTTATATCATCCAATACAAATTTTCTCTGTCCATTATTATTTTGAAATACTGATAAAACGCTAGCTAATGCAATCACCCTTCACTCAGTTTCTTTGTCTTTAAAAATACACATTCTGTGTCCAATTCCAAATTCCCCTGGAGGAAAAAAGCTGAGTAAGAACTTCCATAAAGTGGCTTCTGGAAGGTACCACTCAAAAACATCATCTCTTTCACCTTCAGAACTTAGTGATATTTCACATGCCTTTAAAGTACTGTAGCCAGAATCAATCAGCAGCCACTTGCTCATGAGGAGCTCATGGCTGAGCAAATTCCACAGCTGAGCAAAAGCAACTTCCTGAGACCCTGCTCTGCCTCAAGATCCATACAATTTTTCTTAAGACTCAATTATCATTGCTATCCGGATAGACAGGGTCAAAATGATGACAAAGTTCATTTTGTATAGAAAAAAGTACCCCCCCCAAAAAAAAAATCCCTCTTTTCCTACTCATATCTTATTTTCACACAATGACCCACATGACATCACAGCAAGTTGGAGAATTTATAGCTTCGTGAAAAATAAGTTGAAAGAGACTACTTTAAATTATCCTTTACAAGAAAAAAATACTGCTGAAAGATTCCATCACCCATCCCTTTCTCTACCTCCTTCCCCCACTCCCTCAAAAGTCATCCACGTTAAGTCTGGGAAGCCAGCTTTCCCCATATAAAGATCACCACTTACTCTAGCCCCATCCCTTTCCAGTATGTCAAAGAGAGCTCTCTAAATGCATTCTTGTGGAAGAAGTTCCTGTTGACAACAGATCCAGAACCCTACAACCACAACCCAAATCGATGGCCCAATCCTTGCTTTTCTGCAGTGTTCAACAACAAAGCCCAGGGAAGACAAGTAACAACAGCTAACATTTCTACACCATTCTAAGGCTTGCAAAGCCCTTTGTGGAAGTGATGGATGAATGAAAAAAGCATTTATTAAGCACTTCCTAGGCATCAAGCACTATGCTGGGGCCTGGGGGAAAAAAACACAGAAATGCCCCCCCCCCCTGCACAGTAATAAGAGATCCACATCTAAAGGAGAATATTGACTAGGATAGGGACATTAGGTCTGGGAAATAAAACACAGGGATAGTGATTGGAACAAGAGGCCAAGAGATTAATTAACACTCCCTTTTCATACAGTAATGATAGTGTTGAATTGATTCCAGTTCTCACACTAACCTCAAAACCGTGATAGGTTATTCCAAGTATTCTCATCCCCACTAACTAGCTTTGTGACCCTGAGGCAAGTCACTTAACCTCCGTTTGCCTCAGTTTCCTCAACTGTAAAATGGAAAGAATCCTAAGCACCTACATCCCAGGGTTGCTGTAAGGATCAAATGAAATATTATAGATGCTTGATAGATGCCCCCCCCTCCAAGCATCTCCAAGGACTCTTTTAGCTAATACATTCTATGACTAAGTGTTGCAGAGAGAGGAGAATGATCCTTTAGACAATAGCTACGCCTACAAATAGATACAACTGAGGCAAAGGGGGTACAAAAAATAGGAAGTTATTTCTGGTTAAGCCTACCCAGCTGTCCGTCTAAGATAAAGAAGCCCAGGTCCATCTCAGACACTATTACTGGTTATTGGAGATTTCCTCTTTCTTTTCAGACCTCTAGCCCCATCTCTCTCATCTCAACCACAGGGTCATTAGGATATGCATTATGGATTTTCAGAGAAGGAGAAAACACCACAAAGAGACATCTGTTTTATGATATTATCTCTGAAATTCCCCTACCACTGCCCTCCTTAGGAAGAGATTAGGGCTACAGCTTCTGTGCACCCCTTCTTCCTTCCATATTCTTGAGGAGTTTTTTTAAATTTATTTTAGCCCTACTATCCGGTACACAGTAAAAGTTTTATAAACATTTGCTAAAATTAGTTTAGATTAAATTAAAATTAGTTTAAGATTAGCTCTACAGCTTCTTTGAACCCCTTCTTCCTTCCATATTCTTGAGGAGTTTTTGTCTTTTATTCCCCACCACCTGGTACACAGTAAGAGCTTCATAAAAGTTTGCTAAAATTGCATCACATCGGACAATGCACTGGAAACAGCTGCGCGGACAGAAAGCTGAGCTTGTGTGACCGACCAGAAAAGTGAGGAGCCTGCTCTTTTTTAGGTGTCAGATTGGAGCCATTTTTTGATTCCATGGAACAACTAGAGGACCAAGTGCTCCAGCGTTCGGTGATTTCTGCAGTTGTCCTCCCTCGTTGCCTCGGTATGGCCTCCCACGGCTGCTCCTAGACCACAATGCCAAAGGATGGTCACTGTTCTCTGTATCTTTTTCAAGACTCCCCTTCCAGCTGGTTCAAATTGGAAACATTTCCCTTGAAAGCAAAACCCAATAGCCCAGCAACTGAATAATTCATTTCACTCTTTCAAACTTCTTTAACCCTCAAGTCCTGCCAAGTCTGTGAAGCAGAGGCCACTTAAAAATCAGGCCGAGTTCACTGCTGTCATCTCTGTGTTCTCTGCTCTCAGGCTGTCTGTCCCAACTTGTCCTAAGAGAAGAGCCTCAGATGGCTCCTTTGCTCAGTGCCTTGCCTCTATTTCCCATCTCCAAGAGCCTGCCTCTATTTTCAGGTTTAAAAAACAAAACCAACAAAAAACCCTTCTCTAGTCAACTGGGAAACCAAACCAAGAGCAAGGCAAGAGTCCCAGGGGTTCTAGGAAATACTTGAGTCTGCAATTCTAGTCTGTTTTCACTCTGCTGCCAAAATACAGAAGAGTAAAAAAAGCACTGAAGAGAATTGAAAAAAAAATAGGGGTGAGTTCTGGGAAGCATTTCAGCTTGCATTCTCTATGGGGGAGGGAGGGAGTACCCACCCCCAGGTTTGGAAAATACAGCTTGGAGTGTACGCTCACCAGTTCGCTGCCAACTAGACAACTGAGCCTGGTAACCAGGTGAGACAAAGAGGTGGATGCCTGGCCAAATCAATGCCGGGCTTTGCTTAGTCACGTGCCCCTGGTTAGGGAGCTTCTCAGCTCCCTCCCTCCCAAGAGATTCCTCTTCTCCAGCTCTAACCTTGGCAAGCAAACAGGCAAGCCCTTGCCCAGGACCGCGTCCTCCATACCCCACCCGGCTTCTGGGCAGAGAAGACACTGACTGGAACAAAACCTGGAGATGTGAAAAGTCTGCTATCACTAAGAAAAGGGAGCAGGGACTCCTTGGGAGAATGAACCGTCTGCACTTAGCACAGTGCCCCGTGCATAGCAAGAGTCCTTCTTTACTGACTGATGGACTTTTCTCAGAACAGTCTAGTGAAAAGTATGGTGGATTTCATAGCAAAGGCTTGGGGCTTCCAACCACACCATCACAGGATCACAGACTGAGGGAGGGGAGGGGTCTTACAGAAGATCATCAGGTAAAATGCAAGGGGTGCCAGATTTAGAGTAAGACAGTTTCCTCCTCTACAAAAAATGAGGAATTTGGGTTACATGACCCGAAGGTCCCTTCAGATCTAAATCTATGATGAAACTTGGGCCCAGAAAGGGTTAAGTGACTTGCCCCCACGGTCACAAAAAGCAGTAACAAGTGAAAGTACAGAGATTTGAAATTAAATCTGAGCTATTTCCATTGGTCCACACTGCCCACATGACCTTTGACAGATCATCCCGCCCCTCCCAAAGTCTTGGTTTCATCATCTGTAATATGAAGGGGTTGAACTAAATAATCTCTAAGATCCTTCCCAACTTTAAATCTACAATCCTGTGATCCCACTCTGGCTTCCTCTTCCCATCTCACATGTCTCTAGAGCACTACTAGGGCGTGTAGAGAGAGCATAAGCTCAACACTGAACCCAATGCTCACACCCTGGCAATGAATGGGTGTTGCCCATGGTGGCTTCCAACAACACTGGCCAGAAGTCTCTTAAAACTCATTAGCTCTGTGACCCTGGGAGAGTCATTCAATTTCTCTCCATTTCCTCATCTTTAAAATGAGCATACAGATAGCACCTTTTCCATAGGGCTGTTGTGAGGATCAAATCAGACAGCATAAGTAAAGTGGAATTGGAAAAAGTCCTACTACCTGCTTTCCCTGGAAAAGATCAATCTGCATACGTAAACTGAAAAGGGCAATATATTACACAACCCATTTAAAAGGCTGTGGCACAGTGGGAGGAGAGCTGGATTTTCAGTCAGAGAAAACAGATCAGAGTCCCAGCTCTGTCACTTACTACCCAAGTGGGTTCACTTTCCTTATCTTTAAAATGAGGAGTGATAGCTCGAAGGTCCCTTTCCAGCTTTGTAGAATCTATCTCAGCGTTCTTTATTTTAAAACGACTAGAGTGTGAAGGTGTAACTTAGACATTTCCAAACTGTCATTAAGGCACTTTTATATTTTGGGGAAAACAATTATAGACCCAATGACGATATTCTTGTGTATATTTCCAGAGAGATCAGAGACAAAATGTCCCATATATCCCCAAATAGTAGTAGCAGCACTTTTGTGGTAGCCACAAAACTGTTAATCAAGTGGGTATTCATCAAATGGAAAAAGGCAGAACTGTGGCAAATTAATTTAATGGAATATGACAGTACTAGCATGAAAAATTCAGAGAAACCTGGGAAGACTTGTATGAACTGATGCAGAATGAACAAAAAGAACACCTGTGATAATTATATTATAAACTAAAATAATAGTAGAATACAGAAAAACATCTTGGTTTTAAAGAAATACAACATAAATGGAAAGAATCACACGCGCGCGCGCGCACACACACACACACACACACACACACACACACGAGTGAATGTTCAAAATTACAAATTAGGGTTAGGGTTAGGGAAGAAGGTATGAGAAGACCTAAGCATCCCCACCCTGCTCTGCAAAGGTTGGAAGAGTGCAGAAAAATGCACGTATTTTCGGGTTGGGTTTGGGGTTTTTTATGGGTGTATTGATCAGTTTTGCTGATTTTTCCCTCTAAGAATATTATTTGCTATGTAGCCTGCCTCTCTGGGAAGGGAAGGAGGTAGAGTACTGGGAAAATTTTTTATGATTAGGAAAAAACATCAATAAAAATTAATTTTTTAAAAAAAGGAATTGTCTATTACAAAGTTTGATTTGGGGCGGCTAGGTGGCGCAGTGGATAAAGCACCGGCCCTGGATTCAGGAGGACCTGAGTTCAAATCCGGTCTCAGACATTTAACACTTACTAGCTGTATGACCCTGGGCAAATAACTTAACCCCCATTGCCCTGCAAAAATAAAATAAAATTTAAAAAAAAAACAGTTTGATTTGTTTGTTGCCCTATTTCTTACAAGGGATGGCTTTGAATGGAGGAAGAGGGATGATGGGAAAGAGAGAGCTCCAATAAGTAGACAGAACTCCCAAAGAAATACATAAAACTACAAGAGCAGAAGGAAGATCAGACAGAGACATAACAAGGACAGTGTTTGTCCTTCCATGTGAACATTGATATGTCCTTTTAAAACGCTTACATGGTAGAGCCATCAATGTACAACCAAGCAGAACAAACCAATACATTGACCATGTGTGAAAATGAATGCCTCATTCTACATGTAGTTACCAGCCACCTCTCTACTGAGTGGCTAGGAGCCCATAACACTGCTATCAATGATTGAACCAAGTCCTTATTTAATTATTATAAATGCATCAAAATGGACTATATGTGATAAAAAAAAAACAAGGGGCAGAATAATCAAAGCATTTAATAATGCCTCTGTTTTTTGTTTGTTTGTTTTCGGGGCAATGTGGGTTAAGTGACTTGCCAGGGCCACACAGCTAGTAAGTGTCAAGTGTCTGAGGATGGATTTGAACTCAGGTACTCCTGAATCCAGGGCCGGTGCTCTATCCACTGTGCCACCTAGCTGCCCTAATGCCTCTGTTTTAACCCAAGTTTTTAGCACTTATTCCCAACATCACGGAAACATCATGAGGTTTCCCAGTATCAGAGGACTCCATGCAGTCAGAACCTCACACTGATCTTTTGCCACCTGCTATGGGGAAGTCAGTCATCACTGAAAAAAACCTGAAAAATTAATGGACCCTCTAAGTTAGGGGTTCTTAACCTAGGATCCAAAAATTTGCCCTCCCCCAATATTTTGATAATTGTATTTTTTTTGTTTTGGGGGGGGGGGTTGGGTTTTTTTTGTGATAATTGTATTTTAATGTATTTTGGTTTCTTTTATGAAAATAATATTTTCTTTTCCTCTCAGTTACACATTAAAACAAATGTTAAAGTACTGAGTTCCAAATTCTTTCCCTCCCTCCTCTTCCACCTCCCCAAGACAGCAACCAATCCGATATAGCTTCTACATGTACAATCATGTAAAACATTCCCATATTAATTTGTTTTCTTTTTAAATTCTAATTTATTTTATGCATTTAAAAAAACATTATTGGAAGGGATCCATAGAGTTCAGGCTTGCCAAAGGGGTCAATGTTGTTGTTGTTCAGTCATTTTTCAGTCCTGTCCAACTTTTATGACCCCATCTGGGGGTTTTCTTGGCAAAGATACTGGAGCAGTTTGCCTTTTCTTTCTCCAGCTCATTTTACTGATGAAGAAACTGAGGCAAACGGGGTGAAGGGACTTGAACTCAGGAACATGAATTTTCCTTGTTCACTGTACCATCTAGCTGGCCAAAGGAGGTGGGGAATTCTGCAACTCACACATACAAAATTTAAGAACCCCTGAAGTAAAAACATACAAGCAAACAAAAAACCCATGTATTCCAAATTTGACCCTCAAAGATACTGAAGATAAGAGATCTCCAACCACTGCTATGCCAATTAGTGAGGAAGCAGAGGGTCTACTCCTGAATGATGTCAGTCTGCATGGGCCCAGAAGGAAGTCGGGCTCCTGATGAGAATTTTAGTAAAAACCGCAGGTGAGAATGCACAAAGCCAACTATTAACACACACTCCAAGAACCTTGACTCACTGAGATGAGTCAGGCTGCTTCTGGTAGAACTGCCTTAAGAATTAGATCCTTCTCTAGGGCACACACTGCCCAGTATCATACAATGACATCAATTTTTCCAAATCTATCTTCAACTTGAATGAGTATCCAGTGGAACTGTGCAGTGGAGTGCCCAAGCAGGAAGAGATGAGGTCGAAAAGGAAAGAAGGTAAAGGAAAAAACACAGAATCAGGAGTCAAGGACTTCGGGGTATAGTTGCCAGTAATTAGTTGTATTATCTTGGGCAAGCCCTTTAACCTTCAACCCCTTCTGGTTTCAGTTTCCTTCTCTTATAAATATTATCAAGTAAGATAATATTTGTAAAGTGCTTAGTGCAATGCCTGGCACAGAGCAGATGCCTAACTAAAGGTTTATTCCCTTCCCCTTCTCTGTTAAATAATGAGATGGGCAGATTAGATGAGCAACAGGAGGAACTTCCAGATCTGACATCCAACAGTTCTAATACAATGCAGTAAGAAGAACACTGCTCCAGGGTCAATAGATTCAAACGCCGCTTCTAACACTATTTGTATGACCTTTTAACAAGTCATTTAACAGCCTTGAGCCTGTTTCCTGATCTGCAACATGAAGAAAGGTGAGCTCTGAGAGCCCCTGGAAGAGCTCATGATGACCCTACGGATCCCACATGGTAGAGCCACCCCAGGAGATTACTTGGAGTTGACGCTCACTAGGAATATTCTCTTTCTCATCCTAGTAGATCCTGTGAATTTAAATTTTGAGAAGCCAGGGGGATGCCAAGCTAACACGTCCTTATTCTCCATGTGGGGACTTGAAGTGTATGACCAAGATTGATAGCACTGAGATTTCTCCATGACAAAACAGCTGATGTTTTTAAACAGCTGTTCTTTCCCCCCATTCAAGAGCCAGCTGGCCGAAGGTTACACATTTCAACAGCATTTTCCCCACAGCTGCTACTTAACTTTTTACCATTTTATTTAAATAGCATTGTCAGGAACAATACCATCCCTGGAGAACGCTTCTAAGATGAGCAGGGAGGATACTGTCTTCAGTTAAATACTGCAGGAGCTGCTTTGGAGACCCAAGAATAAAACAGAGGAGGGATGACTGAAGGCAAAAGAGAAGTTTAAGTAGAAGAGTATAAAACAAGTCTTGTCATCCATCTTTTATAAGAAGTTTCCCAAAACTACCGGTACCCCAATTTTGAAAGATGTGGCATGTCCTTCCCTTAATCTTACTTTGTATACACTGTCCACAGCATCTCCCTTTCCCTTCCCCCAAAACACAGTACTCAAGAAGTCAGCTCTGGACAAACTGCAACTCGTGCCACAATAACTTCTTAGCTTTAAAATCCTAAGGTAAAGGTTGATTGTACAACTAGTTGATTTTTTTGTTTGTTTGTTTGGTTTTGTTTTTTGTTTTTTGCGGGGCAATGGGGGTTAAGTGACTTGCCCAGGGTCACACAGCTAGTAAGTGTTATGTGTCTGAGGCCGGATTTGAACTCAGGTACTCCTGAATCCAGGGCCGGTGCTTTATCTACTGCGCCACCTAGCCGCCCCCACTAGTTGATTTTTTTTAAAAAAATCTATTTAGAATTTTTTTTTTCTGAATTACATGTAAAAACAAATTTTAACGTCAATTATTAAAACTTTGTGTTCCAAATTCTCTTCCTCCCTCCCTCCCCCCCACTCCCCCTTAAGAACTCAAGCAATTCAATATAAGTTATACATGTGTAGTCATGCAAAACATTTCCACATTAGTCAGGCTGTGAAAGAAAACAGACAAAAAAAACTTTAGAAAAAGGAACTAAAAAAATTATGCTTCAATCTGTATTCAGATACCATCAGTTCTTTCTCTGTAGATGGACTGCATTTTTTCATAAGTCCTTCAGAGTTGTATTGATCATTGTACTGCTGAAAATAACTAAGTCATTCACAGCAGGTCATCTTACAATACTGCTGTTATTTTGTATACAGTACATTTCACTTTGCATCAGCTTATGTAAGTCTTTCCACAACTGGATGGTTTTTTAAAAATATATTTGGGAATGATATAGTAATGATGTAAACCTTATCCTCCTTTGTAAGAACAATCAATACTCCTGGTCAAACTGTTTCTATTTGGACCACAATCTAGAGTTTGAAGCCCAACCCAGGGATTTTTCCAGATGAGAAAACTGAAGACACACCCTTCCCAGATCCAAGCAGCTTTGTACACATTCAGAACAGGACTAGAATCAGATACCTGAGAGTTCAAAGCTTAGCTGATCACCTAGTCATCTACTCCCCCATTATTACAATGAGGATACTGAGGTGCGCAGAGATTAAGTCGATTTGCCCAAAGTCACAGAGTCAATGATCAGCAGAGCAGATACTAGAATCCAAGATTTAATTTAATTCTCAGTCTAGCAGCTTTCCATTACACTAAACACTGACAATACTTTCAATTAAGTAAATCCCAGAGAGAAGCCACATAAAGAGCACCCTCAAAACAGCGCACCTGGCATAATCCTTCGGAAAGAATCCTAAAGGTCTCAGGAACAGGGAAATCTTGCAAGAGGGGTAGAGGGAAGAGGTGGTTATTGAAGGGGAAGAGCCCAGGCTGATTGAAAAGGTACTACTGGAAAAAACTGAATTAGAACCCTTGCAAACCGCTCCTCCTTAAGGCTGTGTCTCTGTCATCTTCCCAACTCCTGCCTACAAAGCCACCTATGCTTGCATGTTGTCCAAGGCAGTCCAAAGCACCCCACCTCCCACCTCCCAGGCTTGCCCTCCCAAATTTCCCCTGCTTCCTTCTTCTCCGTCCTTTGCAGAAAAAAGCCAGAGGATATAGATTTGAACCCTAGCTCAAGAAGTTAATGTGGACACCTAGAGCAGGCCATGTCACTCATCTGGGACAGGTTCCTTCTCTGAAAAATGGGGGCTGGGGGCTGGAGAATGACCTCTATGATCTCTTCCAGAGGAAAACAAGTTTAACTAGATAGAATAAATCACACAAAGATGTAAAAAAAAAAAAAGGCTAGAGGAAAAACGACTGTTTTAAATAAGGTTAATATATATACACACATAACATACCATATATATAAGCTAACATATATATACACACACACACATATACATATATACATACATATACACATTACAAAATTACCTTCTAAATGGCAGAACATGCAGAGAAACATTTGGAGGCAAGGGGAACCTTCAGATACACCTTGGTTACTTAAGTAATCTCTTCTCTTTCCAGTATTAAAAAGAGAGCCACATGGGGGCAGCCAGGTGGAGCAGTGGATAAAGCAATGGCCCTGGATTCAGGAGGACCCAAGTTCACATCTGGCCTCAGACACTTGACAACTCACTAGCTGTGTGACCCTGGGCAAGTCACTTAACATTCATTGCCCCGCAAAAAAACAAAACAAAACAAAGAAGACAGCCACAGATTAATCCATCCCTCCTCTGCAAGCCACAGATCTATCTCCCAATGCTTTGGAAAAACCAAAGTCTTATGGACTTATGGGATTCCTACTTTGGTGTGTGATGCTGGCCAAGTCACCTCATTAGGCCTCAGTTCTTCATTTGTAAAATGAAGACCAGATGCTATCTATGGGCCCCTTCCAGCTCTAAAGTGATGCAGTTTTCACACTAAAAAGACCCAACAATATGCTTTCCCAAGATTCACTGGTTGTCTTCAGGTCTTCCTCACATCTGAATTGGCAGTGGTGGGTTTACTTTTAAACCAGTCAGGAAATACCAGAAATACACACCTCCTTTCCTCCCTACTAGTATAATTTTCAACCTGGAGGAAAGAAGTCATGTAAGCAAAAAAAACCCCAAAAAACAACCAACCAAAAAAGAAAGCTAAATGAGGGAGCTGGGGGATGTGGGGGAGGGAAGGAGAGGAGAGGGGAGGAGAGGAGAGGAGAGGAGGAGGAGCAGGAAGAACAGGAGGAGAAGGAGAAGGAGAAGGAGAAGGAGAAGGAGAAGGAGAAGGAGAAGGAGAAGGAGAAGGAGAAGGAGAAGGAGAAGGAGAAGGAGAAGGAGAAGGAGAAGGAGAAGAAGGGGAGGGGGGCATGTTCTGATTCATCCCTAGGACCACTACAATGCAATTACAATGTATGTAGCAAAAGGTTAGCTTCCCCATGAACAAAAGCAATTCAGTTTCTGGTATCTGCTACCACTCTGGAAGAAGAGATTAGTATCTTGTTAATCCTGAATCTCATTACATGTTAGCAGTGATCCTGGAGAAGAGTCTATTATGTAATCTGAACATTGAACTGGATGTTCAACAGAGTGGACGTTATGATATATCACAGTGAGCACAACCTAACCACAGACAGATAAATGCTAGGCCAAAGTGATGACCACTGGGAAGCCACCGCAAATGACCTTCTTTCATCCAGGGAATAGGAGTGGGATGGCACCTATTAAGCAATCCCAGTAATAAAAGCAAAAAAACCCAAACCTGTAAGAAGGTCCTACCTTCAACAGCTTTTGATCTCACAATAGTACCTCCAAAGAGCAGTGCCATGAACAAAATGTCTGAAGAGGAGATGTATACATTCTAAAGTGTTTTGTGCTGCATTAATGAAAAGGAATATACTTCCTCAGGTTAGCGAAGAATACATCTAATACTATTCCGTAACATTCATGTCTCTTGAAAGCTCCTGGCTAACATTTATCCTCTCTTCTAGGATGTGACTAATTCCACAGATACAAAGGGAAAAGAATGTCTGCCAGGGATATTCTTAATCTCACACTGAGTTTCAGAGATACTGATGTGCATCAGATCCTCCCACCTCTCCAAGATGGTGAGCTACCAAATGGTCACTGACTTAAATACCACATTTTCAGTCATCAGTTTCGATGACATTTGATTTCAATAAATTCCAGTGATTCCCAACTATCTCCAGGATTAAATACAAAAATCCTGTTTGGTGTTCAAAGCCTTCATACATCCCTCAACCTTTCCAGTCTTCCTACCCTTTATCCCCGCCATGCCCTACTCTGAGATCCAGTGACACTGACCTTCTTGTTCCCCAAACAAGATACAAGATGTTCACTCCAATTTTCTGACTCAGAACATGGTCATTTTTTCATTGGCCATTTCCCAACCCTGGAATCTTCTCCTTCCTCATCTCTGCCCCCTGTTTTCTTGGACTTACTTCAATTCCCAGCTAAAAGATCACCTTTTATAGGGAGCCTTTCCCCAAGACCCTTAATTCTAGTGCCCTCCTCTGATGAGCCTTCCCAATTTATACTACAGAAAGCTTGCCGGTGCAGAGTTATTTACATGTTGTCTCCACCATTATCCTGGGAGTTCCTCTAGAGTGGGATTCTTCCCCCCCCCCCTTTTTTTGGTATCCCCTGTGCTTAGCATAGTGCCCGGCATACAGCAGGCACTTAACATTTACTAGAATTCTTAGATCAAAATAATGTCCTCAAGGAAACACAAGCTGGCAGAAAAGGCAGCAGATGGCCTTAGAGGACCTGACTTTTGGTCCTAGTTCTAACAGGAACATGTGATCTAAAACAAATCATTATGCTTCTTTTAGGTTAAAAGGGAGGGTTGGACTAGCTGACCTCTGAGTGCCTCTTGAGCTTCAAATTGATGATGATATGCTCCAGCAGGCATGATCCTGTGTCTCCTTTATAAAAACCATAATGATGAGGATGATGATGATGGTGGAGTGTAAAGAGTAGAACTTAATCATGTTCAACAGGAAAATGTGGATTGGAGTGGATTTCTCAGCTGTCCAAAGGTCTAAAGCATTAAAGAAATGTGCAAGGAGCTATGAATTTAATATATGTAAAGTAAATGCCAGCTGTCTTGAAGAGAATTTATAAAAAGAGTCTGGTGCCCTCAAATTCAGATACAAAACATTTGGCCTCCTGTGCTCAGAAGCCCCTTTTAAAATATTTTAGTGGAGTAAGCCAAGGAAAAAAATCAGGATGATATCAGAGACTTCTCCCACACTCCCAAGCTGCCACATCCCAAGGAGATGGAGCTAGAACCCAGCATATTTTGATATTCAATGACCAGGAACTCTCACAGTGATAAGATAATCATCAAAATACATGATCTGTCTGGTATGTCCCTAGTCTTCCACTACCACTTGGCAACATGGAGAGAGCCCTGGGTTATCAAAAGCTATGCCAGCACTGCACAAGCCCCGGCAAGTCTTACAAATATAGAAAAATTTCAAGGAAAAACCTAGTGACTGTGTCTGTCATGGGAGGACAAGCCCGGTGAGATTCAGAGCTGACTCCTCACCATAGGGCCGGGGCCAAATGGAAGTGATTAAGCAGAGCAACCCCTGAAGACCACTTGCTAAACTACTGATCTAATTTACACTGGCAGGATCCCCATCTTCAGGAAACAACGGAT
The DNA here is from genome assembly GCF_019393635.1 of Dromiciops gliroides. Taxonomy (NCBI): domain Eukaryota; kingdom Metazoa; phylum Chordata; class Mammalia; order Microbiotheria; family Microbiotheriidae; genus Dromiciops; species Dromiciops gliroides. The sequence continues at coordinate 159,392,355 of NC_057866.1, read as the reverse complement.
GCTTGAAGTAACCAAAGGAACATGATGAAATGGAAAGAGCATTGGAGAGACTCTGCGCAACTGAGTTTTGAGTTCAGTCTCTGCCACTTACTTCCTTGGTGGTGATGAACAAGTCACATTGCCTTTCTAGGCCTCAGTTTCCTCATCGATAAAATAGGGGGAGGGGGAAAGGGAAGGCAATAAGCATTTAAGTGCTTACTATGTGCTAGGCACTGTATGCCGACACAAACCAGGGATAGCAATACTCAAAAGTAGAAAAAGAGTCATTGAACCATTTTTTAAATGCTCACAGAAGAGAACAGGACATTCAGAGGGCAACACAGAGAAGCAGAATAACAACACTGAAACAAATGTGCTTCTGCATCAAGAGAAATAACTTATAGAGTCTGAATGCAGACCTAAGCACACTATTTTTCACTTTATTTTGTTTTTTTTCTAATATAGATATATGTTTTACATGATTGCACGTATATAACCTATATCTAATTGCTTACCATCTTACAGAGGGGGAAGGTGAGGAAAAAGAAGGGGAAAATTTGGAACTCAAAATTTCTTTAGAAATGAATGTTAAAAACTGTCTTTACGTGTAATTGGAAAAATACTATTAAAAAAGAAAAAAAACTAATGTGGTCAATTTATTCAATAACATCTTTTAAAAAAAAATTAAACTATATAACTATGATTCCCAGTTTTGTATGACATCCTAAATTGTCTGTTCTCAGCATGTGGAAATGTTCAGAGTTGCTGATGTTTGTAAAGTTCAAAAAACTTATTTAAAAGATGATTGGGGGCAGCTAGGTGGCGCAGTGGATAAAGCACCAGACCTGGATTCAGGAGGACCTAAGTTCAAATCCAGCCTCAGACACTTGACACTTACAAGCCTTATGACCCTGGGCAAGTCACTTAACCTTCACTGCCCCGGGGGAAAAAAAAAGATCAAATGAGGGGGTTGGACTGGATGATCCTCAGAGAAGCAGGATCTTAGGAAGCAAGTTGTCAGTGCTTTGTTCTTAATTAAGAGCTGATCAGACTTGAATTTCGAAAATGAGTAAGATGAAGTAGGAGACACAGGGAAAAAAAAAAATGTATTCTACCAAAGGAAAAAAAGGCATCCAGATTTAAACACTGAGCTTGTTCTCAAATCATAATAAAGACCAGAATGGAATGGATCTCTGTGCGACCCTGAGCAAGATATTCAACCTGTGTTGGTGGAGAGAGTCCCTGAGCTCGTGAAATAATGGGAGTGTTGGGAGTGAGGAAGAAGCAGGATAGGCTCTGAGGAAGGGAGTTCAGGCTAGTTCCATCTTTGTCACTTGCTCCCTGGGTAATACCAGACAAGTCACAGCATCTCTACAAAATGGGAATTGACTACATGGCCTCTGAAGCTCCTTCTGGCTCTAGATGAATGGTGTCTGACTAGACAGGAGTCATACCGTGGAAAGAGTCAGGGGCCCTGGGTTCAAAACTTGGTTCTTTTATTGCGTGACCTTAGACAATTCACTTGAGTTTATTATTATCAATCATAACATTAATAATAATAACACTTTAAGGTTTGCAAAGTGCTTTACATGAATTATTTCATTTGATCCTTAAAACAACCCCTGGAGGGGCAGCTAGATGGCACAGGGGATAGAGCACCCGCCCTGGAGTTGGGAGTACCTGAGTTCAAATCTGAGCTCAGACACTTAACACTTACTAGCTGTGTGACCCTGGGCAAGTCACTTAACCCCAATTGCCTCACTAAAAAAACAAACAAAAAAAAAACAAAACCCCCCCCACACACAAAAAAACAACCCCTGGGAGGTAGATGCTATTTTTAATGCCCATTTTACAGAAAAGGAAACTGAGGCAGAGAGAGATTAAGTGACTTATCCAAGGTTACCCAGGGAGTAAGTGGAAGAGGCAGAATTCAAAATCACATAGCCAAGTAACTGAGGTTAGATTTGAACTCGGGTCTTTTATATTCTTGCTCCAGAGCTCTACAGACTGTTCTCACGTAGCTGCCATTCTGAACTTAGCTACCTGATCTATAAAATGAGGGAGAGGCTAGACTAGGTGACCTCTGATGTCATCAGTTAATTAACTGATACTCCAAGTGACATGGGTATTTATGCACAGAACCTTAGACATACATGGACACGTCAACAGAACCGGGTGTAAGAAGCATGAAACAGGCATCAGGTTGTCTAGGCCTGGCTCTGTCACTAATTCAATACCGAGCTCATGATAGGTGCTTAATCTATGGTTGCTAAATGAATGAACAACCTCCTTCACCTCTACAGACTTCGGTTTCTCCATCAATAAAAAATTAGGGGCTGAGATATTTTAATGTCTCTTCCTCAAAAGGCATTTTCCAATAATTTGTCATTTTTACTTCTCAATTCAACTCCCATCCATCTTCCACACAGATGAAAACCTGATATTCCTAAAGCACACTCCTTGTTCAAGACACTTCATAGGCTCCTGCCTGACTTTAGAAAGAAATGGAAAAACGCTGGTATTTAAAGCCATTCATAACCTAGCTCCAAGCTATCCTTCCAGACTGAAGCCACATTGCTCCCTCCAGTACTAGACATTCAGGCCAAACTGGTCCCCTGTACATGACATTCTATGTATTGCCCCAGTGAGTGCCCTGGCATAGGCCAGTCTCCTGTCTGCCTGGAATGCTCTCACCTCTGCCTCCTGGATGCCCAGCTCCATTCAAGACACTGCTCTTGTACCTCCTCCTACATTAATGATCCTCGGCTGTTGGTGCTCACCCTCTCCCCACGATGATTCTGCACGCCCATTTGTATTTACTTCTCTGTGACGTGTTGTTTCTTCTCATTAAATACAAACTCCTCAAAGGTAAGGACTAATTGCTGTGTTCTCTCCCCATCTCCTGGCATGGTAGATGACTAGCACACCTCCGGCACTTAATAACATTTTTCTACAGTATTACCATTTTAGTTTTAGTTTTTTTGGTAAGGCAATTGGGGTTAAGTGACTTGCCCAGGGTCACACAGCTAGTAAGTGTCAAGTGTCTGAAGCCGGATTTGAACTCAGGTACTCCTGACTCCAGGGCCGGTGCTCTATCCACTGCACCACCTAGCTGCCCCCCCAGCATTACCTTTTAAAGGCTTAACCAAGATATCAAGTCCGTGTAATGCATAAATGGTTCTGAGGTGAACTGATATCCAAGGGGTTTAAGTTCTCACACTTCGTCATGTGAACTTTTAGTTCAATTAAAAATACTCTATAAACTAGCCATTTGTAATTAAAGAGACATATTATGTACTCTACAGAAAGAGACCTTAATCATAAAAGATGCTTTCTTATTCATTGCACATTGTAGGAACTTAATAGGAACATTGATTCAGAGCTGGAAGGGACTAGAGAAATCATCTCGTCTAATCTCCTCATTGTAGAGATGAGAAAAGGAAGGAGCACAGATTTTGGTGACTTATCCAATGTCATGAGAAGCTAGGTGGTACCACAGTGCATAGAGCACCAGGTCTGGAGTCAGAAGACTCATTTTCCTAAATTTAAATCTAGCCTCAGACACTAGCTGTGTGACCCTGGGCAAGTCACTTTACCACATTTGCCCCAGTTTCCTCATCTGTAAAAATAAGATGAAAAAGGGTATGGCAAACTATTCCAGTATCTTTGCCAAGATAACCCCACTCGGAGTCAACAAAGAGTCTGACACAACTGAAAACCAACTGACAGCCAGTGTCATAAAGGTAGTAAGTAGCAATGGAATAATTTGAATCCTGGTCCTCTCACTATAAATCCAATATCACATCCCCACCCCATTGCCATTTTACCACATTGTCTTCTTTCAATAATTGAATGTTCAATCCAATTGCACTGCAACTAGAATCCAGGGTCTACTCTCCTGGCTTGGTCCATTGGCTCCTGACAGTGTATCACTCACATACTAAATCCACAGGCCAACCTGGCTATAACATCCAAGGCTAAGAGAACTACAGAGTCTCAAGCTTCAGAGGTTTAACACAGCCTTTCCCAGTTAAGTTCAAGACTGTAGAAGACTATTTAATTTTCAAAGGTCTTGTGAAGAAGGCCAAAAATTAAGACCAAACAGCAAGAGATCTCCGTCAGACCATTGTTTAAAGCAGTCGACAGCAATTGAACTGACTTCTCAAATACTAAAGAGCCAAACGGGTTCTTTTTCCTTCCCACTACTAAATCTCCTTTGTTGAAGGGGGACACAATGGGGGTGAGGGTTTTAGCCCTAAAATTCAAGCACTGAATAAAACATCTTAATCAATGCCTGGTGAGACATTAGGTTTAACCTTCCCAACAGATCCTATAACACCATCAGCAAGATCGAAGGTTTAAGGTCTTTAGAAGCCACCTATTCTATCTGCTTCCTCATTTTTTAGATAAAGAAACTGAGGGCAAGAGATGCCCTAAAGATCAGAGATAGTAAGTAACAAAGTTGCGAATGATGAACAGAACCATGTAGCCCAACTAGTCCACTTGTCGCTTTTCACTCATTTCTACATTACAGTTTACAAAACCCTTTCCTTGCAAAAGAACCAGAGAGCTTGGGAATTCAAGTTTTATTATCCCCATTTTACAAATAGGGAAACTGAGGCTCCCAACAGGCTGGTCTGGACTCCAATCCCTGCACCTTCAACCTTTTTTGGAGCCCAGCCAGCCTTCAGAAGTTCTCCTTACTACCCAGAAATGACTTCTGTCTTCCAACCTTTGCTAGGTCTGTTCATATCCTCTTTTAGTCTCCCTAGTCATGAAAGTACTCCAGTGCTAAGGAAGTCCCCACTCCCTAGAACCTGCAGAGGAGTGCCAAGTCATTACAGCCTGGCATCTCTAAACAATTCTACCACTCTGATAAGAGACAAAACAAAACAAAACCCTGAAGTAGGAAAAATCCCAGATCTGTATCATACATCTCAGGTCTGTCTGCTGCTTCCCGTGTCATTCCCACCCCCCCTTTTATTTTTTATTTTGAGTTCCCATACACACACACACACACTCATTCTCAAACTCATTTTCTCTCTCTCACACACTCATTTTCTCTCTCTCTCTCACACACACGTACTCATTCTCACACACTCATTTTCTCTCTCTCTCTCTCTCTCTCACACACACACACACACACACAGAAGAAGAGCTGAGAAAATGCCTTCCTCCTTTGAAAAGACTGGGGCTGAGGCAGCTAGGTGGTACAGAGGATAAAGCACCAGCCCTGGATTCAGGAGGACTTGAGTTCAAATCCAGCCTCAGACACTTGACACTTACTAGCTGTGTGACCCGGGACAAGTCACTTAACGTTTACTGCCCTGAGGAAAAAAAGGAAAAGATTGGGTACTTATGGAATTTTGAACACACTTTCGGGCCATATTTCATGTATTGATAGGCTCTATTAAACCACCTTTTCCCCCCTTTTACTTTTACAGTTTTTGTTACAAAGTATCGCTTGATAGGAAAAGGACAGAGATATCTGTAGAAATGAAGGAGATATAAACAAGAACACAAAAGCAGAAATAAGGGGGAAAAAGCTTTAAAATATCTACAATTGGGGGCAGCTAGGTGGCACAGTGGATAGAGCACCGGCCCTGGAGTCGGGAGTACCTGAGTTCAAATCCGGCCTCAGACACTTAACACTTACTAGATGTGTGACCCTGGGCAAGTCACTTAACCCCAATTGCCTCACTAAAAAAAAAAAAAAATCTACACTTGTCTTAAATCCATAACATAGCTAGCTGATAGGCACAGTGGCCCAAAGCTCTCATTTTGGGGTTAGAAGATCTGAGTTCAAGCCACAAGTCTGATACTCACTGTGCAACCTACTTAGTTGGCAGTCTCAGTTTCCTCATCTACAAAATGGGCATAATAATATCATAAAAATAACTGTCCCTACCACAGTCAGTGGGGTTGTTTGAATAATGCAGGCAATGTAAGAATATGAACTGTCATTCTCAAAGTCATCAAGGAAAGATTGCAAAGACCTGCAGAAGCAGCCACAAAATGTTAGCTCTAAATCAAGTGTCAACATAAAGATTTCAGAGGGATGGAGACTTAAGCTTCAAAATAAAAACCTTCTACCTGGGCTTTCCCCCCTTCCCTTTCCTATAATATACTTAAGAAAAAGGAATCATGATGCCAGGAAGTCTATTTTGGCAGTTTTAATAATTAAATATTGAGAAACAAAAATCATCTCATCCAGATGATGTGAAAGCAGGGAAATTTCAGAAAGACAGCCCACTATGCTGGCAAGAGTTGGAAAATTCAAACCTGAGAAGGTCAACAAAGCCCACTATTAGACTTTAGGTGAGGAAAAGAGACACAAAGCTTTAGTAATGGGGTGTTTTTGTCAGCTCTTCTGGAGTAAGAGTTCAAGGAGTGGAGTCAGATGTGGAAGGGACCGTGCATACTCTGTTCAGTCCAAGACCCTTTACAGATGAAGAAACCGATCTCAGGGACGTTAAGGGACTTAGTTAAAGTCACTGAGGCAAGAAATAGCATAGATGATACTGAAACCCAATCCCTGTCCTCAATCCCAGCACTGCTTTTACCAGTCCATATAAGAGACTCCTTCACCTTTAGTAGCATGTGCCCACAATTCCTGGATACAGATTTTTGCCCTGCGGGTGGTTTGGGTTTTGTTTTGTTTTGTTATGGTTTTTTTGTTTTTATGTGGAGCAATGAGGGTTAAGTGACTTGCCCAGGGTCACACAACTAGTAAGTGTCAAGTGTCTTGAGGCCGGATTTGAACTCAGGTCCTCCTGAATCCAGGGTTGGTGTTTTATCCACTGCACCACCTAGCTGCCCCCTGGGTGGTTTGTTTTTTAGGAATTCAGCAGGCAGTGCCAGATTAAGGAAGTCCTGTTCCTCCTTTACAGAAGCATTGGCAAGTATAATGCAGTTGTTCTGTGCAATAACTTACCTAAGATTTATATTAACAGCCAATTAGTTCACAAATTAACTTAAATGTTTAGCAGCAGTTTGGAATTCTATGCTCTTTTCCTGGAAACTTGGCTTAGGAAAAGGCTTAGGCTAAAGCTCTTAAAAAAAAAAACAACTGGTTTATTTTGTCTTTGAAATATCTCTTTGGGGGAGGGGGAGGCAATGAGGGTTAAGTGACTTGCCCAAGGTCACACAGCTAGTAAGTGTCAAGAGTCTGAGGTCAAATTTGAACTCAGGTCCTCCTGAATCCAGGGCTGGTGCTTTATCCACTGTAGGTTAAAGCTCTTAATGAAGCCTTAAATTGCCCTATAACCTGGTCAGTCCCTGATGACCCACGAGTTGGGTGAGCCATGGGTTTGGAAAGTCTCTGCCCCCAACTGTAGTTTGCTGCTTGCTCTTCCTGCCTTGGCATCACACTCAAGGCCCAAAGCCACATCTTTGCCTGCTAACAAGCCCTGGGGAGGAAAACAAAGAAGGTGGAGGAGGGGAAGAGGAAGGGAGAGAATTCCAAGGCCTGAGTAATGGGTTTGAGGGCCATATTGTCTGCGAATCCTTTGTTGTTAAATTAACAGGTTAGTATGCCACCATTCTTCCCAGAAAATGCCTAGAGTTTAAAGAGTCTGAGAACACTGATCTAGTCTCACCAACCCTGAACAAGAATAATCCCGTCTACAACCAAAAATGGTGACCCCGCCTTCACTTGAATACTTCCTGTAAAGAAAGAGGCTACGGTAGGTTCTTTCCACTTTTAGATAGTTATAATTGATCAACATTTCTCTTGACATCAAGCCTAAAGCTGACCCTTTGCAGCCCATCCCCATTCCTTCTACCTCTGTCCTCTGGGACCAAATATTTAGCCTGTAGAATAAAAGGGTGGGAAGGTGGGCACTAGGGGTGTCTCCAAGCCCAATGCCTTCCAAATGCTTTGAGTCATACTACCTCCCCTCCATTTCCCTTTTACAAAATAAAATAAAGATGCACATTCTTTTCAATTGATTCTTACATTAAAGGGACAAAAAGACCCTTTACCACCTTAGTTATCAGCCTCTGGATCCTATCTAGAGATCCTTCTTAAAATGAAGCACTTGGGAACTGAAGACATGCCCGGACCAGCACACAGCACAGTGGGATGATCACTTCCATATTGCTCCTAGTCATCTCGATGTGGTCTAAGGCGGCATTTATTTTTTTGTAGTTGGTATTGTTGTTCCATCACCCATTAGGTCAAACTGAACTTTAAGTATAGTAAAAACCCCTTATTTTTCTCAAACTGTTCTCTCGTCATGCCTCCCCTTGATAAAACACTGTCTCAAGTTTGGAAGATATAGGAGTTGAAATGAGTATGAGGTAACAAGGGTTTTGATCCAAGGTGCCAAAGGGGAAGAGCAGTTACTTTCTACTTCATTCCTGTCCATTTCTGCCAAGGAAAAACTTTCCTCAGCCACCCCTAGGTCCTATCACTATGGCACCCATTTTGGGGAGGCTACCTTTCCCCCAGTCCTTTTTAGATGGGGAGCAGTATTCATAAGTGGACAGACCACCCATTTTCCTGATGTAACTGTAGCAGTTGAATGATCCTGTATGCTGTCAACTTCCTCTATGCCCACAAATGAATTTGCCCAGCTACTGGAATTCTCAGATAGGATTTTGAATATGGGGGTGATCTTTTCTGGACCACTGGAACATTAAGTAGACTATTAAGAAGTAGCATCTCTTACATGTTTTACATGTAAAATAACTGGAAAATATGGTTAGTAAAAACTGTTTTGTTAAATTACATGATCATAAAAGTTCCCCAAAAACATTATAGCATGATCTTAACATGGTGCTCTGCAAATTACAAGGACTTAATTAGGCTAGGATACTTTCACTTTCTTCACTTCTTTTATAAGAGAGCTCTTTCTCTCTCTCTGAGTATTATTAATGGTCTGGGGGTAGGTACAAACTCTTGCTTCTCCTTTTTTCCACCTACCTCTTTAGGAAATGCAGATTTCACACCACATGCTACTGCCTGTGTATAAATCTCACTAAAAACTACACAGTTAAATTTAGAAACCAGAAAAACACTTAAGTTCGAGGTCTTGGTATTACAGTGACAACTGGCATTTTCTGAAACATCATCCTTCTCCTTCAAGGGTGAGAGTTATGTAACAGGTGACCCCGTTTTCAGTCTCTAATTGTGTGCAATATTGAAGGGAGGTAAGAGAAAGGGAAAGAATTCCAAATATCAAAAAGGTACTGGCTGTTTTTGTGTGATTTTTAAAAAGAAGTAACAAAACAAAGGAGAATGGTCATTTCAATATCTTCAGCATCGTTAAGTCTTCTAAGTAATACGCTTAGGGGGAGTGTGCACATATACATATAGAGCAAAGAAGGGTTCACCTACCAGGGCTTTCGACTCGTTTGTAGTGGTACGGATTGATGCAGACCTCCTTCTGCTTGGAGCCAAAGGGAAACTCACAGCATTCCAGCGGTTTCAGTTCATGGTGGCTCTGAAGGTCTGGCCAGCGCCACACGCGACAATAAATGACATGGGGCAGCCCCTTCCGGTGGGAGACTTGTAGTCTGCCATCCAGTGATCGGGGAATGGTGACACAGTTGCTGGGCTGCCCTGGACAGCTCAGGGCCTTTTCCAATTCCTCCATTGCACCCTTCTTTTTCTTCAGTTTTTTGACCAGAGCATCGACAGCCTTCTCTGCCCATTTTTCCTCTTCATCCCCCTGCTTCCAACCCAGAAGTCTCTTTACAGCTGGGCTGGTAAAGGAGAATAAACTTGTCACGTTCATAATGGAGTGCTTTGGGGCTCCCAGATAGGTTGGGAAATCAAATACTGGAATGTCCAGAAAGCAAGTCCTGGGAAGGACCGGAGAAGATGTTGGACTCTATTCACAGCAAGTTCCTGAAGTCCAGAAAGGTGGAAATTAACATTCCCAGTGCCACAGAAAATCAAGATATGCTTCTACCCAAATCCAGGACCTAGGAGAGAAAAGAAAGCAGGGGTGGGTTTTTTAAATGTGCTTTGGTGATATTGTCATAGGTACCCAAATACAGAAGTCAGGCTGATTAAATAAGGATCACAGAGCAAAAAAACCCAACTTTCACAGAATATTCAAATGCTACTTTTTATTAAATCTTATATTCCCACTATTTAGAACTATGAGAAGGCATTCAAACCACTGCTGTCACTATTATTTAATCCAAAGAGAACAAAATCAAATAAGATATCAAAGCAATTTTTGTGGTAACAAACAAAAAACTGGAAATCCAGTAGATGAGCAGTGATTAAGGAATGGCTAAGCATCTTTAAGAACTACTTTGAGTGACTAAGTCATTTTGACTATTATAAAGACCCAAATTAACTACAAAGGACCTAGGAAGGAATATCTTATCTGCATCCAGAGAAAAAACTAATAGAATTATGTAAAGAATGGTTTTACATATCTATACATATTTGTGTCCAATGGTAGCCAGCTTTGGGGGGTGGGGGAGAAGGTAAGAAAAAAAGGAAAAAGTTACATGATAATTTTAATATATATTTAAAAGGAACAGCAAGTTGTATATAATAGACTTGCAACACTGTGTGCAATCATATTTTTATTCTACTATGTTATGGAAAGGCTAGTATCATTTCTTAAGACCAAAATAAAAATTTTTGAAAGGAATGGCTAAGCAGTGGATAACAGTGAATAAAGCACCGGCCCTGGATTCAGGAATACCTGAGTTCAAATCCGGCCTCAGACACTTGACACTTACTAGCTGTGTGACCCTGGGCAAGTCACTTAACCACCATTGCCCCACAAAAAAAAAAGAAATGGCTAATCAAATGAATGTTACAGAATACTATTGGGCAAGACAAATGAAGGATTCAGAGAAATAGAAGAAGACATATATAAACTGCTACAGTGAAGTAAAGCAAGGAGTACAACATGACTATACTAATATAAATGGAAAAAAAAAACCAGTAAAAAGCAGCTGAATTCAGTTTCAGTCCAATGATCAATATCATTTCCAAAGGACCAATAATCAAACAACCCATTCCTCCCATTAAGGAGGTGGGAGACACAGAGGCATAGAATGTTACATACCCTGTCACTTGTTTTGCTTATTAAAAGAGAAGGTTCAATGGAAGTGTAGGCTAAGTATCTGGGAAATGACTGTTATCTTAAAAAATTATTCTGAATTAATGCAAAATAAAATGAGCACATGTGTATGCATGCATATATAGAGAAAAAACAAAAAACTGTAAATAAAACAGTAGCTCTCTATTATGTATAGTCTGTTTTTTATTTTTAAGTATATATTAAGTTCAACCTTTATCTTTCAAAGCTGGAAATTGTTATTGTGTAAAAATAAAAAAGAATCAACAAAACTAAGTTAAGAAACAACCTTTTGTCAATGGTGAGAATATTAAAGAAATCAATATGTACAAAGTTTGAAAGGGGACAAGGCTCATTTGTTAATGTCACAGAATAGCAGCACCTGCCACTTCTCAAAACTGAGGGGCCCCACACTTTTCATTACTGTCATTCTTTTCCCTTGCTCCCCATCGTAGTTGTTGTGAACACTCCCACCATACCATGTCTACTAGTACTAACAACATTTTACATTAATAGACTACTTTAAGTTTCACACATTTTGATGCCTACAATAGCTCCTTTAACGATCATCTGCCCAACCCACTTATCCATATGCTGCCCCCCATCCCAAGATTCTGGTGGTTATTAATAATTTCTGCCTGAATAAGAAATGAAACTTGATCAAAATAGCCTGGTAAGCCACAAGTTTTCATATTAAACATAACTTGTGAAGTTCAGAACTTCCCATGGTCCTGTGGCTTCAACAGGCTCAAAGGGGCTTTATCCAAGTTTATCATAACCCTTGTGGGATAGGTTTTGACATTGCCCTTTTAGAATTGAGGAAGACACCAAAGAAGTTAACTGACTGCCTTATGTCACCTGTATTTATTATTGGGTCATTTCAGTTGTATCCAACTCTTTATGACCCCCATCTTGGTAAAGATGCTGGCAAAGATAATGGAGTGGTGTGCCATTTCCTTCTCCAACTCATTCTACAGATGAGGAAACTGAGGCAAACAGGGTGAAGTGACCTGCCCAGGGTCATACAGCTAGCAAGTGTCTGAGGCCAGATTTTAACTCAGGAAGATGAGTCTTCCTGACTCCAGGCCTGGTGCTCTATCCATTGTGATACCTAGCTGCCCCGAGGTCACTGTAATACATGGTAATAGTTTTTCCATCCAGTGATACTTCACTTTTTTACCCTTTGCCAGATGACACCCAAATGAGCAATTCAGTTACAAATGAGATAGGAAATAAATGTTTCCCTGTTCCAAATGTCCTACCTCCCCTCCAAAGACATAATGCTTTGTTTTACACTTCTCTCCAGCAGTACTTAATCAGTCTTCCTCCACTTTCTATTCCTAGCAGACTGAAAGCTCTATTCGTTTAGGGATTTGGTTATATCTAAACCTTACAACAAATGTGAATATTATTGCAATACAGGATGAAGAGTATGAGAAATTCAAAGACACATGAGAAGACCCGTACAAACTGACGCAAAGTCAAATCAGGAGAAAAATATACACAGAAAAAAAAAACCACACTAAATGAAAACAACAGTAAAACACAGCTCAACAAACGTTAATAGAATGCAATGGACAAACTTGGTCAGGAAGATGAATGATGAAAAATCCTTTTCAACAATCTTAGCCTAATGTATGTGAACTTCTAAAAAATATATATATTGGTAAGTGTCTTTCAACTTAATTGGTTTTCTCTGTAGTGTTTTATTTCATGCATTTAAAACCATGATTCGCAGAAGGGGCCCCTGGACTCCCCTAGCCTGTCCAAGGGATACAATACACAAAAACAGTGATGAAGGTAGAAGAGAAGGACCAAGGATGGCACGTTACATGTTCCAGCTGCTCTCAGCCTGATCAGTTGGCTTTCCTTAGATTTTTTTTTTTTTTGGCTGTTATGAGAGAAGGTTCAATCGAGGGATGAAGACTACTGGGAGATGACTGTGTTGCAAAAAATAAGACACCAGGGGCAGCTAGGTAGCGCAGTGGATAGAGTACTGGCCCTGGATTCAGGAGTACATGAGTTCAAATCCAGCCTCAGACACTTAACACTTACTAGCTGTGTGACCCTGGGCAAGTCACTTAACCCCAATTGCCTCACCAAAAAGAAAAAAAAAAGACACCAGTAAGACTTCCCCCTCCCCACCAAAAAATTAAAACTGACTATGTACCAGAAAGAATGGGGATATTGGGTTCAAAATAGGTACTTACTAAGTGTTTGCTGAATTGAAGACAAGTTTTAGGCCCCTATTTCAGCTGTGAAAAATAACAGGGGCATTTTGCTAATGCTAAGTCCAATTAAGCAGTTACCTATTACATGACAAATATAATAAATCTTAACAACCACACCACTCATCACTGTACTACACATTTGGAATACCGACTTTATTGCCACACAACAGCTGGTGTGATCCCAGAATATTCTTACAAGTGCGAAAATAAACTGTTTGAATGTAACCAATTGACAGAGCCTGAAACTATTCTCCCTCGACGTCCCCGCCCACCACCACCACCACCACCACCACCATCATATACACTAGGGGCTTTTAACCATTTTTGTGTCAAGGACTTCTTTGACAACCTGATGAAATCTACAGACCCCTTCCCAGAATAATCAGTTTTAAATGTATAAAATAGAACATGTAGGATTATGAAGGCAGTCGATTTTTGTGAAATACAATTATCAAAATATTAGTAATAAAAACAAGTTCACAGACCCCATGTTAAGAACCTTTGCCTACACCAAGAAAACCAAGCTCACCAGCACGAATTGGAATTAAATTCCAACAATGAATTTAAAAACACTATTCCTTGAAAAAAGGAAGCTAGTTAAGCCAAAAATATAATAATAATGCTAACAATGATGATGAGGAGGAAAAGAAGTAATGGTAAGGGAGATGAAGCTTTTTACTTATTATAAGTTTTTTCCCCCTCTTTCTTTGTTTTGTGGGGCAATGAGAGTTAAGTGACTTGCCCAGGGTCACACAGCTAGTGTCAAGTGTCAAGTGTCAAGTGTCAAGTGTCAAGTGTCAAGTGTCTGAGGTCGAATTTGAACTCAGGTCCTCCTGAATCCAGGGCCTGTGCTATAAGTTTTATTAACAATAACATCAGGCAGCTAGGTGGCATAGTGGATAAAGCACTGGCCCTGGATTCAGGAGGACCTGAGTTCAAATCCAACCTCAGACACTTGACACTTATTAGCTGTGTGAAGTGACCCTGGGCAAATCACTTAATTCTCATTGCCCTGCAAAACAAAACAACAACAACAATAAGATAAAACAACAATGAACATCAATTCAAACAACTAAACTCCTTGAGTAACTTTATATTTTATTCATTTCAATACAAATTACCATCACTTTTTAGCCATAACTATGTAAGGCTGTGGTAATATGGTGAAAGGAGTACTGGATTTGATGCCAGAGGACCCGAGTTCAAATCCTACGTCATTTATTATCTGTGTAATCTTGAGTCACTTTACCTCTCTAGACCTCAGTTTCTTCACCTGAACTCTTACGGTATCTTCCAGCTCTGGATCTATGAATGGATGACCCTATAAGTCCCTAAATGGATTCTCTGTCACTTCATTATCTTTTATCTCTTTATATTAAATGTATTCATCTTTATTGCTTCTTACCCTCTATGGTTCCATTCTTTTGTTTCCGCTCTGCATTATTTCATAAAGGCTTTTCCTTTTGTATGCCTCATCCTTGTTAAGTCCTCATGGCATAATAGTATCCCATTCCATTAAGGGACCACAATTTGTTTAGGCTATCCCCCTGCTGCTGAATATTCAGTATATACTATGAAATGGCATATACTATGAAAAACTTTTGAGCAGATAACTAGTTCTTTCTTGTTTTTTGGTTGTTGTTTTTTTTAACACCTCAGGGTATACGCCCCCAAATGGAAGTATATATTGGCTAAGAGAAAGCTTTTTAGATGAGGCAGGACCCAAGCAGACTGTTCTATACTTCCCCCTCCCCACCTCCACCTCCACCTCCCACTGCTTCAATGACCTCCATGATCAAATATAAAATCCTCCATTGGGCTTTTAAAGCCTTTCACAACGTGGCTCCCTCCTGCCTGTTCTTACATTTTGCTCCTGCCCAAGTACTCTACAATTCAGTAATACTGTATTCCTTGCAGTTCCTCCAACAAGACACTCCATACCGTCACTCTGGGTGTTTTTGCCCGCTGTCTTCCATTCCTGGAATGTCCAACTTGGCTTCCTTCAAATCTCAGCTAAAATCTCGTCTCCTCCAAGAAGGCTTTCACCACTCCCCTCCCTCCCCGCCCCCCATTCTAGTGCCTTCCTTCTTAGATTACCTCGTATTTACCATACATAGATTTCATTTGTACATAATCCTTTCCATGTTGCCTCTGCTTTAGAATGTGGACCTTTTGGGGGGTAGACTGTTTCTGACTTTATGTTGCTTTCAATCAATCAATTAGCATTTAAGTGCCTATTACTATTCTTCACTATGCTAAGCACCAGAGATACAAAGAAAGGTTAAAAAAAAAAACAAATAAAATAAAACAAAAAGCCATAGTCCCTGCCCCCAAAGAGCTCACAGTCTAATGGGGAGACAACATGTAAAAAAAACCATTAGGTACCAAAAAAAAAACGTAGGCGTAAAAAATTGGGGGTTGTCAGGCACTAAGGTTAAGGAAGACTTCTTATAGAAGGTAGGACTTGAGTTGAGATACTGTAAAGTCTGATGGAATGATCGAGAACCATGAAATCTTTTAAGAAATTTATCTAAATATGTAAGAGGCAGCTAGGTAAAACATATTACATGTGGATGGGACTCATTCTATGGTCAGTTTTAAGAATTGGTAAATTTATCCTTTTAACCAACAATACCACCGTTAGGTCTGCTTCCCAAGATGATTAGGGGAAAAGGAAAAGAACCTATGTTCTAAAATATTTATAGCAGCTCTCTTCATAGTGGCAAAGAACTGGAAATGGCTGGGACACCGGTCAATTGGGGAATGGCTGAACAAGTTGTGGTGTGTGGTTATGATGGAATATTACTCTGCTCTAAGAAATGATGAGCTCAATGATCTTAGAAAAACACTGATAGACTTGCACAAAATAATGTATGAGATGAATTATATACAGTAACAATAATATTGTTTTAAGAACAACTTTGAGCAACCAAATCATTCTATTATAAATTAACCACAAAGGTCCCATAGTATGTATATATGTGTGTAATGTATGTGTGTGTATGTATGTGTGTGTGTATATATTTATGTGTGTATATAACCTGAGATATATATTATACATATGTAATAATATGTAATGTATCTCATATGTATGCAGAGAGAGGGAGGGAGACACACACACACACACACACACACACACACACACACAGAGACAGATTTGTGTGTGTCCAATCATAGCCATCTCTAGAGTGAAGAGAGGAGAAGGAGAGGGGAGGAAAAAAGCTACATGATAACTTTGCTGTACGTTTACAAGGAATAGCAAGTTGTACCTAATAGATCTGCAATTTCAGGCGCAATCCTGTTCTTCTATTCTACTTTGTTATTGAAATGCTTGTTTTATTTCTTAAGTTCAGAATTTTAAAAATTTAGAAAAACCTGGGAAATTTCTATTTCCTTACTTTTGCCCCCCAAAGAACTGGCCTTGTCAATTCAGTATCAATTAAAATAGAAAGAAAGCAAATGAGTCCTCTTCCCCTGCTATTTTGGCATTCACTCTCACCTCGAATCCCAAAGGGAACAAAAAGGATATTCCCTGCTTCTGAAGTTATCAGCCTCAAATCATAAAACAGGCTTCTAGAGGGGAGGGCAGGGTGGATGTTTTTGATTTTGTATTTCCAGACCTTGTACATAATAGGCAACTAATGAAGGCCTGTTGAATGTTGAACGGGAGGTTGGAGGGGTAGTGGTCCCATTTAAAGAACAACAACAACAAAAAAAGAACAAAGTGAGGAATTTCTTCACCAATACTTCACCTTTACTTAATTCAATCAAATTAAAAGCACTTTTGGGGGAAAAAAAACCCTACTTTGTGAAACCTCTGAATTTCTAATCTTTCAGCCTGAGTAGGGCTGAAGTTTACCTTTGTACTACACCTCTGAAAGGGCTTACAAAACAAATGAATACCAGGCAAGATTGGAGGAGGCTTAATTAACCAGAGAGAAAACAAACTTTCCAAAGGGCTTTCGGCACATCCTTTGTATGTAAAATGGTTGCTGCTAATTGTAATAACTTATCATCAGTTCATTATAGCTGCCTCTTATCAGTTCATTAAATATCTCCCACTAGGTAGTTCTTGGCTAACAGTTGGGACAGGGCCTATCAGTATACTAACAGTCATCTTCCTAAATCAAAGGTCACTCTCTCAGCTCACAAAGCGTCCTTGGTTCCTTGTCTGTTACAGGATAAAATACAGACTCCTCAGAGTGATCTCTGAGGGCTTCCAAAATAGGGCTCCAAACACTGCTTCCAGCTTTACTTTGTGCAGAGATGCTTCACAAACCTCTTCTATGTTAGGTGACTAGCATTTATTAAGTGCCTACTGTATACCAGATGTGCTGAGCGCTGGGGATACAAAAAGACAAAAGCCAGTTGCTGTTCTCGAGTTTGTTCTAGTGGGGAAGACAACATGGGAGCAGCTTCGTAGAGATGAGAGGTGTTCAAAGTAAATGGACGCTAAGCTCAAAGGGAAGGCATTCTCATTAAAGTCTGAGAACAGCTTCCTGCATGGCTGACACTTTAAGAAGGCCTGGGAAGCTGAGAGACAGAGAAAGAGGGACAGCGTTCCAAGGATGAGGGACAGCCAGAGAAAATGCCTAGAGGCAGGAGCGCCATCTCACAGAAACTGGTGTCACTGGACTGCAGAGTACACAGAGGGGAGGAAGGGATAATAAGATTGCACTGGAGAGGCAGAAAGGGGCCGTGAAAACCAGAGAATTTTGAATTTGATCCTGGAGGCAACAGGCAGTCCCTGGAGTTTGCTGGAGTGACAGAGACAGAGACAGAGTGATAGAGAGACACAGAGATAAGACAGACAGAGACAGAGAGGCAGAGAGAACAGAAAGAACAGAGAGAGACAGAAAGAGACACAGAGAGAACAGAGAAACAAGAGAGAGACAGACCCTGGAGTCAGGAGGACCTGAGTTCAAATCCGGCCTCACACTTAACACTTACTGTGTGACCATGGGCAAGTCACTTAACCCCAACTGCCTCACCAAAAAGGAGAGAGAGAGAGAAAGAGAAAGAGACAGAGACAGTCACAGAGAGACACAGAGAGACAAGAGACTGAGTTTTGGGAAGATCAATTTGACAGCAGAGTGGAGAGGATGGATGCATTAAAGCTAGCCCTTCCTCAGTTGCTCCTACATACCAGATATACCTCCCTAGACTGGTTGCAAATGTAAGGGCCTTTTTCCCATGCTTAGACTCCATAAATGCTCACATCTCCTCTCTGAATTCTTCCTTCAGGTTCCAGCTCCTCATGAAGCCAGCCCTAGCACAGTCCTCCTCCCTCACCATTCAGACTGCTCCCTATCCCTCCCTTTTCCTTGTTAACATATACATTTATATTATATTAACTTTACATGCCCCAACCCCACACTCCAAGCTTCTTGAGTACAGAGACAGTTTTATCTTTATCTTTGTATCTTTGGTTGCTCATTTAGAAGCTGGCACCTAGTAGGTGCTTAATGTTGGTTAAGGTTTCTTCCAACTTCAAAACGTTCAGTCTAAACTAAAAGCTAAATAAGTCATTATCTTAGAATATTCTCTAAGTCAGAACAGTTTCACCACAGAGCCTGACTTAGTAAAGTTCCAAATTAGAAAAAGTTTTAATAGCCAAGCAAAGGGGAAGTGTGTATTTAATTTGGCCATTTTCCTTGGGTTCTTTGAATGGGGAAGGAGGCCCCAGGACAAAATACACTAACCTTCTATTCAATCCAAATTGAATCTGTCAATTCCACAAGGGGGAAAGGGGGCAGGAGAGGAGGGTTTTCTTTATCGGAGGCTCTAGTCTACAAACATAGAATTAGGCCAATGTGAATATCCATCCACAAAAATGGAGACTCATTTGATGCTAGACACTTAATTCTCAAAAGATTTGAAAGAAAATTATTCTAAAGTCAACCAAGGAGTGCTGCCACAATCCAACGGCTACCATTCCTGAGAGAAAGTAGCAGTGGGATGGATAGGGATAATCCAAGTGCCCCCTTGATCAGTTTCATAAGAGAGGAAGTTTTGTGATGCTGATGCTAGCCCACTAACTTAATGGCTACAAAAAAGATTCCATTAAATGCTGATGGAATTATCCAATAAAATAAGATACGAAAACAATTTTAAAAGGAGGAAGGGGAGGGGCAGCTAGTTGGCGCAGTGGATAGAGTACTAGCCCTGGATTCAGGAGGACCTGAGTTCAAATCCAACCTCAGACACTTGACACTTACTAGCTATGTGACCCTGGGCAAGTCACTTAACTCCAATTGCCTCACTAAAAAAACAACAACAACAACAAAACAACAAAAAAAACCCAAAAGTCCACATCTTACTAAAATATTGTTTTAGAAACAATATTTCCATTCATGTTTATTTTTTCCTCTTGACAATTGAAAGCTAGCCGAAGCTACAAAGATGTAAGAGGACCTACTATATATAATCATTTCAGATTTGGAACCCCTAGCTCCCACTTCCTACAGGAAACTTTTCTGCTTTCCCTTTCAAAATTACTCTAATAGTATTTTGCTTTGACTCACCTGGGTACACGGTTTCCAGTCCTTCCCACTCCCCAATCCCCTAGTAAGTAATGCCTTTAAAAGCAGAGACTATCTCCTTTGTGCTTTGGTATGTCCAAGCACCTAAGTTGGGGCCGAGCCCATAGGTACTTAATGATAAATGCTTATGAAACTATGGTGAAATGTACATGACGTTCACCACAGAAAGACAAACAGGCAGCATGGTCTAGTTAATCAGGAATTTGACATTTCTAAGTCAAAGACAATTTCTATTTTGGGAAACTCCACCAATGGCTTGAAACTGTAATCAAAAGACATGACCTCCGTGACTCAGTTTTCTCCATTATAAAACTGAAGCCCATACCTAACACTCTACCACAACCTTGGAATGCTATGATGATGTGAGATGTTGAGGCATTCAAAGCTTCTCAAGGACCTTTTGTGATTTAAAAAAAAAAAAAACAACTTTTGAGCAAACCACAATATTAGGGAGAAGTACCTGTTTCCTCCCAGAGAAGAAGGACTGTAATAGAAATAGGCTGCCCTGTCGCTCTGGAAAACTGGACATTTCTTGAGGTCAAAGATTCATATATCTAATCTATAAATGGAAGGAAGTATCTGAGCAGATTTCAAATACTGTTTTCTCCTAAGGCACTCACTCACTCCTCACATTGGGTTCTCCTTTAGTTCCTCTCTTAAGCAAAGGTTGTTAACCTGGGGTACTGTAGATTTCAGGGAAGGGGGTGTAACTTTGGACGAGGAAAAAAAAAAAAAAAGGTATTTTTACTTTAAGCAGCCTTTGATTTCCCCCATAAGGTATGTTATACATTTAAAAAATTATTCTGAGAAGGGCTTTACCACTCTTCCAAAGAAGTCTACAACACAAAAGAGGTTCAGAACATTTGCTCTAAAGGGGCAGCATATAAAGTTCTCTATACTCCCAAATTTAGAAGCATGAGATTTAAGGCTAAAAGTGATCTTAGGAAAACCTAGTCTATCACCTTCATTTTTTATAAAATTTTATAGTTCTTTAAAATTCACAAGGTGCTTTACTTTACATATATTGTCTTATTTGATCCACCAAACCTGTGAGGTGGGTGCTATTATTATCATCACTATTTTATATATGGGAAAACTGAGGTTGAGAGAGGTTAGGAGGAATTTTGTATGTCACAAAGCTAATGCAGAAACTATACTACATTGAGCCGACTCTGAATAAGCACAGGGTGTGTGTGTATGTAAATGTATATACATACATATGCATGTGTACACACATGTTATATATACACGTGTATATGCACATACATGAGTATATACATACACGTATGTGTGTGCACACACACATACATCTTGGCAACTGGAGGAGTTTGTGTGAAAAGGTAGTTGGAGTGGGATATAGGAAACAGTCTGATAGAATTAAGAGTGCTTAAGTCAATTTCTGGCTTGTGCTTTTCCAATAGAAACAACATCATTTCCTTTCACAGAAAATATAAAGCTCAGAGGATAAGAGGATAAGAATCAATGTTCTCAGAGATAACTAAGAAAGAGAGATTGGAGTAAAACTTAATGAAGAAATATAAGGGAAAAGTTTGTATAACTTGATGCATGGCAAAGAAAGCAAAGCAAGGAGAAAAATGTATGTAAGGATGACCCTGAAGTAAATAACAATACTGAAAGATTAAATATAATGACTGAACTTGGTTTCAGAAGCCTGATGATGAAATACCTATGTCTCAGGAGAGATGAGAAATTGAGTATAGAATGCTCTAGCCAGTGTTGCTCTGCTGATTAGTTTTGCTTCACACTTTCTTCTTCTTTGTTATAAGGGAAAGTCAAAATTGGGTGTGAACAGGCAGAACCATATAGCCTGATAAGAAACTTCAAAAATGACCAGGAACAAAAGGAACCATAGGATAAGGAGGAGAAGATAGATTGGTCATGTGGAAGGGGTCAATGTCAGGTGGACAGTCAAAGTATTCTTCTCTTTGGATGTCAGGAAAAATCCAGGAAAATCTATAACATATTGGGCACAGAATAGTCAAGCATGTTTAAGTTATAAATGCTTATGTAAATACTAGGGTATAGGAATGTTTTATTAAATATTAAATTCTAGACCAATTATTCTTCTTCCTTACTATTATTTTTCATTATTTTCATATGAGGAAAATCCATCTTCTTTCTCTCCCACAATTCCCCTCATTTAAAAAGAAAACAAAACCAAACCCTTGTAACAAATGTGTATTAATTAAGCAAAACAAATTCCAGTACTGGCTACATCCAATAAATATATCCCAGACAGTCTTTTGGTACACAGGCTACAAGTGTATCCTACAGTAATGAACAGCTGAGGAATTGGTGGAAGGAACTTTACAAATAGATGACATCACAGATTCATGGGAGTATTTCAGTAAAGGGGAAGGTATTGAGATGGGGTAGGAAGGAAAGGTCTTGGGAAATGGCTATGGTGCAAACCACAAGCATTTCCCCAAAAAACAAAAATGTTAATGATATTTTAAAATCGACATCTTTTTGTGATGTTTTACGTCATAGTAACTTCTGAATATACATCTTCCTATCACCATCTCTGTGCCTATTAACAACTTTAAACAGTGACTCTACGGCTTTCCCCTACTTGTCTTCTATCTACAGGAAGGGAGATCCCTCAGGGATACAAGATAGCCAATGATCAGAGGAAAAGGAAGTAGGGGGCTTTAGGGAGGACTGGGAAGGAGTAGAGGAGGAAGGAATTAGACATAGCAAAATGATCAGTTTAAGTCTTTTCCTAGTTGCTTCTTGGCAAGGTACAGGTTTGATGAGTAGCCGGGGTGTCATCCACACAACAAAATTCGTTTATGATGGACTGACTGGATTTCCAAGACCTAAGAAGCTAGTATTATCTTACCAGCAGTTACTTTAGATGAAATCAATTCCTGCTTATCCCCAAAGGCTTATCTCTGTCCAATTCTTGCTTATCTCTAAAATTCAGTTAATTAAAGACCAACAAGTCAAAAAGGATCTACAAGGCACGGATTTCAGTCTGGAGGCCCTTTTCTCACCAAAAATGACACATTCGGGTTTTTGAGGTTTTTTTTAAAGTATTTGAAGCCTTTAAAGATTCCCAAGCCACACATGTTACCTTGGTTGAGCCACTTTATATTGGCAGTAAAGCAGGGCAGTATTGAGTGTTAAAACTAAAATTCTAGCTAGTCTGTCTAAAATACCTAATGAGTGGTCGCCAATAAATTATAAGCTTTAGCAAGAGTTAAACTTTTAAGCATTTATTTAGGAGAATAAGAATTTGGTAAAGAGAGAGAAAAAGGCCTACATTCATCTATCTATTAAAGGGAGAGCACATTTCTAACTCCCCTCTCCGCCAGTCCCCAGGAAAAGAACCCCCATCAGAGCGCTAGGCTCCCCCCTTCTTCCTCCCACAAGCAAATGTCACTTCCTGACGCCAAAGAAAAGATGCATGGTCTTGCCCTCAAAGACCTTCCTTTCATGGTGGAGCTTTTCTATAGTAAGTCTCCAGCAGGTGGCGTCATTCCAATCGTTACATGAGTAACAAAAGAGTGCTGGGTTTTGGAGCCCAGTCGGAAGAACTTGGGTTCAGATCCTGGCACTGCTACTAACTGCCAATGCTACCTGTGTAGGCTTGACAATTGAGTTAACCTCAGTTTTGTCATCTGTAATATGAGTGGGCTGGGTTAGAGTGGTGGGATACTCACAACCTGTGTGACCTAGGCAACTCACTTTACTTCCACTTTTATCATCTGTAAAATGGAAATGATAACAGCACCTACCTCACAGGTTTGTTGAGAGGATCAAATAAGATAATTTATGTACTTTATAAAGCATTAAAAAATGAGTCATTAGATTTAAGATTCCTTCTAGCTTGAAATCTGAGATACTATGATCCTATTAGCCACCACTCCATCTCCACCCAAAAAAAGGAGATAGGGCAATTGTATCTTCTGAATGAAGGAAAACTGATCACGGAATATTCTACAAATCTCTCAGAGAGGGGGGAAAAAAATCAAAGACTCAAGCCAGCCAGAAGAACATGACTGTGTAGGTACTCAAGAATGAACAAAGTCATACACAGAAGTCTGGACACTACAGAGGAGAGGCATGATGGGAAAAGATATCTGGAATCAAAGGACAGGGGTCCAAATTCCATTTGTGCGACTTGATTACCTACCTCTGTGATTTCCGGCACGTCACTTCCTTACTTTTGGCCTCCTTTTCCACAGCTGTAAAATGAGGGAATTGAACTAGATTAGACATTCTACCTCTAAATCTACAATATTTGTGAAGCACTTTGCAAAACTTACGGTACTATATAAATGCTAGCTATGATTATTATTATTGGCCTATGAAGATTTTGTTTATCCTATCTCTTGGGCTCTTGTTCAGATATTTGAGTATTTGTGTGTGTCTACAGAAGTTTAAACAATTAATTGGCAACTAAAAAAAAATCCCATATAAATAATGTCTCTTAACTGGATTGTGTCCTGCTTAGTTATTATTAGAGTGAGGGACAGAAGAGCTGAATTCTTTTGCATCTCTCTTGATCCTTTCTTCAAAATAGTAATTACTCTCTCCTTTTTCAAATTGAATTTCCTTTTTTCCCCAGTCAGCAAACATCTGCCTTCTCTCCCTCCCAGTTGAGAAAAAAAGAAAAACAAACCCCCCAGTCACAAACACATACAATAGAGCAAAACAAATCTCCAAACTGCCATTTCCAAGAAAAAGAAGGGAGAGGGAGAGAGGGAAGAAGGGAAAGAGGGAAGGAGGGAGGGAGGAAGGGAGGAAGTCTCCTTCTGCTGAGTCTTTGACTCCCTTCATCTCTCTATCAGGAGGTGGGTAGCATGTTATCATTAGTTCTCTGGAATCCTAGTTGATTACCCTGATCAGAGCCACAATATTGTTGTCATTTTCTAATGTGTTCTCCTGGTTCTGCTCACTTCACTCTGCCCTGATTCATATAAGTCTTCCTAGGTATCCCTGAAAACATTCCCTTCATAATTCCTTAGAGCACAGTAGGATTCTGTCACATTTATACAAACTTATTCAGCCACAAAATAGTGATCGTTCTCGACAGTTCTTTAACACATCTCTCTTGGGATTTATCAAGGCACTTCACTCAAATACCTCCAAAACATTAAAAAAATGTACCCAACTTACTTATCCAATTTGTGCACAAAGATGCCCATTAGTTAGGCAAAGCAAGGAAAGTGGTTCACATTTCCTTTTTCCTCTGCTCAAAGCACTTCTTCTCAGTTAATTCCCAAGTGGAAAGCCAAGAACCTCAGCACTGGACAGGATACCTTAAGAGCTAACTAGTCCAAACTATACCTAAGAAATGACCTGATTTACACCCTTCTCAACAAATGGTCACTCAGTCTTCTCTCTCTCTCTCTTTTTTTTTTTTTTTGTGAGGCAATTGGGGTTAAGTGACTTGCCCAGGGTCACACAGTAAGTGTCAAGTGCCAGATTTGAACTCACGTCCTCCTGACTCCAAGGGCCGGTGCTCTACCCACTGCGCCACCTAGCTCCCCCCCCCCAGTCTTCTCTTAATAATGATCACCCTTTCCCCTCCTTTCAAAAACCTCCCCACACAGAGGAAACCTATCACATACCAAGAGATAACGGATCTTAGAATGGCCATTACATCTATAATGAAAACCAAAACAATAACTATTTAC
The DNA here is from genome assembly GCF_019393635.1 of Dromiciops gliroides. Taxonomy (NCBI): domain Eukaryota; kingdom Metazoa; phylum Chordata; class Mammalia; order Microbiotheria; family Microbiotheriidae; genus Dromiciops; species Dromiciops gliroides. The sequence continues at coordinate 159,366,886 of NC_057866.1, read as the reverse complement.
TGAGACCACAGAAATCACTACTACTTTTTGATGACCCTCATTTTATGTTCTTTTAGGCACTTCAGCTTGGAATAATTTACAGCTCTGACCCATGCACCTCTAACACTGATGCTAGTAGCTGAATCTCTCAGTTATGCTGCCTGGAGCACCTGTTTCAAGCCTGTAATGAAAGGACAGCAGTTACTCTGTGACTACCCTTCATTTAATCACAACAGCTTGACTACTAAGAAAGAAAGGCTATTTCTTACAAGTCCAAATAAAATAAAGGAGATAAAATTCCTCTGAGATGCATGGGCCCATATAAAGAAGAATGGAGAGTGGTCTGTGCACCTAAGAGGTCAATCACTGGCCAGAGACACCAAGTGGGGTCTCTTGGAACATTGAGCTCAATGAGGTGGGATGATTCAGGAATTGGAAAAGGAATAACTTTCACAGAACCTCCAAGTGAAAAGGGTCAACAGAAGTCATTTAGTCCAGCGCATACAGAAACAAGGAATCTTCTCTACAAAAATAGCAAATGACCATATAAACGTATCCTGAAAACCTCCAAGAAGATACAAGTGCCTCCTTCCAGAATCAGCCCATCCCAGTGGACAGAAGAGCTCGGGATATCACAAATCTGTCCACAGAAATCTGCCAGGCAGGGTCCATCCATGGCTCTCAGCTCTGTCCTCATGCCTCATCGTGTAAACATAAGTCTAATTCCTCTTTCTATCATATCAATTCTTTGCTGTAACATTTTGGTTTTGTTTTGGTTTTGATTTATTTAGAATTTTCCCCAAGTTACATGTAGAAAGAAATTTTCACATTGATTTTTAAAACTTTGGGTTCCAAATTCTTTTCCTCCCCCCACTATAGCATTTTAAAACAATTTCATTTAGAGTACCTTGCATAGCCCTAATAAAACTGAAGAATGGAGTGGATTGACAGTACATACTTATGGGTATACAATTACATGAGCATTTTGTCTACCTCTTTGTTTAAGTACGTTATTTTCTGTACCACGTCCTTCTCTGGATTTTAAACTTCTTGAGGACAAGAACTCTTATGAATTGTCATGCACATACAGAACTCGCACCTCAATCTTTGCTACCTCTTCGCACCCATTTTGAAGTTTCTATCTCTCCATCTCCCTCTTTGGGCCCTCCCAATCCCCTCAAAAAGTCTCTCTAGCTGCACACTCTAACTCACACTCAAAAGCAGAATGGAAAAACTGCCTTCTATCTGTATCACACCCTTCTGAAATCTCCAGCTACAATGGCTCCAGCACACACACAAAAGTCAATCTCTGTTCACCCTCAGCTACTTAAGTGTCTGCTTCCTCAAAGAGGGGAAAGACTGAAGGAAACCAAAGGGACTTAAAAAAAAAAAATCATGTTCTCTAAATCATTCAGGGCTTTTTAAGGGAGGTGGTGGGAGGATTAATCATTAGTCACAGAAATGATTTTTTAAATACCCATTGTATTGGATTAAGTCACTCTTGCAGATATTTATTAAAAAAACCCAACAACCTTACAATCTGCAAACAATACTAAGAGGAAAATTTCCACTAGTGGCCAGTTATGAAGCTTCCGTTATTATTAAGAAGGCAAAGCATTAACCAGCAAAACAAAACAAGCATGTCTAAGTTCCAAGTACATGGGTAAAATGGGGAGGGGGGAGGAAGAGAGGGGTTATCTGTGGGAGAAATCTGATTTTCCTTTTATCATAAAAATCCTGATGTGCCTCGTTTTCCTGAGATCCTTCCCCTTTCCTGACGTTTTGAACTCTTCACTAAACAGGTGCTGTTTACAACAGCAGTGCACATCTGTAAGGGTGTGCTGAGATACACAAAGGCAGGATAGCCCAAACCTTCTTCCTATATTTAGATCTGTCAGCTCAGCCCTTAATTGCATCATTTAATCGGGGACCCTCTAGAAGGGAAACACATCCATATTCATCACAGGCAGCAAAGGAAACATCTTTACAAGCTATATCCTTTTACAAACCAACATATGGTCTCACTCCTCTCTCAATTGTTGGACTCCTCCTCTGGGAAGGGCATGGAATTTTATTTCTTTTTTATCATTTGAAAAAATCACTTCCCTTCTCATTCAGTAAAGCTGGGTGGGGCTGCTTCCTTCACAGGTGAGGGGAATAAAACTTGTTAACTTGTCACTCAGGAATTTTTCAAAAGTTAACTATTTTTTTAATATAAATGCAGTTTTAAAAGAGGGACAGAGACAAACCCACCTAGTGGGGAAATGAGAAAACAGATAACGGACAGATTATGGCCTTTGAAGAAGTATTTTAACATTCAAGTCATTTTAAGCTCTCTGAAATTAAAAGACCTTATACCTTCCCCCAATCTAACAACAAAATCTCTTTCACCATTAAATGAAGAGACTTTTAAAAAGCAATACTAATATTTAGAAAATCTGAACCAGCTTTTTACCGAAGTTTTAAAGTTATAGGTTGTGTGCCTTAGTACTTATTAAAACTGGAAGGGGTATGTATATTTAATCTGTATTAGGAAAGAGGGGCATGGGGCGGAGAAAGACATGATCACTGTCTTCAAATATCTGAGGGGTTGACATGTTTTGATTGGCCCCCCAGAAACAAAAACTGGAATCATCTTGAAGGTACAGGGCAAAATTAGAATTTAGTGCCCTCCCCCGCACCCCCACCTCCCTTGACAAGCACTTGCCTTGGTCCATTCTTGTCCATATCATGGTTGGACTAAGTGGCCACTGAAGTCCTTTCAAATTCAGAAATTTTGCGATGGCAATTTAAGATTTGATCAAACCCAATCTCCCATCCCATCCAAGACTGTCCTTCATGGCATAGAGAGTCAGTCTTAGCTAGCCTCCATGTAGGCTTGCCCCACCATTTTTGGACAGCACTAATAGATAGGAAATATTATATTCCCTCACATTCAGCAGAAATGTTCCTTCCTTTCATTCTAGATGGCCTCTGGAATCAAGCCAAAAATTTAATTCCTTCTCCAGATCAGACTCAATCTGTTATCTCTTTTTGTTTGTTTTTTGTTTCTTTCTTTTGCGGGGCAATATGAGAGTTAAGTGACTTGCCCAGGGTCACACAGCTAGTAAGTGTCAAGTGTCTGAGGCTAGATTTGAACTCAGGTCCTCCTAAATACAGGGCAGGTGCTTTATGCTCTGTCTGTTATCTCTGAGCTAAAACACCCATCTCTCCAAAAAACCATCTCAGAGGTAGGGATTTAAAACTAGTTCTCATCCTGGACACTGTCCCCTAGTTATGTTCCAAATTGGGAATATATCTCTTAAGATGTGGCACCCCAAATTAACATTATATTCTAGATAGCTTCAGTTAAGCGAAGAGGACGATGGTACTGTTACCAGTACCTCCTGGACATTAATTCTGTTAAGACAACCAAAGGGGCAGCTAGGTGGTGCAGTGGATAAAGCACCAGCCCTGGATTCAGGAAGACCTGAGTTCAGAACCAATCTTGACACTTGACACTTATTAGCTGTGTGACCCTGGGCAAGTCACTTAACCCTCACTGTCCCACCCCCACTGATTCATTTTTTTAAATGGATTGCACCAAATTAGTACAGACAAGCAAAAAGGAAAAAAGCAAAACAGTATGTTTGCCATATCACCCAGGAAGCCACTTGAGATGGAAAAAAACCTCTAAAAACTTGATCCCTTTTTCAAGTGAGGAGTGAAGAGCGGGAAGTATTTATCTCCCTTGGGAATGATCAATAGGATAGGAAATAAAGATCCTAAGAATCAATATAGGGGCAGCTAGGTGGTGCAGTGGATAGAGCACCAGCCCTGGAGTGAGGAGGACCTGAGTTCAAATGTGACCTCAGACAAATGACATTTACTAGCTGTGTGATTCTGGGCAAGTCACTTAACCCCAATTACCTCACCAAAAACAAAAACAAAAACAAACAAACAAAAAGAATAATCTTAAGAGTTGGAGATTAAGGACTGAATATTGTTCTTGTAGGTGGTTGCTGAAGCTATTTGGGAGTAGGCCACATTACCAAGGGGAAAAGTGCAGGGATATAGGCAGAGATAGGGAACACAACGGGGAGTAAGAGCAGTAATGAGGAAGAGGCATTAAGAGAAGACAGGATGCAAACCAAGAGTATGGTCTATCACAGAAGCCAAAGAAGAAAGAACACCAGCACTTGGGGTGCTATTGAATACTCTAGTTGCCTAGTGTCAGTGAGGACACCAGGCCAGGATCAATCACTGCTCCTTCTATTTCTCCTTATGAGTTCTGATGTGCTTAACTTTACACTAACCTTCAACAAATATTGAAATAAGATCAACTCAAATTTTCAGACATCAATGGAAGAGAAAATAATGGTGTTGTTCAGAGGTATCAAACATGCCTGTACCAGATTAAAATATACCTGGGAGATATTTAACAAAATAAATAAAAACAGAGTAAAACATAGATAACATTAATATGTGGTTTTCTAAGTCAATATTCAGCCAGCAGGGATCTTTCTATACAGATTAGCAGTCTCCACTTCTATTTGAGTTTGACAATACTAGTGTAGATGGTAGCCTTAACACCAGGAAACCATGGGAAACGCCTTTGATACACATTAGCTGAGGGGCCAATGCTTTAGAATGCAGAGCAAGGGAAAAAATAAATGAATGAATGAATAGATAGATAAGATAAAATAAGATAAAATAATTTAAAAAAAGAATGCAAAGGTGGAACTACTACATAACTCTAATTTCACATACTGATATAATGTGGACTAAGATTAGAAGAGATCAGTGGTATAAATAAACCCAAATAGTAAATTTCTTTAAGAATTATTAATTTTGAAATGTTAACAAGGTTTTGTTTTGATGCTTTCCTTGCCAAATTAAAAACCATTTTACATTCCTAAAATGCTACTCAATTGTTCAGGTAAATGAGATGGCTCCGAAGTATTCTGGGTGATGGGTAGATGCCCAGCCCAGAATTTGCTGTTGATAACTGAAGCTTAACAGTAACTGTTACAGAATAATAAAATTTCCCCACTGTAGATTCCTTCTCTCTCAAAGCACAGAGTATTATTAAACCAAAAGAAATGACTAAAGAAACCGTTTTAAGAAACCTAGGAAGACTAATATGAGCTGATGCCAAATGAAATGAGCAAAACCAAGACAAACAATTTATAGCTTAATAATAACACTGCAAAGACAAAGAATTCTGAAAGATTTAAGAATTCTGATAAAAACAATAACCAATCATAATTCCAGAGGGCTAATAATGAAGGTTACTCACTTTCTGAAAAAGACATGATAAACCTTGCAGAAAAAGACATATTTTTGGATAGGGCTAATATGAAAATCAGTTTTACTTGAATATGCATATTTATTACAAGAGTTTTGCTTTTCTTTTCTTTTTTCCAATGGGAGCAAAAGAGGTGGGGGGGGGCACATTCATATAAAAAAGGAGGGGGTCATTGAGGCATTTTTTTAAAGATCCAGCCAGAACAAAAGGAAATACAGAGAAGCCAAACAGCTTGAACAGTTAAATGCCAACTTTATCATATACTTAAAGGGAAAACAAGCTGTATGTAATAGAGATAAAGGGTTCCATTAAATCTTCTATTCTACTTTGTATACATAAATGTTCATTTTATTCGGTCTTTATTAAGGTCAGAGGAAAAAAAGAAAACCTGTATAAAACAAACAAACAAAAATGTAACTCAGGTGGGGGACTTTCAGTTACGACAGCATCTTGAATGATTGTAGAGAAGCCCAGCTCTCCCACATAAACTCCAACAAATAGCTGAACATCGTCCCAGAAAGGCGGTGGGGGAAACCAGGCAGTCCCACAGGCACGAGATTGCATTGTCCTGTCCGTGGTATTGGAAACACCAAATACAATGGCAGGCCTCAATAAATAAACAAAAGTGGGTTTAGGAGGCCAGAGGAATGGTCCAACTTCCTGAAGTTATAAAGCAGGAAAACAACTCTTCAAGTCTTTGACCATACCATTTTCGGCAACAAAACTCAAACCAAGCAACAAGGAATGTACTAGGCCCTGAAAATCAGTCTTCTTCTTTACCTAGTTAGCAGAAGAGATAGAAAGTACTAATTCAATTACTTTATACATTAAAACAAAACAAAACAAAACAAAAAAACACCCCACCCTTGCCAACCCTTTACTGTTTTATCTTTACTCAATATCACTGAATCTGAGTAAATTTATTTCAGCAGATTCCCTCAGTAGCAAAAAGAGCCAAGGGAGTTTTTATCAGGAAGATGCCAAAGGCAAACCTATACCTATTTAGATTTAGAGCTTTGGGAAGAGGATAAAAGGTCTCTCTCTTATCTACTCCATTATGTAACAGGCACATACCTTAAAAAGGAAACTACTGCAAGATCAAGGGACAAAGATGGGGTTTTTTTCTCTTTTTTTTTTTCTTTTTGCAGGGCAGGTTTTGCTTGTTTTCTGTTAAACAGAAACAAAAGTGTTGCCATTTATTCAAAGATTCTGTCTTGAATCTTCCTATTAATAACATATAGTATAACAAGGTTGGGTTTTAAAATATATTCCTGCAGCCTATCACATAGTGGGTGATCAATAAATAAAATCATTAAGTGCTTGTTGAATGACTCAAAGTAACTAAGATCAAAAATTTAGAACTGGAAAGGATCCTAGGACCATAGACCTAGAGATGTAGATGTACCTTCAGAGGCCAACCCATCTCACCCTTCCATTTCATGGATGAGTAAACAGAGGCTCAGAAAAGTTCATTCATTTGCCCAAGGCCACTAAAAGTGCACAGCTGTCCTGGTGATCTGAACTCCAAATCCACTGGATTTTCCACTACTTCTGCTGACTCTCACTCAAGAAATTCTTCCAAACGACAAGAAATCTCACCAGATTTTAAAATAATGAATGATTGCTAAAAATTAAAAAAAACAAAACTCACTGCAATCACAACAGAAGCTTGGTAGTGAATAAACCAGTGGAAAGAAAGATGAGTAGGGCAAGAAGTGACCTATGTAGACACGTAGAGAATAATTGGTAACATGGCACTAGTTCTGGGGCAGCTAGATGGCACAGTGGTTAAGCACCGGCCCTGGATTCAGGAGTACCTGAGTTCAAATCCGGCCTCAGACACTTGACACTTACTAGCTGTGTGACCCTGGGCAAGTCACTTAACCCCCGTTGCCTGAAAAAACAAACAAACAAACAAAAAAAACCCCATGGCACTAGTTCCGATATTTTCTAGTTTCCACACTCCCTTCCTTGTCTTCCATTACTCTCATGCTCCCATTCTTTCTCTTTCCATACCTGGGACTGCCTCCTTGTAATCCATAAACACTGCTTATCTTGAGGGTTTCACTCACCAGGAAGCTGCCACTCTGCTCCAGAAATCAACAAACCTTCAATAGGGTCCATTGCGTTTCCAAATACTACCATCCATAGGATCTCTAAGACCCACCCATTCATTCGCTATCAACATTTACTGGGCACCTCCAGTAACCAAAGCTTCCCTCTGGATAGCACTTCACAGTTTACAAAGTACGTGCTTTGCTTCACAACCATCCAGTAAGGGTAGTTAATGTGAATGTTATGATCAGCCCTGTTTTATAGATACTGTAACTGTTTTATGGATACAGTAGCAATATGGTTACAGTAGATTCAACAAATATTTGCTGAATGAATAAGGTGGAGCTTGAGAGGACAGGAAGCAAGAACCCTACCTAACACCACACACAGTAAACAAGTCTCACCTCAAACCACTTTTTAAAGGATTCTCCCTATTTTAAAAACATTAAGATTAAGTTCAATTATAGGAATATGAGTATCTCCATTTTACATATAGTGAAAACTAAGGCACTGAATGAAGTTAAGCGTCTTACCCAAAATCACATGGCCAGCAAGTGATAAGGTTGGCGCTCAACTCCAGGTTCGTAATTCAGTGTTCATTCCACCATATTTGTGTTGAGGAGAAGGGGTGGATCTATGGATCATCTAAGGATCAGCATGGAATTACAATAGAAAAATCACTGGACTTAGGTGTCAGAAGGATTGAGTTCCAGGCCCAGCTCCTCTGCCATGTGACTTTAAATTACTTGAAATTTCTCTGGGTCTCTGTTTCTCCCCTCTACAAACCTGAGAGGTTTGAGATTACCTCTCAGGTCCTCATCTAGCTCTAGAAGTCTATGATTCTAAAATCCACCTAGCCTCCCTTTCCCAACACACAAAACGAGAGGCTGATCTCTGTGAGATCCAAACCTACAGGGTGTCAGACGGGTTAACTTTGGACTTTTACTCATTCAACTTTTCAGACTACAAATCTTCCCTTTGCTGTCCTCTATATGAAAAGATCAAAGCTGGAAAGGGCCCTTTGAGATGATATAGTCCGATTTCTTCATTTTATAGATGAGAAAATTTAGAGCCAGGAATGACTCACCCAAGATCATACGGCTAATGAGAGGCAGAGGCAGAGGCAGATAGATTCTGTGTTGGAAGTGACCTTCAAGATCTAGTTCAACACCAGCATTAGTGTTCCAGACCTGGGGCATGCCACTTCATTTTGGTGACTCAGACAGATCCCTATGGCTTACCTAAATCTGATCGGGATCACAGGGGACAACTGCATTGGTGGAAGAAGTTTTCACACCAAGAGCACCCTGTAAGAATGAAATCCTAGATCCTTTACATGAATAGGAGACACCCTCTATATACTCTCCTTTCCCAATTTACACACTGCATATTATAAAATGAAATTTGCAAAATGGGAAAGAGGAATACAAAAGAAATTTACGGGATAAGAATAAAAACATGTATCAGGCCAGCAAACTCATAGTGCAACAGTAAATTTCTTAAATTTGGGAACCTAAGTGGTCAAAGGATATAAACAAACAGTTCTCAAAAGAAGAATTGCAAAGATTAAAAAAAAAATGCTCCAAGGCACTAATAATTAAAGAAATGTTCATCAAAACAACCCTGAGGTTTCACCTCACCCCCAGTAAATTGGGAAAGATGATAAAAAACGGCAAATAATCAATGTCAGAGGGGTGGGAGGATTAGAGAGCTGTCAATCAGTGCAACTATTCTGGATAGTAATTTGGAGTTACGCAAAGTAAGTCCATATCTTTGAACCAGAAGCTCCATCACTGGGCTTATACCTCAAGGAAGGTATCAATAAGAACAAAATGTCCATATTCTCTAAAATATTGATAGCAGCACTCTGTATGACGGCAAAAAATGGCAAACAATGTGGATGTCCACTGATCAAGGAATGGCTAAACACATTGTAGTATATGAATATAATGGAATATTCCTGAACTGTAAGGAATGACATATGTGATGAATATACAGAGAAGCACAGAAAGATCTATACCAAGAAAATAATGTAGAGGCATCTGGGTAGCATGGTGGATAAAGCACCAGCCCTGGATTCAGGAAGACCTGAGTTCAAATCAGGCCTCAGACACTCACACTTGCTAGCTGTGTGACCCTGAGCAAGTCACTTGGCTTAATACCAAAAGCAGAGCTATTAGGGGAGGGAGGAGGGAGGGGAGGGAGGGAGAAAAATCTGAAATTGTAAAGCTTGTATAAACAAAGGTTGAGAACTATCTTTACATGTAATGGAAAAAAATACTTTATTAATTTTAAAAAAAAAGCAGAGCTATTTTTCATGTTCTGTTTTTATTCTTAGCATTTATCCTTTCTTTTGCCCAATTTTTCCCCTTAATATTCCACTTTCTCATGTTTACCCATGTGGGCATTTTAAGCTGACAGAATTGCACTTTCCCATAACAATCCTACTGTGAATACAAAAACCTCATCTCCTCTTCCAAACTTAACTGCTGCTTCCTCCAGACAGGGACTGTCATGACTAGACTTAGACAAGGGGAAGCTGCTTACAGGCCTCAGTGATTCCACTGATAATCCTAATCCACAGAGCAGAAGAGAACAGGGAACAGAGGGCTGGCCTTGGAGTCATCAGAACAGATCTCACTTGGTACAAGTCCCGTCTGACTCAAGCCAGCCCTGAAATCCTGGGCAGATCACAAGCCCTTGGGTTCCCAGGCAATTCTTTAAGACAAGAATATACAGACTGTGGGGGCAGCTAGGTGGCGCAGTGGATAAAGCACCAGCCCTGGATTCAGGAGTACCTGAGTTCAAATCTGGCCTCAGACACTTGACACTTACTAGCTGCGTGACCCTGGGCAAGTCACTTAACCCTCATTGCTCCACCAACAAAACAAAAAAGAATATACAGACTGCCTAATTTGTATGATTATATTAGTAGAGGGAGTTTCCACACTGGGAATGTGAAGCAGGAGCTCTTAACCTTGGAACATCTGTGGACTCCTCTGGCAGTCTGATGAAGCCAAGGGACACTTTTCTGAGGGAAGGAGAATGGGTTTTCCTATCTGATCCAGGCTGGAAGTGCAGCAATCCCTCATGGCTCAATCCCACTAATTAGCACGGGAGCTTTGATCTACTCCATGTCCAACCCAAGATGGTTTGTGCCCTCCTTATTTACGGGAGGAAGGGGAATAAATGAGGTATATGTTTATTTATATAATAATATCTATTAATGTAATAGGTTTATAATGAAAAGCATGATGCAGGATCACTGCCTACAATGGGCACAGACTATTTTGGAGGCTCCCATTCATTGATCCAAACAAGAAGAGGCAGAACAGACCCAACAATCAGGGGTTCTTCAGTATGTATCACCTCAATTTCTTATTCGAGTCACTTTTGCTGACATTTCGGTTAAGTTAAAGAAAGGTTAAAGAAAATTAAACCCACCCAGCCTTGAGGATTAGAGACTTAATGCTGGACGGAAACTGAAGAGATCACCTACTACAACTATTTCATTGACTTACATTAGAAACCAGGTACCAGAGGAACTTCTGCTCTGGGGGTCCCTCTTTTAATGGCCTGACTCTCCTGGAATATTTTTTCAGGAAAAGACCCAGCCTGTGTTCCACTTCATTCCCCACTCTCTCTTCCACAACCTAGCCAAACCTAATGTAATCTTCCCCTCTCTCTTTCTACACCACCCCTTCTTCTCTTTCCAGTTCTGGTACCAAGTTCAAATCATTTCTGCCATTGTTCCTGGATAGGGTGTGCCAATATATTCCCCTATGACTTCACTCACCATCCCTATAGCTTACCGGACCAAAACATCCACCATCCCCTATGTGTATTGTCTTCCCTATTAGAACATTAACTATTTGAAAGAGGGAATTGTCTTTGTTTCTGTATTTGTATTCCTAAAACTTAGCTCAGCTTGGCACATAAATGCTTAACAAATTTTTAAAATACATTTTACAGATGAGTATATCAAGACACAGAGGGTTAAGTGACTGACTAGTGTTCACACAACTAACAAGAGCAAGGCTAGGACTATAACTCAGCTCTTCTGATTACAAATCCATTACTTCCCCCACTGTTTTTGTGGCACCATGCTGCCTCTTTCCTGCCATCTTGTACAATCCAAATGAAAGCCCTAAACATCCCACTTGGAACAAAAACAAGAAAGAGGTTGTAATTAATTATGTCAGACTACAAAGCCAGCATGGGCAAAAAAGGAAGCTATAGTAGTTAAGATGGCAAGCTACCGGCAACTTCTCTTTCCAGATATTTTCAACCAGATTCAATGTACATCTGGTGAAACTACATTCACCACATCATTATCCCCAATTCAATTAACAAGGTCACTCCTGAAAGCAAACCTGATATACCACTCCCAGATCATACCCTGTCATACTTTTATCAGAAAGAATGGTCACTGAACAGATTTTGAAGAGAACCTTTAAAGTGTGCTTAACAGATCAGAGTAAACATTTCTTCTGCCACTCCCAAAACTCTTTTCATCTAGGACGAAATTGAGGATGAAGAGAGGGAAAAGAGAATGATAGTATGAGAGCAGAACTTAGAAGCTCTATTCCCCTCCCCACAAAAGTAGGTGGAAATATTCAAATGTCATAGGAACCTATTGTTGCCCTGTCCCTGCTACCATAAAGAAAAGTCACAGAGTCTCAAGCTAGGTTATATGAGGTTAAGATCAGCAGATCTAAGAGCTGAAAGAGAATGTAGAGATAATCTAGACCAGTCCTCTTCACCCTCGTTTTACAAAGGAAGAGATTGAGAGGGGTTTAAGGTCACACAGGTAGTCAACAACAGAAGTGGATTCTGAACTCTGATATTCTTACTCTAAATATATTCTTTCAGCTATGCTACAACACAGAGAGTGTTCACCTCTGACACTGCCCTTTGCTCCCTTTGATATAATAAATATGTATTAAACTCCTATCAAGAAAAAAGCACTATGCTAGACAAAAAAGAAGCAGTTCAAGTCCTCCAAGAGTTTATATTCCACTGCTAATGTCCCTGCTATCCTTCCTTCCAAATAGCTAATGATAAGCAGGTAAATCTGCGTTCACAAGATGAATGATAACCATCTTTGCCTGCCAGACAGACTCTTAGGCCATGCGATAAAGACACATATCAGTGTCTAGCTTTTCAATAGTCTGAATCAGAATAGGGAACTCTTCTCAGTATATATATTTTTTTATTTTTTGGTGAGGCAATTGGGGTTAAGTGACTTGCCCAAGGTCACACAGCTAGTAAGTGTGTAAAGTGTCTGAGGCCGGATTTGAACCCAGGTCCTCCTGAATCCAGGGCCAGTGCTCTATCCACTGCACCACCTAGCTGCCCCCTCTTCTCAGTATATTTTAACACACATCCACACACACTCCCATCAGTATATTCTAATAAACAACATTCAAAAACATTCTTTTCCTTCATTACAAAAATTTCCCCCAGATTTCTAATTTCTTGGAGTTCCTAATGTAGATGAGCAGCTGTTCTGCAATTTTCTTCGATGTTTATCCAGGTCACTAACAAGTTAGGTCAACACAGCCAATAAATACCAGAGGTGAGACTCGAACCCTAACTCCCCATCCACCACACCCCATGATGCCTCCAAGGACATTAACTAATGTTAGACCGAAATCCAACATGGCAATTGAGAGCAAAGGGGCTCAGGGGGCAGCTAGGTGGAGCAGTGGATAAAGCACCGCCCCTGGATTCAGGAGTACCTGAGTTCAAATCCAGCCTCAGACACTTGACACTTACTAGCTGTGTGACCCTGGGCAAGTCACTTAACCCCCATTGCCCTGAAAAAAAAAAAAAAAGAGAGCAAGAAGGCTCTACCAATGGGGTCAATTCGACTTACTATAGAAGATCCTGACGATAAAATGCACAATCCTCTCAAATCCAACCCTCCAACAATTGGCTTCCAACTTTTTGAGGTTTTTTGTTCTTTGTTTTTAACAAAATGAGAGTAATTCACCCCACCACCACCACCCCAGAATTAGAGAAGGCAAGACTTACAGGAATCTTTAACTACTCCAAAATAGTTAGAATAAAAGAACTGCAATTTTTGGAGGTCAATTACTACAAACAAAAACATTTTATTAGCACACACATCGAGAAACACTCTAACTTAACTGTGGTTTTTTAATTTGTTTTTAAAAAATATTTTGATAACTCTATTTAGTTTTGATCAAACTAGTAATGCCCCAGGAAGGTTTTCCCAGCACACAAGTTAAGAATATTAGAAGAATTTGCTGGCATTTTTTTTTTTTGAGGAAAAGGATTTTCCCTTCTTGTCTCTAAAAACTTGAATCTTGAGAATAAGTATTTAATTATAGATCATAAAATTAATGGAATTGATCTCTTCCCCTAAAACTAGATTAGGTGAAGAAAAGACTTTGACCCTCTCTACTTGCAGCAAAGCTCACCCATCTTTATGACCTGCTACTAAAAAGAGCAAACAAACACTGGTATGTTATTTTGGTATCACCTCAGTTGTCAGCCAAATCAGGTTTTTGATAACTTGGGCCACAAGTTCCTGGGCCCCTTCCTACAAGTCACATTTTTGTTCTATAATTGGCCAATCATTAATTAAACACCTACTATGTGCCACAGATGTGCTAGGTGCTGGGGCTACAAAGACAAAAACCAAGAAGAAACTGAAGGAGTTTACATCTAAGTAAATACGAAAATAAATGCAAAGTGCATACAAGGTAATTCTGGGAGGTGAAGGGATTGGAAGGGCATTACCAACAGATGGAGAAAAGGCAGAAGTGGTACTTGGGTGGAACTGGGCTTTAAATATGTTTAGATAATGTCAGAGGTAAAACAGTCCCTTAGAGCAATGAGCATAGGTGATAGTGGAGAGGGCAAAAAAAATGTTGTATATATGAGTTACAGCAAAAAGGTTAGCTTGATTGGAATACAGAATTGCCAAAAGGAATAATATGCTACAAGACTGATGACATACAAACCTAAGAGAATATTAAGATTGCAGAAAATCATGAGAAGATATAAAAATCGATGCAGGGTGATGGAAAATAAAATACACGATGATGACAACAATGTAAATGGGACAACAAAATGAACTAAATTGAATAATGCAAAATTATAATCAATAAGTATGGTACTTTATAATAACTAAGCTGGGCACTCAAAGGTATGAAAAAACACCTCCCTCTGTTGTACAGAGGTGTGAGACTCTGGGCCCAGGATACCACATACAGTGTCAACTGCTTTGTACTGTCAGGTTGGTTTTGCTAACTTCGTTTTCCTCTTTTCCTTATTCTTTATTATAAGTAGTATCTATGTGGGAGACAGACAGAAGAGGGATATGATTGGAAATTAGGTGATGTAAAAACAAAAGATAGCAATAAAATTCACTTTGAAAATAAGATTGGTAAAATGGGCTGGGACCAGACTACAAAAGCACTTTCTTGTAAGTAACACTTTTTTGTTGGGTCTACACTGTTATGTTGTAGTTTGGAAGTATTCTTTTCTTCATTAAGCTCCCAAGAATACTAACCAAGGTAAAAAGAAGGGCATTTCCTTGAGAGCACGGTTTCTTAACTGTGGTTTCTGAACTTGTTTCTAAAAAACATTTTGATAACAGTATTTCAATATAATTTGGTTTCCTTCATAATCCCATGCACTTTATTTTATGCATTAAAAAATAGGATTCTGAGCCCTTTCATAGGTTTCATTCTTTCATAGGCTTCACCAAAAGGGTCCATGATACAAAAAAAGGTTAAGGGTCATCTGAGAGGAAGATGATGGATAACAGTTTAACAAAACAAGCCAGGATTCTTTTTTAAAATCTCAATCAATGGGGGCAGCTAGGTGGTGCAGTGGATAAAGCACCGGCCCTGGATTCAGGAGGACCTGAGTTCAAATCCGGCCTCAGACACTTGACACTTACTAGCTGTGTGACCCTGGGCAAGTCACTTAACCCTCACTGCCCCACAGAAAGGAAACAAAGAAAGAAAGATCTCAATAAACTAGCCATTCCTCTTCCCCAAGGAACATCATAGCATCATAGTAACCTAAACGGTACCTCTTAAACACACACACACACACACACACACACACACACTTTTAAAAATAAGTCCAATCATAGAAAGAAACCATACAATAAAACAAAATATTCAATAGCAGTCCCTTTTCCTATAGTTAACCTAAAACAAAATGGTTGTCCACTGTTGGAGAAAAGCTAAATAAATTATGGCATGTGATAGGGCAGTATCGCACTTTGAGAAACAATGAAGAATTCAGAGAAATCTGCAAAGGCTTATATGAATTAACTGATACAAAGCCAGGAGAATATTATGCATGGTGACTGTAACAACCGAACTGAAAATAACACTAGAAAGCCTCCAAATTCTGACTAATTGTAAAGAACCTGTCTTGGTGGTAGAGAAGAGATGAACACACCTCTCCTCCCTAGAAGAGGCTGGGGACCCCAAGTACAAAATGATGCTTGTTATTAGACTGAACACAGCATATGCTACCGAACTCAAATGCTACATTAGTTTCACTTTTGGATTACTATTTGTCTTTACCACAAGGAAGGGCTCCACGGAGTGGGGGTGGGGAAACATGATATTGTTAAGTGACTAATGTAAAAACAAATGACATTTTTGAAAGACTTAACAATTCTAATCAATGCAGTGAGTAACCATGATTCCAAAGGACTGATGATGAAGCATACTACCCTACTTCCCGACAAGGAGCATGCCTATTGTGGGAATCTGTGTTGCTTCTTTTTCTTTCTTTTTAAAATCATTGGGGGGTGGGGCACGCAAATGAATGGAAGGAGAGATAGGGATAGCCCCTGCCCCACTCCAAAGGAGAGAACAGGAGGAAGGCTAAAAGGAACCACAAGATAAGTAGGATATTATATACTAGAAGAAAAATCCTGCTTTCCCCCACTTTCACTGATATGATATGCTATGTAGAATTAATTTTGTGATTCTCTTCTTTACCAAGGGCAAAGCAATGACAAAGTTTTCGTGTTTCTTTGCTTACAGAGAACAAATAAGAAACAACAAAACACGCAACAGAGTCCAGTGTATGAGGATCCAGCAATGCCTCTGGAGCTTCCAGAGAATTACCAAGAGATCATGAAGAGGAGCAAACAACTTAACAGTTTTGGTTACACTGAAATTGTTTCGTTGCTGTTGTTTTAGCTGGCTATGCTTCCTAAATAAATCTCCTCCTTTACGTTTTCATCTAGGAAATAAGGCAAAGGAAATGGCAGCTGGGTGGCGCAGTGGATAGAGGAGTGGCCCTGGAGTCAATAAGATCGAGTTCAAATCTCACCTCAGACACTCACTAGCTGTCTGACCCTGGGCAAGTCACTTAACCCCAATTGCCTTAAACATCTGGGGCCTTCTCCAGTCATCCTGATGTATATCTTGCCAATGGACCCAGATGGCTCTGGAGGAGAGAGAGAGATTGGTGACCTTGCACAGCCCTCCCTCACTTAAACTGAATTCAGTGCAAGTCATGACGTCGCTTCCCAATGTCACGGTCCTCTTCAAGAAAGTAGGACAAACAACAGGAAATAAGGGGAGTTCTAGCTTGTATATTTCTGGCCAATCAAGCTTTGGGTTACTAGTCCATGAACAAGTTCAATGTTAGGAAACATTCAATTTTGTTATTCCAGTAACCCTCTCCCAACACTGCCCATCCCATGATACTCAATGACATTAACTATATGGGGTACTAGAAAGCTAAGTTTAAAACAGGGATGCTCATTCAGCACCATTTTCTGCTTTCCTTCAGATAATGAGCACGGCTTTAGACAACACGTTTGCACCCATCCTGTTATGACAGCCCTGTCAACTCTAGGCCAAGCATTCAGCCTTGAGCTGCTATCACAGCAGTGTTGGAACGAACATCCATGAGATCATAGGGCAAAAACATCACGAAATAGCAAATTTTAGAGCTAAAAGGAACAACAGAGGTCAATTATCTCAACCCCTTCACTTTACAGATGAGGAAACTGAGGCACACAAGAGGTCAAGTGGCTTGCCTATGGCCACATTAGATAATCATGGGCAAGAACTGGGATATGGATAAAGGTCTTCTGACTCCAAAATTCAGTGCTCTTCCCATATTTCCACAGTTGGAAGTATATTACCCTTTGACCAAAAGGTGCTAAATGTGGCCATTTCTATTTGCAACACAGTTTCATGTTCTCCTAAAGAGTGGTCTCATATTGTGCTTTCTATTTTTTCCTAATAACGGTTCAAAATTTCTATAAATTTTTATTCATAAGGAAGAGTATTTTCTCTTAGAAAATTTTACTGCCAAGCTAAAACTGAATTACCAGAATACAATTTTAAATATGACAGATAAATAAAGATACAGAAAGTGACTAGGAAAAAGATTTTTTTTAAATCTCAGACAACAATAATTTGATAAGGGAGTTTCAATTTCTCTCCCTGACTATAATATGCACAGGCTACAACACAATTCAACTGCTACTAAATGTGTATATATCCAGATAAAATAGCAAATCAATTCAATTCTACCGAAAGTTTGTGCAAAATAGAATTACGTAAAGCCATTCTATCCACACTTTACCTCCAATACATAAGGTATCCCCCTCTTCATAGAGATACCATGAGGTTAACTGTTTTGCCTAAAGTTATGATTTTGTGGAGGGCTCAGTGGATAGAGTACCAGTCCTGAAGTCAGGAAGACTGCTCTTCCTGAGTTCAAATCTGGCCTCAGACACTTAATAGCTGCGTGACCCTGGACAAGTCACTTCACCCTGTTTACCTCAGTTCATCATTTGTAAAGAGAAGGAAATGGTGAACCACTCCACTATCTGTGCCAAGAAAACCCCAAAGGGGGTTATGGAGAGTCAGATAAAACTGAAAACGACCGAACAACAACAACAACAAAAATGATTTTGTGGAACCAATCACAAGAGCAGGAAGTACCTTTGAAATGCTGTTCAAAATAAGCCACAGGCCAAATGACATTATAACTGGGGTCCCATCATGTTATAATGTGTTAGCACCATTATTATTGCAGGCATCACTGCAGAACATTGTCTTTTGATGATGCTATTCTTATAGGCATGGTGGTATAATGGAAAAAAACCCTGTCACTTCAGGACAGATGTCAGTTCAAATCCTACTTCTGATTCATACTGACTTGGAATCCCTCAACTTCTGCAGGTGTGAAATGGGGGAGAATGAGACTTCTAGCAGCTCTCTCACAGGGTTGTTATCATTATGAATATCAGATGGGATAACACAGGATAGCCCTTAAAGGGCTAGATATATTCCTCCTATTATTATTATTTAATAAGCTAGGCCCCATAGAATAAGTATAACAATATAACAAGTATAACTGGAACCAAGAGTGTATCATAATGTAGCCAAACGCCACAAAATGATATTACTCTACTATTCGTACTATCACCAAAACAGGTCAAATTCCCCAATTCACCATTATACCAGGATATGATGTAGGACTTTCTAGTTTAAATGCACACCTATTATCTACCTAGCTCCTGCAAATGGGCCCCAAGAGGTGAGTGTAAGAATCAAATGAGATAATATTTAGAAAGCACTAAACACAGTACCTAGCACATAGTAGGTGCTTAATACATGCTTGTTCCCTTCCCCCTTTCCCGATTACTGTCCCATTTTATAGATGAAGAGATCAAAGCCCAAAGATGGGAAGAAGTTTGTAAAAAAAAAAACAAAAAAACCACAGAAGAGTGAATAGTAACAGAGCCCAGATGGAAAAATTTGGATGCTAAGGTCTCCAGAAATGGAATGGGCTATGTTTCAAGGAAGCCAATTCCCCCCTATATCTCTAGTCTTTTTTTAAAAAAAAACTCCTTGATTTTATTTATTTATTTTTTTTAATTTACATCTCTGGTCTTTAAGTAAAGATGGATGGCCTCTGTCAGGCACCCTGCAGAACACCCTGTGACTCCAACTGACTGTTACACAGATAGATCCTCTTGCATCTCGGCATTTATACAGCCCATACTGTAAGGGCTGAACAATAAAAGAGCAGAAAATGCAAACTTCCAAGAGGACATTTCACAAATCCTTTAAAGCGTCATCTGGTTGCTGACACCTTGCTCTATCCCTAGCCTGCCCTCTGACAGGTACTAATAGGGAAAGCTATCTACTATCTCAACAATCAGCCCTAGATCAAACTAGGATGTCCTTTGGACAAACCCAATGCTGCACAATATTAAGAATCAAATAAGATAATATTGGGTATTTTCAGAACAATAGATTTTATTATTTAAAAAATCTCACAGGATAAGATTTTTTTTTCTTTTTTTTAAAATGAAAACACTCAGGAAAGCTGTTGCCCAATCAGTAACAGAAGAAAAAGGGAATAAGACTTGGTAAATTTCTGAAGTTTAGTGGCTTCTTTATCCCAAATGTGACCTTCCCTCCCCATGTCTTTAGATGAGATTTATCAGAGCAGCACCCAAGTTCTTGCCCTTGACTCTTTGCCTTTAAACTCCCAGCAGGCCACCCATTCTTCACCATCTCCAGAATAGTCCGTCACTTCACTTCTACCAATTTATTTACCCAAGCTACTTAGGAGTTTGCCTTCTGTTCATGGTCACACCCTTCAATGGCATCCTCATTAATACCCTAGACTCTCCAGACTTCTTGACCTTCCAATCTTCAGCTGAGGATCACAAGACTTGGCAATTGATGGGATATGGCAAATGAGGAAGAGTGAAGAATTGAGGGTGACTCCTAGGTTTCAATTCTATTATAAGCAACCCTGACTTGGAAGTAAATTCAGCCAATTACTCATTCATAATTTGGTTCCCAAGGAACTGCTATCCTTTGATTTCTTCTAACCTCCCTCCCCAAATGCCAAGTACAATGGTCTTGCCCTTAATTCTCATTCTCCCTGACTTCTCTGTAGCACTTTATACCACAAATTGTCATCTGATTCTTGATTCCCTCAGTTTCCATGAGCTGACCCTTCCCCCCATCTACTGCTGCAAAAGACTCTCCTTGCTCAATGGACTAGGTGGAGGGAGGGAGGAGTCATTCTTCAAGACTCAGTCTTCAGTGATAACATATACCCCACGTCCCTGCTTCAGCTAGTTTTCATCACCTTGCTGGAATCATCGCAGTAGCCTCCTAATCAAGTTTGCTGGTTTCATTAATTTCCCTCCCATCACCGCCAGTCTCCAAAGATCAAAAGCACACAGATCAGTTCCAGGAGGTAGGTGAATTGTCCAGGGCCACATCGGTAATGGCAGAACTGAAATGAGAACTTATGGTTCTCCCGATGATTCTTGGTCCTACACCAAACTGCACACTATCCCAGGTTCTGTCATCAAATCAATGAGACATTTATTACCTTTTGTCACATCCACAAAAGAGCTGAAAGGAGAGCACCCACACAAATATCATGCTGTTAGCAAAACTCTGGATGGACTCTATGGGACATGATTTAAAAAAGCAAACACCAGGGCAGCTAGGTGGCACAGTGGATAAAGCACCAGCCTTGGATTCAGGAGGACCTGAGTTCAGATCTGGCCTCAGACACTTAATACTTACTAGCTGTGTGACCCTGGGCAAGTAACCTAACCCCCCAAAACCAACCAAACAAACAAAAAAACCACCTTCCCAGAAATCCCTAGGCCTAGATGTGGCTTTCAGGTTTTTGTTTATGAAAGGATCTAAATGAGTATGATGCCCAAAATGCTGGAGAAGTCAAGTGTGAACCTTCAAGATGGAGTTACTGGTCTGGCTTGGAAAACATAAATCCTACAATTATATTCTATTTCCTATTTAAGGATATAGCCTGATAGAGCAGAAAGAGATATATTCGGAGTGAGAGGTCCTAATTTCAAATCCTGGCTTCTGACACTTGCTACCTGTGGGACTTGGGCAAGTTAATTAACCCCTCTGGGTCTTTTCCTCTACAAAATGAACAGATTAGACTAGATGATGCCTACAAAGTTTGTCTTGGCTCTTAATCTGTGACCACGAGGCTCCAAATGCTCTAAAAATGCCTAATAAATGTGCTTTCTCTCCCCAAAGGACAACAAAAATTGCTATTTGGTAACTATTTGAAAGCAATGCCTGATTTCATTAGAGTTAAGTTTGCTTTGTTCTTCTTTTCTTTCCTTCTTCTTTTTTTTTTTTTTGGGGCAATGGGGGTTAAGTGACTTGCCCAGGGTCACACAGCTAGTAAGTGTCAAGTGTCTGAGGCTGGATTTGAATTTAGGTCCTCCTGAATCCAGGGCCAGTGCTCTATCCACTGCACCACCTAGCTGCCCCAAGTTTGCTTTATTCTTAGTGCTTCTAGGTGAGAAAACTGTAACTTTTTGAGACTCTTTTATTTTGGAAAAGAACATCATGAAGAATCCATAAAAGAAAACTGACAACAGTCTATTGTCTACAAAGCAGGAAAATAAAATGATCTAATACATCAGCAGTTGGGTTTGATGAAGGAGGGGAGGAATCGGCAGAGGATAACTGTCTAATGAATGAAATGCTAATAAAAAATTGTCCCTGACCAGGATGAACAGAGTAACTACTCCTGTTTCTCTAACTCCACATGTAAAAAAGCAATTTCCCCATAACTAAGTGAGAGAGTGAAATGATTCTCCCCATTTACAAAGGAGGATATTGAGCCTCAAAGATAAATGATTTGCTTGGGGGGGAGAACTTAGGTCTTCTGCCTCTATGTTGATTTTTTTTTTTTGGTGAGAACTGAATTAGAGTTAAGTGACTTGCCCAGGGTCACACAGCTAGTAAGTGTCAAGTCTCTGAGGCCACATTTGAACTCAGGTCCTTCTGACTCCAGGGCCTGTGCTCTATCCACTGCGCCACCTAGCTGCCCCTATGTTGAGTCTTAACACATAAACATACACTCAATTGTTGAGGTAGAGTAAGAGTCAAAATTCAATATGTGAGCCCCTATGGCATGATGGGAAAATGTGCTGCTTTAGACCCAGCTCTCATTAGCTGTGTGACCTCAAAACTCAGGTTCATTCTCTAAGTCTCTTTTCCCTCATTTGTAAGATGGGGGGGGGGGGGATGGCAGCTTGTACATGATTTCTAAAGGTCCCAAGAAGCTCCACCATCTGATAGTTCGAGAAAACCTAGTTAAGAGGCATTTTTTCTCCATTAACTACGTCATAGCTCTTTGCTTTGACTCAAAACTAACAGAAACTGCAAAGATGGAAGTGGCTCAAATTCTGCAGGGCTCAGCCTTTTCCTAGAACTTGGTTGTATTTATCCCCTGGAATCAAATTTGTTTATTTTATGAAGGTTGTCCTGGCCTTTCCTGCCCGTGAGACAGTTATCCCTATGCAAATGAAGCTTCTGCAGAAAGGCAGATTTCTTCAAGTTAACCAGCACAGTGGCCCCACCTGTCCTTTCCAACTACCTCATCCCTACTGACAGCAGATGAGTCTCTCTCCATCCTCAGATGCTTCGTGTCTCAACAGAATCGATCAGAAATCGGTAGCACTGTATCTGGCACGTCCTCTCTGATGTAAATCTACAACATCATGATCCCTGTACTTGACCTTGTCCGAGGAGGGGGCTATTTTGTATTACAAGGCTATTTGGATATGGGTAATAAAAAAAACAACAACATCATACCCCACCTGGCAAATGGAGAGGACTGGCAACTTAGGTCAAATTGAACATTTGTATTCAGGCCACTTATAGAAAATGGAGAGGAAGAAAGTAATGAGATTTCAATCTGGCACACATAGAAGAATATCACCCATTTGCTACTACAGAAAGGCCAACCTGACAATCTTTGTACTGAAGAGCAAACCACAAATAAAAGTGGCATTACAGAGGCTGATTCGTTAACCCTAAATCTTCTAGTCACTTTACCGATGTGCATTTTCACAGGTTTTAAATTAGGTTTGACCATTTTTCCTTCTCTTTGAGGTCACTTCTACCACTGTACCCTCTCCAACCCCCTCCCCCCCAAACGTCTTGGCTTTTTGGCTAAGGATAGAACAGATGTGTTCTGGCTCTTTGAAAGACAAAATCCCCAAAAGAAAGTGCTCATAAAGCCTCTCTGTGTACCTCAGACTTAGCTGCCTAAAGGGCATGGCCTTGTTATGATTTCATTTCAACATGTACAATCTCGGATCTCCCATCTTCCAGTAATGCTCTACTGATTGAATTACATGCAGGGTTTTTTTTTTTCTTTTTCACCCGCCCTCTTGGAAAAAAAAATCAATTTCAATCTGCAAAAAACAAACAGGTCTATGGTTGTCAAATCTGACTCTCATTCAGACGAGACCCATGTGAGAGAAAAGAACAGTGTTATGCCAGATGATTTCCTGACCCTGGCATACCCCACCACCCCAATCCCCCAACTATGGTGGATTGCTGCAGGAAAATCTCAACAGCCCACAGGATAATGAAAGAGAACTCTACTGAGTCCCGAGACCTGAGGTCTGAAACTGGCTGACACAAAATTGCCACATGACCTCATCTTGAATAGAATGGTCACTGTACTTCTACACCCCAAATATCTTCTTCATCTGTAAAATGAGAGAAGCGGTGGTACTACAGAGGAAAAAAGGGGTACTGGTTTCTGAGGATAAAATTGGGTTCTACCAGTGTGACCCACTTTGTTCTTCTGGTTAGGACTCAGTTTCCTCATCCGTAAAATGAGGTCACTTCGAGCTCTAAAATTCTATGATCCTTAGCTGTATGACCCCAGGCAAGTCACTTAACCCTCACTGCCCCACCAAAAAAAAAAAAAAAAAAATCCATGACTCTATGGTGTCTGTAATATTATAATATAATATGTAATATAATATAATAATAAGACCACCAGAAGAAATCAAACAGGAATTGAAAAGATTCCATCAGAAACTGTCATGGAAACATCCCTTTCTCACAAATTGCAGGGCTCATCCCCTCATACTCCACTATTTCAATATAACATATTACTACTGAGATATTTTACTACCATAAGATCAGCACAGCAAATTCTTGCTTATGCAAAATAAAGGGGGTGAGTCACATTTCCAATAACAAAATAATCTAAAGATAATTTCATTTTTAGCTTAAATTTTGGATGCTCCAGATTTTTCCCCTTTTGCATTAGATCTGCCATCCTATTCATTATGCCTCTCTTAAATGAGCATTCAAATTCTTTTGCGTTGAGCATTAACCAACTGAAAAGCAAGGCAAGTAGTATCCCCCAGTATGTATGTATATATACTAGTTGTTATCTATGTTATTATATATATTAGCTCAGTTGTTAAACTGGCAAAAGAATAGGAGGACTGAAACAACTATTCAGAAAACTAATTTGGAACAATCAATCACTTTCACCCAAGATCAAATTCTGACAAACCAAGACCAGGAAAACAGTGATTTTCAAAATCTCCACAGTCACAAATCTCACTTTGCCTGAGATTCCTTCCGTCTGGACTCCCCACAAATCAAGCATCTAACAA
The DNA here is from genome assembly GCF_019393635.1 of Dromiciops gliroides. Classification (NCBI taxonomy): domain Eukaryota; kingdom Metazoa; phylum Chordata; class Mammalia; order Microbiotheria; family Microbiotheriidae; genus Dromiciops; species Dromiciops gliroides. The sequence continues at coordinate 159,342,089 of NC_057866.1, read as the reverse complement.
AATAAGAAAGTTAATTAGCATTTGTTATCACTTCCTAAACATCTTCTAGTGGAGGTACTAGCCAGAAAATAAATAAATAAGTGAGAGTACAAGGAGAAGGCAAGGACCTAGATCACCCACAAACTGGATACCCAGCCTGAATAATTAAGAGCTGGCTACAACTCAAAGATTTTTTTCCCCCCTTTTCTCCTGGATTACCGAAACAGCTTACTTAAACACATCTTTTTCTGCTTAAGACTTTGTTAACCATTTTAAGTCTAGTCCAAGAGAAATAAAGTCATCTTCTATCAGGTTAGGGCAGATATATATCTCTATCTATATATAGATAGATAGATATATTTAACCCTAGCACAACAGAAATCTAGCACCAACAGAGGGATGGAGGGCTAGAGGCATGTAGAAAGATGCTCACTCTCCTCTCCTCTTCATCCTTTGAGATCTTAGGAATTCTAGGATCTGGTACCCAAATCAGTCTGGGAGATGATTCAAGCATCCCTAGCATCAGTCTTCTTGACTATCAATGAAAAAAAGTGGCTATCTGATATCCCATTTCAACCCTTAAACTCTGTAAAACCACAGTTGGCAAATTAGAAAATGTACTGTCAAGCCTTTTTGACACTTTCAGAAACACAAAGAAGCATTCCTGGGAGTTTGGGACCTTTTTCATTTAAAAAAAAAAAGTCCTATACTACTCATCTCTGAAGTATAATACCAAATTCCAGCTTAGCTGCCCCTGTAATATGGTTTAATTATGATGACTGAACTAATAGGCTGACATCATAGACTTTTACAGGCTGACCCCATGTCATCCTGATGTATCATTTTGCACCAGTTCAGTGCTGTAAATCAATTTAAGATCTCAAGCAGGTTGAAAAGGCTGGTAATGATGCTTTCTCTGCAGTCTCTAGGGACTCTACATTATACACAACTTACATTATTTATAAAGCTCAATGATGCCTCCATTAGCCTTGTAAGACTACACAAATGAGCCCTTTTATACACACACAATACACAACTTGGACTGTATTATCCAGACTGCTGCAGCTTAAATATGGCTGTCTAATTACACCCAAGTTTACTCCTTCTTTCCAATCATTTGGCTATTAAATTTCATCTTTAATCCAGAAATACTCACAGGCCTAGACAGAAACTAAAATTCAACCCATCGACTATTTTAATATTTAGGGAAACAGGATTTCCAGACTTCTAAAAAAAAACTTGAACTTGGGATGTCTTAAAGCTTCCTACAATTGCCTTCTTTTTAATGTAACAAGTCAACATGTATTTGTTTTTTGTCTTAAATTGCCACTTCTTTTAAGTGCAGTGATCATCAGATCTTCAAGCGTATAAAAGGATACTGAGAGAGGAAAAATGTATTTGGTTACATACCTATGGTTAGAGGGGTCAAAACTAAATCAAGGACAAATCCCCACCCTCAGGGGTAACTCAATCCTTGCTTGATCCTCTCTAGAGGCTTCTGCATCACCTACCCCCAGAAAATCATCTCTGATGCCCCAAGTTATAGTTTCAGAAGAATTGCAATATTACAAGCTGAGCACCACCTGCAGAGAAATATCAAATAACTACAAATGGGAAAGGGTGGGAGTGGAGTGAGAGAAAACACTTAAAGTCTGTATAATATATTTAAGCCCGAAAGCCACAAACAAAAATGGCAGGGATGTAAAAAACACTGGTGCCAACTAAAAACGTGGGTTCGGTGAACCCTGATCCAACCTAGATTCCTTTTAAAAACACCGGTTCCACTAGAGCTCCCCAGCCTTCAATAAAAGGTAAAGTGGTAATTATAAATAAACAAGATGAAGATCACAGCACAGTCTTCTCATTGTGTTACTGAAGTGTAGGCATGCCATCCCTGAAAACCAATTAGAAAGAGACATGTTCTGATAGAAAGCTGTTCTTTGATCCAGCTACTTAGGAGTTTTGTTTCAGAGACATCTAGGAAGGCAGGCCCAAATCATGCCACTCTGCATGTTTTATTCTGTTTTTTAAACTTCAGGTCCAAGACAATAAAGAAAAAAAATCCAAACGGAAATATGCCAGTTTTCATGGCAGATCGGAAAGCGATTGGCTTTACTTAAGAGACCTTTAAGCTGGGCCTCAATTTTTGGGACCAAGCTTCCAAATAAATCAAGGTTTCAATCACATCATCTTCAAAACTGGGGTGGGGGGAGGAGGGAGGGAAGTCCTGCTGTCACAGTAATCTTAGAGTCGGCCAACATTTGTTCCTCTTTCCCATAATACAGCTAAGGGAAAAACCCTGTTCCTATAAATGCTCCCATATATTAGGCATGTAGAAAAACAAGCCCACGTTTCTTTCTCTCACAGTCTTCCCTTTCCCTCCCGCCTCCCCCCCTTACATAAACTACTAAGCGAAACACTAACAAAGGCTTGGGAGAGAGTAAATGACACAGTTGTTCACGAGCAAACTTTGCAATACACACGGAGAAAGACGATCGGATCCAGTCGAAAGGATCCACGGGCATAGGGAAGGAAGAAAAAGGGGGGGAGAGGGGGGCAAAGCAACCAAAATCATCCGCCACGAAACCTTGGAACAAATTAGAGGGACTTTTGGTACGAACTTTCCTTGACCTCGACCCCCAAGGATAGAACGGAGGGACAAGAAAAGAAAACGGGCGGGGGTGGGAAGCTTAGAGAAAAGATGAGTTTTCTTCCTTCTCTGCGATCCACACTTCAGAAAAGCTGGGAGCGAGTGTGCGTATGAAAAAGTGTGAGTGTGTGTGGTGTACACACACACACACACACACACACACACACACACACACACACACACACACGAGACAAACCCAGCCAAAGCAGTTCCTGAAACTCCCACAAGTTTGACTGCCCCCTCCCCTCTCCCTTCCCGATCTGCGGGCGCAGGACACAAAGGGGCTCCGGGGCGCGGGCCGCCCCAACAGCAGCTGAACCAAAGGAAAGGAGAGGGAAACCGGGAGCAGAGTCAGTGAGAGAGAAGTCCGAGCGGAGGAGACCTCGGCCGGTCAAGACCGCCAGGATAGAGGCGGGGAAGTCGCCCCCCCAACCCCCACCCCCGTCTCCTCCAACCCAACAAAGACGCCAACGCAAAGTTGGAAGCTCAAAGCGCACCCCTACAGCCGGCCAGGAGGGAGGGAGAGGAGAGAAGGGAGAGGCGAGGTGGGAGGGGGGGGCCGTGGGTTTCTAAGAGCCGCCGGGCGACGCCATCATGGGGGGGGGGGGGGAACCTTCCATCCTCTTCTCCCCGCGAAGGAAAAAAACCCTTTCCCCTAAACCCACGCACCTAAGTTACCATCCCAGCGCCGCGGCGGGAGTCTGAAACCAGGAAGGGGGAAGAGGGAGGGGGGCGGCTGGGGGACAGTGGGGAGGGGGCGGCCGGGGGGCAGCGGGGAGGGAGGACTGCAGCAAAGTAGGATCCAGCCACCCCCACCCCCACCCCTTCCCGGACGGCAGTACCCCCCGGAGTCCGCGAGCAAGAGGGACTAGGAGGCGGCTCCAGGGCAGAGCAGCCGGGCCGGGGCTGGGAGGGAAGGGAGTGGGGTGGGACGTGAAAAAGGGAAAGTTGGGGGGTCGGGTGGGTTCTTTGGTTTTTACCCCGTGGGCGGCGCGCCCCGCAAAGGCGAGTGCAGAAGAGTCCCCACCGGCAGCGCCGCCGTTGTCTGGCTGCTGTGGCCGCCGATCCCACTGAGAATCCCGCAGCTCCGGCCGCCTCGCCGCCCCTCCCGCTCGCTCGCGGGGCCGACAGCCCGGCCGCCGGTCCCTCCCCTCGCTCCTGCTTCGGCAGCGGCGGCGGCGGCGGCAGCAGCAGCAGCAGCAGCAGCCGCAGCAGCCGCCGCACAGTGGGCAGCCCTGCGCCGCCCGCTAGCTCGCTCTCTGCTTTTCCTCCCTCTCTCTCTCTCTCTCTCTCTCTCTCCTCTCTCTCTCTCTCCCTCCCTCCCTCTCCCGGAGCCTGGATTGATCTGGTCTCGCTGGCGTCAGGGAGTCGGAGCCGCCCAGCCTCCACTACTCCACTGCCAATACACAACACACACACACACACACGCACAAGCGCGCACACACACTCACACATACACACACTCACACACTTACAAACGTTCCACCACCGCCACCCCAGACTAGGGATCCTCTCCAAATTACCGCGCTGAGCACGCTCAGAAGCAACAGCTGCTGCTGCAGCGAAGGAGGAGGCCGCTGCCTCAGGGGCCCCCAACAAACACGGCGGGGGAACTAACTCTGGGGACAACTCTCCTCCCCCGCTTTTTTCTTTCACCCACTCCCGCCCCCCCCCAAAAAAAGAGGGGGTGTGGAGTTATAACGCTGAGTTCAGTCGTTCTGAAAGTCCTGTTGCCTTTAGTCCTGATCGGATTGACTTGGTGTGTATGGTCTTTGCAAATAAAGTTTAGGGCCGTGTGTTTTATTTTCTAAAATCGTCTTTCCACTTTCCCCGCCCGCACTGGGTCTTCCTTCTACGTGGGGTTCTTCTTTTTTTGTTTTGTTTTAAACTTTCCAATTAAGACGTCCTTTTCCCCCTTCCCTATCAGTAATTCCCCCTTCCCCCCCCCCCATTATTTGCAGGGCCATAAACTCCAAGTGCAAATAAAATCTCCAGAATTGGTTGATCACAGCCTTTCCAAACTAGGGCTGCATGGCTTAGTCTGCCCTCGAAGGCAATAGGTTTGTTTTGTGTCAAATCCAGAACCCATTTATTTTAGCACGTAATCTTTCTGGCCCCAAGTAAGGATGCATGCAGCAAAGGAGACATTCCTTTACAAAGCGAAAAGGCTACAGATTTGAGGGCATTTCCCCCCCTAATCCACTGGCAAGCCCTTCAGAGATGACAAAACAATTTGACGCTTTACCTAGGCTTCTTAGAGGAGGAGAGCTCTACCCCTAGTTTAGTTTAAACAAAAAAAGAAAAAAAAAGTGTATTCACAACAAAATAGATGTTAAAAAACAGCAACCGCAATTAAGGACAACACTCGCCTACTTAAGATTTTTTCATTATTTTTTCCATTTATTTCTCATTATTTCCCTTTTTTCATTATTCACCTAAAATGCAACTTTCTTAAGGCTTCTCTACTCACCTCCACCCCTTAGAATCCCTAGTTTCTTTCAAAACAATTAGAACCTTTCCACTTAAGAAGTTGTTAAAGTTATTTCTTTGCCTTTAGAAATAACCGTGTTAAACTTTTTCTGTATTTATCTATATACATTATTGAAATGTAAACTGGAAACCCAAGATTGGTCCCTTATATTTTTGTATCCATAGTGCCTGTGTCCTGCACACAGCAGGCACTTTATAAAAATTGTGTTGCTCTTCATAAGTTTTAGAACTGGAAGGGACCCTACCGAGTCATTTGACGCTGTCAAAAAAAGTGCACTCAATTTGAGTTCCAATCCTATATCAATGCTCAAGGCAGCCTGGCTGAACTTAAATCTTCCTCTCTCCGAGCTTTAGTTTTCCCATCTGTAAAGTGAAAGAGTAGTCCTGGATGACCTCAAAGGTATTTGTCTGCTCTCCTCTGTGATACAATGATCCTGTGACCTCCTAAGATATTTCCTTACATTTTTTTAACAGCTCTAATCATTAAGAAGCCGTTCCTTATATTAAGCAGGAAATCTACCTAATTTCTATGTATTGGTCTAAGTTTGGACCATTCAAGCAAGCAGAAGGCTTCCATAAGACATTACTATGTGAAGACAACCATCATACTCCACTAAGTCTTATCCAGATAAACTATTCTAAATTCCCAGATATAAGCAATATTTTCTAGGCTCCAAAGTGCCTGTCTGACTTTAGGCAAATTACTGCCTCACTCTGGGCCTGTTTCCTAGTTGATAAAATGGGAGTGTGTGAGTGGTGAAGGAGTAGAATCTAAGATCCCTTTCAGGTATAAATCCGTGATCTAGTGATCTGGAGTCCAACCTCCCTTCTTTTTATAGAAAAAGAGTCCTACCTAGAGAGGGGAAATCACTTGCCCAAGATCTCACTGGTCTTAGCTATTGATGAATGCCTGGCTTTGCACAAAGGCAAAGAATGATTAAAAAAAAACAACAGAAAAATTAGAGGATTATGTGCATTACAAAAAGATTCACCTTGTTGCCTTAAATAGCAGCTCCCTTGCTACATTTAAGTGTTTGTTTATATCAGCTTCCCAGGTGCATTTAAGTGTTAGTTTGAACTTAAATGGCCTCCCAGGATAGCTGCTATTAAAAGGAATCCTGCAGTGATAACTACTTGGGGGGGGGGGGCGGGGGATGCTGCTGAAAACACATTTACTGGGAAAGCCCAGAAGTGGCTATAGTTCAATTCTATACATGCTGATGACTAATTGACTATGAAGCTAATATGCATACATAATGACACTGGCCTAAAGGATCCACACTTTGACCTTACTTAAGGGATTCTACTCAAAAAAATTCACCAATCACCTCAGCCCCTCCCACATCTTAATCCATAAGAATGATGCCGTCTCAAACCCAGTTTAGCTGGAGTACTCTATACCCGTAAGAAACCTCCTTTCATGATTCAAAGTAATTGATCCCAATTTATTTATTCTGGAAATTCCAATTTATGAATTTGGGGGGGGGTTAAGTAACAACTTTACAGTAATTGCCTTCAAGGATCTTTCTCACTGTCAGATTGGGGTTTTTTCCCCTCAGAGTTCCTTAACAAATAGATCTAGGTAAAAATTCACACCAAGTTTTCATTAATCATTCCATATTTTCTGAAATACATGCATTTTATAATTTCCGCTTAACATTATTGGTAGGATCCAAATTTGCCTTAATCTGGATTGGAGTTTCAGAAGGGTTCCTGCTTCTTTCTTATTCTGGCTCTGGCTCTCCTTCCATGTAGCCTTCCTTCCTTCCTCTACCCCTCCCTCCCTTCTTTTCTTTCTTTCCTCCTCTTCCCCTTTCTCTTCTTTCTCCTTCCCCTTCTTCTTCCTCTTTCTTCTTCTCCCTCTCCTTCCTCTTCCTTCTCCTACTTCTTCCTCTTACCCCTCTCCTCTTCCTCCTTCTTCCTTTCTCTCCTGTCACATTTTGGTTTTTTCCCTTTTTGGATCAGCTGGCATTTATTAAGCACTTACTATATGTTAAGCCTTGTATTAGACTTTGGGGGAATACCAAGACAAAAATAGCAAACATTACATTTAACTGGTGACATACAAAATATAAACAAATAAGTATAAACATGATCATTTGAAGAGAGATTACTGACAACTAGGGGGGTCAGGAAAAGCTTTTCACAGAAAAATAATATAACAGTGGAAGATAATATATCAATGTTAGCATTTTATATAGGACTTGAAGTTTTGCAAACCATACCTCTTTTTATCCTCACCGCAACCCTGCAAGATAGGCACTATTATTATACCCATTTCATAGATGAGAAAACTGAAGCAGACAGGATCACACAGCTAGTAGATGTCTGCAGTCAAATTCGAACTCGAGTTTTCCCCACTTGAGGTCCTCCACTCTCTCCTATGTGCCACCTGGTTACCTTGGAGGAATGACAATTAAGGCTGGGGGAAGCTCAGGATTCTAAGAATCTATTAGAAGCATAAGAAACAGACCTCCTTTTAAAAACAGCATAATGGGGGAGACAGAATGTTGAGTTTCCTCTTTTATTTCCACCCTCTTATCTTTTCTCAATCAAACAGAACTTCAGTATTCTTTCTTTCTTTCTTTCTTTTTTGGTGAGGCAATTGGGGTTAAATGACTTACTCAGAGTCACACAGCTAGTAAGTGTTAAGTGTCTGAGGCCGGATTTGAACTCAGGTCCTCCTGAATCCAGGGCCAATGCTTATCCACCTAGCTGTCCCCAGTATTTTTATTTTTAAACTCAATTAAGTGTGTATTAAAGGGTTCCCAACAATCCATTTAAGTATGATGTCAATTGTCATGGCATTCCAACCTGTGGTATCAATTCTTTTGCAGATTGTCTGGAATAAGCTTTTCTTTATCAACCTAGACTGTATCATAACATCAATGAGCCTTAGAGCTGGCCATATGCTTCGAGACCAACTAGGCTACCATCTCCATATTCCAGAAGAGGAAGCAGAGTCTTTGAGAGATTAAGTGAAGCCAATTCATCATGTGCAGGGCATACTTCACTCTGGCCTATCAAAGTCTTGGCTCCCAAGTTCCTACAAAGAGATAGTACTTTCATTTCAAGTAATCATCCTGCTAACATGTTTTCTGGGAAAACCACTAAGCATTCATTCCTTAGGTAACAGGAAAATTGTTGACCTCTGCACATTTCTCTTGACTCAAATAGGGAAATTGTTGCATGGGTCTTTTTGCCATAGGAAGTATGATATTTGTAATGATTGGAATGATGCCACCTACTGGAGACTTGCTGTGGGAAAGCTCCGCCGTGAGGAAAATGCCTCAGAGGCATTGTGGCTTTTTCTTGGCGTCAGGAAATGACGTTTACTCATGGGTGCTGTCTATCAAGGCTACCAGCCAATCAACTTGAGGAGCCTCCTATTTTCTGGGAGGATACAGGAAGGAGGAAAGGGAGCCTGCGCGGAGAGCTCTGAGGCTTTTGGGTTCCTGACTTGATGATGGTGGCAGCGGCAGAGGACTTCACAGGAAATTTGAGGAAAGATAGGAATGCCAGGCTGTTGGAATTCTGTTCTCAATCTTTTTCTTTCCATTTTTCAATAAACCCTTAAAAACCTAAACTTGTTTTATCAGTGATTTTAGGCACTTTCCCCCAAAACTGGGGGAACAGATTAGAATCCACATTTAGAATCTTAAATTACACATATTCTACTACCCAAGATCTTTTGCACAATGTCACTTCTTTCCCCTTCCTTTCCATCTCCATTGATGTCTTTTTTTTTTTTTTTGCAGGACAATGAGGGTTAAGTGACTTGCCCAGGGTCACACAGCTAGTATGTGTCAAGTATCTGAGGTCAGATTTGAACTCAGGTCCTCCTGAATCCAGGGCCATCGCTTTATCCACTGTGACACCTAGCTGCCCCCTTCCACTGATGTCTCTTGTTTAAACTCTTGCAAGAGCCTCCTTAGCTATTTCAATCTCTCCTTGAATCCAATCTATCCTTCACAAGTGTATAACCAGATTAATCTTCTAAAAGTACTGCTTTGATCATATCACTTGCTCCCAAAAAGAAATCTTCAATGGCTCTCTATAATCTGTCAAATAATATTCAAATGTCTATAGCAGGTGTCAAACTCAGCAGCCATCTCCAGAGTGCTGTCTGAACCAGATTAAAATGCAATTGGGAAATGTCTAACAAAACAAATAAAAATACTATGAAACATAAATAATGTTAATTTGTGGTTGCTGCCCACAGGCATCCATTTTTATTTGCATTTGACACCAGTGGCCTTCAGTATGAACTCCATCCTATATTCCCTTTTAAGAACCCTCAGCTTTGGGGGCACCTAGGTGGCACAGTGGATAAAGCACTGGCCCTGGATTCAGGAGGACCTGAGTTCAAATCCAGCTTCAGACACTTGACACTTACTAGCTGTGGGACCTTGAGCAAGTCACTTAACCCTCACTGAGCCACTTAAAAAAAAAAAAAGAGCCCTAAGCCTTAGCCTACTGGAAATGCTCTCCATTTCTGAACCCTGACTTTCTCACCAATGCTTCTGGTCATTTTTCATGTGCTTGGAATGCTCTACTACTGCCCCACCCCACCCTGCCCCACCCCCAAACATGAATCCATCTCCACTTTTAAAATCTTCAAGGTCCAACTCATATAATGCCATGATGCCCTCTTTCCTGTTGCCATCAGTAAGGAAGATAGTAGGGGCAATCTAGAGAAGCAAAATGCAGATGGACAAGGTAAAGAAATAATTAAGAAAAGTAGAAGTCTTTCTTAGGATCCAGTAGAATTAGATGATTTGGAAGGAGTGATAGAATGAAGAGGCTATGTGCTTAGAGGATGGATGGTTTAGAGATCTGTCATCTAGTCTAACCCCCTTGTTATACGGATGAGGAAACTGAGGTCTCAGTGAAGGACTACTTAAAGATCACTCATGTTACTGCCAAACAGTGAAGGTAGAAGATTGGGTTTAGCTCACCAACTCAGAATTACCTGGCTTAAGAGATCCACCAGTCTTAGCCTCTCTGGTAGTAGGATTTACTGGTATCAGCCACCACACATAGCCTCCTTTGCTCCTATTCAGGAACTGATAAATGGAGCAAGAGTATATCACAGGACCATGTCGATTAGATTCAATACAGATTTCTGTTACACATTCTCAACAATGTGTAACAATCCTTTCTTTGTTGTTCAGTCATTTATTTCAGTTGTATCAACTCTTCATGACCTCTTGGGGTTTTCTTGGCAAAGATACTAGAGCAGTTTGTCATTTCCTCCTCCAACTCATTTGACAGATGTGGAAACTGAGTCAGGCAGAGCGAGGTGACTTGCCCAAGGTCACACAGCTAGTAAGTGTCTGAGGCAGGATTTGAGCTCAGCAAGATTAGTCTTCTGTTATCATTGTTATCCACTAACCCAATTAGCTGCCCATGGCTTGCTGTTAGCTCTAGGATAAAATATAAAGCCATCTGGTCCAATTTCTTACATTCTCCACCAGGAAATACCTGGTGCATAGTAATCACAGTAGCAGCCAGTAAGGTGGTACAATGGAGTAACAGTGTTCTGAGTTCGAACTAGCCTCAGGAAGTTTCAAGCTGTGTGATCCTGGGCAAGTTACTTAACTACTGTCTGCCTCAGTTTCTGCATCTGTAAAAGGTGGGCAGTGGTGATAATAGCACCTACCTCTCAGGGTTGTTGTGAGGATAAAGTGAGTTAATATTTGTTTGTTTGTTTGTTTTGCAGGGCATTGAGGGTTAAGTGACTTGCCCAGGGTCACACAGCTAGTAAGTGTCAAGTGTCTGAAGTCAAATTGGAACTCAGGTCCTCCTGAACACAGGGCCGGTGCTTGATCCACTGTACCACCTAACTGCCCAAAATGAGTTAATATTTGTAGAACCTTGTGCAAGCCTTGAAGCACTATATAAATGCTAGCGATTATTATTAGCTAGAGAAAAAGATAACTAGGGAACTTTTGAATTCAGAATAAAAGTACCTGTGTTCATGCTACTGCATCTTAGCAGGTTTGGTCACCAGGGGGCATTTCTTCCTCTCCTTTCTAAAATGTAACCTGCTCTGACTGAGCTCACTGTGCCCCTTTCCCCTACTTCAGGTGCCAGAGCAAGGAGCCCCCTTTAGGACAGCACTACTAAGAATTGCCATAAAGCCACCATTGGTGGTGACCACAGACTAGACCTGAAGCAGGTGAGTGTGTCCTGGCTGAGAACCAGTGCTGGGCAGAGGAGTCAGCCAGATCAGTGCCAGCCAATGTGAGCAATATATAGGCAGAATGACTGCAAGGGGACTCAGCTGGGACACAAGCCCAAACAAACAAACTTGAAAGATGATTTCACCAAGTTTGGGGGTGACATGGATTTCAGGACAAAGATAGATCACACCACAGGAAGGTTAAGAGGTTTTAAAGGGCTTCTCCTCTTTAAAGAATCTTCTAGTGTTGAACCATTTTTAGATCATAAAGAACAGAGATTGGGTGGAGAGATAATTGACCCTCAGAATGCTGTAGCTATGACAAAATAAAAGATACCATGAAGATCTCTGTTGGCAGAATTAATCTAGAAGTTACAGAAGATAAAATCTGGTAATACTTTGGCAGCTTTAGAGAGACTGAACCTACTGAACTTCCATGGATCCAAAGGTAAACAAAAGAAGACTTGTATTCATCTTCTTTTTAAAAAAAACAAATTAAAATTTGATTGTTGTCTTTTGGTTTTTTAACCTCACCATAATTTCTTCCAGTATCCTACCTTCCCCCTCCAAACTATCACATATAACAAATTGTATTTTTTTAAAGATTGAAAAAGAGAAAGAAGAAAAAAAATCAGAATAACATCAATATATTAAAAAAGATCTGAAGATATAGGCAATGTATAAGCCCTATGGATGTCCCACCTCTGCAGAGGGGTGGGAGTTATCGTCTCATATCTCTACTGGTGAGCCATAATATTATAATTTTGCAATGTTCACTTTTGATTTTTTTCTTGTAGTTTCTCTTTTTTTGTTTACATTGTTGTTGCAGTTCCTGTATATTGTTTTCTTGGCTCTGATGACTTCCCTCTGCATCAGTTTATGTATATCTTTCCAAGTTTTTCTGTATTCATCTCATTCATAATTTCTTATGGCACAATAATAGTCCCTTGCATTCATGTACAGCAATTTGTTTTGCCATTCCCTCCTCAGAGGAAATGATCATTCTATGATGATTTCCCTTATTCTATACCTGATGGCACAGTGGATAGAGCACTGGGCCAGAAGTCAGAAAGACCTGAATTCAAACCTGGCCTCATTCACTTACTAGTTTTGCCACCTTAGGCAAGTCCACTTAACTTTTGTTTGCCTCAGTTTACTCAACTGTTAAATGGGAATAATAATAGCACCTACCTCCCAGGATTGTTGTGAGAATCAAATGAGATAATATTTTTAAAAAGCACTGGTTGTTTTCCAGTGTCTGGAACATAGAAAGTGCTATATATATATAAATGTATATTCCCTTCCCCCTCCCATATTGCTATGGTACAAACCAAGCCACTCTGTGTCTCAAATAGAGATTGCTTAGAAGTCTAAGGGTGTGCAGCCAGGTGACACAGTAAATAGAGCACTCATCTTCCTGAATTCAAACCAGGCCTGAGACTTACTAGCTATGTGACCCTGGGCAAGTCACTTCCTCATCTATAAAATGAGCTGGAGAAGGAAATGGCAAACCACTCCAGTATCTTTGCCAAGAAAATCCCAAATGGTGTTTCAAAGATTTGGACACTTCTGAAAAACAACCGAACAACAAAGTCTCAGGGAAATACAGTTGTTTTCCAGATGTCTTCAGCAACTTTCACATTGTCTCAGTTTCAGGGACGCAGTATAATATAGTGAAAAGCGATCTAGACAGGGATATGTTCCCTAGAGTAGATTGTTAACACTTCAGTTTGAACATTTGCATCTTAGAAATTGGTAAATATTCCAAATCAGGGCTTGATTTCTTGTTTTGTTGTCTAGACTTCAAAAGTGATGGTGACAATGTTAATAATGCAGATTAAACTTAAAAGTATACATTTTATATATACTAATCCATTATGTTAGGTACTTAGGTTGTGCAGTGGATAGAGGTCTGGGCCTAGAGTCAGGAAGACATCTTCCTGAGTTCAAATCTGACCTCACAGCTCTTAGTAGCTGTGTGATCCTGGGCAAGTCACTTCATCCTTTTTTGCCTCAGTTTCTTCAACTGTAAAATGAGCTGAAGAAGAAAATTATAAACCACTCCAGTATCTTTGCCAAGAAAACCCAAAATGGGGTCACAAAGAGTTGGATTCCACTGAAACAACTGAACAACAATCTACAACTTTGTACTGTATATAATATACTATGAGTGTAATGTATTCATTTTCCCCTAGAGAGCCAATTGTTAAACATTTACCAACACACCGGTGGATCTAGGTCTCTTTCCCATAAGTTTTGTAGAACTCAGAACAGAAAGAGACCTCAGAGATCTTCTACCCCCCATTTTCCAAATGACTGATCCGAGGACTAAAGAGATAAATTGATTTGTTCAAAGTCACATAGCTAATAGGAAACACAGCTAGGACTAGTGCTTTCCTTTTTTTCTTTCCTCCTTCCTTCCTTTCTTTCTTTTTTGAGGCTAAGAACATTTTATTTCATAGATCTCAGGGGACATCAGAGTTGGAAGGACCTTACAAATCATCTAATTTGATTCCTTCATTTTACAGATAGGGAAACTGAGATTCAGGGAACTATGATTTATTCTGACCACAGATGAGGTTCCCTACCTTAAAGGCAACTTGTGTTTCCCATGTTTCTTGACTAGTTCTAATACTAACATGACCACAATCAAATCCCTTAACTTCTCTGAGGTTGTTTTCCTCATCCATAAAAGGAATATACTTTCAAGGCAGTCATTCTAAAACTTTCCCCATTTTACAGTCAAGGTAAAATTTTTGCTTTCCATAAGCAACTTTCAGGTCTTGGTCAAAGTAAAGTGCCAAGTATTGTCTATCTTCTGGTGTAGTAGGATCTGTGGATGGAGGAGGCTGGTCCTAACCAACCCTACTCTCCACCAAGGGCTCCAATCCATGGGAACCAGGGTTGCAGAGCAGCAACTCAAGGCTGTAGGTACTACCACTATATATTATAATATGTATGTATTTCTTAACCATTATATATATGTATATATAAATCATTTCTTGAGGTTTCTATTTTTTTCATTTGTTGTTGACAAAGTTTTTTAGTGTTCTGTCCTTAACCCCATTTCCCCCTTAAACTGTGTGGCTTTTATTGTGCTATTCTACATAGCATGGTGCTTTTTGGGAACTCATATCGCCTATTGTAGTCAAAATGACTGTACAATAAAATGCAGCTGTTGGAATATATATATTTTTTAAAGCCAAGTTTGTGAACCTTAGGTTGAGCATCCCTATTCTAGTCGAGGCAGGGAAAAGCTCTGAGGAAGGAGAGCTACTGTGAACTGTTAAATAAAAGGAGCCAGTTATGAAAGAAGAATCTAGGCCTTGAAAAAAGATTTTTCCTCAACTCTAGGTAGAAGAAGGGAGGCTACTTGGTCCAGGAAAAGAAGAAAGAAGGCATCATGAGAAGAGAAAACATATCTAAGCTCTCCAGTGCCCAAAGGGCTTGGGCTATATGTGTTCCCTACATGTGCAAGTCCTTATGTATTAGGGAAGAGGGAGGTTAGAATACTTTGCTACTTTCTCCTTATAATACCAGCTCAACAAATGTCTTTGCACTGAACTATATGCTCCTAATGGCTGAGTATAAAAAGTACGTGCATTGGTTGGGGCTCATGAGATATCATTTTAGGTGTTTGAAGCCAGGGTATCTTAAACTTGGAGTAACTGTAGTCAGGAGAACCCAACCTATAAGCATTAGTTGGACTTAAGAAGTCTAGATATGGTGCTAAAATAGTAAAGATAATAAATTCTAAGAATCCATTACAAAGGGAGATTATGATGGACTACAGGAGTAAGAGAAGACTTCATGGAGAAAGTAGAACTGGCAGGCTTCAGAAAAGGGAAGAACGAAGGGAATTAGGGAGAGGACATCTGAGGCATAGAAGGAAGTCAAGGTACATTTCTCTTCTCCTTTTCTCCCCCCCCCCTTTTAACCTCCTTTCCTTTCTTTATGTCTGCCAATGGTACCTGAGGGCATTATCCAACCTTGGGGTAACAATCAGGGCTAAATAAGTTACTGTAGCCTATTTGAAAGCATTATTATTAGGTGGGGCATTTGGCAACTGGAGAAAACCTGGTCCCTTCCAAAGATAAAATTCATAAAACCAAATACCAGCAATAAAAATAGCATTTTAATCACCCACTGGAATACCTAGAGAAAATGATTTCTGTGGTGTGTCCAGAAAGTACCCAAATTGGCATTAATTTCTATCACTTTAAGTCCAAAAATGCTATTCCTCTACAGAAAATGACCTGGTTCCCTGAAGAGTTCTTCCATTTAACATAAGCAGAATTACGACTGATCTCATCTTCCCACAGAAAGGCTGTCTAAGGTTGCACCTTTGCTGCTGACATAAGATGTTCAAGTCTTTCCCCCCCTCCAGCCAACTATTATATTCTCTAATTTACATAATGTTTAGAAAATTTTCTATTTTGGATTCAAGAAACTCTATTAAATTTGCCAGTTGCAATCTAACTCAATATCCCTGGCTTGCCATATCAGAAGACATAACAGATGATTAACCCTCAGGAATAGAGGTATCAAGGCATAGTAGAAAGACAGCCAAAGTCAGAGGACCCTGATTAATGTAATCTTAAACCATGAGTACTGAGGACTAAAGACAAATTCTGCCACCTACCTCCTGCCACAAAGGGGAGGGACTTACAATCTAGAAGGAGATAGGCATTTAGGTATATGCTCAATGTGGGGATTTGTTTTGCTGGACTATAAATGTGTGTTCTGAGGATTTTAAAAAAATTGTTCAATTGAGAGGTGGGGAGTAGGAGAAAGAGATTTTAAAATGCTTATAACACTGATGGATGGATGGATGGATGGATGGATGGATGGATGGATGGATGGATGGATGGATGGATGAAAGGAAGGAAGAAAGAAAGAAAGAAAGAAAGAAAGAAAGAAAGAAAGAAAGAAAGAAAGAAAGAAAGAAAGAAAGAAAGAAAGAAAGAAAGAAAGAAAGAAAGAAAGAGAAAGAAAGAAAGAAAGAAAGAAAGAAAGAAAGAAAGAAAGAAAGAAAGAAAGAAAGAAAGAAAGAAAGAAAGAAAGAAAGAAAGAGATAAATTAAAAAAAGCCAAAGGACCACAAGTATCCCTAGACAAGTGAAAATATCTCCAGGCCTATCTTCTCCTGTAAAATGAAGGGTTTGGACAGGACAATGTCCAAGGGTACCTTCCAGCTCTAAATTGAATGAGGGTAAATAATGAGCTAGAGAAAACTGGAGTAGAATCCCTTCCTTCATATTCCTAAATATCTTCCTGGCTCCAAAGGCCAGGATTATCCAGACCCTAATCTGATTGGGGAAACTTGTCTGAGGTCAAAAGGCTGTCTGCTGAGTAGCTCTGAAGGAGTATTTTTTTTTTACCTTCTTGCTGACTATCCAAATTCTTCAAGATCTCATGGCCCTAATTTTTGGACTAAGAACCTTTCAAAAAAGCTAGCCAATACAAAAACATCCTCAAATGCCTTTCAGACATCTCAAATTGAATGTCCAGTAGACCTCTTATACTCAATATGTCCAAAATGGAATTCATCCTCTTTCCCCCTAAATTCTCCCCCCACCTCCAAAATTCCCTGTTATTGTCAAGGATACCACTATCCTTCCAGTCCCCCACAAGTATCCTCAGACAAATGACACCACGACCTTCTACTCTTTACTATCTCTCACTCCTCATATCCCATCTGTTGTCAAGACCTGTTGATTTAACCTTTGCAATATCTCTGCAATACACCTCCTTTTCTCCCTTGATACTGCCACTACACTGGTGCAGGCCCTCATCACCTCAAGCTTGGACTTTTGCAATAGCTTGCTGGTGG
The DNA here is from genome assembly GCF_019393635.1 of Dromiciops gliroides. Lineage (NCBI taxonomy): Eukaryota > Metazoa > Chordata > Mammalia > Microbiotheria > Microbiotheriidae > Dromiciops > Dromiciops gliroides. Next base: position 159,324,954 of record NC_057866.1, on the reverse strand, counting down.
GGATCCCTGCCTCGTTTCTCCCCACTTTAATCCGTGCTCCATTCAGCCTCCAAAGTGATTTTCCTAAAGCTCAAAAGCCTGCCACATCCCAGTAACTTCCAGGGTCAAATACAGAATTTGTTTGGCATTCAAAGCCCCTTATAATACACCACCACCACCACCTTACTAGTCTTCTAATGCCCTATTTTTTTTTTGGTGGGGCAATGAGGGTTAAGTGACTTGCCCAGGGTCACACAGCTAGTAAGTGTCAAGTGTCTGAGGTCAGATTTGAACTCAGGTCCTCCTGAATCCAGGGCTGGTGCTTTATCCACGGTGCCACCTAGCTGCCCCCTTCTAATGCCCTATTTTCCCTTCCATGTACTATTTGATCCAGTGACAATGGCTTTCTCCATCTTCCATGGACAAGAACAATAAGACACTCCATCCCTGGACTCCAGGCATTCTCTCTAGCTTTCCTCTAGCCCTGGAAAACTCTTCCTTCTCATCTCTGCCTACTGGCCCTCCTAGCTTCCTTCAAGTCCTAACTAAAAATCTCCTCTTCCACAGGAAGCCCTTCCCATCTCTCTTAATTCTAATGCCTTCCCTCTGTTAGTTATGTCCTATTTATTCATTATATAGCATGTGTGTATGTTTATATTTGTTTGCTTATCTCCCCTATTAGATTGTGAGCTTCTTGAATGACTATGTTTTGCCTCTTTTTGAATCCCCAGAGCTTAGCACAATGCCTGGCACATGGTAGGATTTTAATAAATGCTTATTGACTGACCAACTGAATATATCCCCTAAAAAGATTAAAGATCAAAAGGTTCCCTATATACCAAAATGTTCATAGCAGCAAGCACTTTTGTGACAGCAAAAAAATTGGAACAAAGTGGATGTCTGTGGATTATGAAATGGTTAGAAAAACTGTGTGTCATGAACTATTTCCCAGCATTTATCATAGTACCTCAAATACAGTAGTCACTCAATTAATGCTCGTTGAAGTGATTTTTTGTTGTTGTTGTTGAGTCATTTCAATCATGTCCTACTCTTTGTGACCCCCATTTGGAACTTTTGTGGCAAAGACATTGGAGTGGTTTGCCATTTCCTTCTCTAGCTCATTTTATAGATGAAAAAGCCTAAGCAAACAGGGTTAAGTGACTTGTCCAGGGTCTCACAGCTAGTAAATGTCTGAGGTTAGATTTGAACTCAGGAAGATGAGTCTTCCTGACTTCAGGCTCAGTATTCTATGCACTGTGCTACCTAGCTGCCCTTGAAGTAAATTATGTCATAAAAAATGACAAATATGAGCTCAGGGAAACCTGTGAAGATTTGTATGAAATGATAAAGAGTGAAGAAAGCAGGAACATCACAATATATATAACAGTAATAGAAATCCAAAGAATAATAAAAGAAACTGAATTCTGAGGAATTGTAATGACCAATATTGGTCCCTTTGAACAAATCATGAAATGTACTTCAAAAGAGTAAGGGTGGGAACTACAGACATGAAATGCTACCAGATATGCTTACTCTTGGGGTTGGTTGTCTTTTTAAAATAATTTTGTTGTTGTTGTCATATATTTGATGATCATCCACAAGCACAGTTTTCTTTGACTTTTTTTTTTTTTAAACAAGGGACAAGTTAAGTCAGGGGCTATATCTGGAAGTGACAAATATGTATAAATAAAGGACATGAATAACCACTTTTTGGTAAAGCCATCAGTTAACTCTTGACTAAAATAAGTGCTGATTTAAATTGTGTACTACCTTACTCCTCATTGCCCCAGCCCTATAATTAATTGGGTGACACACCACTGGTACTGCCTTCACTGGCACAAGTTGTGTTGACCCTTTGGTACTCTCCCATCCTATGTTAGTCTTCTTGCTTTTTTAGATCCTTCCAGAGAATCTACACAACTCTTCAGAGGACTTCCTCAGGTTCCTTTAACTTTAAGAGTCTATGAATAAAGCATCACCCACTTCCTTTTTCACTCATATTCTTAATAATCCTTTTTATTCCAGTTCCCAGATAATCATAACAATCATAGCCAGGATTTATAGTATATAGTACTTGAAGGTTTGGCAAAGCACTTTACAAATATTATTTCATTTGATTCTCACAACAACCCTGTGAGGTAAGTGCTATGATGACCCCCATTTCACAGATGGGGAAGCTGAGACAAATAGAAATTTAGTGACTTAGGGTCACAATGACTGCTAGTAAGTGTCTGGAGCAGGATTCAAATGAATGCCTTCCTGATTCCAAGTCTGGCATTCTCTTTACTTCACCCTGTGACACTTAGCTGCCTGATAATAGTAACTGATATTCATAGACCATAGGTTTGCACAGTTCTTTATATATTTATTTATTTATTTCATTTGGGCTTCACAACAACCTGTGAAGGAGGTGCTACAGGTATTATTTTCCCCATTTTACAAATGAAGAAACTGAGGCTTTGAAAGACTGAGGGGCTAGTTCACAATTACACAGGTAGCAAGTGTCAGAGGTAAGATTTGAATCCAGGTCTTCCTGATTCTGTTTTCTCTACCATGCCACACCGATTTGGGAGGCACTGGGTTTCTCCTTACCGGAGGTCTTAACAAAAAAGCTGGTTGGCTATCAGATATGGGTACAGTAGAGAGGCTACTCTGTCTGATCCAGATTAGACTTGATGGCCTCAGAGCTGCCGTCCAACTCTTAAGACTTGGTGACTTCATTAACTGGCAATCACATACCTAAGGAATGCTCCAAGAGATAACAGAGACATTCGTGCTTATGGAAAAGTGTTGTCCATACAATAAACATTTATTAAGCACCTTTTATGTTCCACGCACTGTTCTGTGTCAACCTACCTTTAGCTTTGTGGGACCAAGACAGGGCTAGATTGAGGTGTAATTTCTTTCATGTATGAAATAGACCATGAAGGTAATCCCTGGTGGGGCTGGAGCATCCTCATTAAATTAGGATTCTGAACAGATGACTCTTAAATCTTCTCCTTCCTAAAGTTCTTTGGATATTCCTAGCCTTTGGAGCTAGGAAGATATTTAGGAAATAGAAAGAAGTTCTATTCCAGCTTTCTCCAGTTTATTATTTCTTTTCATTGAATATCTCCCTCTGTCTCCACCCCCTCCCCCCCATGATTATAGGTCGAAATGAGTATCTGAAATAGTCTTGAAGGGTGTGAAAATTTAGCTGAGGGATGTATTAAAAGAAGAAAGTTCAGCATTGCCCTTGTGCCTTGAAGAACATCAGCATATTGAAGTTAAGATGTGAGGGATGAAGGAACTCAGGATATTTATCTTGGAGAAGGGAAGACAATGGAGTATGATGTCTGCCCTTAGAAGAACTGTCATATGTTTTACATAATTGCAAATTTATAAGCTATATCTGACTGTTTACAACTTCAGGGAGGGGGAAGGAGAGGGAAAGAGCAATAGAATTTGGAACTCAAAACTTTAAATTAAAATGTGATTATTATTTTTTTTAAAAAAGAACTGTCATAGGAAAAATAGTTTAGATTTCTTCTGCTTATACAGAGAGCAGAATTTGGGTCAATAAATAGAAATTATAGTGGGAAGAATTGGGGCTCATTCGAAAGAAAAGCTTCCCAATTATTAAAGTGAACTAAAAATGTCAGGGGTTGACTTAGGAGGACCCATAACATAGAAAGTGGAAAACCATTGAGAGATCATTTAGTTTTATTCCCACCCTGTTTTTCTACATAGAGGAAGAAATAGGGGCCAGAAAGATGAAGACCCAAAGTCAAACAACTGCACAAAATAATGGAACTGGGTTCCAAACCTGCATCTGCTGGTTCCTAGTCTTCTCCTCTGCCATGTTGCCCGTGGGCTCTCCCCAACTCCCACCCCTCCTCTCAAGGCCAATAATGTCAAGTGTGAAAAACCAGGGCCCAGTTAGTCTGCCTCCTTGGAAAGGTTACTTCTCACACATTTTTAATGGTTCTTTCACAAACAACCCAATGTATCCAAGCTGTAAAACTTTACCATCCACAATGTTTTACTTCTATTTTCACTGTGGTGGGAACCTAGCCTACAGGGTTAATTTTTCCAAATGCCTTTTACATTGAGATGGTGTCTGGAGCCCACATGAGCTTTCCTTCTCCTCATCTTCCAGACCCCCCTCTTTCAAAATCTAGGCTTCTACACAAATCTCTCCTGTCTTGAGTGAACTAGATTATCAAGGATTGTGCCTTTAAATTTTTTTCCTTCTTCCATGGTCTAATGGAGTCCAGAACCGTCTCATAAAGGATGGTTTAGTTTTGGTTTGTCTTGGACAGTATCTGTGACTTAATTGGTATAAAGACCTGATGAAGAAATGTCCTCTTCCAATGCAGGTTGGTACCTGCTCTGAAATTTGAAGCCTAAAGATTGTCTGGGGGCTCTGAGAAGTTAAATACCTATGGTCATACAATCATTAAGTGTCAGGGGTAAGAAATGAACCTAAGTCTCCTTTACTCCCTTGAATGATAAGATTTGAGTTTTGCTTTCTATAGGTATAGGGAGACCCCATAGAGGGCAGCTAGGTGGTTCAGTGGATGCAGCACAGGGCCTGGAGTCAGGAAGACTCATTTTCCTTAGTTCAAATCTGGACTCAGATACTTACTAGCTGTGATACCCCGGGCAATTCACTTAACCCTGTTAGTCTCAGTTTCCTCATCTAATGAACTGGAGAAGGAAATGACAAACCACTCCAGTTTCTTTGCCAAGAAAACTCCAGATGAGGTCATGAAGGGTCAGACACAACTGAACAACAAACATTTAAAAAATAATTTTAAATATCAGTTAGAAAAGGAAGGAATTTGGCAGTCAGATTCAAAAAGTGAACATCCACTGAGCTATTTTGAGAATGTATACAATATGCAATATCCCTAGCTCCTTATGCTTTGAACCCCATTTTTCTAAGACCCAAACATTTGTTAAGGGTTAAAATTCTAGCTAGTCTGTCTAAAATATCTAATGAGTGGTCGCCAATAAATTATAAGCTTTAGCAAGAGTTAGACTTTTAAGCATTTATTAAGGAGAATAAGAATTTGATAAAGAGAGAGAGAAAGGCCTAGATTCCTATCTATTAAAGGGAGAGCACATTTCTAGCTCCGCTCTCCACCAGAGTCCAAAGGAAAGAGCGCAAGACTGAGCGCCAGTCTCTTTCTTCCCCCTCCCACTAGTCCACGTCACTTCCTGATGCCAAAGAAAAGACTCCTGGTCTTGCCCTCAAAGACCTTCGCTTCATGGGCAGAACTCTTCTACAGTAAGTATCCAGCAGGTGGCGTTATTCCAATCGTTACACATTTAATGTGATCCATTCAAGGTAATATAGGTATGCAATCATTTCATTAATGATCTGGCTCTCACAACCAGAGTTCTTTCTTTTCTGTCTATACAATGACCTTGTGTCATATGTTCAGTAGCATCAACAAGAATAGATAAACTCATAAGAACATATCCCTGAACTAATAATAGAACTCAATGGGAAAGATGATTTGCTTTCTCTCTTAGCTTTTTATAAAGTTAGGTTGGACCCTTTCTATGAAGCCTGTGGACTCATAGGTTTATGACCCTATGGTTAATAACCATGTCATGATTATTAAGGACCTGCTTGACCATTTATTCGGGTAACTAAGCTCTTTACTTTTCCCATCTCATAATTGCTAATTATCTGGTTGTTTCGCTAAATAAAACTACTACTTAACAGGGAAGAGAAGTAGGAAAGTGGAATATGCTCTATCTATCCAGTTAGCTACTTCTTTTTTTTTTTTTTTGGTAAGGCAATTGGGGTTAAGTGACTTGCCCAGGGTCACACAGCTAGTAAGTGTCAAATGTCTGAGGTTGGATTTGAACTCAGGTCCTCCTGAATCCAGGGCCAGTGCTCTATCCACTGTGCTACCTAGCTGCCCTGTTATCTATTTTTAATGGCTCTGGGTACAATACTCAAAGGCAATTGGAGCTGAAAATAATGGGCAAAACTAAGTTTGGAGGATCTATATGCTGAAGAACATAGGTAGAGCTAAGTTCTCAGCACTCTTCTCCCCACACATCACCTACAGAATCAAGGAAATTCTTTAGTCTGGTATGAAAATTCCTCTGCCATGACCCTTGATTTTTTTTCCTTTCACTTTATCCCCTAGTAGTACCCTATACTCCAGTCAAGTTGGCCTTCTTAATGGTCCCCAAACATATCATGTGTATTCCTAATGTTTTCTCTTTTCTCACCTTGTTCCTCCTACCAATATTGCCCTTCCCTGTGCTGTCTCTTTATTTAAGTCTTAATCTTCTTTCAAGGCCTAATACAAATTCTTCTTTCTCTGGGCAAACTTTCTGAGTAACTCCCTAGCACCCTCAGTGTTCAATGAGGACCCCTTTCTCTGAACTCGAACCCAAAATGGGAGGGGGCAATGAGGGTTAAGTGACTTGCCCAGGGTCACACAGCTAGTAAATGTCAAGTGTCTGAGGCTGGATTTGAACTCAGGTCCTCCTCAATCCAGGGCCAGTGCTTTATCCACTACACCACCTAGCTGCCCCCGAACTCTTACATTATTTACTGCTTTTTGGTTGCTGCTCAGTTATTTAGAATTTTATTCTATCAAGAGTAATAAGAATGTTATCCTAATAATAATAATAATTTGATTCTAAACTTAGTAAATTATCAAGAATGCTCAAATAAACAGAAATTAAAATGATCATACTCAAAGCCATAAAGCCCGCTTTATTTATAATTTAATGCATCTGATAACTTTTATAAAATAATAGCAAACCATGGACAGCTAGGTGGCGCAGTGGATAAAGATCCGGTCCTGGATTCAGGAGGACCTGAGTTCAAATCCAGACTCAGACACTTGATACTTACTAGCTGTGTGACCCTGGGCAAGTCACTTAACCCCCATTGCCTTGAAAAAACAAAACAAAACAAAATGGCAAAATAATAGCAAACCATGATGTGTTTCCATGTCCTCTTTGATCTTTTTTGTATATACGTGTTTTACTTGTTGCTATTATTGTCTTATATAATTATAATAAAAATATATAATTTATATAATTGTCATGATATATGTACATGTTTGTATATATGCATGTGTCTATATTATATTTATATAATTGTTCTCCTAATGCTCTCTTTACTCTCCATCATTCTATAAAAGTTTTACCATTTTTACATGTCTTCTTTATGTTTGTTTTCTCTTATGATACTAAAATAGTCTATCATATTCTTATACCACAGTTCTTTCATTGGACATAATTTTTTTCCTTTTCTTTTCTTGGAGGCAATTGGGGTTAAGTGACTTGCTCAGGGTCACATAGTAAGCATCTGGGCCAGATTTGAACTCAGGTCCTTTAGAATCCACGGCTAGTGCTCTGTCCACTGTGCTACCATGTAATTTTTTTTTTTTTAGTATTACAGATAAATAACAGATAAAACTTGTATAAATATCTTTGTGCAAAATCGTTTTCCCCCCCAAAGACATCCTGAAGGTTTGATTTTATATATAGCTAGCTGTTCTGGGCTCCGTTTTATCATAAATACTGATGTCTGGCTAATCTTACTAAATCACAATTCACTTTCTATAGATCACTTTCATGACTGATCACTTTCCTCACAATCATATGAGAAAGGCTGGACAAATATAATCATGTCCATTTTATGGATAACAAAACTGAGTCTGAGCCATGTGAAGTCATATAGCTATCATCACTATTGACTGGCAGGGCCAGAATTCAGATCTAGGTCTTCTGATGACCAGTCATGTGCTTTTCTTACTCTGTCACATAAACTGATTTCCAGTCACTCTGCTAAATAAAACCTCTTCTCTAGTCAAGCCATTCCCATAAACATGCCTTATTGATTCCCACTTCTATGTAAGACTAACTCTTGTTGTTCCTGTTTCTTGAAATGCTCTAGGCTCTCATGTCTGCCTAGCGAAATCCTATGTATCCATAAGGTCAAACTTAAGTCTCATCTCATGTCCAAAATCAATTACGAAGCACTTTAGAGCTATAAGAGACAAAGAGAGGTAACAAGTCTGTTTTAGAAATCCTCAGTCACTTAACAAACATTTAATGAATGCTTACTATGTGTCAGGCACTGTGCTCACCTCTGGGAATACAAAGACAGGCAGAAAGTTAGTCCCTCTTCTCCAGGAACTTATGATTTAAAGGGGAAAAACAGCACATAAAAGGGAGCTGAACAGAGGGAGGGGAAATTGATGGAGGAGTATGGTAGCCAGGTCATTCATGAACTTGGTGGACTCAATGTTATGTAGGAACTGAGCTAAATTTTTAATCTACTCTTTTCTCCACCCCTAAAAGTGGCATAGGGAGAGTATGCTCTCTACCCAAGGTGTTGGGCGGACGGAAGTGGGGGGCAGGAATGCTTGTATATTTGTTCTTACTGTATCTTTGAAGTAAATATCCCTTCATCAAACCTACTCTACCTTAATTGGTTAAATAGAACCAGGGCTTGTCGTTGACCCCTAACAATGAGGAGGGCAGCAGGGGAACACAGCCAGCTGGGGCTTGAGCTGATGAGAATAGAGAAAAGGTCACTCCAGACTACTTAGGGTACCCTGGAAACTTGAGGGGGTAGATACAGCCAACTTGAATGTAGGAAAGTTAATCTAAAGCATGCATGCTATAGTATAATATCCAAATAGGAAAAGATCTCAAAGACTGTCTAGTTCAGTTTGTATTTAGTCATTGAGTCTTTGCTTGGGTTCCAATGATGGAACCCCAAGATAACTCCATTCCAATTTTGGACAGCTCAAATTGTTAGTGATATGGGGGATTCCGATAGGAGAATGCACGTGGGTTCTTAGGATTCCTCTGTAAAGAATTACACTCTCGCACAAGACCTAATCAGGAATAAGAGAACAGGTTTATTGGGGTACAAGAGAAACCAGCCGGGAGGAAGGTTTTGCCAGAACAAAACGCTTTCCTCCCCGGCTAACTTGTGGGGTGCCATTTTATAGGGTTTAGATGGGGGTGGGTAAGAGTCTCTTATTGCGTGAGGTCTTCCCGCGTTGTGCTGGGGTTGGAAGAATCCCTCGTGAGAGATCTGGTGGTGGGTGTCAACTTTGTCCTGATGGGTCTAAGCAGTCTGCTGATGGGTGGTTCCAGGTGGTCTTCTCCTGGATTACCTCATCCAGATGCTTAGAATGACTGGAATGTAGGGTGATGGTCCTGGAGCATGCTCAGTTCGATCTGTGCCGCTTATCTCCGTTAGGTGAGTGTGTGTGTCCTTGATTGTGTTCAAGGAGAGGCCTACTTGATTTTAAGGGAAAACCCCTGAGGTTTCAAGGAAAAAGTTCCTTGAACCCCCCCAGAGAATTGTTGGGGTGACCGGGGCCCATAATCCTCCCATGACATTAGGAAGTTAGTTTTTTCCCCTTATATTGAACTTAAATCGAACTCTTTCAGTTTCTACCCAATGCTCCTCCTTCCTAATTGTATACTATCTTGTATCTCCTATTATTTTCCTTGTTTCAGTCTAATCTTACCAACTAGGCCTTTGAGGCATGTATAACTCTTTTTTTTTTGGGGGGGGGTGAGGCAATTGGGGTTAAGTGACTTGCCCAGGGTCACCCAGCTAGTAAGTGCCAAGTGTCTGAGGCTGGACTTGAACTCAGGTCCTCCTTAATCCAGGGCTGGTGCTCCATCCACTGTGCCACCTAGCTGCCCCAGCATGTATAACTCTTACTTCAGCATGGCCCGCTCCCATGTTAAACAAAATGTTAAACAATATAAAGGACTCTTAATAAATAGTTGTTGACTGTTTGCTTCCCTTGCTTGAGAGAGAATGAGGCAAGAACAGAAGATTAAAGAGTCCCATTTGACTAGAATGTAGAGTAAAAGAAGCACGAAGATACAACTGGAAATATAGGTTAAAACCAGCTGCCTTGATTTTTTAAGATGTTTATGCTTTACTTGGTGGATGTATTGGGAATGGAAAGGAGGGAATGGATCCAAGAGCTATTGCAGAAACAGAAATTGCTTGACTGGGGAACTGAATGGATTATAAGGGATGGAGAAGATCTCTTAGTGCCCCAAACAAATCTCTAAGACTATCAATTACAGAGGTGTTGATGATCTCAGTGGAGGGAGTTTTTTCATAAGAGTTCTCAATTGAGAGCTGTGAGGACTGCTCCCTCCCTTGGCCAATCTGTTTTATAGACACTATTGGAAAACTAGAAAAGTCAAGTGTTTGCTGGTGTGTTTGTGTGTGTGTGTGTGTGTGTGTGTGTGTGTGTGTTGGGGGCGGGGAGGTTGGAAGCATGGTTGAGACCTTCTCACTCATCCCACCCCATCCCATTCCCAATCTCTCCAAGAATGTAAATAGACACTGTTTTCAAGACAATTGAAAGAAAGTAGAATATCAATAGTAGAGCAGAAAGAGTGAACAATGGGCTGTGGAGATTAGTTATAGAATTGGAGATAGGGCTATTGAGAGAGTTGGAAACTATAGATAATAGATAGATAATAGTGGAACACTGGGAGAGGTAGGGTAATGAGAAAAAGACTGACTGTGGCTTTAAGTTGGCTCCTAGGTTTAGAGTTAGAAGGGATGCCAGAAGTTATCTAGTCAGATCCCCTACCCTTCCCAGAGAGGAATCTTATCACTGTCTGATTTTAGGATTTAGGATTAAAAGGGACCTCAGCAGTCACCTAGTCCAACACCCTGATTTTACATATGAGGAAACTGAGGCAGGCACATATTATTGTTGTTCAATCACATCCCCCTCTTCCTGACCCCATTTGGGGTTTGCCACTCCTTCCTTCTCCAGCTTTTCTTCTCCTTTCCTTCTGCAAATCATTTCACAGATAAGAAAACTGAGACAAACGGTTAAGTGATTTACCCAGGGTCACACAGCTGGTAAAGGTCTGAGGCTGGATTTGAACTCATGAAGATGAGTCTTCCTGATTCCAAACCCATTGCTCTATCTGCTGGGCCACAAATTGGTGAAGTGATTTGCCCAAGGTCACAAGTAGTGAGTGACAACTAGGATTTGAATTCTTCCTACTGTAAGCACTCTTTTGAATAATCCATTCTTTCTCCCTCTGGTCAGTTTCTGAATGGATTCCAGGCTACTGGTCTTTTCTATGGGACGTGGAGAGATTAATTTTGATCTCACCATTTGAATTATCCTGTTTGGCTGTCAAAAATGTTACATTCTAAAAAAATTTTTTTTTAAATGTTACATTCTAATTAAGCAATTGTAGATTGACTAAGCAGAGATTAGCATGTAGTACTTACCTAGAGCCCAGTGAGCTTTTTTTTATTGGGGGGGAGGGGGTATGAGGGTTAAATGACTTTCCCAGGGTCACACAACTAGTAAGTGTCAAGTTCTAAGGCTGGATTTGAACTCAGGTCCTGCTGAATCCAGGGCTGGTGCTTTACCCACTGCACCACCTAGCTGCCCCCAGTGAGCAAATAGAAAGAAAAGAAGAACAGAGAGGGGGCAAAATGACACCTAGACAGAGCTCTGTCATGGTGGACAAAGCTGAGAGGTACATAGATATATAAAAAATAAGTAGCAATTATCCCAAGCAATCATACCAGGATGTGGGCTTGAAAGATAGAGCTCAAGCTTATGTTCTTTTCTCTGGTGCAAATTCATCTCAATTCAATTCAATATTTTAGTCATTTTAGTGCATACAATGGAAAAGGCAATGTACTTTGGTGAACTTGGATTCACTGAAGCTGAGTTCAAATCCCAGTACCTGCCACTTACCATTAGTGTGGCCTTGGGCCATTTATTTCATCTCTCTGGGCCCCAGTTTCCTAGTATGTCAAATGAGGGGGGATTATACTTGAAGGTCTCTAAGGGCCTTTCCAACTCTAGGCTATGATCCTTTGATCAATTCATAGTACTCTGGGAAGAACGCTGACTCAACTCTGGAACAACTTTGGACTCTAGCTCACATTTCTAGACTCTAAGTTTATCACTCTTGAATAACGTAAGTCAATAATATATGATTTTTGAAGAGTGGGAACTCTATCATTGTAGCTTTTCTGTAACATAGTAGGTGAATCTCACAGCTGGCATCAGAAGTAAGATTTGAATCCAGGTCTCCATTGACCCCACTGCCTCTTAATCATCAACTGGAATGATAGATAAAACATTTAGGCAAAGGCTGGAGTGTGGAGGTAAAGAATATAGTTTGAGACCTGAGGTCTGAACATGAGTGTCTAGAAAACAGCTCTACCTTTTGTGAAGTTCTTAGTATCATGGAATCACAGCATCAGGTCAGGGGAAGACCCCAGAGCCAACTTCTCCAGCTCCTTTATTTTACATTGGAGAAAACTGAGGCCCACGGAGAAAAAGTGACTTAACCCAGGGAAATTACATGGGTAATCAGTGACAGAGACGGGGTTCTAATGCACATGGTATGACTCTAAAGCCTGAATTCTTTCCATGGCACCATGCTGGCTTGACTTGGTTTGTTCTCCTTGATGTTCTCTAGGCCCCTACACCCTTGGGTTTGGGGAAGAGAAGACTCAGGAAAGGGGTCTGGCCCCCCATGGTTTTGGGACCTTGGTTGTGGTCGCATAGTGCAACTCAAGAAGACTGAGAAGAGTGGTGTGGAGATGATCATCTCTGACTCTATCATCACCCTGTTGCACTCTGGGGAAAAAGCTCCATTCACCCCTTGCTAGTTACAATTTTGCATCTATGGCAATGGTTTTCTATTTTAATTATATATCCATGTACAACACCTTTTTTTAAACCGTAGGTGGGGAGAGAGGCTCCCAGGATAAGACAGGCGAGGAAGATGATTATGAAGTAGATGATACCCTAGCAAAATGTTCTGTGTGTCAAATATTTCTTATTACTAGGAGGGGGATATGGGGAACAGAGGAAAAATCATCAAGGCAAGACTGATTTGCTAACAATTCCTTCCACCATTAACATATATTTGGCACACATCTCAAATCTCCCTTCACTCACAAAAATGTCCTACACGATCCCTAACCCCAGGTATTGTGTGTAACCCACACTTTAATAATGATAGCTTATGGTTCTTACAAAGCACTGCTACCAAAGTTATCCCATGCAATCTCAAAGTTTGGAGAAATCTAAGAGGCCACGTCCAACTAGTACCTAAACAAGAATTTGCCTTACAACACAACCAATGAGAGGCAGCTAGGTGATATATTGATTGGATAGAGCATTAGATTTGGAATTGGGAAACCTGAGTTCAAATTCTGATACTCACTAGCTGCGTGGCCCTGGGAAAGTCACTTTGATGTAGGAGGCAAAAAGGGGTGAATAGAAAAAAACCTAAGACCCAAGCTTTAATTCAGATATTAGCTCTAAAAGGGAGTCAGATCCCAGTTAATGGATAACTTATGTTAGGTTCTCATACCCATAGTGATCAACATCCATAACGGACCAGAACGGGTCAGTTCAAAATAACAATAAAGGAAAAAGACAACCTATAGAAATTCTCATGAAAAATGATTCTATTTTGAAACTAGTCATGGGAATCGGAAAGAGACATGTGCAGAAAAGGCCAAATTTGTCCTCAGATTCACCTTATGACGTGTAAACACCCAAAACACACCTCCACTGAAAAAGGTACCCGCCTCAGGGGTTGGCTTAGGACCCCCAGGAATTCCAAATTAGGATAAGCCCTCCCTTGTAACACCCCTAGGTGGAGAATATTATGAGTAGGACAGGCCCTCCCCTGTACCTCCCCAAGGTGGAGATTATTATAATGAGACTGATAATCAATTTATCCATACTATAAATATAACTGTCTTTCCTTTCCTTATTTGAGAGATACCTTCCAATATTCTGGTTCTCTCCCTGTGGTCACCCACAGTATTGCAATAAAACTTGGGAAACTGAGTCACTGAGTCTTGTCATTCTTTTGGGATGACTCACAATCAATTGGACCCCCAAATTCTAGCCCACATCAACTTCATCTCTATTTGCCTCAGTTTTTTAATCTAAAAAATCAGGTTAATAATAACACCTACTTCCCAGGATTGTTGTGAGGATAAAATGAGATAATGTCCATAAAGTATTTTGCAAACCTTAAAATGCTGTATAAAAACTAGCCGCTGTTATCATAGTCACCCAGCCTCAACTTGAACAGGTGGCTCACTACCTTCCAAAGAGAAGTCCATCCCACTTCTGACTAACTTCATTGCTAGAAAGTGTTTCCTTATATTGAATCTAAACCAGCTTCATGTCAACCTCCACCCATTACTCTAATTTAACAAAAAGAAGCCTTTATCAAGTGCCTACTGTGTGCCAGGAACTATGCGAGGCATCTGAAATGCAAAAGCAGAAACAACACAATCCCTATCCCCAATGAGCTTACATTCTATTGGAGAGAATACCTCATAGATAGATAGATAGATGGATGATAGATAGAGAGATAGATAGATAGATAGTGTGTGTGTGTGTGTGTGTGTGTGTGTGTATAAAAGGCATATGTAAAGTAATACAGGATAATTTCTAGAAGGAGAGAAAGCCAACAATTTGAGGATTAGGAAAAGCCTTCTATAGTTAATCAACTTGCATTCATTAAGCCCCTCCTGTATTCCAGGCACTGTGAAAAATGCTGAAGCTACAAAGAAAGACAAAAGACAGTCCCTGCCCTCAAGGAACTCATGATCTAATGAGGGAGAATAGGGAGTATAGTAAATTGTATCTTGGTCCTCTGGGAACCAATGGAACAAATCTAAGCTCTTTTTCCCAGGAGGACATTTCAAATACTTCAAGATGGTTGCACACTACAACTCAAGAAGATTGAGAAGAGTGGTGTGGAGAAGAAGTATGATTATCTTTCCATCTACCATCATGGGGAAAAAAGCTCCTCTCACCCCTTGCTAGTTACAATTTTGTGTCTAGGGCAATGGTTTTCTTATTTTAGTTATGTATCCATATACAACAATCAAGATGTAACTCTTCTTCAGGTTAAACATTCCCAGATTCTTCAACTGATCTTCAGATAACATCTTTACCAGTCCACTTACCTTATTAGAATTTCTCTTCTGGGATTATTTCCTATATTGTGGTGCCTAGACCTAAGCACAGTATCTCAGATGTAACCTAACACAGGCAAAAGATTGAAGGAACTCTGATTTTGCTTATTCTGGATGTTAACTCTCTCAATGAAGCCTTTTTATCTGTCTTTCCATCCCATTGACTCATATTAAGATTGAGGTCCATTAGCTCCCCCAGATCTTTTTCATAGGTGTAATTGTCCAGCTATGACTCCCCCAACATATATTTATGAAGTTAATTTTGAAACCCTAGTTTTGATCCTATTAATTTTCATCTTATTCAATTTTAGCGAAATTTTTGGATTTGGACTCTGACACAATATGTCAGCCATCTCTCCAAGCTTCATGTCACTTGTCAATTTGCTAAGAATGCTATCTGTACCTTTATCCAAATCTTTAATAAAAATGTCAAATAGTGCAACAGGGAGGGCAAACTCCTAGGATGGTCCACTAGAGATCTCCATCCAAGTTGACATCATGAATGACTCCTCTTTGGATCTGGTAATTCAATTAGTTCTGAATACACAGAACTATACTATTGCCTATCTATACTATTATACTAGTACTATGGTACTATATGTAATGCACATATATATATATATATATATATAATACTAGTAATATATATGCTATCTCTCCATCTCATCAAGAAAGCATCATGATGGATTTTGTCCAATGCTATGCTGAAATCTAAGTAGTGAACAGTCAACAAACATGCCTACTATGTGCCAGGCCCAGTGCTAAGTGCTGGGTATACCAAAAGAAGCAAAAGACAGTCCTTGTCCTTAAGAATGTTTGCCCTCAGGGGCAGCTAGGTGGCTCAGTGGATAGAGCACCGGCTCTGGAATCAGGAGTACCTGAGTTCAAATCTGGCCTCAGACACTTAACACTTACTAGCTGTGTGACCCTGGGCAAGTCACTTAACCCCAATTGCCTCACTAAAAAAAAAAAAAAGACTGTTTGCCCTCAAGGAGCCCATACTCTAATGATATAATATATTAACAATTTTACTCTGACCTACCAGTTTAACTAGCTTGTTGTTCATTCCCATCAGCCTGTGACCACAGCTATTCTTTCTCTGATCCTCTAATCCTTTACTTGTCTCCACCTTAGCTTAAAAATAGCCCTTGTTTGAGGCCCAGAACACTCTGTGAGGTAGGCAGTGCATTTTTATTTCCATTTTATAGATGGGGAAGCAGTTCAGGGAAATTTAGTGACTTCACGCAAGGACACACAGTTAACAAGCTATAGCCTTAAACTCACATTTTCTGGTTTCAAGTGCAGTGCTCTTTTTGGCATAATGTAGAGTGTCCCAGAAATCTTGACGCAGTTGTAAGCTATTAAAGCTTACATGATTGCAGGTAGAAGAATTTCTAAGCAACTAAAGCTTATTTTAATTCTAAGCTATTAAAGTTTACAACTGTACCAAGATTTTTGGGACACCCTACATAATGACATCAAACCATGATATACCCAACAAAGCATTATTTTTTTTCTCAACAAACATTTATTTTTTATTTTCCATTTACATGTAAGGGTAGTTTTCAACATTCATTTTCATAAGATTTAGAGTTCTAAGTTTTTCTCCCTCCCTCCCTCCCTTTTCCTCCCCCCTCCACAAGATCGCAATCAGGTTATATATGTACAATCCACAAGTGTTCTTTTTATCAGTTCTTTCTATAGGGGTGCATAGTAAGCCTCCTCATTAGTTCCTTGGGATTGTCTTGGATCATTACACTGCTGAGAGTAGTTAAGTCATTCACAATTGCTCATTGAACAATACTGATGTCACTACACACAATGTCCTCTCAGCTCTGCTTACTTCACTATACATCCATGTTCATTAGTCTTTCAAGGTTTTTGGGGGATCATCCTGTTTGTCATTTCCTGTAGCACAAGACCATTCCACTACAATCATATAACACAGCTTTTTCCATCATTCCTCAACTGATGGACATTCCCTTGATTCTCAATTCTTAGCCTCTACCAAGAGTTGCTATAAATATTTTTTGTACAATTTTTTCCCCCTTTTCTCTTTTTCATGATTACTATTGTTAACTGTTTCCCTTCCATCCTATTCCCTTCCCCATGATATTTATTCTATTATCCATCTTCTTTCATCCAAACACTCTTCAAAAGGGATTTGCTTCTGTCTGTCCCCTCCCTCACTCTGCCCTTCCTTCTTTTGCCCCTCTCTCTTTATCCCTTTCCCCTCCTATTTTCCTGCAGGGTTATGGAGATTACTCCACCCAATTGAGTGTGTACATTATTCCCTCCTTGAGCCAATTCTAATGAGATTGAGGTCTTTGAGCCAATTCTGATGAGTGTTAGGCTCATTTACTGCCAGATTAAATAGATTACTCCACCCAGTTGGGTGTGTCTATTAGTCCCTCCTTGAGGCAGCTCTGATGAGTTTAAGATCTTTGAGCCTTTTCGGATGAGTGTAAAATTCATTTACTGCCCTGCTCCTCTCCCATCTCTTCCCCCACTCCATAAACCTTTTCCTGTTACTTTCATGTAGGATTTCACTTCTGTCCTTCCCCCTCCCCCAATGAATTCCCTTCACCCTTCAATTTAACCCTAAAGATGTTATCATCTAGCTAAGTGGTACAGTGGACAAATCATCACCCCTGAACCCAGGGGGATCCCAGCCAAAACCTGGCCTCAGACACAAGACAGTCACCCACTGTATGATCCCAGGTATGTCCCCCAGCTCCAATTTTTTTTTATAGTTCTCTAGGGTCTTGTATTTGAAAGTCAAATTTGCCATTCGGTTCAGGTCCTTTCATCACAAATATCTGAAAGTCTTCTTTTTCATTAAAGTCCCATTTTTTTCCGCTGAAAGATAATGCTTAGTTTTGCTGGGTAGGTGATTCTTGGTTGTAATCCCATTTCCTTTGCCCTTTGGAATATCATATTCCATGCCCTCTGGTCCTTTAATGTAGAAGTTGCTAGATCTTGTGCTATCCTGACTGGGGCTCCACAGTACTTGAATTCTTTCTTTTTGGCAGCTTGCAATATTTTCTCCTTGACCTGAGACCTCTGGAATTTGGCTATAATATTCCTAGGAGTTTTCTTTTTGGGCTCTCTTTCTGGAGGTGATTGGTGGATTCTTTCAATTTCTATTTTAGCTTCTTCTTCTAGAATTTCAGGGAAATTTTCCCTGAGAATATCTTGGAAAATGGTGTCTAAGCTCTTTCCTTGATCATGGTTTTCAGGTAGACCAATAATTTTCAAATGATCTCTCCTGGACCTATTTTCCAGGTCGGCAG
Source organism: Dromiciops gliroides (assembly GCF_019393635.1). Classification (NCBI taxonomy): domain Eukaryota; kingdom Metazoa; phylum Chordata; class Mammalia; order Microbiotheria; family Microbiotheriidae; genus Dromiciops; species Dromiciops gliroides. Next base: position 159,306,672 of record NC_057866.1, on the reverse strand, counting down.
TTTTTCCCAGAAGATATTTCACATTGCCCTCTATTTTTTTATTCATTTGGATTTGCTTTATTGTGTCTTGGTTTCTCACAAATCACTGGCTTCCATTTGTTCAATCCTAATTCTTAGGCAATTATTTTCATCAGAGAGCTTTTGTACCTCCTTTTCCATTTGACTTTTCAAGCTGTTGACTTTTTTCTCATGTCTTTCCTGCATCACCCTCATTTCTCTTTCCATTTTTTCCTCTACCTCTCTAATTTTATCTTCAAAGTCCTTTTTGAGCACCTCTAGGGCCTGAGATCAATTCATATTTTTCTTGGAAGCTTTAGCTATATGGGCCCTGATATTGACATCTTCCTCTGAGGGTGCCCCTTGGTCTTCCTTGTTACTGAAGAAACTTTCTATGGTCCTCACCTTTCTCTGTCGGCTCATCTTGCCTTTCTTTTACTAGACTTTTAGCTCCTTAAAGTGGGGCACTGTTTCCAGGCTGCGGTATCCCAAGCTTAAGAAGTCCCAGGCGGTATGATTTAAGGAGAATCAGGTTCTTCCCTCCCCCGACCTGTTTCCTGGTCCTAGATGACCCCAGACCAACTTGCCAATCAACCAGCTTTGTGTGTTGTGGTTGGTAGCTCCAACGCACCTGTGCCCCTCCCCCACCTGGGCCACTTCTACTGGAGCCTACCTACCACCTGGTTCTCAGTAGGGGTGTAAAATCCAAGTTCTGCCTTAGCACCAGCATAGACCCCTGTAGTCTCCCCCCTGCCCAGGGCTCAGCCCACTCACCAGACTGTGAGCTTAGTTCCAGATGACACTGGTGCTGTTCAGCTGATTCAGAGGCTCTAGGGGTCTCCTTCTCTGGTGAGGACTTCCTGAGACTGGATCTGTGTCAGGGTGACTGTGGGGTTGGGCCCGACTCCTGTATCAGCACAGCAGCTCCCTCCTTCTGACCTTCCAAGCCGTTCTTGGTTAGAAGATGATTTCAGCACATTCTTCTGTGAGTTTTTCTGCTCTGGGCATTTTCCTATGACCTTATTTGGATGTTTTTTGGAGCAATCATGTCATGAGTTCAGGAGCTCACTGCCTTTCCTCTGCCATCTTGGCTCCACCCCAGAAGTCCCCCAAAGCATTATTTTTTTTTTCAAAGCATTATTTTTAAAAGCAAAATTTTATTATAAGGAACAATTTTAAAAGAAACAATTTCATCTTAATTCATGAGTGCTCATCTAATTTTTTTTTGTTTATATTTACTGATCTTGTCTCACTTAGCATTTCTCTCAGATTTCTAGAAATTCCAAATGGATTTGGAAAACCATTAGAAATTTATCTTTTCCATGACATCATAAATTCAAACTTCCAAAGTAATAAATTAAATGAACTAAATAATGTGAAGTATCCTTTTAGTTTTTTTTAATTTATTTTTATTTAATATTTTACTTCCTCCCAATTACATGTAAAAACAATTTTTAACATCAATTTAAAAAACTTTGAGTTCCAAATTCATTCCCTTCCTCTCCCTTTCCTTTGAGAAGGCAAGCAATTCAATATAGGTTATACATGTGTAGTGATGCAAAGCATTTCCATATTTGTCATATTGTAAAAGAAAACAGACCAAAAAACCTCAAGAAAAATAAAGTTAAACAAACTATGCTTCAGTCTGTATTCAGACACCATCAGTTCTTTCTCTGGGGATGGATAACATTTTTCATCACAAGTCCTTCAGAGTTGTCTTGGATCATTGTATTGCTAAGAAAAGCTAAGTCATTCACAGCTGATCATCTTACAATGTTGCCGTTACTTTGTACACAGTGCATTTTACTTTGCATCAGCTCATATAAATCTTTCCAGGTTTTTCTGAGAGCATCCTATTCTTCATTTCTTTTAGCACAATAGTGTTCCTTCATAATCGCATACCACAATTTGTTCAGCCATTCTCCAATTGATGGGTATCCCCTCATTTCCATTTCTTTGCCACCAGAAAAGAGCTGCTACAAATATTTTTGTACCTATTGTTTCCTTTTTTTTTAAATCTCTTTTTGGAAAGACACCTAGGTAAAAGAGTATGCATGGTTTACTAGACCTTTGTGCATAGTTCCAAATTTCTCTATAGAATAGCTGAATCAGTTTATAACTTCACCAACAGTACATTAATGTCTTATTTTCCCCACATTCCCTCCAATATTTGTCATTTTCCTCATCTAGTCTATTAGCCAAGCTAATAGATATGAGGTAGTACTTCCTTGTCACCTTAGTAACTTTCTATGGTATGAATTTTTTCCTGTTGTTTGCTTATTTCCCCAGACTATTTCTTGTCTTTTAACTGTTAAAGTGGAACTCTGCTGCCAGGGTAAAGCGCACACTATAGTAATCTTCAGGGGTTTTGTGCAGCTGTTTTCAGAGATACTTCTAGGGACCTGTAAGTTTTCAGTTCTTCCAAGGTGGTATGATCTAAGGAGAGGTGTGTTTACTACTCTTTTGGTCTGTGCGGTACTGTGGTCTGTGAGTGACCTCAAGCACTCTTTTCTGCCCTGGAACCATGAGGAGGGTCCCTGCTCCACTGTGGCCACAAGCTATGGTGTGCTTGCACTCCTCCTTGCTCTGGGACTGCCACCCAGGACTGCAACCAGGATCTGAGTATGGGCAAATCAACAGAGTCTTTCCACCAGTGCCAGCAAAGAGACCCCGATAATCTCCTTCTGACCAGTTATCCAAACCCTTTACCATCTGTAGCCTAGGAGCTCAAGAAGAAGCTGATGCCACTGCTGTTTCAGAGGTTCCCAAGGCCTGTTCCTGGTTTGCTGGGTCTGGGTTTGTGCTGGCACGGCCTGCCCTGGACTGTGCCCCACTCTCATCCCAATACAACAGATCTTTCTTCCCAACCTTCTAAGTAGTCTTTGGCTGGAAAATTATTTCCCCCTGTCCTTTTGTGGGATCTGCTGCTCCAGGAATTATGTTATGGCATTATTTATAGGTATTTGCAGGAGGTTTGGGTAGAGCTCAGGTGAGTCACTGACTTTCCTATGCCATCTTGGCTCCCCCTTTTAGTTTTGATACACTCAAACTCTACTTTCCAGTGGGTCAAAGTTTGAGTGTATACTCACTATGCTGTGACTAGATGAACAGAAAAAAGAAAGCTAATTGGTCGATGCCTCCCTAAAATGCTGGCATTTTTATAATAAGGATAAGAAACATGAGAAAATTGACAAATGGTTGAAGAGACAAGAAAGGAGAAAGATGGACATAAGAGATTGGGGGTGGGGGGATCAGCAGATAGGATGGTGATAAGAAGTGGCCATGATGGACCCAGCCAGCAGCAGATATTCTGAAAGCAGAGAAGAAGAGCAGAACCCTAAACATGATGAGATAGAATAATTCCAAAATCTGATGTAAGAGGGAAAGGTAGGATAGAGCTACTTTTCCTGTACTTCAATATAATACACTTGAGGGCATAATCTCTTTATGGGGCGGGACTTCAGAGAAGAGGGGAGGACATTAGGTAGGACCAGACACATAATATCTGAGTTCCTGATTCCACATAGGGAGCAGGATGTTATTCAGAATATGAAAAAAAATTATAGAAGAGATTCCAGGAGAAAATTGATAGATCACATAAGGTGCTTCAGAGGTTTCAATCTTGACATAAGATTAAATGTGCAATTTTTTTTGTGTGTGAGGCAATGGGGGTTAAGTGACTTGCCCAGGGTCACACAGCTAGTAAGTGTCAAGTGTCTGAGGTCGGATTTGAACTCAGGTCCTCCTGAATCCAGGGCCGGTGCTTTAACCACTGTGCCATATAGCTGCCCCCAAATGTGCAATTTTTAACGTTGCTTCAGGTGGGTGCTGGAGTCAGCTCAAATGTGCCATCAATTGTTAGGTATCATGGCTACTACTGATGGTGAATTTTCAGGTTTTGCAGTAGGCTACTTCCAAAACACTCAGGCACAATTATCAAAAAGGATGACACTCCATCAGTGATATGAGATAGAAGAATGCATGCAAGATAACCCAGAGGTACTTATCAGTCCATTGTGCTACTGATGGAGAAATCACATATTTTCAAGGATGGCAACAATTATATAAGATGATTTTCTGCGAAATGAGAAAGCCATTTAGGAGAAATTTGCTTCTGTCTTTTTTTTACACAAAGGTATTCTTTTTTCCCTTCCCAGAAGGCCAGAAGGAGCTGCGAGTACTTGATTTTGCTTTTATGAAAAACAGATAAATGACCAAAAATACAAACTGATGAGAGGGACTATTTCAAAAAAGCATTTCCATTTCTGTTGTTGAGATCAACTACATCTGCATTTAAGGTTAAAGTTTAAAGCTGCTTCTTGAGAACAATCAAGAAGGATCAAGAACATCTTAAATTATATTCAGTGAATTATGTTCAAGAAGGCGGTAATAATAGCTAACATTTATATAGTGCTCACAATGTGCCAGGTACTGTGCTAATCACTGTTAACAATTATCTATCTCATTTGATTTTCACAACAATCCTGGGAGGTAGGTACTATTATTATCCAAATTTTACAGATGAGGAAACTGAGGCAGACAGAAGTTAAAGTGACTTGCCCAGGGTCCGACAGCAACTAAGCATCTAAGACTAGCTCTGAACAAGTCTTCCTGATTTCATCCTGGGCACTAACATTTAGAAACTTCTTCCATCAAAAAAGAAACACCCCAAAAAACCCCAGCCAAAAATAACAAACCCTTTAAAGTTTAACCCTCAACAATCCCCCAAACTCAGCTCTCTAAAGTGACTCATTACCAAGGGTTCCAGATAATTGATTTTTTGGCTCATATAATCTCAAACTGGAGACTGTCAGATAGAAAGAGCATGTGGTTTATTTTTATTTTTTATTTTTTGTACAAAGGCTCTTTCAACCTCCCAGGATGGAAAACATGGAATAATCACTGATTCTTCCCTTTCCACCCCTTATATTTTATCTCTTTCCAGTACTATTGTCCCTCTCTTTGTTTCTCTGATTTGCCTTTTCCTTGTCAATCTAATTGTTACCATGCTGGTGTGGGATCACCACATCAGGCTCCTTCCTCCTCTCCTCCAAGTAGCCAAGGTTTCCCCATTATACTCTATCCTGTATAACACTGCCAATTACATTATTTTTAATGTTTCATTGGTGCTTTTTTCCCAAATAATTCTCTCTTCCTAATAATTCCCCTCTCCTTTCCTCACTACAATTCACCATTGTTACAGGCCAGGTTGGCCCTCTTGTAATTCCCAAAGCTCAACACTCCATCTACCACCTCTGAGCCTTTGCATTGGTCATTATCCACACTCACCTCACTTTCTTCCACTGCTTAGAATTCTTTGCTTTCTTCAAAACTCTTCTCAAGCAATATCTTTGACATGAAGTCTTTTCTTACCTCCCCAAGTGCTAGTGCTTCCCTCTTCCTCTGCCCCACATTACCTTGTACTTATTTTGTGTATATTTTGGATACACTTATTTATTGATATTCCTAGGATAGATCTCACCATAATAGCTCTTTACTAAAAACACTCGATGGCTCCCCATTATGTAGGGGATGAAAAACAAACTACTTAGGCTGATTTTTTTAAAGTAATAAACATTTTTATTTATAGTTTTGGGTTCCATTTTTTATCCCCCCTCCCTGAGGCAGTAAGCAATCAGATATAGGTTATACATGTATGATTATGTAAAACATTACCATATTAGTTATTTTGTATAAGAAAACTTGAATAAAAGGAAAAAAATGAAAGAAAGTGAAAAATAACATGCTTCACTCTATGCTCCAACAATATCAGTTCTTTCAGTGGATAAAGCACCGGCCCTAGATTAAGGAGGACCTGAGTTCAAATCCAGCCTCAGGCACTTGACACTTACTAGCTCTGTGACCCTGAGCAAGTCACTTAACCCTCATTGCCCTGAAAATATATCTCAGTTATTTCTTTGGATATGGATAGTATGTTTCAACAATAGTCCTTTGGGATTATCTTGGATCATGGTATTGTTAAGAATAGTTAAGTCATTCACAGTTCTTCATCAAATAATATTGTTGTCTCTGTGCACAATATTCTCTTGGTTCTGCTCACTTCACTATACATCAGTTCATACAAGTCTTTCTAGGCCTTTCTAAAATCATCCTGCTTGTCATTTCTTATAGCAGAATAATATTCCATCACCATCATATACCACAGCTTGTCTAGCCATTCCCCAATTGATGGGCATTCCTTCAGGTTGATGTTTAAAGTTCTCCTAGTCTGACTCAGATCTATTTTCTTTTGAGTCTTATTTCATGTTATTCCCTTCTATATAGACTTCATTTTAGTAGAAAGGGCTGGCTAGTTGTTCCACAAACATGACGTTTCATCTGCATCTGTTCCTATGTACAACTGATCTTTCATGCTCAACATGCCTTTTCTCCTCATGTCTGCCTTCTGAATACATTTTTGTTGTTGAGGTTTTTTTGTTTGTTTGTTTGTTTTTTTGGTGGGGCAATGAGGGTTAAGTGACTTGCCCAGGGTCACACAGCTAGTAAGTGTCAAGTGTCTGAGGTCAGATTTGAACTCAGGTCCTCTTGAATCCAGGGCTGGTGCTTTATCCACTGTGCCACCTAACCGCCCCCATTGCTGAGTTTTTTCAGTCATGTTGTGACCCCATTTGGGGTATTCTTGGTAAAGATACTGGAGTGGTTTGCCATTTCCTCCTCCAATTCATTTTACAGATGAGGAAACTGAGGCAAACAGGGTTAAGGGACTTGCCCAGGGTCACACAGCTACTAAGTGTCTAAGGATGGATTTGAACTCAGGAAGATGAGTCTTCCTGATTCTGGGCCCAGAATTCTATCCCCTGTGCCACCTAGCTGCCCTTAGAATCCTTAGCTCCCTTCAAAGCATAGCTCAGGTGCCAACTTCTCCAAGAGACCTTTCCTAATCAGCCTCAGTTATTAGTACTATCTGCCTCTTAATATTGCTTTATATATATTCTCTCTCTGGACAGAATGTAGGCCCCCAAAACCAAATGCAAATGGCCTACACAGGAAGAAATAAAAATTTACGACACACGGATTTACAGGGAGAAAGAAGGGTGGCTATCATACTCTGTTGGGCAGAATTCCAGGAACATGGATCCATAACTTTGAAGTGATTGAACTCAAGTTCCAATCCTTGTTCTGCCACTCACCATTTGTGTGACCTTAGGTAAGTCACTTAGTCACTGGGGGCTTAAGTTTCTTCATCTATAAAATAAGATGGACTTGAAGGTCCATAAGAATGCTAAATCTGTTACCCTACTAGCCTATGGCCTTTAGGCTTTCTTAGTACCTTTATGTCTCAGGATGTGACTCTGTAATACACTTCATAAAGAGGAGAGGGGCCAGGTTTTCCACAACCAACACCAAAAGGCACCTTGTACCCAGCCTAATGTTTGCTATGGCACTACATGAAGCAGGGCAAGCCACTTCACCTCTGTCTGACTCAAAATGAGATGAGGATAACACCCACCTCCCAAGGCTGTTGTGAGAATCAAATGAGATTATTTTTATAAATTAGACAATTATATAAATTATATATAATTTTTTAAAGCACTTTGCAAGCCTTAAAGTGCTAATGATTGTGGTGATGATAACGATGAACACATTATCTTTCCCTACAGAACGTAAGCTTCGTGAGGACAGGGACTGTTTTGTTTTAGTCTTTGTATCTCCAGCACCTAGAATAGGGCCTTGGACATAGAACATAGAACTTGAGTTCAAATCTACCCTCAGACTCAGACTGTGTAATCCTGGGCAAGTCACTTAGCTTCTGTATGTCTTAATCTGCTACAGAAGGAAATGGCAACCACTCTAAGTAACTTTGTCAAGAAAACCCCATGGACAGGATTGGCTGGCTCTGATCCTTGAGGGGCTGAACAAACTCAACAACCACAACAATATACAGTAGGTGATTAATAAAAGCTTTTTGGTTGAGTGGTTGCCATGGCATAGAAGAAATGGAGTTGAATACGTAGTCAACAGGCCTGGGTTTAAGTGGTAACACTACAAATTTATTACCTATGTGACCTTGGGCAAGTCACTTCACGTTGAGCATCTTAATTTCAAGAGATTGTACTATTTCGGGGGTTCTTAACCCTTTGGGGGTTTGGCAGAATGGTGAATCCTATGGATTTCTCAGAATAATGTTTCAAAATGTCCAACATATATAGGATCACAGAGGAAAACATTTGTGTTGAAATAGTTAGAAAAAGATTTTTAAAAAATATTTTTAGGGGGGCAGCTAGGTGGCGCAGTGGATAGAGCGCCAGCCCTGGATTCAGGAAGACCTGAGTTCAAATCTGGCCTCAGACCCTTGACACTCACTAGCTGTGTGACCCTGGGCAAATCACTTACCCTCAATTGCCTCACTCCCAAAAAATATTTTAGGGGGGCAGCTACGTGGTGCAGTAGATAAAGCACTGGCCCTGGATTCCGGAGGACCTGAGTTCAAATCCGGCCTCAGACACTTGACATTTACTAGCTGTGTGACCTTGGGCAAGTCACTTAACCCTCATTGCCCCCAAAACAAAAAAACAACAAAAAATTTTTTTAAAAAAAATAATAAGCACCCAGGGCAAGAACTAGAGGATCTGTTAGGCTCCTTCTAGCTCCAAATGGATGGCTTGCTCATCCTGAGAAGTGAGCTTAGTTGAAATGAGTGTGTCATCTTAATGTCACCCGTCTGGAATCTTAAAGGAGTCTCAACTTTTTAGAAATTAAGCTTATTCTGGTAAGTGACAACTTCTTCTTTGCAGAAATGAAACTGCTGTCTTAAAACAAGGAAACTCATCAAACTTTAACTAGCTTTATTTGTTGGAGGTTAAGGAGGGTAAACAAGTGTCTCTGTTCACTGCTCCTCCTCCTCTCCTCACAGCAGTAAATACCAACCAATCAATCTCTAAGTTGCAGATGGGTCTGGGGAGCTGTTTATTTTGCAAGTAATAAGGGATAGGAGGACTCCTTCTGAAATTTTGGTTGAGGGCCCAGAGGGCCCCTTAACACTGAACAACCACGTTCCTGCGATATCCCCAACCCCCACCCACTTCCTTCATAAAAGGCAAGGTTCTCTAATTCCAGCTTCATTTAGTAAGAATCATTGGGGAGAACATCCTAGTGACCTTCACCCTTGAAACCGCCCTGTTGGGGTCGCTATGGAAAAAACAGCTTTGTAGACATCAGCAGGAGCTCTGCTTCTGTTACCCAGAACAACCTGATCCCAGCTGTCAATCAACACCAGCTATATGTCCATCTTCATTTTCAGAGAAGCCATTTGTCATGATTGCATAGTGCGTGTGTGGTATGGCTTACTCTCCCAAGGCCTGGTCTTTCCTTAGGGTTCCAGGGCATCCTAGCACCTTGAGGTGGTTTTTTTCCCTGCTGCTGGATGCCTCAACAGCTGCGTTCTGCCCCATACCCTCCCCTTGTTAGAGATCAATAACTAAAGCCCTTGTTGTATTTAACCACTTAACAATGGATTAACTTTTACAAAGAGATATTTATTTCAAACATATAGCAAAAACAGTAATATAAAGATTCCCACCCCCTCTGCCTCCAACTTCAGAGACACACTCTCCCTTACTCTACCTCATTCTCTGGCTCAAAATTTAGCTCACTTGCTAGATAGCATCGGTCCCTCCAAGTTCATTTCTAGAAGTGCATAACTCCCTGAGGAACCTGGGTCTCAGCTACTTCTGGGGTGTTCATGTCACTCTCAAAGGTCACTCCTTGCTCCTCGGGGCACTGATGCTGTGCTAATTACAAAACTGGACTCTGGAATCCTGGGATGACAAGAAAGGCTCCATTTCATTCCTACGTTGGGGCACTGCTGCTGTGTGGGCTGCAAACCTGGACCCTGGAATGTGGGAATATTGAAGAGTCCCATGGACCTTCCCAATATGCAAGATCATAGAGTACACTCCCTTCACTGGAGCTTAGCAGAGCTTCCCCAGGATCTCTGAGACAAAAGAGACTTGAGATCAAGCCAACAACCCTTTTTCAGCACCTTCACAGCCATCCCAAGAGCATCTTCTTTAACATGTGGTTTGCTGAAAGGAGGAGAGAATGCCCAGTCATGCACCGTGGTGTGTCTCTTCAAGGCACTTCCTTTCTCTGTCATCATAATTCTCCCAGAATCAGCTCCCTATGATCTTCCATGTGGAGAGATGCCATCTTCTCCCTAGTCACTTCTATGTGCCTGAGCCAGACCCCATTACAAACGACAGGGTGGCATTTAGAAAGCCATCTATAGCAGATACTCACTCAGTGGTTCTCCAGATCAGCCTATGAGGTGATGCCATTGGGAAGAGATTCTCAACCTTTCTGGGCAGCCTGGTGAAACCTATGGACCCTTTATCACAATAATGTTTTTAGATGCATAAAATAAAACACACAGGATTATCAAGGAAACAAACTATATGGAAATATAGTTCTCGACTTATTGAAGAAACACATTTGTGAACCACAGGTTCAGGCCCCACCCCAAAGGAGTTGTTGCTGGAGATTATATACTATAGTGGAAAGTAGCTGAATACAGAATAAAAGGACCTGGGTTCGAAGTCCAGTGCTGTCATTTACTACCTGTATCATCTAAGGCAAGTCACTTCCCCTCTTGAGACCTCAGGTTCCTCATCTATAAAATGAAGGACTTGGAGTAGGTGTGCAACAATGTCTCATCTAGTTCTTAGTCTAAGATCCTTTGTGTTTGTTAAAAGATGATAGGATCTTTTGGCCTCTGCCTACAAGTCAAATGTCATCAATTTGCCATGGATTAGATAATCTTGAACCACACCGGCTAGGGGCTTTATCATCTTTTTAAAACAAATCCTTCACATATTCTACTACCATTTAAAATTTAGTTTGCTTAGAGATGTAAGTGTTCCAGACCCATGACCTCACCAAATTAGTGGATGCAGGAAGGGCCATTGCTAAGATCTCCATCCCCTTCTCTGCTTCTACCCCATTGATGCCCCTTACCCCACCAAAAAAATAAATAAAAATAATTCTGGGGGCAACTAGGTGGCACAGTGGATAGAGAACCGGCCCTGGAGTCAGGAGGACCTGAGTTCAAATCCGGCCTCAGACACTTAACACTTACTAGCTGTGTGACCCTGGGCAAGTCACTTAACCCCAATTGCCTCACCAAAAAAAAAAATATTAATTCTGTCTTATTGGCAGAGATGTTACATAGGATAAATGGTCCCCTTGCTTACTCTGCCTTACATACTAATAGTGTATTCCCCCTGCTGCCTCCTAGGCTTTGGTCTCTGTATTCTGCCCTTCCCCTGCCCTCAGCCTCTTGGATTTGGTTACTCTGTGAACTTTGAATAGTCAGGCCTACTGTCTTCTTCCACTCTTTTCCCTGGAAGGTTCTTTCCTCAGGCTCTGTTGATTGCCTAGCCAAAGTCTAGAATGCTACCTCTAGGCATAGTGATTTCATATTCACACCACTTCTTGTTGACCAAACACTCCCAATACCAAAATGGGATTTACCCTTTAGATAACCATCTTCCATACCTCCAGGTAGGACAACTCCAGGCCCCAATACCCAAGAGCCTCCACCTTCTGTGGTTCTTCATCACTCTCAGATCAAATAGAAAAATCTTTTGCCTTTAAGCTTCCCTATCAATAAGTTAACCCCTACCCCCAACTCACCCTATATCTCCATACCTATCTCCCACTTCAATCCACCCCACCCAGCAGCACAGAATATAGACCTACTAGGAACCTGAGAGATAACCTTTTCCAACCCTTCCATTTAACAAATGAGGAAACAAGAACCCTGGCAGGATCAATGATTTACAAATCTCTCAGAGTTTTCAAGGATTGCACAAGTTATGCAATGAGATACCTTCTTAGAAACTCTAGGAACAGGGGCAGCTAGGTGGTGCAGTGGATAGAGCACTGGCCCTGGAGTCAGGAGGACCTGAGTTCAAATCCAGCCTCAGACACTTGACACTTACTAGCTGGGTGATCCTGGGCAAGTCACTTAACCCCAATTGCCTCACCAAAAAAACAAAAACAAAAAAAACTTTAGGAGCAGAACACCAATGTCAGTTATTTATTATTATTAATCACTATTACTATTAGTTTATCTATTTTATTACTATTACCACTATCTTATCTGCTTTCCAACTTCATGAACTCATGAACATATTGATATCGATTTTTATTAGATTACAAATTCTTTGAGAGCAGAGGTAGTGCTCAAGGGCCTAGAATACTACTGTGTCCCTGGGAGTACTTTACAAAACTGCCTGACAGAAACGAGTGTGGTTGTGAAGAGTTAGAAGATGAAGGAGTCTGAGAATCACTAATATTAGAAAATCCAATAGCCCAAGAGCTAAAAACACACTTTCAAAGCTGAGTTCCTCCATCTTGTTTTTTTTCCTCCCAACTTTAGTAATTACCAAAAGAAACATTAAAAAAAAAAAAGACCACATAGGATCCAAGTTATTTACATTGTGAATGTAGCACTTGGATCAGAATGTCTTCTTGGTACAAATGACCCATGTACATTTAGGAATCTTTTCACCTTCTTCTCCCCACCAAGGAAGAAGCTGATGATGGCCATCAGTTCCTTTTATAAGGACTCGGACTTATAAATTATTAAACACAGAGAAGGTTTCATTTACATAACAAATGACACAGAAAGTACTTTTACCCTAGCACCTACAGAGGGTCAAGAGAGCTCTTTTTCCCTTAGGGGAAAAAAAATGTAGGCAGTCAGGTGACCCAGTGGATAGAGCATTGGGCCTGCAGTCAGGAAGATCTAAGTTCAAATCTGGTCTCAGACACTTAACTGTGTGACTCTGAGCAAGTCACTTAACATCTGTTCACCTCAGTTTCCTCAACTATAAAATGGAGATAATAATAGCAACTACCTCCCAGGGTTGTTATGAGGATTCAGTGAGATCACATTTGTAAAAAGTGCCTAGCACATAGTAGGTGCTATATCATTGCTTATTCCTTTCCCTCTGAGTGCACCCCATCCCAATGACCTATACGGTTTACATGACTTACAATACCTATCACCAGGGGTGGGGTTCCAGTAAGGGAGGAGATCGGGGTTATGCTTTTCATTCCTCCCCATCAGGGTGCCATTTGTGGCAGGGGTCTACGCATTTGTCTTTCCCTGATCACTTCCCTCTGTTCCTTCTGGCTCGATCATTGCCCTCAGGTCTATTTCACTATCTTTTCTCCTATCTCTGCTGATCCTGTACCATGTTTGTAGTCAGAGGAAAAGGAGCCAGCCCAAAGAGATTGAAGATGAGGGAAAGGGGATGATTTATAGAGCAAGGCCCCACAGAAGGTGGGAGAGGATAGGATGAAGAGCCCAGATGGAGAGGAGGTTAGTTTTGGCTGAGGAGAGAAACAGGAAACAGGAAAGAATGAAAGGGAGGATGAAGACATGGAGATAGTTTGAGGTGGAGAGGAGGGAAACTAAGGGATCCGATATTTAATGATCTAAATCTTTGTAGTTAAGTAGGAGGGAAGGTCTTAGCTAAAAATGAAGGGAATAGAGGTAGGACTGAAACACTGATGGTGGCCCAAATGCTTCACTAAAGAAGAAATTTGATAGGGAGTCAACTCTAAGATCTTTCCCAGGTCCAATATTTTATGACTCCATGAAATAACTTAATTTTTAAAAGGTTAAACTCCTCAAGGATTTGTTGCCAAAAATGAAGTGTCACAAAGGAACGATATAATCCATTGAGAGCCATGTTACCCATGACTTGGATTTCACCAAAGATAAAGAGAGAGACAGAGAGACAGACAGAGACAGAGACAGAGAGACAGAGAGAGAGAAAGAGAGACTACTAAAAAAAAATCAAACTTCAGAGGAAAATATCATATTGGCAACTATAGGAAACTTTTTGGACTTGTAAATTCAGGGTTTGTAGTTTTAAGTATTGAAAGTACACTATGCTGGCCCAACAAGGGCTCAAATGTTTTCTGGTGCTACTCTAAATCGAAATATTCACTGAGTTGAAGTGAATACTCTTCTCCCAAACCCATACCTTACTATGAATCTGCTCTCTACTTTGGGAAGTGACTAGACAGGGGTGTGATGGTAAATGTTTAACAACTGGCTGGTAAATGTTTAACAATTAGCTTTAGGGTGGTGGAATATGCTAGACAAACTTTCAAGTTTTATCTGCCTTACTAACATTTTCTACATCACTTCTTTTAGGTTTAGATAGCCAACAAAGCAATAAATAAAGCATTTGCCAATTTCTGAGGGCTAAAGGCTCATGATGAAAGTTTAACTGGCTCTCTCTAGCAGGTAAATGCCAGCTCCAGTGTACCACTGGATTAGGGGCACATCCTTCTTGATAAAGTGGGAAATGAGCTATATACTCTCACTGAGAGGAGACAGAGGCTATAAACTCTTTAACCACAAAATGTTTAACACCTGACTTTCCAGGGGCAGAAACCTGGTTGTTTCTGAAAGTTTGTAGCAAATGCTACAAAATGCTATGAAGAGGGGGCGGCTAGGTGGCGCAGTGGATTAAGCACCGGCCCTGGATTCAGGAGTACCTGAGTTCAAATCCGGCCTCAGACACTTGACACTTACCAGCTGTGTGACCCTGGGCAAGTCACTTAACCCCTATTGCCCCGCAAAAAAAAAAAATGCTATGAAGAGATATGACATAGAGAATAACACGTCATTGTTCATCGTAAGAATTGAGAGCTATAGGGACTGCTCCTGTGATCTCATTGGATGAAAGAACTCTCAGGTGAGGGAACTGTACCCAAGGCAGCTTGGCATCTTTTCTGCAGCTTAGAGTTTTAAAGAGGTGTCCAGAACACTGAAGAGTTAAGCACCTTGCTCAATCATATCACCAGTGTGTCCCAGTGGCTGCATTTGAACCTAGGTCTTCCTAACTCTGAGCCCTAGCTGTCTATCACAGTTGCAAGAGAATTGAAAAAAGAAGCATTCTATACAAAAATATGAGCAGCTTCCCCATGTATTTTGGGTGGGGCATAGATCCCTTCTTATTTGCAATTATTATTGGTATAGTCCGGTGCTCATGTATTGATTGCCTACTTTGCAGACTTTCTAGACCATAACTCTCATGAATGGGAAAGATGGTCACTTCTGCCTCACTGGGGGATAGAGCCTATCAGTGGTGGTAAATAGGGGTTATTAATAGGGAAAAGAAACTTTGGCTGGGAACAGGGGTTAAGGTTGGGAGGTTACACTCCAAGTTATGATCCAAGAGAGTAAAGAGGGGCAGCTAGGTGGTGCAGTGGATAAAGCACTGACCCTGGAGTCAGGAGTACCTGAGTTCAAATCCAGCCTCAGACACTTAACACTTACTAGCTGTGTGACCCTGGGCAAGTCACTTAACCCTTGTTGCCCTACCAAAAAAAAAAAAAAAGAGAGTAAAGAGAAGTTCAAGTCAAGTTAGCTAAGTGGTACAGTGGATAGAACACTGGGCTTGGAATCAGGAAAACTCATCTTCATGAGTTTAAATCTGGCTTTAGACACTTACTAGATGTGTGACCCTGGGCAAGTCACTAGGCAAGACCCTGTTTGCCTCAGTCTCTCATCTGTCAAATGAGCCAGAGAAGGAAATTGCAAACCACTCCGGTATCTCTGCCAATAAAACCCCAAATCAGTTCCCCAAGAGTTGGACAAGACTAAAATGACTAAACAACAATAAAAACAAGTCACGTACACAGCATAATCAGAACCAGATGGCAGGAATCATGAAAATAATTGAAATAGCAGGCTAAAGTTGGGTCAGTATGAAATGTCTAAAGCAGAGGTTCTTAAGCTATAGTCCACAGGTTCTGGTCTGCAGATAGATTTCAGGGGTCTAAGAAAATATATATGCGCATGCGCACGTACACACACACACACACACACACATATTCATTAACTTCTAGGTAAAATTTAGCATTTCCTTCAATTATAAATGTGAGGGACAAACGTTATTCGGAAAATGGGTCTATAGATTTTACCAGACTACCAAAGGCATGCCCAACACCCAAAAAGGGTTAAGAACCCCTGGTGTAGACAAGCACTATGAAGGAAATATCACTAAGCTTTGGCAAAAGGGGAGTTTATCTCATGCTACATCCAGCTTCTCAGCCTAGCATTCATAGAATCATAGATCCTTGGAATGGAAGGGACCATAGAAAAGAACCAACAAATCTGTTTTCCTTCATGTTACATTTGAGAATAATGAGATCCTCCCAAATGGTCCACCTTTCCACCAGCACCATTTATTTTTTCTTTCTTTCTTTCTGGGGCAATGAGGGTTAAGTGACTTGTCCAGGGCCACACAGCTAGTAAGTGTCAAGTGTCTGAGGCCAGATTTGAACTCAGGTCCTCCTGAATTCAGGGCCGGTGCTTTATCCACTGCGCCACATAGCTGCCCAGCACCATTTCTTTTTAAACATTGTTACTTTCCATTTTTAAGGATTTATATATTTTGCCTTTATTGGCAGAATATAAAGGTCAAGACTGTCTACTTTTCATCTGTAATCCAGTTCATAATGCAGTCAGTGCTCCCTGCAGAGTAGAGGGCTGCTGGTGTCACTGACTATGGAAAAACACAGTATATACATTTCTGTGTGTTTTGCAGGGCTTTGGCTCCTCTCTCACCCTTGGTGCCCAAACCATTCCAATTTCCTGCCAGCACTTTGGATACAGCATTGCTACTGTGGTCTGAGCATCCAAAGGCATGTGTTAATTTATACAAGTTCTCAAAATGAGACCGCCCTACAGGTACACAGGTGTTCCTTCTATGCAGACCAGCCACAGCCTGGTAACAAAACAAGCTAAGGGTCTCTAGATCTCATCAGAGTTCTGAAGTCTTCCAAAGTTGTTTTTCTTTATAATGTTATCCATGAAGAAATTGTTCCTTTGGAACACTAATGAGTTGGCTAAAACATTAATTGAAACAACTAATAACTTCAGCAAAATTACAGCATCTAAAATAAATCTACATAAATCATCAGAATTTTTGTATATTACCCCCCAAACCCCTCAACATGAGTAGATAGAAAGAGAAAATATATTTATAATAACTACAGAAAATATAAAAGACTTGGATGTCCATCTACCAAGACACACATGAGAGTTATATGAATACAACTTCAAAACATACTTTACAGAAAAAAAGACAGAAATAAATAAATATTAGTTGTCATAAGTTAGCTAAGACATATTAAAAATTACAATATGAATAAACTATTTATTCTATGCTTTACCAAACTACCAAAGGATTACTTTATAAACCTAGAAAAAATAATATCAAAATTACTCTGGAGGAACAAAACATTAATAATCTCAAGAGAAATAATGAGAAAAAATGGGAAGGAAGAGGGCCTATAAATGACCAGATCTCAAACTATATCACAAAGCAGTAATCATCAAAATAGTTTGATATCTGTAAGGAAATAGAAAAGTTGATCAGCGGAACAAATAAACACAACAGCCTAGTGTTCAATAAGATCCTATCTATCAGAGTAAAGATCCACTGTATAAAGCTTCTAGGAAAACTGGAAAGCAGTTTGAGATAAATCAGTTAAAGACCAAAACTTCATACCATATCCCAAGATAAACTCCAGATGATTATAGGCCTACAAATAAAGGGTAATATTATAAATAAATTAGAGGAGTAAGAAAGAAACTACCTTACAGATTTATGGATAGGGGAAGAGTTCACAAACAAACAAGGGATAGAAAATATTTAATAAAGATAAAGTACACAATTTTAATTACTTAGACTTAAGAAGTTTTTGCATAAACATAACCAAATGCAGCTAAGATTAGAAGGGAAACAGGTAAGTTGGGGAAAAAACTCATTACACAAAATTTCTCTGATAAAGGTTTCATTTCTAGGATTTATAAGGAACTGATTTAAATCTATAAGAATAAGATACATTCCACAATTGATAAATAGTAAAAGTATACTGGGGCAGCTAGGTGGCACAGTGGATAGAGCCCTGGAGTCAGGAGTACCTGAGTTTAAATCCGGCCTCAGACACTTAACACACACACTTACTAGCTGTGTGAGCCTGGGCAAGTCACTTAACCCCAATTGCCTCACTAAAAAAAAAAAAAAGTATATGGCCATATATTTTTCTTTCTTTTCTTTCTTTCTTCCTTCCTTCCTTCCTTCCTTTCTTTCTTTCCTTCTTTCTTTCTTTCTTTCTTTCTTTCTTTCTTTCTTTCTTTCTTTCTTTCTTTCTTTCTTTCTTTCTTTCTTTCTTTCTTTCTTTCTTTCTTCCTTCCTTCCTTCCTTCCTTCCTTCCTTTCTTCCTTCCTTCCTTCCTTCCTTCCTTCCTTCCTTCCTTCCTTCCTTCCTTCCTTCCTTCCTTCCTTCCTTCCTTCCTTCCTTCCTTCCTTCCTTCCTTCCTTTCTTTCTTTCTTTCTTTCTTTCTTTCTTTCTTTCTTTCTTTCTTTCTTTCTTTCTTCCTTCCTTCCTTCCTTCCTTCCTTCCTTCCTTCCTTCCTTCCTTCCTTTCTTTCTTCCTTCCTTTCTTTGCAGGGCAATGAGGGTTAAGTGACTTGCCCAGGGTCACACAGCTAGTAAGTGTCAAGTGTCTGAGGTCAGATTTGAACTCAGGTCGTCCTGAATCCAGGGCCAGTGCTTTATCCACTGTGTCATCTAGCTTCCCTGGCCATGCATTTTTCAGAGGAAAAAATAAAAGCTATTAATATCCATATAAAAAAATGTTCTGAACCACTAATAATTAGAGAAATTCAAATTAAAACATCTCTGAGGTACCACCTCATAAGTGGAAAATAATAAATGTTAGAGAGGCTGTGAGAAAACACATATCATTCCACTGTTGATGGAACTATGAACTGGTCCAACCATTCTGGAAAACAATTTGGAACTATGGAATGAAAATTAATAAACTGTGATTTATCTATTGATAGCCCTATTTGGTTTATATCCTAAAGAAATCAAAGAATGAAGTAAAAAGACCCAAGTGTCTTTTTTAAACACATTTTTATTAGCTCTTCTTTTCAGTGGCAAAGAACTAGAAACCAAAGGGGTGTCCACAAATTTGGCAATAATTGAACAAGTTATGAATATATAATGACATTCTATCATGCTATTAGAAATGATGAAGGAGACTTTTTCATAGAAACCTGAGAAGACTGTTATGAACTAATTCAGAGTAAAGTGAACAAAACTAAGAAAACAATTTATGAAATATCAACAATATTACATACATACAATACATACAATAAGACATACAACTTTGAAAAACTTAGGTGCTCTGGTCAACAAAATGACCAAGCACCATTCCAAAGGACCACTGATGAACACACTACCTACCTCCTGACAGAGGTGACTGGACTCAATAGTGCAGATTGAGGAGCAGCTAGGTGGCACAGTGGATAAACCACCAGCCCTGGATTCAGGAGGACCTGAGTTCAAATCCGACCTCACACACTTGACACTTACTAACTGTGTGACCCTGGGCAAGTCACTTAACCCTCACTGGCCAGCAAAAAAAAAAAAGGTGCAGATTGAGACTTAACTTTTTTGGATACAGCCAATGTGGAAATTTGATTTGCCTGACTATACATGTTTATAATAGGGGTTTTGTTTTTCTTTCTTTCTCAGTGTGTGTGGGGAATAGGTGGTAAGGAGATAAGGTAGATTTTTCCTTGATTGAAAAAAAATTTTAAAGGAAATAAAAGGTGACATCATAAACAAACTAGTGGAATGAGGAAGAAATTACTTTTCATATCTATAGTTATAGGAAGAGTTTATGATCAAACTAGGAATAGATAAGATTACTGAAGATGAAATGGTCAATGTTGATTACATAAAACTAAAAAGCTTTAGTACAACCAAAACTAATGCTGCTAGCGTTAGAAGGGAAATGAGTAACTTGGAAGACAATCTTTGCAGAAATTTTTTCTGATAAGAATGTTATTTCTGATACATATAAGGAACTAATTCAAATTTATAAGAATAAGAGCTATTCCTCAGCTGATAAATGGCCAAAGAATAAGAACAAGCAATTTTCTTTTTTTCAAATGATATTTTATTTTTCCCAATTGTATTTAAAAACAAAATTTAACATTCTTTTTTAAAATTTTGAGTTCCAAATTCTCTCCCTCTCTCCCAGCCCTCCCCTCTCTCTGAGAGAGTAAATAATTTATACATCATGCAAAAATATATTTCCATATCAGTCATGTTGTGAAAGAAAAAATAGACCCAAAATCCCCCACAAAAATAAAGTTAAAAATAATATTCTTCAGTTCTCATTCAGACTCCATCAGTTTTTTCTCTGGAGGTGGTAGCATTTTTCATCATGAGTCCTTTGGAATTGTCTTGGATCATTGTATTGCTGAGAATAGCTAAGTCATTCACAGCTGATCATCATGCAATATTGCTATACTGTGTATAATGAAGAACAGGCAATTTTCAAAGGAAGAAATCCAAAATTAATAGTCACATTAAAAAAATTCTCTGAATCTTTAATTATTAGAGGACTACAAATTAAAGTAATCCAAGATTCTACTTAATTCCCATCAAATTGGCAGAGATGAAAAAAGAAAAAAAAATGACAAATGTTGGATGGGGCTATGGGAAAACAGGCATATTAATGTACTATTACTGGAACTTTGAATTGGTTCAGTCATTCAGAAAGCAATTTGGAACAATGGTGAGAATATTACTAAACTGTTTTTATTCTTAAGCCCAGAGATACCACTACTAAGTCAATACCCCCCAAAAGAACAAAAGTACCCATTTGTGTAAAAATATTTATAGCAGTATTTTTTTTTTTGTGGAGGCAAAGAATTAGAAATCAAGGGGGTGCCTGTCAATTGGGAAATGACTGAACAAATTCTAGCATATGAATTTAATGGAATACTATTGTGTTATAAGAAATGATACAAGGCACATTTTCAGAGAAACCTGGAAAAACTTGTCTGAACTGATGAAGAATGAAGCAAGTAGAAACGTATAACAACATTGTTATTGTTTATGTAACAGCAATAACATTGTTAAGACAAACAATTTAAAAATACTTTAAAATTCTATCAATGCAATGACCAATCACCATTCCAGAGGACCAATGATGAATCATGTTATCCACCTCCTAAGAGAAAGGTAATGGACTCAAGATGAAGAAGAACGAGACCTGCATTTGGGGGGCATATGGGAATTGTTGTTTTGCTTGTCTGCAAAGGTTTGCTACAAAAGTTCTCTTCTTCTTTTCCTCTTCTTCTTCTTTTCTTTCTCCTCCTCCTCCTCCTCCTCTTCCTCCTCCTCCTCCTCCTCCTCCTCCTTCTTCTTCTTCTTCTTCTTCTTCTTCTTCTTCTTCTTCTTCTTCTTCTTCTTCTTCTTCTTCTTCTTCTTCTTCTTCTTGTCTCTCTCTGTCTCTCTCCTCTGCCCCCCCATACCCCTTCCCCCCCCCTCCTAGGAGAAATAAGGAAGAGAAAATTTAAAGATAAAAGAAATATTGTTCTGCTTCTGCTCACTTCTTTCTACATTAGTTCATACAAGCCAGGATTCTTTGAAATCTACTCTTTTGCCATTTCTTATGGGCCAGTAATTTTCTATAATATTTCTATATACAACAATTTGTTCAGACATTTCCCAGTTGATGGGCACCACCTTGCATTCTATTTTGTTTTTCTTTTCTTTTTTAATCACAAGTAATGTCAAGTTGCATAATATATTTTCTATGCTGTCAAAGGTTAAAACAAGAAATAAGTTCTCCATTTCCCCACAAATTTGTAGTGGATATATTTTCTGAGCTCAAACTGCAGTTCCAATAGCATTTTATAGATCTCTATGCAAGTACAAAAGAAATGTCCATATTTCAATCACCATTTAACTGTATAATTGAGGAACTTCTACCTAACTTTCAGCTAAAAATGATTGATCTGCAATGTAATGACATGCTGAAAGGCAAATATCAAGAGTAGAATCTAATTGAATTCTATAAATGCATTCCAAGTGATATAGATATACTCAATTAAAATAATATGCTTGTGGATTGATATCACTATTTGGAAGTACCTATTTGCGTGAAATGACATTTTCAAAGATGAAATACATAAAATATCATTACAGATCAGAATTAACAGATGAAGATTTGCAATCAATTTTGATGATAGGAAGCACTAACTTTTGAACCTTCATTAAGCAAAATATTATCCCCTCATTAAGAATTCCATTCTTCTCATTAGTAGTCCCCTATTACAAAATGTACAACATTATTGTTATTATTATTATATTTTTTATTTCATCAATAAATGTGGAAATTATTTTTCTTCCTTTTTATATAAATACTTATGTATCTGTGATTTTTGTCTCTTGGTCTGTAAGGTCTAAAATTTTTACACACTGTCCTTTACAGAAAAAGTTTGCTACTTCTTGTTCTATAGAGAGAAAAGGTAAACTAGGTACAGAATGATGAAAACATTGTCAGAAATGGCCCAGGTGTTACTTTAGTGTATTTCTTTGTTGGAAGGTGGAGGGCTTCTTCTTCTTCTTCTTCTTCTTCTTCTTTTTTGTTTTTTAGTGAGGCAATTGGGGTTAAGTGACTTGCCCAGGGTCACACAGCTAGTAAGTGTTAAGTGTCTGATGCTGGATTTGAACTCAGGTACTCCTGACTCCAGGGCCGGTGCTCTATCCACTGCGCCATCTAGCTGCCCCTTCTTTTTTTTAAAAAAAATTATTTAATTTTTAATTTATGGAATAAAAGAAGCATTTCTATAACACAGTATAATAAAAAAGATGATTGCACATGAAACTGCAAATCTATTATATACAACTTTCTATTCCTTTTGAATACTTTAAAAAGTTATGTACATTTCTTTTTTTCTTCCCTCTCTCCTACCATGCCCTAGAGATAGCCACCATTAGACACAAATTTTATATATATATGTATGTGTGTATGCATATATGTATGTATATGTATGTGTGTATGTCTATATATATGTATGTGTGTATGTCTATGTATGTGCGTATAAAATTATTTTATGCATACTTCTATTTATCAGTTTTTTTCTCTGGATACAGATAGCATCTTTCTTCATATATCTTTTATTTTAAATTTATGTATTTATAATAGTCAAAATTAATTCATTCCTCAAAATTGTTCTTAAAACAATATTGCTGTTACTGTATACAATGTTCTCTTGGTTCTGCTCATTTTGCTCTTCATTATTTCATGTAAGTCTTTCCATGCCTTTCTAAGATCTTTGAGCACAATAGTATTCCATCACAACCATATACCACAATTTGTTCAGCCATCCCCCAATTGATGGAGATCTCTGCAATTTCCAATTTTTTGCCACCATAAAGAGAGCTGCTATAAAAATCCCATTCACGTTCAAAGTTATAATTAATATTTGTGAATTTCCCTCCCTCATATTTTTGCTCACTATTTTTTTCACTACCTCTCTTTTTACCCTTTCTTTGCTACCTTATCTTTTCTCCCAGACTCTCCCACTCCTCATCTCACCCACCCATCTAAAAGTCTGGCCCTACCCTTTTAATCCCAATTCACCCCCCCCCCCAAGTCTTGAGGGCTTTTTAAGTCAAGGGCAGGAGAATTGGGAAGATACACTCTATACACACACACACACACACACACACACACACACACATGCACACGCACGCACATGCATGCACCCACACACCTCTATAGAGCCTCTTTAAAATTACTTTGTGAGGTTTCTTCTCAGGCTCTCAGTCCCTGGCAGCCTAGGACACTCTCAGGTCATTCAAGCAGCTGGGATGCTGACTGGGCACCGGTGACTGAGCACTAGAAAGCTAATGCACGCTGTTTTGGCACCTAGAAAGCATTGTTTTAGGAATGTCTCCCTCCTGACCCTATCCTGGTATCAGGTAGCCTTGGCAATCACTCCCCTGTATCTAGATAAGGAAACAGCAGACCTCACTCTAAATGTCTTTCCAAAAGAGGTAGATGACCCGCAGCTGAAAAAATGTGTCACGTATTTACGAAGTGGATTCACTATTAAACAGAGTGTCAGACAAGTAAGGGATCATCAGGGAACATCTCTGGAATCTTGGCAGCCCAGGAAGGTGGGGCAGGAGGGATCTTCTACAAATGTCATCAGGCTGATAATAAATCTATAAAGGACAGTCAGGGTTGGTCTCCCCCAGAGGGCAATTAGGCGTTACCGAGGGGGTAGTCTGCTCTCTCCTCTTTTATCTCTTACCAGAAAACCCTGAAGCAGAATAAAGAAAACAATGTATTAAATGTCACCTCAGTGTGACAGAAAGTTATCTTCCTGTAAATGCAAAGAACTAAACAGATACACACAAACACACACACAAACACACACACAAACTCTCACACACTAGGCAAGGACTGCAAAAAGGGAAAAGCAAGATAGAGATAGAGATAGGTTGTTTCCCCTAAGGCCAATAACTTCCAGAATGAGAAAGCTCTCTTTTCTGTAAACAGTGTTCATGTGTTTGTAGTCAAATTTTAAAAATGAACGTTTGCCTTTAAATATGTTGAAAGATTATTGGGTTAGAAATTGTAGGTTGATCATATGACAGAAGACTACAGGAATTATATTACTATGATTCCATTATTAGATCATAAATGAGATAAGCTGTGTCGATTGCCCAGCAAACCTTAAGGTGCTATATAAATGTCAATCATTGCCCGTATTGCTGTTATTATTATAAATGCAGCATAAACGTATAGGCAGGTCAGTAAGGAAAGAAAGACAGACATTCTTAAATATGCCCTGATTTATCAGCAATCAATCAATCATGCTATCAACAAGCATTTATTAAGTCCCTACTATGTTTCAGGGACTGTGCACATAGCCCAGCTCAAGTCTCCCACATTCTCAAACTTGCCACAATGTTGCTTCCTAAAGTAAGCTCTCTTTTAAACCTCACCTGTCTACACCACAAACTTTCCCATTTTTTAGTGGCTGAGGCCCTCTCTTCTACCTCTATTTGTCAGGATTCACTGCCAATGAAACTTAGGAGAAGCTCTGTGAAGCCTTATGTAGATCTCTTCTCTCTGGTTCAGATCATGCATAGAGCACATTTAGGGCCTCAATTTCTGGCCATATTTGGGGCCGAAAGAGCTACAATCATTGGGGAAAGTGTTGGGGTTATATTTCCCAGAAGACTCTGTGTGATACCATGGTATGTATGGTAACAGTACTTGGCACATGGTATGAACGGAAAGGTTTGGCAACTCGGGCTTTTAAAGAGAGGCTGGAGAAGCTTCCTGTAGAGACTGAATTGAAAGCTGACTAGGAAGAGCGGCTTTGAACATTTCCACATCAGCAATATAAGTGTGATCTGATTGTTTCCCTCTCTTACTATGTTGTGGACAACCAAAGATTAAATAGAGAGTTGACTTGAAGAATCATAGGAGGGGGCAGTTATTTCTGTATAGGCACAGATAACTTTTACTACTCAGTTCAATTCTTTGTTATTTACCTCTCCATTCTGTTTTAATTCAGCCTTTTGCTTTTGAATTTACTTGTCGTTTATGGGATGGTCTGACATAGACTTGTATTGGCAAGGACTTGGACTGAGGTTCTGCATAGATGTCCTAGTCAGAGCTCTGAAACTGGGACTAGCTAAAAGGAGAGCTACAAGGGTCACCAACTATTGGTGGGTGCAACTGAGTACATTACTATGTACAGGCCCCAGAGGAAAAAATGGAAGTAGGCAAAGTTAAATTTTTGTGTGTGTCCTTCTCTCTTCATTGCGCTCACAGGGGTACCTTTGCAAACTTCCCTTGCACTTAGCACCCTATTCTTCCAAAGACTGATGCTTTTTCAGGATCTTTCTGATTGTTTAACCTTAAAAACACAGAAAGTTAGAACTAGAAGATTAGAACCTTAGAGACAGAGCAGGATTACCAAATAGTAACACTGAACATATTCCTAAGGGATGGAAAAGTGAATGGAAGTAGTATTTTGCAGCTTGCACTTAAAAACAAAAGTTATATTGATGCCTTTTATTTTTACATCATAATCATCCCTGGAAATATGCCTCTGCCCCTAACATGTGTCTTCCCACAAACTGAACCTGAGCCCTTTCTCTTAGGAGAGAAGGAAGTGGATCATTAATTCCCCACTTCCCTCGGCCCAGTTGATGAAAACATTAACAGGGGAAGATAACAGAGACAATTAGGTGTTAATGTATTCAAGTCAAGTCAAGAAGCATTTAAGTGCTTCCTGTGTGCCAGGGACTGTGCCAGGCACTGGGAATACGAAGTCAAGTTCCAACTCCCAAGGAGCTCACAGCCTCCTAGGGGAGGCAACATGAGGACAGCTATTTACAGAGAAGCCCTAGACAGGCTAAATTGTTGATAATCACAAAGGGAAGGCACCAGGGGTGTGCTGGTAAATGTGCAGGACACACTTTTCAGTTGAATCTGTATTCTTAACATTTTCTCCATCACTTTCTTAAGTCTAGACAATTAACAAGCCCTGATTTGTAGCATTTGCCAATTTTGGAGCTATATAATTGGTCTTGTGAACCAGTGGAGCTGGCTCCAGCACACTCCTGGAAGGAACTGGAATTAAGAGGGATCAGGAAAAGCTTCTTGCAGAAAGTGAGATTTTGGTTGAGATTTGAAGGAAGCCAAGAAAAAAGAGGAGGTGGTGAAGAGGAGGTAGGTAATTTCAGGTGTGGGGGACAAAATACCAGGAGGTAAGAGACGAGAAGTCGTACAAGTGCAAGGAGGCCAGCATCGCTGGAACAGAATGGAGCTGGAAGGGAGGATGATAGAAAAAGACAGGAAAGGTCAGAAAAAAGCGGGTCATGAAGAGATTTAAAAGCCAAGCAGAGGGTTTTACATTTGATTCTGGAGTTCATAGGGAGTTACTAGAGTTGAATGAATAAGGAGTGAGATGGTCAGGGCTTAGGAAGATTGATTGAAGGATGAACTAAGGTGGGAGAGATGAAGCAGGAAATGAGTCAGAATCAATAAGCATTTATTAAACACCTACTGTATTGTGCTAAGCACTGGTGCAACAAAGAAAAGGCTTAAGAGAATCCTTGTTCTCAAGGACAAGACAACACACACAAAAAACCTGAAAAGGAGGGAAGGCAGGAAGGGTACCTGGCACAAGACAGGGAATGATGAACTCCTGCATCTGGGATGGAGAATAAGCTGAATACCTGGGCCAGTGGACCCATCAGCAGGCTATTATTACAATAGTCCAAGTCTGATGTGATAATCAACCAACAGAATATTGTGAGTATCTCTAACAAGGTGGTGGTGGTGCCAGAGGTCAGAAGAAAGTATGAAGCACAGTATTATCTCTTTATTGTTTTGGTGGGTTTTTTTTTTTGATGGGACAATAAGGGTTAAGGGACTTGCCCAGGGTCACACAGCTAGTAAGTGTCAAGTTTCTGAGGCTGGACTTGAACTCAGGTCCTCCTGAATCCAGGGCTGGTGCTTTATCCACTGTGCCACCTAGCTGCCCCCAATCTCTTTATTGTGAAGAAATTATCTTTGATGGAATTAGAGTGATTGATTGGCTGAATCCCTGATTTTTGTTCTTTGGTTGGTTCAGTCCCATCTGACTCTTTGTGACCCCATTTTGAGGTTTTCTCGGAAAAGATACTAAAGTGGTTTGCCATTTCCTTTTTACAGATGGGGAAACTGAGGCAAACAGGGTGAAATAACTTGTCCAAGTTCACGCAGGTAGTAAGTGTCTGAAGATAGATTTGAACTCCCAAAGATGAATCTTCCTCACTGCATAGCTGCTGCCCTATATCTCTGGAAACCTTTTTAAGAAGATTAAAAATTTTTTTTATCTTTTTTTTTTTTTTGGTGAGGCAATTGGGGTTAAGTGACTTGCCCAGGGTCACACAGCTAGTAAATGTTAAGCGTCTGAATTCGGATTTGAACTCAGATCCTCCTGAATCCAGGGCCGGTGCTTTATCCACTGAGCCATTTAGCTGCCCCTAAAAAATTTTTTTAATCAACAAAAATCTACCTTCTCTCATTCCTACCTCTCCATTTCCTCTCATTGAGAAAGAAAGAAAAACAAAACCTCTGATTCAAATAGTTGTATGAACTGATTCAAAGTAAGCAAAAGGAGAACAATATACACAAAGACTATAACAATATAAATAAAAACAAACTTTAAAAGGTAAGGCGCAGCTAGGTGGCGCAGTGGATAGAGCCCTGGAGTCAGGAGTACCTGAGTTAAAATCCGGCCTCAGACACTTAACACTTACTAGCTGTGTGACCTTGGGCAAGTCATTTAACCCTCATTGCCTGCCCCCCCCAATAAAAATTTAAAAAATAAAAAATAAATAAAAAAGGTAACCGAGCTCAGATTAATAGCAGTGACCAAACTTGGTTGGCCATGGTGCTGCCCATGGAGGTAGGCAGGGAGAAAAAAAAGGGGGGAAAAGAAATTTACATGACAATTTCTTGTATATTTGAAGGGAATAACAAGTTGCACATGGTAAATTTGCAGTTTCATGTGCAATCGTCTTTTTTTTTTTTTTAGTTAGGCAGTTGGGGTTAAGTGACTTGCCCAGGGTCACACAGCTAGTAAGTGTTAAGTGTCTGAACTTAGGTCTTCCTGACTCCAGGGCCGGTGCTCTATCCACTGTGCCACCTAGCTGCCCCTAAAAATAATATATCTCAATCTATACTCTGTCACTTCTCTCTGTCAGGGAGTGGATAGCATGTTAATTAGCAGTCTGTTGAAATGGTGGCTAGTCATTGCATTGATCAGAATTCCCAGGTTTTTCAAAATTGTTTGTTTTGACAAAATTGCTGTTATTTTGTGAATTGGTCTTCAGGTTTTCCTCCCTTTATGCTGCATTATTTTATACAGGTCATGCCAGGTTTCCCTGAAAATATCCCCTTCATCATTTCTTCCCCCCCGCCCCCAGGGCAATGAGGGTTAAGTGACTTGCCCAGGGTCACACAGCTAGTAAGTGTCAAGTGTCTGAGGCCGAATTTGAACTTAGGTCCTCCTGAATCCAGGGCCAGTGCTTTATCCACTGAGCCACCTAGCTGCACTCCCTTCATCATTTCTTATGGCACAATAGTATTTTATCACATTTCTATACCATGATTTGTTCAGCTATTCTCCAGGTAATGGATACCCCTTAAGTTTCTAATTCTTTGTCTCCAAATCTGCAAGAATTAATGCTATAAATATTTTTGTACATATGAGTCCTTTTTCTTTTTCCTCTGATTTCCTTGGGGGCAGGGCCTAGTAGTGTTATTGCCAGTACAGAGGCTACGCACAGTTTAATAATTTGGGGGATATAGTTCTAAACTGCTTTCCAGAATGATCCAGAATGAATCATTTTACAGTTCTACCAATAGTACACAACAATATAACTATTTTTCTACAACCCCTCCAGCATTTGTAGTTTTCCTTTTTTTATCTTCTTTGCCAATCTGATGGGTGTGAAGTAGAACCTCAGAGTTCTTTTAATTTAAATTTTTCTAAATATTAGTGATTTAGAACATTTTTTCATATGGCTATTGATAGTTTAGATTTATTCTTCTAAAAGTGCCTGTCCATATGATTTGACCACATCAAAAGTGGAATGGCTCTTACTTTTATACGTTTGAATCTGTTTACTATATGTCTTAGAAATTAGACCTTTATCAGAGAAACTTGCTGCAAAGATATTTTTCTCATTTGCCTATGTCACTTCCAATTTTAGCTCTTTTGGTTTTGTTTGTGCAAAAACTTTTAAATTTCACATAATCAAAATTTCCCATTTTTCTTTCTGCAATCCTCTCTATCTTTTGTTAGATCATAAACCCTTTTCCTATCCAAAGATTTTACAGGAAATTCTTTCCTTCTTGCTCCTCTAATTTGTTTATGATGGTACCTTTCTATCTAAATAATGTACTCATTTAGAACTTATCTCAATATATGGTGTGATATATTGGTCTATAGCCAATTTCAGGAAGGCTGCCTTCCAGTTTTCTGAAAAGTTTTTGTTGAACAATGAATGGGTTCTTGCTTGGTAGGCTTTTAAAAGCTAGTTTGTTGGGGCAGCTAGGTGGCACAGTGGATAAAGCACTGGCCTTGGATTCAGGAGGACCTGAGTTCAAATCTGGCCTCAGACACTTGACACTTACTAGCTGTGTAACCCTGGGCAAGTCACTTAACCCTCGTTGCCTTGCAAAAAACCAAAAACAAAAAAAGCTAGTTTGTTGCCCTGGATATAGCTAAGGTAGGATGCAGTTTTTAAAAATGTGACCTTTGGTTGTCTAAAATAAAACTAACTATGGAGTAAGAACCTAACCCTTGAGAGGCAATTTTCTCTTCTCTTGTCTCCTGTACACATTGGCCATGAAGTCTTACAGTATAGCTACTCATCAGTAGGAAACACTAGACTACAGAAGGGAGTAGGTGTAGGGAGTCTGGGACAAAATTAGTGCATATGGTTCCAAAGAGTGTGACCAGGGCAGGGGTGGAAAAGGTGAGAGCAGCATAAAGACACCATGAGAAAGAAGAGAAAGGACACTGGAGTGTTGTTATGCTGGATGAGTGGTTACCTTGGTCACACATGTTTCCTATGTATGTGCCTCACTACAAGTGTACTATTTTTGTCTACTCTTTCCATTTATGCTTTGGGTATTTGTGGAAGAGTGTACTCCAGGTTTATGGGAGGGCTATTTTGTAGCTACTGTTTTTACTATGCCTTTGATTTGAGTAAATTGTGTCTACTGAATGACTATTTGAGGCAGATACATCAATTGGGGCTCATGAGTTATAGTTTCATGTCTTAGTTATAGATCCACAGAGTATGCTAAACCCAAGCTAGGCTCCCTCTAGGGAACCTAACCCTCAAGTGTGTATGTAAGTTGCTGGATACCATAACCATATCTAACAATATATGCAACATTCTATAGAACAGATAATTGCAACTTTGTTGGGAGGAGGAAGGTATATTTCATTATTTTTTTTGTGTAGGACCATTATTGGTTTTTCAGTTATTTATTGTTTGGCCTCCTTTGAATCTTTTAATTTAGATTATTGTTATTCTTTTATATATTGTTCTTTCTGGTCTGCTTATTTCATTCTGTATTAGTTGATACAAGTTGTCCCTCATCTGAATTCTACACATTTGTCATTTCTTACTGTAGTATGTGCCTTGGCACTACTCTCTTGTATCCACTCACATTTTCAAGTCAGATCCCCAGAGATAGGCTACTATATCCTCATTCATGATTCAGGGTTAGGAGATCTTTTTCTAATGCTCACAGTTCATAAGTACCGACTAGTGTGCCTCTTTATCAATTACCATTTCATATCAATTAGACTGACTTAATTAACTTTTAGTTAGGGGTTTTTCCAAGGATGGTGGAGTAAGAACAATTGGTACAAAACATCCCCCAAACATCTGTGAAATAGTTTTCTACCAGTACATAGAGAGTACAGGGGAAAGTGAGATCAAGCTCATAATTCCTGGTTGATGGAAGTCTTTTTCTCTCCTTTGTGGGGTACTAATGAAGGTTTCCTTAGGTGTGGTATGCCTTTGCTGCTAAGCTACTTGTAGAGGTAAGAATCTGCCTTTCCCTAGTGTGTCTAGTTTTTCTCAATGAAAATACTGTGTCAACTATTTTGGGGATGCTGCTAGGACTTGGATTTCTATGGGAAGTATAAAATCCTCCAACCCTTCAAAGATAGTTTTCTGGAGGGGACAGAAGCTTCTCCCTTTTCCTAGGCAATTACTTCCCAGAGCTATCATCAGTATGTAGGCTGCCAAATTCTTGGACGACCTCCATTCTAAATCAGCTTTCTGGTTTTACACGAGCTCTCAGGGTATAACCAAGTCACTCAACCAATCTGACTTCTCTTCCTCTCACACCACAGTTGAAATGCCTTTGATTGACTCAATGAAGGTGTTCTTAAGTAGGGTGGGATGCTTGACTTATTGATTCAATGGAGATATTCTCACCTGAAGAAGGTATCACATCTAAGTGGGGTGGGTGATTTAGTGCCTCAGCAAATAAATTATTTTTATTACATTATTCTAGCCACATCCTCTTTACTCACCCCACTTCTCTTGCTTAGAGCTTCTGAAAAAAGAATATGCTTTTTGTTGTATGTGTCCTTGGTGGCTTTGGCTTCTATGGTTTACCCAGCTGTCATTGTCCCCACCCACCTGCAAACGCACAGCTGTTGCCCCTGATTTGGGGATAATGGGAAGGTGGGGCTTTTATTCAATTCACAAGGACATCTACGCATGCCACCAAGTCAAAGGGAAGCAAATTTCTCAAGGATTCTAACCCTCTGCAAACTTGCCTTTGATCTTGTACTTTGTATATGTTCTCTTTGTTGACTTGTGACTTCAAAACCCAAGCAGACAGCCCAAGGCCTCCTCAAATGTTGTTTTGCTGATCTTTGCCCGTTTGTTGGCATATACCCTTCTCCTTCTGCTATTTAGGATTCAGAACCTGGTTCACAATCACAATGCCTCAAAGTCAAGCCCATCTCTCATCTCTACACTGGATGGTCTCTGACTATTGGTTCCCACAGATTCTCCGAGATTGTTATATGTGAATGGAATCTTCAAGATCCCCTTTGTGTATTGTTTTGTATATTGTAAACTCCTTGAGGGCAGGAACTGTCTTTGTTTTGCCTTGTATCTATATCCCCAGCTCTTAACACAGCACCTGCCACATAGTAAGTGTTTAATAAATGCTTGACAGCTAGTCTAAGATGTTACAATTTGTAAACAGAAGAACCTGGTACTTGAATCCAAGTCTTTTAACTCCAAATCTGGTGCTCTTTTCTTAAACGGGGCCGCTTTCTCTGGTTGTTATCAGTTCTTCCAAATCTCAAATCTCCTATTTTCCTGAGGCTGGCACTTGCCACAGAGCAGAACTAAGTCCTCTAAGTGGAAAGAACACCATCAAGTTTGTGCTTCACATGGCCCATAGCTCTCCTTTCTTATAACTGTGCCCTGCAGGAGAATATCTGGTGCTGTTATATTTCATGTATGATGCTGTAATTCCTATGTTGTTTGGGATTAATATTTTATTCTGACAAGTTTTTTAATCCTATTTCATTACTGTCAACTCTGTTGCATTAAGCCCAAATTTCTTTGATCTTTATATTATGATTTAATTTAGTTAACATCATTTTTGTATTTTCTGAATCTGATTTTTAAAGTGTCTTTTTACATTCCAAAAAGTAAAAGAGAGCATTATTTCGGTCATATTTTCTTTTTAATTTATTAATTTACTATTATTAAATTATTTAACTTATTAAAAATTTATTTTAAAAAACTGAACAAGGTGGGGCAGCTAGTTGGCGCAGTGGATAGGTCAGGAGTACCTGAGTTCAAATCTGGCCTCAGACACTTAACACTTACTAGCTGTGTGATCCTGGACAAGTCACTTAACCCTCATTGCCCCCGCAAAAAATAAAAAAATAAAAAAATAAATAAATAAATAAATTTAAAAGACATGTCTTTTTTTTCATTAAAAAGGTTTTAATAATGATTAATAAATTGAATCGAATTGAATTTAAGGATTTCAAGGATTCATGATGTTTTCAGTGCATATTTTCTCTCTAGCAACAAAGATTGCAACACTGGATAACTTGGGAGGCAGAATGATAGAGTAGAAAGTACATCGTGTAACCTCTGCAAGACACTCAGTTCTGGATTCTCTTCAGGCAGAAGTCCCTGAAGGGAGAGAAAGATTCTGAGAAGAAGCCAACATATAGAGGAGCCAGCACCTCAATGAAGTTGCTATTCTCAGCTTGTTGCACTAAAGACTTCAGAGTATTTGCTCTTGGGTGAGAACTGGGACTCTATCTCTAAGTCGAGCTGAGATAACTTGCTCCCAAGAGGAGAGCTCATTCACTCTGTGTATTGTCTAACATATTCTCATTCTGTGTACCTTCTCCGATTTCTGTTTGCTATGAGCCGAGATAAATGGTTGGTTTTTTTTTGGTTTGGTTGGTTTTTTGGGGGGATTTTGCTATTCATTGTGGAACTTGCATTTGGCAGTCAGGAGTCAAGCCTTGGATATATAGCTTAGGGGTACACTTTCATTTAGGGACAGTGATCAGGAGCTGAGCATCAACCTAAAAATTATCTCCCTAAACAATATTTAGGGGAGGGGAGTAGATAGATTTAATTCTAGCCTTGTACCCTTTTTCTAAGGAAAAAAAAAAAGAGTGGTTAGCCTCTGACCCTAATCTCCTGCTTCCCAGCCTGGGGAGAAATCAAAGTTTCTCTTCAAAAAGGGAAGATGGAGGAGACTAGACATATCTATTCATACTTCCCTGTGAGTCCCATCTAAATAGATCCATGGGGATATACCCAATGGGCAATATCCTTCTCCCTATGACTGAATTTGAAGTCTGAAAATTTAGGTTCGGATTTTAGTTCTGCCACTTACCTCAGTTTTCTATTTATAAATTAGGGGGTTGGGATAGATGGCCTCTAAGTTTTCCTTTAGTTCTAAATCTCAATACTATGATAGATTTGAGTCTTTGAGCAAAAAAGAGTTTTAAAAAATTAATAAATGAAATGAGCATACCCAAGGAAAAAATGGAAAAGAAATGAGAGCTATGGTAGAAAAAAATGGAAAGGGAATTAACAGCTTGACACAAGAGGTAAAAAAAAAAAAAAACCTTGCTCAAGAAACACATTCCCTGTGAAATTAAAATGAACAAGATAGACGCAATACTTCCACTAAACAACAATAAATATGAAAATAAAGTCAAAAGGCTGAAAAAATAAAAGAAAATTTAAGGTATCTCATACTAAAAACAATTGATCTAGAAAATAGATGGAGGAGAAAATTGAGGAATCACTGGACTACCTGAACATCATGACCAAAACAAGATCCTAGAGAGTCTATTTCAAGACATCTTATAAATGCCTGGATCTATTACAACCAAAGGGCAAAGTTGAAATATAAAGAATTTATTTCTTACTTCAAGAAAGAAACTTCCAGGGGGGAGCTACGTGGCGCAGTGGATAGAGCACTGGCTCTGGAGTCAGGGGGACCTGAGTTCAAATCCACCCTCAGACACTTAACACTTACTAGCTGTGTGACACTGGGCAAGTCACTTAACCCCAATTGCCTAACCAAAACAACAACAACAACAACAAAAACCCAAGAAAGAAACTTCCAAATGAAAACTCTTTGGAATGTTATAATAAAAATCCAGAGCTTTCAAATGTGGTAAAAATGATTGGAATTTAGCTGACTCATTTGGGAGGGGCCTGCACCTGGCCCACCCCGAAGTTATGAATGCTATTGAGGTCAGAAGGAGAAACCTCTTTATAGGCAGTTTTTGAAGGGGAGGAAGATTGAATGCTCCTGAGGGGAGGCTGAGGCGCTTCTGGAATGCTAGCTCTCTCTCTCTTCTCTGCCTTTCCAGTGGGTGGCATGAGCAACTGCAGACATCCCAGGTGTGGTAAGTGAACACAAATTCCTTTGAATTAGCTTAATTGGAACCGAGCTGGTGATTGTATAGACTTAGGTTAGAGCTAGGAGAATTTATCTGTATTTCTTTTTACCTACTTCCTTATCTTTGATTTTTATTAATTTCACCTTTGTTGTTTAATTAATTCCCAAGTAATAAAATCTGATCCTTTTGTGGAAAAGAAGCTGTAAGGCTCCTTTCTTATTGGCCTGGGAGAAATATCTAAAAGGGCAGTTTGGAGGGAAGGGAGCTTTGAACCTAGAGGTCCCTCATTATTTTTGGGACTCCAATATTTCAACAAGTCACCCAATTAACTCTCCATATATTAAATTTGGCCCCCACACAAGTAAAAGAAAAATTAATGCAAACAACCAGAAAGAAATAATTCAAGTATCAAGGGATCACATTCAGGATTATACACAATTTAGCAGTCACCACTATAGAGTGGAGGGCTTGAAATGCAATATTCTAGAAGGCAAATGATATAATCTTACAACCCAGAATAACTTTCCCAGAAAAACTGAATATAATCCTACAGAGGGAAGAATTGGATCTTTGATGAAATAGAGGACTTCCAATCATTCCTGATGAAAAGACCAAAGCTATGTAGAAATGTTGAAGTTCAAAGACAGGCATTAAGAGAAACATTAAAAGAATTGTGCTACAAGAAATGACAAACAGGATGATTTCAGAAAGGCCTGGAAAGACTTGTATGAATTGATGCATAGTGAAGTGAGCAGAACCAAGAGAACGTTGTACACAGGACAGCAATATTGCTTGATGAAGAACTGTGAATGACAACTATTCTCAGCAATACAATGATCCAAGACAATCTCAAAGGACTAATGACGAAGCATACTATCCACCTCCAGAGAAAGAATTGGTATTGACTGAATACAGACTAAAGTATGTTTTTCACTTTCTTTCACTTTTTTATTCAAGTTTTCTTATACGAAATGACTAATATAGTAATATTTTACATAATTGTACATGTATAACCTATATCTAATTTCTTACCACCTCAAGGAGGGAGTAGGGGAGGAAGAGAAGGAGGGATAAAATTCAGAATTCAAAACTTAAAAATGTTATCTGGAAAAAATAGTAAACCTATTCTCATTAAAAAAGAGAAACACTAAAAAGTATGAATGAACAATTATAGGAGACTAAACAAGGATAAACTGCTTATATTTAAATGTGGAGAGATGATACATAGAGCTCAGAGGGGATGCATGTATCATCTCTCCATATTTAATTTGTTGAGGCCTGGAAGTGGTTCTCTCCTGATAATTTTAAGAGAAGAATGGAAAGAGAGGGGAAGAGGAATACACTAGGGGAGAATAGAAAGGTAGGTTGGGGGAAATTATCTCACATAATCAGTGTGTGCAAGTTGACACCAAATAAACAAGGAGGTAGGGATGAGGGAGAGTGGTTGACATTTGAACCTCACTCTCACACCTGAATTAGTCAAGGAGGGGAAAAATACACACACATAGAGTTGGGTACAGAAATACTTTTCATTCAGCAGGGAGATGGGAAAAGAAAGAAGGAAGAATTAGAGAGAGGATAGATAAAAAAATGAGTTGGTCTTAAGCAAAACAAACTAATTAAAAATGAAGAACATTGATAACTTTTTCAGATGGCAAGTAATGGGAATCTGAGAGAGTACCCATAAACTGGGGAAATGGATGAACAAGTTATAGTACATAAATGTGATGGAACACTATTATGTTATAAGAAATACTGAAGGAGATGGTTTCAGAAAAACCTGGGAAGACTTATATGAACTGATAAAAAGTGAACATAAGCAGGAAGGCAGTTTATACAATGACAACAGTATTGTAAAGGCAAGCAGCTTTAA
The DNA here is from genome assembly GCF_019393635.1 of Dromiciops gliroides. Taxonomy (NCBI): domain Eukaryota; kingdom Metazoa; phylum Chordata; class Mammalia; order Microbiotheria; family Microbiotheriidae; genus Dromiciops; species Dromiciops gliroides. The sequence continues at coordinate 159,269,420 of NC_057866.1, read as the reverse complement.
AAGAATTAGGGATTCTGATCTGTATATCAACCACAGTCCCAGACAACTAATGATGAAACATCCTATTTACTTCCTTATAATCGGGTAAAAGATTCAGAAAGAAGAATGAGATGTATGTCTTTGGACATAGCCAATGCAGATATTTGTTTTGCTTGACTACATGTTTGATATAGAGATTTTGTTTTTCTTTCATTTTCAATGGGTATGCATATTGCGTGCATGTGTGTGTGCACGGGTGTATATGTATATGTGGGGGGGTGGGAGGATGGAGATGAGGGTTGGAATGGGAGGTAAAGAAGGTAGATTTTTGCTGATTGGAAAAAATAATTTAAAAAATCATTTGTTTGTCTAAAGACAGTGGTAATCCTGGAGAGAGCAGTGAGAGAGTTGTAAGCCAGATTGCAGGAGACTGAGTAAGTGAGGGCTGAAGAAATGGACTCAAGGAGACAAGCCTTTCTAGAAATCTAGCTGAGGAAAGGAAAAGAAATGTTCAGCAGGTTCTGCACCTGTATACCCAGTTTCATATTGGCATCAGAAGCAGTCTAAGGCTTTGGGCTTCTGAGAAAATGTCCTGTGTAAAGCAAACTGCTACTGTGATTATTAATACTTGTGTACACTGCTATACTTGTTTTGTTTGTTCCTACGTGTGTCTAAGTGAACGCACTGCCATTCCAACATCCTGATCTAACCAGGTGAGCTCACTCTTCCTGGTTCCAGTCACTCCCAAAGAACTGGGTAGAAATGCATGCAACTGGATGGAGGCAATCTAGGATTAGCTCTTCAGGTATTCTTAGTGGCTTAAGAATCTCCTGAAAAGCTGATACTCTTTCTGAGAAATATTTAAAACAGAAGATCAGAAAGAAACCCAGGAGGAAACTGCCCAACTTTTACTATCTTCTTGAATATTCTAAAGTATGTTTTATTATTTGTAAGCCCTTGTTCACAAAGTTTTCCAGTGTTATATTGAATGAAAGCTCTGTGATGGGAAAGATTGCCTTTTAAAATTTATTATTTTTTTTGGTCTTTGTAGCTTCTGTGTGGGACATAGTTTTTTGTTTGTTTGTTTGTTTGGTTTTTTTTGGCTATATTTATGATTTCCCTGGTGTCAGCCATTCATTTGTTTGCAGATCAGCAACTCCCAGCAAGGCAGAGCCTTAAAAAGCTGCTTAGGGTGGGGCAGCTAGGTGGCGCAGTGGATAGAGAGCATCGGCCCTGGATTCAGGAGGACCTGAGTTCAAATCCAGCCTCAAACACTTAACACTTACTAGCTGTGTGACCCTGGGCAAGTCACTTAACCCCAATTGCCTCACCAAAAAAAAAAAGTTGCTTAGGTCACTCATATGGTTAAGTGACTTTTGCAGTGTCACACAGCCAGTATGGATAAGAGTCAAGACGTGAACCCAGGATCTCTTGACTCAAAGGCTGCTTCTCTACCTACTATATACCACACTGCTTCTCATATAGTGAGAATGCAGTAAGTGTTAACGAATGTTTTTTTAATTGCAATGACTTTATATATGCACAATGAATTATTTAATTATGCAATATTTTGTAATTACTAATAATGATAATAGGTACTAATATAGCACATTAAGGTTTACAAAGTACTTTATATACATTATCTCAATTGAGCCTCATGACGACTCTATGAGGAAGGTACTACAGGTATTATTATTGGCATTTTACAGATGGGGAAACCAAGGCAGAAAGTAGTTATTATTAATAATGATAATAAGAGCTAGCATTTATATGGCACTCTAAGGTTTGCAAATGCTTCAAAAACATTTTAAATGCTTGAATTCACTGGCACCTAGGTGGTGCAGTGGATAGATCATTGGACCTGGAGTCAGAAAGACCTTACTTCAACTCCTGCCTCAGACAGTTACTGGCTGTATGACCCTGGGCAAGTCATGTAACCTCTCCTAGTCTCAGTTTCCTCATCTGCAGAATGGAGATAATGCACCTCCTTCAGAGGGTTGTTGTGAGGATTGACTTAAATAACATATGTGAAAAAAAAACCCCAAACCTGACAAAAACCAAAAACAAAATATGTGAAATGCTTTACATGCCAGCTATTACTCTTAATAGTAATTGAATGCTAGCTAAAACTACATTGACCTGTATAAATGCTAGCTATTATTGTTGCTGTTATTATCAATTAAAAAGCATTTATGGAGCTCTTACAATGATACCAAGCACTAACCTACACTCTAAATACAAAAGCAGACAATCTCTGTCCTCAGGTAGCTTATATTCTAATAGGAAGAGGCAACACATATAGAGAAATGTTGACTAGAGAGAGGCAATTTGGTCCAGAAACATCTACTCCATTGGAGTAGATACACACACTCACCTAAGGACTATCCCTCTATTAGGGGGTAGCTATCATGTCCCCAACCTGAGTCTTCTTCACAAAAAAAAATATGTCCACAGGTCCTTGAATTCTTTATCCTTAGATGACATGGATTCAGGTCCTTCATCATACTGGTTCTGAGTATTGTAACTCTATTTGAAACAAAGACACTAAGCATCAATATTAGTTGCCCAAATGGGGCAGTTACTAGGCAGCGGTTTGAATCACTCATTTTATCTATATATGACTAAAAAGGATACCTATTATTTTAGGCAAGTTTCACTGTATTTTTAACTCCAGGATTTTTAGGGGTTACACTGCAATCTTCTTTCAATACAATAAACATTTATTAATTGCATATTGTGTGCCAGACCTATGCTAGGTACTGGAGATACTGTAAAGAATTAATTGTTATTTGAGGGTTTTATGACCCTATCTTTTTGCTAGAATTTAAAAAACCCTGGGGTGCACACTGGCCTGGGACTCAGGCGCAGCACCTCCGCAAATGGCATGGTGCTCCACCCATTGGTTGTAACCGTCACCATGTCGCTGGCACCTCACGTCATCACCACTCGCCAACCCCTACATGGGCCTGGCAAAATTATAATGACTGGAAGCCCAGTGAGGGCAGTCATGTGACTGTCAGTCAGGGATGCCAGCCAATTGGCTTGGGGCTGTGTATAGTCAGCCTAGGGTCTGCTGGGAAGAAGAAGGGAGGAGTTTCGGCATTCTAGCTTGAAGCTGGAAGGCAACAGGATGAAGCTATGTATTTTCAGCTGATTCCTGGGCAGTGTTATTCAGGTTGAATCATTTCCCTTCCCCCATTTTATCTCCTTTCCCTTAATTCTACTGATCTTGCTTGTGTTTTTAAGTTCGTTCTTGTTAATAAATCCTGTTCTGTTTTTGAGGGAGGCTGTCGGTTTCCTTCCTTGCCCCAATATTGCTGCGAGCTGTATAGCTAACACTCCTCAATTAAAAATTGGTCCCTGCAATACAAAGAACCATTCTCAAGGAACTTACTTTTTTTTTTTCACTTTTTCTTTTGGGTGGGGCAATGAGGGTTAAGTGATTTGCCCAGAGTCATGCAGCTAGTGTCAAGTGTCTGAGGTCAGATTTGAACTCAGGTCCTCCTGAATTCAGGGCCAGTGCTTTATCCACTGACCCACCTAGATGCCCCTGGAACTTACAATTAAACAAAAAATATTCATTGATTCAAGGATGAAGGAAGGATCGACAATTTCTTCCTATTTTTTTCACTTCACCACAAGAAAAAAACCAGAAGGAAATGAAAACTATTCATATGATCTATGAAAATGCATCAGTAGGCTACCCAGATGTTGTCCAGATGCTGCCCAGAAAGAAGTAAAATCTCCATTGTCTTCCAAATCAGCAAATAAAGATTCAGGTTGTAATCCATTATTCCAGAATTTGTCTGTGCAGAAACACTGTAATGAAGCTTTAAAGTATTGCTGTTTGGATGCAGGCAGTAGGGCAGGAAGAAATTAGGTGCCTAGTATGTGCCTGGCACTGTGCTAAACCTGTTTCCAAGAGGATTTGAAACCATACAGGTACCTTTCAATAGAGTCCCATAAAGAATTTTACCTGATTGGTAAGCTGCTTTGCTTCCTTTATTTTTCCAACTGGACTGATGAATGAATGGATGAAAGAACATTTATTAAGTGTTTTTGATGTGCTAAGAGATGGGGATACAAATATGAAAGTATGACAGTTCCTGCCCTCAAGGAGCTTACATTCTATTGTGGGAAACAACTCATACAAGGGAGTGATGGCCAAGGAAGGGTGACTTGCTCTGGGAAATTACTGGGAAAGTGAGTGGAGCAATGTCAGTCAATCAATACAAAAACTACAGTCCTCTCTTTTTATAACCCTTTACAAGTAACAATAATAACAACAAGGGATAATTGTGTAGCATTTTGAAGTTTATACGCTTTTTTTTTTGGCGGGGCAATGGGAGTTAAGTGATTTACCTAGGGTCACACAGCTAGTAAGTAAGTGTCAAGTGTCTAAGGCTGGATTTGAACTCAGGTCCTCCTGAATCCAGGGCTGGTGCTTTATCCTCTGCACCACCTAGCTGCCCCTTGATTGTTTTCTCCTGCAATCCCCAAGTTCAAAAAGGGTCCCACAGATCAGCCATGCTCGCTCACACCCTCATTATTCTCTGGAGCCCACTGTTGACTCTCTTATAAGCTCCCTTCAGCACCAGAGTCCAGTGACCTTCTTTTCTAACTAGCTGGATTTCTTTCCCCCTTTCAGTTGTTGTTGTTTTTTTTTTTTCTTAATGTCTTGTCTTCTCCCATTAGAAACTCCTTGAGGGCAGAGACTGTTTTGTTTGTTTGCTTTTTTATCAATCCAGGTTCTTAGCAAAGTGCCTGGGACAAAGTAAGGGTTTAATAACTGCTTATTGATTTATATTAACTATGGTTATAATATAATTTTTCTTTCTTTCACTTCCCTTTCACAGAATAGTAGAATCTAGGAGTTTTAAGGAATCTTCAAGACTATTGAGTCTAACTTGTATCTCAATATAAAACCCTTCTACTGTAAAATTCTCTTAGACACTTTCACTCAAAAATTTTCCCCGTGCATTTTTTCCTTCCTTCTACGAACATTTATTAAGTATTTATTATGCGCAATGCATTGGAGCTATAAAGAAAAGACCTGATCCATGCTCTCTGGTTATATTTATACAAGTATCTTACTTCTGGTTTTATATAAACTTTGTCAGCCTTCACTAATCTTTGAGATTCTAATCTCCATTTACTAAAGAACAGTGAGGAACCAGATTTGGGAAAGGCTAGAGCTAGATTAAACTGGGAGCTCAGAACAATTATGAATTGAAAGTATGTCCCAGAACCAGTCAACCAAGATGGCAGAGAAGGGGAAAAGTAGCACAGCACAGCTTCTCCCCACTCCCCACCTCCAACTACTCCTATAGCAAGCCATAAAGAATGCCAGACCATGTAGTGACTGAAAATTTGAAGGAGAAACTACAGTAGTTATCTTTCCAGTCTGAGATCATAAATTCAGTGCTGGAGCCAGCTCAAACTGGCTGTGAAAGCCAATTGTTAAATTTTCAGTGCAAACATTTGCAACTCAAAAGGTACAAATTAGGGTTTGATTTATTATTTTGTTGATTGTCAAAAAGTGATGGAGAAAATGTTAATAATGCTGATTAAACTTAAAAGTATACCTTTTTTGAATTGTTTTAGTTGTGTCCAACTCTTCATAATCTCATCTTGATAAAGACATTGGTATGGTTTGCCATTTCCTTCTCCAGCTCATTTTATAGATAAAGAAACTGAGGCAAACAGGATTAAATGATTTGCCTAGGTTCACATACCTACTAAGTATTTGAAGCCAGATTTGAACCTAGGTCTTCCTGACTCCAGCCCCAGTACTCTATACACTGCTCCACTTAGCTGTCTCCCCCTTTTTTTGAGATCAGGTTCTTAAACATTTACTAATATACTCCCAACCTACAGTGATGCATAGAAACCAGGGCAGAAATTGTGGAATGAAACAAGCCACAATCAAAGTCTCAATGCCTGGAGCTCTGAGCTAGCCCTGCATGGGATGGATGACCAAAGCTGATATAGGACTCAGCAACCCAAGGCAGTGCAAGAATGGGCATGGAGCAAACTCAAAGCGAGACTTAAGAAGCCTGAGATTTGTCTATATGTTAATAATATTTGAATACACAAGTTTCTGGCCATTCTCAAACTCCTATTATCTCCTATTTTCAATCTGGTTGGAATGCTATTGAATTTCAAACAATTCCCCTGATTTGCCACCTCTGCTGATTTGTAGAAAACTTAAGCTCCTGTTAATAATATCAAAGATTTACATAATCACAGGATAATAGAAACATATTTAGAGCTATAAAGGACCTTAGAAATCTAGTCTAAACCCTTGGTTTTGTACCTACATAGCTAGGTGGCATGATGGATAGAGTATTGAACTTGGAATTAGGAGGAACTGTCTAACTCTAGGCAAGTCACTTAACCTCAGTTTCCTAAGCCTCAGTTTCTTCATCTGTAAGATGGGTATAATAATAACTCCTGCTTTATAGGGTTGTTGTGATTGTCAAATGAGAAAATATGTAAGACATGTTGCAAACCTTAAAGTGCTACATGAATGCTAGCTATTTCATAATAATAATTATTGTTGTTATTAGTAGTAATAATAATATTTTTAATTAATTAAAAAAATTTTTGGTGAGGCAATTGGGGTTAAGTGACTTGCCCAGGGTCACACAGCTAGTAAGTGTTAAGTGTCTGAGGCTGGATTTGAACTCAGGTCCTCCTGAATCCAAGGCCAGTGCTCTATTAACTGCACCACCTAGCTGCCCATAATATTTTTATAGATGAGGAACTGGAAACCTAGACAAATTAAATTACTCACCCAACATCCTCCTGGTAGTAAGTAACAGAACTGGGATCTCCAAATCATTTTGTGTCTATCTGTTCAGTGGATCCTCATGTCAGTCATGTGAGCTAGGTATAATAGGTGTTTTTATTCCCAGTCTACAGATGAAGGAACTGAAGTTTAGAGAGTAGAAACAATTGCCAAGGGATCCAGCCAGTGTCCAGGGAGAACTTAGATACAAATAAGAACAAGACCTATTCCCTACTGGATAAATGGCCAGATGATATAATCAGGAAATTCTCAAGAAAAGAAACATAAGCTGTCAATGACCACATTTAAATGCTTTAAATCATTAATAATAAATGCAAATTGAAACAAATTTGAGGTTATAGCTCACACCCATCAGTTTGGCAAAGATGGCCAAAAGAAAAAATGACAATATTTGGAAGGGCATAAGGAAGACTGACACACCCATGAGCTGTTGGTGGAACTGTGAAATATTCCAAGCATTTTGTAAAACAACTTGGAAATATACCCCAAAAGTCACTAATCTGTGTGTCATTTGACCCAAGAATAGCTCTACTAGGCAAATACTCCAAAGAGATCAAATAAAAGGATATTGTAGTAGAAGCAATATCTTAACACTTGCCACTAGACAGATCAGGCATTTTTTTTCCTTGAAGGGTATTGAGACATTCGTTGGAATTTGACTGCTTTAGGGTAACTAAGGATTTGGACTGATGGACTTCTTTTCTCATCACCTGAATACAAAGCAGCCTTGAGGAGCCAGAGGGGCTCTCAAATACTTAGCTGCTAGATCCATAGGGAACTTCCCTCAAATGAAGCAACTCCAGATATTCTAAATCCATATCCTTGTTGAATCTTTTTTTTCTTCTATGATTAAGAAAATCTCCTTTTGTTAACTGTTAAGTGACCTACTAGTATCCCATTTTGTTCTAGTACCAAATCGAAACTACTAGGAGACTGCTGATTTTGGTCATCTTTGTCAAACTGATAGGTGTGAGCTGTAAGCTCAAATGTGTTTCAATTTGCATTTATTATTAATGATTTAAAGCATTTTAATGTGGTTATTGACAGCTTGTGTTTCTTTCCTTGAGAATTGCCCGATTATATCATCTGGTCATTTATCGAATAGGGAATAGTTCTTGTTCTTATTTGTATCAATTCCCTGTACATCCTGGATATTAGGACTTTATCAGAGAAATTTGCCACGAAGGCTTCCCCCTACCCCCACCCCAGTTAAATATTTACTTTCTAAATCTAATGATTAATTTTGTTTATGCAAAACTTTTTAAATTTTATGTAATTAAAATTGTCCATTTGATCTCTTATGATCATCTCAGTCCTTTTTTTGGTGAAAAATACTTCCCCTTGTTATAGCTATGAAAGATCTCCTCACATTCTCTTCTAATTTTAAAAATGATATAATCTTTTACATCTAGGTTGTGTAACTTATTAGCCTAATTTCTCCTAGTTTGTTTTGCAGTTTTCCCAGGAGTTTTTTTTTTTTTTTTTGAATAGTGAGTTCTTACCTCTAGTTGTTATCCTTGGGTTTTTCTAACACTATATTCAATGACTTCTGTATCTTGTCTTCCATTGATCAATTTTTCTATTTTTTAACCAATACTAGTTGTTGTAATGATTACTCTTTTATAGTATACTTTGAGATCTGATACTGCTAGGTCCCTTTCCTTCCCATATTTTTCATAATTTCCCTTCAATTCCTCTTTTTGCAGATGAAGATTGTGATGGAGAGAAGTGAAGAGACTAGTTCAAGGTTTTACAGGAAGTAAGTCAGGTGGGATTCAAACCCAAATATTTAGGTTCCAAATCAATTATACTGAACTGCCTCCCACTGGGCAGATCAATTTCTCTTGGAAAACAATTTTGCTGTGCGCACAGGTTCAGTGCCGGGAATGCTTCCTGCCCCATTTTTGGTTCTTAAAGGCACATATGATATGACTAGAATTGCTTAGAAGAAAACCTAGGAGAGAAAGGCGCAAACAGCTGTGGACATCAATCCTTTACCTCCTGGGCTATCCCCTCACAGGCTGAACACTTGTTTTTGTCATTTATTCACTTGAGTTACTGTTATTTTTATTTTAAGTAAAAGCAGCAGAGGGTAAGCCTCAAGTTCTAAGAAAAGACCTGGCTCCACTAAGCGCTTGAATTTCTCTTTTTACACTGTGATTTGTTAACAGCCTGGCATGCCCGCTGTTGGGTTCATACATACCTTCATAAGGAATAGATTTGACTTTTTGAGAAAGTCTGGGATTATACGAGAAGAGTGTTAAAGATTCTGAATAGAAGTTTAGGCATAATTTAAGTGACATTGTATACTGTAATAACTGGTCTGGCTCCCTTCCTTTCGGCCCATTAAATTTCCACTTGGCCTCCATCAGTTGATTTCCTTCTGCCTTAGCAGAGAAAATACAGGATCTTCTGCTCTGTGGTTCAAGTGACTTAGCTTCAGGTCACAGAGTCATTGGCTTTGAGCTAGAAGGTCCTCTAGTACAAGCTCATTATTTTAAAGATGAGAACTGAGCATCTAGGAGGTTAAAGTGACTTACCTAAGGTCACACGGGTAGTAGGTAGCAGAGGTGGGATTTGAATCCAAGTCATCTTATTCCAAACACAGCAGCCTACTACATCCACACTGCTTGCTGGTCCCATTCTGATCTTGTATCCTGGTGGTAAAACACCACCACTGTCACCACTACCATCATCAAAATTATATAGGAACAAGATGAGGTACATCTCATCATTGTCATGCTGTCTGTATCCAAATAGTTTTATCCAACCACAAAAAAGCAGTTACTTTTATTTCTCTATAAAATAGTTCACAGAACATTAAATAAAAAGGATAATAGCAAGGTGGTGTCTTGTCCCAAGAACTATTTCTATCCAAACTCTAGTGAACAAGAGGAAAAGAATGATTTTTATATAACAATAACAACAATAATAATGGTAGATGTTGATAGACATTCTTAGAGTAATGGGTCAAAATTCTAAAGAAATATTTTTGGAATAAGCACACATCTCTTCAAACAATTCTCTTCAAAGCAATTGAAAAGGCTAATAATAGGTGCATACCACTGAATTTGTCCAATGTAACTAAAAGCAATCTCCTACCAATTAGAGGCAATGAAACAACTGCAGTCCAAGAATGGAATAAAAGGCTATGCTATGCCTTCTCCCCTTAGACCATCATCGCCACCTCCTCCTTATTGGAACCTGAGACTTTACCTTTGATGCCAATCCTGGGTTCATTGATGAGTTTTTGCCTTTCTGAGGCCAAGGCCTCTACCATGTTTCCCATTCATCACCATGTTGTGACACATAAAAAACACTCAATAAATGCTTTTTAAATTGAATTGAACCAGGAAAAGGGAAGAGAGGGTGGATAGAGAGGGGAAGTCACTTTTCTAAGGTCATACAGTAGTTAGTATGGGCTCTAAGCTCACAGCTAGTGGCAGAGAGAAAGGGACTCCTTAAAAGTGAGAAACAGATTCCATTTGAGGGACAGCCAAAGGGTTGAATTCAGTGCCCCAGGTCTCTGCCCCTTTGGCCTTGGCTATAAGACCTACGGGGTAGTGCGTTGAATAAGATTGCCTATCAATCCCATGCCAATCACTCTCTTCTAGGTGAGAGACCATTAGGTGATACTATTTTAAGGCTACTGTCTTTTCCCTTTTTTAAGGCTTACCCGTTGCTCCTCCCAGCAACTGCTACCACCCCTTCTCTAGTTACTACCTTTCTAGCCTTCTGGTTTGGGGGAGGAGCTGGCAAATTTGATCATGAGTAAATTCCAGTCTTTTTTCTAAGTCATTAAGGAACATCTCACTTCCCTTAGAAGCAGGGTACAATTACCTTTCCTAATGATTACCCTCTCTTCACATGCTCTTTAAAACTAGGATTAGCTCAGAGACAGTTGAAATTACATGGAATATGTGAGTTTCAACAGGGAGGGTTTTCCCCTTTCATTAGTAGTATCTTTGGGATGTATTCTAGAAGTGTGTGACTGAGGTGTAAGGTTTTCTTTATACAGATGTCTTCCGAATATACACATCCAGCACTCATCTTTCTCCTGAGTTCCAGTTTCCACATTACCACCTATTTCCTGGATATCTCTATCTAGATGTTTCACACGAGTCTCACACTAAATAAGTCACCCTTCTCTCCCAATTTCTCACCTTGCCTCCCAGTTTCTCAATGTCAGGATTATTTTAGACTTCTCTTTCTACCCCTAGGGCCTAACATGGCACCTGTCTCATAGTTAGATCCTAATGAGTGCTTATTGAATTGAATCTATATAATCAATAAAGGAAAGCCATCATACTTTAGTGAAGTATGTATACTACTCTCCTTGGTGTTTCTAGGGTCAGGGCCATCAAGGCCTGAGACTTAGAGGAATCCATAATGATATGGCAACGACTCAGTTCTCCACATTTTGGGGAGTATGGTACAAAGATTTCAGCTAAGACAATCAAAAGAAGTGGGGGTTAGAATTCTTTATTTAATTGTTTCTTCCTTTCTTCCCTCCTTCCCTCCTTCCGTCCTTCCTTTCTTCCCTCCCTCCTTCCTTCTTTTTTTTGTTTTGTTTTGGGTTTTTTTGGTTTTTGGCAGGGCAATGGGGGTTAAGTGACTTGCCCAGGGTCACACAGCTAATGATTGTCAAGTGTCTGAGGCCGGATTTGAACTCAGGTACTCCTGAATCCAGGGCCGGTGCTTATCCACTGCGCCACCTAGCTGCCCCCTTCCTTCCTTCTTTTGTTTCATCATTGCTTTCTCTTTCCCTGACCCCATTGGCATGTCCTGATGCTGTTTTTGTGACATTCAGCTTCTGATAAACTAATGCCAAAGGGGGCAGCTAGGTGGCGCAGCGGATAAAGCACTGGCCCTGGATTCAGGAGTACCTGAGTTCTAATTCGGCCTCTGATACTTGACACACTAGCTGTGTGACCCTAGGCAAGTCACTTAACCCCTATTGCCCTCCAAAAAAACCCCCCAAAAACCTAAAAACCCCCCCTAATGCCAAGTTTCCTCCTTTGAGTAAACTTACAAAGGCAGCAAGTCAAAAAATATTTATTAAGTGTTTACTATGTAATTACAAGCAGAAATAACAATAATCTCTAACCTCCAGAAGCTTATCTTCTAATGGGGGAAGACAATCCATGAAAGAGAGCTGGAAATTGGAGGTTCAGAAAATCAGAAGCAGAACCATTAGGGGAATGGAAGCTGGCAGTCCCAGGCTTCTCCCTGAAATGGAGACCCCAGAAGGAGCTCACCAGTCAAAGAAGGGGCTGGCATGACACAAGGATGTTCGATGATAAGAAGGCCCCAACTGCTGAAGGAATTCTTGGGTTGAGGCTGCAGCTGAGTCATGGTGTAGGAGTCAGGAAAGTCAGAAACCAACCTGGGAAGGGATCGAGCACATATTTGTGTGATAAACACGTCATGTATGCAGATCATATATGAAGTTATCCAATCCACACCTCCAACAAAGATAGCTGGACCATGCCATCTTAACTCTTCCATTGCCGTCCTTGCATAATGACGCTTTGGTCTCTGCTCCCAAGAGTTTTACCCCTTCCAAGAAGGATGGCTCTGGCTGTGATGTCATCTCCCAGAAGTTCTGCCTGTTTTCTGAAGTGGGGGTCATCTCCGTTGGCAGGCTCATCTTGGCAGGACCAACTTAGCCATCTCAGTTTCAGGCTGCTAGGATATATTTGGGGGTGGGAAGTAGTGAGCTAGTGATAGTGTTGTAAAGAAAAGAAAGAAAAGGTGATTTTCTGAAATGTAAAGAAAAGAATCAAAGGGAGTTCAAAAGGAAACAGACAAGCAGGTTAGCTTTAAAAGTAACATGCTGGGGGGCAGCTAGGTGGCACAGTGGATAAAACACTGTCCCTGGATTCAGGAGGACCTGAGTTCAAATCCAGCCTCAGGCACTTGACACTAGCTGTGTGACCTTGGGCAAGTCACTTAACCCTCATTGCCCCACCCAAAAAAAAAAGAAAAGAAAAGCAACATACTGACTATAGTAGAGATCTGGGATTTTGCCAATTATCCTCTTTGTTCTGCTTTGTATATGAAACTGTTTGTTTCTTTTTATTTTCATTAAGCTCATAATTTTTGAAAAGTTAAACTAAAAAAGACCTGTGTTCAAACTCTGGCTTTGTCACTAATTAGGTGAGTGAGTGTTCTGAATCTTAATTTCCTCATCTGTAAAAGTGTATATAATAATACTTGGCTTGCCCATTTCACAGGATTATTTTGAAGAAAGGGTTTTGTGTAAGCTATATCTTTAAGCAGGCTTCCATATACTCAACCATGGTACCCACTTGAATACCTAAATGATAGGATGAAAAAGAGAGCTGTGTTTTTCAGAACACTGATTATATGAATATTTTTCATTAGAAGGATTTTTATCCAGGTTCCAAGGACACAGAGAGGTTAAGGGGTTTTGCCTGGAATGGGGTAGGAGATATGCCTTTTTATAGCATTTACCATGTGCTGGGTAGTACACCAAGTACTTTTACAAATATTTCTTCTTTTGATCCTCACAACAACCCTGTGAGGTAAGTGTTATCCTTATGTTATAGTAGAAGAAACTGAGCCTGAATGAGGTAAAGTGACCTGCCCAGTGTCACATAGCTAGTCAGTGTCTGAGGCTGGATTCGAACTCAGATCTTCTCCACTCCAGGCCCAACATTCTATCCATTGGGCCCTTGAGCAGCTGCCCATGGGGTCAGCCAGCCAGTCAGGGACTTGAAGAACTCCAAGGCCAGCTAGCTCACTACCACTAAAACAGTTAATAAGGTCCCCAATCGATCTGACAAATTGGAATTGATGGTGTTCATTGGATCTCCTGAGATCATTTTTCAAAGGGAATCTAAGCAGAACAGTGTGTGTTTCAGGCAAGGTATGTATGTTGGAGTGGGGTTTGGAGAGAGCAAGGAGGACAAAACTAAGAAATTTAGGTAAATCTTTAAGCCATGTGCAGCAGCAGTGGGAGCTAAAGATAGCTGGTATTGTCCAAGTTCTCAGAAGTAAATCTTGTTCTGCAAGACTTTTAGTGGCTCCTTGTTGCAGCTGTCCAGAGCAAAAGTGCTTCTCACATTCAATGGAGTGTCTTCCCCGTGCCAAATATTTCATCCCCGTAAGCCACAAACTGAAGGAAAGAGCTGCTCCTAGGATTGGGAATTAAATATAACTTGTCTTCCATTGCTCCAGAGATCAAGAGATCAGTCCAGGTGTGAGACTGCCCCCAGTTCTTAGCACCTTCAATGACTGGAAGGGAAGGCAAGGGGCCTCACACTTGAAGGTGACAGGACATCGTCTTCCTTCCCTCTTTTTCTCACACACTCAGCAATGAGGAGGGGGTAGAAATCCTTCCCTGAAGGAAACTTTCTTCCTCAGCCAGGTCTCAGCAGCCAGGAAAGTAGGAAAAAAACCCAAACCATTCTTCAAGGTGAAAAGTTAGGTGAGCTGAGAGAGGCAAGTCAGCCAACCAGACTTGAAACAGAAGAGATTTCAGGGAATTCAAATTTTGACAGATTCAGAGAGGTATCAATTGTGCTTCCCAATGGATAGTTTATCATACTTCCCTTTCTCTCCTCTGTTAAAAGGTCTGAGCTACCTCCCTCCCAGAGGAAGACTAAAATAGGGAGCAGAAAACCAGGTAGATCATTTTTTATTTGATTGTTCTAGGAATTTGATTTCACTTTCCCTTTTTGCAACAGCCCTGGCAGAACAGTAAGCAGGAATTTGGATGGAGGAGACAGAAACCCCAGGATACTCTGAGGCCATAAACTAACTACTTATCCTGGGCCTAACCATGCCCAGGGTATCCCCTGGCCAGGCAGCAGGTAAGCAATCCATCCAAGGATGGAGGGGAATGTTGGTGATGGTCTCTAGGGGGGGTTCGCAGCCCCTACCTAGATCTGATGGGGCAGGGTATATATTTCCTCCCTATAGGCAACAACACCTACCCCACTAAGACAGTTCTCTGTTGTTGGCCTTGTTACAGGAGGGAGAAAGCTTCTCTGGTGTTAGTGCCCTGGAATAAAACCCATGAAAGAATGGAAACACATTTATTAAGTATATATGTGCCAAGCATTAGGGATATAACAACAAAAGCAAAGCTAGGGGCAGCTAGGTGGCGCAGTGGATAAAGCACCGGCCCTGGATTCAGGAGGACCTGAGTTCAAATCCAGCCTCAGACGCTTGACACTTGCTTGAGCCTGGGCAAGTCACTTAACCCTCATTGTCCTGCAAAAAAAAAAAAAAAAAGGCAAAGGTAGTGCCTCTCCCTAAGGAGCTCACATTCTAATGGGAGAGACAACCACACATATTTTGATTTGGAAATTTACAGGAATGGTTAGTAGAATCACAGGGAAGTAGACTGACATATCCTTTCTATAGTAGCATTATTTATTTAATCTTAGTATCTTAAATTTTAGAGATGGAAGGGACCTTAGAAGTCAACAAGTCTGACTTTATCGTTTTAAGTTTGAGGAAACTGAGGCTGAGAGGTAATTGACTTGTCTAGGTTGACACAACAGTAAGTGTCCGAGGCAGGATTTGAATCCAAGTCTAACCTAATTCCAAGCCCAGGGGCTCCATAGGCACCCAGGATGGGAATTCTGGAGCTCTGAGCCCATGCAGATTATAGATCTGAGTGGTAACAAGAATACCAACCTGAGAATCAGGAGGCCCGAATTGTGATCCCATCTCTGCTACTTGCTATCCATGTAATCTTAGGTAACTCATCATCTCTCTGGATCTCAGCTCCCCCATCTAAAAACATGTGAGATCTGGCCTGGATAATTAAAATTTTTTTTAAAAATAATTTTTTAAAAATTGGGAAGCAGCAAATAAAATGTACATTTCCATTTGTTATTACATTTCTGTGCTGGTGGAGCAATTTCCTAAAGGATAGCCCTAGGATGAAGATGATGCTTGTTGCGCACATAGGAGATATGACTTCTGATTGACTGAGGGATCTCGGAATCCTCTATGTTACATAAGGATCATTCTGGGAAGGATCTGGGAAGTTAGAAAAAGTGAAAAGAGGCAAGGGGCACATTTTTGAATGGAGGATGGGAATTCTCCCCAGAGTCACAGGCATTGGGGGAAGGGGGGTTGTCCCCACATGCTCTTTGACCCCCATAGATTGCTAAGAATGGACTTCTAAGTGAAACTGTTCTCTCCTTGGTTGAGCTGAGATTTTATTTTTACTCTGGAGTCAAAAGAACTTATTTACTATTGTGTATTCCAGCCTGAAGTCAGGAAGACCTTAGTTCAAATTCAGCCTCAGACACTTACTAGCTGTGTGATCCTGGGTGAGTCATTTTAACCCTGTTTGCCTCGTCTGTAAAATGAGCTGGAGAAGGAAATGGCAAACTACTCCAGTAGCTTTGCCAAGAAAACCCAAACAGGGAACACTGAAAAAACCAACTGAACTAATCCTATTGCCTACCCTAAATGTGTGACTTACTATTCCCTTTGAAAAAGATGTTACTCTATATTCATGATCATCTTTTGTGTAACCAGAATTTGGTGGGAGGAAGGTAAGTTGGAGAAAGTAAGAAATCACTCTCTCTTCTAGAGTGACCACAGAAAGTCGCTTTTGTTTTAAATTCCTAAAAGAGAGTACCAGACCCCTAGACTACAAATACTTGAGGTATGATAGAGATAAAATTATAATCCAATGCTCGTCTTAGACATAGGGAAGTGAAGGTCCTTCTGCTCCCCTACAAAGCTAGAAATCATAATCGTTCTTGTAGATAGAGTGGGCCAAATTCCATATATCTATCCACGCCACACACGGGCCATTCTACATTAAATGGTTCAACCATATCTATCTATATAATACAAAGTATCTATCTATACAATACAATACAATACAATGCAGTTTCTTCCTTTCTTCCTTCCTTCCTTTCTTCTGTCTTTCAAAGTTAAAGAACTGGGAATTTTGGAGGCTAATTCCTATGTAGGTGACCCAGATAAGGATAGAAAAGAATAATAAATTAACAGCCCATATTTTCCTGAATGAGTAGTCTTGTCTCCTTTCCTTAATAGTAGTTTGGGAACCAATCTTTCCAAACACTTCAAGCCTCTTGTTCTATAGAAGATAAGGCCCAGGAACCAAGAAGAAAATCTTCATTTCTGAACAGTGCCCTTCCAGCAATGACTGGTAATGGGGCCTGAGGCATCTTTCAGCCTCTGTCTCAGTTACTCCAGTCAAATGAACCTGAGACAATAATATTTACCCACCTTCTTCACAAGACTACTCAAGTGGCTTAATTAGTTAATGTTTATCATGTACTTTGAAGATGAAAAGCTCTGAGTGCTGAACAGAATCATGATTCTCTCACATTTCTTGGAGGAAGGGGGCAGTGGAGAATTGCCGATATTATAGAGTCTCACTATGCCTTGATGCTCAGATGTCCTGAACTTGGTTGAGGCCAGAAAACTTTTGAGCTTTTCGAGGTGATTGAGGGTTTGAAGCATGGAGTTTCTGGCAGGGATTGAGGGTAGGATGGGAGAAAAGGAGCTTGTCTGAACAGAAACTCCAAAGAGGTCTCCCCCTCCACTTGGAATTCTTTTGCAGTCTCAGCACTGACTTTGAACTTACAGTTTATTACATGGTACTTTTATAGCCTCATGCTTCATGGTATGCGAAAATATCTTCCCTAAACCCCAGCCACCCCTCCCTACTCTGTTCTGATGTAGCAGGAAGGAAGAAACAGAGTGAAAATATATTGCAATCTGCTCTGAAAAAGTTTGAGGTTTGTTTTATGGAAACACTGAGCATTGGGAAGCATCTGATTAAAAAAAAACAAAACCAATAACCTTTACAATGGGAAGGGTTCTATGAATTGATGCAAAGTAAGTGACCTAGGAGTATATTATACTCCTGTTGGGTATATTATACCCAATGACTTCAACAATGTAAATGAAAACAGCATTAACAAGTAGCTGGGCTAAAATTCACTGCAGTGACCAAGCTTAGCTCGAGACAATGGATACTGACACTTCTCTGATTTTGGTTGAGAGGTGCAGGATCACAGGTACAGCATGCTACCTATGGGCTTCTCCTGGTGATTTTCCCTAACAATTTTTCTCTGTTGTAAGGGAGAGTTCAGGGGTGGGAGTGAAAAATCAGAGAATGTCTATGGTGTAAAAGACAAAAGACATGAATATAGCTTGTTTTTAGGCAAAACATACACGCATATTTTTGCATATAGTTTACATACATATTTCACATCTATTTTACATATGTATTTTACACATACATATACCTTTATCTTTTTTTTCCCCAGGCAATGAGGGTTAAGTGACTTGCCCAAGGTTACACAGCTAGTAAGTATCAAGTGTCCTCCTGAATCCAGGGCCAGTGATTTATCCACTGAGCCACCTAGCTGCCCCTACCTTTTTCTAATGAACAAGAATCTCTTTTCCTTTCCCTCCCACCTCACATTCTATGGGGAGGGAGAGGGGAAGGAAAATCAAAACCCTTGTGACAAATATGCATCATCAAGGAAAATAAATTTTCACATTGGTCTTCTGAAAAAATTAATGTTCCCTTCTGCATCCCGAGTTCAAATCCAGCCTCAGACACTTACTAGCTGGGTGACTCTTTAGTGCTACTAAATGGCCAGGGTACAAAGTCACTTAGACTCTCGGGCTTAGGTTTCCTTATCTGTAAAATGAGGGTGATAATAGTACCTCCCTCCCAAGGTTGTTGTGAGAATAAAATGAGATTATATTTGTAAAGCACTTTGCAAACTGTAAAATGCTATAGAGATGCTCATTATTATTGTTATCCCTTTCTATTAGGAAGTAGGTAGCCTGCTTTATCATTAGTCCTCTGGCTTGGTCGTTGCTATGATCAGACTTCCCAAGTGTTTTAAATATTTTTTCTTAATTAAAGGCCAAAAAGTATTAAATATATAGCAGGATCCTTGTATTTTTTTAAGTGAGGCAATTGGGGTTAAGTGACTTGACCAGGGTCACACAGCTAGCAAGTGTTAAGTGCCTGAGGCCGGATTTGAACTCAGGTACTCCTGACTCCAGGGCCAGTGCTCTATCCACTGCGCCACCTAGCTGCCCCGATCCTTGTATTTTTTGAACTAAAAATATAGGATATTGTGACTTCCTCCTTCCTCCCTGCTTTGCTTGGCCTTGTGACCTCCACACAGACTTTTTATTGTGGTGATTGGGCCTTTTAGTCGAGGGGGTAAGAGAGGCACTGAACTCTCTCTAGAAGCTGCCCCTAGCTTTGTTGGACAGAATTTCTCCTTCCTGGAGCCTTGCAGCACCTAGGACAGCTAATCAAATCAATCATCAAGCATTTATTAAGCACCTACTATGTTCTGGGCTCTATGTTAGGACCTGGGGATACAAGTGCAACAATGAAATGATCTCTGCTCTTGAGGAGCTGGCATTTGATTAGGCTCATGGTTGTGTCTGATTGGGTAGGGAAAATGAAGATAACAACTCTTCAGAAAGGAGGGGAAGATAAAGGATCGAGTGATTGTGTGGACAGTGGGGAGTGCCAGGAGAGCACAGAGAACCACAGTCCTAACCCTTGGAAATAAAGAAAAAGACAAGGATAAACGTTCTAGGAAGTAGGATCCCAAGCCTTGTAGGGTCTATTTATCCTTGGGAGTGAAGTGGCTTTGAAGTTGTTTCACTTGGCTCCCAAAAAGCCATGGGTAGAAGCTGAAGAGCCAAATTTAGCTTAGATACAGAAAAGACCTAAACAGAGTGGATTTCCTTGGGAACTATGGTGTCCCTCCTACCAAAGGCTGAATAACCATTCCTTATAGAGGGGTCTCATGGTCAGGTATGGGCAGGACTAAATGACCACTGAGGTCCCTTTTAACTATGTGTGAGAATTCTCAGAAATGCAGCAGGGGTATTGTCTATATAACAATGTGGGATAGATAGAGTAGAATGTAAGTTCTTGGTGGGCAGGAACTGTTCTAGTTTTTGTCTGTATTCCTAGCACCTTGCACAGTGCCTAACATGTTGTTGTTGTTGTTGTTCAGTTGTTTCTGATTCTTCATGGCCCCATTGGGGGTTTTCTTGGCAAAGATACGGGAGTGATTTGCCATTTCCTTCTCTAGCTCATTTTACAGATGAAGAACTGAGGCAAACAGGGTTAAGTGACTTGTCCAGGGTCACACAACTAGTACGTGTCTGAATCTGGATTTGAACTCAGGTCTTCCTGATTCCAGGCCTGGCACTCTATCCACTGTCCCATCCAACTGCTTATCATATTACACATTTAATAAATAAGTGTTGATTGATAGAATACTAGACTTAGAGTCAAGAAAATCTATGTTCAAAATACTCTTTTTAGCTATATGCCCATCAATAAGTCATGTAACCTCTTTAATCCTCAAATTCCTCATTCATAAAATGGAGAGGGACCTGAGCTATCTCAGAGGTTGTTTGTGTGATTCAAATGTGATACTGTATATAAAGTACTTTGTAAATTTTAAAGTACTATATAGATGTCAATTAGAAATTATCAGTATTATTAGAAAAAAACAATTATCAAATTGTTGAGAAATAATGGAATTAGCAAAGCAAGAAGAGAAAAACTCTAAGGTCACCTGGGTTACTTATAAACAGTATTAATTAAAATCATTTATGTGATTTGTTATCCATCTCTTCTTAAATATTACAGGGTAAAAATTATGACTCAGTAAATAGGCATCAGATAAAATTTTTAGAAGATTTTATTATAAGCTATTTATATGCAGTCTCCATAATTTATTGCTCACATAGCAATATCATAGCAAGGTCATTTACTCATTACTCTCAATTTTCTTTAAAAAAAGTATTAAGTACCTTATTCCTAACTATTTGAAAATATCAAGTGGAGAAATCCATACCAGACCAATATGGATCCAGAGGTAAAATGAAGATATTTAACAAAAAAAAAGTTTTTTTTTCAAAACAGAATGCACTTTGAATATTTGAAATCAATTGGACATTAAGTCAATCCAAGCATTATGTATATCATACTTCAAGATTACTCATGGAAAGTGTTGCCAGTAAGATATAGTATAACAAGCCATCACTGGACCAGGGAATCAGAAGCCTCAAGTTTCAGCCTTAGTTCTGTCACTAAATGGCTATTAATGACTTAGCACAAGTGGTCTCCCCTCTCTGGACTTCTGTTTCTTCATTTGCAAAATGAGAGGTTTGAACATGGAGTCTTCTAAGGTCCCTTCTTTTCACCTCCCCATGCCCCACATGAAAAAGGGATGGCTTGGGTTTTGTCTTTGTATTTCTAGTACCTAGAACATAATAGGCTTAGAAAAAGTGAGCCTTTAGTAATAACATGGACCAGTTGATAGAAGAGAGCTCTAGTTCCATAGTCAGGGCACTTAGATTCAGAACTGTGCCTGATATTTAACTCCCCATGTGACCTTTGACAAGTAACTTAATGACCTCAGTCTCAGTTTCCTCATCAGTAAAATGAAGGGCTTGGACTGAATGAATTCAGAAGTCCTTGACAACTCTAGATCTAAGATTCCATGATCCTAAGATGAGATAAGTAGTATTTGAATAGGATATTATCCTATCAAATATTAGTACCAGTAACATTGCATTTCTGCTGCCAAATAAATTAATTCTCATTCATTATAATTTTTATTATAATGGATATAGATACTGTGAGTAAATATATTGTGGATGAAGGCATGATAATATGGATAATGGCAGATATAGAGACATAAATGTAGGTCAATAAGTTAATAATAGCTTACATTTTCCTAGCACTTTCTGTGCATTATCTCATTTGACCCTCCCAATAGCCCTATGAAGGGTTAAGTAATTGCTAGAGGCAGACCCAACATCAGCACTCTCTTAGTTCAGATTTGATATTGGGAAGAAATGATGCATTTGCAAGCCATTTACTAGTTAACACAAGGAAACTTACTTTGCCCCAACACAGTAAAGATATGCAACAAGGATACAGTGGTACTTAGGTTCTCTGGACTTGCACAGATCCCTGGACATCACTCCCCACTCCATATGGAAATGCTTCTGATCAGCAGGGCAGGCTACCATGACTCTTGGGCTTTTCAGAACCCAACCAAGTCAGAGAAGCCACTTGGCTGGGATTGTTAATGCCCTTGGATGAGCACAAAGGAAAGCAGGGTCCAGTGAATCCCAGGGACAACTTTGTTGCCTTTTATGGAAAATGAATCCTTGGGGAAGAAGGAGGAGGGATGGTAATAACTCATAGTGGGGGGAGGAGGAGAGAGGCATGGATCTTACAAATATTGTGGAGACCCTAGCCAACATTAGTCTTAGTCTTATTAGTCTTTTTGTTTGTTTGTTTGTTTTGCAGGGCAATGGGGCTTAAGTGACTTGCCCAAGGTCACACAGCTAGTAAGTGTCAATTGTCTGAGGCTGGATTTGAACTCAGGAACTCCTGAATCCAGGGCCGGTGCTTTATCCACTGTGCCACCTAGCTGCCCCAGTCTTATTAGTCTTAATGTACTATTACCACTATTTTACATATTGGGAAACTGAAGCTCATTGCCTTGACTTTTCCAAGGTCACATAACTAATAAGCATCAGAACTAAAACTCACACCCAGCCTTCTGACTTCAATTCCAATACTCTTTACCCTATGCCCCATGGCATAATTTTGAGAGTCTAAACTTAAAGATATGATATTTTATCCTGGAATGGGCTCAGGGTATATAGGTCATATTTCCTTTTAGAATTCCATACCCCAAAAGCCTGTGAGAGGGCTCAGCAACTTGCAGTATGCCCAGTTTAAAAGGATGACCCAAGACTCCCAGGGGAAAGGGAATAAGTTGTGGGGAGATGGATAAGGTGGTGCCTGCATGATCCTGATGTTTGGAGACTTAGCAGAAGCTATTTATGGTATTTACTCTCTATTTGTGGGCATTTACCTTAATACCCAGTTGAGAGTTTAGCAGAGAAGTTTCTTTATTTTCTGAGGGGTTGGGACATCAGGGAAGTGTTTTGGGATCCTGATTCACTGATTGCCTGGGGAGTATAAAGAGGTGTCAGCTTTGGGGATGGGCACCACATACCATCTGATTCATCTTCTTTGTTATTTCTTTTGCTTCTACCTTGATTAAAATTTTAATAGATTTATATATCTAGGAATAGAATAACCATCCAATGGTTGAATAACCACTAGGAAAAGAATAAGCATTGGGTTTATATCTGTATAATCATTTCTACCAGTATGAAAGGACAAGAGAAAAAAGGCCAACAATAGTTGGCACATCTTTGGGGTCTAATTGTTGAATATCTTTCTTGCACTAAATTATCTGTGGTAATAGCTCCTATTTCTATAGTATTTTAAAGTTTGCTGTTATACTTACAACCACTTTGGGTAGTAGGTAATGAAGACATTTTAATCCCATTTCAGAGATGAGAAAATTGGGGATTATAGGGATTAAATGACTTGATGATCCATTCAATTTTTGTTTTTGTTTTTGTGGGGCATTGAGGGTTAAGTGACTTGCCCAGGATCACACAGCTAGTAAGTGTCAAATGTCTGAAACTGGATTTGAACTTGGGTCTTCCTGTATTCAGGACCAGAGCTTTACTACTGCACCACCTAGCTGCCCCAATCCATTCAATTTCAATTATATACTATGCAAATAATGTGGAAATAAAATTAGGAATGGTAAACTTGGAAATGTCACTTCTACCTTCTTAATACCATTTCTATTCTCCCCATTTCTTTGCATGCAGCTAAATCCCTAATCTAATTATCTCCAGACTAAATTATTACCACTTTGTTCTTGTTTTTGTCCTATTGGCCCCCTCTGCACTCAATAATATTTCTGTAATTGTACTTCAGCATATGTGTTCATACTTGTGTGTACATGTTTTCCCAGCGTATAAATAAATGTAAATCATCTGTCTAGTCATCACCATTATCATGAAAAGCATTTATTATCCATTTACTTGCACGTGTTTTTCCCTTCAAAACAAGACTGGCATGGTGCTTGCCATCCAGCTATTTATGATTTAGAACAGAGAATGTGGAGATAGAGATAGGAAGGGTTGAAAGAGTTGTGTCAACTCCCAAATGTCCCTAGTTTACTTTTAGGTTATAGTTGGGTTGTAGTTGGCTCAGTGTATTAAATTAAAAACTTCTCTCACATTTTAGAATCACAGATGTAGAACTAGAAGAGAGTCTGTGGAGAGATTTCACAGGGGTCTATGAACTTGGAACTTTTCATAATTTAACAATTGCATTCCAATAGAATTGGTTATTCTTGTAATCTGGTGTATTTTATTTTATGTATTTAAAAAACATGATCCTGAGAAGGGATCCAAAAGCTTCATCACATTTCTAAAGGCATCATGACTCACACGAAAAGGTGAAAAACCCCTGATCTAGTTCAACCTCTTCATCTTATGTGAGGGTAAACTGAGGTAGAGAAGGAGAAATGACTTGCCTAAGGTCATGTAGGAAATAAACAGCAAAGCCAGAGTTCACACATAGTCCTTTGATCAAAATCCAGGATTATTTCCACTGTACCATGCTTCATTAGATTTAAAAGAGTGACCTGACTAGGCTCACACAGGTAGTAAAAGGAAAAGCCAAGATTTGACCTAAGGGTGTCTAACTCCAAATCTGACTCTCCCTCTTCTTCCTCCCTTCCTTCCTTTATCCTTTCCTTTCCCCCTTTGAAAATTCTTTGTTCATAGTCTTGGACAACATGTCCATTGGTGAATGGCTCTTGGTTTTATATCATTATGTCACTCCCATATATGTTTTAGATATTAGATTTTCTCAAAAGATATTTGATTCAAAGATTTACCTTTCCATTCAACAGTTTCCCTTTGTATTCTAATCGCACTGATTTTGTTTGTGCAAAAACTTTTTCCTTTTATGTAATCAAATTTGTCTAATGTATTTCAGTGCTCTTTTCACTGCCTGGTATAGTGGAAATTCACATCGAAATAGCTCCTTAAGATGTGTGAAATACTTCCTTCCCAGAAAACTTATGATAGAAGCAATATAAAGTCATCCTGATTTTATAGATGTGGGAAAACAAAGTTCTGAGAAGTTAAATGATTTGCTTAGGATTATATGCATTCTTCCTTATCTTCCTTTGGGGCTTAGACCTATCAGAAAAGCTTAAGTGAAAATTTCAATTAAGTAATGAAGGCTGTTCCTCTTTCCTGGAATACCTACCCCTCCCAGGCTTTACCTAAACAAATTCTACTTAACTTTCAAGGCCCAGTTCAGGTGCCACCTCCTCCAGGAAGCTTTTCTGGCCACTGTATGCCTTCTCTGAACTCCAATACCTTTTGCGATATCAGTTTGACTTTTAATCATTTATCTCCTTGTATTGTTACTTAACTCCTTTATATGTGTGTTTGCCTTCCCAATGAAATAGTTTGAGAAGTGAGTCTTATGCTTCTTTTGCCTCACCTCCAGCTAGTGCCATGATGGAATTGGAGATATTTTATGAAAATGAAAATGAAAACCTTCACTCCTGAGAAGCATTGCTTAGTGGATAGAGAGGTGGCCTTGGAGAGGGGGAGACCTGGATTCACATAAGCTACCCTGGGTAAGTCACCTAACCTCTCAGTTATCCAGGCAGCCCATTTCACTTTTGGATAGCTTTAATTGATAGGAAGTTTTTCTTGACATCTAGCCTAAATATGCAGCTAGGTTGCTCAGTGGATAGAACACTTGACTTGGAATTAGGAAGACTCTCATTTTCATGAGTTCAAATCTTGCCTCAGAGACCTACTAGTTGTGTGACTCTGTACAGGTCACTTCACCCTGTTTGCCTCAGTTTCCTCATCAGTAAATTAGCCAGAGAAGGAAATGACAACCCCCTCCAGTATCTTTGCCAAGAAAACTCCAAATGGGATCACAAAGAGTCAGACACAACTGAAAAACAAACTAAACAATAACCAGTCATGCCACCCTCATCTTGTGTTTATGAATCTGTTTTTAAAACTCAGATGTGAGGTTTACATTTATCCCAATTTAATTTCATTTTCCTAACTTCAGCCCAGTATTCTAGCTTGTCAAGATCTTTTTGAATCCTGACCTTACCATCCAGGGTACTGGCTGTTCCTCCTTGTTTTGGGTTATCTTGCAAATGTGATAGTTAAGGCTGCCATTTGGGGCATTATCCAAGTCATCAATAAAAAAAAGTTAAATAGCTTTCATTCTCCATGGGTTTTCAATATCAGTGAGAGTTCTTTCAGTATCTCATAACATAGTTTATCTTGCCCAGATGACATGATTCAATCAATGCAAATGTATTAAGTGCCTACTATGTTCCAAGCACTGTCCTAGGTGCAGGAGATACAAATACAAAGACTGAAACAATCCCTACTCACAAGAAGCTTCAGTTCTAAATATCAAGTGAATAAATGAAGATATTTACAAAGTAATTAGAAACAAGGTTATTTGGGAAGGAAGGTCACTATCAGATGGGCAGGGGCAGAGTGAGACAAAGAAAGACTTCATGGAGAAAATGGTGCCTGCACAATATCTAACTCAAAGGAAGAGAGGCAACTATGTGGCACAATTTATAGAAGGTGGGACTTGTGAGCTGAGTTTGAATCCTGACTCAGGCACTAGTTGTGTGACTGTGGGCAAGTCACTTAACTTCTCTGTCTCCCAGTTTTCTCATCTCTCAAATAGAGTTAATAGTAGCACCTACCTCACAGAGTTTGTTGTGAGGATCCAATGCTTTAGTATACATAGAGCATTTTTTCAACCTTACGAGGCAGAGGTAAGGAGGGAGTGAATTTCAGGAATGGGGGAGCAACTATGGCAAAAGGCAGGAAGCCTGCAGATGACGTGTGATATTTGAGCAAGACAGAGAAGAATGGTGTGATTCTTTCAGAGAGTGTAGGTGGAAGAGTGATGTTCAATGATGCTGGGAAGGTGGTCAGGGCCAGGTTGTATGGGGCTTTAAATGCTAAACAGAGGAGTATATATTTTATCCTAGAAATAATTGGGGGCAGCTGGGTGGCGCAGTGGATAGAGCACTGGTCCTGGATTCAAGAGGACCTGAGTTCAAGTCCAGCCTCAGACATTTGACACTTACTAGCTGTGTGACCCTGGGCAAGTCACTTAACCCCAATTGCCCCACTTTAAAAAAAAGAGAGAGAAATAATTGGAAGCCTCTGGAGTTAGCTGAGTAGAGGAGTTACACGAATTCATTGACATTCCCTCTTTATTGGTTCCTACCCACCATTTAAAGCAAATCTTAAATATCACTTCTTTCAGGAAGCTTCCCCTAATCCTGATCCAATTATTTACATTCATATAACTTGTGTGTCCTTCTTTAAACTCCAGTGTTTTTGTTGTTGTGATTGAGTCGTTTCAGTCATATCTGACTCTTTGTAACTCCATTTGGAGTTTTCTTGACAAAGAAATTGGAGTGGTTTGTCATTTCCTTCTCTAGCTCATCTTACAGTTGAGTTAACTGAGGTAAATGGCATAAAGTAACTTGCATAGTCACACAAGCTAATGTCTGAGGCTAGATTTGAACTCACAAAGAGGAACCTTCCAGACTCCAGGCCAGCCCTATCCATTGTGCCACCCATCTGCCCAAGCTCCAAGGCACCCTATCTAAATTTTCTATCATGTCCAGTCTATAGTCCAATACTCTGCACTTTTTTTTTAGGGGAAAGGGGTTAGGACCTGCAATTTCATGTCTGAAGCAAGTTCCCTTGTAAAGAAATTCTTTCTGTCATTTTGATGGGTAACTGTTCTCTAATTTTTAGTCTTCAAAGTTGCCTTGGACAGGCACCATTTTGAAGCAACTTGACCAGGGTCAGATAGTGTGTCAGAGAAGGGACATGAACTGTCCTGACTCCTGGTGGGCTCTCTAGCTACTCTATGTACCAAACTGCCTTTCTGTACAAAGCAGGTGCTTCAAAAAAAGGGATCTTTGAAGGAAAGAAGGAAGAGAAGAAAATAATTCTATAGGGATATTAAGAAGACTAGTGACACGAGGCTTTAAAACATTTTGAATGAGGGGAAAAGTACCATTTGGTACTTTGGTAATTAAATTTTATTCTTTTCAATTATCACACTTTTTCTCCCTCTAACCTACCCCTGGAAAGAAACAAAACAAAATTCCTGTAACAAATATTCATAGTCAAGTGAAACAAAATATTGACCATGTCCAAAAATGCATCTAATTCTGCTTCTTTGGTTCTTCACTTCTCTATCTGGGGGTGTGTAACACTTTTCAGCACTGATCCTTTGGAACCATAGTTAATCATTGCATTGATCACAGTTCTTAAGTACTTCAAAACTGTTCATTGTACAGTGTTATTGTTATAATATAAATTGTTCTCCTGGTTCTGCTCCCTTCACTCTGTATCAGTTCATATTGTTCTTCCCAGGTTTCTCAGAAACTTCCATACTTTCTTATAGCAGAATAATATTTCATCACATTCATGTAGCATAGTTTTTTCAACCATTTTCTCAACTGATGGCTGCCCACTTAGCTTCCAGTTCTTTGACATCACAAAAAGAGCTACTATAAATATTTTCATACCTATAGACCTTTTATTTTTTCTTGCATCTATTTAGGGGCATGAATCTAACAGTGTTATCACTGGTTTAAAGTATATGCACAGTTCAGTACCTTTTTGGGGGGATGGGGGTGTAGTTCCAAATTGCTTTCTAGATTAGCTAGACCAATTTACAGCTCCATCAATAATGCATTAATGTACCCGTGGCCTCTTCAACATTTGTCATTTTCCTTTGTTTTTGTCAATTTTACCAATTTGGTGAGGGTGAGATAGAATCTCCGAGTTATTTTTGTTTGCATTTCTCTATTTAGAACTTTTTGGGGTTTTTTGGCAGGGCAATGGGGGTTAAGTGACTTGCCCAGGGTCACACAGCTAGTACGTGTCAAGTATCTGAGGTCAGATTTGAACTCAGGTCCTCCTGAATCCAGGACTGGTGCTTTATCCACTGCGCCACCTAGCTGCCCCAGAACTTTTTTTCATATGGCTCTATATAACTTGGATTTCTTTCCTTTGAGAACTACTCCCTGTTAGTCATAATGTACTCTTAATCTTTTATTACTCAGCCCTATTTTCTTTTATGTGCTCAAACAATGTGAGTTCTCAAGGTGAAAGGAATGAAGAGTATCTTTCACCCCCTGCTCAAATCCTCTCCTTCATTTAGGCTTAGGGGAAAGTTAGTGGTCTGTCCGCTTGAGTTCCAAACTCAGTTGTTGTGTGCACACCAACAGGCGTGTAACCAGTGAGAAAGGAGCCAGCGAGCAACATCTCCAAGCATTCCAGGCAACCGTGCTCTCTGGCCTCAGCCCACCCACATTCTCTTTTTAGGCTGGATGCCTGGGGTTAATTTGGCATGGGTTCTGGGGCAGAGAAAGGAAAAAGTAGGATAAGGGGACATTAGAGGCTGGAAGAAGTCGTAAAGGTAATGTAACCAAACCAACTCCTTCCACAGATGAAAAAATGGAGGTTTCCCATAGAAGGGAAGTGATTTACCTACAGTCAAACAGCTGCTGGATGACAGAGCTAGAAATTAACCACAGGGCTTAGAGCTCTGATTCTGGTGCTCATTTGGTGTTTTGTTGTTGTTTTTGCGGGGCAATGAGGGTTAAGTGACTTGCCCAGGGTCACACAGCTAGTAAGTGTCAAGTGTCTGAGGCTGGATTTGAACTCAGGTCCTCCTGAATGCAGGGCTTTATCCACCGTGCCACCTAGCTGCTCCCTCTAGTGCTCTTTTAACACTGTTTTGCCTCCCTACGCAATCCCCCCATTATTAAAGGATGTTCACCCATAAATTTGACACAGGAAGCCCATTTAAACGTACCAGAGGCCTTCTTTTTTTTTTCTTAAATTTTTTATTTATTTTTGGGTGAGGCAGTTGGGGTTAAGTGACTCGCCCAAGGTCACACAGCTAGTTAAGTGTCAAGTGTCTGAGTCTGGATTTGAACTCAGGTCCTCCTGAATCCAGGGCCAGTGCTCTATCCACTGTGCCACCTAGCTGCCCCTTCACATTTTCTTAACATTTCATGGATGTTAATGGAACATCCATCACCCCTCTTGGGGCAGGAGCAATACTGTAGCTGCTGTCCTGAAGCAATTTAGGCTAGTTTTTTCTTAAAAGATATTGAGGGGCAGCTAGGTGGCGCAGTGGATAGAGCATTGGCCCTGGATTCAGGAGGACCTGAATTCAAATCCGGCCTCAGACACTTAACACTAGCTGTGTGACCCTGGGCAAGTCACTTAACCCTCATTGCCCCACAAAAAAAAAAAAAAAGAAAAGAAAAAGAAAAAAAGATATTGATACAGGGGCAGCTAGGTGGCACAGTAGATAAAGCACTGGCCTTGGATTCAGGAGGACCTGAGTTCAAATCCAATCTCGGACACTTGACACTAGCTGTGTGACCCTGGGCAAGTCACTTAACCCTCATTGCCCTGCTAAAACAAACAAACAAACAAAAAAAGATATTTGAGACAATCCTTGAGACCTGATTGACTCAGAGACTAGACAGGCTGTTGATGTCATTTCCTGGTCATCTCAATACCAAATAGCCATGAGGTGCTCCTGGCAGTCTCTTTGATGCTTGGAGGACCATTATGGGCAACTCAGGCAAAAAAGCTTCACTCGGGTGAAAAAACTCTAAGTGTGCTCAGTGAATACCCTTGTTGAATAGCCTTCACTCCTCTGCTATGGCTAAGTAAACCTCTTTTCGTTATATGTTAAATAACTTGCCAATGTCTCATTTTGACCCAGTATCAAACCTAAACTATGAGGGGACCATCCAGAGTCAGACCCAACCCAGATAACCACATTATGTGAGAACCCCATCTTTTTGTTTTGATCATACATTTCTCTAATGATGTTCTTCTGTTTAATTTCTCCTTCGTGAGAAGACTTGGACGGGCTGCTATGTGCATCATTGGAGGTAGTATCCATGTCGATACTATCATGGAGGCATTGAAGTAATTGATAGTTATATGGATTTTTAAGGTTTGCAAAGCACTTAACAAATATTTCATTTTATTATCACAACAAGCCTGGGAAGCAGGTGCTATTATGATGCCCATTTTACAGATAAGGAAACTGAGGCAGGTAAAGTTTAAGGGACTCTCAGGTTTACACTACTAAGAAAGTGTCTGAGGATGGATTTGAACTCAGATCTTCCTGACTCCAGATCTAGTACCTCCGAAGCTTTAACACATACATTAAATTTATAAGGTTTAAATCCAGAATCTTCTGATGTACAGTAAGAAAGACTATGGAAGGACAGTTGGCCTGGAGGCATGCATGGTTTTTTCAGAAAGGGATTTTTTTTCTACCTAAATAGGCAATGCCTTAAGTAAATATGACTGTTTCTTCAGGATCCCAGTACCATGCTCCAGAAGTTTTGCAATAAAATCTTTTTTCTGGTTAAAAAATTATGTTGGTATTTCCCCCCAGATTTATTTCTCTTGTTGTCTCATTCTGGGTTCACATTGCTTAATATGTGAAGTTTTTGTTTTAGACAGAAGCAGGAACAATGATTCTGGGAAGTATAGACTTGTGCATAAGCTTTTTGGTGGAGTAGCTCTTTTGGGTTAACTAGATTGGTCCTGCATTCTGAGACAGTGAAACCAAAATTGTGAAAAACCTGTATCTTTTAAAAATAGTATTATATTTTTCCAATTACACATAAAGAAATTTTTTTTTAAGTGGGGCAATTGGGGTTAAGTGACTTGCCCAGGGTCACACCACTAGTAAGTGTTAAGTGTCTGAGGCCAGATTTGAACTCAGGTACTCCTGACTCCAGGGCCGGTGCTCTATCCATTGCGCCACCTAGCTGCCCCAAGAAAATTTTTAACATTCATTTAAAAAATTTTTGAGTTCCAAATTTTCTTTTCCCTGTCTCCTTTTCCCCTAAAACAGTAAGCAACTTGATAGAGATTATATATGTACAATCATGTAAAACATATTTTCTTTTTTTAATGATACTTATTTTCTCTCTCTCTCTCTCTCTCTCTCTGGTGAGGCAATTGGGGTTAAGTGACTTGCTCAGGGTCACACAGCTAGTAAGTGTCAAGTGTCTGAGGCTGGATTTGAACTCAGGTCCTCCTGACTCCAGGGCTGGTGCTCTATCCACTGTGCCACCTAGCTGCCCCAACATGTTTTCATATTAGTTATGTTGTGAAAGAAGAAACAGCCCCAAAAGAAAAAAGCACAGAAAAAAAAAGAAAGTGAAAATAATATGTTTCAATCTGTATTCAGACTCCACCAGTTTTTTCTCTGGATGTGGATAGCATTTTCCACCATGAAATTATCTTGTATTACTGAGAAGAGCTACGTCAGTCATAGTTCATTATCACACAATGTTGCTGTTACTGTGTACAATATTCTCCTGGTTCTTCTCATTTCATTTTGCATCAGTTTGTGTCTTTCTGTGTTTTTCTGAAATCTGCCTGCTCATCATTTCTTATAGCAAAATAGTATTCTATTACATTCATATACCAAAACTTGTTTAGCTATTCCCCAAATGATGGACATACTTTTAATTTCCAATTCTTTGCAACCACCAAAAGAGCTGCTATACATATTTTTATACATGTAGGCCCTCTTCCCTTGAATAACAAGCATCTTGAAAATTAATGTTGTCCCCTACCAGAGCCAAATAAGAAAACATGTGAGGGAATGAGGTGTGGAATGGAGTGGAGTTTGTTAGGATCATGACCCATCATCATGGAAATAATTTATGAGAAGATGAGGAGTCTTAAAGAAAATAATTTGGAAACAATTTCTTTGGGAGATCTTCATATATATGCATATGCAAAGAAATACTGTTTGGGAGGAACTCAAGCCCTTTAGGCTTGGTATGATACACAGTTTAAAACTGCACTAAGGGGGGGCAGCTAGATGGCACAGTGGATAGAGCACCGGCCCTGGATTCAGGAGGACCTGAGTTCAAACCTAGCCTCAGACACTTGGCAGTTACTAGCTGTGTGACCTTGGGCAAGTCACTTAGCCCTCATTGCCCCACAAAAAAAAAAAATAAAATAAAACTGCACTAAGGTCCCTTCACCCCCAGAAGCTAACATGGGTCACATTCGGACCAAGACCATGAAGAAGGTGGCACAGGTCATCATCGAAAAGTACTACACCCGCCTGGGCAACGACTTCCACACCAACAAGCGCGTGTGCGAGATTGCCATCATCCCCAGCAAGAAGCTCTGCAACAAGATCGCCGGATATGTTACTTATCTGATGACACTCATCCAGAGAGGCCCTGTGAGAGGTATCTCCATCAAGTTGCAGGAAGAAGAAAGAGAAAGGAGAGATAACTATGTTCCTGAGATCTCTTCTTTGGATCAGGAGATCATTGAAGTGGACCCTGATACCAGAGAAATGTTGAAACTCCTGGACTTTGGCAGTTTGTCCAACCTGCAAGTTACCCAGCCCACGGTTGGGATGAACTTCAAAACACCAAGAGGAGCTGTTTAATGTTTACTTTTGTGTTCTTTGCAATAAACTTGTGAACCCCGCAGAAAAAAAACAAACAAAAACCCTGCACTAAGATCTTGGGACAGCCTATATTTTGTTAAACAAGAACAAGTTTAAAATTTTAAATTTAATTTTTTTTCTGTGAACAAACATTTGTTTTCTCTCCTTCCCCTTTGGAAAAAAAGAAAGAAAAAGAAAAACAAACCCTTGCAGCAATATGCACAGTCAAGTGAAACAAATTCCCAAATTAACCATGTCCAAAAGTGTATGACATCATTAAGAGCCTAATAACTTTTGGAACATAGCTCCAAATTGCTTTCCAGAATTGCTGGACCAGTTCACAGTTCCACCAACACTGCCTATTTTTTCAGGTTTGAATTTGGTTACATGGCAACTAAGGTCTCCTCCATCTTGGAAATTCTGTAATTCTTAAGCTCCAATACTTTTCTTTCTCTTTTCCTTCCTCTTCATTTTTTCCATGTCCTATGCCTATGCCTCAGGTCTATCAGCACAGCCTACAGAAGCTGCTCAGTCCCACTGGTGGTCTTCAGTAGTAAAGAATTTACAAATGCAAAGAGTATAAAATGATAAGATTCTAGGATTCTGTGTCTGACTCCTGCTTCAGCCACTGCCACCTTCACCACCATTACTTACTAACTCAACTCTAACATTCTCTTCAACAATGCTTCTGAAAACTGGGTTAGTCTTCTCCAAAGAATTCTTAGACTTCTTTCACTAGGAAAATTGGGATTTTTTTCTTGATATATTTCCAACATATTCTTCTCCACTCTTCCACCCAAACACCTCTAAAACAACACCATTACTCCAGTCTCTTCTCTTTTCTGCTTCATTGGTGGAAAATGAAAGCCACCTTGGGGCATCCATGGCATTCTCTTAAAGAGTCACAAACATCTTTCTTAAAAGGCATCAAGATGCGGGGGCAGCTAGGTGGCGTAGTGGATAAAGCACCGACCCTGGATTCAGGAGGACCTGAGTTCAAATCCAGCCTCAGACACTTGACACTTACCAGCTGTGTGACCCTGGGCAAGTCACTTAACCATCATTACCCTGTCTCCCCCCCCAAAAAAGGCATCAAGATGCTGCAATCCAGGTGTGTATGAGGCATGGTGTAGAAAGAACACTGTACCTTGTGACAGGCAAAATATGGATTCAATTCAACCTCTGACAAAGTCAACCTCTCTGGGTCTCAGTTTCCTCATCTGTGAAATGGAGATTAGTAAATCCTGTAGTACTTCAGGGCGGCTAGGTGGCACAGTGGATGAAACACTGGGCCTGGAGTCAGGAAGACTAATCTTCATGAGTTTGAAGCCAACCTCAGATACTTACTAGCTATGTGACCCTGGGCAAATCACTTAACCCTGTTTGCCTCAGTTTCCACATCTGTAAACTGAGCTGAGGTAGAAAATGGCAAACCACTCTAGTATTTTTGCCAAGAAAACCCCAAATGGGGTCACCAAGAGTAGAACATGATTGAAACGACTCAACAATAACAACAAAAGTAGTCCTTCTGCTTACAAAGTTGTAGGGATCACTTGTTCCTGTATGTAAGGTACTTTGTAACCTTAAATCATTACATCATTGGTGTGGGTATTCTCGCTTGCTCACATTATAGCCCCTTTCAGTTTAGTAGATAGTCCTTATAGGTTGTTATGTGTCCCCTCCACACCCCCAGAAAAAAAAAAAAGTCCTGGTCTGTGACCAAGCTGGGATTGAGCCTTTTTGAGTTTAGCTAAAACAATAGCCTCACTCCAGCTGCACCGAACATACATAGCCAGGCCTGTACCTGAAGATTTTCCAGGTTGGTTAGGACTTGTCAGGGCTTGTGTTTCAATGGCATAGCCCTTGAGAACCTGGGGTCACCCCCTTATCCCAGTGAGGCCCCAGAGTAAGATATCCCTACATAGATTCACATATATACAGACATGCATATAAAAGACCTAACGGGAATAAACGCATGCATCTATGGATGTGTTCTAACAGTCCCCGCTACTTTTTGGATCCCTGGTAATCTACCACCTATCAACCCTAAGGTATCACAGTTTTCACTGGATAAGAACCCAAACTCCTAGAAATCTCCTTGGGACTGCCAAAGCCCTGGGGTTATTCAGCATTGGTGCCTGGTATATAGTAAGTGCTTAATAAATGTTTATTGACTGATTCAAAGATAAGGAAGGGCCCACCCACGGAAGCAGGGTAGATTTCTCCAGCCTTCTTCCTCCCGGAGTCTTCTTTTTTTTTTAGTGAGGCAATTGGGGTTAAGTGACTTGCCTAGGGTCACACAGCTAGTAAGTGTTAAGTGTCTGAGGCCGGATTTGAACTCAGGTCCTCCTTACTCCAGGGCCGGTGCTCTATCCACTGTGCCACCTAGCTGCCCTCTCCCAGAGTCTTCTTGCAGGATTTCGAAAGAAGGGCCTGGGCTGAATTGACTTTGGGAATAAAGGGAACTGAACAAATGGGTGACTCATGGTAAAATCTGATTCTGAGCTGGTCAGTGAGATCAATACACAGCTGGACAGGGAAGTGGCCACAGTCCTATCTACTGCAAGAAAGTGCATTTTGGGAAGTTTAGGATAGTCCATTTACTGCAAACCGGGCTCATTTCCCACATAATACGCTGAGACAATAGGGAAGGCTATAATCTCTGTGTTTTCTACAGAGAAAGCCTGGGTGGGTTAAACCCGCCCCTGTGGGCACAGGTTCAGAGACAGAACTGCCCTCACTCCTCCTTCTCCTGCTCATCCTCTTCCTCCTTCTCCTCCTCCCACAGCACTCAGCCAAACCTCAAAAGTAAAGATAGACTCCCTCATACACAGGAAATAGCCTCACTTGGGCACGTGCACAAATGCGTTGGCTAAATGTCTGAACAAGTTCCCAAACTTTAAAGCAAAACACGGGAGAGGGAGGAAGAGGGAGGAAGAGGGAGGAAGAGGGAGGAGAAAGACAGAGAGACAGGGGGAAAGGGAGAATGACAGGCAGGGAGGACATGGCATCAAAATCCAACAGAAACCGGAGAGGAGGATGTGGGTCTTGGCCGAACAAGTTCAAATGCGCCCAGGGCGGCTAAGGAAAAGAAAGACTCAATGCTTTTGCAGGTGATCTCCTCGCTTGAATGTGAGGATTTTTAGCAAGTGAGTTCCCCCTCAGGACGGGGAAGACACTCAGAATTCTTCATATCACTTCTCTTGAAAGTATATCCAACATCCAAAAAAAAAAAAAAAAAAGGAAAACAAAGAAAAAAGAAAGTATATCCAACATCTAAATGTATGCCACTCACCTCCTTTTTGCCCAGTCCTGGGGGGAATCGTTTGTATCCTTGCGAAAGGAGAACACAATTTGTTATCCATAGGCATGAAAAAAGAAACCTAAGAAAGAAGCCAATGATAAAAACCGTGGCTCCAGATGTGTGTAACGATCAAAGCGAACTCCAGATTCTGACTTAAGCATGCAAAATTTGACTTCCTACGTGTTGTTTAGATGCAGTGAGATGAGTCCTATAACTGGGACATAGTTTTGGAAGGGTAGACTTTATTTAAAAGGAACAGGATAAGGAAAAGAGAGAAGGGAATAGATTGAGGAGCACCATATATCAATAAGATAGGGTCCTGTGGGGAAATCCCTGAACCAGAGGCAGGAAGCATTAGTGGGGACCATCTGGAGGAGAAATCAACTGAGGCTTCAGAAACAAAAGCAATATTATCACCAGAGTATACTATAGACCACTTGAACTAAAAGAGGAAATAATTTGATGCTTGATATAACACGGGATAGGACTTCAATTTTCCAAAATCCAACTGGAGACCTCTCTCACTCTCTGACTATCTTTCTGTCTCTGTTTTTGCGTATCTCTGTCTCTCTATATGTGTGTGTGTCTCTCCCCCCAAAATAGAACAGCTAATAATTTCTTGTCGTCTTAAATAATATTTAATGGGGGGGGGCAGCTAGGTGGCGCAGTGGATAAAGCACCAGCCCTGGATTCAGAAGTACCTGAGTTCAAATCTGGCCTCAGACACTTGACACTTACTAGCTGTGTGACCCTGGGCGAGTCACTTAACCCCCCATTGCCCTGCAAAAAAAAAAAGAATACTTAATCATTCAAAAGGTGGAGGAACCAATGAAGAGAAACTGCTATTCTGAATCTTGTTCTCAGCAACAAGGAGGAACTATTTGCTGGGCTGGAAATGATGCAACCTTGGTGGTAACAGCCATTCAATTTTAGAATTTCTGACATAAAAGAAGAAAAAAAATCTAGGCATAGCAGATAAGCCCCCTAGATTTGAGGACAGAGATTTCAAAAGATTTAGAGGAAGGTTTAGATAGACTACGTGGTATGAAATTTTACAAGAAGAAGTCAGCCCAGGAGGTTTGGGAAGTTCTAAAGAATGAAATCATAAAGATACAAAGAGAAATCATTCTGATGAGAAGAAAAGGAATAGTTGTTTATAGAAGCTGATGTAGATTTGCAATGACCTCATCAAAAAACTTAGATTTTTCAAACAATTTATAGAAGATGAAAGCAAGAGTTGTTGTTTGTCCTTCATTTGAAAGAAGACCAAATGACATCATGGGGTGATGTCTTGACTTGTGTGTGAACTGGATTTAAGTGAGGCAGAGTTGCACAAAATCGTCAGCCTCACTCTCTCTTCCACAGTCATCAACATCCAGTGGCAAGACAAAAGTCGGGATGGCTGCTGATGGTCTGGGATGTAGTGTATGACCTTGGCCTCTTTGATGTCTGACCAAGCTCTGGGCCTTCATGGATGTTGGAACAAATTTTTCTCATCCACCCACTGCGGGAAGTCTTCACATGCTTGGGGTAGATGTCCCCCTAACTCAGGTTTGAGGCCCGTCGGTTACCTTCAACCTGGTTTAGCCTGTCTGCCAAGATGGTTTTATCAGGGTGTGGTTGCTGTGTGTGCTATAGTTTTTTGGAACCACAGGTGAAGGTTGAGTGAAAGGTGAACACCAAAGGGTAAGAGTGTGAATACAAAAACATGACATAGTCCTATGAGAATAATATCAGGGATAGCTAAGTTTGGAATTACTTGTTGTTGCAAATAAATCCATGAACAACAAAATCTTTTTTAAGCTATATTAGGGAAAAGAAGCAGACCAAATGGGGGCAGCCAGGTGGCACAGTGGTTAAAGCACCAACCCCGGATTCAGGAGGACCTGAGTTCAAATCTGACCTCAGACACTTGACAATTACTAGCTTTGTGACCCTTGGCAAGTCACTTAACCCTCCTTTCCCTGCAGAAGAAGAAGAAGAAGAAGAAGAAGAAGATGATCAAACATAGATCAGGAATTGCTGCTTGGGGTGGACAGAATGATGATTTTTTTTTTGCATGTGTGGTGAGGCAATTGGGGTTGTGACTTGCCCAGGGTCACACAGCTAGTAAGTGTCAAGTGTCTGAAGCTGGATTTGAACTCAGGTCCTCCTGAATCCAGAGCAGGTGCTCTATCTACTGCACCACCTAGCTGCCCCTGAATGATGATAATTTGCAGCAGAGCAAATGTAGAACTGTTCAACTAATATTTTAATTGTTTTCTTTTCCAAAGAGAATAATCTTTGGACTGGAAAGGACAGGGGAAAAAATGTGTCATGAGGAGTTGGTAAATAAAGAGATGAAATAAGAGGACCTGTCTGTCTTTGAGCACTTGAAGGCAGGTGGCCCAATTTCTAGGGTATTGTAAGCATTGATTATAGAGGCAGTCAGTTATCTCTGAAAGATCATGGAGAACAGAAGTATTACAGCAGGACTAAAAAGGGCAAATGTTCTCATTTCCAAGAGAGGGAAGAGAAGGAAGCCTGCAAACTATAAGCTATCAAGCCTGTCTTTGAAACCTGGAAAACTTCAAAGACATTTGATGAAGTCTCTAATATTATTCTTTTTTTTTTTTTTAAGTGAGGCAATTGGGGTTAAGTGACCTGCCCAGGGTCACAGAGCTAGTAAGTGTTAAGTGTCTGAGGCTGGATTTGAACTCAGGTACTCCTGACTCCAGGACCAGTGCTCTATCCACTGCGCCATCTAGCTGCCCCTCTAATATTATTCTTGTAAGGACAAAAGGAGAGCTGGGGGAGAGCTGATTAGATGATTTTAGGGCTGGCTGAATGGCTGGACCCAAAGAATTAGTTAGGGTTCCTTGTCATCTAGAATGGAGATATTCAGTTCAGAACCACAGGTATATATATGCTTGGCTCTGTGATGCCTAATATTTGTATCAGTGACTTGAATGATTAAGCCATAGGTAGCATGCTTATCAAATATGTAGAAGACCCAAAGTTAGGAGGGCTAGCTTATATGTCAGAAGGTCAGCTTTCAGAAAGATTTTGACAGTTTAGAACTCAAGGCCAAATCTAAAGAGGCATAATTTAATGAAGATAAATGTAAAATGTTAACATGACTTTTTTTTTTAAAGTACAAAATGAGCTAAGAATGGCATGACAGAAGTTCCTCTGAGGAAGGTCTGGGACTTTTAAGTGGACCACAAGCATAATAT
Source organism: Dromiciops gliroides (assembly GCF_019393635.1). Lineage (NCBI taxonomy): Eukaryota > Metazoa > Chordata > Mammalia > Microbiotheria > Microbiotheriidae > Dromiciops > Dromiciops gliroides. The sequence continues at coordinate 159,229,632 of NC_057866.1, read as the reverse complement.
GAAACAATAGTGTAAAGGAAAAGACAAACAAACAAGCAAAAACACCTTGATTTTTAAGCTACATGAAGAGAGACTTAGGGTGCAAGACTTGAGAAGATGGTCATGTTAAGCTACATTTAGGAAGGATATTGATAAACCAGAGCATATTTAGCCAAGGGAGGGCAATGAGGATGGTGAAGAGCTGTGGGGTCATGCACACCAGAACCAGTTGAAAGAACTGGGATGTTTAGTCTGAAGAAAAGAAGTGAGGCCATGATAGCTCTTTTCAGATATTTGAAGATCTGTCCCTTGAAAGAGGGATTAGCTTTTTGCTTGGTTCCAGAGAACAGAAGTAAGAATAATGGATGGAGCGGGCAGCTAGGTGGCGCAGTGGATAGAGCACCGGCCCTGGATTCAGGAGGACCTGAGTTCAAATCCGGCCTCAGACACAACACTTACTAGCTGTGTGACCCTGGGCAAGTCACTTAACCCTCATTGCCCTGCAAAAAGAAAGAAAGAAAGAAAGAATGAATAATGGATGGAAGCTGGCAAGAGGCAAGTAGTGGCTAGATTTACAGAAACAAAACCCCCCAAACCCCAACTTACTGCCACTTAAAGTAAAGCTATCCAAAAGTGGAATGGACAATTTCCTAAATTGTGAGTTCTTCTACACTGAAGGTCTTCAAGTAAAGGATGGATGGTTGCATAGGTTTAGAGGAAATTCTTGTTCAGGTGGCCTCCAAGGTCCTTTCTAGCTCAGAGACAGTGATTCTGATATAAATACTGCCTGAGTAACCCTTACACTTCAAGGGAAGAAGAAAAGAAAAGAAAAACAAACCTCAACCCTGGAAACCGGTTTAATTTCCCAAATAGCAAAGGTTAAGCAGATGTGACCTCTTTTTAAAAAAAAAAAAACTTTTTTTTGCTTAGGGATCTAGTAGCTAAACCCTGAACATCTAACTCTCTAGACACCAACTCTTTTTTTCTTTTTTGGGAGGTGAGGCAATTGGGGTTAAGTAACTTGCCCAGGGTCACACAGCTAATAAGTGTTAAGTGTCTGAGGCTTGATTTGAACTCAGGTCCTCCTGACTCTAGGGCCAGCATTCTATCCAGTGCACCACCCACTGCCCCGACACCAACTCTTTTATGCTAAAAAGTGCAGATGGCCCATCATTCTCCACAGTGGCTTAGAATCCACCACCCCAAGGACATCATGGAAAAAATTCTTCCTGGATCAATGAATAAATAATCAGTGCAGACTCCTTAGACAAAGGACCAGCACCATATCTTCTGGGTTGCCTGTTAGAGAAGTGGCCAGTTGCTGGATAAAGTGACTTAACTGTATATTTTTTACTAAGGACAGGACCAATGAACTTAAACAAGCATTTTGCTTATTTTGTCTTATGGTCCTTTGTGTTGTTGTTGTTGTTTAGTTGTGTCCTATTCTTTGTGATCCAATTTGGGGTTTTCTTGATACTAGAGTGGTTTGCCAGTTTCTTCTCCAGCTCATTTTAACTCAGACTGAGTTAAGTGACTTACCTAGGGTCACACAGCTAGTACCTGTCTGAAATTGGTTTTGAACTCAGGAAGATGAGTCTTTTTGATTCCAGGCCCAATGTTCTATCCACTGTGCCACCTAATAGCTCAACACTTAATATTAGATATTCACAGAATATCTAAGCTCCAACCATTTATCAAATTGGTTTCCCTGACCCTTTTGACATCCCTGTGAGATACTAAGGGCAGAGTATACTTTGTTGAGGTAGTTAACTCTTGGTTATTTTTGCAATAATGGCTGGGAGTAGAGTTGATCCAAAATGACAGATTAAAAACAAAAACAAAAACAACAACTCATTACTGTTTGACTCAGAAAAGTGATTCTGGAATTACAGCAGACCCTGGGTGTGTCTGATATTCTGAAATTGCAATTGGAAATAATGAAACTGTTTGATGAAGACTCAATTCAAGAGCTATCAAGTACCTATGGAACAGTTCATCTCTTCTCTCTATTCCCAGATCTCTCACAATGAGACCTTCCCTGGAGCAATGGGGGAGTTTAAGTTCCTGGCTTTTCAAAGGGTTCTCTGCAGAGAATAAAAAGGGAGCAAGTCTTTATAAAGTGGATTAAGCCAGATCCAGTAAGGATGAGGAATGGTCCAGAAAAACAGCCTTAAGAAAACTAAGTACCCTCAAAGCAATGACAACAAACAGATCCTCCTCTAGATAACAAGATTTGCTGTAGATAAGAATAAACATCCTTGGGAAGATCCTGGGCTTGGGGCTGCCAAGAGTCAGAGGACTCCAATGGAGCATTCTAAGAGTCCATATGCTATGCAGAAATTGTGGCACTGGAAAGGGATGCTTGAGAGAATTTTGTTAAGAATCTTTGTGAAGAATTCCAGGAAGCCAGAGATTGCAGAGTAATGGTGAATCCCAGGAAAAGGGCTTGTGCTTTTCCCTGGCCAAAAATTATCTCTGTAATGATATCATAAGGTCATTGTCCTTATCTTCAACTGAGCCCTTTTAATGACAAAACTAGGTATCAACCTGGACCACCCTTCAAGATGGACCAGGGAGGAGGAGTAGGGGAGGGGAAGAAAGAAGAGGAAGAGGAAGGGGAGAAGAAAGAGGAGGAAGATCTGTTCCTTTCATAGACCCCTTAGGTGGATGTAGAACTTCTGGTGACCCAGCTCTGAGCATGCTTCCCAGTGAATAGTCATTCTGTCTTCCTTTCTGATCTGGAGTCCATTTGACTATCCAAATGGTAGCTTCCAGAGTCTATTTCCATCTCCATGTTCTTTTTAAATATGAGTTTGGGGAGTACCAGAATTGTCTAATGAAGAGATTCTTTTTGCAAATCTCAAACACATGTCCTTGATGCCATCACCTCTCTTTTAAAAGGTGAAAAACAGGCTTCATCATATGTCTCATGACAAATGGTTGGTCTTGACACAGCTCAGAGTTCTTAAGTTTTCCAAAGTTGTTTTTCTTTACAGTATTGTTGCCTTTGAATAAATAATTTTGGATCTGCTCTCTTTGTTCCGTGTCAGTTCACATTACATAGGATTCTTTTAAATCTACTCTTCTGTCATTTCTTATGGGATAATAATATTCCATTACATTAACAATTTGACCCATCATTCCCCAATTGATGGGCACTGCCATAGAGTCTAGTCTATTTCTTGTTTTTATTTTTTCTACCTTTTATTTCTCCAGCTTAGGATCAAGAAGTTTGTTTTGTTTTTGACCATTCACTCCCTCATATTGGTTGTTCAAGTCATTTGAGTTGCGTCCAACTCTTGCTGACTCCATTTGGGGTTTTCTTGGCAAAGATAATGAAGTGGTTTGCCATTTCTTTTCCCAGCTCATTTTACAGACGAGGCAAACAGGGTTACGTGACTTGTCTAGGGTTACATAGCTTGTCAGCATCTGAGGACAGATTTGAACTTAGGTCTTCCTGACTCCGGGAATGGTGCTCTATCCATTGCACCACCCAGCTCATATTATCCTCTTCTTAATTACCAAAACATCCCCCCTTGTTTCCCTGTTGAGTTTGATGTATTTCTCTAACAAGCTGTGTGTGTACCCAGCCCTCCTTTGTCTCTTTTAGATTAAACTTTTCTTCTGCTACCCCTTCCCTTCCCCATTCCTTCTTTTGTGTTTGTATACTCTGTCTCATGATCAAATGAGAGATAATTTGTAGAGCACTTAGCACAGTGCCTAGGAGGCAATGCAATACTAGCGATCCTCCTCCTTCTCTTCTTCCTCATAATTGCAGCCCAATTATAACGAGTTTCATTCCCTTCTTCTTCTTTTCCATATGAGTGTATTCCTCCTTTCACCCTTCCTTTTATTTCACTTCTTAAAACTTTCAGGGCAGAAGCAATTCCCTTCATGCCCAGGTTACCTTCTCCATCCTTCCCCTTCTACCCCATCCCTTTTTCAGCTTCCTTTTTGTATTGTCTCCCATAGCTAGGTGGTACAGTGGATTTGGTGCTGGGCCTGGAGTCAGGAAGACCTGAGTTCAAATCCAGCCTCAGATACTTAGTAGCTGTGTGACCCTGGGGAAGTCCCTTAACCCAGTTTGTTTCATTTCCTCATCTGAAAAATGAGCTGGATGAGAAAATGACAAACCACTCCAGTATCTCTGCCAAGAAAGCCCCAAATGGGGTCATGGAGAGTGTGACACGACTGAACAGCAACTTCCCTCATTAGATTGTAAGCTGTTTGGGACAGAGACTGTCTTTTTTTTTGTATTTGAAAAATATAGTTGTGCCTTTTCTATTGCCCGGGATCCCTTTTTCTTATTTAACTTCCTTCACTAGTCTTTGAAGACATTAAGGTTGTAAAGGGACACTTGCTTCTTCCCCATTAAAATGTCAACACTACATCATCATAAATCTCCTAATTGCTTATTTAGCTTTCTAGGTTTCTCTTCAGTCTTATATTTATATTTTAAAATTCCTACTTAGCTCTAGTCTTTTCATTAGAACTGCTTGAAAGTCTTTTGTTCCATTAAAGATAGTCCCCTCCTTCTCTCCCACTATAAGATTATATCGTCTTTGCAGGGTAAGTTGTTTTTTGGTTGTAAGCCTATCTCTTTTATTTTTTGAAATATTGTATTTGAAGATCTCTTTTATTTATACTTGAAGCTGTCAAGTCTTATATGATCCTGACTGTGGTTTTTTGGTATTTGATCTGCTTCCTTCCGGATGCTTGCAGTGTATCTTTCTTTGACTTTGTATTTTGCCTATGACTGACATTCATAGAACTTTTCCTTTTGGGGTTCTTTTCAGGGGATGAGTGGCAGATTCTTTCTATATCTTCTTTGTCTTTTGGTTTAATAGATCTGGGGAGTTTTTATTCATGATATCTTGAAATATAAAGTCCATGATTTTCTTTTAAATGGTGGTTTTTCAGGGAGTCCCTTGATTCTTAAATTAGCCCTCCTTGATCTGTTTTCTTGGTTGGTTATTTGAGATATCAGGTATCTGATGTTTTCTTCTATTTTTTCCATCTTTGGATTTTATTCTAATACTTCTGGTTGCCTAATAGAGTTATTGATTTCTGTTTAGTCTATTCTTGTTTTCAGGGCAGGAGTCTGTTACTTGGGTAAGGTTTAACATTTTCTCTTTTATTCTCCTTCCAGTTCTTTCCTTCTGATCTTTTAGTTCACGTTTTATCTCTTGCTTCATTTAAGTATTCCCATAGTCCTTATGGAAAATCCATTTTTTCCCCCTTTGAGTCTCTACTTGTAGTTGCTAAGAAGTTATACTCTCCTTCTGGGAGACTCTCTAAATCTACAATAATTTAAAAATACTGTTTGGTGCTATCTTTGGTTGTTTATCTTTCTATTTTGAGTTCCTGAATTGGACCCTTGTGCTAGGGTCAGGCTCTATCCCCTGCCATGCTTTTGGGTGGGAGTGGTTTGTACTGCTTGATTTTGCCCTGGGTCCCCTGAGTTTTTGAGTTGACTTCTACTTTCCAGAATCAAGCCCCATTGGATCTTTGAGGCTGAGGATTGGATCTCCAGGTCCCATTATAGTTTATTAGGACAAAGTACTAAGGATTCTGGAGTCCATGGGTGTCTGGGTTGTCCCAGTCTGACCACTGCTGACCCCCAATTGGTTACTGTAGCTTCTAGGGGTTTTGAAGGTTCCTATCTTGGCGCTTTCTGGGTTTGGGATGGACCATGACTCTTACGGCCTCTAGATATGGGCTATGTATGTCTCTAGGCCATTGTGGCCACACAGAGAAGCTGTTGGATTTTTTTTTTTTTAGCCTGCACTGGTATTGGTTGTGCTGGTTGCTCATATACTTCCTGATGAGTGTGTGTGTGTGTGTGTGTGCAATTTGGGAATAGAAGAAGTCATTTTCTATAGTTTCTCATTAGATGTCAGGATTATGATTTTGTCTGGGACAAATTTCAGGTTTTCCTCTAGTAGGTATATAGAATCTTGGTGGTCTGCCTCCATTCAGGAAGTATTCTTGTAGTCCCCTCTACTATCTTTCCCATTTAGCTGTTTCCCTGAGACTCCGTTGCTGAGAGCAAATCTCTCTGCGCTATTTGCACAGTCCACACAGCCCTGTCCTCCCTACTCCACTGATGAAATCATGATCCCCCTCTCTCCATTCCAGTCTTTCCAGGAAATACACTGCTAAAAAAATGGAGCTGCTATATCCCAGCTCTCAGTTCCTGTAGAATGACATCCCTACCTCCATCTTGGATCCTTATCCTATCAATTTGGAGATACAGGTAAATATTTTCCAACTATTTCTAAAATCATATTCTTTCTACACTGTTATTGGGAAACAGAAGACCAGAGAGGTTAAGTGACTTTTTGTCTAGACTCTCACAGTGAGGAAACCAAAGACAAATATCTAATCCCAGTAGCTTGATGGCTCAACTGATGCTAAAGTGGTACAAAAAAATCATGCTTTATTTCCCTCTGGAATGTACTTTTTTGGACTGCTCCATCATGTCCTCAAGAACCTTATCATCTGGAACCTGGTCATCCTGTAAGATTGTATCAGCCTTGGTATTCTTACCTCATTCATACCCTCTGCCCACTCTGATTGGAGAGCTCCTCCCCAAACCTCCATTTAAGGAGAGTGCCTACACGAATTAGCTGTTCATTTCCCATTTAGCTGTACCCCTTGGACGTCTTCATCACTCTACCCTACCCTCAGTACCTTCTGCTCACCCCCACCTTTTCACCTTTCTTTTGCGTATTGTGTTACCCTGTTAGATTGTAAGCTTCTTTGGGAGCAGGGACTGTCTTTTTTTCTGCTTGTATTTGTATCCCCAGCACTTAGTACATAGTAGGTCCTTAATACATATTTTTCGACTGACTATTAATTGGCAGATTTTGCTTAAAAGTACAGGCTTTTGAGAGGCAGTGTGATGAAGAGGGGAGAGAACTAGATCTGGAATTGAGAAAGCATGGGTTCAAATCCTACCCTAGATACTTACTGGTTGTGTGACCCTGGGCAAATAACTTAATCTTTGCCTCAGTTCCTTCATCTCTAAAATGGGTAGGGTATGGGATTTATTGGCTTTTAAGATCCTTTCCAACTCCAAATATATGATCTTATGAACTAGGAGGTCGCCACCCATCTCTTCACAAATGTTTAGAATTACACGGAATCAAATAGTGAGTCTCTTGGATACCAATGAGAGAATCAAAAAAATCCTTTATGAAGAGAATCTCTCTGAGCAGTGGCAGGCTGTCTGGCCTTTTGTCTGCTGGACAGATTGCATTACATTATCACAGCAATAATTAGTCTAAAAAATGTCATTTCTGTGCCAGTGGTGAAAGGAACATGTCTGAATGTCAATATAAATAGACACCGGCATACTCTGTGGGAAGTTGAAAATATCTCTGAGATTGTGGGTGTTATGTTGGCAAAATAAAGACAGTGAGTAAGCACATATGTTGTTGCAGGAAGCCACAGGCTGCCAGAAACCAGAGCGCAAGGGACAGAAGTGGATATGGGGGTTTTAGGAATCAAACATTTGCTTACTGTTAGCTGCAAATACCTGAGATGTGTCTGTGCAGGCTCAGGCCTAGTTTTTATCCTGGGACAGGGTGTGTAGGAAGGAAAATGTGTGCTCCACAAAGGTATATGGAATCAGTGCCTGTTTCATTAAAGGGATAATATATTCCATCCTAGAATGTAGGGTTACATCTTAAAGTGACACATATAGAGATTGAGATGATAGCAAGTAGCCTAAATGATCTCTAACACTAAAAAAAAAGTGGGTTGTGGTTTTTTTGCTTTTGAATTTTAAAAGTTTAACAAGCATTTATTTTGTTCTCCCTTCCATCCAACCACCACTTAAAAGAGGAAAACCCCAACCGTTGTGACAAATCAAATCCAATAGTTTCTATGTCCAAAAATGTATATCTCATCCTGTGTCTCTCTTTCAGGAGCTGGGGAGCATGCATAACTATGAGTTCCCTGGAATTGTCATTGATCAGATGGTTCCTATGTCTTTCAAAGAAGTTGTTACAATGTAGTTATAGTATAAATCATTCTCCTGGTTCTGCTTAGTTTACTGTACATCAGCTCATATAAGTCTTCCTAGGTTTCTCATTATATTCACAAGCCACTTTTTTTTTTCAGCCATTCCCCAAATGATGAATAGGATCAAAGGATATGAGCAGGCAGTTTTCAAAGGAAGAAATCCAGGTTATTAAGGATAATATGGGGGAAACTGCTCTAAATTTCTAATAATCAAATAAATGCAAATCAAAACATCTCTGATATTCCACCTCACATTGACTGGATGATAAAGTTGACCAAAAAAGAAAAATGACAAATGTTGGAGAGGCACTGTCAATAAATATTTGTATACATGTGGGGTCTTGTACTGTTGGTTGAGCTATGAATTGGTTCAGCCATTCTGAAAAGTAATTTAAAACTATGCTCTCTCTGTATACATAAATATATACATATATATGTACATACATACATACACACACATGGCAGGGGGAATAAAAAGAAAAAACTAATTTACACGGCAACTGTTGTATATTTGGAGGGCGTAGCAAGTTGTGTATGGTAGATTTGCAGTTTCATGTACAATCATCTCTTTTATTGTACTGTGTTTATGGAAATGTCTTTTTCATTCTGTGAATTAAAAGTAAAATAAAATTTAAAAACTAAATCCCAAAACTTATGACTAAATTGTGAATATTCTTTGACCTAGCAGTACCAATACTATGCCTAAACCCCAAAGAGATCAAAGAAAGAGGAAAGGGCCCTATAGGTACACAAATATGTATTAGCAGTTCTTTTTATAGCAGCAAAGAAGTAGATACTAATGGGGTGAACATTGACTGAGGAAGGGCCAAATAAATTATAGTATATGAGTCTCTAACACTTTTAAACATACTTCCAATAGCATTTAAAATATATTCAAACATCCCTCTTCCTTTCCAATCCCAAGAAGTGCATGGGATAGTCATTTATGGATATCATAGGAACATATTTGTCTGGTAGCAAAGACCAGGAAACAAAGTAGATGCCCATTCATTTGGGGAGGTAGCATGTACAGTGAAAACTGCATTGAATCTAGCGTCAGAGGATCTGGATTCAAATCCTACCTCTTACCACCTACATGACCTTGAGCAATTAACCACTAGACCTCATTATTTTCATCTATAAAATGGCCTTGAATGGATGGATGGCCTCTGTGGTCTCTTCTAGCTCTTTATGACCCTATTTCCTTCTCCATCTCATTTTACAGAGGAGGAAACTGAGACCAACAGGGTTGTGTGACTTGCCCAGGGTCACACAGCTTGTCAATGTCTGAATACAAATTTGAACTCAGAAAGATGAGTCTTCCTTACTCCAGTCCCAGGGCTCTATCCACTGCACCATCTAGCTGCCCTTTAGCTATTCCCTAATCTTATGATTGCAGGTGCTTGAGGCTGCCCCCAAAGATAAATTGGTTAATTTAGATTCTTGGCTAAACCCTTGTTGGAGGTGCCATCTCTGCACTGGCCTGGAAAAGGAGTCTGTGTTGACGATTTTCGGCTGCTTTTTGCTTGGTTCATTTTACCTTTGCTAGAGATCTTAGGGGACGCTGCAGTGATGTGTATTCAGGTGTCTTTTCTCCTCCCTCAGTCGGACCTGGAGCAGCTAATGGTTGCCTTGGGGTAAAAACAAATGGGAGTCAAATGTGCTCAAGAGGATAACTTTCCCTTTCAGAGCACAGGTCAAAGACAGAGACCGAGAGTAGATTTTCTCAACACTCAGGGTGGTAGTAGAGTATCCTTGAAAAACATGCATGGGGAGCATGCTGATTTTAGGAGACTGAGAAGAGAATTTAAGGACAAGTCCTTCCTGAATCATAGCAGCTGGTTATGGGAGGAAGAATTTTCTAGGTAGCTTGTTCCTGGAACAAGAACCTTCTAAGCCAAAAGAGGGAGATTTCTTGGGCAATGGTCTCCAGGGGGATTGTCTTGGTAGTAATCCCAAATTCAAAAATTAAGAGATCTCCCATTTGGCTAGAGAGGGGGGCTTTCCGGAGCAGGGAAAGGATGGGTGGAGGACCTTCTTAGTAGAGGGTCTTCTTAGAGAAGGTCACACATTAACCATGGTTAACCACAATGGTTAACCATATGGTCCCTACAGATGAGGGACTAAAGCTACAAAAAGGAGTGGCAACAGGCCTCTGCTTTACTCCCTGGTGATAAAATAAGAGCCCTAGAGAGGCAGTAGAGAGAATGTTGGATTTGCAATCAGGCTCTGGGTTCAAATTCCACCCCTCCTCCTACTGATTATCCATGTGATCTTATACAAGTCATTTCACTGCCTTGGACCCGATTCCTCACCTGTAAAATCAGGGGATTGGACTAGAAGACTGCTGGGATTCCTTCCAGCTCTAAATATGTGATCCTGTGACCCTAGAAATTATTTGGGTGCTGTAGGTCTTATGAGAAAGAAGTGAACTCTCTGGCAGCTAGCTTCAAAGTGAGTTTCCCTTCAGGGGAAGTCCAAACCACAGAGTGGCAATATGAGTCTGGGGGTTGGGGGTGGGGGAGAAGTGCAGGTTCCTGCAGGAGAGCTAGCCCCACTGGCACCCCAGTTCCAATTCTTTCCAAGGGGAACCCCTACTAAGAAACATGACTGAGTCTGAGGAATTCCAGTACTCTGTGGAGAGTGGGACTCATCAGAGACAGAAGAGAATTGGGAGAATTGTGTTGATTTTTCTTGGGCTATTAAGAATCCCTTTATGGGTTTTCTACATTTATTTATGAACTCCCGAGAGTCTTGCTGGTTCCATGTGTTTTCTGAAAAGTCAAAGAAAGACTGTTCTGTATCCAATCCTACTGTGGCCTTGAATTCTGTGTGGGAGCCGGACTGTGCTAAACCCTTTGGAAATATTATCTTATTTGATCCTCAGACAACCCTGGGAGGTAGGTGAATTAGGGTTACAGTCCAACGTCCTCATCTTGTGGAGGAGGAAACAGACACAGAAAGCATCTTTAAGTGGCTTGCTAATAAATATTAGAAGCAGGATCTGAACCCAGCTCTTCACCCTAGCCATTATGCCACCCAGCTGCCAGGCCACACTTTTGCTGATATTTGTGGAGACATAGACAGGAACTGTATTTGCAGATTTTCCCAGAGTAAACCCTGGGTACTCTTACCACGAAACCACACTGCCTCCAAGCAAAGTCACTGAACAAACATGAATGCTTTTCTTCCTATCCTTGACATTCTCCTAAATTCTCACATGCTGTGAATTAGGGTATACCACTATCTCCCTCTTCCCTTGCCAATGGAATCTGACAGTGTATGCAATATACTGTACCCACAGTCTCCCACTTCTGCAGAGAAGGGAAGAAGGTAACTTTTTTTTTTAATCTTTTCTTTGGGACAGCGGTTTGGGCAGAGGCAGAGTGGCTGTCACTAAGTCAGTAAGATATGCATTGAAGCCCCTTCTCAGATAACATACAAGCTATGTGTTGGGGCAGCTAGGTGGCTCAGTGGATAAAGCACTGGCCCTGGATTGAGGAGGACCTGAGTTCAAATCTGGCCTCAAACACTTAACACTTACTAGCCGTGTGACCCTGGGCAAGTCACTTAACCCCAATTGCCTCACCAAAAAAACCCACACCCACACACAAAAACATATAAGCTATGTGACCCTGGGCAAGTCACTTTTGCAGGACTGAGGTTGCATCTGCATTGGTAGAGGGAGTTCCTTAGAGGAAGCTAGCTGCCTACTACACCCCGTGAAATTGTCTGTTTTTGTTTTTTAATAAAAATCTCTGGGTTAGGGCAATGAGCCAAAGAGATCTTTGCATGGACCAAATCCAATTGTGGGAATAGTCCATAAAGCCAGATCCACAAGTCAACAAGCATTTATTATGAGCTTACAGGGGCAGCTAGGTGGCGCAGTGGATAAAGCACCGGCCCTGGATTCAGGAGGACCTGAGTTCAAATCCGAATTCAGACACGTGACACGTACTAGCTGTGTGACTCTGGGCAAGTCACTTAACCCTCATTGCCCCCCCACCAAAAAAAAATCCCAAAACAAAATTTGCCAATTAAGAAAAAGAGCTTACTATGTGCCAAGTACTTTGCTAAACTCTGGGAATATAACTATAAACAGAAAGACAGGTAGTCCCTCCCCTCAAGGAGCTTACTGTCTAATGGGGGAAGATAAAACGTAAAAGGAGCTGGAAAGATAACAGTGCCCACAGGGCCATTGCAGAGAAAATGCAGCACAGCCTCGAGAAGAAGGAAGACATGGACGGTCTGGGAACAACCAGCCAGCCAGAGGAAGAGACTCCAGGCCCAGAAGGCACTTCCAACATGAAGCCCAAGGGTGGAGTGAATTTCCAGGGTGAATATGTTTTAGGACATCTTAGAGAGAGGCTGGGGGAGTTACGAATGCATTCTGGGGAGGCCGCAGGTTACATAGTCAGCACACCAAGTTAGAGTTTGTCTTCCTTCTATTGGGAAATGAGAATTGTCCCCTTCACCAAACTAAATATGCAGCTTCTATAGACGTTTGAGTCCTGTGATCTCCGATGCTGTTTCTTCTGGGTGAGTATGAGTTCAAAGGCCGGGGGTCTTCTGCTGTCTTATGGACTCCTACTCTTCTCCACACCAGTTCCCACACTCTCCTGCATCACTCTCTGGCATGTCTTGGTAGAGACTTAAAAGGTCTTCTTCTAGGTGCCCAAGCACTTTCCCTTTGCATAGCAATCCTCCTTTGGCTGGCCCATGAGCCTCCCTTCTGCCGATTCTGGCACTGGGTCAGCAGCTGCTGGGGAGTGTGTTTCTCCTCCTGGCCCCTCCACCAAGCAGACCCTTTACATCATTTACAATCTGTACTGAGCTCACCATGGGGGACTTCAACTCTCTTAGCAACTCCTGGTCAACAGTTTAGTGACTAATTTCCAAGCACTCCTTTTCCCAGGTATCTCTCTCTGGGGATCCAGGAAGGCTCCTGAGTTTTCGGCAGCTCATGTAATGCAGTCACTGCATCTTTTAAAAATAAATTTTTATAAGCATTAATTTTCTCTTCCTCCTACCTCCTCCCACACTGGGAAAAGAAAGAAAAAAAGAATAAAACCCCCCTTGTAACATATTGCATCATTTTTTTCTTTATGCCTCCCCTACCCCCACCATTGTTTATCTCCCTCTTGGGGAGTCATAAGATTAGAGGGCCATAGAATTAGGACTGGAGGGAACTCAGAGGTCATTTAAGAAGCAAAGCTTCTTAAACTGAATGTGGGGATCGTGAAAAATCTGGCGCTAAATGTTTGATTTGTCTACCTATTTTATACCTGTATACCTGAGGTCACGTAAACAAATTTTTTTTTCCGGGACAATGAGGGTTAAGTGACTTGCCCAGGGTCACACAGCTAGTCAGTGTCAAGTGTCTGAGGTCGGATTTGAACTCAGGTCCTTCTGAATCCAGGGCCAGTGCTTTATCCACTGCGCCACCTAGTTGCCCCCTCACATAAACATTTTTAAGGAGAAAAGGGGTCATGAGTGGAGAAAGTTCAAGAAGCCCTGGCCTAATGTGCTCTCTCTTCTCCTTCCCCCACTCCCCATGATTAAAAATGAGGAATTGAGCCCCAGAAAGGGCCCTGCCCAAAGGCTCAATGTCACTTAGTGAGTGTTAGATTTGGGGCTTGAACTCAGGTCCTTTGATTCCACAGGCAGCTAGGTGGCACAGTGGATAGAGTGCTGGGCTTGGAATCAGGAAGATTTATCTTCATGAGTTCAAATTTGGCCTCAGACGCTAGCTGTGTGACCCTGACCAAGTCACTTAACCCTGTTTGCTTCGGTTTCCTCATCATTCCTCAAATGAGCTAGAAAAGAAACGGCAAACCAATTGAGTATCTTTGCCAAGAAAACCCCAAATGGGGACACAAAGAGTCAGAAATGACTGAACAACAACCACCTTGACTCTGAATATAGTGCTCTTCCCACTGTACCATCTGTTAGGCATGCCCCTGAACTTGTCTTCTTGAGTTGCCATGTTTTTCAGAAACACTGGAGCCAGAGTATGCAGGAGGCCCTAAACATGAAGACTTGTATAAATAAGGTCCTTTTAAGGTTTTCCTTGCCTCAACTGGTAAGCATTTCCCCCCTCCTTCCAAAGCCAACAGTCACTGATGAAGGGCTTCCCCCACCCCTGAGCACCCATTGTCTCACGAACTATCCACATCAACACTGTGTCTGTGTTGTGCAGTTCCTAAAATCATGCTTGCCTGGTGTCTTAATAGGGTTAGTACTGTATAAGCGGCTGCAATGAGGCCTACCTGGACCCTATTATTGTTGTTGTTGTTGTTGTTTGTCCTTCGTTCTGAAGAGGACCATGACATGGGGAGTGATGTCATGACTTGCAGTGAATTGGATTTAAATGAGGGAGGGCTGTGCAAAGTCACGGACCTCACTCTCTCCTCCCCAGCCATCTGGGTCCAGTGGCAAGATATATATCAGGATGACTGGAGATGGCCCCATTATCTGAGGCAACTGGGGTTAAGTGACTTGCACAGGTCATACAGCTAGTAGGTGTCTGAGGTGAGATTTTGACTCAGGTCCTCCCAACTTCAGGGCCAGTGCTCTATCCACTGCACCACCTAGCTGCCCCACTCAGACCCTAAAAGCAAGAATGTAGATTAGGCTCCAAAATAGGAAAGAAGTTTGGTAACCACCACTTTCCTTTCCCCCATTTCCAGTACCTTGTAAGTGTAAACCTATAGTGCAGGGAGCCTCTACCTCAGAAATGACAACAGCAACAATCAATCAATTAACCAATCAATAAACATTTATTAAGCACCTACTATGTGTCAGGAGGGTAGCTAGGTGGTGCAGTGGATAGAGTACCAGGCCTAGAGTCAGGAAGACCTGAGTTTAAATCTGGCCCCAGAAATTTGTTGGCTGTGTGGTCCTGAGCAAGTCACTTAACCTTGTTTGCCTCAGTTTCCTCATCTGAAAAAGGAGCTGGAGAAGGAAATGGCAAACCACTCCAGATTCTTTGCCGAGATAATGCCATATGAGGTCACGAAGAGTCAGACTCGAATAAAACGAATCAAGAACTAAAGTTCTCTGATGCATGGGTTACCTAGCCTGCATTTGAGACTCGCTATTGAGAGGGAGCTCCCAATTGAGGCAGTCCATTGCCCTTCTGGTCAGTTCTAATGGTTTGTTTGTTGATTGCATCTGCAAAATAAAGATAATTCTGTCACCTCATTGCTAAGGCACATGACTTTAACTTTGTTCTCTTGTCTTATAGTTATAGGTATAGTTAGAACTGCTAGAATTCTAGGAATCTAGAATGTCAAATAGTAACGAGGAAGAATTCGGAGAATTGTGGAAAGATTTGCTGAGGTAAAATAAGCAGGGCTGAAAGAACACTAGATGTAGCAGTTATGTACATTTAAATGCAATGATTGAAGAAAGGATGTTGAGCTTTGAAAACTATAAACATTGATGAAAGTTCTAGAGAAGAGATGAGAACACAGAGCTCCTACCTAACAACAGCAGAGAAAGGAGGGAACATCATTGAAAAAGGTTTCTGTATTGAATGCTTTTGGAGACAGCTAGATGACTCAATGGGTAGAGTGCTGGGCCTGGAATCAGGAAGACCTGAGTTCAAATCTGGCTTCAAACACTACCTAGCTGTATGACCCTGGGCAAGTCACTGAACTCTGTTTGCTTCCGTTTTCCCATCTGTAAAATGAACTGGAGAAGGAAATGGCAAAGGACTCCAATATCTTTGCCAAAAAAATCCCAAAATGGGTGAGTCAGACACAACTGAGCAACAACAACATTGGATGCTTTTGCTTAATGATTCTTTGCTGTGAGTAAGGGTTCAACCTATGGGTAGGAGTAGGAAATGACTGTGATACAAAGAAAAATTTAAAGTAAAAGAAATTTTAAAATAGTTTAAGGCATTCATACATAAATAATAGTGAGAAGTGGCATTTTTGCTCTATCCCCTGTATATACTAGGAAAGCTGCTAGTGTTTCTATTTTATAAATCATATTAGCTCTTGATTTTAAATATATGCATTTGATCATATTAAAGAAGGACCCTTCTATGCCTACAGGTTTTAGGATTTTTAACATAAATGAATGCTATATCTTGTCAAAATCTTTTTTTTTCCCTGCTGTAGCTATTAAAATTATGTGGACTACTCTACTAAGCCAAGGGAAGTATGTTACATTAGGACCAAGCTTGTTTATTATGATTCATGAGCATTTAACTATCTTTTAGTCTTGTTATCATTTATGTTATTAAAGTCATGGTGCATATTGCCCAAGATGGAAATTTATAAAGCAATGTTATCCGTGAAAATGGGAGAGCCCTTGGTGTATGTCACAAGGGTCCTTAGCTAGGAATACCAGAGGAATCAATCCAGAGATACGAATGCTATCCTCTCTCTCTCTCTCTCTCTCTCTATATATATATATATATTTTTCATTTGAAAGAAGTATAATGGGCTGTCTCAGGAAGTAGTGAGTAATTTCTTCCTCACCCCCACCCCCAATTCTCCTGGAAGTTTTCACATGGAGAGTAAATGATCAATTAATCCTTGATGATATAGAGGAGATGCTTAGTCCTGTCCAATTCTGAGAATTTATTATTCTAGTTCCCACCTGTTACCCAACATGCATTGTGGCCATCCTGTTCTCAGTTGTGGTGGCCTCAGTATATGCAAACTAAAGTTAATATTAGTCTGACTAAAATATCATTAGGAACAGGTAAATTAGTTTTAAACACCAAAGACGAATAGGGCTTGGAATTGTCTGCTTTCCTAGACAGCATGGGGCCAGAGACAGATCCCGAGGATTTTCCACTAGAGATAATGTCATCTCCAAGCTGAAACTGATCCATTATTGCCCAAGATGAGGAAACTGATACTCAGAGAATTTACATGATTTGGCCATGGTCACATAATAACTTTCAGAGGCAGAATTTATCAACTTGCTATCCCACTGTCTGCAGTATCTCTTCCAATCATTACAATTTGGGGGGAATTGAGATCATCAGGACATCAAGTAGTTAATTGTGGGAATTAAGTGAACTACACTGACTCCTTCTTGTGACTCAATTCTGGAAGTAGCTTGGTTCCCTTTCTATTCAATTTTGGGTTTAGTCCAACTTCTGTCTTGTAAGAAAACTTTATTCTGTTGTAGGAAATGGGAGAAAATTTTATTATATTGTTTGAATCTAGCCCCCTGCATGACTGGGAAGTGGGAATACCTCTATCTATTGCTGAGAACCCCTAATTAAGGACCTAGAGTATGTTGACCAGAAACCCAGTCAGATCCTAATATTGATTCAAGGAGTTTCCTCACAATTGTACATCTCAAGCAACCCATATGTCTTATCTAAAACTGTCCCAGTACTGATCAATCAATTATTTTTTGCATGTTTCTTTGATTGTTTACAGATACTTGTGGGGGGTGGGCCACTTCTTTTTCTGAATTCAGAGAATTGCACCTTTTGGCTCCGCCCCCCCACTTGGAAAATCCCTAATCTTTCATCAAATTAGAAATTAGATTACCTAATGTTGTGTTGTTTCCTTTTAATTCATTGGTCTTATGTGATTAATTATTTTTTATATATAAAAATCTGTCTCCAGCCCCAAGTTGTGGAAGGGGCCTGGTCCCAATTTCTTAGGCAATTTGACATGCGTTGTTTAATAAATTGATACATTTGGGAGGGCGAACCTATGTTTCTTCAGTCATTTCATCTTTCACCCACCACAAATTTCTCCTCAAACCTTCCATGACTTCCCTTCACACCATTCTCTCAGCTGAAAATTTTCTATCATACTTTATGGAAAAAAATTGAGGCTATTTGCTGAACTCCCTCTTCTCCCCTCTTCTTCATCTCCTATCACTCAGATGCCTTCTGCCACCATCTCCTTCACCCCATATGACATAATGAAGTGGCCTTACTGCTTACCAATGCTTATCCCTCTACCTGGTCAAGTGATTCCATTCCATCCCATCTCCTCCCACAGACTGCCTCTTCTGTCATCCTCATTCTTTCACTTATTTTCAATCTCCCCTTATCTACTGACTCATTTCCTACTGCCTACCAACATGCCCATGTCTTCTCCATCCTGAAAAAACCTTCACTTGATCCTTCCATCCCCCTTTTCCTCCTGTATCTCCTATTCTCTTTGTAACTAAACTCCTTAGAAAGATTGAAAAGCTTGTCTACAGTAGATGCTTCCACTTTCTCTCCTCTCACTTTCTTCTTAGCCCCTTTCAGTCTGGCTTCCTTATCAGTCCACCTTATCAATCCACCAAAACTGTTCTCTCCCAGGTTACTAATGATCTCCTAGTTGCCAAATCCACTGGCATTTTCCCATCCCTCATTCCTCCTGGCCTCTCTGAATCCTTTCCTAGTATTGATCACTCTCTCTTCTTGATAACTCTTTTCAGGACACCACTCTCTCCTGGTTCTTCTTCTACCCATCTGACTGCTCCTTATCTCCTTGGCTGGATCCTTCCATAGATGTCCCTCAGGTTCTATCTTTGATCTCCTCTCCTTTCCTCTCCTCTCTTCTCCTCTCCTCTTCTTTCCTAGACATCCGAAATGTAATATGTCCAAACGGAACTCATTATCTTTCCCTCTAAACCTCCTCCCCCTCTTATCTTCCCTATAAATGTGGAGGACAACACTATCCTTCCAGTCTCTCAGGCTCACAACCTAGGAGTCATCCTAGATTCTTCCCTATTTCTCAGCCCTCATATCCAATCTGTTGACAAAGCCCCTTGATTTCACCTTTGCAGCAGCTCTCAAATATACCCCTTTCTCTTCTCTGACACTGCCCCCAGTCTAGTACAGGTCCTCATTACCTCACACCTGGATTATAGCAATAGCCGCTGGTGGGTTTGCCAGCCTCATGTCTCTCCCCACTCTGATGCAGCCTCCATTCAGCCACTAAAGTGATTTTCCTAAAGTCTTAAGTCTAATCAAGTCATTTCCCTACTCAGTAAACTCCAGGGGCTCCCTATCACCTCCACAATCTATTACAGAATGCTCTGTTAGTCAAAGCCTTTCAAAGCCCCCTCCAGTGTTCTTATGCTTTACTCCCCCAAAGTACTCTTTGATCCAGTAACGCTGGCCTCCTTGCCGCTCCTTGAACAAGACACTCCTTTTCTTGGCTCTGGGCGTTTTCTCTGGCTGTCCCTGGCCAATATGCCTGGAAAACTCTCTCTCCTTCACTCTCTGACTACCGACCTCCTTGGTTTCCTTTAAGTCTCAACTAAGATACCATCTTTTACCAGAAGTCTTTCCCAACCCCCCTTTTATTCTAGTGTCTTCCCTCTGTTAATTATTTCTTATTTGTCCTGTAGAGAGCTTGTTTCATATACATTTTTATATGTCATCTCCCCCATTAGATTGTAAACTCCTTGTGGGCAGGGACAGTCTTTTGCCTCTTTTTGTCTCCCCAACACTTAGCACAGTGCCTGGCAAATAGTAGGCATTTAATAAATGTTTATTAATTTCTTGATTGAAATTTGAACTGGCTCTCAACAATGGTCTTTCCACTAAACCACATGTTTCTAAGTAAAGTCACTGAGGTGGGAGTGAACATAGAGATGCCTTTCTTACTGTCCTTAATATTCTCCTGCACTTATCACATGGCTATAAATCATGGTACTCCACAAGTTCTGAAGAATATAAACTTCAGGGAACCTAGGGTGACACATGGTGGCCACAGGTAGGCTGTAACATATTTCAAACAAGGACTTGTGAACAAGAAGTGGCATCATAGATCTCATCCATCATATGGATGACTGGAAAAGAAGGTGGATAACTTATGGGAAAAGGAGGAGGAATAAAAGCTTTGAAAGATTACAGAATGTTAATCAATGCAATGACCAATCATAACTTCATAAGACTGATAATGAAGCATGCTTCCCACTTCTCAGCAGAGAGGTAGGTGATGGAGGAAAGTTACAAAAGGAGAGAGACAGACGTTTTCAGACATGGCCATTGTGGGAACTTGTTTTGCTTGACTCTACTTATTTGTTACAAGGGAGGTCTTCCATTGCAGGTGCGGGGGGGGGGGGGTAGGAAGAAGGGAGGAGGAAGTTGGTGGAGAGAGATGGGGGACAAAAAATGAGAAGAAATGAAAGAAGCATTAATGAAACATTTTAAAATACACAGAAGAAAGCAGAAGGAAATTCATAAGGGAATATCAACAGAGTAGTTTTGTTATTGTTGTGTTAAACTGAATATACACTTTAAAAATCATGTTATAGAGGTAGCTAGGTGGCACAGTGGATAGAACACGAGTCCTGCAGTCAGGAGGACCTGATTCAAATATAGTCTTAGACACTTACTAGCTATGTGACCCCTGGTAAGTCACTTAACCTTGATTGCCTGAAAATTTAAAAAAAAACTGATCAAATTATACATAGTAGGATTTCTCTGTTTCATATACAATCCTCCTTTCTGCTCTTCTTTGTATGTTGAAATGTTTATGTTAAGTTCAAATTGTGGTATCAGAGAATGTTGAAAGACCCAAAGAAAGGTCTCCAGCATGTTGGATAGAACCCTTATGAAAAATTTGGGACAGAACATGAACAAGAATTGTACTACATGAGAAGGCATGGATGGCATGAGAGGACACTACATTATAAGATCAGAGATATAGAACTGAAAAGAACCCAAGAAGTCATCTAGACCCCAGCTTCTGAAACTATGGATTGCACGTAACTGAATGTGGAGGTGGTGAAAAATTTGGCAGCAGTCAAAGGTTTTAAAAAATATTTTATATTCTATATAATATAATATCAATATGTATATATGTTTTTATATGTTAATTTTTATATATTAATATATTATTTGATTTTATATATCTATATGCCTGGGGTTGCGTACAAATTTCTCAGGCAAAAGGGGGTGGAAAAAGTTTAAGCCCTGATCTAGCCAAACCTTTCATTTTCCAAACAAGGAAACTGAGGTCTAGGGAAGTTAGTGTCTCACAAAATTCTCAGAGGTAGGATTTGACCGCAGGTCCTCTGACTCCAGAGTCTGTAAATTTTCTTTCTACTGTACCATGATCTAAAAAAGAAATGTTGCCTTCTCTAGAAGGGGATGAGGAGGGAGGGAGACAGTTCAGAACTTAAACTGTAACAAAAATTTTTACTTAATTTTAAAAACTTAAGAGAAATGTCCTATTTTTTTTTCAGATGAGTAAGCTGAGACCTAGGGAGACGAAAGGATTTGCCCACACTCACCTAGGTAGTCAGCAGAAGAACTGGGACTTGGACTCAGTTTCTCTAGACTCCTAATCCAATGGTCTTCTACTATATCACACTCCCTCAGACTTATAATGGGTATTATGGCAAACCTGTCGATAATAATTATGAAAAAACCAAATGCAGGAGTGAATACATTGAGAAGAAGATGGAATTTGCAATACTGTCTCAATTGTTTGGAGAACCACAGCAAGGCAGAGATTCAATAGCAATTGTGAGCCACAGTTGTAACTACCCAAGGCAAACATCCTTGACAGAAGTAAAACAAAACTACAACTAAGTATATTGACAAGGACATGTACTGGGAGTCTGCTTCCTGGGGCTGAACACAAAGTCAAAGTGTCAAGATTTTAATCAATAGTTTATTTCACGTGTTCTGATTTCTCATTGGCTAGATAACAATCAGTGCTATCTGTACTCTTTATTACTAGACACTGAGATCTCGTTTGATTTCAGAACTAAAAAATAAGTCTTTTGATGGACAATTTTTAAAAAGTATTGTCAAAAACCCAAGAGACTGAGATAATGGATGCCAAAATAAATCTACTGCTTTATGCATTCATAGAATTTAGAATTGGAAGGGACTTTAGAGGATATTTAGTCCAAACTCCTCATTTTGAACATTAACTTGGGGTCAAGTTCTCCATCTGACCCATATTGGCTGTGTCATCCTCAAGGCTTGTTCATTCCCAGTGAGTTATAGGGAAGTGGGGCTCAAGGTGAAGCACAGATTTAGAGAGAGACTCCTCTCACACCTGGCCATTCATTCCCCTCCACCAAGAATCACCACTGCTCCTCAAGGGGCAGCCAGTTGTTGCTTCTTCCTCCAGCCAATCCCATTTGTAGGCAGCTTAGCTTTGGCCACACCTCAAACTGTCCTGACTCACCATTGGCCCCGTGAACTTATTTCTGTCTAGAGCAACAGTCTTATTATCATAATCTTGGCATCTAAATCTTACCATAGGAAAGTGGCTACAAATTCATAGGTGGCCCTCTTTGTGAGGGTATCATCTTGCCATCTTTACCCCTACTTTTCTCAAAGTTCATATATTGGCCAGCCCAATTCCACCCCCCTCTTCATCCCTCCAAAGCACACATCTCTCTGAGTGTCCAGACTTTTTATCTCTAATGAAAAAAAAAATCTCTGAGATTTTTAGGGATGCTTTCCAGATGTATCTGTTATATACATTTCTCAAACCTTCCTTAGTGTTATAGTAAGATAAAGAGGCTCTAGCAATACTAAATAATACCACTTTCTATTTAAAAACTATTTTTGTTGATTTCTTCGTTTTGTTTTTAAAACACCTTAGGGGATAAAACTGTGCAGTTAACCTGAGTTCAAGTTCCACATTGCCACATAACTGCCTGTGTGATCTTAGGCACATTTAGACTCCTTGTGCCTTAGTTTCCTCTTCTATAAAATGAGCACATTACTTACACTCCCTCTGAGATCTCTTCCAAAGATCTATATCCCACTAACCTTCATTTCCTCCCCTCTCCGCTCAGAGAGTCATCCCTTACCCACACTACTTCAAGAACATTGTATTATTGTAACAACTGGAAAAACTAAGAAAGGGTCAAAAGGATTCACGTTTTCTGTGGTGAGAAAGGAATCTAAGCGCAATGCTTCCCATACCTCTGAGAAGTTACTAAGGTACAGCAGGGATGTCACACACCAAAGAGCAGAAAAAAATGACATTCAAAAGTCTTTTCAACTACCTCCAATGTCTTTCCAGGGGACTTGCATAGAAACCTGAGATTGAGCTGCCTTTACGAGTTCATCATAAAATCCACTTCAGACTCAGATCAACTAAAAAAAAACAACTTCTTTTCCTCATCTGCAATATTTTCATAGCTAATTTGCAACATCTGCCTAAATAAACACAACAAACTTGAAAAATCAAAACATAAAACCATGTGTCTGGTAGATGTAATAAACAAATCAACTCCAGATGGGGCACATGTGGTTGTGGAATTGTAGTCATTTGATTGCTCAGTTTGACAAAGATAGCACCATTTAAAGTCAAGTGGAAGCTTCAATGCAAAAGTGTTCCTTCTGTGGCTTCTATGGCTCAGAAAAGAGAACCACCAAATTTCCTCATTGGATGGGATCTCAGAGACCATCTCTTGCTAGTCCAGCCCCCTCTGAATGATAATACTCCATATAACACACCCAACAAGCATGCATCAAATTTAGGGGAACCTTCCCAGGTAGAACAATCTGTGTTGGAAAACTTTTTCTTGCCTCAAATCTCCCTTTGCCTTTGTAACTTCTACCTATTGTTCCAAGTTATGCTCTCTGGAGTTAAACAGAACAGGTCTAATCCATTTAAATACTTGTCTCTACACACTCTTCTCTTCTCTAGGCTGAATGCCCTTAATTCCTTCAACAGAACCTTATATGGTTATCATCCACAGGTTCACCTTCTCCAAGGTACTCTCCATCCTCTCAGCGTCCTTAAAATGTGATGTTGGGGTGGCTAGGTGGTGCAGTGGATAAAGCACCTGCCCTGGATTCAGCAGGACCTGAGTTCAAATCCGGCCTCAGACACTTGACACTTATTAGCTGTGTGACTCTGGGCAAGTCGCTTAATCCCCATTGCCCTGCAAAAACAAAAAAACAACAAAACAAAAACACAACAACAACAAAATGTGATGTTGAAAACTGAAACCCAGTACTCCGAATGTACTTTATCGACGACAGGGTACAGAAAATTTTCCGTTTCTTATTTTGGACATTGTGATATTCTTAATATAGTCTCAGATCATATGAATTTGTTGTTTTTGTTTGTTTTGTTTTGTTGCCTGTCATGTTACATTGTTGACTCATTGAACTTGCACATTAAGACTCCTAGATTTTTTTTTCTTCAAATGAACTGTTTTCCAACCACACCTCCATCTTTCATTATGTTTTCAATTTGGGCTTTCTTTCATGAGGTAACTGCTGGATTCTTTCTATTTTCACTTTAGCCTCTGATTCTAAGAGGTTCTTTTATGGATTCTGGGACTGTTGTTTGGTCATGGTTTTCAGGGGGTTCAATGATTCTTAAATTATTCCTCCTTAACCTGTTTTCTAGGTGTGCTGTTTTGGATAAAAGATACTATATGACATTTTCTTCTGTTTTTTAAACAATCGTTTGACTTTGTTCTAATATTTCTTGTTGTTTCATGAAATCATTGAATTTCGTTTGCTCCATTCAGTCTTTCAGGGAGCCCACTACTTAGATGAGGTTTTCTACCTTCTGTTGTAAGCACCTTGTTCTCTCAATTTTTTCCTCCAAAGCACTCACTTTGCTCATAATTTCATTTTTAATGAGTTTTTCAAACTCTTGCTTCATTTTCTCCCTCCTTTCTTACAGTAATCACTGAGCCAGCTGAACTAGCCAGTAGGTTCATATTCTGCAAGGAAAGAGAGACACCTGAAATGCTGATCACCACAATGGTATATCAGCCTTGCAGGGGAAGTTACAGGGATGGGAATGACTTAAGTAGTCAAGTCCAGTATCAAGGGAAAGGGATGGTTCAGTGGACCCTCCAGGAGGACAGAGAGAACTCATTCTTCACCAAGTTGCAAGGAGCCCTCTTCCCATGTGCTTTCAGGGTTGAAGCATTTTTGTGTAGAAAGCGCCTTTGTGCTGTTGGAGCCTGGGCATTTTATTCCCTCACAGGATCTTATCAGGAGAGGAGCAGCCCCAGAATGCTTGCCCATGGGTTTTTGGAATGATGCTAGTGTTCCTACAGACAGGCTTTTCCATCTATGCCAGTGATCCCATCAGGATGATTAATCCTGAGCTTGCTGCCCAATCAGTTATGACTGAGCCATTTTTTTTAATCTTTTACGATATACTTATAATTGTGGAGTTACTCCCTTCTTCTGTATTTATCTCTTGATCTTCTCTAAGCACATCATCTTTTTTCATTGTTGGGTGTTTTGTTCTGTTTATTCATATCCGAAGCTTTAGCTCCTGGTTTGGGACCTTGTGCCAGAGCTAGGATATCCCTACTCTCACACTGTTGGGTGAGGCAGTTGCTTCCCCAGGTGAAATACTGTGGACGTTGAGGTCCCTGGAGCATCCTTGGCCAAAGTTTTGCTGGCTCCAAGACCCACTGGAGTGGGTTATATTAGTGGGGCTTTCCAGGGCTCCTAAATCATTCCTGGTCAGAGTGCTTGGAGCACCCCAGTTACACCTGGTGGGTCTCAGGCTTATTTTTCTGAGCTTGTGCTGGGTTTTAAAAAAATAATAATATTTCGGGGAAGCTAGGTGTTGCAGTAGATAAGGTACTGGCCCTGGATTCATGAGAATCTGAGTTCAAATCCAACCTCAGACACTTGACAATTACTAGCTGTGTGACCCTGGGCAAGTCACTTAACCCTCATTTCCCTGCAAAAAGAAAAATCTCTCTGCGCTCTGTTTTTCTGTTTCCTCTCTTTGTCAATCTCTTTCTGTGTGTCTGTCTCCTCTCTCTCTCTCTCTGTGTCTCTCTGTGTCGCTCTCTCTTTCTCTTTTTACAGATTTCTTGCCATCTTTTTACATAGCTCCGGGTTGAACAGAAAGCCTAGTGTTGTTTCCCTTTTCATTCTTGATCATTATTCAATATTGTGCCCTTCTTAGATCTTTGCTAGAATATATGTGGGAGAGTTGGACTCCTCTATGACTTTCCATATCACCATATTAACTGTAACTTACCCACATCGTGTATTGTGAAGTAGACTTTTTGAATCCAATTGTAAGACTGTGATAGGACCAATGTTTCCCTGATGCAGTTTCCTTCCTCCCATCCAAATATAGGGTGGCTTTACCTAAAAAAAGACAAAGTTGCCCCATGGAGGCTGATTGGCCTGGGCTTACCTGACACAGCTCCTGTTTCACAGGGAGTCTAGAACCTGCAGACCTGGTGGATTTGTGAAGAGTACACAAGTCATCATGAACTTCACCATATCCTACCCTTACAACTAGACAAGTTTCCATATAGATATGAGAGTGGGCCACTTCTTTTTTTTTTTTTTTTAGTGAGGCAATTGGGGTTAAGTGACTTGCCCAGGGTCACACAACTAGTAAGTGTCAAGTGTCTGAGGCCGGATTTGAACTCAGGTACTCCTGACTCCAGGGCCGGTGCTCTATCCACTGTGCCACCTAGCTGCCCCTGGGCCACTTCTAAAGAAGCTAACTTCCAGGGTATCTATATTCTATATTTTTGCTGAGTAAGGGCAAAGTAAATAATTTGTTATCTGTTCAATGACTGGCAAGTACCTCATTTCATTCCAATGTCAAACCTGAACTAAAAGCATGCCTCTTACAAAGACACAACATTTATCTGTATTACATTTCATCTTCTAAGATTTGGCTCCATATTCTAGCCTATCAAGATCTTTTTGGATGCTGACTCTATCATACAATGCATTCCATATACTTCACAACTTTGTATCCTGTAAAAATTTGGTAAGGGTGCCAACCATTCCTTTCTTCAAGTCATTATTGAAAAAGTTACACATCACAGAACCAAGCACAGATCTCTGGGGTGCTTCAGTAGATACTACCTTCCAGGGTGGTTTAGTACAATTATGACTTTGTATCTAGTCATTTGATAAATACCCAATCTACGTGACTATTCAGTCTCCTAGTGCATATCTCTCTATTTTGTTCACAGGGATAGCAGGAGAGATTTTGTCAAATTCTTTGCTGAAATATAGTTAACCTATATCTATAGTGCCCCCTTGATCTACCAATCTAAAAACCATGTCAAAAAATAGACATGAGGTTAGCCTATCATGATCTATTTTTGATGAAGCCATGATGGCTTTTTGTGATCACTGTTTCCTTTTCTAAATGTCCACTAACCATCCCTTAGATAATTCATTCTCATATTTTGACAGAGACCAAAGTCAAGCTCACCAACCTCTATTTCATTGATACCACTGTGCTTCTTTTTTTCTTTCTTTTTAAAAAATTGGGACATCTGTCTTTTTCAAATCCTACAGTCCCTCTTCCATTATCCCTCATCTTTTAACAATCACTGGCAGAGGCTCTGCAATACCATCTGGCAGTTCTTTAAGTACTCCAGGTTATAGTTCATCTGGACCCTGGTAACTTGAACTCATCATGAGCAAACAGTTGCTCACTTACTATCTCCTTTCCAGTCAAAAGGTAATTTTCCTTGGCAGAGAAAATAAAAATGAATGTGCCTTCTCCTTGTTGCCAGTTATTATCACACTCCAAGGAGAATTCCTGTGTGTTCTTTGATCTTCTTTCTCCAATATAGATAACAAACAAATCAAAATAAACTCTTTTTTGTCTTTAGCATTTCTTCCCAGCTTTCGTTTCCTCCGAGCTTTAGCAGTCCTGACTCAAGACATTGCCACACTATTGTATTCATCATCAATTTCCTGCCCTCATTTCCATCTGCTGTACATATTTTAAAAAAATCAGTTACTTAGGGGCAGCTAGGTGGATAGAGAACCGACCCTGGAGTCAGGAGGACTTGAGTTCAAATCTGGCCTCAGACACTTAACACTTACTAGCTGTGTGACCCTGGGCAAGTCACTTAACCCCAATTGCCTCGCTAAAAACAAAACAAAACAAAACAGTTACTTAGGGGCAGCTAGGTGGCACAGTGGATAAAGCACCAGCCCTGGATTCAGGAGGACCTGAGTTCAAATCCGTCCTCAGACACCTGACACTTACTAGCTGTGTGACCCTGGGCAAATCACTTAACCTTCATTGCCCCACAACAGAGAAAAAGAAATCAGTTACTTGAGTTTCCTTTACAACTGCATCTTTTCTTCCTCATTATGATTTTCTTTCTTTGTGACCTCAGAATTATACTCTTGAAAACTTCCCATCTCTCACTAGAATAATATGCCATATAAAAATTTAGTCCTTCCAATACTACCTATCCTTTCTCTGATCCCTTTGAAATCTGCCATTCTAAAAGCTACATTTCCTCTCTTTCTCTAGCCCAAATTCTAAGATGGAGAAGTCTATGCCCCACAAGGTTCCTCTCATTCTACTCCAGTAATCAATTCCCCTTTGAGGGTAAGAAGAGATGGCTTTCCTTAGATGGGGAAAAGGCTTGGATTTTTCCTTTGATCATTGCATTATAGAAGTGAGACAGAGTGAAGACACTGCCCTCATCTTGAACCTAGATGTCACTGGTCCACTAACTTCTGACTGAGGGAGAATTATTCACTGATGCATTGCTTTCCTTGGGGATCAGGGGATCACTGTGGTCACGTATCATTCATGTAGTAAGATATGGTGATAATGCCCGTCTTCCCTTAAGAATTTCAACTTATCATACATTTCTTTAGATAGTTTAATATTTTTCTTCAAATACTAATTAGAACAAGATTACAGTATTATGTTAGCCTCTCAAGTTGACATGTCAATTAAGAGCACCCATGCCTAGCCTAGTGGAATCCAGTGCCAGGGTTGTATGTGGTTGGGGTGGGGGGTGTCTTTCAACACACTGCACCCTGCATTTAGTTGTGTGTTTAGTCATGGTTAAGCAAAATTCCAGAAACCTGAGGGATTTCTTTTCTTCTTCTTTGATATATCTGATCATCAGCAACTCCAAGCACTTAAGGATTTGAACATAGCAGTGATAATGACATTTTGTTTAAACTTAATTGACAAAACAAAGCAAAACAGGATTACACATGAAATTCTTTGAAGGCTTCTATTTTATAATCTTGGAGGTAATAATGAGTGGGGTCTGATGTGATTTCACTGGTGTGAGGAGTTTCCTGGTGTGGAAATCCCTTCCATACTTGCAGATAGGCGATTTGTCTGTGATTTGCCAGTTCAGAGAATAGACTGCAGCCCTGAAGAGTTAACTGGACCATAATCACACTCAGTTTATATCAGATACCGAGGTCTTTCTGACTCCAAAGCCGGTCTTCATGGCTTCATTGCTTCTTGGCCACCTAATAATAATAATCATTATGACAATCTCTCACTTTACAATTCACAGAGAGCACTTTGGCATCCTATACATTCAGTGAATCTTCTAAGACTAGAATTCCACATCATGATGTAATATCACATATTTTTCTTTTCTTTTTCTCTTTTATAAAATATTCTCATTAACATATTTTGGTTTTTCTTCTACTTTATGTTGCTATATATCCCTCTCTACCCTTCTTAAATAGCCATCCCTTTTAACAAAGAAAAAAGAAAGGAAAACCCCCCAGCACGTCAGCAAAACTAATCAAAACATCCACCAAGTCCTTCAATGTTCCAATCTCCTAAACTTCTAATTCTGCAAAGAAGAGGGGAGGGTTATTTTCATATCTCTTGGTCATTATAATTATATAGCATGCAGTTTCAATTTTTTTGTCCTTTCCATGTATAAAAACATTGTCATTAACACATATTTTTCCATACTAGAAAAAGGGCAAATATGATTGAAATCAGGAGAATTTCCATGAGATGTTTTCTACAAGATGCTTAAGATGTGCTCATTTCAGCCAATTAAAGAGAATTGATATCCATGTGGACCAGAAAGATGGAACAACCCATTGGCAAGTCAGCCACATAAAACACCTCCCAAATGTTCCAGACACAGACACAGACACACACACACACACACACACAAATGCACACACACACAACTGCCTTAAGAGCCAGTCAAGGGGGTGGAGCCAAGATGGCGGAGGAAAGACATTAAGCTCACAGGGCTCCTGATACAATAACCCCAAAAATAGCAATAAAAGAACCCTTGGGGCAGAAAAACACACAAAAATACGGGCTGAGAGTTTTATCCAGCTATAGATAGATTTCAGAGGGCCGTGCTGGGCCACGAATAAAGCCTCACCCCACAATCGGCCAACACACCAGACACCTACCAGAGGAATTTGCCCCAGTGCCTCTGAATCAGCTGCAGCACCGGCGTCTTCTGGAACCAAGCGCGCGGTCGGACTGAACGGCGGGCTGGGGAGGCGGGGGGGGGGGGGGGTGAGTGAAGGGGTCCCAGTGGATTGGGGGGAAGGATTCGACTGTCCCACCCCAGCGGGCAACCAGGAAGAAATCCTGAGAGGCAGGAGACCCAGGTGGGGGAGGGGAGCAGTCTCATCAGAAGCTGAGAACCACACCACAGCAAGTTTTGCTGGTTGGTTTCTTAGTAAATAGGCCTGAGGTTATCTCCGGACCTAAGAACAGGCCAGGTGAGATTAAAGCCTGCCCCCCTCAACCCAAAACACCTGGGACCCTCTGAAGCTGAGAACAGGAGTGGAGCCGAGAAGCAGCCCCCCCACCCCCACCCCACAGTGGAGAGTTTAAAATCAAATGAAAGCGAGGCCAGGCAGACTGAGAAGAAGCCCAACCATCCTCTAAGCCACGCTGTAGCTTGAACAGTGTGTCCTGGAAGCGGCGCCACACTTAAAGAAGGAGTTAAAAGCCAAGAAATAGTAAGCCAGGATGAGCAGGCAGAGAAAGCAGAAGACCATCAAAAACTTCTTTGGGGGTAAGGTAGACCACAATACAACCTCAGAAGAAGAAGATAATAACAGGGTCAAAGCTCCAACATCCAAAGCTTCCAAGAAAAATATGAACTGGTCTCAGGCCATGGAAGCTCTCAAAAGGGACTTTGAAAAGAAAGTAGGAGAGATAGAAAGAAGATGTAGAGAAAAGGAGGAAAGAATGGAAAGGGAAATGAGAGCGATGAAGGAGAGTCATGAGAAAAAAGTCAACAGTTTGAAAAGCCAAATGGAAAAGGAGATTAAAAAACTGTCTGATGAAAATAACTGCCTAAGAATTAGGATTGAACAAATGGAAGCCAGTGACTTTATGAGAAACCAAGACTCAGTAAAGCAAATCCAATTGAATGAAAAAATAGAGGGCAGTGTGAAATATCTCCTTGGAAAAACAGCTGACCTAGAAAATAAATCTAGGAGAGATAATTTGAAAATCATTGGACTACCTGAAAACCATGACCAAAACAAAAGCTTAGACACCATCCTCCAAGAGATTGTGAGGGAAAATTGCCCTGATATTCTAGAAGCAGAAGCTAAAATAGAAATTGAAAGAATCCATCGATCACCTCCTGAAAGAGATCCCAAAAGGAAAACCTCCAGGAATATTATAGCCAAATTCCAGAACTCCCAGGTCAAGGAGAAAATACTGCAAGCAGCTAGAAAAAAGGAATTCAAATACTGTGGAGCTCCAATAAGGATAAAGCAAGATCTAGCAGCTTCTACATTAAGGGACCGAAGGGCATGGAATATGATATTCCAGAGGGCAAAGCAACTGGGACTTCAGCCAAAAATCATGTACCCAGCAAAATTGAGTATAATTTTTCAGAGGCAAAAATGGAATTTCAATGAGAAAGAGGTCTTTCAAGCATTTGTGATGAAAAGACCTGAACTGAATAGAAAGTTTGACTTTCAAATACAAGATCCTAGAGAAGCATAAAAAGGTAAACAGGAAAAAGACTTCATGAGGGATATTAAAAGATCAAACTGTTTACATTTCTACATGGGAAGATAATACTTTGAAATCATAAGAACTATCTCAGTAAGAAATTCAGGGGCAGCTGGGTGGTGCAGTGGATGGAGCGCTGGCCCTGGACTCAGGAGAACCTGAGTTCGGGTGTGACCTCAGACACTTGACAATTGATAGCTATGTGACCCTGGGCAGGTTGCCTCACCAAAAAACAAAACAAAACAAAACAAAAATTCTTCACAAGAAATTCACAGAAGACAGGGCCAAACTGAATATGAAGGGATGATATCTGTAAAGCATTTATGTTTTGTTCTTTGTGGGGCAGACGAGGAGGGGTGTCTTATGTTTGGGGCTGGATTTGAGCTTGGGGGGGCCTCCTGGGTCCAGGGCTGGTGCTTTGTCCACTGTGCCACCTAGCTAATCCATGACAACATCATTAAAATAGGGTTGAGTTGTAGGAGGAATAAACTGGGGGAGGGAGAAGGGGAGAGACGGTCTGGGGAGTGGTATTTCACATGAAGGAATGAGAAGAAAGCTTATGGAGGAGAGTAGAATAGGGGGAAGGAGTTGGGGAGTGAGTAAACCTTAATATCATCAGAATTGGCCCAAAGAGAAACAATTTTTGAGGCAAGTACTTCTGATAAAGGCCTCATCTCTAAAATATATAGGGAACTAAATCAAATTTATAAGAATCCAAGTCATTCCCCAATTGAGAAATGGTCAAAGGATATGAACAGGCAGTTTTCTGATGAAGAAACCAAAGCTATCTATTCCCATATGAAAAAAATGCTCTAAATCTCTAATGATTAGAGAGAAGCAAATAAAAACAACTCTGAGGTACCACCTGACACCTATCAGATTGGCTAAAATGACAAAAAAGGACAATAATAAATGTTGGAGAAGCTGTGGGAAAATTGGAACACTAATCCATTGTTGGTGGAGCTGTGAACTGATCCAACCATTCTGGAGAGCAATTTGGAATTATGCCCAAAGGGCGATAAAGCTGTGCATACCCTTTGACCCAGCAATACCACTTTGGGGTCTTTTTCCCAAAGAAATCATGGAAAGGGGAAAGGGACCCACATGTACAAAAATATTTATAGCTGCTCTTTACGTGGTAGCAAGGAATTGGAAGTTGAGGGGATGCCCATCCATTGGGGAATGGATGGACAAGTTGTGGTATATGAATACAATGGAATACTATTGTGCTGTAAGAAATGATGAGCAGGAGGAGTTCAGAGAAACCTGGAGGGTCTTGCGTGAGCTGATGATGAGTGAGATGAGCAGAACCAGAAGAACATTGTACACAGTATCATCAACATTGAGTGTTGATCTACTGTGATGGACTATATTCTTCTCACCAATGCAATGGCACAGAAGAGTTCCAGGGAACTCGTGTTGGAAGAGGATCTCCAAATCCAAGAAAAAAACCAAAACTGTGGAGTATAGATGCTGAATGAACCATACTATTTCTTTTGTTTTTGATGCTGTTGTTTTTTTCTATTTTGAGGTTTTTAATCATTGCTCTGATTTTTTTCTCTTATAACATGACTAATGAAGAAATAGGATTAATGTTATTATGTGTATATATATATATATATATATATAACCTATATCAGATTACCTGCTGTCTAGGGGACGGGGGAGGGAGGGGAGGGAGGGAGAAAAATCTGAAATTGTAAAGCTTGTATAAACAAAAGTTGAGAACTATCTTTACATGTAACGGAAAAAAAATACTTTATTAATTAAAAAAATGAATTGGCCCAAAGAAGGACTAACATACATACTCAAATAGGTATAGTAATATACTTTTGCCCTGGAGGGAGGGAGAAAAGGGGGGAGGGAGAAGGGAAGGAGGAAAGGGCAGATTGGGGGAGAGAGCAGTAAAAAGCAAAACACTTTCAAGGAAGATGAAGATGTTCTGCATTACTGCACCAGTATGACATATTGAATTGCTTGATCTCATAGGGAGGGTTGAGGAGGGAGGGAGGAAGAAAAATTTAGAACACAGAATTAGCTCAGGGGCCTTGATCTCATTGGAGTGGGCTCATGGAGGGAATAGCTTTCATACCCAATTGGGAGGAGCAATCTATTTAACCCTGCAGGAAAATAGGAGAGGAAGAGGACAAGGAAGGAAGGGTGAAAAAAAGGGAGTGCAGAGCGAGGGAGAGGATAGTTTAGAAGTAAGGCACCTCTGAGGAGGAATAGGTAAAAAGAAGATAGAGTAAATGTCATGGGAAGGGAATGGGATGGAGGGAAATAGTTATGATGATTGACTATAATGGCAAAGTGTATGGTACCTACTTTGCTGGACTTTTGTGAAGAAGATTCTCTGTCAAGCTTAAGGTTGATATAGAGGTTGTGATGAACAGAATGCTATGGGGAAAACCTGGAGAGACCTACATGAGCTGAAGCAGACTGAAATGTAGTGTATACAAAATAACAGCAATAGTGGGGCATGATCTGCTGGGAAGCATGTGGTTATTTTCAGCAAGGCAATGATTCAATGTAACCCTGAGGGACTTATGAAGATTGCAGCCCATCTGCAGAGAAAGAACTGATAGATAGTATCTGAAAACAGATGGAAACACATGTTAAAATTTTTTTTTCATTTCCTCTTTGACAATTCCTTTTCTGAAGTTCTTGGTTTTTTGACTGTTTTCTCTCACAACTAGCTAATATGGGAATGTTTCCATGACTACTCATGTATAACTTATTTTGAATTGATTGAGTTCTTGTGGATAGGGGATGGAAATGGAGGGGGGAAGAGAAGTTGGAACACAAAGTTTTTTAAAAATTGATGTTAAAATTTTGTTTTTATATATATTTTGGAAAATAAAATTCTATTCAGATTAAAAAAAAAAAAAGAGCCAGTCAAGGAATCAGAGGTAGAAGCTCTGTTGATGCTAGAAGACTCTTGGAAGCATTTAGCAAAGGTTTATGGATTTCATGAGTGGTCCTTAAGATAAGAGGCAAAGAATGGTCTGATTAACAGCTGAAACTATGGAAAAATATTTGTGGAAATACCTGTGATGCACTGCTAAATGTGATACATCAAGAAAAATACGAATACAAATAGTCCCATTTTCATTTGATCCAAAGACATATAGCAAGCCCGATCATTCCCTTTGTGCCTTATAGTTTTCTTTTTCTCTAGTCAATGAGATATTTATGCAGAAAAAAGACAAGGAAGAGTTCAGCATCTATTGACCAGGAAAGTTCAAATGCCTCTATGGTAGGTTTTGTTCAGGTTCTGATGAGATTCCTATTAAGTCCTACTTGCTTACATAGAGTCACAATAAAGGAGTACCCCTTGGTTGACAGTATGGTGGAAATCTAACCATTTGGAAAACAAGATTATGAAAATAGAGGAGGGAGAAAGTCTCGGGCCATGTTGCAGAATTCCAGGTAGACCAGGTTTTTGATAATTCCTCAAGCAACTATCCTCCTGATGCCAGGTTGATGTGTTCTCCAGGATTTGGGGAATAAAAGAAGTCTTTGGTGAAGAGGCTCATCACCCTTCTGACATGGCAGGGTTTTCACTTCTCCCTCTGACTGCTACCACTGGGATCAAGAATGTACCTGGGGGTGGCTAGGTGGCACAGTGGATAAAGCACTGGCCCTGGATTCAGGAGTACCTGGGTTCAAATCTGGCCTCAGACACTTGATATTTACTAGCTGTGTGACCCTGGGCAAGTCACTTAACCCCCATTGCCCCGCAAAGAAAGAAAGAAAGAAAGAAAGAAAGAAAGAAAGAAAGAAAGAAAAACAAAGAATGTACCTGGGAAGGACCACTGAGAGGGGTGGAGAGTCATGCTAACTATCACTGTATAAGCTTTCATTGAGGATTCTTTTCTTTTTTTTTTTTTGTGAGGCAATTGGGGTTAAGTGACTTGCCCAGGGTCGCACAGCCAGTAAGTGTCAAGTGTCTGAGGCCGGATTTGAACTCAGGTCCTCCTGAATCCAGGGCCAGTGCTCTATCCACTGCACCACCTAGCTGCCCCTTCATTGAGGATTCTTAATTGCTAATGTTCCTATATCCTTTGATCTTAGTAAAGGTATAATTAGTGTTGTAATACAAATGTTCATCCACACCAGATCAGGACCCTGTGGTCCCACAGTACTAATAAAAGCTACTTGGGCATTTTAGTGTTTTGGTTTTTTTAAAATAAGGAATGAAAAACTGTCTTCTAAAATCAAAAGCAGACAAGTTCTCTATGATCCTGTTTTTAATATGAATCAAGACCAAAATGTACTGAACCTTAAAGAGACTCTGTGGACTCCTGAGGTATACTTTCCCCATTTTTGGGGGGTGAGGGAAAGGAATATAAAGCCTGGAGTGATTCATAGCATGAACTTAAGCCAATTTTAGTGCAAGTAGACTGAAAAAAAACCCCCACACAATTTGTTTAATGCATATGAAGCCCTATGCCCCCTAAATAAGGTTCTGAGTTTATATGGAATGGGTTCAGATGTGGGGGGGGGGGATTCCTTCCTAATATATCTCTTTTGAGCTCATGCCCCCACCCAGTTGTTTCTCTGCGGGGAACATGAGAGTTTTGTTCATTTAACCCACCTTGGGTTTTCTCTGGAAACCTCAGATTTAGTTTAGGTCTAGGTTGCCATGAAAAGGGATAAGATCTATCAATTTTCATGTAAAAACCTAGGCTAGGTAGGAATGCATTGAGTAAAGGTCCAATTTTATTTATTTATTTTTGTATCCCGCCCCCCCCCCCCAGGGCAATGAGGGTTAAGTGACTTGCCCAGGGTTACACAGCTAGTAAGTGTCAAGTGTCTGAGGCTGGATTTGAATTCAGGTCCTCCTGAATCCAGGGCCGGTGCTCTATCCACTGCGCCACCTAGCTGCCCCCCCTCCCAATTTTATTTTTCCCAACACGATAGGCAAAACACACGCAAAAACCCTCCTCAAACATAAACTTATAGTTGAGGTTATTCTCCTGGATTTTCTGGTGTCTTCCAACTTCTCAGGGACTTAGAAAGTTCTCCAGATTTAAGCACTACTCTAGTTGAGGTTTCCTTGAAAGTGGAAAGAACTTGGGGTTGCTAGAGTTGTCTCCTTCATCAACTGTAATGGTTCACTTGACTTATGGAACCAGTGAAGAACACAGTGCAGGTTTGTTCTTCCACATCTTAGGTTCTGTGCCTTGATGCTCCTTTGCTCTTTGATCCAGGAATCTGGCCTTCAGTCTAGAAATTTGGCATAAAACTCCTCTACTAGATAACTTCCTCCGGGCAGCCCTTTCTAATTCTCCCAATGCTAATCCTCTCTGAGGCCAAGAGGTTGGGGATGCAGGAGGGTGGGTTTGGTTTCCACCTTACTCAAGGACCTGAATCCACTATCTGTGTCTAACCCCTCCCTCCTTTCTATCCTTCTCCAGTAGTTCTCCAGCTCTATTTCTCCTCTCTTTTTTAAAAGCCAACTGCATGTTCTAAGGGTATTAATTTCATGAGCAACAGAATGTTAACTGGGACAAAATTTCCTGGGAATTTCTTCAAAGTTGGGCTAATTTTGTGACATTCAGGACAATGCAGGAACCATCACCAAATACCAGAACAAAGTCTCAAACACTGTGTCACTGGAAATACTCCTATTACCCAAAGACCTTTTCAAAGCCAGACAAGAACAATAGGCAAAATAAATTTCATTTTCAAATCATAATTACAGTCTTCAAAACCATAAGTTGTATATGATTAAAAAATACAGGTTATATCTTACAACAATAACTTAACACATACAAATGAATGATAGGGGCAGCTAGGTGGCGCAGTGGATAGAGCACCGGCCCTGGAATCAGGAGTACCTGAGTTCAAATCCGGCCTCAGACGCTTGACACTTACTAGCTGTGTGACCCTGGGCAAGTCACTTAACCCCAATTGCCTCACCAAAAAAAACACCCAACAACAACAAATGGATGATAATGGATAATCTGCCTCCCAAAACGTAGACATCTACTCCCTTGTCAATCCTCTATTTTAAAGCAAAATGCATTGATCCAAGTAAGTTAACCCATACCCAGTTGAAATTTGTATTTTATAATACAAATAATACATTTTATTACACAAATAAATTAAACCATACTGACCTTTTGTATTGACTTTCAGGCAAAAAAAAGTTGGATTTTTTTTTCTTCTTGTAAACATTTTACGGAAGGGAAGAATCAACAAAAGCACTGTTGTCTTTAACGTAGTGAACCTTGGCTGGGCTTCTCCTGAGCACACTCTCTACATCAATCCCCTGACTTGTCTCTGAGCTCTTAATGCTGATTGGCCTTCTTCCTCTGGAGGTGCAGAAGCCTGTGGTGGTTGGGGATCAAAGTGAAAGTGAAGCCCAAGGCTCCTAACTCATTTACATGGAAAGCTCAAACACTAGCTTGTATAAGTGATTCATTTCTTAATGGTGTCATTTTAAGAGAGTCAACGATTCAGAATTCTTCTACTCTTCAGGTTATTAGCATTTGAATTAAAAGGCAACTGTTTTAGTCCTGAAGTCTCTCCTTCCTTCTTGCTTGGGTTTGTTTGGTTTTTTTCCCCAGACATAAGAAACTCATTTAATAAAAGTGACCCTTAAACACACATAGCACAATTGACTTCATCCAAGGAGAATTTTCTTCACATGTTCATACAGTTGTTTGTCATTTGTTTATACTAAATACAAACAAACACCCTCAATTATTGGCACATTAAGCAACCATTACCACATGTCTGACATCACTGTAGGGAGAGGGTGAATTTTAAAATACAATTTCATGCATTAAATACCTGTTGGATGAGGGTGGGTGGCTGAGGAGGAAATTCAAGGGCTATCCTTAGACAGAAGCTTCCAGCCCACATACACACACAAACATTAATGCAAATTGAGAGGTGAAACTTGGAAATTCCCCACCAGTAATGTACCACACATATTTTTTCCTTACTGTTGGCCAAAACAAGTCTGATTTTTTAAAAGGTTCATATTGCATATAGGTGAAATACATTCTTGGCTTTGCTGAGTATGACATTCTCATGGGCACAAATGCTACATAGATTTAAAAAAAACACTTGTTGGTACGCATAGAAAGGACGACAACATTTTCAATAATTGATTGCACTTTATCAGGATCCATTATTGTATCCTCTGAGGCAGGATTGCATAACAAGAACTCATATTCACTGAAGGTAGTGCCAGAAGGTTGCTAAAGTGCTTTCTTCTCGGGCATCCTGATGAGGCAGATAAGCTTAATATAATTATTCCCATTTTACAGATGAAGAAACTGAAGCTCAGAGGGGTAAAGGTGACTCACCCGAGGTCATATAGATAGTGTTAGCAGCCAGATCTGAATGCACACCCTGAGAATACAAGTCCCACACTCTTTCCACCATATTTAGAAACCTCTCTGAAGAGAGAATGTTGGACTTGGGGTCAGAATTTGAGGCCTGCCCTCCTACTCTCTAGATGTGTGACCTTGAACAAGTTATTTAGCTTTTCTCAAGCTCAGTTTCCTTATTTGTAAAGGGAGGATAATCACGTTTGCTCTGGTTACCTCAGGGTTTTCGCAAGGCTCAGATATGATCATGTCTATAAAACATTTTATAAGCCTTATAAAGGCTCCCTCAGTGTCACCTACCAGGATTACTTCATTATGACTTCATAAAGTGATCCGCCATGCTTTTATTTTTTAAATTACATTTTACTTTTTTATTTTGAACTTGAGCAACCCCCTCAAAGGGAAGGAAGAGAGGGATGAAGGAAGGAAGGAAGGAAGGAAGGAAGGAAGGAAGGAAGGAAGGAAGGAAGGAAGGAAGGAAGGAAGGAAGGAAGGAAACAATTTCCATATACACATCTAGGCTTTATAAGCTTTGGGGATCTTTAGCCTACTCTTGTGGATAGAGCACTGGGCCTGGAGTCAGGAAGTCCCAAGTTCAAATCCAACCTCAGATACTTACTGTGTGACCCTGGGCAAGTCACTTAACCCTGTTTGCCTTAGTTTCCTCCATCTGTAAAGTGAGTTGGAGAAGGAAGTGGCAAATCACTCCAGTATCTTTTCCCAGAAAACCCCAAATGGGGTCATGTGACTGAAATGACTCACCAACAATAAAGTCCCACTCCCTAGGAGCCAGTCTTCCTTCATTTCCTCCTCAGGGCTCTAGAGTATTTCTGAGGGGTCTCCTCTAATGCTTATTGACCTAAGCCCCTATTTCAATATATTTGTCCCAATATCAATTACCAGGGATCAGTACCCTACAATCATCACAAAGGAATATTTATTGAGAAGACATAGCATGAAGAGCAGGAGAAATGTTCCCTTCCCCAATACCTGAGGACACACCACTACACCTACACCACTTTAAGTCCCTGAGGAGAGTGGCCTCAAACTTGAAGTATTTGTTCCAAAGCACTTGCCTGCACCCAATTCACTTCCAGGTGTGGCACGGTCAATGTACAGAGTTGATCCCTTAATTGCAAGACCCAGCATTTCAACTGCAGAACCAATACCTGGCTTGGCTGATGGATTGGGCTCTTCTGTTTTATGTGGAATCCAGAGCCTGGACCTCTTGTGGCTCTTCCAACTTCTGAAATTTGACAGGGTCTCAGTCTAATCTTTTCCATCTCTTTCACCTAAGGCAGGAAAGAATAGACACTACAGGGACAGAAGTAACTTCAAGGCCATTTGCTTATGGCCTACTGCTGGCTCCAGCTAAGAGAGGACCTGAGTCTCCTCCCCAATCTGGAGGCCCATTCATCTTCTTTGTTGGATCCCAGGGCAGGAGAAGGGCTGTGTTGGCTCCTCAGGAATCTTTTGTCTGCGCTCCTCATTCTTCTTTAGCGGCTGAGCAAAAGTCTATTTCCTTTAGCCATGCACTCAAGAGCACATCTGGGCCCCTTCATTTCACATCATCATGGACTTCCATAAACAAGCCCACCAAATATACATGCTCTCAGAACTGATCCCTCATTGGCTAATGCCTTGTTAATACATGGTTTGTTATTGAGTTGTTTCAGTTGTGTCTCACTCTTCATGATCCATTTGGTGTTTTTCTTGGCAGAAATACTGGAGTGCTTTGCCATTTCCTTCTCCAGATCATTTTACAGATGAGGAAACTGAGGCAAACAGGATGAAGTGACTTGCCCTGGGTTACACAGCTAGTAAGTTTCTGAGGCTACGTTTGAACTCAGGTCTTCCTGACACCAGGCCTGGCCCTCTATCCACGGTACCACCTAACTGTCCTTAATACACAGTAGAAGAGAAAAAAAGAGCATAATATGTGAAACCATTTATCTCTATTATGCATGTCAACAATGCTTTTAGAAATTGATACAAGTGACTTGACAAAGCTGATTATATTAATGGAGATTTGATTCAACTGGCACTTCACACAATTTAAATGAATGGAGCCATTTTATCTTTATAATAATAACTTACATTTCTATAGCACTTTCGGGTTTACAAGCATTCTCACCCATTAACAGCTCTGGTAGGTCAACAATGTAGGCATTATTATCCCCTTTTTACAGATGAGAAAATTGAGGTTAAACAGAAGGGGCATCACCAAGGTCACTCTAAGTGTGCATATAGTAGTGGGTAGGTATGCCCATATGAACCCTGATGTTAAAAAAAAATCAGTGTTTTCATAGCTCTCCTAGAGTCTATTCTAAAACAATCTAACTATCCACCACTGGTGGACTCTGGGATGGCTATACATAAGTGGGCTACATTGGTGAATCAGTGTGTTATTGTTTGGTTGTTTCAGTTGTGTCTGACTCTCCATGACCCATTTGGAGTTTTCTCTGCAAAGATCCTGGAGTAGTTTGCCATTTCCTTCTCCAGCTCATTTGACACATGAGGAAACTGAGGCAAATAGGGTAAAGTGACTAGCCCAGGGTCACACAACTAGTATCTGATACTGGATTTGAAATCAGGTCTTTCTGACTCTAGGCCTGCTGCTCTATTCCCTTCACCACCTAGCTGCCCTGGTCAGTGTGGAGTAGTGGAAATCTGATGTCAGAGGACCAGAGTTCAAATCTTCTCTTTAATACACATTCCTTGTGTACTTATGAAGAAGCCTCTTGCCCTTAGGTTACTTATCTATGAAATAAGAGTGTTGAATTCGATTCTTAGGTCTTTTCCAGCTGTGAGTCTGTTGTTCTGTTTTTCATTTTTAAATTAAAGTTTAGTTTGTAATTTTAAAATGTAACAGAGGACTCGCCAATGAGTAAGCACACATAGCATATTCAGAATTAGGTAATCCCCTATGTGGATTCCTATGCACGCACAGTGATTTTATCAGTGTTTCCAGTCCATTTATTATATACCTTTTTTTGGTTGGCTGCTAAGCCAGAACTGTGTTCATACAAAAGACCCCCACAGAAGCAGCTCTGTCTCTTTCTTCTCTGGCTGGATTTGAGTGAAGAGGCAATCACTACCATAAGCTTCCATGCAGGGAGAGGGCCCAAGTCCTAGTCTCCTCCCCTGGACCAATGTGAAGTGATGAGCCCATGGTCCTGCTGTCACTTCTATCTCTGTTGTGTATATTTTTTCCTGCCTTCAATGAAGGGGTATTGGAGATGAACCTCACTAGGCCGTGACCTTTTGAGTTTCAAATGGTAAGTGGAACACCAGTGGTACAGGAATTGGAAGACAATTCAGAGGCTACTGGCTGCCGAGCCTGGTGAAGGGTGATCTGTTTGACCCTAATGGTTGTGGATGAATGGATGGGAGCCAAGAGGGAGCAACTCACCCAGCAACAAAAAGGAATTTGGAAATGAACTTAGTGGGCTAACTTTTTTGTAGCAACCACTTTAAGTCTGAGCCCACTCTCCCCCAAGGACCAAAATAGTATAGGGGAAAGTGTGTCACCAGGTCAGTGGGCTAAATTTGTGCCTCTCTTCTTTTTATATCTTCTCAGTAAAAGTTAATTGGTATTCATTGGTTAAATGATATTCGGGTGTCAATCAATGGTATCAATAATATTATAGAGGACTCACTGAAATGGTAACTTGTCCTGATAGTATTAGAAAAGACCTTTACTCCAAGAATAAGTCTAGAAGACTGAGGGATAAGATGTATCTAGCTTTGCCTCTGGGGACAATCAAGGTTCCTCAGTAGGAGTGGGAGTTGAGAGAAGAACTGTTGTTGTTGTTGTTGAGTTCTGTTGCATCCTGAGTTTTTGTGACCCCTTGGGGTTTTCTTGGCAAAGACACTGGAGTGGTTTGCCATTTCCTTCTCCACCTCATTGTATAGATGGGAAATTGAGGCAAA
Organism: Dromiciops gliroides; assembly: GCF_019393635.1. Lineage (NCBI taxonomy): Eukaryota > Metazoa > Chordata > Mammalia > Microbiotheria > Microbiotheriidae > Dromiciops > Dromiciops gliroides. Next base: position 159,186,683 of record NC_057866.1, on the reverse strand, counting down.
CAGGGTGAAGTGACTTGCCCAAGGTCACATGGCTAGTAAGTATCTGCAGCCAGATTTGAACTCAGGGAAATGAGTCTTCCCAACTCTAGGCCTGGTGCTCTATCCACTGTACCATCCTACCCTGACACAAGGACTACCATATTTCATATGGCTATTTAAAAAGTCTGTTTAATTGAATTTTAGTTTCTCCCATTTGTTGAATAAAAATATCTTCTTTTATTTGAATCCTTTAATCCCCTTTATGAGGCAGCTTGGCATAATGAATACAGTGCTAGTCTCAGACCAGATGCTTACTGGTTGTGTGATGCTGTTAGGCAGTCTGAGTTCCCTCATCTGCAAAAAGTCGATAATAATAATTCAGACCTCTTGGTGTTATGAGGATCAAACAAGCTAATAGATGTAAAGTGCTCTGTGAACCTTAAAATTGTTATGTAGATGTTATGTAAAATATACATAAAGGGCTCTGGGAACCTATAGAAATGTTAGCTGTTATTATTATTATAATAGAGTATTTCATAAATCTTTGTCTCAAAAAAATAAAACATATATAATTATGTGGGCATATACACTAATAAAATGTGCTGCAATCACTATGAAGGTCACCACAGAAAACTAATCGTGTAACTAATAATAGTAGTAATAACTTAATAGTAATAATAAAATAATAATTAAATTAAAAGTAATAATAAAATGATAGTAATGAGACTTGAACCCAGGTTTCTTGACTCTAAGTCCAGTATGACCCATTGAGGAATCAACTGCTCAGAGATGCTCTAGGTGCTGGTACAAAATGGAATGACAGACAGCAGACTGCCATGCATAAGACCATTGCTTCAGTGCCCCTTTGGTTCAGGCTAAGATTGGCATCTTCAACTTGAATATCCATGTAAGAAGGAAGGAAATAAGTATTTATTTGTTGATCATGTGCTATATGCCGGGCACTGTGCCAAGAGCTTTTGAAGTGTTATCTCATTTGATCCTCATAACTCTGGAAGGTAGGCACGATCATGCCATCTATGTAACAGACAAGGAAACTTGCCCAGGGTCATACATCTAGGAAGTACCTGAGGCTGGATTTGAACTCAGATCTTCCTGACTCCAGGTCTGGTGCTCCATTGACTGTGTTAAGTATCTGCCATCTACTGCATACAGAGAAAGTGATCTGCATGTATTAGAAGGAAAATTAATAAAACTGGAAAGAAATTGTACATATAGTGGCTTGATGAGGTCATCTGACTTCACGGGAGGGACATTTGGGAAATGATGAAAAAGCACCCTGAAACTATGTAATAACATGCCATAGACATAGCTCCATGGATAAATATGGTCCAAAAGTCATTTCCCCTAAATTACATGAATATTTCATGTGAAGAAAAACAACTACATTTCCCAGACAATGTAAAAATAGCAAGAGTTCATAAGCATTCCAGCTTTAAGGTTTACGGAACATTTTCCTCATAGTGACCCCATGAGATAGGAGGTACAAGTATAATTATTTAAAAATTTTTTTTAATTTATGGACTAAAACAAGCATTTCCATAACATAGTACAATGAAAAGATGATTAAAACTGAAAATCTACTATGTAGAACTTACAGAATCCCATTTAAGAGTTGAGAACATTGAGATTCAGTAAGTGAAATTACTTTACCCAAACTAAAACAAGAAATACCAGAACTAGGATTTAAATTCAGATCCCTCTTTACATGTAATTCAAACACGGTGCCTTTTCAATTTCTCTGGATTGCTTTGACTCATGTACCAGGTAAGAGACCCTACCCCAAAGCATTATATTGATAATGATTTTTCTCTGGTACCTCTGTCAGAACTATTTGTTTTCTAAGTAGATGATGTTCAAAGTTGATGGCACCTTTTTTTTTGGGAGGTGGGGCAATGAGGGTTCAGTGACTTGCCCAAGGTTGCATAGCTAGTAAATGTCAAAAGTCTGAGGCCGGATTTAAACTCAGGTCCTCCTGGATCCAGGGCCGGTCCTTTATCCACTGTGCCACCTAGCTGCCCTGATGGCATTTCTAAAGTGGCCATTCAAACCCAGGTTTCCTTACTCCAAGTCCAGTACACCCCATTAAGTGTCCAGCTGCTCAAAGATATGCTTGGTATTTTACAAAAGGAAAAGACAAATGGCTTATCACCATCCATGAAACCAATGTCCCTTTTCCTTTTTCTCTATCTTTTTCTCCTTTAATTTAAGAGGTACCATCAATAAAAACAAGTGATCCCCAACTTCAAACAATCTTTACAAAGAAAGAGAAGGTTGGCCTAGTGGAAGAGTCTAGTCATAGCCAAGCTCTCCAGATAGAATCACTTGGTGGTGGGCTTGGGAGAAGGGGTGGGGAAGGAGATGAGGAGGGAAGAGGCTCTGTCTCTTCTCCCTCCCCTTGAGCAGAAGACGACCTTGTGAACTTTAAAAGGTCAAAAGATTTTGGACTTGACAAGAGAATTGATGTGTTACAGAACATGGAAATCTTATCTTAGTAGATCCCTAAATTGTATGTGTATATATATATGTGTATATATGTGCATGTGTATATATGCATGTGTATATATGTGCATGCATGTATATATGGGTCTAAAACACACTTGTGTATATACATATACATACATATGCATGCATGCATACATAAATGTGTGTGTGCTTCTGTGTATCTCTAGCTATCTAACTCTTTTCTTGAGATAACTTAGCACTATTCCCATTTAACTAGCCTGGAGGCCTGGCTTTACTCCATACTGGCCTCCATGCAGTTCCCAGAGAAGACAAAGTGAATGACCATCTCTCCTCATATCCTCCATATCCTTTTGTCTTCAGTAAACAAAAAGGAGGAAGGCAGGTAATCTATGCAGAGATTAGGAAACTATGTAAGGGATTCCAGCTACCTGAGGGCAAGCAAGGATGCAGTGACAGGGATCTCCTGGCTCTTCCTCTCACTAGATACTCTATCTCCAGCCTTGGGGCATTTCCACTGGCTGTTCCTCATGCCTGGGATTCTCTCTTTCCTCATCTCTGCTTCCTCACTTCCTTTCCTTCCTTCAAGTCCCAGTCAAAATTCCATCTTCTATGAGAAGCTTTTCTGATCCGATCCCCTTTAATGCTAGTGCCTGCGCCTTCATTGACTTTTCCTCCCAGCTTACCTTGTCTCTATCTTGTTCATATGTGGTTCTTTACATGTAGTCTCCCCGGTTAGACTATAAACTCCTTGAAGGCAGGGACTGTCTTTTGTCTTTCTTTGAATCCACAGCACCTGACACAGCATAGGCACATTATAAATGTGACTGACTGGTGGCAGAAATAGAGAGACAGAAGGAATCTCCAAAAGGGAGGCAATGGGGTTTAGTAGAAAGGGGGCTAGATTTGGAAGAGGACTTGGGTTTGAATGAAGGCTCTGCTATGTGTTATCTATGGCATCTTGGACTTCTCTGAGTCTCAGTTTCTTCATTTATAAAGTAGGAGGGAGGTAGATTAGGTGAAGTCAGCAAGGTGGTGCAGTAGATAGAACACTGGAAGTCAGGAAGACTCATCTTCCTGAGTTCAAATCCAGCCTCAGATACTTGCTAGCTGTATGACCCTGGGCAAGTCACTTAACCTTGTTTACCTCAGTTTCTTCATCTGTCAAATGAGCTGGAGATGGAAATGGCAAACCACTCCAGTGTCTCTACCAAGAAAACCCCAAATGGGGTCATGAAGACTCAGATGTGACTGAAAAACAACTGAACAACAACAAAAAGAAGACCAGGTGACCTCTGAAGTTCTTTTGAGCACTATAACTGGTGAATTAAACATCTCTGGGGTGTGGTTGGTATCGCAGAGCAACCAAAGAGAGATTCTCTGCCATAGGGCTGGGTCTGAGGAATGGCTTTGAGAGTTGCTTCCTGTCTGAGGGTCACAGAATCTTAGAATTGGAAGAGTCCACCCTGTGACTGAACATGAACCCTGTCTGTCATGACTCAGATGACTGGTCCTCCAGCCTCTAGATGAAGAATTCTAGCAAGAAGAAGCATAATATTGAGTTATCCCTTTGGCATTTCATTTCATTCCAACTATTAAGAAGTTTTCCCTTCATTGTTGTTGTTGTTCAATCATGTCTGACTCTTCTTGACCCCATTTGGAGTTTTCTTGGCAGAGATACTGGAGTGGTATGCCATTTCCTTCTCCTCCTCACTTGACAGATGAGGAAACAGAGGCAAACAGGGTTTGCCCCAAGGTCACACAGCTAGTGAATGTCTGAGGCCAGATTTGAACTCTGGAAGGTGAATCTTCCTGACTGGCTCCAGGCCCAGCACTCTATCCACTGTGCCACCTAGCTGCCCCACCAAAACCACAGTCTTACACTAAGTCAAATGTAGCCTCCCTGTGCCTTCCACTCACTGCTTCTAGTTCTGTCCTTTACAGAGAAAGAGAACAAGCTGAATAACACTTCAAACACTTGGTGATCGCTGTCATGTCTTTCATACATCTCCCTTCCAGGTGCTACTTAATTAGTTTCTTCACAAGTACCATTTTTCTGCCAGATGTGACATTCAAAAATATATGTTCTGGAAAACACCTTTAAAAGGGCAACACTTAGCCTTGTCCCATTTTTGAGAGAATTGCCAAAAGTCCTTACCCTATTTCACTAAGATGATTAACTCCTCATACATTCCAGGAATATAACCCATGATTCATTCTGTCTACTGATGTGATCTAGGAGTGGGAATAAGCAATTATTTCCATCATCTGTTAGTCAGAGAGCACTGAATTGTTCAGCTTACTGCTCGGTGTGTTCAATAAAAAAAAACCTTATCATCAGAATAAATAGAAATTCCTATCACTTGACCCTCAGAATGATGAATGCTGGGCAGATGAATCAAGGCTTCCCATCCTTTCAAGTAGGTTGAAAACCAGAAAAAGTATTAACCTCTTTGGTGTCAACTCATTAATCCTCGTTCTATCAATAAAAGATCCATTCAGAAGTTTAATACAGTAACTAGATCTTGATCTTAATCAAAATTGTAATAAAGTTACTTAATCACCTCAAATAAAAAATTATAGAACATATGTACTTAAGAAAACAAAGGTACGGGATGGCATGAACAGTGGACTAAAAGGGTCTCAAAGACAGGCAAAACCAGGAATTGGGACCAATCCTTTGAAAGTCCCTGGGACTCTTTCTCCTCAGCAAATATTCCATTCTACCTTTCAAAAATAGTGACAAAAATAGTGACAAAGTTTCCATATCATATAGAATGATAAGAATATTATGCCTTTCCTTGTACCAAAAAGAGAGGGAAGATTTCAACAGCAAGGTGAGAGAAGAAAGAAAGCACATTGGACCTGGAGTCAGAAGGGTTTGGGTTTGAATCCCACCATGGATACTTACTAGCTATCTAACCCTGGCAACTCTTGGAACCTCTTGGATGCTCAGTTTCTCTACCTGTTAATTGGTAATAGTAGTAGTGGTGGTAGTAGTAGTATCTATTTCCCAGGGTTGTTGAATAAAATAAAATAGAATATGAAAATTGCTTTAAAAACCTGAAAGCTGGGGCAGCTAGGTGGTGCAGTGGATGGAGCACTGGCCCTGGATTCAGGAGGACCTGAGTTCAAATCCAGCCTCAGACACTTGACACTTACTAGCTGTGTGACCCTGGGCAATGTAACGATTGGAATAATGCCACCTGCTGGATACTTACTGTAGAAGAGTTCTGCCCATGAAGCGAAGGTCTTTGAGGGCAAGACCAGGCATCAGGAAGTGACGCAGACTAGTGGGAGGAGGAAGGAAGAGACTGGCGCTCAGTCTCGGGCTCTTTCCTGAGGACGCTGGCGGAGAAGGGAGCTAGAAATGTGCTCTCCCTTTAATAGATAGGAATCTAGGCCTTTCTCTCTCTCTTTACCAAATTCTTATTCTCCTTAATAAATGCTTAAAAGTCTAACTCTTGCTAAAGCTTGTAATTGATTGGCGACCACTCATTAGATATTTTAGACAGTTTAGCTAGAATTTTAACCCTTAACAGAAAGTCACTTAACGCCAACTGCCTCACCAAAAAAGAAAGAAAGAAAGAAAGAATAAAAAAAATAAAAACCTCAAAGCCCTATTCAAATGTTAGCTATTAATCATTGTGATAGAACTTTTCTTGTTTAGGACAAATCCACAAATCATGTGGGGGTATTGGAAAGTGGTTTTTATTATTTACCTAACATGCTAAATGCTATAAAATACAAACAGAAACAATAAAAAATATAGGACGTTTTAATTCTTCTTACAGCTCAGCTGAATGTATTGATAATAGTGTTACTCAATTGTATTGAATGTGAATTGTAATGTCTACCAAGGCTATGCTACATAAAATACATGTAGTGAGGTATCTGCCTTTTAAGAGATTGTTCTAAGGCAAAATGATATGGTGGAATTTTATTTATACTGTGAGGGCCAAAATTTTAAATATGGAGCGTTATTTGGGTGACTCGCCTTAATATTGGGGTCCTGGAAATATGAGGGACCTTTTAGGTTCTCCCTCCTCTCTGAACTGTCCTTTTTAGATATTTCTCCTAGGCCAATAAGAAAGGATCCTCTAAGCTTTAGTTCACAAAAGGATCAGATTTTATTACTTGGGAATTAATTAAACAACAAAAGTGAAACTTAAAAAAAAATCAAAGAAATACAGATAAATATTCTTAACTCTAAGCTTAACCTATTCACTGCCCAGACTGTTCCCAATTAAGCTAGTTCAAAGGTACTTAGGGTTTTCCATAATTATCTCACCAAACCTGAAAGTCTACAGTTGCTCGGGCTGTCAGAACAGTCAACACACCAGTGCAAGGGGAGTCGCCAGACAGAGAGCAAACCCACCACCAGTGCAAGGGCCAAGAAGAAAAAGACTGAGTTCTGGAAGACACCTAGCATTCCGGAAGCAGCCTGCCTCCCTTCAGGGAGCGTTCTATCTCCCCTCCCCCAAAAGGGGAGGTCCTTCAAAAGCTGCCTATGGAGAGTTCTCCTTCTAACCTCAGTAGCATATGTAACCTCAGGGTGGGCCAGGTGTGGCCCCTCCCAAATGATTCAGGTAAAACTGTGATATTAATCTTTACCACATTCCCCCCCTTTGTTTGTTTGGAATACATGTATGGGTTTGTTCAATGAAACAGCCAAAAATAACAGAATATAATACTCTATGCTAGCAAACAATATGTTAATATCAATATAGAAAAGGGAGAGAGAAAAGTTTTGTCCAGAGGGGTGGTCCCTCACGAACAGACGCTTTGACACTGGCCTTGCAGAGGGAGGGCCTCTGCAGAGAGTACATGTTACAGATGGTGTATATAATAACAGAAGGAAAAAACAACAAAACAAAACTGTTCATTTAAAGTCTCTGAGGTCTTGTCTTCTTGGAGTGGTAAGATGTCATCAGGAGAAAACTGGACTCTGGTCTGGAAAGCTGGACTCTGGTTGTCTCTGGATCCAGGGCCAGTGTCCAATTTGGGGAACCAGTTAAAACAAATTCTAGCAACATAATAATTTAACCTTAACAAGCTTTTCCTTCTGCAGGTAAACCACAGAAGCACATGGCCTTGTTTTCTGGCCTACTTCAATCTCCCCTACCACAATATATAGATAGATAGATAGATAGAGATATAAATATAGATAGATATAGATATATACATACATATGTGTATACACATATAATGATATACATGTAAACCATCTATTTTATATATATTATATAACATAATATATTCTATTCTATATCATACATAATATGGCATACAATACATAATGTTACATAATATAATTCTATTGTATATAATAATTCTATTTGATATATATATATAAATGATATACATGTAAACCATAGACACACAAATGTGTTGATCAGTTTTCGTATCTTTGGATAAACATGAGGAATTCAGAGAAACGTGGGAAGATTTTTATGGTCCAATACCAAATGAAGCAATTAGAAGCAGAACAATATGCATAATTAATTCAATAGTGAAAATTACAACATCATTGAAAAGGACTTGATCTCAGCTTAAATTGATGGCCAGTGGATTGCAGAAGACACTACTTTGCTCTCAGTAGAAACAAGGGAGATTACAGGTGCAAAATCTCAGACACAGTTGGATACTGCTGCTGTATCAGTAGGCTTGCCTAGCTGTTTTGCTTTATTACCAGAAAGGGCTCTGGGGAGGTGGTATATTGGGAAATGACAGTGGTATAAAAAAAAAAACAAACAAAACTAATGACATCAACAAAGCTTAAATAGAAAAATTAGCATTCTATTCTCTTGGAAGGCTTTTGCTTCCATTTTTTTCTTAATGGATAAAAATTTTTTTGATAGACTTGAAGAGACTCTCATGATGGAGGAGAATGACTAGATAGCAGATGATGGAAGTCCTTATTTGACCTCCCTATGCTAGGAATGTTTCTAATATGAGGTCAGATTTAAGAAGAGTCATAATGTCCCGACTTTTGGCTTAGACCTACACAGATCTTTTTCTCTATTGTAGACTCCAGGGATATGTGTGTGCTTACTCAAAAGTAAAAATAATTTGAACATTGCCCCTAAATATACCTTGATTTTGTATTGGACAATCTCTTTTAGGTCCATGTCTCTTGGCAAGACAGGCAATTCCCCCTGTGAATAGTCATCTTTTCTGTCCCTCTACCCTCAACTGCACTCAGTTCTGACCAAGAGACCCAAAGTCATGAGACAGCCTCTACAAAAGAGTAATCATTAAAATGATTTGGTACTGGTTAAAAAATGAAAAGTCTATCATTGGAAGAGATTAGGTACACAACATAGAGAAGCAAATAACCACAGAAGCATAATATTTGATGAAACCAAAGAAGTACTAGACTCTCTATTTATCAAAAACTCTTAGCACAATTGGATAGCAGTTTCACAGAAATAAAGTTTATACCCATAGTTCACATCACATACAAAGAAAAACTTGAAATGGTCATGTATCATATACACAAATTTGAGAAAAGAAGATACCTTTTAGATATATGGGTAGGGGATGAGTTCATGATTAAACAAATTATGGAATTCTCGGTATTGATTACATAAAATTTAAAAGTTTTGCATGAAAAATTTTACTGTAGTAAAAATTAGAAGGCAAATAGGTTATTAGAAAAAAAATCTTTGTCACAAGCTTCTCTGATAAAATTCACATTTCCAAGATATAAAAGGAACTGATTTAAATCTATAAGACTAACAGCCATTCCCCAACAAAAAGTCAAATAGTCAAAGGATATTTAAATGCAGTTTTCAAAGAAAGAAATCCAAGCTATCAATAATCCTATGAGAAATGTTCTATGTCACTAATACTTAGAGAAATGCAAATTAAAGCAACTTTGAGGCTCTTCAGATAAAATGACAAATGAGAAAAATGATAAATGTTGGACGGATTGTGTGAAAACAGGCACACTCATGCATTGTTGGTGGAGTTCAGGCATTCTGGAAAACAATTTTGACCTTTTCCCAGAAAGTTACCAAACTGTGCATAGCCTTTGACCCAACTATACCACTATTAGGCCTATTCCTCCAAAGAAATCAAAGAAAAAGGAAAAGAATTATGAATATGATAATATACATAGAAGCTCTTTTCACCATAGCCCCAAATTGGAAATGATTGGAGTAATCTCTTATTAGGAATGCCAAAAATATGCTATATAAATATAATGAAATATTACGCTGTTATAATAAATGAAGAAATGGACAATTTCAGAGGAAATTGGGAAGAATTTTATGAATGGATGTAGAGCAAAGTGAACAGAACTAGGAGCATGATTTTTACAATGGCAGTATCATTATAGAGAAAAGAAACTTTGAAAGACTTTAGAACTGTGGTCAATGAAACGATAAACTACAAGTCCAGAAGCATGAAGATCGAATTGCCATGCCTCCTAACAGAGAGTAATGAGCTTAAACTGCAGAAAGAAAGATACAATGTTGGACATGGCTAATGTAGAAATTTGTTTAACTGTACTATGTAGCTACATATGAAGGGATTTGTTTTTCAGGTTTAAAAAATTTTGCTTAAAGGGGGACAGATTAAATTTAAAATACTTGTTGCTTGAAAAATAAAAATAATAAGCAATTTTTTGAAAGTAAAACAAAGTAAAAGAGGCAGACAGAAGCTTCCTCTCAAGTTCACTCATTTTAGCACCAATTCTAGCTCCCACATGGGAGTAATTGTCATAGGTGTGTGGTACGAGGGTTGGGGGTGGTGGTGGAAGTGATAGATGGGAAGGTCACCTTGCCTCCCTCCTGCACATCCTTCCTACAGGAAGAGGCCGGAACAGTTTTCACAGGATCTATAGTCAGAAAAAGAAAAGAGAGGCAGAAGGTAGAGCCACTCCTTTTTTAAAGTCAACTGACTTAGTAATGTGTCTTCTTGATTAGTGGTCAGTAATGGGATCACTTTATGATCCTAAAGCACCCAAATCCTTTAGTGCTGAGTTATTTCCAGCAAAGTGGCCAGGGTGCAGATCAAGTACTCCATGGATATTCCTCCAAACTAATCTCTACTACCAATGTATCGATGCATTGACCTTTAAAAAGGTTGATCAGGGTCTCCCTTGATGAATTCAATGATCTCCCCAGTCAAAGTGATGTAATTAATGGGTATGAGTTTTTGTTGTGGTATCATCATGGAGTAAAAGTTGATAGAATTGATGCATTGCTTCTAGGACATGGGGAACTCAGTATGTCTGGTCTATTGAAGTTCAAGAAGACAGATGCTTATTGAAGAACCTCCTCTCCACTTTCTCTATAAAAGCAAGCTAATGGACCATTTTCTCACTAACTTTCTACAGGATTTCCTTTTTACTTTCCCTGTTCAGAAGATAGATGACTGTGTGGTAAGGTAGAGCTGCATTCTACATGAGGGGTGAGGACATGAGAAGGGCAGGATCTATGTCCATGCATAGTTTTCTCTCTCAGGAGTACTTGATATCAAGTTGTAGCAAAAGAATATGGTAGGGGCAGATAGGTGTCACAGTGGATAAAGCACTGGCCCTGGATTCAGGAGGACCAGAGTTCAAATTCGGCCTCAGGCACTTGACACTTACTAGCTGTGTGACCTTGGGTAAGTCACTTAACCCTCATTGCCCCACAAAAATAAAAAATAAAAAAAGAAGAATATGGCAGATGTAGATAATGTGCTTTCATGTGGACTGAGAAAAGGAATCCCACCTGTACTTTCCCAACTCAACAGATGGGAACAACTGGGACTCTAATAGGTTTTCCGCAGAAGCAAATGGCAGAGAAACATTTGTCCACTTGACCCAAGAGAATCTTTTTTGGGCAACATTCATGAATATTACCTACTGTGTGGGGGAAGAGGGATGTTGAATTCTATTAGTAGCATGTTCCCAGAATCTAGCCCTCTCTTCACAAGAAAGAGATTTCCTGGGAAGTATCTCATTGATAATCCCAAATTTGAGAATTTAGGGATCATGTATTCTAGAGAGAAAATTATGTTTCCTGATACAGTATGCTTCTTGGAGAAAGAAGATCAACCCCATTGTCCACAAGTGGGTGCATAACACTGCATCCTACTTGGAGAACAAAACCAGTGGGTTATCTAGACGGTGTTGTATGTATGTCCTTCATTTTCAAAGAGGACCAATGACATCATGGGGTATAATTCTCAGAAGGGAATTCCTTATTCAGTAGCTCCCAAAGTATATTTACCTTCCAGGGGAATCTAAATCAGAGGGTGGAACTATGTGTCCTGGGGAGACTATGTAGGACTCTGTGAGAAAGAAGGATTCATTAGAATGTCAAAGTGTTACCCTGAGAGCAATCCCCAGCTTCATTTTCTGGGAGGAGGGGAGGCTGTTAAGCTAATTGAGTGTCTATATGTCTTCTGTGTCTGTTTATGGGTTCATATTAGTATCTTTTGCATTTTTGTGGGGTGAAATAAATGTTGTCCTGTACTTAATAAACGTCTAGTAACCCAAGAGTGCGTATGGGAACAAAGATTCCTTTTTACCCATATTTGGGGGAACCCAGATGCAAATTATACCCTGAGGATATACAGAGATTTTCTTGGAGCAACTCTGGGTATGGGCAATGAGCCAAAAAGAAAAACTGATCAATTCCCTTTGGGGTAAGGTCAACTGAATCAGACAAAGGTCTCTGTGAGCCCAGAAATCATTATGGGGGGAGGTTCCTGGGCCACAGGTGACATTTATGAGCAAGGCATAGAGTTATTCCTATGAGTCTTGCATGATTTACAGATAAACCTGTATTCCTGTGAATCATTTTATATCCCTGTATTTGAGTCCTTGGGAAATGATTGTTTTCACAAGACCTTACAATTTAATCAACAAATTGCCAGATAGGGTGCATTACTTGGCAAGGAGGAGGGTTTAGGACATAAGAGAAATTAAGGGACTGTGGAACTGGCGTAACTTCTAGTATAATTCAGTCTGTTCTGAACAAGACTGGGGAGGCTCTAAACCTATTGTCTTATGAACTAACATTAAAGAGCTTCGTGAAACCCCACTGTCTGAAATGTTGTTCCTTTAATGTCAAATCAAAAATCCATAAACTGTGTTAAAAAGAGAAAACACTGTTACACCAGTTTCAGTCCTGGCTCAGTTTCAGAATTAAGGTGAATCTTGACTGGAGGATTCCAATACACTCTTCCTTGTGTGGCCTTTCAAGGTCTATTAAAGTGGGAAAATAGAAACACTTTCATTTGGAAAAAACAACTTTGAATTATCCAAGTCATCTACTATAGGTAAACAAGGTCAGTTTAAGAGTATAGCTTCAAATAATGTTACTCTTATAGGATCAGAATTTTTATCTTTCAAAACACTTTAAAAGTTTATATAATATATGGTAAAATAATGTACTTCCACATTAGAAATTCAAAAAATGCCATTGGAAAAGGATTAGAAGAGAAACTAGGTTTCTAGGGGCAGCGGTAAGAATCCTGGTCAGTAGGCCCAGATTTTCATTCTCTTTCTGTTATTTTATTTTATTTTTTTTTTGGCAGGGCAATGGGGGTTAAGTGACTTGCCCAGGGTCACACAGCTGGTAAGTGTCAAGTGTCTGAGGCCGGATTTGAACTCAGGTACTCCTGACTCCAGGGCCGGTGCTTTATCTACTGCGCCACCTAGCCGCCCCCTTTCTTTCTGTTATTGACTATCAGTGTAACTCTGCAGATGTCTTAATTAACTGGACCCCAATTTCCTCATTTGTACAACGAGAAGGCTTTTCTAGATGATTTTGAAGCTCCTTTCCAACCCTAACATTCTAGGAATTACATGATATACCGTGGGCATGGCAGATAATTCCACCTCCCATATTTTCCTCCTGACTTTAAGACTAAGTTTTTTAGCTATTAGCAATTAAATGCTTATTCATCAAGGAATGCATGTAATTCTAATTGATTTGAAATGGATTTCAGCAATTCACCTTTTCAAGAGATTGTGGGAGTCCCCTATTTATACCAGAAAATAATTCAGAATTGTCTGGCTGACTGTTCTTACCTCTTGTCTCTTCGTGGTCCCAATGACTAGATATTCACGGGGTTGAAACAACTACAGCAATAAGAAGGAATTATTGCACCCAAATGAGCAGTCCTCAATCCATTGTGGAGTTGGTGGGAAAAGACATAGTCCCATGTGGGGGAGACTGAGAGCCTGGGACATCAGCATGAGGCTATTGCTGAGGAGTCTAAAGTAAAGGCAGAGGATGGAGGGCGAGACATCCCCCTCTAGGGGCAAGACAGAGAACTTGGGGACATTGGTTCAGTGGTGGACAGCTTGCAGAGGGAGCTCTTCCCAGGATGTCATCTGGTAGCTTTCCATTTTAACTCATTAATCTTTCTAACTAGATGCTAAGCTCTGTTGTTTCTATGCTTCTGAAGAACTAGATTATTGTAAGCACCCTCTAAATTCCTGGCCCTAAAGAAAAGCTCTGATCACCCCCACCCTAGTCAGAGCTCCGTCTAGGGGTGAGAGAAAGGGCAATAGCCTAGGGAAGAACCTTGAATAAAGTGAGGAAAAATTCTCATTATCTCACCAAAAAAAAAAAATCAAGCATCTCAAGATATTTTTTTAATAGGAAGAAAGGAAGAAGAGAAGCTTTGCTGAACTTAATGAAATTAAATTCTTGACTCATGCCATCCATTTCAGAATAGAGTGATTGTCAGTGAATAAGTCATCCTGAAGACACTGGCACAAGACAGACTTCTGACTGTTCTTATTTCATGACCATTAGCACAGACCCACGTGAGTATTCCCAACATCCACATTACTCTGTGTTAACACATTTAACCAATGACCTTCGCTATGTTGCTTCTTTAATACCAAATTGACTTACAGCCTTATCCATTAGATTTAAATACTTGGATGATTCATCATTTACAGTAAATCTATTAGAGAGGTTACACTGCAAAATTCGCAATTGTCTGCATAGCACGCCTGCCTGGAAGTTAAGTATGGGAACGGAAACTGAAGCAGAGAGATTCCTATCCGTGGTTTGAAATTTAAACTTAGACGCTATGACAAACATCTGAGCCTGAAGCCCAAGAGGGGAAGAGGCATCTGTCACATGTTTTACATAGTTTACTCTAATAATAGTCTCAGATTGTTTCTGAGAGGAGACTAATGCCTTTCTTCATAAGGAAAAACCCTGTGTGTGACAATACATGAAAAAAGCAGGAATTTTTTTTTCCCTCTTTCCCCTTCTTACCAGATTCCTGATCTTAAAGCTCACCACACTGCCGAGGCAGGTGCATGTACCAACTGGTTAAATATAGTCCCAAGCCAGGAGGAGCATGTTCAGCAGTGGGCTAGAGCTTACAGATGTTATCCCACTAATAGTAAGTGAGCTCATCCTTGGTGCGGAGGCTTATTCATTTGGGAGAGAATAATGAAAGTGATATAGTCATTACATCATCTTTTCCTGTACATTATTCTCCCCCCAGCTAATAGGGAGAGCACACTGCTGTGTCAGTCCTAAGCCAGCCTGTGCTCATGCTTAAGAGAAAGACACAAACCCAATCCAGGGACTCTTCTGATTCGAATTATTTGGTTCCTTCTTCTTCTTCCTCTTTAAAAAAATTTGAGTATATTTGGGAGGTTTTCTTTGGTGATTTAGACATTGAAAAGTATGAGCCGGGCTTTGTGGCTTGTAATTGTCTGAATATGTGTACCCTGGATGTGTGCCTTTTTTTTCCCTTCAGAGGGATCCTTTTCGTGTTGTTCCTTTGTAGGGGTTATTTTATTTCCCCCAAATGACCACTGGAGAGGAAAAAAGACTTGGTTCTAGACATATGGAGACTTCTGAATAATGGAATAAACTTGTAAAAAAATGCTCATGAGATCATGTCTTGATATATCTAAATGGCTCATTACCTACCAGACTCCAACTCCAATGCGGGGTGTATTTATAAGCAATGGAACAGAGAAGGACATGAAAAATATCCTTAGGTTGTATAAAGAGTAAAAAGCAACCTTATATAGAAGACTGGTATTTCCTAGAGAAATCATTTGACCCTCAATACTTTGCTCATTATTGAATATTTGTATAGGTGACCTATAAACAATGTCTGCCCCTCATTGGATTTCTATATTCATTTGAGGCTAAGCTTAAGTGCTATCTCCTTTAAGGGATCTTTCTGATTTTCTCACATATGAATTCCCCTTCTCTCAAAATGACTTTGCATGTGTATTGTTTGTCTTCTATCTTTATTTATCTGCCCCACCTCCATCTGTTGTAAAATGTAAACTCCTTTTTGCATTCCAAGAAAGAAAATTCATAGCTTCCTGCTGGGTTGTCAAAGGCATCTTGTCTTTCTCTAGTCCTTTGCTTTCATAGAATTCCAAACCAATGAGAGTAGAAGTATAGTAGTACCAACAGGAATAGTAAAGCTAATGAATGACCAGTAAACATTTTTCTTCAAATGAAGTCAATTGCTTCAAAGTACATTCTTATCCTCATGATCTCTTGGATTATATGAATTTTCTTCCCAGTGATCAAGTGCCATTCTTGGTAATAAGCACACTCATCCTTTCATGTCACCAGCACAATGTTTCCACATGAAACGGAGGATGAATATGGATTTGAATATAAGGGCATTGTATGATGCTAGGTCAAAAACAATGTCAAAGATAGGTGGTCAGGGAAGCTAGATGGCGCAGTGGATACAACACTGGCCCTGGAGTCAGGAGGACCTGAGTTCAAATGCGGCCTCAGACACTTAACACTTACTGGTTGTGTGACCCTGGGCAAGTCACTTAACCCCAATTGCCTCACCAAAAAAAAAAAAAAAAGATAGGTGGTCAGGGACAACCACATCACCTCCCATGGCTGCTTTTCCTTGTTAACTTTCTGAGTTCAGACAGTATAGTAGGTATGATGTGCTATAATTACTCAAAATGCAAATCTCTTTCTTTAATTACATGAGCCCCCATTTTTCTCATGGACACACTTTCCCCTCAATCTGAACCATGATTGTTGAATTGTTTCACTCATGCCAGATTCTCAATGACCCTATTTGGGGTTTTCTTGGCAAAGGTAATGGAATGATTTGCCATTTCCTTCTCCAGCTCATTTTATAGATGAGGAAACAGAGACAAACAAGGTGAAGTGACTTGCCCAGGGTCACACAGCTAGTAAGTGTCTGGAGTTGGATTGAATTTAGGTCCTCCTAACTCCAGGCCCAGCACTCTATCCACTGCACATAAAATTAGACAAATCAATGTTAATGGCTAAGTATTTTTTTTTTAGCAATATCAACTAGCATCAAATAACTCAGATATTGAAGCAATACATGTGTAAAGAATTGTTATTTGAGGTTTTTATGCCTCAGTGCACTGGCCTGGGGCTCCACAAAATGCATGGTGCTCCACCCACTGGTTGTAGCCGTTGCCATGGCGCTGGCACTTCACGTCATCACCACTCACCGACGCCTACATAGGCCTGGCAAAATTATAATGATTGGAAGCCTAGTGAGGGCATTCATGTGACTGTCAGAGCAGCCATCCCATTGGCTGGGGCTGTGTAGGGTTTTTCTGGGATTGGGGGAGGAGAATTGGGCATTCTAGCTGGATGCTGGAAGGTGACAGGAGTTCTGCTGCATATTCTCAGTTGATTCCTGGGTGGTGGTATTTTTTCAGGTTGTATAATTTCCCTTTCCCCATTTTATTTCCTTTCCCTTGACCCTACTGATCCTGTTTGTGTTGGTTTTTTTTTTAAGTTCATTCTTGTTAAAATAAATCCTGTTCTGTTCTGAGGGAGGCTGCTGGTCTCCTTCCTTGCCCCAATATTGCGGCGAGTTGCTTAGCTAACACTCCCCAATTAAAAATTGGCCCCCACACATGACAATACTGATTAACACAGATTGAATTCTCCTTTATTCTTCCTCCCTCCTCTAAGGGAGTCTGAGGGGGATTGGAAAGAAAAAGGATTAAGATTTAAACCTCTGGTGGCAATTTCTTCAGGACTTTCCTCCAAGGAAACTGGGAGAAAGAAGATGTGTAATGGACTTCATGAACTTTCACAGCTATCTCCAGTGTACTTCCAATTCAGGCAGTGTCCTGTGTCTCTGCTGAACTCTCCCTTCCCTCCACCTGGGCTAGTCAGCTCCTTAATCTGGTGAGCTCCTCACACCTGCTATTGCTGCTCTCCTTTATTTGAAGATATGGGGCAGGGCATGAATTACTTTTATATCCCTTGCTGGGCTTGGGAAGAGAAATATGGAAACAAGTCAAACTTGGAGTCCTCTTTCTCCACTTTGTTGTCATACAACCCTCAAAACCTGAGTAGAAGAACTCTTCCCAACCAGCAGAAGCAGAAAGCTGGGGTTCTCCTATGCTCTATGCCCTGGGGAGTCACACTTTCTCTCAAAAATGTAGAAGGAGGTTGTCAGGCAGGCTGTCATACATAGACAATGGGCACATCAAAAAGCGCCACTGAGATATCCTACTAGTCTCCCCTTTTGGTTGTTGTTCTTATCTTTCATTCCATCAGTGCATTCTATACCTTTGCCCTCTTTCCTACTAATTTTCATCAATAAGATTGGAGAATCTCAGTATCTAACTCTTCCACATCTTACCTCAGAATGAACACAGCACTTCCCATCTCAAATCTAGGTTTTCCCTGGAATAAAGGGCATTGGGAAGCACTGAATGGTGAGAGGTGAGTATTTCAATATGTTTTAGGGTACAACAAGCATTTTTAAAGCACTTAACTGTGTGCCAAATGCTATGCTCAGTGCTTGGGAATACAAAGAAAAGCAAAAATGGGGTTCCTTCCCTCAAGAAGGTTATATTCTACAGGGGAAGAAAACATGTGAATAACTATGCATGTAAGTATGTGAAGTAATCTCAGCCCCACCCTCCACCATCCTTAGAAACTCTCATGATCAGAAATCTCTAGAGAGGAGAATGATGGGAGGAAAGAATCTAACCACTAAGTTTTGGTTAGAAGTCAAAAGATTTGAATTCCCATCCTAACTCTATCACAAACTAGATGGGTACAGACTTGGCTAATGACTTAATTTCTTTTTATCTCATTTCCTTGTAAACTATGAATAGTAATACCTGCCTTACCTTCCTCTGATAGTTGGTATTTTTTTTTCTTTCAGGGCAATGAGGGTTAAGTGACTTGCCCAGGGTCACACAGCTAATAAGTGTCAAGTGTCTGAGGCCAGATTTGAACTCAGGTTCTCCTGAATCCAGGGCTGGTGCTTTACCACTGAGCCACCTAGCTGCCCCTGATAGTTGTTATATAGATGAGGTAATTGAATGTACTTTTAAAGCACTTTGAAAAAAAGTTTTCATATGCCAAGTAAAAAATATTATTGTTATTTTATAAATTTGGAGCCCAGGCTGAGTTTATCTACCCAAGGAACCCCATGTGTTACCTTGGTTCCATAGTGCTGTATTACTCATTTGAGTAATTTTTTTGGGGGGGGGTGAGGCAATTGGGGTTAAGTGACTTGACCAGGGTCACACAGCTAGTAAGTGTCAAGTGTCTGAAGCCAGATTTGAACTCAGGTCCTCCTGAATCCAGGGCCAATGCTCTATCCACTGTGCCACCTAGCTGCCCCGAGTAAATTTTTTAAATTTAAATTCTTCTGAATTTAACCCACCCAAAAAAAGAGCATTTCCTTTTTCAAAATAGGCCAGAAAAATGATTTTATGTGAAACTACAACTCTTTTTCACATATAGTTTACTTTTTTTAAAGGCATATAATAAATTCAACACATTACTTTCAAAACTATACTGTTTATCCATTTCTCCTTCTGTTCTGTTTTGTGCATTTTATTTTAAAATTTAATTATTTTTAATTGATATAAATCTATTTTGTTTTACATTTAAAAAAAACAAACCTTCAATGAGCTCTTTTCTTTTGTAACAGGAGACTTGTCTATGAGACTCCAGTCCTGGGAACATTCACAAATGAGGCTGTTGAGTGAGTCTGCTTCTGGAAGTGAACAATGATTAGGTGGAATGGAGAGAAGGGTCAGGCTCAACACCTTGAGAGCATTTGTATGTATTCTGTAACTGTTTCCTGTCCATTTACTGAGTGGTGAAGGGTCTTTTGGTTGACAGCTAAGACAGCAGTGACAGTGCCTACAAAAAGCTCCACTGGAGAGAAGGTTGTTCTCTTTGCTTCTTGCTGGCCATGAGGTGTAAGCCCACACTACTCCCTAAGATTGGGAATAGGGTAGAGAAGCTCCCTCCCCTGGCACTTGGATGGCCCATGGGTACCTAGGCAAGCCCATGTCAGAGATAAGGCCATTCCCTGTTTGTGTCTTCTTTCCTTTGGTGTAGGGCCATCTGAGACTTTGAGAGGTTGGAAGAACCACCAGATAGATGTCTAGCAACCAAACTCAGGAGTAAGCAGCTCAAACCAATTCACTAGTGAATCTACCTAGAAGCCCAATTGTCATGAACTTCCAGCAAACTGTGGACCAGTTCCTTGACTCTGGCATATTTAGAAGTGGGGAAGGGGAAGGTATCCAGCTGAGGTCATAATTAAAGAAGTCCAAAGGAGTGCAGGTGGGTGGAAAATGAAGAGATGCCCCCTCTGGGTGCTCTCCTTAAAAGGAGGTTTTAGGAGGAACTTGCTACTCCACTCTCCATTCAGAGGAATCCCAGAGCAGAGGGAACTGATGAGTGGTGAGCATCTAGGCTGTGATCCTGCAGGATGATGAGATTCCTGGGGATAGGACAAATAAGCTAATTTAAAAAGTTAATTGATGTTAACTGGTTAAATTGACAGTGGCACACTAATGATAGGAGGCAGCTAGGTGATTCAGTGGATAGAGTACTGGAACTGCAGCCAGGTAGACTTGAGTTCAAATCCAACCTCAGATGCTTATTAGCTGTGTGACCCCGGCTGAGTCATTTAACCTCTGCCTTAATCCACTGGAGAAGGAAATACAAACCATCCTGCTATCTTTGCCAAGAAAATCCCATGGACAATATTGACATGCTATGATCCATGGGGTCACAAAGAGTCAGACTCAACTAAATAACAGAAACATCAGTGATTTTGAGGGAACATGACAGTTGATAGTAGGAATGCTGGGATGGAAGCCTGATCTGATAGCATTAGAAGAACCTTGTTGCCTTCAGGGTTACCACTGGAACCTCAAGGAGATGATGTAGCTGCTGTCTGGGGACCCAACTTGCCAGCACATGTGGGTGGGGAGAGTCAGGTCTTGCTACATTTTCTTTTTCTTTTTTTTTTTTTTAAGTGAGGCAATTGGGGTTAAATGACTTGCCCAGGGTCACACAGCTAATAAGCGTTAAGTGTCTGAGGCCGAATTTGAACTCAGGTCCTCCTGAATCCAGGGCCGGTGCTCTATCCACTGCGCCACCTAGCTGCCCCTATCTTGCTACATTTCCTTCCTTCCTTCCTTCCTTCCTTCCTTCCTTCCTTCCTTCCTTCCTTCCTTCCTTCCTTCCTTCCTTCCTTCCTTCTTTCTTTCCTTCCTTCCTTCCCCTCTCTCTCTCTCTCTCTCTCTCTTCCTCCTCTTCCTCCTCCTCCTCTCCCTCTCTCTCCCCCTCTCTCCTCCCTCTCTCTTCCTCTCCCTCCCTCCCTTCCTCTCTCTTCTTTTTCTTTCTTTTTCTCTTTATTTCTGTCTCTCTAACTGCCTCTGTCTCCCTCCCTCCATCTCTCTCTTTCTTTCAACTTATAACTATCTCCCCTCCCCTTGCCCCCAAAGTCCTGCCCCTAACTTTCCATCCTTCTTATATTTCATTCCTTCTTATATATTCTCTGACCCACTGACACTGGCCTCCTTTTGGTTCCTTGAACATGACCCTCCATCTTCTAACTCTAAGCATTTTCTTTTTTCTTTGGCTGGTGGTGGAAGAGTGTTTGAGGCAATTAGCTAAAATATAACAAATGTAGATGGAAATCAAGTCTACATCTCCCAGCATTTCCAAGTATAAATTGGATAATGTGTTCTATATTCCCCAAAGGAAATCAGTCCCAGAATCTGGAGTCTGCCCCCCCCCACTTGTGGCAGGGGACAGAGGGGAATTGTTTTGCAAGGAGATCAACAAGTGTTATAAACCTGGAATCTATGAATTGGAGGAGACAGATCTTCAAGGTCACCTAACCTCCCTGAAGCTGCAAGCCTTTCAATAGTATCCCTGCTGGATGGTCACCCTGTGCTGAGTGAACATCTGCAGGTGTCAGTATTTGTATACCTAGCACTGTGCTAGGCACTTTTCGGGAGGTGCAAAGCAGTAGGGGGTTACAGTCCCTGCCCTTGGGGTGCTCATAGTCTAAGTGAGAGGCAGGACAGTGTAATGGACAGAGCCCTAGATTTGGAGGGTTTAGCAGGGGACAGGGCTACTATTTGCAAATATTTTCAGAGCCCTCCCATGAAAGAGGGAATATTTATTCTGCTTGACCTCAAAGGTCAGAACAAGGAGCAGTGGATGGAAACTGCAGAGAGGCAGATTGAGGCTCAGTGAAAGGCACCATTTACCAGTGATTTGATGGGCTGACTCATCAGGTAGTGAGTTCCTTAAGGAAGCATTTTCACGGGCTGTCTGCCTTCCAGGCATTGCTGGCATGCCTTCACTCCTCATTTCCACATCTTACCTTCCATGGCTACCTTAAAGTCTCACCTGAAGTCCTACTTTCTGCAAGAAGCCTTTCCTAGGCCTCCATAATCCTAGTGCCTTTCCTCTGAGATTAGGCCCTGTATGTATCTTCCTTGTATGTAATTGTTTGCATCTTGTCTCCCCCTTGAGCCTGTGAGCGCCTTGGGCACAGGGACTGTCTTTTACCTTTCTATCCTCAGTGCTTGGCACAGAGAAGGTACTTCATGAATGCTACCATCAAGAATGGTATTCAGGAGCAGCTAGGTGGTGGAGTGGATAGAGCACTTGTCCTGGAGTCAGGAGGACCTGGCCTCAGACACTTAATAGCTGTGTGACCCTGGGCAAGTCACTTAACCCTGTTTGTTTCCCCATCCCCCCAAAAAGAATGGTACTCAATGATTATCTTGATATGTTTTTAATTTTTATTTATTTTTATTTTTTATTTTTTTTAGTGAAGCAATTGGGGTTAAGTGACTTGCCCAGGGTCACCCAGCTAGTAAGTGTTAAGTGTCTGAGGATGGATTTGAACTCAGGTACTCCTAACTCCAGGGCCAGTGCTCTATCCACTGCGCCACCTAGCTGCCCCCTTGATATGTTTTTAAGGCAAAATAGAGATATTCATTCGTGTGTCATATGTACAAGAATGACATTTCCCTTTGAAATAATGATGGGGAGTCATTTTAAGTTCTATGTTCTGATTTTGCCAGTGTTAACTACTCGGAAAAGTGTTTCCTATTTTTATAGCAAGATGGCAACCATAGGATTTTGTCTCAACTTTTCTTTGAATCATATTGTTTTAAACCACCTTGCCTTTATTCTCTACTTTCAACTCTCTTTTCCATTATGAACTCGTCAGACCCATGACCTCTCTGGAACCAAAGAAACAAAGCAAAGAGAATAAAAGTTTAAGAACAGGGTTAATAAAAACAATTAGTATCCTGTGGAAAAGGGTAGGGGCCAGGAATTGGGGTACAGGCTCCAGAACATCTGTGCGGCTGAAGGTGCAGAACTGACATCTTCAAACAGCTTTCCAGCACGGCAAACAATGGAAGGATGTTCATACATTCTCGGCGACCACCCCTGCGGCCCCCCATTCCTGACTCTGGATTCAGCATTGCCTGAGATGGAACATCTCAGTAGCTATCAGGGAATGACATCCACTCAGGGGAATGTGTCTCAGAGTGTTGTATATTTACACTGACCGTTTAAGACTTGCAGACTGCAGACGCAGACACCGTGGCAAAGTGACATTTGGTCTTAGAGAACCACGTGTTCTCCGTCTTCTATAAATGATTCTATTGATGTGAGCTTAGGAATTCTACTATTGCAGGCTGTCTGGTCCCCTTTTCCCCCTGCCTTATTTAACCTAGACTAGAACTTCAAGCATTGTTACTAAAGAACGTCACTTGCCTTCGTTTTCCCTATGAAGAACACCCTGGTGCCAAAGAGCTGCTTCTTCTAAACTATATTTTCACAGAATCACGCGATCTGAATCTAGTCCAACAAGCATTTATTAATTGCCTTCTATGTGCAAGGCACTGTGGTAAGGGCCAGGAATGCAAGAAAACAAAACAAAAATAGCCCCTCCTCTTCAAGAGCTTGCTCAGAGTTGAAAGGAACCTCAGAAGCCATCGATTCCAATCCATGTCTTGAACAAGAATCCTCTCCACAACATAGTCAAATAAGAGGTCATCCAGTCTTTGCTTGAAGACTACTAGTGGAGAGAAACCTTCACTAGGACAGCCTGAGTCAGGCCATTCCATTTGGGGGTGACTAATTGTTTGGGAGGAGCTGCTGAGTGGTGCAGCAGATAAAGCACCAGGCCTGAAGTCAAGAAGACTGGAGTTCAAATCTAACCTCAGACATTTACTAGCTGTGTGACCCTGGGCAAGTCTCTTAACCCTGTTTACCTCAGTTTTCTCATCTGTAAAACGAGCTAAAGAAGGAAATGGCAAGCCACTCCAGTATCTTCACCAAGAAACCCCCTAATGAGGTCATTAAGAGTCAGGCTGAACAACAACAAATTGTTAGGGAGTTTCCCCTCAGCTAAAATCCATCTCTCTACAAAGTAAGTCCGCATGTTATTTCTTAAAGCCTTGACCTCTGGGGCCAAACAGTACAAACCCAATACCTTACATGGCTGAACATCCCTAGTTCCTGCAACTGATGTTCATGTGATCTCACCGGGAGGCTTTTTATCATCCTGGTTGCCCTTCTATGGATACTCCCAAGTTTACAAATTCTTCCTACGTTCCTAAACTGCAGTACCCAGAACTGAGCCTAACTGACCTGAACTCCAGAAGCGGTCTGACCAGGATAGAGTAGAACAGGACTGTCACCACCTTAGTCCTGAACACCAGCCATTTCAGTGTAGCCAAGGGCCATGTTGACTCTATTGACTGTCATGCCACACTATGGATTCATGCGAAGTTCATGGTTTGCCCAAATCCCTAGATCGTTTTGAGATGAGCTGCACATAAAGCAAGTCACTTAACCTTCATCAATTCACTTAATCCTCATTGTCCCCCAAAAAATAAAGAAAAGGAAGAAGAGAGCATTATTGAAAAAAATTAAATGTACAGAAAAGAATATAAAGAAAGCCAGCAGAAAATACAAATAAGTAGAACAATGTGAAAAGGTTTTTTTATATATTTAAAAGGAAAAAAATACACATAATAGAGATTCACAGTTTCATGGATAGTACTCTTTTCAATTCTATGTAATAAATGGAATGCTCATTTTTTTTGGTTACATTTAGAACAAAAAACATTTTAAGAGATTTAAAAAAGAACACCTCCCTACCAATAATTATTAAACATTTACTTTATGTGATGGTAAGCAATGGCGAAGATACAAAGTTTAGATGAACATAGTACCTGCCTTCATGAATTTTATAGTATCATTAGAGAGTAAGACACAGAAACTATCCTACAAAATAATACATAGTAAGAGAATGAAAGAATTAGCTAAGTGGAGTCTGCGGGAGAAAAGGAGGCAATCAGGGCTTATATTTTCTCTTTTATCTTCATGAAGGGGTTATCCCTTCACTAAAGTCTTACTCTGATGCCTTATAGTAGTGTTGAGCTCTCAAAGTCTATGTCATGGTAATACTAGCTATAGTAGGTCATACCAAACTGGTGTAACCAGGGGCTCTAGTCCAATTGCATGCATCCCCTCATTAGTGCAGAATGACTGATTGCTCAGTTTACCTTGACTCTGTGAGGAGTAAAGATGAAATGAGTTCAGGAGCAGAGAGATCTTTGGTCTTCTGGCTTCCAGTTCTTCCAGGTAGAGGTTCCTGAAGAGAGAAAAGGACTCTGGGAAGAAGCTGATGTGTAGAGGATCCAGTCTCTACAGCTAGCTTCACTCATGTTCTTATCTCCAGCTTCTCCACTAGAGCCTTCAAGATATTTTCCCTGGGGTGGAAATCTGGGACTCTCTCTTAATTGAATCACATACAGAAAGTAGGGACTATGCGGTCATCTCAGAAAGCTAACATTTATATAACAACTTAGGGTTTGCAAAGTCAATCGGTCAGTCAATAAATATTCATTAAATACCTACTTTGAGCTAAGCATTGTGATAAGCACTTTATGTGTGTGGAGCTTATGCAGCTACAGAGAGAGGAGGCACTCTAGTGGACATGATCTTAAAGTCTACCTAGCAGTTGGAGATGTGTTTTGAACTTGAACTTCTGGTAGTATGGGGGAGTATTTCTTGGTAGGAGTTAATTCATAGCTTGTAAGGTGAAATTTGAGTGTTCATGAGATCCTTCTCAATCTTGGGGATGTGTGGGCAGGCCATGTGGACAAGTAAGGTTTCTGGGTATGTATAATACTGTTCATTCTTTCTGAGACTTGGACAGGCTATGTCTCATGCTGCTGTTGCTGCACCAATATACTGGTGGTCATGGTGGTCTCGGTGGTTATAGTCCATCCTTCTCAAAGAGGACCAATGACATTCTGGGTAATTTCTGAAAGATTTCTGCAAGTGAAAGCTGGTGAGATAGGCTATGACTGCCCCATCTTCTTTTTATACTATCACTTTTTTATGTTGTCTGATTAAATGTCTTATTTTGAACTAATATTTCCTCTGACTTGGTAATAAAAATAAAGGCATTGATCAGAATTCATGAACTATGATCTTCAAGGGGATGATGACCCAAAGAATACCTTGAACCTGGGATGGCTCTGTAGGGGTCCTCATGTGAGGTGATGACATAGGCAATGTATTTTAAAAAGAGCTATTAAATCAGAGAATTTTAGATTTATAATATATAGAATATGCTATATAGCAAAATTTATAATGCTGAGGTTGGGGGACAAGAATAATCTCTATGTTTATGTATATTCTCTCTCTTTTTGTGTCTCTCCCTCCTTCCCTCCTCTCTCTCTCTCTCTCTCAACAAATATGTGTGTATATATGTATGCATGTGTATATAGATATATACACATATACATATACACTTTGTACACACAGGAGGTATGATTTTTTTTCAGGGCAATGAGGGTTAAGTGACTTGCCCAGGGTCACACAGCTAGTTAAGTGTCAAGTGTCTGAGGCTAGATTTGAACTCAGGTCCTCCTGAATCCAAGGCCAGTGCTTTATCCACTGCGCCACCTAGCTGCCCCAGGAGGTATGATTTGACAACAGTGTATTTCAAACTATATGATATCAAAGAATTTTATAGTGGACTTTCTTTAATGTTATAATGATATTTCAGAAACCTTAATTCAAAAGAAAGTCTTTGAGTATTTAGAGTAAAAACAAAACAAAACCAAAACCAACCTTGCATTCATATTTCAGACCTGGTACTGATGTGGTTTTTGCACCATCACTAGTCCTCAGTTTCTTCATCTGAATAGACTGAATGACCTCTATTTAGACCTTTTAGCTCTAAATTTATGATCCTATGATTCAATTCTTTGTTCAGTAGGTGAGGCACCACTTTTTCAAAATTTATCAACTATCTATATTAATAGTAAATCTTAAGATTTCTGACTTCTGGATAGAGACTTTACCATCCAAATTCCTAGAATCTAATCAAGCAAGTTGACTGACAAGTGACATAACACCCTTAGTCCCACTATTATTTGTAACCACCAGTTTATCCTGTTGGCAGAGGTAGTTTCATAATAATGGGGTCTGGTCCTAATTTTAAGGTGACATGGTGTTATCATAGGTTAACAATGTAATTAGCAGATCTAGTCTATTGATACCACTTCAGCAAGGGAATAAATAACTGAAAGGATAAATGGAAATCCAGTTCTGTAACTTGGTGACAGGTAACTGCTTCATTTCTCAGATAATTAAGGCTTAGTCTTTTTATTTTACCCCCAAACAACGAAAGCAAAGAGAGAAAAATTAATAAGCATATAACATTCGTGAAGAAGTGAGTTAGTTTGCCTTCTCTGCCTAACAACAGGGTCCCTAGATATGGTAGCAAGCCTTTTGTGGAGTTTGTAACTGATAAGGAAATTATTTTGATAACAACATTAGTTCACAACAACAATAACAACAACAACAGATGAAGGTTTCTAAAGCACTTTACTCACATCATCTATCTAGTCTGATTCTTGTATAATATTGTGAGTTAGATTCTTATATTGTCTACATTCAACAGATGAGAAAACTGAGGTCCAGACTGGTTAAGTGATTTTCCCAGGTTCACATGGCCAGTAAGCATCAGAGGCAGGATTCAAACCCAGGTCTTCCTGACTTCAAATTCCAGTGCTCTATACACTATACAATGCTGCCTCAGTAGTGGTACCTGTTGTTTTGATGGCTTGACAAAGGCACTCCAAAGAAGCAAGTGAAAAATGATGAGCACAGGTGTGGTCCCCAGCCTCCAACCTCTGACTGACTCCTGAAGATATCATCCATAGGCTTCTTTCCCCTCTTTTCATGTCCAAATACAAACACTGACCTTTGATGACAAAACTGGCGACACGTCCCCTCTAGAAGTGAAACCTCTGGCCATTGCCACAGAACCTTGCTGTGCCTTGAAAAATCCCACAGTATAGGTGTTGACCAATGCTAGTTATGGGTGATAACTTCACTATAATTATCCCTGTTTTGTAGATGAGAGGCTTAGAGGCATTGAGATAAAGGGATTTGGACAAGATCACATAGTCAATTATAGTGGATACAGATCTTTTGACTCATTCATTCATTGTCCCAGGCTCTAGCCACTGGTCCACAATGCCTTCGTTTGCCCATATTTATGGAACATGAAATCAGCTTTTCTTTACAGTACAGTTTTGTTCCTTTTTTGTTTTTTATTTATTTTATTTTTAATTTATGGAATAAAATAAGCATTTCCATAACATTATATATATAATGAAAAATTGCACATGAAACTGCAAATCTATTATGTACAACTTGCTGTTCCTTTTAAATATATAATGTTGTCATATAGGGTTTTTTTCTTTTCCCTTTTTTTTCCCTTCCTCCCATCCCTCATGGAGGACTGGTAATATTGGAACCTGCCTCTCATCTGGGTTGAAGAGGAAACAACATGTACATCTGGGAGAATGTAGAAGTCTTCTGAAGATGTACAGAGGTGAGCTTTATTCTTTATATACTTTTTAATTTTTTTTTAATTTTTTTAAATTTTTTAAAAATTTTTTTGTGTGAGGCAATTGGGGTTAAGTGACTTGCCCAGGGTCACACAGCTAGTAATTGTTAAGTGTCTGAGGCCGGATTTGAACTCAGGTCCTCCTGAATCCAGGGCCGGTGTTCTATCCACTGTACCAGCTAGCTGCCCCTTATTCTTTATATACTTGAAAGCCAAGGATCTGTAGTTTTACCTTCATGGATGCCATTCTAAGTGGGAAGCTCCACCACCAAGACAGATGCAACCCTTCTATGTCTTAGTAGATAAGTCTGAGGGCATTGCTTGAGACACCACATAAATGATATGTCCAAAGGCCCACAATAAGTGTCAAAGGTAAGATTTCAACCCCAGTTCTTTCTGACCTCTGCACAGAGGTTTTCAAATCCAGTGCACTATCTCCACCCTTCCCTGCATGTAAATGCCCCCAAATACATTTGGGTAGGAGTGGGAGGTCAGTCTAGACAATTACCCCATGCCACTTAAAGTAGGTGAGAAGAGGCTGCTCCCTTAACCAAGAAAAAAAACACTGTCAGTATATGTGAACAAAGCTCGGATATCTTCCTAAGAGCAACAGGAAGTCTTTTTGATTGGTTAAGGAACCTGATTACGCCTTGTAGGGCTGGCATTAAACCCAAAGACTAGTTTAGAATTTGAACACCTGGCAAGAGTGGGGGAAGAGAAAAGGGGGAAGGAGGGAGAGAGAGAAAAAAGGGGAGAATCTATCTAGATCTACAGAGAGAGAGAGAAAGAAAGAAAGAAATGAGAAATGGTGGCCTTCCCTAGTTCAGTGTCAGAGGGAGACAGCTTGGAACTTAAAATGTAACCAAAAGAGGGGCAGCTAGATGGCACAGTGGATAGAGCACCGGCCCTGGAGTCAGGAGTACCTGAGTTCAAATCCGGCCTCAGACACTTAACACTTACTAGCTGTGTGACCCTGGGCAAGTCACTTAACCCCAATTGCCTCACTAAAAAAAAAAAAAAAATTGTAACCAAAAGGGGAAGCTAGATGGCGCAGTGGATAAAAGCACCGGCCCTGGATTCAGGAGTACCTGAGTTCAAATCTGGCCTCAGACACTTGACACTTAACTAGCTGTGTGACTCTGGGCAAGTCACTTAAACCTCATTGCCCTGCAAAAATAAAAAATGTAACCAAAAATAAATTAGTTAAATTAAAGAAAAAATACCTAAGGGAAACACCTTGAAAACCCCAGCCAAAGAATTTTCTGCTGCTCTGAATTACATTTTTGGTCACATGTACTCTCTAAGCTTTAGCCCACTTTCCCCTAGACACTGTATGTAGAAGCAGAAGAGTGTATCACAATTTCCTTTTATGCCTTGTCTTCCCCTATTAGATCATAAGCTCCTTGAGGTCAGGGATAATCTTTCTTTAACTTATTTGTATCCCCAGCATTTAACACAGTGCCTGGCACAGTGAAGACACTTAATAAATGTTGGTTGAATTGAATTGAATGCAAAGTGAAGTAGAACCAGGAAAATATAAATTACATTTACATTTGCAATGTAAATAACATCCATTAATGTAAATGGAAAGAATGACTACCACAAAACAAGTGAAGGTGAATGTTGTGAAAGTATAAAGAACAGTCTTGTCCCCAAAGAAGAGATATAAAAAGATACTTCTCCCCCAATCACCACCTTCCCTCCCTCTCCTTCCTCACCCCCAGCTCTGTGAACTCACCGTACTAGTCAGATGAGAAATTTGGGAGAATATGTCCAAAATATAAACTAGGGGATGTGGAAAAATTGAGATACTAATTCACTGTTGGTGGAATTGTGAACTGATCCAACCATTTTGGAGAGCAAATGATAATGATGCCCAAAGAGTTATTAAACTGCCTGTACCCTTTGATCCAGCAATACCACCACTAGGTCTATTTCCAAGAATGATTAGGGGAAAAAGAAAAGAACCTATGTGTTCTAAAATCTTTATAGCAGCTCTCTCTGTGGTGGCAAAGAACTGGTAATTGCTGGGATGCCCATCAGTTGGGGAATGGCTGAACAAATTGTGGCATATGCTTGTGATAATATTCATCAGAAGTAAGATTTGAATCCAGGTCTTCTGACTTGATAGCCAGTGCTCTCTCCTATACCACACTGACTACACTTGTTGAAATGGGGAAAGGTCAGTACTTATACCTAACTTCCATGGGTTTGGAATTTGATTTTTATATGTCATCTGTTCTTCTAACCCCTGCTTGGCCTGTGATCACAATTCTATCACTTCACTGCCTTTTCTACCTATATTTCCCATTCTCCTACTGTCTTCTTTTGATTTAAATTTTTATCATTCTAACTGTTCTGTGTTCAAAAGTCTCTCCACTCAGCATCCTGAGCAGGGAGAAAGAAAGACAATATACACCTCAGATCTATCTCTTAACCTGAAATACTTTCTGCTGCAATTAAAGCTGTTTCCCTGACATTTCTAAATTGTTTTCCCCCTTTGCTTATACTTTTCTTTCTTCTTTCACCCTGTTCCTCCTCACCCACTGGTTCTGATCACTGCCTCCCTCAATCTGCTCTCCCTTTTGTCAGCCCCCTCCCTTTCTTTCCCCCTTCTTCTCCTGCTTCTGCCCTTCCTTCTATCACTGCTCCCCCTTTTTCCTTACCCTTCTCCCTCCCTATAGGGTAAGCTAAATTTCTTGACATTTCTAAATTGTAGCAGGTAAAGAGGTTAAAAGAGGATCCTCTGGCTTCCCCTGGGGTACCCTCTAGAACCTCCCATTGTGGTGGTGAAGGTGGTATAATATCCTTTAGCTAGCTCCAGCCCTGCTAGGAAACCTCAGTCGGTATCACAGATGCCTGAGAGAGTAGAAGATCATTGCTTCCTTCCCCAGGAACACTGAATATTCCAGATTCATCTGAAGGGGTTGTTCTTGTCAACACCTTTGGAAGAGTGGAGTGAACCAAAGTCCTACCCTGAGCCAGGGTCCCAGAGATAAATAGTTTGCTTTACAAGGACACCATTCCCACCTCACTGTGGCTTTGACATAAGGGCTAAGAGCTTGAATGATTTTTTAAGGTATCAAATTCCTTTACTTCCCAGACCAGTGATTCAGTTACTCAGCCAGTTTTGATTAAGGTCTACTATATGCCAGACACCCTGCTAAGCACTGGGGATAGGAAGAAAGCAAAAACACAGTCCCTGGCATAGAGGATTTCAGATTCTAATGGGGAGACAAATGCTCATAACTATTTGTATTTATATACAAAATATATGCATTGTAAATGAAAGATAATCTCATAGGGAAGGTACCTAATCTGCTACACTTGACACTACGGACTTGCTCTTTTTTGTGACACTATTCTCCTGGTTCACCTATTAATCAATAAACATTTATTAAGTGCCTACTATGTGCCAGGCACTGTGCTAAGTGCTGGGATACAAAAAGAAGCAAAAGACTGTCCCTGCCCACAAGGAGTTCACAATCTAATGGGGGAGAGAACATGCAAACAAATACATACAAAGCAAGTTCTCTCTGTGGGTATACACATGCACATGTACATATAAGCTCACATATATATGGAATATATGTGTGTGCACACATTTTATTTCTAGGTATATGTGCACACATATGTATACATGTTTATTATATGTGTGTGCATATGCATGTATGCACACATGTGCATATATTTTTATATTTGGCTTCCTGTAGAAGGTGGGATTTTCATTGGGACTTAAGGGAAGTCAAGGAGGTCAGTAGTCAGAGAGGAGGAAGGTGAGTATTCTGTAAGTTAATCGGAGGCAGGGGTTGTTTCACCCTTTGAAACAATTCAGCACCTAGCAGATGGTCTGGCACATAGTTAATACTTAATAAATACTTGTTGGGTGTTTGATTGGCTGACTGTTTAGTCCCTGTATTTGATTTCATTCAGTGAAACCATTTATATGGTTCAGCGATGTATATAAAATCCTTTCCTCACATCAACACAATGAAGATGGTAGTATACTATCATTACCCCTAGTTTGTAAATGCTCAGTAACTTCCACAGGGTCACATAGCTGGTAGTAGAATCTAGCTGGGGGGCAGGTAGGTGGCGCAGTGGATAGAGCACCGGCCCTGGAGTCAGGAGGACCTGAGTTCAAATCCAGCCTCAGACACTTAACAGTTACTAGCTGTGTGACCCTAGGCAAGTAAGTCACTTAACCCCAATTGCCTCACCAAAAAAAAATAATAATAAACTGGCTGGACACTCCATGTATCCTGACTTCCAAGTTTGGCTCTGGTCTTGGATTACCCAACTCTTCCAAATTATTCATATTGTGAATAAATCAATGAAAGGAATGAAAATGCATGATTAAGTATTTATTATATATCAAATGCAGGTGTAATGATTGGAATGACGCACCTACTGGAGACTTGCTGTGGAGAGCTCCACCATGAGGAAAATGCCTCAGAGGCATTGTGGCTTTTCCTTGGCGTCAGGAAATGACGTTTGCTCATGGGTGCTGTCTATCAAGTCTACCAGCCAATCAACTGGAGGAGCCTCCTATGGTCTGGGAGGAGACAGGAAGGAGGAAAGGGAGCCTGCAGAGAGAGCGCTGGCCTTTTTGGCTTCCGGACTTGATGGTGGTGGCGGCAGAGGACTTCACAGGAAATTTGAGGAAAGATAGGAATGCCAGGCTGTTAGAATTCTGTTTTCAATCTTTTTCTTTCTATTTTCCAATAAACCCTTAAAAACCTAAACTCGTTTTATCAGTGATTTTTAGTCAGTTTCCCCCAAACTGGGGGAACACATTAGAATCCACATTTAGAATCTTAAACAGGGAATATGAATAGAAAAGTTGATTTCTACATTTATTGAATATCTAAAATATTCAAGGATTTGAGAATCTAAGGCGTATGCTATTTTTCTTAACTGGGAGTTTTTAGTTGTGTGTTTTCTTGCTTGGTGATGTTCTTGCTTTTGACTTGCTTGTACTGACTTTCATTTTCACCCATTCATCTGAATGCCCGTATTTGTCATCAAAGGCCAAACAAAAGTTACTGATTTTTAAAATCCCCAAAAAGAGTAATAAAATAACTTGAGTCGGGCTTCTTTACACCTTCACAGAAAGTACCAGCAACTTCTAGCAAAAGCACACGGCATTAATAATTTAGTTTTACATGGTGTTAAATCACAAAACCTCAAAGGAGTATGTGGCAAAAGAACAAATCAATAGGTTGGAGGCTTCGCATATCCTGAGTATGAAAGGAAAGCAAGAAAAGGTTATGAAGAAAGAGCCCGAAAATCCAAATCACCCTCCCAGCAGGAGAAGCACCAGAAGCGTGAGTACCTGTGGAGTGGAAAAGTGACTATACTAAGTAAAGAATTCCACAGGATGAAATAAAAATTCTACTTAGTCAAAAAACAGATATGAAGCTATCCTCACTCTATGAGACAGGGTGAAGCAAAAGAAGCCGAGTCAAGAGGAGCTTGAGAATGAATCCTGGTCCTCTCTGTGTTAATTTGCTTGGTGATCTCCTAAACAGCCATGGATTCTGTCATCATCTCTACTCCTGATGATTCTCAGATTGACTTGTCTAGACCTAATCCCTCTCCTGCAGGACTCTAGCCTTGCATCTCTAATTGCCTATTGGATATCTCAAACTCAGCATCTTAGATATGTTAAATTCAATGTGTTGAACTCACCTTTCCCCTAAACCCTTCCCTCTTTCTAACTTTCCTATCACTGCCAAGAGAACCACTTCTTGTTGTTTGACCTTTGATCTCATCGCAGTGATGTTGGGATTTTCAGTGAATTGGATTTAAGTAAGGCAGGGCTGTGCAAGGTCACCAATCTCACTCTCTCCTCCAGATCCGTCTGGGTCCAATGACAAGATATAGATCAGGAGGACTGGAGATGGGCTTGCCCAAGGTCACACAGCTAGTAAGTGTCTGAGGTGACTTTTGAACTCAGGTCTTCCCAACTTCGGGGCCAGTGGTCTATCCACTGAGCCATCTAGCTGCCCTCAAGAGAACCAGCATCCTCCCAGTCATACCCTACATGTCATCCTTGTCTCCTCTCAGCTCTCATAGCCAATCTGTTGACAAGCCCAATTGATTATGCCTTCACGAAGTCTCTTTTACGTGCCTTCTTCTCTCTTTAACCTTCACGCACCAGGCATACATCACCTCATGCCTGTTGTTCTTCAGTTGTATCAGTTGCGTCTGACTCTTTATGACCCCATTTGGGGTTTTCTTGGCAAAGATACAGGAGTGGTTTGCCATTTCCTTTTCCAGCTCATTTTACAGATGAGGAAACTGAGGCAAACAAGGTTAAGTGACTTGCCCAGGGTCACATAGCTAGGAAGTGTCTGAGGCTGGATTTGAACTCAGGAAGAAGAGTCTTCCAGACTCCAGCCTCAGCATTCTACCTACTGCATCACCTAGCTGTGCTGCATGCCTAGACTATTGCAATAACCTGGTTGGTCTCCCTGACTCATATTCCCCTTTTCCAGGATATCCTCCATTCAGGTATCAAAATGATTTTCCCAAAGTACAAGCCTGATGATGTTACCCCTTGAGTCGGTAAATTCTAACGGCTCCCTATTACTTCCAGGATCAAATGTAAAATCCAATGTTTGTCTTTGAAAGCCCTTCACAGCTTCACCCTTCATAGTTTTCCAGACTATTTACTTGATTTCCCTCTATGTAGTCTTCAATCAGTTGGCATTAGTCTCTTTACTCTTCCTCAGGAAAGGCACTCGAACCCTGCATTTTCACTGGCTGTTTCTCATGCCTGGTATTTTCTCGCTTTTCAAAATCTCTGTCTCTTAGCTCTTCCAACATCTTCTAAATCCCAGATAAAATCCTGTCTTCTACAAGATGACTTTCCCAATCCCCCTCAATGTTAGTACCTTCCGTTTGTGATTATCTCCAATTTATCCTGTATGTCTTTTGTTTCTACATATCTGTTTGCATATTTTCTCCCCATTAAACCTCATTTTAAAATAATTATTTATTTGCATCTCCAGTGCTTACCACAGTGCCAGACACACACTGGGTGCTTAATAAATGATGGTTTTCTTGATTTAACTTGATGACTTTACTTGACACTTTTTGGCTGTGGACCAGTGGTATGTAATATCTCTTCACCCGGGGAAAGTAATGTTTGCACCATCTTCCTCACAAGGGCCCTTTCTTTGTCATAGACTAGAGCAAAGGAGGAGAAATTAGGGGATAATGAAGATGAGTTTTGAGGTATAGAACAGGAAAGCAGATGTTATACCTAAAACATTAGTAACATTGATTATAAAGTATTATTACATTCTGAGGTCAAATCAAAAGAATTAAGACAATTATTCTTTCAGGGAACAATTATTTTTTTATAAAATTTTATTTTTTCCAATTACACATAAAACAATTTTTAACAGTTGTTTTTTTAGGATTTTGAGTTCCAAATTCTCTTCTTCCCTTTCTGTCCTCCCTCCCTCATTGAGTAGGCAAACAATTTGATACAGGTTATATATGTGTAGTCATGCAAAACATATTTCCATATTGGTCTTGTTGTGAAAGAAAAGACAAAAAATCATGGGAAAAAAGAAAGTAAAAAATAGCATGCTTTGATATACATTCATACTCTTATCAATTCTTTCTCTGAAGGTGGAATAGCATTTTTCATCTTAAGTCCTTCAAGATTGTCTTGGATCATTATATTGCTAAGAATAGCTAAGTAATTCACAATTGATCATTGTACAATATTGCTATTACTGTGTACAATGTTCTCCTGGTTCTGCTGACTTCACTTTGCATTAGTTCATATAAGTCTTTCCAGGTTTTTCTGTTTGTCATTTCTTATAGCAAGATAGTATTCCTTCATAATCATATACTATAACTGTTCAGCCATTCCCCAATTGATGGGCACCACCTCAATTTCCAATTCTTTGCCACCACAAAAAGAGTTACTATAAATATTTTTGTACAAATAGGCCTTTTTCTCTTTTTTTCTCTTTGAACTACAGACCTGGTAGTAGTATTGCTGGGTCAAAGAGTATGTACCATTTTATAGCCTTTTGGGCATAGTTCCAAATTGCTTTCTAGAATGGTTAGATCAGTTCACAGCTCCACTAACAGTGCATTAGTGTCTCAGGAAACAATTATACAGATAATTGCTCCAGATCTTCATTTTGCTTTGCCCATAACCATAAGCCAAAAAAATATTTATTTAGATCTTGGCTCTAGGACTGGTTCTTCTACTCATTAGCTGTTTAACTCACATTGGATAAGTCATGTCACTTCTGGGAGCCTCAGATGTAATCATCTGCAAACCGGGAATAAGACCTGGCCTACTTCACAGAGAACTGAGTAGATCAAATTAGACAATGTATGAGAAAACACTTTGAAAACTCTAAATGCAATTCAAATGCATTATTATTATCATTATTTTAACAATTATTATTAATTGAGCAAACACAGGCTGCTCAGCAGTACTGCATTACATGCTAAATGGTACATAATAAGCTTTATACTAGGCGCATTCTCTCAATAACTCATAATATATGGTGGTGGCATAACAGCTTAATATTTCATTATGAAATGGGAGTGATGTGGCCACATCACAAACCTGCTTAAAAAGCTCAAGGATTGGGACAGCTAGGTGGTGGTGTGGATAAAGCACCAGTCCTGGATTCAGGAGGACCTGAGTTCAAATGTGACCTCAGACACTTTACACTTACTAGCTATGTGACCCTGGGCAAGTCACTTAACCCTCATTGCCCCACCCAAAACAAACAAACAAAAAAGCTCAAGGGACTTCCTCTTGTCTCTAGAATCACATGCAAACTCTTCACAACCTGGTTCCAGCCTACCTTAGCAACGTTATTATATGTTACTCCCCTTCACATACTGTATAGTCCAGTCAAACTGGCCTTTTTGCTGGTCCTTACACATGACATGTCATCTCCTGTCTCTATGCCTTTGCATGTCCCCATGAATTAGGTGCACTTCCTCCTCATCTCATAGAATCCTTGATTTTGTTCAAAGCTCTGCTCAAGTGTGACTTTCTACCGAAGATCTTTCCTGAATCCCCTTGGTACTAGTACTTCTACCTTCCCCATTACCCCTCATTACATTGAATATATTTTATGTTTATTTATATGTGTATGTTATTTCCCCTCATAGAATAGAAACTCCTTGAGGGCAGGGATCATTTCACTTTTGTCTTTGTGTCCCTGGCACCTAGCATAGCATCCAACTGTGCTTAAGTAATGTTCATTGATAGAAATAACTGCAATAGTTGGAACAATCAGAATTTATATAGTGCTTTCACAGAGTTTTTATGGGCCTTAAATACTTCAGAATTTCATCAATTTGTCAGTATTGGGCCTCCCTCCACTGACATAGATGAAATCCCTCTGTAAACGAGTAAATGGTCTTCAGGAGTTGCTGTGGCTGAACTATTGGTCACATTGGGGATGAACTGGTTGGTGAGCCTCTCTGAAATGTTAGGCTGGACTCCAGCAAAGCCGTAATGAGGAATATTTTCACACGGAGCAAAAAAAGTTGAGCATAGGTAGGGTGTGGGTGGAGAAAGGGATGGTGGTGATGGTGGTATGTGTAAATTTCCCAAGGTCATTCACTACTAAGCGGTGGGGCAGTGGAGGTGGCTAAGGGAATTGGGGATGTGTTCTTATCTGGTAGATCAGTGGGTTCCCATAATCACACCTATTATAAATCCAAATCCTCTGATTCCAAATTCATTGCTCTTCTGACTATTATCATATGACCCTGTGGGACAGATATGAAAACTGAGGCTGAGAAAGCCTCAGTCTTACCCAAGATGATACAGCTAGTGCATGGAAGAGTGAGCAAAGTAGCTCTATTCAAGTATTGGACATGCTGTCAGGGAGCGGGAAGTATTAGACTTATTCCATTTGGCCTTAAAGGGTAGAAGTAGGAGGATTGGGTTGAAATTCCAGAGAGGGAGATTTAGGCATAACCTAAGGGGAAAACTACTCAATATTTTGAGACATTGTTTTCAAATTCCAAAGAACAATAGACTGTCAGGAGGCGGTAGGCTCTGCCTCACTGAAGGTTATCAAACAAAGATTGAGCAGTGGTTGGGAATATTCTATCTAGAGGGATTTCTTCTTCAGGGACAGCTTCTAAAAGAGTGTTTGAGATTTTTGGTAATCCCTATATCATGAAAAGGTATCACAAAAGAACTTTAATGGAGAAACAGGACAGGGACTTTTAAATAGGGATAGGAGAAATGACACTAATATTAAGAAATTCAGGCTGGAGTATAGAGGATTTAAAGTGGGTTTAGGGGGATGCGGGAAGGGGAAAGACACCAGTGAAAGTTGGACCATGGGCGGGAGCCCTGTAAAGGAAACTTTCTGACCTTCACTCCCATAAGTGATTGGGAAGAAGGCAACCTTGCCAAAGTGGCATGACAGCGATGGAAACCTGGAGTGAAACAGCCTGCTGGTAGGATAATGGGGGCTATGAAGATGGCTTTTCCCATCTGTGGGTCAGCACCATACACCAAAGCCTGCTAACACCATGCAGTTCAGAGATCTGATCTTTAAAGCAAGAGAGATTCAGTTCATCACCTGGCACATACCTGAAGTTTTTCTAATTAAGGGGAAATCCATCAACCGAGGGACAGATGAACAAATTATGATATTTTTATAAGGTGGTTGGTTATTTTATTCTTTTTAATTTCCAGGGGCAGATGGCAGGGAAAAAGTATAAATGCTTGTTAATTGAAAAAAATAAATTCAAGTTTTAAAAAGATCTCCGATAGGAGAGGCTAGGTGGCGCAGTGGATAAAGCACTGGCCCTGGATTCAGGAGTACCTGAGTTCAAATCCAGTTTCAGACACTTGACACTTACTAGCTGTGTGACCCTGGGCAAGTCACTTAACCCCCATTGCCCCACCAAAAAAAAAAAAGATCTTTGATAGAAGTTAACCCCCTCCCCCAAGGTTTGTACGACATGATAGAGTTTATATTACAGTAACATAGCCTTCAGGAACTCAGGGTGATCCTCCTTGCTAAGGTGAGACATAGGTTAAAAAAAAAAACTGTAATGGGGCACTATGATTGAGATATTATGATAAGGCAAATTATTTGTTTTTTCTGTATGGCTTTTAAAATTTTTTATTTTAATTTTTGGGAGGAGGCAATCAAGGTTAAGTGACTTGCCCATGGTCACACAGCTAGTAAGTGTCTGGGGCCACATTTGAACTCAAGTTCTTCTGATTTCAGGACTACTGCTCTATCCACTGTGCCACCTACCTGCCCCTTCTGTATGTTTTTACAAGCAACATGCACATCTAGACATGCAATATATCCTTGCTGAATAAAGGAAGGAAGGAATGTATATAGTGTTTTACCTCTCATGCAGTAAAAACACCCTAACCAGATCTCTCTAGTAAATATTATCATTTTGCAAATAGGGAAACCAAAAAGTAGTTCTTACAATTAGATCAGTTTTTCTTAAGAACAACAAAACAAAGAATGGCTTTTTTAGAAATACAGTAAAATCTGGGTAATAATCTGACTAGTCAGGTATCTGATTGCAACTTTACAGGGGAGAAAATAGATCTTTAATGAAATAGAAAACTTCCAAGTATTCCTGATGAAAAGAACAGAGCTGTGTAGAAATTTTGAAATACAAATTCAGGAGTCAAGTGAAATAGAAAAAGGAAATATAAATGAGTAATCATAAGGGGTCACAGAGAAAGTTTAATAATACAGAGGATCTGGTGGTGGGTTTTTTTTGTTGTTGTTGTTTTAATTATCCCAACAACAAAAATAAAGAAAGAATAAGTAAAGGTGAGGGAAAAGAACACATTGTGGTGAGGGCAGGGAAGGAGAGAAAGGCCAGGGAAAATTATTTCACATAATTGGAGTATAAGTAAAAGATTATATGAACATGGAGAAAAGGGGGCAGAAGATATTTGAAACTCACTTTCATCTGAACTGGTTAAAGGTGGGAAGAATATATACACACAGAAAAATATATACCCACATAGAATTACACATTACTCAACAGGGAAATAGGAAGGAAAGAGGAGAAGGAAAAGAGGAAAATAAGAGGGAAGGTAAAAAGAGAGATAGCAAGCAAAAGCAGATTAGAACAAACCTCGAGCATTGTTGCTGAGCACACCCCACTCTTACCACCTTCTGCTTTATGAAGAAGAAGAAACTGATCAACCCAATGACCAACCAATGGATTTTCCTTAGGTCTTTTGGGTGGGGGTGTAAAAAGTAAGAAAGTTTAAGAAAAAACATCCTGGTCCCTCTCTTTAGGAAACCAGACTCTCCTAAGGTTGGACCTGGGTTCTCATATGAGCCCTAAGCTAGCAGTGTTTTAGAGGGAAAGTTGGGCACCCCAGCCTCCCTGGTAGCAACAGGATCTATTATTGTATTTACTTTATGAAAATCTTTTCAACAATCTGAAGGACCGTTTTCACACTAATAAAAACAATTCCTCCCCCACCAGGATAAAAACTGATTCACATCACCCCCCCTCCTTAAAGAAGAATATCTTGGCAAGACAATTCCAAAGGACTAGTGATGGAAAATGCTCTCCACATCCACATTTTTTGTTTGTTTCTTCTTTCTTGTGGTTTTTCCCTTTTGTTCTGATTCTTCTCTCACAACATGACTAATGTGGAAATATGTTTAACATGATTGTAATGTATAATCTATATCAGATTGCTTGCTGTCTTGGGGAGGGAAGGGAGAGAGGGAGAAAAATTTGGAACTCAAACCTTACAAAAATGAATGTTGAAAACTATTTTTATATGTAATTGGAAAAATAAAAACAAAATACTATTTAAAAAAGAAGAATATCTTGGATTTATGCTTTTTTCTCCAAAGTACCCAAAGTATGTTAATCTATACAGTGTGTCCATTCCCACTGATTTTCATAGATAATGTAAGACAAAGGTGTTATCTCCTTGCTTTTTGCAAAAGGAGAAGTTAAGGCTCAGAAAGGTTAAGATTCCATAGAATCTCAGCTGCACAACTCTTCAGACTGCTAGTCAGGTGTTTGCTGGGAAAACCTATTACCTGCTCCCCTGCCCTTGTCCTGTAAGAATATATTCACACGAACAATAAAGTGAGTTCTCATTCCAAAGGAGAGGTTCCTTCCGGCTTTCAACAGTGTTTTGGTTTCATCTGAGAGACACTGTGGTCTAGTGGCTAGACAGAGCCCTGATCCTGGAGCCAGATGAGTCCTGTGCAGGGTGAGGAAGCTGAGCCACAAGGTCACCAATGGTGTGTGACCTTGGGCTAATCAGTTGCCCTCTTGAGCCTTGATCAAATGTATAGTAACAAAATAAAAGGACTGGAGTCTGGCTCACTTTTTTTTTTTTTGTTAGTAAATAAATACTCCTTTCAAAGGAAATTAAAAGAGACAGCAAACAACACATTTATTTCAGCAACTCAGAGTCATAAATAGAAAAGAAAGCCAAGAAAAGTGAATACAAATGTGAGGATGGAAGATTAAGATACGAAGAGCAGCTCCGAAGAGACATCCCTTTCCCGTGGGCTTCATTACTGGAAGCTTGGTTTCATCTTCCTTTGTGCACAGGTCTGCTAGATTCCCACTAGGCAGGGCTGGAAGGCAATGACATTTGAAGTGCTGAATTAATCAATCATTCAACAGACATTTACTATTTGTCCCCTATGTGCCAGGCATTGTGCTAAGTGATGGGAGTATAGAGACAGAAAGGAATAGGGAGGCTAAGTTGAAGTGATTTCCTAGAAAGAATCCTTCTGCTTTCTAAACTTTCATATTTTAGTGGGGGACAGGGCATGGCATGGTACTTGGAATCAGGGAAGACAACTCCAAATGCTGCCTACTTATGTGAAACTGACAAGTTACTCAATTTCCTTACCCTTCAGTTTCCTCATTTGTAAAATGGAGATAATAATAGCACTGATCTCCAAATATTGTGGGCATCAAATGAAATGAGATCATGTATGGGAATGTTTTACAAACCTTTAAAAATGCAATCTAAATGTCAATTCATCGCTATCATACCTGTAAGATCTGAAATATTTTTATTTTTACTCAAAATGTTTGTTGGTGTAAGCTGTGCATTTACAACAAACAACAATTAAGCAACAAGAAAGTCTAAACACGGTGGAAAACATTAAGTCAGAATAGAAGGAAGGGAACAAACAGTATTATACCGAAAGTCCATTTTACCCAAATAACAATCAAATATATTAATGAGGAGAAATATATGCACACACACATACATATGCACAAATAGGGTTACTTTGCATGTCCTCCTAAATATACGTCTTAAACACTCACCTTTAGTTTTGTGGGGTTTATATAACATATACACACATATTTATGTATACACATTTGTATATTTGTATGTATACCTATGTGTATAAACATATACACACACACATATACTCAGGTGAATATGTGATCTCCTCGTCCACATGGATGGTCCCCCAATGACACCAATCACAACCCATTCACTACTACCCATTCTATGCAATATCACTTATTTTCACCACAGAAGATCCACCCAGTGTTCTGAGGGTTCTTTCTGATGACATTGTGAGGATATCAGTGGAACACTGGGCTGTCCATGTGACAAGTCCATCTTTATTTTTGAGCATACATTTTCCTGATGATAACCTTTACTTTTGTTTATTTGGTTTTTTTTTTTAATTCCTTATTCTTTACATATTGCAGTATGTACCTCTCAGGGCTACTAGGTGGTACAGTGGATAGAGCATTGTCCCTGGAGTCAGGAGGACCTGAGTTCAAATCTCATCTCAGACACTTATTAGCTGTGTGACCCTAGGCAAGTCACTTAACCTCAATTGCCTTAAAACATCCAGGGCCATCTCCAGTGATCCTGACATATGTCTTATCACTGACCCAGATGGTTTTGGAGGAGAAGGTGAGGTTGGTGAATTTGTACAGCATTCCCTCACTTAAATCCAATTCAGTGCAAGTCATGACATCATCTCCTGATGTCATGGTCCTCTTCAAGAATGAAGGACAAACGGGGCAGCTAGATGGCTCAGTGGATAGAGCACCGGCTCTGGATTCAGGAGTACCTGAGTTCAAATCCGGCCTCAGACACTTAATACTTACTAGCTGTGTGACACTGGGCAAGTCACTTAACCCCAATTGCCTTACCAAAAAAAGAAAAAGAATGAAGGACAAACAACAACCTCTCCGTTGTCCTGTGGGTGATGCTTTAATTCTTTGAAGATGTTTGAATTCCTGTATTCTGCAGCCATATTATACTGGTAGGATACAGTATTAAAAACATGGACTTTTATTTCTGGGAGAAATGTGATGTCATTAAAAGAGCTTTGTGATTTCCTAAAGGCAATCAGCCTACTTCCTTCTTCCTGCTTTATTCTGGGCCTAACTTATTATCCATTTGCATTGTCTGTCCCAGATACATACACACACAGGTACATTTACCAGTATATAGACAGGTAAATAGATAGACAAACAGAGAGAGAGACAGACAGACAAACAGAGACAGAGAGACAGAGAGAGATAGAGACAGAGATAGAGAGAGACAGAGGCAGAGACAGACAGACAGAGAGAGACAAAGACAGAGACAGAGAGCCAGAGAGAAAGAGACATAGAGAAAGAGACAGCGACAGAGAGATATGTTCTATTGATAGTCCATTCAACTGCCTTTTTTAACCTGGACAATAGACATTCTTCTTCTTCTTCTTCTTCTTCTTCTTCTTCTTCTTGGTGAGGCAATTGGGGTTCAGTGACTTGTCCAGGGTCACACAGCTAGTAAGTGTCAAGTGTCTGAGGCTGGATTTGAACTCAGGTCCTCCTGAATCCAGGGCCGGTGCTCTATCCACTGCGCCACCTAGCTGCCCCAATAGACATTCTTTATCCACTGTTCTCTTCTATGTGAATATTCAGCCAAATTATTTTAAGACATTCTGGGTCTCTTTCAGGAAGTTTTGCCCTCCATGCAAATAGCTTGCTGAAATATTCAGAAAGGAGTATATCAAGAACCTCACTTTCCTTAGGGAATCCTTCTTCAACT
Organism: Dromiciops gliroides; assembly: GCF_019393635.1. Classification (NCBI taxonomy): domain Eukaryota; kingdom Metazoa; phylum Chordata; class Mammalia; order Microbiotheria; family Microbiotheriidae; genus Dromiciops; species Dromiciops gliroides. The sequence continues at coordinate 159,141,970 of NC_057866.1, read as the reverse complement.
TAGACTCCATGCCATCTCTCCTCTGTCACAGGAGATCACATCGCATCACCTTTGGTGAGCACATGTGTGTATATAAAAACTTGTTCATATATACATTCATTTTTTAGCCTCACATGATGTTTACAATCCAGGATCACTGAACAAGTTTATTTTTATTGTTCTGTGTTTTAAGTTATTTTGGATGATTTTGATATATCGATGGGAGATACCTTGTTGAGCGGGAGAGTCTTCAAGGCAGTTATTTGTCCTTCCAAATAAACATATATATATATATATATATATGTATGTATATATATGTATATATGTATGTATACATATATATCCAACAAACAATAAGCATGGTGGGATCTTATATTCTCCATTCTGGTGAGTTAATTGTTGATACCAAAGGTGTAGTCTATAGTGGAATTTCGCTTATGAGAGTCTATTTCCTGCCAATATGCTTGATACATGTATAGCTGATGCTCATAAAATTTTTATATAGATGGGAAAATAAGGTATATAGGCCAGCAATTTATGATGTTCCTTTGGCTGTCTTTTTGGAGCATTAACAAGGTCTGTGTTCTTTTCCTATGTTTTTGATATCTTTCTCTCCTTCAGCTACCTTGTGTGTTAATGCTTCTGTGTCCTCACAATTGGGTCACCTCTTGTAAGGATCTCCTTTACATACATTTGCTTCAATCTAGATGTTTTTCCCTTCTTTTTTCTCCTTTGTGCCCTTTCTTCCTCTTCTTCCCTTCTTGTCAATGTGTATGCTATTCTACTTGTGCTGATCCCACTTTGCATCATTGACGATAATGACTGACATGTATATAGCACTTTATGTACATTTTTCTCATTCCATCCTCCCAATAACCCCGAGGAATAGTTGATATAGGTATTGTTATCCTCATTTTACAGATGAGGAGACTGAGGTTAAATGACTTCCCATACTCGCACAGTCAGTCAGTATCAGAAGCAAGAATCGAACCTGCCTCTCTCTCCTGATTCCCAGTCCAGCTCTCAGTCCATTCCACTGCTTCTCACAACACATCTTTCCAAATATGTGTTTTCACATGTATAACATATATTATAATTCTATTATATTTTGCTATACTAATGTGCCATGGTATATTCAACCATTCTCCTAACATTGACATAGAGGTTATTTCCAGGTTTGAGGGATTCCTGATAAAAAAACGATCAGTATTTTTAGATGGCTGGCTCCTTGTATATACTGATGATCCCTTTAGGACAAAATCGTAACCCTAGGAATATTGCAGGAATTGCTCAAAATATCTTAGCCTTGGAACTAGAAGGGACTTTATAGGTCATCTAGTCTAACACTTCTCATCTATGAAGAACCAGAGAGGTGAAGGGACTTTTCCAAATCACACAAGTGGCAGAATTAGAATTTGAATCCAAGTCTTCAACTTTGGAGTCAATGATTCCAAATTCAGCACTCTCTCCTTTGTATCACAGGGAAATGGTACCTTTTGCAATTCAAACTACAATTGGTCAAACTGGTCTCTAAGATGTTTGCATTCATGTCCAATAAGGGCTCTCTGGTCTTCTCTCCCAGAGCCATGCTGCTACATTTCTACCCAGCATCCTAGAGAGTAATTGAGGGAATGAAGTGCCTCTTCTTTCCTGCTGTCAGTTCAAGTTCCCATTGTTAGGGGCCTGATAACTAGCACCCAGATCTATTTATCTGCTTAATATTGAAGATTGGATTTTATTTCTATTTTATTTTTTTAATATTTTTTTTTTGGTGGGGCAATGCGGGTTAAGTGACTTGCCCAAGGTCCTACAGCTAGTAAATGTCAAGTGTCTGAGATCGGATTTGAACTCAAGTCCTTTTGAATCCAGGGCTGGTGCTTTGGGCACTGTGCCACCTAGTTGCCCCCAAGATTATCTTTTAAAACACAGTAGAAAACAAGTTATAAACTTTTCTTCTAATACCTCTGGGGCATAAACATCCCTACACCACCTTAGTCTTGTGGGGGGGGAGTAGACTTAAAACTTAGCTCAATTCCAACATAGTATCAATGCCACCAAGTCCCTGTCCAACATGCTGCTGTGTAAGGGACTTGAAGTTTCTCTCAAAGGTCACTCCTTACTCCAAAGAGTGTTGGGTTGGTTGTAATATCCAGTTTGTCTTCTAATTCCGATTCCTGTGGCTCATTCTCCTGACTTTTTGAAACTCCCAGGATTCATGAATCTACTCCCTTCACTGGACGCCATGAGAAAAGGAGTCACTGAAATACTCCAAAAGTAAATAAGACAAAGAATAAATAGCTAAAGCAGATCAATGCCTCCAAAGTCAATTGGAGCATCTCTACCCCTCTCCATCATATGGCTAGCTGACCCAGGAACTAATTATGGAATGTGTACACACATGTCACAGTCCATCTCTCCAAGGCACTTTTTTATACATCATAATTCTTCCCAAAGCAAATTTGCTAGCATCCTTCATGTAGAGAGAGCCAAGCAAAGTGATGGATGGAATCCATGCATGCAGCAGACCTCCACGACACAAGAGAAGCAAGTACCTATTCCCTGAAGCCCTACAAAAGTAAAATTTCCCTTTCCCCTGTTTTTGACAATTTAGTAGATACAGTAGCATTTCAAGTTTGTCTTCATGTTCATATCTGTGATTATTAAAAAATTTGATATTTTTTTCATAGCTCAAATTAAATCTTAAAGATATTTTTAAGATTTAGGTTCCAACATGAGTTTAAATTAGACAAAGGACTAGCTTCTGTAGGACATATCATCCTGTTACAGTGAAAGAGGACTGACCACTTTCATTTGCTCTCCAAATGAAGTCCAAATTTAATATGGTAATAGAGCTAGGCAAGAGAGAGGAAATTCATTTGCAAGGATCTATTGCCACCTACAGATTATTATTGTGAATTGCAAGTAGGCTATTTTATTTAGATTGATGATGATAGATATGTAAATAGATAGATATTATATATAATATTTTGCTTTTCATAGATTACACTTTAAAATAATTTTTAAAGTTTTGAGTTCCAAATTCCATCTTTCCCTTCCTCCTTTCTCTTACTCCACCCTGAGATGCTAAGCAATCTGATATGGTTTATACATGTGCAATAACAAAACATTTCATATTAGTTGTTTTGTACAAGACTCTAATTTTAAAAAAGAATGAAAGAAAGAAAGTGAAAATACCATGCTTCAATCTGTATCCAGATAGTACTAGTTCTTTCTCTGGAGGTGGTTAGCATGCTTCATCACGAGTTCTTTGAGACTGTCTTGGATCATTCATTGTATTGTTGAGAATAGCTTCATCGTATAGTATTGCTATTACTGTGCACATGTTCTCCTGGTTCTGCTCACTTCACTTTGCATCAGTTCATGTAAGTTTTTCCAGGCCTTTCTGAAATCACCTTGCTTGTCATTTCTTATAGGACAGTAATATTGCATCAAAATCATATACCACAGCTTGTTTAGCCATTCCCCAATTGATGGGCATCCTCTCAATTTCCAATTCTCATAGGCTGTATTTTCAATAATAAAATCATGTTATGAACATAGTGGCATATGTCATGTACCACAAAGAAAATAAAATTAAGACCAAGAGTTTTGTTGTTTTTTTAAAGAAATGAAATGAATACATTATTGTATAATGTATTTCAGCTAAGTTTGGTTTCAGAATAACATAGGATAACATTGTACATGATACCTTAGCACTAATTTTTTTAAATAATAAGCATTTTTATTTGAAGTTTTGAGTTTCACATTTTATGCCTCATTCCCTCCTTTCCTTCCCGCCTTCCTGAGGCAGTAAACAAATCAAATATAGGTTATAAATGCTTAGTACTGCTTTTAAACTAGTATTTAAAAGTGAATGCTAAGTTAAAAGACAAATAAAAGACAGGCAAGATGAGCAGACAGAGAAAGATGCAGACCATAAAAAGTTTCTTTAGTGACAAGGAAAATCGAGGTGCACCCTCAGAAGAGGATAGCAACATCAGGGCTCCTATATCCAAAAGTCTCCAAGAAAAATATGAATTGATCTTAGACCATAGAAGCGCTCAAAAAGGACTTTGAAGATAAAGTAAGAGAGGTAGAGGGAAAAGTAAGAGAGATAGAGGAAAAAATGGAAAGACAAATGAGAGTGATGAAGGAGGGTTATGAAGAACAGTTAATAGATTGAAAAGCCAAATTGGCCAAATGGAAAAGGAGATACAAAAGCTCTCTGAAGAAAAACATTGCTTAAAAATGAGGACTGAGCAAATAGAAGCAAATGACTTTATTAGAAATCGAGACATGGGGCAGCTAGGTGGCACAGTGGATAGAGCACCGGCCCTGGAGTCAGGAGGAGCTGAGTTCAAATCTGGCCTCAGACACTTAACACTTACTAGCTGTGTGACCCTGGGCAAGTCACTTAACCCCAATTGCCTCACTAAAAAAAAAAAAGAAAGAAATCGAGACACAATAAAGCAAATCCAAATGAATAAAAAATAGAGGGTAATGTGAAATATCTCCTTGGAAAATTGTTCTATGAGCAATTGTGAATGACTGGTGCTTAAGATTCTAATTTAAGGTGACCACACATTAGATTTTTTAGACATCACAGTTAGATTTTAAACGTCACACTATCCACCTCCAGAGAAAGAACTGATATTGATTGAACACAGACTGAAGCATGCTACTTTGCTTTCTTTTTTTTTACTTGAGTCTTTTTATATAAAATCACTAATATGGTAATGTTTTACATAATTTCACATGTATAACCTATATCAGATTGCTTACCACCTCAGGGAGGGGGAGGAGTGGGGAGGGAGGGAATGAGAGAGGGATAGAATTTGGAACTCCAAAGATCAAATAAATAAATAAATAAAGTGAATGCTAGGGCGGCACCTTAGGAATGAAACTTTGCATGAGCCACATAGGTCTTTATGTGATATTGGACAAAGGTACCCAAGGAAGATTATTTATCAAATTCTCTATCAGCCAAATCATTAATAGTATGTTCTGCTGGGCATTTTTCCTTCCATCTGAAATCCTCTGTGTGTATTGTTTGAGAAGAAATACAGCTGTCCCTGGTTCATTTATATTTAACTCATCAACATTGCTTGTTTAGGAAATATTTGAAGTCCAAGAAGCTCTAACATTATTTTCAAGTTTTTTTATTTCTCATTTGAAAAGAGAAGAAAGGTTTGGGTTGCTAATGGTAAGTGAAACTTGAACTACAAAGACTCTGGTCCAGTTTTGAAACTTGGAAGCCAGACATTTTTAAGTGAACAAAAAGCATAAACACCTTGTAATGGTTTCACATCTGGCATTTGGTACCAGCAGTCTGCCAGGATGGGATTTTTCTGAGCTCTGGTCCCACTCATGTGCTGTATTCAAGAACCCAGCAATTATTTCTGTCATGTATGGTTTTGGACAGGTTGTTTCAGGAATGTAGACCTTCATTTGTTGGGGACACAGCAGAATGAAAAGTCCTTAGTCTGAAGGATTCTATCAAATCTCCTTTGTGAGATTTAAAATTGGATATTAGATCATAAATCTCCCGTCTTTAACCTTTCCCTTAATTTATCTCCCAGACTAGTAAATGGAAGAATCTTCTGGTTTTCTAGTTAGAGCTTTTATTGTGTGGTAGTTCCCAGGTGATGTTGATTAGAGGGATAGGAAAGTAGAAATACAAAACAAATAGTCTTAAGTCTAAGCTTAGTCTATATTCCGTATAAAACTCACCAAAAGCCCAAGGCCACCTTTGGGGAGAGAGAGAGAGACCGAGTCAAGTGCGTGCTGCTAACTGCGAGCCGGGCCGAGTCAAACTCCAGTCAGCGTCTGTCTGTGCAGCGCAGCCAGGGAACCAGCAGAGCAGGAAAGAGAGCCCACTTCCCTTCTCTCCTTGCCTTTTAAGCTCACACCCCGGAAGTGGAGTGCTAGGCGGACTGGCGTGAGTAGCTCATGCAGTTGGTCTCCTCCCCGAAAGGGTGGTCCTTAAAAAAACTGGCGTCTCTCCATTATCGCTAACCGACTGTTAAAACTTTTTACCACATCTTTAACATGACTCTATGTTTTTAGTGTACTTATTTTGGAGTCTTTTACCTGAAAAAAAAGCCAACACTACATTTCCTTTCTTACCAGTGACTTGTAGGTCTTTTCTAGCAGTGAAACTAGAGGTTGACAAAAAGATGCTAATAAATATGTCTGGGATGAGATTAAATCTTATGGGTGTGTACAACCTTTTTGAAATTCCATAGAGGGAATGTCCCCTAAATCTTGGTGTAGTTTAAGCTTTAATAGCTTAAATAGATTTAATAGTTTAAAACTGCACTAAGACTTTTAGGACATAATCTATAGTTCACATTGTCTCACAGAGTCACTGATTTCTGTTTAGTCATTTTAAATTTTCAGTGAATCTGTTCCCTGGGTAGGGTTATGCACTTCTAGCACTAAGATGTTTATCGTTCTTTTGATTCTTTTTCCTAAAATGATATACAGTTTTCAATTTTTCCTCTAGAGCTCTCTTTTTGTTTAGAATATTTAAAAACCCCACCTTATTCCAAGATACTAGTAGACTTTGTGGTAAAGTTGTGGTTTTCTTTGAGGCTTTGTTTTTAAATGTTGTAGAGTTGTTTTCTCTTTTCCAGTTTATGTCTTGGGTGTCCCTGGAGCTATAATATTTCTTTATCATTGGTGTCTTCTTTTTCTCCAGTCTTATTTCCAGATTTGGGATTTTGTGTCAGAAGGGGGCTCCACGCGCTTACTTCTAGGAGGAAGAATGAGGCCTTGCTTAGGCTTGATCTTTTTTTTTTTTTAAATGTACTTTATTTTATTTTTTGCAGGGCAATGAGGGTTAAGTGACTTGCCCAGGGTCACACGGCTAGTAAGTATCAAGTGTCTGAGGCCAGATTTGAACTCAGGTCCTCCTGAATCCAGTGCTGGTGCTTTATCCACTGTGCCACCTAGCTGCCCCTAGGCTTGATCTTTATTATCTGGGGGTCTCACTACTGCTGCTTCTGGGCACTAAGCACTGTCATCTTCAAGGGGAAACTCAGGCCAGTGACTTATACCCTTTCAGATCCCTAAGAAGTCTCACCCTCAATGGTCCAACTGGCCCTTCCAGTCTGAGCTTGGCAGGCTTGGCAGTCAGAACAATGTAGCTGTAGGCTCCTCATAGCCAGGCTTTTACCTTATCTGTACTCCAATCTTGCTGCTTCAGCATACATAGTTACAAAGTCCAAGTTCCCTGTCTGTGATCTGAGGTCCTTGGTCAAGCTTTCAGTTTGGCCTCTTCTCTAGAGCCCACAGGCTTCTGCCTGTCTTTTTGTGTAGGAAGAGACTGAACTGGAAAAATACACTTCCCATAGTACAGCTAAGAGACACAACTCTTTTTGAATAGTCACCAGCTCTTAATCGTTCCACCATCTTAGACAGAAGTCAAATCCATGTATGTTTCAAATCTATCTTTAAGGCTTGTATTCAGTAAAAGGAATGTGAGTACTCACTGGGTAATGACTGAACAAACTGAGGTATATGAAATAGTGGAATATTATTGGGCTGTGAGAAGTGACAAATTAGAGGAATCCAGAGAATGTTGGTTTCTATGAACTGATTGAGAGTGAAGGAAATAGAAGCAGGAAAACAAATTATATAGAGACCACAGTACTGTAAAGTAAAATAGCATTGAAAAGTTTCAGAACTCTTATTAATGCAGAAGCCAATCATGACTTCATAAGTCTCATGAAGTATGTCTCCAGCACACTTTTCTCAAAGTGTACAAAGCCATGCTTGGCAATTAGGAAATGCTTAAGTTTCTTTCAAAATGTATTTTATCTTAATTGATGCTGTTTGTTCTTATATTGCACTCACTTCTGTTGTAATAAAGATTTTAAAAGTTCAGCAAAACCAACCAGCATATTAAACACAGTGCACTGACTTCATATGTATAATGGGTATTTTATTTTTTGCTTTCTCAATGGATGGGAAAGGAGGTAGAGGGAGGGAGAGAATTTGGAACTGAAAATTTAAAAGAAAATGAAAGGTTGGTGTACTGTAGGTGAGAAATGAGGTTTGCAATGTCAGATATGGCCAAAGGGTTGGTCTGTTTTGCATAACTTCCTTGTAGCCAGAAAGGTTTCTATTTGGGAAAAGGGAGGAGAAAGGAATTGAAATGATTAAGAGCATCAAAAACATACCCACAAAAAGAGAGCCATATATAGGAGCTTGTGTGTTCAGTAATAGTTCTTCTCTTCTCTCTGTCACAGTATCCTGGCAGGAAGGATTGGTTTCCACAGTGACACCTGAATATCTCAAAATCCCTTAAATTGTTCTTAGGTTGCAACATATCATTCAGAACTCTGGATGAACTTGCTTCCATTCTCAGGATCACTGATTTAGAGCAAGAGGGACCTCAGAATCCATCTAGTCCAACCACCCTTGTGTTTACAGATGAGGAAACTGAGGTCCAGAGAGACCAAGTGGTTTCTCAAAGATCACAACAGTAATAAGTGGCAGAGGAATGATTTAAACCTATGGCTCCAAATGTAGTGTTTTTTCTTCTGTAGCATACATACTGTGGCTACTTTTAAAATAGAATGGACAGGGGGCAGCTAGGTGGCGCAGTGGATAAAGCACAGGTCCTGGAGTCAGGAGGACCTGAGTTCAAATGTGACCTCAGGCACTTGACACTTACTAGCTGTGTGACCCTGGGAAAGTCACTTAACCCTCACTGCCCTGCGAAAAAGACAAAAAACAAACAAACAAAAAACCAATAAAATAGATTGGACGTATAGAAAAGGCAACCTAGGAAAATATTTATCCATAGGAGTCTTCTTGCACTGAGCAATACAATATGGAAAAATTCTTATTGGGTAGGTTCATTTGCTACTTCTTTCACTTTAAGTCCCTCTCCCCTTTCACTTTGTGTTTTCAGAAAGATGTGATGATTTATATTGCCCTGATTGCCTGATTATGGTGGAGAAGGAATAGCTAGTGTTTATACACAGTGTTTGGTCCTACTACATAATATTTTCCTTGTAAACAGAGATCTTTGTCAACTTTTTGGTTTGGCTAAGGATGACCGAGATCCATTTGAATATCTCTTTCTGTTGCCAGAATTGTGGGAACATGTTTCCCAAAGACAAAAATGAATCCATTAGCCAATTTTCTTTTTTTATTTCAGTAATAATCATTTTTTAAAATGCATTGAGTTAGAGCTCAGGAAATAAGAATAATACAGATTTATTTATCATTAGAGTTTATGATGGTAAAAATGATCTTTTAAGGAAAAGAAAATGTCACTGAATTTTGTGTTCCCTCTCCCCAATCTCAACCCTTTTTGGAATGATTATTTATATATTGGGGAAGAGGTCTGAAGTGCATGTGAGTGTGTTTGAAAGGCAAGACCCACATGTGAAAACCTCCTCATTTGAAGGTAAGTTTAAACTGTCCTAAATGGGATTTTTTTTTTGCGTTTGATGCAGGGTTGATCATTTGCATATTAGTATCCATATGTGAGTCATGGTATATATTGCTATAAACAAAAGCATTTTCTGGCATATACTCTCATGAACATCCCTTATTTTCCAAGATAGTTCATTCTAAAGAGATGATAGACATAAACCACAAAGAGAGAAAGAAAGCTATATTCACAGCATCATTTTTTGAAGTAGCAAAAAACTGAAACAAAGTGGGTGTCCATTGACTGAGGGAGAGTTATACAAAGTGTGATATATAAATGCCATATATTATGATTGCTCCATAAAAATGATGAATAGAAGGTATTCAAAGAAACATGGAAAGACTTATATGACACAGAATGAAGTAAGCAGAATCCGGAAAATGACATATACAATGTAAATGGAAAGAAGAATAAAACAAAGTTGAAGATTCTACAGAAACAATGTCCAAAGTTGCCCTTGGAAGAGAGATGAGCAAATGTTTTACTCTCCTTTCAGTGAAGAGTTGGTACAATATGATGAGTATGCTGCTATATGCTGATATGTTGTTTGGTTCTGATGAACTTTTAAAATCTTTATCATAACAGATAACCAAGTAGGGGAAGGTGAAGGGGTAGATTCAGAAGTGAGTGCAGGGGGCAGCTAGGTGGTGCAGTGGATAAAGCACTGGCCCTGGATTCAGGAGGACCTGAGTTCAAATCTGGTCTCAGAGACTTGATACTTACTAGCTGTGTGACCTTGGAAAAGTCATTTAACCCTCATTGCCCTGCCCCCCCAAAAAAGAAAGAAGGGAGTGCAATATAAGTACAAAAGGCATCAATTAAGATAAAAATAAATTTTGAAAGAAACTAAGCATTGACTAATTACAATGACCAAGTACATGTCAAAAAAGTATACCTCTCTCCTTTCCTTAAAGGGACAATTGGCATGGAATGCTATTAGACATGGTCAATGTATTGTTTGATTTTGCCAAACTGTTTATCTTCTTTACCTTTGTTATAAGGAGAGGCTTGTTGGATAGAGAGGGAGGAAATAATAACACAATAATAAGAAACATCTAGGTGGTACAGAGGATAGAACACTTTACCAGGAGTCAGGAAAACTTCAGTTCAAATATTGCCTCGGATACTTACTAGCTGTGTGACCCTGGGCAAGTCACAACCCTCATTGCCCCACAAAATAAATAAATAAAGCAAAGAAACAGATAGATAGACAGACAGACAGACAGACAGATAGATAGATAAATGAATGAATAAATAAATAGTTGTAGTAGTAGTAGGGCGACCATGGATCAGCGCCTTGAAGAGCCACAGGCCACAATGTGGCTGTGCAGTCCGATATGGGAGCTGCAGCTCCTGCCGCAATGAGGACATCGGAAAATTGCGCTCTCTGTTGCCCTTTGGTTCCTGCATCTCATTAGTTTTTCTTCCTCCCGAGCTTGAAGGCCCATCTCAGCTGCGCGCAAGCTGCTTCTGAGTACTGAACTACATCGGGCGCGGTCCTTGGCCATCTCCTCCCAGCTGCTGGTGTCTATTCCCAGAGCCCTCAGGTCTCGCTTGCATACATCTCTGTAGTGAAGCTGGGGGCGTCCAGCAGGTTTTTGGCCTAAGGCCAACTCACCATAGAGTAGGTCTTTAGGAATGTGCCCGTCCTGCATGTGGTGCACATGACCGAGCCAGCACAGCCATCTTTGTTTCAGTAGCGTGTAGATGCTTGGAAGTTGCGAGCATTGGAGCACTTCTGTGTTGGTGATCCTATCTGACCAAGATATGCCAAGGATGCGCCGAAGGCAGCGCATGTGGAAGCTATTAAGCTTCTTCTCTTGTCTAGTATGCATAGTCCATGTTTCGCTACCATACAGTAAGGTACTCAGGATGCATGCTCTGTAGACAGCAAATTTGGTTCGTCTTGTCAGTTTACTGTTTTCCCAAACACGCTTGGCAAGCTTAGCCATGGTTGAAGTAGCTCTCCCAATCCTCTGATTGATCTCAGAATCAAGTGACAAATTTTCACTGACAATACAGCCAAGATACGAGAATTGGTTTACGACATACAACGGGTAGCTACCGATGTGTATCAATGGAGGCGACATAGCACTCTGACACATGACTTTTGTCTTTTTAAGATTTGTGGTTAGGCCAAAGTCCGTGCAAACTTGAGAGAAGCAATCCATCAAGGTCTGCAATTCACACTCTGAGTGACAGGCAAGTGCGACATCATCAGCGAAAAGCGGGTCTCTAATAAATAAACAAACAAACAAACAAATAAATAAATAGACTAAAAGATACCAAACAAATCAAAGAAATGCCTATCAGTTGGGGAATGGCTAAACAAGCTGTGGTATATGATGGTGATGGAATATTTTTGTGCCATAATAATGACAAGCAGGATGATTTCAGAAAGGCCTGTATGAACTGATGTATAGTGAAGTGAACAGAATCAGGAGAATGTTGTGCACAGTGACAACAATATTGTTTGATGAAGAATTGTGAATGACTTGACTATTCTCAGCAATACAACAATCCAAGACAATTCCAAATGGACTAAAGGACTCCAAAGAAAGAACTAATATTGACTGAACACAGACTGAATTATTTTTCACTTTCTTTCATTTTTTCCCTTTTATTCAAGTTTTCTTATAGAAAATGACTACTATGGTAATATTTTACATAATTGCACATGCATAACCTATATCTGATTTCTTACCTCCTCAGGGAAGGGGAAGAGGAGGGAGGGAGGGAAGGAGGGATAGAATTTGGAGCTCAAAACTTTAAATAAAAATGTTTATTTTTTTAAAAAGATACCAAACAGAACAATTTGGAACTATGCCCAAAGGGCTATAAAACTGTGCATACCCTTTGAACCAGCGATACCACTATTAGGTCTTTATCCCAAAAAAGGTCATTAAAAAAAGGAAAAAGGACCCACATGTACAAAAATATTTATAGCTGCTCTTTTTGTGGTGGCGAGGAATTGGAAGTTGAGGGGATGCCCATCAATTGGGGAATGGCTAAACAAGCTGTGGTATATGAATGTAATAGAATACTATTGTGCCGTAAGAAACGATGTGCAGGCAGATTTCAGGAAAACCTGGAAAGACTTACATGAACTGATGCTGAGTGAAATGAGCAGAAACAGGAGAACATTGTACACAGTATCAACAACATTATGTGATGATCAACTGTGATAGACTTAACTCTTTTCAGCAGGAGAATTCCAAAGGACTCATGATGGAAAATACTCTCCACGTCCAGAAAAAAAAGAACTATGGAATGTGGATGCAGATTAAACCATACTGTTTTTACTTTTTTTGTTTTTTGAGGTTTTTGTTCTGATTCTTCTTTCACAACATGACCAATGCAGAAATACGTTTAATGTGATTGTACATATATAACATATCAGATTGCTTGCTGTCTTGGGGAGGGTGGAGGGAAGGGAGGGAGTGAGAAAAATTTGGAACTAGAAAACTTATAAAAACACATGTTGAAAACTATCTCTACATGTAACTAGAAAATAATAAAATACTTTTATGATTTAAAAAAGATACTAAACATGATATATTATAGGCTACCTTTAAGAAACCTTTGGGGCAGCTAGGTAGCACAGTGGATAAAGCACTGACCCTGGATTCAGGAGGACCTGAGTTAAAATCCAACCTCAGACACTTGACATTTACTAGCTGTGTGACCCTGGGCAAGTCACTTAACCCTCATTGCCCCACAAAAAAACCAAAACAAAATAAAACAACAAAAAAAGAAACCTTTAAAGTTTAGTTAATCTTATCCTTGACATTTCTTCTTTGGTGGTGGGGAGATTGCAAGTTGGCTTTTGAATTTTTGATGTATTACAAAGATTTCAGTCTAAAGCAATGAGAACAACAAAATTTGGTTCAATGAAAAAAATAAGTCAAACAAGTTATGTGACATTATGTAGACAAGACCTAACTAAGCAATGCAGTTATTTTCAACTAGTTATTTTAGCAATGGAAACACCACCCATATAAACCTCTTAAATTGTTCTGACTACTATTAGTCAATAAGGCCACATTTGTTGATTTTCAATTTGTATCCAAAACATCTGTGTTTTTTTTAAAAAGTATATATTAAATTAATCTAGTAGTCTAATGTTCAATAAACCCGAAGTGCTCAGCTACAGGTGTTAAGGAATGTTTGACAAAAACTGCTGGCAAAATTGGACAGCAATATGGAAGAAATTAGTTTTGGACCAACACCATATGACACATACAAAGATGAGTTTCAAATTAATAAATGACCTAGATATAAAAAGTTCACATCATATACAAATTAATGTAACAAGGAAGGAATTACCTTTCATATCTATAGATAGGAAAAAAGTTCATGAACAAATAGGAAGTAGAGAGGCACACAGAAGATAAAAGACATTTTTTTCATGTAAATTTTTAAATGTCCAGAAACAAATTAAATACAGCTAAGATTAGAAGTGAAACAGTCAACTGGGGGAAAAAAAAATCTTTGTAGCAAGTTTCTCTGATAAGGGTTTCACTTCCAAGTAATATAAAGAAATAATTTGAATTTATAAGAATAAGTCATTCCCCAATAGCCATATGGTGAAAAGATATGAAATTAGTTTTTAAGGGAAGAAATTCAAGCCATCTACTCTCAGTTAAAAAAAATTGCTCCAAATCACCAATAACCAGAGAAATTAAAATTAAAACAACTCTGAGGTATCACCTCACACTCATCAGATTGGCAAAATTGACCAAAAAAAAAAAGAAAGAAATAAAATGATAAATGTTGGAGGAACTATGGGAAAACTGATACAAGTGATGCATTACTGATTGGAGCTGGTTTCTCCAGCCATTCTGGAAAGTAACTTGATACTGTGAGAAATAATTATTAATAATCGATATCTTGGGGGACCCAGTAATCTCCCCTTCTTTCTTAGTCCTTTCTCTCTGCCTCTACCCCCTATCCCCACCCCCACTTCAAAGTCTAGTTTTCCTTGAGAGATTACATCAAATCTCTTCATCTGGGTCAAACCCAACCCAAGTTTACAAATAATCTTGGGTAGAGTCAGACTCCTTTGTCTAGATAGCCCAAGGACTTTACTGATGGTATTTGGCTTGCACAACTACACCTAGGTGGAAACTATTTTGCTCTGATCAGCTCAGATTGGGGGGGTCTAACATTCTTTCTCTTATGTTATTACCAAAAGTTGAGTGACCTGAGTCACATATCCCTGGACTTCATTTTAATATAACCCACCTTCAATCATGTCAACCAATTAGATTTGATTGCTATTAACCAATTGGATTTGATTGCTATGCAATGGACCTCCTACAGTTAGAAAGGTATATAAACTGAGAACTCAGCACCACTATTAGGGTCTTTGGTCTGAGAGAGCTGGCCTGATACACCTCCTTTTATCAATAACCTGCTGGCATATTAACAAAATCATTAAATTACCCCAAAACTATGTCTCTCATAAAGTTTAAAAACTGGACATACCCTTTAACCTAGTGATATCACCACTAAGCCTATATCCCAAGGAGATTTAAAAAAAAAAAGGGAAAAGATCCAATATGTGCAAAATACTTTCAGAAGCTCTTTTTGTAGTAGCAAAGAACTGGAAAATAAGGAGATGCTCTTTGACTGGGTAACATGCACAAGTTATGCTATAAATACGTAACAGAATATTACTGATATTATTGCGCTTTAAGAAATGAAAAAAGACAGTTTCAGAGAAAACTGAACTGAAGCAGAGAGAGATAAGTAGAACCAGGAGAACAATTTACGCTATAACATCAACATTGTAAAAAACAAACCAACAAACAAAGCCAAAACAAAACACTTTGAAAGACTGAAGACCCCTAATCAATGCAATAATCAGACATGATTTTAGAGGATGGATACCAAAGAGGTGATATACTAATATACAGAATTAGAAACATAATTTTTGGATCTGGCCAACATGGGAGTTAACTTTGCTTGTGCTTATTTGTTACAAGGGTACTTCTTTTTCTTTTTCCCTGATAGGGGAAGGTGGGATGGAGGGAAAATAAAAGCTTGATCATTGAAAATAATGTAATTTTAAAAAAATGTTTATTAAGGGGCAGCTAGGTGGTGCAGTGGATAGAGCACCAGCCCTGGATTCAGGAGGACCTGAGTTCAAATCCGGCCTCAGGCACTTGACACTTACTAGCTGGGTGACCCTGGGCAAGTCACTTAACCCCCAATTGCCTCACCAAAAAAAAATGTATATTAAATGTAACTTGATGGTAACAAAAGTATCTTCTTAACTTGTGCCCACTTCTGAACTTTAAAAATTTTCTTCTATGTGTTTTAAAATATTTTATTGATGGCCTTTTCTTCCTTTTTTTCTTTTTGTAATCTCTATTATTAACCACTGATTCCCTCCCCTCTAAGTATCTTCTTAACTAATTCATGAGCTGCATTTGATACACGTGTGTGTGTGGTGCGCGCTCACACACACACACACACACACACACACACACACAAAATAGGCTACTGTATTTTTCTAGCAAATGAAGATTGAAACAGAACATTTGCTCCAGAGACAAGTGAACAACTACTAAAGGCCTTAATTTAAAGAGTCCATTATCAATCCTTCTCTGAAAAATAAGACTAGTTTTAACTGGTTATTGATTTTATTTCAGAGTTGCATTGCAAGGCGTCTTTTCTCTTTACTGCAAAACAGAACAGCATCAGAGGTAAATCACCAGGGAGCTGACATGATGGCGAGCAGCCAGATTCTTGACACCAACAACTTTTGCATTAACCACTCCATTAAATACCTAGAAGGCACCATCTCAAATGGTCCTCTGATGGAAGGGAGGAGGTGCAATTCTCACTTAGAAAAACCAACACGAGAAAGATGATGCTTTCCAGATAAAGTTCTAAAGAATCATACTATTATTATTTAAACCTTTTTTTTCCACTCTTGATTTTCAGTTAATTGTTCTATCTGCAGTTGTTTCCTGCACCTAAACGTTGAGACGTAGATCGTTCAATAGATTTAATGCTGAAAGGGAACTCAAAGATCAAGTCCAACCCCCTCATTTTACAAATGAGGAAAACGAGGCCTTGAGAATTAAAGACCAAGGCCACACAGCTAGCACATCTCTGCCGCAGGATTTGTACCCAGTTCTTCTTGGTTCTATCCATTATGCCATACTGCAGAACCCATGGTCTAATATTAATATTCTTTTGATTTACATCATTACAATATACCACTTGAGTATTTCTGAGGTGCCACTTGTAGAAATAAGTACATAATATTATCTATTATACTAATGTAATATATCAAGAAGAAAATCATTAACTTCTTTTCTCCCACTTCCCTGAAGCCTCACCCATCAATAAACCAACCAAACACAGGCTTATCAGGTACCTTTTACATTCTTAACATTATATTGGGCGCTGTGGCATCAAAATCATCATGATCATAAAAATAACTGACATTTATAGAATGCTTTCAAGTCTTATGTACATTGTCATATCCAGTACCATTATCTTCATTTTACCAAGGAGGAAACTGAGGCTTATGGGGGGAAGTAATTTGCCCCTCATTGCACAGACAGATGTGTCAAAATCAAGATTTGACCACTGGTCTTCCTAACTCCAAGTGCTATATGCCAATAACTACATCATGGCATTTAAGACATTATACCCGGTGCAGTGGATAAAGCATTGGCCCTGGATTCAGAAGGACCTGAGTTCAAATCTGGCCTCAGATACTTGACACTTATTAGCTGTGTGACCCTGGGCAAGTCACTTAACCCTCATTGCCCTGCAAAAAACAAAAAAACAAAACAAAAGACATTATACCCACCCAAAAGGAGATTATAACCTCACTGGAGAAAGGAGAATTCTTCACGATACACTTGGTGAATGGTTGCTTCCAAATCCAGGTAGTGTGGGATAGTTGAGGAAACACAAGACTGGAAGTCAGAAGACCCAGATCTGGAATTAAGTACTTGCGTGGCAAGTCACTTTCCCTTTTCTAGGTCTCAGTCTCCTCATCTGTAAAATAAGAAGGTTGAACTAGATCATCTCCAAGGTCTCTTCCAGCTCTGACATTCTGTAATTTAACAAACATGATAAACTCATTTGATAGAGTGTTAAATTGGGTCATATGACAACTGAGAACCATGGCTGTGGATAAGCAGAGCAGAGAATGGAGATGAGAAGTTTAACATTTTATCCAGTTTGGTTCCATGCCTGCAAAGAATGACTCAAAGACCAAGGTTTCAGATAAAACATTCCTTTAATAGAAACATGTGCGGCAATCCTGGGGTAAAAGCAATCCCCAAGGCAGTAAATAACAATCTAGGAGGGGAAAAGTCTATAAAGGTTGCAGGCAAGGAGATAAAAGTAGGGAGGAAAGACATTCTCTGGAAGCACTCCAACAAAATCCTGAAATTGTTTTTCTAGCTTTATAAATTATGTGTGTGTATAGGCACGTATGTATGCATGTGCTTATATATATGTACGTGCCTGTACATGTACACAGGTATGTGTCTGCACATGTATGCCTGTGTAGAGATACCCATATGTATATGTATATTGCACATGTACACATATGTGTGTGCGTGTAGTGCTATGTAATATAAAGGCATGATTGGTCCACATGTTATATATAGGCTACCACATCTCCAACAGTGACTGGAATTTCTACCTTTCTGGGGAGCAGGAAAAGGGTCCTGTTGGTGCAGCCAGTAGCCTATTAAAAAAGAGACAGGCAGAATCAAAGACTCCTGTGGCTGGGTGCTTTCTCCATCATTCTTTTATACCCAAGAGGAGCTTCAGAACAAAATTATACCCCTCTACCCCATATCAAACATCTCATTGTTTAGGGGCATGATTCTTTTGGAGTTCAGGATAAATGCTACTTCCTCTGTTCCTTCTCAAGGAGAAAGTAACAGTTAACTTAATCTCATCAGTTTAGTTCCTTCCTACCAAATACTGTTTACACAAAAGACCGTCACAAATAGCTATTAAACTTCTTTATCAAAGCAAACAGAAATTGGGGAAGTTATATAGATTAGAAAAGACTATAAAATATGTGAGTAAATGAGCTCACCAACAGGGACCAAGATAAGATTTCAGCTCGACCAAAGCTAGATCTCACTAAATGGGTGCTCTTAGCAAGCTCTAGGGTTGGAGGTGCTGAGAAACAAAGGCCTGGCTTTGCCACATGTCTTAGCTTCAGGGAAATCTCTTATGTACCATTCAGAGGTTCGGGTTTCCTTCTCTCAATCCATCTCTTTCCACTTCTCTCCTGAACTCTTTCCTAAGTGGTAAAAGCTCAAAGGTCTCTTAATCAATTAGCCGTCACATTTCCTCCCTCACTCCACTCACTAGTGGACTTTCCCATACCCATCCCACACACCACTGGACTGTCCCTCAGGCAACTGTCCATCTTAGAAAGGAGTAGGGGCTAAATCTTCCTTGCCCAAAGGGCCCACAACTGGGTCCCACATTAATCTGCCTGGGGGTAAAATTAATTCCAAATGACCTTGGTCTGAGTCACAACATCTAGCCTTAGTATAGCCCTAGTTGTTATGGGAGTGTAGGGGTTAATTCATGCCTCCCAGTTCCACTAATACCTTGGCCTACAACACAATTGATCACAAATCATTCCCAAATCAGTTTGCACTTTTTAAAAATCACATTTCTTTTATATCTCCCTTAGCACCCAGTATAATCCTAAACATAGAGTAGAAATTTAATAAGAGATTGATTGAATACAGGAGAGTAGTTCTTGTTTTGGTGCATAAAAATGAGATATAGAAGACAACAGGTATACAGAAGGAAGAGTCTAGTACCATTTGGAAATTGAATTTACTCCCACCCTGAGCAAATGCAATTCACTAATCATGCTCCATTTTTCATACCTCAAATATACACGGAGAAAAAAGATGATACACAGTGCCTTTGGAAACACTGCCAACTCTCTAGGGGTAAATAAACTAAGTAAAAGGAACAGCAGGATTTTACAAACCTCTCCTCTCAGAAAAGAGGGGAAAGACTACAGGTGCTGAATGAGGCATATGGTCAATATATCAGTTTGCTTTGTTTTATTGTCCTTCATTACAGGAGTTGTAGGGTCAGTGGTATCGGGACATTATGTAGCACTATAAAAAATTAAAAGAAGTACCAACAAAACTTTTTTTTCTTTAAAAACAGAGGAATTATCCAACTGAGTCAAAGATTTTTTGGTTAAAAAAAGAGAGAAGTAAAAAAGCACTGGGTATGGAAATGTGGGAATCTCTTACTTTGGACTAAGAACTTGAGAGAGTAAATTATTATGTGCCCTACATCTCTCCTAGTGCATCAGGAAGTTGCCAACTTTACTCAGTAACGAAATTTGGTTAGAGGAATACTGAGTACCTTTCCTACACAACAGGAAAAACCTCAAATGTCTATACTTACAAGGTCGTTCCTCTGCTCAGGAGAACTAATATGTATAGTCGCTGTGTAGTATGGGCATTATAAAAAATGGACGCTGTGAAATGAGAGGAATAAAAAGTAGATTCCATGCTGGTAAGCTCTCTAATGTAGCCGATCAATATATTCCCCCTCTCCCAATTTGTTTTAATTCCCCCCTCTCAATTTTTCTAAATGCAATGGATTTCTTCTTTCAGTTGTTCATCTGATTCTCCTCCTACTTATGACAAAGGATGGATTTAAAACAGATAACACAGTGGGGACCAAAACATGGTTGGCTCGGACTACAATCTGTAATGAGAGACAGACAGAGACAGTGACAGAGAGACAAAAAAAGATAGAGTCAGAAAGGCAGAGGGAAGTAGAGAGGCTCATAGAGACACAGAGACATATAGAAAGAAAGAGGCAGAGATAGAAGGATGGAGGGAGAGAGAGCAGAAGAGAGACAAAGACAGAGAGAATTCATTGTATGGTGTCAGATGTGAATTTGTAAAATTCAGTTATATTTTACATTCAAAGAAAACTTACTATGCAGTTTGTATTCCAGCTGAATACTAAGGTTTGGCTTTTTATGTCATGACTGTGTTGGTGAAAAGGCTATGATGAAAACCATGACTTTGCCTGGGAAATGATCACATTATAGTATTTTCTCATTTATTTTTTCCATATAAATTTTAAAAATACTTTGGCCTTGGATGTGAAATCTATCACAAGGACTGCAACTTGATCTTGAGTGTGCTCCGGTAGCATTAGTTCTTCAACAAAGAAGCCAGTGTTGATTCCCTAAGAACCTGTAGCCATCTACCACTCTGTAGAGAATAGGCATATGATTGGAGAAAGGGAAGCAGGGGGCTTTGGGGATGGCATAAAGCCAGACAGTTGTCTTGACAGTACCTCAAATGAGGTATGAATGCCATATTTTAAGTTCAGTAGGACATTCTACCTGGAGAGGCAAAGATGTGGCCAAACTGTAGTACCTTAACTTCACTGACTCTAGACCAAAGGGGTGAAGCTGTAGAGATAGGACTGTATACACGTCCCATAGTATGTACTTAATGCTAGTTGACTGACTGTCTTCCTGAAGGGAAAAATGGAATCAATCTTATTTACCTTTGTCTCTATGCCAGGACCATGCATTGCTCATAACAACACTTAATAAATATTGATTGACTGGATAAAAGATGAAAAAAAAGGGAAAATAATGACCCCGATGATGACATAATTTTCCCACTCTGCTGCTTCCTGCTACAAGGTACTGGTCTGTTGGTCCTGTTATTACATAACAAGGTATAGAGGGAGCAAAAAAATCAGTTCATACTCAAACATTCCAGGCAGTATTGATTGATTAGGATGATCCTCTAGTAGAAAGAGCTTTGAACTTGGAATCAGGAAGACGCGATTTCGAATTCTGACTCAGGTATTTACCAGCTGTGAGACCCTCGGGCGGCCTATGACTTCTCTCAGTCTCCATTTTGTTACTTTAGAATGAGGATAATAAGCATGAGATAACATATGTAAAGTGCTTTGCAAACTTCAAAGTGTTATTTTTATCATTATCATCATTATTGCCCATTTTCTTGCCTATGTTACTCTTTGGTCCTGTATTCCTGCTTGTGATATATTGCAGCAAAGAGAAGCAGTAAAATATTAGCGTTAAGGGAATGTAGTGTAAACTTTCTCTTGCTGTGCCATGAGATGCCAAGATCAATATTTTACTTTGAGTCAAGGAGATATCCTCTTTGAGGCTTAATGTTTCCCAACCCAATTAGACAGTATAGCTATTTTAGTAATCCACCTCACTCCCTAATACACAAATGCCCAATCTTTGCCTCCTAAATGAAAATGGGGAAGCTCAAACGCATTAAAAATAATGCCAGGGACCCATAGGTACAAAAATTTTTATAGTAGCATTTGTTGTTGTTGTTGTAAGAAAGATATGGAAATAAGGTAGATGCCCATAAATTAGGGAATGGATGAATAAATGATGGTGTATTCATGTAATGGAATACAATTGTGCCATAAGATGACAAAAGGGATTGATTCAGAGAAACCTGGGAAGATTTGTTTCAACTGATACAGAGTGAAGTGAGCAGAACTAGGAGAATAATTTATACAATGACTACAATACTGTAAAGGAAAACAACTTTGAAAGATTTAGAATTCTGATCAATGTTCTAGAGGACTGAATATAGAAAATGCTGCCTGCCTCTAGAACAAGAGGCAATAGATTAAATATGCAGAATGAAACACATTTTTGGACATGGCTAGTATGGGGGATTTGTTTTGCTTGCACAGTGGATAGAGCACCAGCCCTGGATTCAGGAGGACCTGAGTTCAAATCTGGTCTCAGACACTTGACACTTACTAGCTGTGTGACCCTAAGCAAGTCACAACCCCAATTGCCTCACCAAAATCAATCTCTCTCTCTCTCTCTCTCTCTCTCTCTCTCTCTCTCTCTCTCAACTATACCTTCAAAAGACTGATGATGACTCATACTTTCCATATCTTGGCTAGAAGATGATAGAACCTAGGCTGAAAAAAAATGACTCAATGTTTTTGTTGTTGTTGTTTCTTCTTGAATTTCCTGATCAGAACTTGATATGATGGGGTTTTTTTTTTTGGATCTCTTTGGAGGCAGTTGGGTTTTACTTCCTTTTCCTAATCTACCATAGTCCAATCTCCTCATTTTACTGATAAGATCATTTGACTATCATCCATATTCAATATTAGAATCGAGGCATCCTGAATCCCAGACTAGTACCTATCATTTAACTAAAAATTAATTCCTTCTGCATGTTACAGAGGGATTTGTTATATTCCCATTTTCCTCTCTGGATCCCCTTCCTTCTCAGTTGATGTAGTTGCAGGTAACAGGGGTTATGTATGTGGCCACAAGGTGTTAGTACCCAAAGGTCCCTTTATGAAATATGAATATCTTTTCTCTCTGAGTTAGAAGAAAGCAATAACATTTGATGTGAAGTAAAAAAGCTATACCTCTGCAACAGGTTCATGGTTAAGTCCTAGAAATCATAGGAGAAAGTGTAGACGTTTAGGGGAGTCCAGGGCAAAAGAGAACTCTAAGACATAATTTTTTTGGGGGGGATGTGACTTCTGTCTCCTCCTCACCCTACTGACTAATTCATAAAGCAGCAGAATTATTTGCTTAGGAGATATCCCATTCAATAGTTTAAGAGTCAGTTCTAGAGAAGTTGAGGCACAGTTGGCGAATCCAGAGACAAAACTCCAGACAGACACAAATATGGAAAGGAGGTCATTTGAGGTTGGGAGCAGTTTCAAGGAGCTTGATCTTTGAGGAGAAAAGAGCATCAACTATGGACTCGAGAGAGCTAGTGCTGGCAATTAAGAATAGAGGTTCAGGGGGCAGCTAGGTGGCGCAGTGGATAAAGCACTGGCCTTGGATTCAGGAAGACCTGAGTTCAAATCCAGCCCCAGACACTTGACACTTAACTAGCTGTGTGACTCTGGGCAAGTCACTTAACCCTCATTGCCCTGCAAAAAAAAAAAAAAAAAGATTAGAGGTTCAAAGAGAGAGAGACTCTGGGAGCTTAGCTGAGCAACCCAATCTGAAGACACATTGCACATAGGGGGAGCTTGGTGAAGATTCAATAGGAGAGAAAGGATATCAAACCAGATAGGACTCCCCAAGAAGGGAATAGACTTTTGGGCCCAGAGGTATTAGAGTTATAAGTTGCCTTGGCCACATGTGTTCCCTACATGTGTATCCCCATAGTATTTTACTCTGTGTCCCCCTTTTTTTTTTTGGTGGGGCAATGAGAGTTAAGTGACTTGCCCAGGGTCACACAGCTAGTAAGTATCAAGTATCTGAGGTCAGATTTGAATAGGGTCCTCCTGAATCCAGGGCCGGTGCTTTATCCACTGCGCCACCTAGATGCCCCCTGTGCCCACTCTTTTTTTTTTTTTTTTTTTTAGTGAGGCAATTGGGGTTAAGTGACTTGCCCAGGGTCACACAGCTAGTAAGTGTTAAGTGTCTGAGGCCAGATTTGAACTCAGGTCCTCCTGAATCCAGGGCCGGTGCTCTATCCACTGCGCCACCTAGCTGCCCCTTGTGCCCACTCTTAATGGACAGTATGTGTATTTGTTGGAGAGTGTACCCAGGTTTATTGAGGGAGGATATTTTGTAGCTTGTTTTACTGTGCTATCTTAATAAATGTCTTTGCTAAAATGTCTTTACTATTACTAATACTAATGGGGAGTAAGCCAGTGGAGGTTCATGAACTGTAGTCATTAGAGCTCAAACCCAACAGGTCCCAGTCATCCTATGGAAAACCAATCCTGGAATGGAAATTAAATTAATATCCTATAGAGGGTGATACACACACACACACACACACACACACACACAATTAATGACATCCGTTTTATCAAAAAACATAAACTAAAATTATTTTTCATTTACAAAGAAAATAAATCCCTTCTAGCTGACACATTTTTAAAAGCTGAATTTACCTATTTTCAATGAATTACTAGGATCATCTAATATTTCATCACTGACAATTAAAATTAAGAAACCTGCAATTAATCTAAACACTTCATTGCTCTCCAAGGTCATGGTTGAGGAATGAGGACTGTATTTAACAGTGACATTTAGTTGTCTATTCTTTGCTGGTCAGCAATTGGCTTTCCTAGAATGAATATTTCTTGTCAGCTATTCTTTATTCAGGTTTTTGAAAAGCTTTTCTTTTAAAATGATTTATTCCTATCTTTTATTTTTATATCACAGTAATTCCTGGATATATCCCTTTTCTCTCTTCCCAGTACTCTTTCCCTAAAATGAATCCTTCCTTTCCATAAAGAAAAATTTAAGCAAAAATCAAAAGAATGACTAAGATTGACAATACATGCAAAATTCTGCTCTGTTAATCTCCTTCCTATCTTCCTAGAGAAAGGCAGTATGTGCTCTGGCACCAATATTATTATTAAAATTACTATGCCTTAAGATCCCTTTTAGTTTTCCTTTCACTTAGACACATGATATACATTGTTTTTCTGGGTCTACTTCAATCTATATCTGTTCATGTGAATATTCCCATGTTTCTCTGAATTTTTCTGATTTATAATTTGCTACACAATAATATTCCATTGCATTCATATTCCATTCTTTGTTTAGTTATTTCCCCCACATGATGGAAATCAATTATGTCCTAGTTTTTTGCAATCACCAAAAAGTACTGCTATGAATATTTTAGCATATACTGGACCTTTGTTTCTATCTTTTAACTCCTTGGATTATGGTCCATGTAATCGGATTATCAAATCAGAAGGTATGAACATTTTAGGCACCTTTCTCCTATAACATCGTTTTCCAGAATGGTTAGATGAATCCACATATCCACCAACAATGTATCAGTGTATCTGTTTTTCCTTAACCCCTGCAACATTGACTGTTTCTAATTTTCGTTATCTTTGCATATTAGGAAGGTATGAGGTGAACCCCCAGAATTGTTTTAATTAGAATTTCTCTTATTTCTAGTGCTCTGGAACATAATCTTATATGGGAGTTGATCCTTTGCCATTTTTCTTTTGAAAGCTGTTCATATCTTTTGACCACCTGGCAAGAATGGCCCTTGGTTTTAAATGTAACGGGGTTTTGCTGCGTATGCTTAAATCACCTAAAATGGAGACACTAATCGGGAAGATGGCAAGAATCTCTTTCTGAGAGAAGCCATCCTGAGTTCCCCTGGCACATGGCTAGGCTCAGCCTCTTTTCATTGGATGCATAGCCAGAACAGGCCGAGTTGAAAATCTGAGTGTGACGCTCTGTCTTTCCAGCAGTGTCCAAGGGGAGAAGGCTGGATGTTGCTGCCACTCCAACAAGGAACCCCTAAGAAGCCCCAGGTGCCCGGATACAAGGCCAGGGGGCTTTGGATTTGGACTTTGGAGGGATCATGCTAACTCCCCTCTCCCTTCCCCAGAGACTGAGGTGGTATAAGGGGAGAATTATGCCTCCCAGGAGTATGGAGGAGGGAGATGTTTATTTGTTTGTTCATATTGTCATGGGGCGCAGAGCACCCCAGAATTTCTCTGGGGCACACCGAGGAATCTTCTTGAGAAACTAAACCAGAGAACAGATAACGCCTAGAGAGATAAGCTGAACCAAATCAGACTGAGCTAGCTTGGGATTCCTACCCTTCATTCCGGTCTCCCTTATCCTGGGGAGATAAGTTTGGGTGTGGCTTCGGCCTTTGTGTTCTGAAGAGGGATCCGTAGCCACCCCTCACCCAATTCCTCTAGTCACTACCAGTGGGGGATGGTCCTCCACTGCTCACCCAATTCCCCAGCTACCACCAGTGGGGGATGGTCCTCTCTCACTAAAGGAACTTTCCACAGGCAGATGGTCCACCCCCATCAGTCATCTATAAAAGTACCTTCCGGTCTCCTGTTCGAGGAGATTTGGTACCTCTGAGCCATGTGCTTTATGCCAAATCTCCCCATGAAAAGTCCAAGGATTTCTTTCATGGTTTCCCTCCCCCCACCCTTCCCTTCCCTTGCTCCTAAATAAACTATCACCTTGTTCTAACTAAGTTTTGTGTGCAAGAGGGTGTAATTCTTTAAAGAGGAATTCCCAAGAACCCCAACCCCAACCCGTACCCCATTTCCCACTATATCAATATTATACCTCTGAAGTAAACATTCCTTTGTAAAAGCCAGTTTAACTGTTAAGTGGTTAAATGGAACTGGTGGCTTGAGTCAATAGTAGAAGCTAGATGCTTCACAACTCCCTGAGGGGTACCAGAAAATCCTGGAGGGGTGACGAAATACCTGGTCTTCAGGGAGAAGGTGCTATGGTAGAGAAAGCAGGAGGACTGGAGACAGAAGATCTGAATTTGAATCTGACCTGAGATACTTCCTAGCAGTGTGACCCTAGACAAGTCACTTTTCTTTAACTGCAAAACGGAGATAATAGCATCTACCTCCCCGGGTTCTGGTGAGAAGCAAATGAGATAATATCTATAAAGTGCTTAGTACGGTGCCTGGCCTCTGGTGGGTTCTTAATACTTGTTCTTTTCTTTTTGCCTATATTTTTGCTTTAAACCTTTTATCAGTGGGGCCAGCTAGGTGGCACAATAGTTAAATCACCAGCCCTGGATTCAGAAGGACCTGAATTCAAATTTGACCTCAGACACTTGACGCTTACTAGCTGTGTGACCCTGGGCAAATCACTTAACCTTCATTGCCCCTCAAAACAAAACAAACCTCAAAACTTTTATCAGTGATATTTAATGCAAATAGTTTTCCCCTACTCGATCCTCTCCTTAGTCAACTTGCATCGATTATTTAAATGTTGCGTAGAGACAGACAGGTGGCGCCATAGTGCACAGAGTGCTGGGCCTGGACACAGAAGCTATGAATTGAATTCAGCCTCAGACTCTTTAGTAGCAGTCTCACCTTGGGCAAATCACTTAACCTCTGTTTGCCTCAGTTTCCTCAATTGCCAAATGGGGAAAACAACAGCACCTACCTTTTAGGGTTGTGTGAGCCAAATGAGATATTTGTAAAGTGCTTAGGAAAGTGCCTTGACATACAGAGGGTGCTCTATAAAGGCTTATTTCATCTATTCCATGTAATCAAAACTGGGTTTCTTTTTTATAATCACTTCAATCCCCTTACCATCGGCAAGAAATATGTGCTCCCTTTCTCTAAATTATTTGTATATGATGTGACGCTCTCCACCTCCGTACAACCAATTGAATGAACTCTCACTTTTGGGTCTTTTGGCTTCCTCATCTTCCCTAATGGATCAGCTTAGGAGCCTTAAAGGATCCCCTGGTCCAGGAAGCGTTCCCAGATCTCCCAGGGGTTACTGCTTCCTGCCTCCTTCAATTACCTTATGTGTCAGATTCCCAATAATAGAATGCAAGCTCCTTTAGTGCTCTACTGTTTGATTTTTAGTCTTTCTTTACCTAGAGCCTAGACAGCGAGTGCCTTATGCATAATTAACATTGAATCAGAATTAAATTCTGCTACCAAGACAAACTGAATTATAGGATAAGAATAACAAAATAATTGAAGAATTTTTTTGAATGCTGTTAAAGTGACTAAAACCTTTTCTCCCCCATAATATACTTATAGCTGTTATCTTAATGAACCTTCCTTCCCATTCTTCTTTAGGCTGTCTTATTTTATGTCCCTACATTACATTTTTATGATTAAAAAAGTATTTTAAAATAGTGATTGCCTTTACTTTTCAAAACATTTTCCCTTTCACTGCATGTCATCGAAGAAACTGTGATTAACTTTTCACCAAAAACTTTTGTGGCTTGAAAAGACTATTGTTAAAGAAGTTATATGATATTTCAATACTTACATGAACTTAAATCTTAGTTATCTTTTAAGATGAGAGCTATTTGCCTATTGTAAAGAACTCAAAATGTCAGAGAGGAGTCGTTATTCAACTATGTTGACTCAAATTTCCAGCATGGTAGTGGTGGGGGAGGGAGGAGGGAGGAGGGAGGAGGAAGAGAAGACTAAAAGAAGGGAAAAGAAGGGGGAGCAGGAGTGACATTGTTCTGAGGAGAGGGTGCTAGAATTGGGGCCATAGGATTTGGATTCAAATTCCAGCTCTGCTATATGATCTTGGGCAAATCATGTCACCTCTCAGGGCCAATTTCCTCATTGGTAAAATTCCTGATTAGTAAGTTTCTTCTTAAAGAGGGTAGCTACTGTAAGCTCTAACTGTAGATTGTAAGCTTCCCAAGGGCAGGGATTGGCTTTTTCCCACCTCTCTCATTGTATCCCTAAGGCTGGGGGAATAGTAGGTGCTTAATGTTTCCTCATTAGTAAAATGAGTTAATTGTACTAGGTGAGATTTGGGGGCCCTTCCAGGTCCAGATTTATGAGTCCATGAAGGCTGTTTCAGTTCTAAAGGTGTAAGCTGATATTCCTTCAACACACTGTTAGCAGTGATGGACTACTTTCACTCAAAGTTAAATGCAGAAAATTCCAGCAAACTGAACTAATGACTGTTAGTCCTGTTGATATAACACATTTTACAAAGTTTCAGTTCCAACTTTTTTCAGTCATGTCTAACTCTTCCTGATCCCATTTGAGGTTTTCTTGGCAAAGATACTATAGTGACTCACCATTTCCTTTTCCAGCTCATTTTACAGATGAGGAAACTGAGGCAAACAGGGTTAAGTGATTTGCCCAGGGTCAGGGTCACACAGATAGTGTCTGAGACCAGATTTGAACTCATCAAGAGGAGTCTTCCTGACTCCAGGCCCATAGTTCTATCCACTTCACCACCTAGCTGCCCCTTTTACAAAGTTTAGAGTAATTCATATAGTTTCCTGTTATGCAATATAGGTGAAGTTTCAATATGTCTACAACCTTTATGACAACTTTCTAACAAATTTCTTTTCCCTATACTATGATTAATCCATTTAAAAAATACTTGAGGCTATTAATCTATGCCAGCAAAAACCATGTGAGCTGATTAAAAAGCAAAAGGTTCCTAGCGTTTTTAACTGAAGGAATCTGAGAGATCACTTGCTCTAGTGCCTTCATTTTACAGATGAGAGAGGCCCACAATAGTTACAATGACTTGCTCAAGGTTGCCCTAATAAGCATGCTCCCCTTACTTCGCCAGTATGTTCCAGTCTGGAAATTGGAACCTAGAAAGCAGAATGAATTCTGGTAGCTCAAAAAACCCAAAAAACCCAAAACCCTGGCATCATAGTGGTGTGAGTTTAAAATTGGAGTCTTTGAGCAAAATTGGGCCACTACCCTACCCCTTTAACTAAGCATTTCTAGAAACACTGGTCATGGAACTCGGAGAGAGGGTTCTAATAGTGCTGGCAGAGAGTAACTGGGCAGTTCAATTCAATTCAACAAACATTTATTAAGCACCCACTGTATGCTAAACCCTGGGCATACAAATAAGAAAATAAAAAGACAATCCCTGCTCAAAGGAGCTTAAGATCTGCGGTTAAGAGCTTACAGCTGCTACTGCTTTAAGAAGAAAAGCTTGGTTCTAAACCCCTGGTGGGGTTGACTTGTGTTCTGTGGAAGGGCATGGATGTTTTTAAAAGCCAAGGACTGCGGAAGAATTGCAACGTAGTAAGGTGTTTCAGCCATTTATTGTGGGTGCGTCCTGAGCCTCAGAATCCCTCAGAATCTGTCAGAAGACGAGGTCTGATAAGATGACGTCTTAATCCCTCCTGGGACCTTAGACAAGCTCTTATAGGGTTGAATCACGCTTTGAATGGCCCATTGGCATTGCCAATGTTGGCTCAGAGAACTGGAGGCATTGAGGAAATAGCCCCGGTCTTCCCGTTCTAAGCCCTGAGTTCTAGTCCCAGTTATGACTATATTGATGGGATATTAAGTCGGGTGAGTCAGTCTCCCGGGATCTCACTTTACTCCAAAGGTACAAAGGAGGAGTCTGACTCTGTGGCCCTTGCCAGATGTCAATCTGTGACCCGACGATGGCTGGGCCTCAGTCTCCCCAATCTGCAAGATGGAACTCGCCTCTGCTTTTAAAGGAAGGTACCGAAAGGACGCCAAGACACCATTGAAAGCTAAGCCTTCATTGGCTCACTGCGTTTTTTCCGACCCGCCCACGGAAACCTCCATTAGCGCCAGCTTTCCCTTTCTGGGTTCGAAGAGCACAAAGGCCAAACCTCGCTCGCCCCCAACCAGAATCCACTTGGCACGTCCACGCGCGCTGGGCACATGCCAGGCCGAGAGTCAGAAAAATGGGATGGGGAATTTAGAAGGAGAGCAGCGATGAGCGAGATCTCCGCAAGCGGAGAAAATCCCTCCTCTCCCGCAGTCCTTATCTAGCTCGCCCTGGCAGGGTAGCCAAACTATGGCCGAGCCGCGGCGCAGAGGCAGTCGGGATGTGTAGTCCCCGCGCTGCGCGGCGTCTCCTCTCCAGCTCCAGCCCCTCCCCCTCCCGGCGGGAGTCGCGTCTGGGGAGGGGTGGGGGGAGGACGAGATCTAGTCTCTGCTCCCGCCCACCCCTCTCCCTCCCCTCCGACTTCCTGCTTCGGCCGGACTACAGCTCCCGCCGTCCTTTCGGCGCCGAGGCTGAAAGCGAAAATAAATCGGGGGCTCGGCGGCTTCTGGCTCTGGCTCGGGGTTCCTCTCAGTTTTGTTTTCCCCGCGGCAGGACGGGCGCCTGGGCGGGCCCTGTGTCCTCCGGGGGGTGGGAGGGGTTTTCCTCCCGCTGTCTTTTTTGCAGCTCGGCTGGGGCGGCGAGGCGGAGCCGGGAGCCCCTCGGGATCGTCCCCCCCGCACCCGCTCGCGTCCTCCCCAGCCACCCGGCGCGAGGCAGCCGGGGGTGGCCGCGGGCCCAGCGCTGCGGCCTCCGGGCTGCCCCGGCGCCTTCTCTCGAGCGCTGAGGAGCCCGGCCTCGTGCGGAGAGACGGAGGGAGGGGCGGGCATGGACTAGGCGAGGGGCGCCTCGCCCGTGCACCGCCGCCGCCTCCTCCAGCTCCCGCCGCCGCTCCCGCCGCGGCTCCTTCCCTGCCCCTCCTCCTCCTCCTCCTCCTCCTCCTCCTCCTCCTCCTCCTGCTCTTTCTCCTCCTCCTCCCCGCGCCGTCGCCGCCGCCGCGGCCATGTGGGGCTAGCCCCGGGGCCGGCTTCTGCAGCGCGAAGGGCCAACATGGAGGCTGCCGTTAGTCTCCCGGATGGCGGAGAGCCCGGCGCCGCCGGGGCCGGGGCTGGGGCCGGGGGCAGCGGCTCGGGGGACGCGACGCCCATGGACGCCTATCTGCGCAGCCTGGGCTTGTGCCGGAAACTCATCGCCAAAGACGGCTCTTGCCTGTTTAGGGCCGTGGCGGAGCAGGTGAGGATCCCGCGGGGCGTGGGGACGGCCCCAGGATGGGGCTGGGCGGGGGGTCCGGGCCGGGGAGCGGCCCCTGCAGGTGGGGCTGCCCAGGCCCGGGGGAGCGAGCTCCGCGTTCTACGTGTCGTGTCCCCTTGTGTCGTCATAGCCGCCCCCCCATTGTGTCCGTGGAATTTCCACCCGCGGCGGAATTGGGGGTCTGAGCGCCTCGTGTCCTGGCGCGGAGAGGCCTGTGCCTTGCTCGAGCACGTTTCCTCCCCTTCCCCTCCCCTCGTGCTCCCTGTGAGAGGCGATCCCCGCCGCCTTCGTGGGCCGGTGGCCGGCCCCACGGGCGCCTCCCCACGGTCCTTTTTTAGGAGCGTGATCGCCCCGGCTTCCTTCTGCCGGAGCCGGCGGGGACGCCGCTCGGACCTGTTGAATAGGACTGGTGCTGCCGGACTGGCCGGCACGCCTTGCAGGCCACAGGGCTGCTTCTAGGAAACTTGGGGAGCTCCTTCACCAAGCAGCATGGATGGCAGCCCGGCCCCTGAGGCCGAAGGGAGGCGCCCCCCCCCCCCCGCCCCTCGGACCTGGGAAACGCAGGGGGGCATATCCGGATATAACCGGTTATTGATTGCGTGTAAGAAAGAGGGGAAACGCGGGGGACAGGCTTAAGTGTCTGGGGGTTCGGAAGGGCCAGGTTCGAGTCCTGCCGGCGGGTGGGCAGGCCTATGTTTGACCCTGCGTGTTGTGTCTCGGTCGCACCCCTTCTTAGACTTGAAACTGCAGATAAGTTGTGGTCTGATTGGCATCAGTAGAGGGAGTCGCCTCGTTTGGGAGCAAGCACCCCATGCGCATGGGAGTAAGGAGAAACTGGGAGTATGGCTACTGTTGGAAAGGGGAAAAAGGAAAAGCGAAACCAAGACTGGCTTAGCTCCCATCAGCAGGGACTTACAAAGCCCCTGCTATCCATCAGTAAACGGTTTTAGCGCCCACCATGTGCCAAGCTTGCGCTGCGGGACGCAAAAAGAGGTGGAAGACAGTTCCTGCCCGCAAGGAGCTGACCGTCCAAGCGGGGAGACAACATGCTAACAGATAGATACAAAACAAGCTCTGAGTGTATTATGTAGATATGTGTACCTACACATATGCATCTATAGAATATATTATATGGGGAATAATGTATTTATAAATAGAAAATATAACATATCTAGATGCAGAAAATACAGGTAGGATATGTAAAGGATAGAAATAGGACATATAAGTAGGAAATAACTATGTATAGGAACGATAGCTATAATATCTATAGCAAATAATCACCCATGTAGACATACATATGGATTAATTAGGAAGTAATTATAAGAAGGAAGGCACTGGAATTAGGAGAGGATGGGAAAGGCTTCTTATAGGAGGTGGGGTTTTAGTTGGGACTTAAAGAAGCCAGGGGGTCTGTAGGAGTGGAGTAGGGAACGTCAGAGAATGGCTATAGCTGAGAGAGATCTAATAATTAGACTTCATACTTACTGACAAAATTAGAGTTAGGCCAGGTATTCCAGGAAAAAGAAGGAATTTTTACCTCCTAATCACTCCCCTTCTAAAAACTATTCTACCATTGATAGGGTGGGACTTCTTAGACAGTTTTAATCCAATTCTCCATGTGTTCAGTTCAACCATTTTCTGCCAATTTGTTTGAAGAGGTGGGTTTTTTCTATATAGTAAAACGCAGGAATGCAATAAAAATTGTATCTTATTGAAGAATAGCTATTAAAATAGTTAAGCCTTTCCATCCTTGCTTTATTATTACAATTTCATAGTAGGTTTGGTCAATTCTCCGGCTTGAATTGAGGATTTTGCCCAATGGGATTTAAGACACCCCTCCCCCCAGTTTCTTTGCTCTCTAAGTCAAATCATAGGAAACTTGAATACTTTATATTCTATTAGTATCAATTTTTGGTAAGCATTCTGTTCTTTTTTTCATTATTTTTTTTCTTAACACATTTTGGTGCCTTTTGTGTATACCTCAGTCATTTCAATCTCTCCTTTGAACCCTCTGCTGTGACAAAGATAACCAAGTACAAGCATCCAATAACATTGCCACATCTGATACAATATTCCCTCCTGGTAGATGCCCTCCCCATACCTCTTTTAGGCATTCTGTATTTCAAAGTCTGTGTCATCATTTCAGATCTCTTCAAAGGATGACAAAAGTATTTTTCATGGTCAGGGGTGTTATTAACCCTTTGCACTTCATCCTGAAGTTCAGCAGACAATGAAGTGCTTTCCTGAAACTGCTTTGCCTCTGTTGCAGGCCTTTATCTTCAGGAATTTAGGTTTATTTCAGTCACTGCTCTGAAGTAGGTATGCATATATGCAGACCATACACTTAACTAGCTCTTTGAACTGATTGTACACCTTGTTAATTTTCCAGATCCTTTGGGTCTCTACTTCTTCCTGCTTAAGAACTATTTAATATCTCCAGCAACAGAAAAAGGTGAAAGTGAAATGAATTTATTTTTGTGTCTGCTCCCAGCTCTGACAAAAAGATTGTCGGGGAAAAGGAGTTTGAAACGAATTGGCACAAGTGAGGCATGGGAGTTTGAAAGTCAATAATCCAGGCTTTACCTATATGCATGTATAAAGAAGGCTTTTATTGTATAAAAAGCCTCTCATGTTACCGACATGGATAGAAACCTTGACTATCCAAGTTTTTGTACTGTAGTTATAGGTTGGCCTTCAAAGTAATAATGATTCTGATTATTTTTTATGGAAAAAGGAGTCTAAAATTGATATTTAATTTAAATTCGTAATCCAGAAGCCTCCCCTCAAGTTGTGGACCTTTGATTTACTATTATTATTTTACTACTTAGAGAAGAAGAGAGTCTTAAAAGTCCCAAATTACATTGAAGTCCCAATTTTACTAATTTAGGCCAATGATATATAGGTGATTGGCAAAATGTATGTTGGGAACATAAGGGAGTGGAATGTGGCACTGGTCCCAGGGCTTGGTATTTTAAAAAAATGTGTTTAAGAATTTATTCTTAGCTTTTAGTTGCCTTAAAAACGTTTGTTAACTCTTGGGGTAGCGTTTCTAAATACCTTAAACTGAGGGAGTGGTGGCAGCAGGTTGAAATAGGGAAGCAAGAAGGGAGCACATGCAGGAAGATAATACTTGGTCTCTGGAGCCCTTTTACTTTTTGTACACTCTGTAAGGTTTGCAAAAGCACCTTACAGATATTTCATGTGAATCTTCTCAGCAACCCGGAGAGCTAGGTGCCCTTCCCCACCATTAGGTGTGTACCCTTCTCCCCCAGGGACTGACCTGAACTGACTTCAGTAGGTTGTAGAAGTCAGAATAGGTTACTTGCTGGATTGCTTGTTGAAGCAGCATCAGTCTTTTTTTCCCACTATCAAACAATGTGTTGACACAAAGTATGGTTTTGGAGGAATCCCATTTATAAGTTCCTCCTCATGCCGTCTACATTTATATATCTATTCATGTAGATCTGTACAAGTTAAAGCATCAAATTACTCAGATTACAGTTTTTTTCCCTTTCCAACATTTAATCCCATTTACACTGTTCCAGGCCTTTTAAAGAAATTGTACTTTTGAGCAATGGGTTCAAAATTCCCTATTTTTTTGTGTTGAAATGAAAAAAAGCTAAATATATTTATTCCAGTGTTTTTGACTTAAAGTAAGCTTTATTCATAGTCTGCCAACTGTTGCTAGGTAAATGGCTCTGACCCTGGTACTTAGTTTGCTTAACTCCCGGAAGCCATATCAGATGACAAACTAGAGTGTTAAAGAAAGCTAACAATACCTTAGCTTAATGGTGATTTGGTTGCTGAGAATGAGTTTATAATAATGCTTTTGGTTTCTTAACATATCTGAGATTAGGAATGAGGCATCAGTGATGGGGTTACCAAATTGATAGTTTTATCAGTCTGCAAGTCTTATTGGAACATAGAGATAGTTACTACAGTGGTAACCAGGTTCTAAAATAGGTGTGAAGATCAGTTGAGTTAGAAACAAATTGACTCCTTTGCTTTTAAAAATGCTACCTTTGGAGACAGCTAGGTGGGTGGCACAGTGGATAAAGGACTGGCCCTGGATTCAGGAGTACCCGAGTTCAAATCTGGCCTCAGACACTTGACACTTCCTAGCCGTGTGACCCTGGGCAAGTCACTTAACCCCCATTGCCCCACAAACCAAAAAACAAACAAAATAAAACAAAAAAGCAGGGAAAAAAAAATGCTACCTTCCAGTTATAGTCCAGGTGCCGGTTGCCTAGCATTGGGTTATGCAAGAATATATTTCCAGAGGTCTGGACAGTTATACTCACTATCGAGTGTGGAAGCATACTTAGTTGTGACCTGACAAAAACTTGGGATAGACTTCTCTAACTGTACTTTGAATTTTTTGCTTAATCTTAGAATAATAGAGAATATTAATTTGTAGTATTATTTTTGCTTTGAACCCATGGACTGCTATATTTGAGAATCTGAATTTTCTAATTTAAGCATGTTAATGGGCTAATGCTTTCTTTGAAGAGTTAGAAATAAGATTTTTTTTTTTTAGTGAGGCAGTTGGGGTTAAGTGACTTGCCCAGGGTCACACAGCTAGTAAGTGTTAAGTTTCTGAGGCCGGATTTGAAGTCAGGTACTCCTGACTCTAGGGCCGGTGCTCTATCCACTGCACCACCTAGCTGCCCCTAGAAATATGATTTTAAAAAAAATTAAACAATCTTTTGCTTCTGTGTAAGTCCCTTTCTTCTCCCCATACCTAACTCTTCACTAAAGATTATCAAAGAAAAGTAATTCAACAAAAACTAAATAGTTCACCATTTTGGCAGTGAAAGGAAGTGAGTTTTCTCAAATTTTGGGAATTTTTTACAAAAAGGTTTTGTTTCAGATCAAAGTCAAGATATATAAATACATGTATATCTATGTGTGAGAGAGAGAGAGATTGAAATTTTTGGGTAAGACATTCCTAAACCCTGAATTTAAATGGTAGAGTTAAGACTTGGGAGATAAAAACAAAGCCTGGGACACTTTGACACTCTTCAAAGATAATGGAAAATAGGATATTTGTACGTTTAAATACTTCCTTGAATGTTGGTAAAAATCCTTTTAAAGTCTTAAAACAATAAATTTAAGGAATGAGCACCTTAATTTTTAAAATTACAGACATTTTTATATCCTGGTTCTAAAAAGTTTCAGAATAACAAAGGAAAAGAAAACCACTGTATTATACTTTACAAAAACAAAAACAGGAGATTCATATCCGTGTTGTCATGCATCTCCCCACTCCCCTGAATGGAATCAGGTATTGTGCAATTGTCGAATGCTATTTTGTATTGATTTTTTTTTTATTAGGGAGTTGGTATATAGAGGCAAAGTATCCCCTTAGTTACAGGGACATTGAAAATGTCATAAAAATTGTTTAAAAGCTGGAAGACACCATTTAATACATTTCATTCGTTTTGTACATGTAAAAAAATCCAGTCTCAGAGAGGTGGAGTAATTTGTCTCAAGTTTATACAGATAACTAGTTGCGTGTTCTCTATTGATGTGGTAGTTTGAGTGCTAATGAATTCTAGAGTCCCATATGAAGTTTGGTAAAATATGTTTTTTAAAACTAGAACTCCTCTTAGGAGCTGTAATTATGTCATGAAAGCTTTTGCCTACTTCTAAGATTTTAAAGTTTTTTTCAGTGGTAATAAAATATAAAAGGAAGAGAGAACATGAATCTCGTAAGACATCCCATTGCTATTAAACTTAGAAGAAGGAATTGAAAAAAACCAGAAGGAAAGGGAGACTGGTTGTTAGATTGCTCCAATTCTGCAGAACAGGTTGAAGCTTTGGAGATGGGGAAGGTAGTTATTTAACTCGTGTATTCTGTTGAAAAAAGTCTCAAGAGTATGTTTTTTTTCTTTTTTTTAGGTATTGCATTCTCAATCTCGACATGTTGAAGTCAGGATGGCCTGTATACACTATCTTCGAGAAAATAGAGAGAAATTTGAAGCGGTAATTTATATCAGACATGAAATTTTATATCACTCTGTTGACTTTTTAGGTCCCAGTCATGGTCTTGCATTTTCTGAAAATCCTATAGAGCAAGATTATATCCACAGATTTTAAAAGTGGTTAATTATATATGAAACACTTATATGGAAGGAATTAAGTGTATGAATTTTTATGAATTTGTTATTGTTTAGTTGATTAGTTATGTCAGACTCTGTGACCCCTTTTGGGGTTTTCTTGGCAAAGATATGGGGGTGGTTTGCCATTTTCTTCTCCAGCTCATTTTACAGATGAAGAAACTGAGGCAAACAGGGTAAAGCGACTTGCCCAGCCAGGGTCACACAGCTAGTGTCTGAGACTAGATTTGAACTCATGAAGATAAATCTTTCTGTCTCAGGGCTCAGCACTGTATCCACCATGCCACCTAGCAACCCATGATTTTTATGAATGCAGTGGTGATATTTTTAAAGAATTTTGGAGATTATCTCAAAATATTATCAGATATTGTTGCGTGCCTACTGTACATGCAAGGAACATACAAGGATGAATAAGACTTAAGAATATAAACTCTGTCACCTAGTATTGTGAGGGAATGAGCTGTTTAACAGATTACTGTAGATTATTAATTTGTGGGTTATACATTTTCATAGAATGATACATTAAAATACATTTGATGAACCTTAAAGCAGTGGTAAATAACATTTAATCAAAGGCACTTAGATCTTTTTTCAGGGCTCATCCTTTGAAAAAATCATTTCTTCCATACCCAGGATTTGTGTTAGGTGTTGATTAACAGGAATACTGCTTAATGAAATGATAGCAACTTAACTGTGTTATTGTGTGGTAAGTTATAAAATTAAGTTAGGGATGATCTATATTTATTAGAATTTAGAGATTTAGGGTTGAAGTTTAATGATTTTACAACTTAGGAAAACATCATCTGACAATTTTATGTTGGCATTCTTGACTTTGAAATGGTTTTAGGAAAGAGACACTTTTTTTGCATATCTCACTTCTATAACTTCAAAGGTAAAAAATACCAGTCAGTCACAAAACATTCAGTGCTTACTATGTTTCAGTTGTTAAACTAAGCACTGGGGATTCAAAGGCAAAATAATTGGTTCCTTCAAGCTGCTTACAAGGAGCTAACATATACATAGCACATTGATAGACCATTTGATATGGTGGATAGAGAGGGCTGGACTTGTCAGGGAGAGCAGAGTTCACCTGCTTCAGACACTTATTAGCTGTGTGATCCCATACATATCACCCCTAGACTTCTGTCTGCAAAATGGGGAGAATGATAATAGTACCTGCCTCACAGAGTTCAAGGATCAAATGAGATAATATGTTTAGGGCTTTGCAAACCTTAAGAGTAGTCAGTAAATTAGTTATTCTTTTTATTGTCATTCAGGAAGAAGTTTAATGGGTATGGGATGGACACACCATGTCAATTAAAATATAATACCCACTTGAATCATATAGCAATTTAAGTTCTAAGAAGATAATTTGGAAAAATAGGGTGGTATAAAAATGATATATGAGACATACTTATTTTAAAATAAGTTTCAAATAAGAAAAATTAATGTCGAAATGCATCTTAATATTTGTGTCTTTCAATAATTGTGTTTGTAATCTTAACTAAAACAGAATAATTTGTCTTTTTAGAATATTAATTGGCTTGCTTCAATTAAAGTAACAAGTTTTGCTCTTGGAAAAAAGTGTAGAACTTAGGAAATTGTATTATTCTGTCATATAGTATAAAAAGCTTCAGATCTCAAGTGTTATATTAGGTAGCTGTTGAGTTGTGCTGTATGTAAAAATTGAAAGTGCTTCTTTTTTAGACATCTCAGGTTGGATTCCTTTCTTTTTTTATTCCGCTGACACTAAGCTATCACCTCATACATGAATTCTTGCACACATACCAACCTTGGAGTAGGAAGCAACATCAAAAGTCATCCAGCCCAGCTATAATGAACAATTATCCCCACCTACAACATCTTTTTTGGGGGGGGTGAGGCAATTGGGGTTAAGTGACTTGCTCAAGGTCACACAGCTAGTAAGTGTTAAGTGTCTGAGGCTGGCCTTGAACTCAGGTCCTCCTGACTCCAGGGCCAGTGCTCTATCCACTGCGCCACCTAGCTGCCCCTCCCACCTACAACATCTTGACAAAGCATACTGTTTCTGAAGACCTCTGGTGAGGGGGCATTCAGACAGACCGTTTTATTTTTGGACAAGCAGAATTATGATGAAGTTCTTACTTATATCAGGCTTAAATAAGCCTTTACACTTCAATACCCGTTACTTTGATTTCAAGGAAGACCAAGTCAAATTTATCATTCATATAACAATCCCATCAAATACTTGTCTAGACAACTATTGTGTCTCTTCTACCTCCCAGGCTAAACAGTCCCCATCCCTTCAGAAGATCCTCTTGTGGCATGGTTTCTAGTTCATTCACCAAT
This sequence comes from Dromiciops gliroides, assembly GCF_019393635.1. Lineage (NCBI taxonomy): Eukaryota > Metazoa > Chordata > Mammalia > Microbiotheria > Microbiotheriidae > Dromiciops > Dromiciops gliroides. The sequence continues at coordinate 159,101,799 of NC_057866.1, read as the reverse complement.
CCTTTTAACTTCCTTTTGAATGCAGACCAGTTACTCTCCTTAGAATGTTTTGCCCAAAACTGAACAAAGTGCTTCAGGCATGCAAAATGTCTCATAGCTTTCAGCTTCTCTTTCAGTTTTTCCTCTGTAGTTAGCAGATTCATGTTTTTAAACACATGGCCTTCAGCATGTCACTTAAACATTTCTGCTTCTCCAGGTCATATTTAATAGGAGAATCATAGTCTCGTGATTTGGAACCATGAGGGGATGTCAGGGGTCATCTGGTCTAGTCTTGTCCCTTTGCAGACTGATTCTTCTTAGAGCTAGTCCACTTTCCTCGTTGTTTCATGATCACATTGGTTTCCTTTGTGCCTTTAGTCTTGTTTTTCTGTATCTGGAGGACAGTACTAACTTCTCTTTGCCCATTTACTTCTCATCCTTCAAAGGAATAATCAAGTCCTCTTCTTCAGTGAAGCTTTTCTGGTGTTTGTTTGTTTTTGAATTAAGGAGTATCATTGCACAAGGAAAAGAACACTTGACAGGAGCAAGAAGCTATGTACGACCCTGAGCAACTCCTTTAACTTCCCTAGGTGTCAGTTTCTCCGTTTGTAGATCTGTGATCCAGTGATCCCAGTTTCTTTTACAGTCAGTCAGTAAAGGTTTATCAAGCGCCAGCTGTGTGGCAGGCACTGTGCTATGCACTGCAGGAGTCTCCTACCCTTAGGGATTCCCCCCCACACCCCCAATGCCACAGTATAGCCTTTTTACTGTTCCACAGAAAATTTAAGAACTAAAAGGGCTGAAAAGGGCTGACAGTAATACATACAAAAGGACTTTATAGCAGCCTGTAAACAACACAGTTCTCCCTCTGAGGAGTCCCACTTTCCACCATGTACCTAAGTTTTCTTGACTTTCGTAGTGCTATTCTATAGTTTGAACTTGGGGGAAGTGGGCTAGGAATTGCTTGGGGGCAGCCCTTGAATGAAATGAATGAAAGCACTTAAGTACTTGTAACTAATGTGTTGTGTTGGGGATATAGATACAAAAGTGAGACAGTTCCTGCCCTTAAAAACATATAGAATCTAATTGGGGATAAAATACATTGGAACTGGTGGCTAGGGAACAGCATTTTGGTCTGAAGTTAAAAAGACAGTGAGTAGAGCCATAGGTGAATTGATTGATGTGCCCTTTCCAAAAATAGTGGTAGTATTGATTTAATTATAGAGTTTCAAGGGCAAGAGAGCCATGGTGAGTGGGTAGAGTAGAGGGACAGACATCAAGAAGATGAGTAGGGTGGGTGGCTAGATTGTGAAATATATGGTCTAGTTGGTGTGGGGCCAACTAGATGAAAGGGACTATATTAGTGATATTCCCATGAGTCTCACAGTCACCCAGACTCATAGCTTTACCCTGTAGTTTAGAGTCTCTTTGGAAGAGAAATAAACAAGGGTGCTAAATAAATAGGCAGCACCTGAACATTCTGTGTTAGGTATTGCCATGAAAACTTTGGCTTCCCCAGAAGGGAAGTAGGGATTCTAGCCAGACAACCCCGTTTCCATTCTGCTTGCACCATCTGAATTACAGGAATAGTAGAGTACAAAATCCAGGTCCCTTCCTGCCCAGTGATGTGGCTTTTGATCCCTTGCTGCTCATTCAGCATTGAGGTGCCACGTGAAGGATCTCTGTTAGAATTCTTTGAACTCTGTAGTTCCACTTTCCAGTCTGCTGGCCAAGAACTCTCTTCAGGAGTTCTTGATGCTCCATCACTTCCCTGACATGGGTACAGGTGGTTTTCTAGGGCTATGTTTGAGGGCTTGTGGCTCCATTGTACCTTTACCCCAAGGCACTCATTATAGGTCCTACCCCAGCACAGCTCTGATGTCTTTATGGCTCTTTGTGGAAGAAAGGTGGGGACAAAAAGACTCCTGTTTAATGTTAAATTGTAGACCCCTTCATGAGAATATACTTGGGTGTCTGTTAAGGAAGAAAATACTTGATAAAAAACCATTAAATTTTAGAGGAAATATCTTGCCTTTAGCAGCTATTGCTAGGGGGAAAATTTCTATCTTTGCAAGGGAGATAGGAAAGCATAAAACAAAAATAGATAATTTTGACCATAAAATTAAAAATAACCAAACTTGTATGAATGAAATCATGGGAAGAAAAAGAAACATCAATATATATGTCTCATGTAGAATATATGGGGATTTGACAAATATAACATGATAAAGTGTCAAAAGTATGGGAGGAATACTTAAAGTGGTAACATGAACGTATGATTTGAATTAACTAATCATAAGAAATAAATACTAACATTTACCTCACCCTTCAAATTGGCAAAGATGCCAAAAGATGGGAAGAAATGGGTGTTGGAAAGGTTATGGAAACACAGGCATACGGAAGCATTGTTGGTTGAGTTGTGAAGTGGTCAAACCTTTATGGTTTTCAGTTTCTGATTATGTAGGAAAACTTAGCTGTTTATACCTAGCATTTCTCCTACTGGGTGTATATTATACTCCAAGGAAATTGGACAGGAACAAATATCAAAATATTCATAGCACTATTCTTTGTAGCAGAAAAGCTTAGGAAACCAAAGTAGATGCGTGCTCTCTTATCAGAATATTGTGTTATGCAAGTGCCATTGGATGTTGCTGTATAGTAAAAAATTAAAGGAATTCAGGAAACGAGAAATTGAGAAAAACTGATGCAAAATAAAAATAAGGTCAAGGAAACAATATACAAAATGACTATGATAAAGATCACTTAGAAGGAAGTTGGAGTCTGAGAAATGTAAAAAACAGTGAAAGTCCCTGAGAACAGCAGTTAACATCATTCATGTAATTTCTTCCTTATGGCAGAGAAAGGTGGGGAGGACTATTAGGACACATTCTTTTGTATAACATGGTATCCAACAAGTATTAGTGAGGTACTCTTTAATAATGTAACATTTAAAATAATAGCTTATTTTGTTAAATAGATTTTCTTTTTTATACAGGATGGCTCATTTCTAGAGGGCTGGGTGATAAGTGACTGATATAAAGACAAAAGACCTTAATAAATCCTAAACTTTTTGCAGGGGCGGTGGGGTGGGAGGGGGGGAGGGACAGTGAGGGTTAAGTGACTTGCCCAGGGTTACACTGCTAGTAAGTGTCAAGTGTTTGAGGCTGGATTTGAACTCAGGTCCTCCTGAATCCAGGGCTGGTGCTTTTATCTACTGTGCCACCCAGCTGCCCCTGCAATCCTGAGCTTTTTAAAAGAAAATATAATAAATAACTATTCTGAATTCAGATTTACTTCACATGAATCTATTAATCACATCTATGTTTGAAAAAATAGTACACATATATGTGCTGTACTTATGTAGAATATAGAGATTGTTTGCTTATTTATTATAATGTGTCATGCTGCATATTTTGTTGGAGCTAAATAAAGATCAAAGTGACAATGCTTGATGCACATATTGGTTTCAGTTCTCTTTGCTGTAATGCTGGTTCCTTGGCGGTCTCTCCAAGAAATTCAGACTTTACTCTGTAGTACCTTACTATATATTGTCCCATGTACTAATTGTTGCATATGTGTGTGTTTCATCTTCTCAATTAGATTATAATCTCCTTGTGAGCCTGAATTATACATTTCTGCCCTCTGTATAGCTCTTAATATGGTGTTAAGTGCTTAGTGGCTGCTCAGTAGGTATTTCATTGAATTGATGAAAATATGCTTTATTATACCAGTAAAATAATATTTTTGAAGTAATTTTTAAATGGTATTCCTAATTAGTATTTTTGTTATTTCTTTCCAGTTCATAGAGGGGTCATTTGAAGAGTATTTAAAACGCTTGGAAAATCCACAGGTATGTTTATTTTTTTACCGACTTGAATATTGTCAATTTGGATCATTGCCTTTATATACTTTAGTGAGCTGCTTTGGCTAAAAAGGGTTAAATGCTGAGTGGTCATCCTTTTAATCTAAGTTACTATATAGCAGGGATAGGGATTGTCCCTGTAAATTCATTAGTATAGAGAACTTTCCAGCTGAGAATGACCCCTCTACTAAGGGAAGTGTCTTCTCTGGAACCTGTCTTAGAGTTTCCTGGAACACTGGAAAACCAAATGATTTTTTTTTAGGATTATGTAGGCAGTATGTGTAAGAGGCAGTACTTGAACCCAGGTCTTATTGACTTTGAAGGTTTTTTAAAAATTTTATTTAATTTTTCAGTTAGCAAGGATTGATCCTCCAACCCCCTTCCCATTTTGCCCCAACTTTAAAAAAAAAAAAAAAAGAAAACCCCTTGTAATAGTCACAGTCAAGCAACACAAAAGGTGTTGTCTGCGTTGTATGTCTTATTCTGTGTCTTGAGTTTATCAGCTGTCTTTTGGGACGTATAGAGCATATTTTCTCATCAATCCTCTAGAATCATGATTCATCATTACATTGCTCAGAGTCCTTAAAGTCTTTTATGGTCCTTACAGTGTTACTGTATACATTGTTCTTTTAGTTTTGCTAACTTCATTCTGTATCCGTTTCTCAGAAATCCCTTTTTGTCATTTCTTACAGCATGATAGTATTGTTACAGAAATTCCCTAATTGATGGGAATCTATTTTCTAGTTATTTGCCATTACAAAAAGAGCTGCTGTAAAAATTTTTATACATATGGGTCCGTTTTTTCTTTCTGGATCTCATGTGGTGTATAGACCTAGCTGTGGTATCACCGAGTCAAAAGGTATGCCCAATTTAGTCACTTTGGAGACATAGTTCGAAATTGCTTTGCAGAATTGCTGGACCAGTTTACAACTCCAACAAAAGGGTGGTGTTGTGCTTGTTTTCCTGCCACCCTTCCAGCATTTGTATTTTCCCTTTTTTCCACTATCTTTTGCGAATCTAAGGTGCTACTTTAGAGTTGTTTAATTTGCATTTCTCTACAGTGATTTTTTTAGGAGGAATTAAGTGGCACAGGCATTGGGCCTGAAGTCAGGAGGACTCTTCTTCCTGAATTCAAAGCTGGTCTCAAACACTTACTAGCTGTGTGACCCTGGGCAAGTCACTTAACATTGTTTACCTTAGTTTCCTCACCTGTAAAATGATCTGGAGAAGGAAATGGCGAACATTCCAGTATCACTGCCAAGAAAACCCCGAATGGGCTATGAAGAGTCCGACTGAACAAAAGTAGTGATTTGGAGTACTTTTTTTTAACATGGATATAGGTAGCTTAGTTTTCTTTCATTGAGAACCTCTGTTTCTTTGGCAACTTATCTGTTGGAAAATGGTTTTTACTTATTCTTATCAATTTTAATAATTTCTTTATGTTACTTGGATATAAAATCTTTATCTGAGAAACTTGCTGCTAAGGGTTTTTTTTAACCTTTTTGTGTCTGTCTCTCCACTATACTATAACGTTTCTCTTCCCATAGGTAAAAGTCTGTTTTTAATGAGCCTGATAGGACTGTAGGATCATTATGTTGTATCTAAATGTGGGAGCTCGTTTTTTTATAGTATATAAAGGGCCTGTTTCTCCCGATGCCTTATTTCTTTTAAAATATGTCATGTACACATTTTATATTTGCAAACATCCCCAAATTGGATGGAGGATAAGGCAATGTTTGACTAATTGTAAGGTGGAAGTCTCTAGAATGGTTTGTTCATTCATTGTCTATTCTATTGTAACTATTTAGTGGAAATAATATTGGTCTTAGAGAGGCAGAAGACCTGGGTTTGAGTCTCTGCCTTACCATCTGCTAACTGTGTCATGATGGACAAATTACTTAGCCTTTGTGAGCCTTAGCTTTCATTCTTGAAAGATTGGATCAGATAACTGTTCTGTCTATCCTTTAACATCATTATGAGGATCAAATAAGTATGTGAAAGTACTGCATAAATACAGATGTACTTCATATGCAGATACACAAATACAAGTGCTTCATAAATACAAATGCAAGATGTATTGGCTTTATGATTATCTTAATGAAATTTAGGAAAAAATACAGATATAGGTGCTCTTGTGAGTGTGTGGATAGGAGGAGGCATTAAATTGTTTCTTTAGGGATTTGGAGGTCATTTAGATTATTAGCTCTTGAAGTTACTGTTTTCTTTTGGCTTTCCCAACCTACCTGGTAGATGTGAAGCTAATCAGAGAGAAGTTGAGATTGTATAGTTGTATATGTGACTGAGGGGGGAAAGGGGCAATCTCCATTGCTTCTCTGATATCATCTCATACGTTGGTGAGGTGAAGGACTGTTGTCTCCTGAATATTTGTAGGTAAGGATTTCATGTTATTTGATTGCTGGAGATGAGAGGTGAAGGTGGGTTGATCAAAGAAAAGATAAAAATAGAAAAACTTATGAATAAACTCTTTCTCCAAAACAGGAATGGGTTGGACAAGTGGAAATAAGTGCCCTTTCTCTTATGTACAGGTAACAGATTTTTATTTTTAAAAAATACTAAGTCACTTAATACAAAATAGTTGCATGAAGAAAAAAGGGAAAATAATTATTTCATCTTATTTCAAAGTGTTGAATGAGCAAATCCATCTTACAATTCATTAGCTGTAGAACACATTCATATCATCAAAACTTCAAACTTCTACTTTCAAATGTAAATTTGCCAGTTTTAAAATTGTATGTTAAAATTTTTTTTTAAGTAACATCAACAGTTTTCTAGACTTTATAAATTGCCTCATCAACCTTAGATAGCTATATATACCTTCCCATATAACCAGAGCAAGTAGTAGTCTATGAGAAATGAGATTCCCTGAACATTATCTGATTTGATTGTGCCTTAACCTAAGTGGGATGGATAATTTCTCTCCCCTCCTCCCACTTTTTACAGAGGCTTCATGCGTTTCATCTTAAAGAATTTTGTTCCCTTTTTGTACCATGTGTAAGGAATCATAGTATTTTTTTCCAGTTTTATTTTTTTATCTCTCCTCTTTCCCCCCAAATGTTTGCAAAACATGGCAGATTTATATCTTTATCAAGCCTGATTCCTTAGAGTATTTTCCATAAGACAGATTTTTCTGAAGTTTTCTAATTTTTGTTTTTTAAATTTCAGGAAAGATTTTGTAATTTATCAGGAACCAAATGCTGCTCCTTCTCATGTAACTGAAAATAACTTTCCTGAAAAGGTACAACTTTTCCTAAATACTCTTACAGACATTGAGGAAGGGAGCTGCTTACTTACAGCCTAACATTTCCAAGTCATGCATTTTTTTTCCTGTAACTTACTTTGAGAGATGTTAACATATGGGTCATAAGTTTTCCAAATTTTGCTTTTTTTAAAGTTGTTATTAAATGCCACCTTTTAACTTGAGGATGCTGTATATACATCTTATTTACAAAATACCATGTTGAAGTACACTGAGAGCATTAACATTTTAAGTACAGAAAGATATTGCTATAGCGTAGATCTGTCTTAATGCATTAGGATGTTTTTATATAAAGACTGAAGATTATAGAAGTCCTAAAGTTATTTGAGTTTGGAAGACCTTTCATGCCGAAGTGCTTGATAGGTACTGTCTGTTAAAAATAAGTTCACCTTTTATAGATTATAAAAGTTACAGGCATATAAAGAGATGAAAGTTGTGGTTATACAGTGGTAAAACCAACGTTCATTTTGGTAAAATCAAGTTTTGGTGGGGGAGGGAGTCAGAGAAGTAGAAGGAAATTGGTGTTTTTTTTTTTTTAAATCTTTTCTGTAACATTTTTACTTGATGGTTTTGTTATTATGTTGATCAGCTTTGCTTTACATAAATCCATGTAATGCTTAATTAATATACCTCAAAAGGAAAATCAATTGAAATATTGCCTTTATGGAGAATTTCTAGTGCTCAAACAGCTACTACCCTGAACTAGTTCCTTTTAGTTTGTAAGAATTTTATGTGTTAATGTTGGAAGCAAACAAGTTTTTGAATTCCCCTTGCAGACAAGTAATTGACTATTGATTTTGAAGTTTTACAATAGTTGGGCCACAACATTGCAGACAGTTACCAAAATGTATTTTTTCCCTCTTTAGGTATTATTGTGTTTTTCAAATGGAAATCATTACGATATCGTCTATCCCATAAAGTATAAAGACAGTTCTGCTATGTGCCAGTGTAAGTATTTCTGCTGTAGGTTTACCAGAGAAGAGTTTTATGTGAAATAATATGAGGTTTGCAAGGCATAAAACCTTCATTCTGATGAGATGAAACAAATATTTGTGGGATTGTGGGATGCTACGGTCAATTTACACAAAGCCAGATCTGTGATCATTGGAATGAGTACCCTTCCTAGAGGAGGAAGGCAGGCTTATGGGAGCTCCTACATTCTCAACTCTGCAGTGTTTCTGGTGTGGATGGTTTGAATGGAGGAGTTCCTGTGAGCATGATCTGGAAGAGGCAGGTGAAAAGGAATTTGGAATCCTTGTGATAGGCCTAGTTGAGCTATAGCTAACAGGACAAAATCCTCCAGGGTCCTCTTCGTTTCCTACTGATTATTGGGGACAGTTTTGTACTTGTAAAATAAAATAAACCAAAAATAAATAAAATAACCAAAGTCAATATTCCATTAAATACGTTTCTGTTTTTTCAATTGCAGCTCTCCTTTATGAATTGCTCTACGAGAAGGTATTTAATACTGATGTTAGCAAAATCCTGATGGGGCTAGAGCCCTCTGTTGAAGTAGTTGAAGAAAATATGGCTAACAGTGAAATATCAGATTCAGAGGAAGAAAGTTGCAAGTAAGAACCACTTTGGACATAAATACTAAAATTTTTTAAAAGCTGGTATATTATACAGAGAATAACAGCCACTGATGTAGCTAAGCATTTACAACTCTTCTCAAGAATTAGGGTTTTTTTCTAGTCTATGGACATGAATTCTATTCAGATGGAGCCCTGTTTTTATTTTCTAATAGTTTATTAGACTATGTTTCATCTTTTATATCACAAACACTTCACAATAGTTTATCTTTGCAAAAGCTTTAAATAAAATTTTCTGGTATCATGACCACAACATTTCTCATTTGAAGTTCACCCCTCTACCAAGAGGAAAGATGTTCCAAAATTAGTCTTTTGGAACAAATATTAATCATAGCGTTTGATCTGATTTCTGTTGTTCTCTGGGTGTGTCTTCAATTACATTATTATAGTCATTGTGTATAATGTTCTCCTAGCTCATGGGATCAAATTGCATCATATAGAGATTATTTTTTTCTGACCCCCTAATTTTATGGATTAGAACTCAAAAGATATTAAGGGACTTAACCCTAAGGTCATATTGGTAGTAAGTGGCTGAATTGAAGTTTGAATCCAGATGCTAAGACTCCAAATCCAGTGTTCTCTGATACCTCTTTGAATCTTTCCTAATTAAAAAGAAATTCTTTAATCAGTTTGCTAATAAAAAGTCAATTTAATACATACATCAAATTTAGTACAACATAAACTTAATCTGTACATCATCTAGTACAGATGCCTCCTTTTTTCTGCTTTCTTGATTAATTCTCCATCAGTTCATATGAATCTTTGACATTATTTGTAACACAGCCATATTCTGTTAAAACTCCTCTACCTTGATGATTTGCATTTTCTTCATGCACCATTTGAGTAGTGTGTTGCTTAATCCAAAAAATGCTGGTAGGAATATTTTTGCTTATATGGAGCCAATCTGTCATTGATGTCCTTAGAATATTAGTCCTGGAAGGGGATTGCTGGACTAAAGGGTTTTTATGGTTTAGTAACTTTTCCTAAGTTGGTTTCTATAACTAGTTAGCTTCAGCTGTGGTATATTAGTGTGCCTGTTTTCCCACAGCCACTTGAATATTATCAAAGATGACAAAAAATTGTGGCGGGGAAATTTTTGCACAGTGTCACTTTTGTGTTTCCCAGCAGTTCTTGTCCTTTCCTTGGTTGTTTTTTTACTTTTATTGGGTACTAAGTTGTTATTTTTCTTTGCTTCCTGATTTAGTCTGTTGTGATTTTTACTTTTTAACCAGTACCGGACACTTTAGATTCCTACCCATCTATAATTAAAAGAAATTTCTGCATTGGTCATGTCCAAAAAATACATGTCTTAATCTGTATTGCCGGTTCATCACCTCTCTGTCAGGAGGTGGGTAGTATGTTTCATCACTGAATCCTCTGGAATTTGTATTAATCAGATTACGTTTAAAAAACTTATTTGTCTTCTTCATAATGTTAATACATAAATCATTTTAGTTCTCTTCATTTTTCATTAGTTGATACAAGTCTTTCTAGGTTTCTCTGAAACCGTCCTTTCATTATTTCTTAGAGTTCTATTTATATCCCTTCATATTCATATGCCATAAGCCATATGCCATGACAGAAAGAACTGCTATAAATAATTTTGTGCATATGGGACCTTTTCCTCTTTCTTTGATCTATTTGAGGTATAGAATTGGTAGTAATTCACTGGGTCAAAGGGAATGTGGGTATAGTTGTGGGTGAGCGTATATATCGTATATGAATACATATACATGATATACACATCCACCCATATATCCATACACATGCATACATACATACATAACACACACAGAGTTTAGTAGCCTTTTGCGCACAGTTCCAGATTGGTTTCCAAAATGACTACACTAATTCACAGCTTCACTAACAATGTATCAGTGTGCCTGTTTTCTCAGCTCTTTGAGCATTTGTCATTTTCACTTTTTTTTGTCTGCTTTGTCAATCTTCAGAGTTGTTTAAATTTGTTTTAATTAGATGCATAATATCTTTTTTCTTTATTTGGATTTCTTCATCTGAAAATTGCTTGTTCATTTCCTTTGACCTTTATAAATTAGGGAATGGCTTAGGTTTATAAATTTGAATCAATTTTCTTATTAGAAATGAAATATAGAGAAACTTACAAGGCTTTTTTCCCCCCATTCAACTTTTTTCTCTTCTATTTTTAGCTGCATTGGTTTTGTTTGTGCAGAACTTAAATTTTTTTTTTATCAGAATAGTTCTTTTTAGCTTGTTTGATCCTCTGTTTCTTGTTTGGTCATAAACATTTCCTCTATCTACAGATCTGACAGGTATTTTCTTGCTTCTCTGTTTTCTGATATCATTTTATGTTTAAGTCATGTACCCATTTTAGCTTATCTTGGTGGATGATGTGAGATGTTGGTCTCTACTTAATTTCTTCTAGGACATTCTCCAGTTTTCCCAACAGTTTTTGTTGAATAATCAGTTCTTAATCCAATAAAATTCTTAAGGTTCTCTAAATAAACCATCAGATCATCTTCAAAAAGCAATTTTGTTTTCTCTTTAGATTTGCAATAACTTTTTTTGTCCTGGTTGGTGTTTTCTTTAATTTACTAATTGCTCCAGCTTAGTTCCTGAATTGGGGCTTTGTGCCTCCTTTCCTATACAGCTCTTATGACTGACTTTTGGTGTAGTTCTAAGGAGGAAGATGTTTCCTAGTATTTCTCACTGGATTTCTTTTTTACTATGCAAACTTCTGGATTATTTTGGAGTAGATGTTTGGGAGGGAGGGTGCATTCTGCCTCTCATTCAGGCCTCCCACCATCTTCAAAGTAACTTGATTTTTCTATTGAGACTGTTGCTTCAAAATTCTGTTGTATATACTTGTATTCAATTATAAGTGTAATTGATAGATAATTCTGTTGAAATTTAAAGTTAGTTATGTACTTTATCTGAGACCACTGAATGGTGACAACAAATGGGAATGAATTTTAGTACCAATAATATCTTTCTTCTATCACCATTTCTTTTTTTTTTTTAGTGAGGCATTTGGGGTTAAGTGACTTGCCCAGGGTCACACAGCTAGTAAGTGTTAAGTGTCTGAGGACGGATTTGAACTCAGGTACTCCTGACTCCAGGACTGGTGCTTTATCCACTGCGCCACCTAGCTGCTCCTTCTATCACCATTTCTGACAAAATGTAGCTCTTGCTTAGGATATAACCATTGTTTTAAAATTCTCAGATATTCATTTTTCTTAGTTTTTTGAAGGGCATTTAAGTTGGAGCAACAGTATATGTCATGTTTTGGCCAATCATTTCCTCAGTGAAAAAGAAAAGTGTTAAACTGTAGCTCTCCCCTTCAGGACAGAGGAAGCAGGAGCTCAGTATAAATCACCCAGTGAGAAGGATATGTCTAAGAAAAGGCCCCCCATTTTTTCTTTTTGCACAGGTCTGATTGTTGGTTCTTTGCCAAAAATTCAATTAAATCCAAACTTTCAGAGCCCTCTATAGACATTTAATAAATGATTGCCTAATGATAGTCATAATAACTAACATATAGCATCTACTATGTGCTTTATATTTCTTCTCATTTGATCCTCAAAACAAATCTGGGAGGTGGTTGATATTATTATACCTATTATACTTGAGGAAACTGAGGCAAATGGGTAAAGTGACTTGCTGGGTGTCACACAGCTAGAAAATGTCTGAGCCTAAATTTGAACCCTGAGTCTTCCTGACTCCAGGACAAGAGCTTTATCCACTGAGCTGCCTTGGTCCATCCATGAATTAAGTGACGAAATCAAAGTGGTAGTTTCAGGTAGGAGACAAATCCTGTCTGAGTAAAGCCTTAAGGGCCTCTGCCAATTCTTTTTGTTATAATGGGATTTTTTCATGTAGTAAATAGTGTTTGAAGTAAATGGGCTGTTGTAGTGGCTTGAAATTTCTTTTGCTAAGAAGGCATTTTTATTATGGTATTTAATTGATAATGGGACAGTGTGTACATTTTTTAAAAAACTACTTTTTTAAAGTTGGGGTTTTTTTTATGTTACCTTTACCCAAGTTATTCTATTTGCATTTTCTTGCTAGTGAGTGAACAGCAACATTTCCTGAGAAAGAAAATCTGAATATAGAAAGCTTTAGATCTTAGTAAGAAAATCAATATGATAAACCCAGCAACATTGCTGGGGGTTGGGGAACTGAGATTCATTTGCAATTTGGAGAAATATACTTGGAATTTTCATTATTATAGAGAAGTATGGTTTGGGGTTTAATAGAATGCAAACTTCTAAACTTTTGAATGCTTTTACTTGCAGAAATCCTAATTATGATTGTATTCTTTGTAGGGGTAAAGCTACCACAGTTAATGATATGAATGGATTTAAGTCTCTGTCAGGCAATCAGGTATTTTTTTATGGTTTTAACTTTTTTCATTTAGCTAGTTTTACAAAATCATATAATTTTTAACCTTTCATTTTTCTCCTGTGGTAACTTTACAATCGTAATTTTATAAAATTGGTGTTTTGATCTTTTGACCTTTAATTATAAAGTTGATTTTGTTTAGTGTCATTTATTATGTGAGATTTTATATGTGGTTTCCTAAATTTGGAAGTTTTGCCCTTTATTGAACTTTTGTTTTTTATTTTGGGAATTAGACCCAGAAGTTATGAGAACATAATTTAGTGTTGTATATATTTTATATTGCTTTGTTTGTTCAGCATCTGAAGAACAATGGGAACTCTGCTTGCCTTCCTATGTCGAGGAAAGTCCTCAAGTCACTCAACCCAGCTGTCTACAGAAATGTAGAATATGAGATTTGGCTACAGTCAAAACAAGGTGAGAATATCAAATGGCATGTAAGAACAGTAGACAACTTTTTAAAAAAAGGACTTAATTATAAATTACTCATATTCTCCTCATTTTCCCCCAGCTCAGCAAAAGCGTGATTATTCCATTGCTGCTGGCTTGCAATATGCAGTTGGAGATAAATGCAGAGTAAGTAATTAGGAGGGAGAGTTATACTAGAGATTATTGAATTATTGGTTTCAAGAAAACTGTTTCTTGTAGCTTGATTTTGAATATGCTTTAGAATTTGGACTTCTTATGTGCACATTAATAGCTTGAAAGTATTAAATAGGTTCTATGAATGAACTGAGTGCAAGTTTACAAGTGGGAAAACTCATGTTTTGCTAGTGCTAATACATAAAATTTCATACTCCTGTCATGTTCCTTAAAAATTATCTCTGATAATTCTTGAGTTTTTTCTATATCATTAATTATATCTCTATCATTAATTTTTCTTATCAAAGGATTTTATATATTAAATTTCATTTCAGTTTGATATTATGTGTTTCCTCCTTATGAATTGTATAATTATCAGCTATGGTCTATCTAGAAAGTTTATCAGGGAAAAAAGAAAAAGAACGCAGTCAACTCTTGAGTTTCCATTTTACATCCGTCAGATTGGCAAAATTGACAAAAATGCAAAATGACAGATGTTGGGAGGGTCTTTGAGAAAATGGATATGTTGCTATGCTGTTAATGTAGCTGTGAATTGGAAAGCAGTCTATAACAGTGCCCCAAAGGTGCGTGTGTGTGCGCGCGCGCGTGCACACATGCTCACTCTTTGATTCAATGGAATATGGATCGTTCTCTACCCCCAAAAGATCACAGAATGAGGAAAAGGACCCATGTGTACAAAAATATTTATAGTAGTTCTTTCTGTCATGGCATATGAATGTGAAGGGATATAAATAGTGTAGTACTATAAGAAATGATGAAGGGGACAATTTAAGAGAAACTTGGATTTATACAATATTGGCATTGTGAAGACAGCTTTAAACAGAAGATTTAAGAAATCTGTTAAATGCAAATTTCAGAGAATTCATGAAGAAATATACCATTCACTTCTTGACAGAACTGATGGATCAATACAGGTTGAAACATAGGTATTTTTGGCTTGACCAGTGTAGCAATTTGATTTGTTTGATTAGACATAGGTTACAAAGGCTTAATTTTTCTTTCTTTTCAGTTGGGCAAGGTGGGAGAAAAGACAGTTTGCTTATTTGAAAAAAATAATTTGGGAGTTATTTGCTGTCGTTTTATAGGTGTCATCTTTTCATTCTGCCTACCATGGGGCATTTTTTGCTTCTCTTTCTTGATGTATTCTATTCAATTTTATTTATTTAGGATTTTCCCCAGATTACATGTATAAAGAAATTTTCACGTTGATTTTTAAAATTTTGTGTTCCAAATTCTCTTCCTCTATCCTTTCCTATCCCCCCAATAAGAACTCAAGCAGTTCAATATACGTTGTATGTGTGCAGTCGCGCAAAACATTCTTGCTAGCTAAGCTCTAGCACCTAGCTCCTATTCAGCAATGCTGAACAAACTTATTAAGCTCCACAGATGCCTTTGTTAATAACCTACAGTAAGAATGGTAGATAAACTCTTAGATTGGGGATGGCATGGTTACTAGGAATAATCTATTTCATTATTAGACACTTAGCTGGTTATAATGTATTAAATGTTTTCTGGATTAATACAAATTCTCAGTTTGTATTTAATTAACCTCCTCTATAAGAAGTTGTGTGGCTTAATGGATAGAGCTACTCTTAGAGTGAGAAGGACCTATTTTAGGGGCTCTCTGACACAGATCAGCCATGTGACCATGAACATGTCCCTTCATCTCTCAGTTCTCCATGCCTGTAACACCCCAATTTTCTTTCTTTCTTTCTTTCTTTCTTTCTTTCTTTCTTTCTTTCTTTCTTTCTTTCTTTCTTTCTTTCTTTCTTTCTTTCTTTCTTTCTTTCTTTCTTTCTTTCTTTCTTTCTTTCTATTCATTCATTCATGCATTCATTCACTCATTTATTTATTTATTTGACAGGGCAGTGAGGGTTAAATGACTTGCCCAAGGTCACACAGCTAGTAAGTGTCAAGTGTCTAAGTCCAGATTTGAACTCAGGTCCTTCTGAATCCAAAGCCTGTACTTTATCCACTGTACCACTCCAGCTCCCCAGCTCTCCCTTTAAGGCTGTAAGTTGTAGAGCAGTGCACCATATGGATTTGTAGACAGATGACTCACAACATTAACTCTTAGGCCCATAGTTTGTTTTTGTTTTTGTTTTTTTTCTTAAACATTTATTTTATTTTCCTGTTACATGTAAGAGTAGTTTTCAGCATTCATTTTCATAAAATTTAGAGTTCCAAATTTTTCTCCCTCCCTCCCTTTCCTCTCCCCTCCACAGGATCCCAATCAGGTTATATATACAATCCACAAGTGTTCTTTTTATCAGTTCTTTCTACCAGGGTGCATAGTAAGCTTCCTCATTCCTTGGGATTGTCTTGGATCATTGCACTGCTGAGAGTAGTTAAGTCATTCACAATTGCTCATCGAACAATACTGTTGTCACTACACACAATGTCCTCTCAGCTCTGCTCACTTCAGTATGCATTGATGTTCATTAGTCTTTCCAGGTTTTTCTGGGATCATCCTGCTTGTCATTTCCTGTAGCATAAGACCATTCCACTACAATCATATAACGTGGCTTTTTCCACCGTTCCTCAATTGATGGACATTCCCTTGATTCTCAATTCTTAGCCTCTACCAAGAGTTGCTATAAATATTTTTTGTACAATTTTTCCCCCTTTTCTTTTTCATGATTACTATTGTTAACTGTTTCCCTTCCATCCTATTCCCTTCCCCATGATATTTATTCTATTATCCATCTTCTTTCATCCTATCACTCTTCAAAAGGGATTTGCTTCTGTCTGTCCCCTCCCTCACTCTGCCCTTCCTTCTTTTACCCCTCTCTCTTTATCCCTTTCCCCTCCTATTTTCCTGCAGGGCTAGAGAGATTACTCCACCCAATTGAGTGTGTACATTGTTCCCTCCTTGAGCCAATTCTAATGAGATTGAGGTCTTTGAGCCAATTCTGATGAGTGTTAGACTCATTTACTGCCCAGATTAAATAGATTACTCCACCCAGTTGGGTGTGCCTGTTAGTCCCTCCTTGAGGCTGCTCTGATGAGTTTAAGGTCTTTGAGCCTTTTCTGATGAGTGTAAAATTCATTTATTGCCCTGCTCCTCTCCTATCTCTTCCCCCCCTCCAGAAGCCTTTTCCTGTTTCTTTCATGTAGGATTTCACTTCTGCCCTCCCCCGGTGAATTCTCTTCACCCCTCAATTTAACCCTAATGATGTTGTCACCTAGCTAAGTGACACAGTGGACAAAGCATCTCCCCTGGACCCAGGGGGATCCCAGTCAAAACCCAGCCTCAGATATAAGACAGTCACCCACTGTACGACCCCAGGTATGTCCCCTAGCTCCAATTTTTTTATGGTTCTCTAGGGTCTTGTATTTGAAAGTCAAATTTGCCATTTAGTTCAGGTCTTTTCATCACAAATATCTGAAAGTCTTCTTTTTCATTAAAGTCCCATTTTTTTCTCTGAAAGATTACACTGAGTTTTGCTGGGTAGGTGATTCTTGGTTGTAATCCCATTTCCTTTGCCCTTTGGAATATCATATTCCTTGCCCTCTGGTCCTTTAATGTAGAAGCTGCTAGATCTTGTGCTATCCTGACTGGGGCTCTACAGTACTTGAATTCTTTCTTTTTGGTAGCTTGCAATATTTTCTCCTTGACCTGAGAGCTCTGGAATTTGGCTATAATATTCCTAGGAGTTTTCCTTTTGGGACCTCTTTCTGGAGGTGATTGGTGGATTCTTTCAATTTCTATTTTAGCTGCTTCTTCTAGAATTTCAGGGCAATTTTCCCTGATAATATCTTGGAAGATGGTGTCTAAGCTCTTTCCTTGATCATGGTTTTCAGGTAGACCAATAATTTTCAAATTATCTCTCCTGGATCTATTTTCCAGGTCAGCAGTTTTTCCCTGAAGATATTTCACATTGCCCTCTATTTTTTTTATTCATTTGGATTTGCTTTATTGTGTCTTGGTTTCTCATAAAGTCACTGGCTTCCATTTGTTCAATCCTCATTCTTAGGCAATTATTTTCATCTGAGAGCTTTTGTACCTCCTTTTCCATTTGACTTTTCAAGCTGTTGACTTTTTTCTCATGTCTTTCCTGCATCACCCTCATTTCTCTTTCCATTTTTTCCTCTACCTCTCTAACTTTCTCTTCAAAGTCCTTTTTGAGCACCTCCATGGCCTGAGACCAATTCATATTTTTCTTGGAAGCTTTAGATATAGGGGCCCTGATGTTGACATCTTCCTCTGAGGGTGCCCCTTGGTCTTCCTTGTTACTGAAGAAACTTTCTATGGTCCTCACCTTTCTCTGTCTGCTCATCTTGCCTTTCTTTTACTAGACTTTTAGCTCCTTAAAGTGGGGCACTGTTTCCAGGCTGTGGTATCCCAAGTTTAAGAAGTCCCAGGTGACTTCACTCGCCTGTCCTGTTCCCTGGTCCTTAGATGACCCCAGACCAACTTGCTAATCAACCAGCTTTGTGTGTTGTGATTGTTAGCTCCAACGAGCCTGTGCCCCTCCCCCACCTGGGCCACTGCTACTTGAGCCTACCTCCTGGTTCTCAGCAGGGGTGAAAAATCCAAGTTCTGCCTTAGCAGCAGCATAGACCCCTGTAGTCTCTCCCCTGCCCAGGGCTCAGCCCTCTCACCAGACTATGAGCTTAGTTCCAGACGACACTGGCACTTCAGCTGATTCAGAGGCTCTGGGGGTCTCCTTCTCTGGTGAGGCATTCCTGGGACTGGATCTGTGTCAGGGTGACTGTGGGGTTGGGCTCGACTCCTGTATCAGCACAGCAGCTCCCTCCTTCTGACCTTCCAAGCCATTCTTGGTTAGAAGATGATTTCAGCACATTCTTCTGTGAGTTTTGCTGCTCCGGGCATTTTCCTATGGCCTTATTTGGATGTTTTTTGGAGCGGAACTTAAACCCTGAGCATTTTTTTTATTTGCGAAATGGACCAGTGTGAGGATCACATGTAATAATCTTATGTGAACATTTTACTAACCTTAAAGTACCATAAATAAGTTGAGGAGCTAACTGCCTTTCCTCCGCCATCTTGGCTCTGCCCCAGGCCCATAGTTTTAATATGTATACATAGTGTTTTTAGTTAATGGTACTTTATCAGAAGTGATATTGAAAGCTTTTAGTCCTTAAGTATGTGAATGTAAAAAAAGGTAATTTTTTCTTTTTAAAAAATTATAATGGGACCAGATTTCTCCCATTATATGATAGTATCTTTAATTTTATGAAAAAATCAGTTATACTGATATAAACATGCATTCCATTTGGCTTTAAAATAAGATATATCAATATTTTCAAAGGTGATTTGCTTTAACTTGATTCCTAGTAGCCACAGGTATGCAGGAGTCATCTGTTTGGTTATTAAAGTCTGTTAAGTTGTGTTTAGACACACATTCCATTCCCAATATATTGATTATTGAAAGCTATGTAGAAAAGGACATCTTCCTGCTTAATTCAGTTGAAAAAAGTAGTATGTGACCTGAACTGGCTGGCTATGGTTTATTCAGTACTTTTCCTTTTTAGGCTGTAGCAGTGAGTAGATGATTTTAACTATTCTTGTTTGCACTGTTTCCTCTTCTTAGCTAGATTTTAGAAGTTCCCGTGTCCATTTATAAAAGGGAAGTAAGAATCTTTTTTTAAAGGGTATTTAAAGGAATTATGAATTTTGAGTCTATTTTTTTCTCTTATTGTTCTGCAGGTGGGTTTAGATCACAACGGGAAATTTCAAAATACAGATACTCAAGAACGTTCTGAGAATGGACCAGTGTTTGTGGAAGAGCTTGGCATGAAGTATGTTTAGGTCTTATGTGATAGTAATTTCTCTTTCTTATTTAGCTTAATATACATATGCTTAGAGAGGTTGGGAGGAAATTATCAGTAAAAGGAACTCCCAGTGAAGAGTGTAGATGGGCAGTTGCTTTGCAAATTATACTCTCATTTATTTATAGGTAATAATTTAGACAGTACCTATAGATATATTTCCATTGATGTCCATAGATACAGATATATCTCTCTGTATCAATATCTATACAGTTATGTAGATAAATATATTTAATCATAGATATATATTACTAGATCTATGTATCTTTAGATATATCAACATATCTATATCTTCTATGCCAGCCTGCCTTTTCCCATAAGACTTAACTGCTTCCAAATGAATTTCCCCGTTTGCAAATTTTTTGGCTTAGAATTGTCATAGAGTTAAGTATATCTAACTGTTTAAGGCCAGTTCAGGCCTTAAACAAAGAAGTTTAAATTTCATTAAAGAATGGTATTCAATAAACACAATTCTCACTTTTTAAAATATTAAAATAATTCTTCAATTTATTCAAGTAGGTTTCAAAAAGTTAATCTTTGAACTTTGAATCTGATTTTTCTTTGTTTTTGCAAGAACTTTTTGTTAATTTGCAGGTATACAAGCCTATTTACAAATTGACTGCAAATGGTATCATGTACATGTATTATAGACAACATTATTTTAATGCTTAACAAAATACACCTGGATTTGTAGTTGTGAAAGACTTAAGATTCAAATACACCTTTGACATTTGCTAGTTCTGTAACCATTGACAAGTCACTTAAACCCTGAGTCTGTCTTTATTTGTAAAATGGACCAGTGTGAGGATCAAATGTAATAATCTTATGTGAACATTTTGCTAATCTTAAAGTACCATAAATAAGTTTTTATTCTTAAATATGAAATGATTTTGACTCAGTCTGTATCTGTCTGTCCTTTGCATTAAAAAAATTAATATTTTGTATAATGGTTGCAGTTTGAAAAGAATTTGCATTATGTGAAAATTTTTGCTCCAGTTTTAGAGGGCTTTTTCTGTCTGACAGCTCTGCTTCTTTACAACATAAGCTATAGATTGCTTCTGTTTTCCAGATAGTGAATTTAGGATGCTATGATGGAAAGTCTCATGAAAGACATGGGTTTGATTATTGCCCCTGCATTTAAATATTGCTGCATGTGCCCTGAGTTAGTCATTTAACCTTTCTTAGAGTCATTTTTTCATCTATGAAATGGGCATATCAGTTTTTAGAGATGTTGTGAAGCAAGTAAGTTGTAAAACCTTAAAATTGTTCTTATCTAAAATAATAAGTTTACCCAAGATTGAAACTGAAGTGTTCAGTTAAACAGCCTGTTCAGTGTAGGGAAATAAGCTGAACTCATCGATCAGATTGACATTTAATAGGAGTGCCCTATAAATGCAAATATTTGTCTAATGCTGATACCTTCGCATATTCTGTCCAATGTGCATTTATCAAGAAGCACTGCGGGATAGGTGATGCAAAAAGCTGGCTCCAGATCCATGACAACCCACCTCTGACAATAGTGGCTCTGTTGACCCTGGGCAAGTCACTTAACTTCTCAGTGTCCCATGCAACTCTGTAGGACTCTTGAGTTGCAGAGAAGGTACAGGTCTGTATTGGTAGAAGGAGTTGCCTCATGTGGGTGTTCCTTTGACCAGTGAAATCACAGATCTAATAACCTAGCCCTATCTAGTTTAAGAGGGCAGACAGAGTACCCGACTTGGAGCCAGGAAGATTCATCTTTCTGAATTCAAATATAGCACTCACATGATTCTGGGCAAGTCATTTAACCTGTTTGCCTCAGTTTTCTCATTTTTACAGATGAGTAAAAGTACTCCAGTATCTTTCCTTAGAATACCCCAAATGGGGTCACAGAGAGTCAGGACTGAAAAGTGACTGAAGAACAGCGATATCTAATTAAGAGTGTCCTTACTTAAGGGCTGCAAACAGAAGAGGTTGTGACTAATTTTCATGTTGGCAGGGAAGGTTCTTTGACAAACTTTAAAAAAGGAGAACTATAATGTAACTTGGTAGTCAGTAATTCAGGGATTACTTATTCATATAGTCATAATTTGTGGTCTACATCAAAATGATCATGAGCTATTGAAGAAAAAATTTCTTTTGATTGCTACCTTTTCAACTTGATTTTTTAATGCAGTTAAGCTTACAAATGTGCTATTAACTTTTTGTTTTGTGGTTGTCTAGTCATTTAAATTTTATTTTCTTATACTTAACTATGAAATTTTAATTTGATTTGTTATGGAAACTAATTTTAGTAAGTACACCTGAACTGATACATATTTAAAATGAAGTACTAGTTTTCTAGATTCATACCACCCCCAGACACCCAGCAGATTAGTAAAGTTTCATTTTTTTTCTGTAGTAAACTGAAAATAAAATAATGAAGACACTGCCTGTTAAAAATTTTTAACTAAGGGGCAGCTAGATGGCGCAGTGGATAGAGCACTGGCCCTGGATTCAGGAGGACCTGAGTTCAAATCTGGCCTCAGACACTTAACACTTACTAGCTGGGTGACCCTGGGCAAGTCACTTAACCCCAATTGCCTCACCCCCCCCAAAATTTTTTTTTAACTAGACCTAGCCTGTAGATAACATCTTATTCATTCTCTTTGTTCCTCTAAGACGTTCTTCCTCACTGAAGAGCGCCAAACCTCTTCAACAGGCATCTCCTACAGAAGGTTGGAACATGGTGTCTTCAGGAAAGAAGATGAAAAAACCTACCGGTGGACAGCATTTTCAGCCTGGTAAGAATCTTCCTTTTCCCTTCTCTCCTTCCCCTTTCCCTTCCTTCTTCCTCCTTCTACTGTTCTCTTTCAGTTTGCCATGAGTCACAGTTTCCTGCTGGTTACTTGTACGTTTCTTTTGGGTTTTTGTCAGACATAGATTGCAGAGGGCCAAAGAATTCAAATAAGCCAATAAAAACCCCATCAACACTACCTCCTCGACTTCAGCATGTGGGAGCTCGGCAGCATACATACTCATGTCAGTCTTCTGGGTTACAGTCTCAGATGCCCTCAAATGAGCACAAGACACAGAGCAGGACTTCTTCACAGATTCTAAGGTAAAGCTTTTATCTGGAAGAAATAGAAAATCAGTTATTTTTATGATTTTTAAAAAATCCTTTATTATAGTAGAAATTTTTGCAGTGTCAGGACAGTTTAATTTCTTTGTGGTAATCCTTAAAATAATTTTGTTAGAAGTAAGAAAATTTGTTCCCCATGATTTTTCTTCTTTATAAACTCAACATTTTTTGGGGCAAGAGAGGAATTGATTTTGTTATAGGAAGTCTGGAATTTTTGTTTGCCTTTTGAAATATCAGCCTAAATTTTTATAGATTGATTTTGGAACTCGAATAGTCTGGATTACTTTATTTAATGTCACCTTTGACAAAACAAGCCATCTATTCTTAAATATTCTTTCATAACATCCTTATAACTATTTGTGGACACTTAGTTATACAGTAGTAGCTTAAAATGTGCATGAAGTTTTTTTGGTCAGTATGGCTGATCTTTTTTTCTACACTTCTGCTGTACCTTCTGCATTCCATGCCAGCCACCATTGCTGATGGAGGGGAGAATGATGCCTTTCACTTGCATAAAAGCTGTCACTAAAAGTACAGTAGGGAGAAGTTTGGCCAAGGATTCAAACTGTATGTAGTCTTGTAGACTGCACCACAAGTTGAGACCAGGGGTTAGAGGTTAATGTAGTGAGTTTTTTTAAGCATTCATATATGAAGTTTTGGTAGGTTTTAATTTGTATTATTATGTATTGTTATTGTATTAATATGTATTGTTAATACAGAATGTGAGTCATTGTTATAGATGATAATTGCAAAGATCCTTACCTGTAAGACGAGGGGGGGTGGGCTAGCTTCCCTCTAAAGGACTGTTCTTATCTAAATCTATGATTCTGTTTACCTTTGGAGTTTGCAGATACATTTTTGGTAAGGAAAATTTTGGGATTGTACTTAAAAATAAGGTTTTCTAAGATTAGGCAGCCAGCAAATTATTAAATCCCTATCTTCATACCAGGCATTGGTTTAGACCCTAAGACATAGACAAACCAAAATGGATCCATCTCTGTCTTTAGAGAGCTAGCAACAGTGCTCTATCAAAATACATATAAAAGTAATTTAAAAGACAATGTATCTTCAGAGTATCTATTGAACATTGTATAAAATAAGGAATGTTTTAACCTGTTTTACTTTTTTGGCCAAAAGCATGAAGCTTCATTTATTTTATTCTATCAATCCATTCAGTTTTGGCTTAGTGACCATTTTGCAGTACCCCAATCCTTCTCTCCCACCCGTAAAACAAGGACCATTTTCTTTTTATTTATTTATTTTTTTAGTGAGGCAATTGGGGTTAAGTGACTTGCCCAGGGTCACACAGCTAGTAAGTCTTAAGTTTTTGAGGCCGGATTTGAACTCAGGTACTCCTGACTCCAGGGCCGGTGCTCTACTGCGCCACCTAGCTGCCCCAAGGACCATTTTCTAAAGAGATGGAAAAGAAGCATCTATGATAGCATCAAGTAACAGTGGTTTTGAGAAGTATTTGCAAAAAAAGACCAGTATGAAAATATTTCTGACTTTTTCTTGATATCAGCATATTTAATGATATCCAGGGACCTCCATTATAAAAGTGGGGACATCAAAAATGTTAGAAAATAGGGATGTAGGGAGAGGGAAGAGGCCAAACCCAGGGACTACACAAAAGGCTCATGAATATTTTTGGGGGGAGTTAATCAGTAGGCTCCAGACATACTGAACAACATCAGAGATGTACACGGTGAGGGTGTCCTTAATTGAGGGTATTAGTAGGGAACAGGTTGATGTCCAAAGCCATAATAACAAAGACCAAATTTTTGCCATTTTGTCCTTTTTCTTTTTAATTACAAAAAGAAGATTTTGATTAAGTAAAGTAAAATATGTCCTTGAAAGCCTTCTTCCCAAAAGGTGTCTACAGTCATTGAAACTGCACGATTTACTGAAAGATATAACATTATAGAGAATGATGTTTAACTCACTTATCATAAGTGAGGCATGAAACAGGAAGACATGCTTGCCAAAGTTGTTTTGGAGGAGATGGTGAAGTACTCCATTTCTTGTTTGTGGGTGACATGCTGGAACATTGCAGAACTTCCTATATAAAGAGGTCCGTAACCATCCATAAGAATGCCATATTATGCAAAATATGACCTGCAGTAAGATGGGCAACCTATAGAACTCATTCATAAATGTGTACTTACCTTGGAGACTGAAAAAACCCCAATATTAAAACTGGAGGAGGAGGAAAGTGGGTTGAATTGCTAATGGGAAAATGCAGAACTACTTTAATTATTTGAATCTAATTATTTAATTATTAATTTTATTATTTGAAGCTTGTCCTGTTACTAAATGTTGCTGCCTGCTCATATCTAATTCAAATCCCCCCTCCCCCGCCTTCATAGTCTAATGTTACAAAACTCAGTCATATAAATACTACTGGTATTTTTGAATGGTTTATTTCCCCAAAAAAACAAAAAAAAAAGTCAAACAAACAAAAAACGAGAAATAGGCCATCAGTGAAAAAGATCAGGTGTACAATATATAGAAGCAAATGAGCACGGTAACTTAGTGGGGTTTTTTTGGTTTTGTTTTTTTTGTGAGGCAATCGGGGTTAAGTGACTTGCCCAGGGTCACACAGCTAATAAGTGTTAAAGTCTCTGAGGCCGGATTTGAACTCAGGTCCTCCTGAATCCGGGGCCGGTGCTCTATCCACTGCGCCACCTACTGCCCCTAAAACCTGCGGCAGGAAGTAGCTTAGTGTTTGATAAGCTCATCTTAGGTAATGGGGCAAGAGCTTTTGTGTTTGAGTCATTTCAATTGTGTCCAACTCTTTGTGACCTCATTTTTAGG